>NC_059993.1:0-2400000 GCF_912999745.1 Papilio machaon | reverse complement strand
GATGTTAGTTGAAATGAAACAGCTGTGCCCCTTTTACATACGAGTACAAGTATATTATGTAAAAAGCGTTCTCTGTAATAGTTTGAGAATTGGGAAACAGGGTTGTGAATTTGAAAATGTTCGTATTACTTATTCTACTAGTTTATAACGATTTTACGTTAGTAGAGTACAGTGTCATTAAAAGCCAAGTCTTATCACGTTAACGTTCCGTCTCCCGAAATGGTGAAAAGTGGATTGCGGAGGTTCATTTGGCCACATCAAATGGACGTCCGTGATCTCTGCCTACCCCTCTGGATTACAGGCGTGAGTTGTGTTTTTGTTCTAATCATGACTAACTGTATGATGTTATAAAGTTGACTTACTATCTATGTTGGAACTTAAAAAAGTAAAATTTTATTATTAATAACAAAATAATGAAACAATTCGGCTACATAAAAAGGTAAATTGTTAAACCATAGTAGTAATGAAGTGAACGCGACCCTTAAAGTTTTTCTTTTGATAGCAGTTTTTTCAAGAGTACGTTCACGAAGTTCCTTTGAAGCGTATTTTGCTCTCGAAATTTTCATCGCATACAAACTTGATTACAAGTGAATGTACACATAAGTAGCGTTCGAAAATAATTATACGTTTTATCTGAGGTATAACGTATCATATTCATTAAGCGTCGAGATGTCATATACAAAGTATAAATAAGTAAAATTCAAAACTTCCCCTGATTCTTTACTATTTCTCCGTTTCGATTTACAAAAAAGAAAAGTGAAAGCATTGAAATTTCATTTTCATTTCCATTTTATGTAACGAAAAGAGGCAGCAATTTATTCTACTTTCATAATACAATAGGAGAGAAGTACAGCTTAGAATAATTGTTTGTGGCTTTGATTATGCATCCGGCCTTGTCTGCGAACCACCGGCCGCAGTCTACAGATATTACTACCATACCACATTGACCTACGAAAGAGGAGCGGAACCGGAACACGAATTCCGTAGCGTACCCGCGCACCCAATTGCGTAGCGAGTCTATATGAATGATTTAGCTGGACAAAAAATTAAAGTCAAACGGCGCTTTGTATATGTGTTCATTTCAAGGGCAAACCGAAGATGTTTCGAATTCTGACAAAAAATTTAACTTTTCTCGAAACAAAAACGGATCCGTTTTCTTTTCGCATTTGTTGTTCTTGTTTTGTTCCGTTTATTGTCTGAACAGTCACCAACCACGTTGAAACTAGACAATAATTCCCCTACTCCTACCTCGGCAGTCTGCACGGGACAAGCTCAAACAAAAGTAGGCCCGCCATTGTGGCTCGCTCATTTGCAAAAAGCCGCGCGTCCATCTTCGCTTTCCACGGCTCTTTAACGTATCAAAACCTTGCATGACAAACCATACCTATTTAGAAGGATTGCTTCTTTGTTATACTATAAGAAGACAGTTTGGAAGTTTAAAAGTTTTTTTAATATTACACACCGTGTACATAGCAAAATAATGACTTTAATGCTTTCATAGTAATACATTAGGTATTAATAATGTTAAAAGTGACAAGATTTAATGGATAAAAATACTCGATAGAAACACAAATACATAAGACTGTCTTTCTCTTTAATTTTCAATCTCTATGTCGTAGTCGAAGGACGCGAGGTAAGGTTCCTAAATCAATGTTGTAAGGCGTGAAACGCGCACTCTATCAAACTTACGACGGCCCAACAATAAAGAGAAATGTGTCGTCCGATGTAGGCAATCCCACAGAGGTATTGTGCTGGCCTCTTTTGTTACATATATGCACAAGTGGACAAAGGAAGTGTTTTTGAGATACATTCGCAACATACTGTTGTCATTATGATTTGAAATATAGATTTTACTTCATATTTTAATAACTAAATGCATTTTAAAATCTATTTCCTTCAGTAATGTTCCGTGGTTTTACACATGTTTAATTGTAGAATTTAAACATAGGGTAATTCAAGACAATAATCGTAGGTTTCTGAGACCAAAATCGCCGTTTAAAACATATTTCTATCTTTGTTTTGTCAAAGGTAAATTTGGTCTCAGAAATCGCAATAAACTTTTTTTGTGAACCAACCTGGTAACCGCTGGTAAGCTTTTACATACATTGTTTTAGTTAACATTACTATTTGAAAATAATAGTCTTATATTCTATGCCATTACTAAAATTACTATCTTCGTATACAGTAATCGTCACGCAATCGAGCAACATGGGATTGCGTGTCTAATGTTGTCCTTGAGCTTTTGTAAATAGGATGCGCAGGCAAATGGACTGACTTAACAATAAGACAGAACACGAACACACATTGCGACGATACCAACAAAATAAAAAAAATTATAACATCCACTTAATAAAATGCTCTAGAAACAACATTTTAGACTTGATATTATATAAAACATGTATACAATTAGTCTGTGTCTTAATAATTGGCCTTTTCCTTCCATACTTTTGAACCATAAAACAATTCTGAGAATTGCAATTGGTAATTAAATGATCAGCAGCAAGAGGAAGCACTTAATTTTGTGTTATATGCTTCTATTAGTTTTATTGTGCCATTTATGTAGTTGAGGAATTTCATGAACTTGTTAAATTACTTAAATACAAATAAAAGATTGAAATATTTAATATTAAGATAGTTGATTTCAAATCATAGAATTATTAATTTATTATAACTACTGTGCGCAAACCAATCCGCATGATATGCAAATAACTGAGCGGCATGTTCCTCATTACGCGGTGACAATAAAATCCCTTGCGACTGTAAAGTTAATAATAACCTGTCATGAGACTTAAGTAGCAAATATAAAAGCTTTATATTGATTTTATAGTTTATTATTAATACATAATAATAAACCCCACATTTAAATATACTTTGTTCATTTTATGATTTAATGTTTAAACTAAAATAAAGCTGTACGTGTGCTTTGGTTCCTATGCTTTTGTTTGACATCTTAGACTTACTTCACCGAGTACTGTTTGCATAGCTTTACAGTTTATGTTTTATTACTTAAAAAAATGTGAATTTTTATTCGATTTGTAGAAACTTTTCACAATTAATGTATTCGCTCTAAATATAATAGTTTTATAATGATTATGAAATAAAAAACGACTAAACAAATAATAACATTAAACTGAGTATGAAATGTTGAACAAAAAACAGTTATGTGACCATCGTTAGACAGGTCTGCAGTAATATAACCTCTCAGGCTTGCACTATAACGATATACCTACAGAGAACTTGAGCGTTGAATTTCCTCAGCCACTTTATTAGCAGCGCAGAGATTAGTTCCCGCAGCGTATTGCTCGCGCCGACATACTCATTTAATGGCCGAGACAATTACTTTCCCAGATAAATGCTCTCTTCCCGCTATAAAGAGCAATGAATGAGGACAAAAATATTTATCTGAACAAGACCAGTGACAGAGGCAGATGTTACTCAAAATTATACTAATGATCATCTATCTAAAGTCAAATCTACAACCTAATTGATGTGCTGTGCATTTTATATCATGTTTTCAGACTAACCTGTTAATAATAATTAAATAAAAAACTTGAAAAAGTATATTGTTTTTAAACGTAGATAAATTGAAAATTCAATCGTTTTTAAAGCTTAGGGAATTGCATTCTAATGTACTTAGGGCCGGAGTGGCAATACGCACTAGCGTACGATTACCCACAGAACTCCCTCGAGTGCCTACTTAAGTCTCATTCTAAGTCATCTAAGAAGGCGACTCGTACCTTTAATGATCCTCTACGAGTCGCACGTGACTGTCATCTGTTGCTTTGCCTTCAAACCATAGAACGGCTTTGTATTTTTTATTATGTGGCGAATAAAAAACAAATTTAGAGACATTTTTGCGTATGGGTATATTATTTTTGACAGTTTTATAGTCCGCAGTAGCATTAGCTGCTGAACGAATAATCCGTTCGACCCAAGCAAACCGACCTGAAAGAAAACGCGTCCACTGAAAGTGTTGACATGCTACGTCCGATGACTGTATTTTTTATTATAATTTCAACAATAATTCAATAATAGTACTTTGTATTTCAATAGAGGCGTGAATTTAAACATTTATTAGTACAATCAAGAGAATTGAGTTATTATTTTAGCCTAATGTAATTAAAGAAGACAGTCTTTTATATTTTTAATACAATGAAAAGAGTCAACACGCCAAGTTTCCGGTGTTGGAGCTGACAACAAACAGGCGCTAAACAAATTATTTTTCTTCCTGTCCGACGTCGCGTCGTGTCGTAACCTACAAATTCAATATACTTTATCACAATGCTGAACTTTCTCGCCCCCTCTGTTTACCAGACTTAACTTGGCACTTATAATTTTCATTGTAAAAGAAAATTTTAATTTCCAATTCTATTACATCGAACAATGTTTCAATTAGAAATATTTACACCTTAGACGTGTTATTTGGAACGTAAACAATTTATTGTAAAACCTTTTTCTAGATTTGAGTCTCGAAATCCTATTTCAGTGTATCCTCTTATACCTAGAGTTGTTAATGCTGCCGTAAAATATCTAGTAGTGCTCCTGCAGCTGAAAGCGATCCTCTGAAATAAAATACAGTCCGCCAGTGACACACTTCTAACGTATTATAACAAATGTAACGATATTACGCCACTCCTCTTTCCTATTATCTTTCGATAACCTTATACTATTATGGAAGAAATCAAATTAATCATCTGAAGATCTAACTTTAACAACGCACGTCGTTATCAACATGCTCCTTTCTCTATGGAGGGTCGGCACAGTCTATACTACACTTCCATAATTTTTTTTACATCATAACTTGGCAAACGAATTCGACAAAATAGCGACATCTCTTTTAGTCATACTCATTTTTTTATTGACATAATTTTTTTGTAAATATTAAATATTTATGTTACAAGTTTACCTAAAAATACCAACTTGTTTCAAAATGTATTCTACTTATGACCTTATGACCTAAATAATCAGCAGCAATACTGATAAATAGAAGACGGTTGACTGCACGTGATTGTAATAATTTTGAAGTATATATATATCTCGTTGTTTTACTCACAATTTAAAGATATATGTGGACTTTGGCAATCATGATTTAGGAATCAAAGTAGCTAGAAATCTGGTATCCTATACATTAGCTGGGTTTAGTTTGAACGTTTCGAACGTTTTATTGCAAAACATATTAGTTCCCAGCGATTAATTTCCTTTCTATAATTATTTCCGAACTGTAGCTGTTTAAAAGTTTTACAAATAGTAGCACATATTTACTATATCTTTTGCTGGTTAGTGTATTAATCAATCTCTTTTATGAATTTAGAAATTCTTGAGAAATTATATAGTTACTAGCTGTCGCCCGCGACTCCGTTCGCGCGCAGTTAAAAAAAACTTAGTAGCGGTATGAAAAATAGATGTTATCCGATTCTCAGACCTAACCAATTTTATATATTAGATTGATTTTAAGTAAAGAAAGATATTTTTCATATTTTATACAAAGTCTCAGAATAATTCTGATTTGAAATATAAAGAAATATTTTTTTATTATATTGAATTGTTTGTAACTCGATTGTGGGTAAAGTTGTGTCCACTTGGGTTAAAGTTTATCGCAGTGTTGGGAAATCGCGCGGCATTATCTAATTGCAAACATCAACTTTAGGTCTGAAGTTTGCGTGATTTACATATTTTTATATCAAAGAGAATCATAAGTGAGTTTTGTTTTTAAAACGAGATAACTTTGAATACTTACGCTTTTGGGAATTTAAGTAAAATAAATATTTAACTACGTTTATTTTTCTGTTTTATTGTACTTTCGTTCTCTGTGGGGCGTTTCGTTAAAGATCACGGTACTGCAGGTCCACGGTTATTTGTTAAAGAGGCGAAAAAAAATTTTACTCTAAAAAAAATGACATGAAATAATCTAATATTACACTTTATTTCTGTAAAAATATTTGTGTAATGTATCAAAACTTCCATACTTATAAATTATAATCTTATAACAAGGAATACCGTAGTTGGTTAGCAACGTCTCATACTCATAGTATGTTTTACATCGCATACGGAGACGAATAGTCGCTCTGACCGGTCGCGCTCTAGAGAAATTGTACTTCTTAATATAAATCTAGTACTTTTAGCTATGAAAAACTAATTTTAAAATTCTTTCCTCCTTTAAGAATTTAAATCAAGATAATAAAGAGGATTATTTGTGTGATATAATTTTGAAAAAACGTATATAAAGTGAAAAATAAAAAGTTGAAAGAAAAATAACTAAAATATATTCCTTATCGGTGATTTTAGTAACAACAATGCGCAAGTTAGTTCGTTTGGTTTTGTTAAGTGCTGCGATTTTAATTGCGATTGTTCTAATAAGTCATATGGATAGGGATAGACCTGAAAGTACTATTCATCCAGCCGCTAGGTTAGCCCGGGAGATACCGGAATTCGAAAATCAAATAACAAATGAGCCTGGTACCAATGGAATTGTGGAGAAACGACAACAAGTTGTTCAGGTATGGAAAAAAAGTAAATGTACAATATTAATAGAACTATTAACTGCCAGTCATTTAATGTTACTAATATTATAAATGCGAATGTTTGCATGGATGGATGTTTGTTTGTTAGAAAGTATCTCCAAAACGGCTGTATGTATCTCGCTGAAATTTGGCAAAGATGTAGAATATATTCTGGAAGAACACATAGGCTACTTAAATAAGTTGTTTTTTTTTCTTCAAATTGCGCGGAGTCGCGGGCGACAGCTAGAGGTTACTAAAACATACCTTACTGTGTGAAAATATTATACTCATACTAATTCCTTAGTAAGTGTCTCCCTTAGTGACCAATTATTACTCTGAGTGTATAAATATGATAATTTAATTGTTATGTCTCGCATGTCATAAACAGCTTTGTGGCAAAGCCTTGTGTTGCATTTTGCGGTTTTAAGAAGTACCGCAAGATGAAATACTATTTATAACGTATCTATTTTTCAAATTTGTTTTATCTCTGTAGTGTTATCTTCAAGCTATTATTTATTGTCATAGATTATATTCTAAATAGAATCTATATTTATGCTATATATTGCAAAATGAATATCTATTTGTATTAAGTTTGTCAGATTTTCAAATGACCCCTAATTGGCCCCACAATTTAATACAACCGGCTATTACAAAGTTATACATATTATGGCCGTATAGTAGGTTCATATTATCCTCAATGGCGAAACATACTATTCTTTATCGCTCATTCTCCAATGACTTGATTTAAAAACTATGAGTCATGTTATTCGATATTTCTATGAAAAATATTGGATGTATAAGAGTATTGCTGGTTTTCAGGTTTTTAAGAGAAACGTTTTAGAAATAATATTTCGTATTCGTTAAAAAACATATTCCCTTAAAAATTACTAAAGCGATAAACTATTGTTTTACGAGTTTAATTCCTTTCCGATTACGTCAAGCGTTTCTTTTTACTCGGTTCTTTCAATAACTATATTCCGCAACCAATAGCGATTGTTCAACATTTTTACAGAAGACTTACATATAAAAATCCTACAAACAAGTAACGGCTGCCACAAAAGAAACAAAAGCTTATTCCCTCTTTTTATTCGTGTTATTTTTATGTGCAAAATTGGACGCCTTTATTTAACCTGAGTTAAATAAAGCGCGGTCTTTAATAGTTAAATTTAGTTTCCTCTAGTTTTGAAACTCGTCCATCGTTTTGCAAGTCACGGGCGTACTCGTCTGAAAGTTGTCGCAGCCTAATAATTAATGGGCTATAGGAAAGTCCGATATCCTTTCATTAGCGTTGTCGCCCCCGGGGAGCCAAGATTAAAACTTTACCCCCGGGTAACCGACGCGCTGCGGCATTTTACAGACAGATTTTTAATATGCCTTTGAAACTCAATAGCGCGGCTCTTTGAAATATGTTTTAACGAGAAAATTACTTTATTGCCGCTTTTAAAAAACACGCCTTTTAATTTTCATCTAGACTTTAACGGTATTTACTATGTTATTACTATCTATTACCAATGGCGATAGCCGATTTGTAACTGTTCTAGTTTTATGTAGAAAAACCTAACTCCTCAGTTGACGCTGCTTGTAAAAACATAGGGGTAAAAGCAAGTTACTGGTACATTCAGGTTCGCAACATGTTCTACATAGAGGGCGTCCATTATAGGACTTCTTAAGTAAGGCCCAACCATTCTGGGTGCCACCATTAGTGTAAATAACTTGGAACATAATCTAACATTTATTTTTATTTCCAGATGATGCGTCACGCGTGGAACAACTACAAGCTATACGCATGGGGCAAGAACGAACTGAAGCCAATATCGAAACGCGCGCACCTGTCGAGCGTGTTTGGCGCCGGGGATCTCGGCGTGTCCATTGTCGACGGTCTTGACACCTTGTACCTTATGGGTCTTACCGACGAGTTTAAGGAAGGAAGGGATTGGGTTGCTGAACATCTTCACTTCGCTGATATTGTGAGTTCAATTTTCCACTATACTAGTATAGTTACGCTAGTAGACTCGTATTTCTACGAACAGTATCTGTACCGTTTCTATTAGCTTTAAGATTGCTTGACTGAACATATGCATCAAATTTTTTAAAATTATACGATATCATAGACAATATTACAACTGAGGTGGCCAACTTAATTAGACCAAATATCTATTGTTTGTGAACAAAAACCCTGTGCAATCTATCAATTACAAACTTCTTGAAGTCTTGAAACAGTATACTTCGTACAAAATTATTATATTTTATTAAAAAGTAAATCATAAAATTGCCATTTATTCTCAGTAAATATCTAGGTAATTTTATTAGTGCGAACATTGCGTCTGAGCATCTCACGCTACGTTGTTTTACGTATTTATATTTTTGCCTTGCTATGATGGACTGAAATAATAGTTACGATCGACCGGTTGTCCATCTCTGGTATACAACAATTAATTAGGAGTAGAGTCATCACAACCATTCATTATTGTTTTATTTAATATTATGTGAATGTTTGTTAATTGGTCAATCATAACAATGACTTTTATTTCCACGCTGACCTCATTAATTAAAAAAAGAGTCGCTGATTACGCATGTATGCCATAGAAACATTTTTTAAAGCTTGCGAATGAAAGAGTAATTGTTGTCTAGAACATTATTTTTCTATCTAGTTTTTTTAAGGTCTGTTACTAAAGTAAGGCCAACCAAGTTAAAATACTATGTACCGCTTTAATGATTATGTGTAACTCATATTCCTAACAGTTTATCACCGTTCTACTTTTCTTGTGTTATTTAAAATATTTTTAGTAGCAAAAACTTCGGTTATCTAACATGTACAATTGTTTTTTTCCAGGACACGGACCTGTCAGTATTCGAGACGACTATCCGATTCGTTGGCGGTCTGCTGTCTTGCTACGCGCTGACTGGTGACGTGGTGTTCAGGGACAAGGCGGCCGAGGTGGCTGATGCGTTGCTGCCCGCCTTCGACACCCCCACCGGTGTACCATTCTCACTCATCAACCCGTCCACTAAGGTATGTCGAACGGTACTATAAAGTTAACATTATGCAGGCTTATGATGATTAGTGTCGCATGTATGTGAAAGAAAATGTCAGGAGAAACTGCGAGTGGAAAAAATCCAACCCATCTTTTTACGTCCCGGCCGTCCTAAAATTATATTTAGCGTTTATTTTGCAAAATTGCCGTATAGCCGATGAAACTGAATCTAATTGCAATTTCGCACCATACGAAGGCCACTCTCGTAAACAATAAGTTTTTTTCTTTTGTTATTCGTAAAACTAATAATACTAAGTTGAACTTCATTATGACCTTATCATAACTATTTGGTGCCTTCCCAATTTAGATGAAGTTGAAGTATTTAACATCGTGGAATATTCGTTAATTAAACACTCGCCCTGAATGTTAATGACTTGATCTTTGCGGCAGCTTTTGACGATAGTTAACTGGATTTGTGGATTGTTAGGCTTTTTCAAGCGAGATCGATAATAGACTGTTGAAGTATTTAAATTGCGAATTGACGTAAAGAGTTACATCCAAGAGATGTTATGAGATGTAACACTTTTCCTCGGAAGGGTAGATTTATGTGTGTTAAAATGATGTTGAATATTGACAGGAATGTTTGTGTATTCTAGGCTAGCCGACAGTATCACTGGGCAGGACCTAACAGTATACTCTCAGAAATTGGGACTTTGCACATGGAGTTCTCATATCTCAGTGATGTAACTGGTCGTGATGGTAAGACGTTTATTTCTTTATATGATTAAAAACAATAAATTATTCGTATCTAATGTTTAAAACAGAACTTTAACATCCAACAGTTATTAATATTGGTAGCAGGAGTCCTAAAGTGGCTTTTGTATTTTTTATCGGAGACTTATGTGATCGGTGTCTAATGATATAATGAAATAGTTTACAGAAAGAAAGTGGATCGTATCCGTGATGTGCTGTACAACATTGAGAAGCCCGGAGACCTCTACCCCAACTACATCAACCCTCGCACCGGACAATGGGGACAGAGTGAGTACGGTTCTAATTTTATATCTGTCATGTATTTCAAATACTATCTATTTTATATATTTTATATACATTATAACATATCGAATGCTCTTTATTTCTGGTCTCAGATTTCCGTATGAAATTTTCTTTTCCGGAAAATACAGTATAATCTTTTATGTGATGTATTTTATATGAATGTGTTCGGTTTAAATATAGAATCTAACTAAACTTCATACAGAACTTTTACTATTGTGTTTCAACTCGCCGACAGCGCCATCTAGCGGTGATTTGCTATTACGTTTGCG
The DNA here is from genome assembly GCF_912999745.1 of Papilio machaon. Lineage (NCBI taxonomy): Eukaryota > Metazoa > Arthropoda > Insecta > Lepidoptera > Papilionidae > Papilio > Papilio machaon. Next base: position 2,389,200 of record NC_059993.1, on the reverse strand, counting down.
TTACAGAACACATGTCTCTGGGCGCGCTCGGCGACTCGTTCTACGAGTACTTGCTGAAGTCATGGCTGGTGTCGGGGCGAGCAGACGAGCAGGCTCGCGAGATGTTCGACGTCGCCATGCAGGCCGCGCTCGACAAGATGCTGCGCGTCTCGCCCAATGGACTCTCCTACCTCGCGGAGCTTAAATACGGTCGTGTATTAGAGGAAAAGATGGATCACCTTTCGTGCTTTGCCGGTACGTTGGAAATTTTATCTATTAACTAGATTTTCCTCGCGACTTTTTTATATTATAAGGTGACAAGCGGCGACATGAATTCGCCGGAATGGCGAAGCGATCGCTGCCCATTAGACATTGCAGATGCGTTGCCTACTCTCAATCGACGAAGGAGGAGATGCACAAAAAGATAATATTTAACCTTCCTATTCATCTTCTCCTCAAAGCCGCCTCCCCATCTCCTTTCCTTATAAACAAGGGTGGGAAGGGAAAGAGAACTAAAATTGGGCCTTCGGCACCTAGTAACTAGTAGCCCTTATGCTAGGCTGTTTTCTAGACGATGTTCTACATCTATGTCAAAGTTTTAGCAAGATCCCTTGAGCCGTTATGGAGACATCTTTTAAAATATCCATCCAAACATCAAAACTTTCACATCTTATATACCTATATATAAAAGAAAGTCGTGTTAGTTACACTATAACTCAAGATCGGCTGAATCGATTTGACTGAAAATTGGTGGGCAGGTAGCTTAAAACTAGGAAACGGACATAGGATAATTTTCATCCCGTTTTCTATTTTTTATTCCGCGCGGACGGAATCGCGGGTAAAAGCTAGTTTATAGTATTGTTAAGATGCTATTGACGTATGGTTTTGTAGTTTTGCCTGTACAGAAAAATATCTGAAATGATAACAGTTGTAAATGTGTGTCTGTGTTGCAGGCGGTATGTTCGGTCTGGCGTCAGCGACGTTGGAGAACTCTCAGGCGGAGCGCTACATGGAGGTGGCGCGACGTCTGACACACACTTGTCACGAGAGCTACGCGCGCGCTGACACCAAGCTGGGACCTGACGCATTCAAGTGACAATACATACTGTTTTACTATTACTTTTACAGACGGACTCTATAATAAAACTAAACTAGATAGATAGAAAAAAATATCTAGTGTTTAGGATTAGTAATTTTTCTACTTTTTTCATATCGAGGGGTGAAAGGCTATTTGTTTTAAGCGACATTTTTTGCGATATTGACTTATATATATATATTCAGAATTAGGGAATTTTTCTGATTCTGAATTTATATACATATATATATGTCAATACATACATATATACATATATATATACAAAAAATGTCGCTTAAAACAAATAGCCTTTCACCCCTCGATACAAAGGTAGGAGATCCTTTAGAATCGAAAATTATTTTGAAAGATATGTAAACAAGTTGTGTATATTCAGGTTCTCTGGTGCTGCGGAGGCGCGCGCTCAGAAGAGCAACGAGAAGATGTTCCTGCTGCGGCCCGAGACCTTCGAGAGCTACTTCATTATGTGGCGACTCACTAAGGACCAGAAATACCGCGATTGGGGCTGGGAGGCTGTACAGGTAACATAGTGTAACACATACAGTGACACAAGATTTCTTTGTAAAAGTAAAAAAGCCAGATAGGTCTGTAGATGTTAAAACATAATCGAATATTTTAACTTTGTTAATTATGTTACTATTACTAAATTAACACAAAAAACATGAATTACAATATTTTATACATGTACCTTTTTGTTTGAAACTACCCGCATCTAAATTTGAGTCGCTATTAAGTACTCTTGCACTTAATAAATGTGTGATACAGGCGTTGGAGAAGCATTGCCGTGTGGATGGAGGATACACAGGCCTCATGAATGTGTACCACAAGAAGCCGCAAGGTGACGATGTGCAGCAGAGCTACTTCCTCGCTGAAACACTCAAGGTGAACAATCTCAAACTAACACAAATACTAGTTATAAAATAATAAGTACTAGCTTTTACCCGCGACTCCGTCCGCGCGGAATAAAAAATAGAAAACGGGGTAAAAATTATCCTATGTCCGTTTCCTGGTTCTAAGCTACCTCCCCATCAATTTTCAGCTAAATCAGTTCGACCGATCTTGAGTTATAAATAGTGTAACTAACACGACTTTCTTTTATATATATATAGATAAGATGTATTGTTTATTCCAAGACATATTCTGAACGAACTAAGATTACTATTTCTCAGCATAAATGTGTGTAAAATCTATGCAATTTCGGTTGCTCTTAAACTAGGTGGTTATTTAGGTACCAATTTGCCGGATTTTTTTTATAAGGGAAATTGAAATGAATGACGGAGAATAGGACGCATAGGAAGGGAAAATATTCTGTTTCTGTGTATCCTCTTCCCTGTCAATTAAAGATAGGTAATGCATAACAATTGCGAATGTTTATATGTAGCGGTTATTCGCTTTTTCGGCGAATTAAAGTGGTTGTTTGGTTTTTTGACAAAAAAATGTGTTCTTTTAGCATGTCCAAAGAACTGAAGTATAAATAAAAAATAGTGAAAACCATTCTCAATAAAATTATTATAATTTGTTTTTTTTTTCTTTCAGTACTTATACCTGTTGTTCTCCGATGACACCCTGATACCTCTAGACGAGTGGGTGTTCAATACGGAGGCACATCCACTACCTGTCAAGGGGAAGAACCCTCTGTACCGGGCCGCGGACAAACCTGAACATGTCAAAGATGAAAATCAAATATAAAAACAATGATGTCATCAATTTGTGACAATTTATCACTGCCCTGTAAATATGTGGGTATGTTTTAGTGTCAAGTTATTCGATCCTTTTTTTTTTGTACCAAATTCCATCACAATTAATGTTTTTTTCAGTTCGAATTATTTAGCATTTATTTCAAAACTTAATTTTACATTTTGTAGCTGTTTCAAGTTTAGATTAATATTTGCATATTTGAATATTTGGTGATTAAAAATATGTTATTTCTACAATAAAAGTGATATTATAGTTTATTAAAGGAAAAAACCTTTTTAGATAATAAGAACAATATTAAATGTTCACTTAATTATCACTTTGATTTACTGATTTACGATTTATGTAAAAGTTACAATATTAAAAATAAAAATAATATTGTTTTTATAAAAATGTGTCAATTAAGATACCAAACAATTACATTTGTGAAATAAATCACAAAAGAAATAATAACAAAAATTAAAGATTTAGAGTAAATTAATTAATTTTTAATTTAATTTGTTGAAAATTTTGGTCTCTTTTATAATTTGCATTTATGATAATTATGTATCGTGATTGGGGATGAAATGGGGGAGAAAAACTTTCTTTTGCTCACTAGATGGCGACATGATCAAGAGTAAAATGCACTAAATATACCACTGATATACAAAAAAACACTTTATTTTTACATACAAAGGACTCTGAAATATAGTCATAGCAACGAATTTCATTAAATTTCACTAAAAAATTTGAAAAATAAGGATTTTTTTAAAGGAAACATAAATTATTTATAACAAAAGATGGATTTTTTCTAACTGTGAATGCATTCCGGATTCAGAGCTCTTTTTTTTAATTCCGGCAAAGTTTTTAATTTTTTTTATTCGCTTGAATGACTTAAAAAACTAAGAGATGACAGATGACAACTGACTCTTGACGTTGGCGCCATCTACTTAGTTTTTCTCCACATTGGTAATTAGTAAATTGATGTTTCTTAATCATTTGTATAGAGAAATATTGTGTTTTGTAAAATGGACATGATTTTTATTTATAACTTTGTTGTGTAATAACTTTTATTTATTTGGTTATTATTGTACATTAAAATATTGCAGTGTAGTTAATATTACACATTATTGTGGTACAAAGTTGTGTCACGAAGTAAAAAAAATGGAATGAATGAATTTTTATGCAGAATTTAGACAGTAATAACAGTGGATTTCCACTGATCAAATGTACTGCAACATTGTCCATTTTTTTTGATGACATAATGTTTTTGTAAAAGATTTTTCCAGAAAGAAATCCACATTAAAACATCGTTGTTGGTGTGTCAAAAATGATTTTGATGTCTTTAACACATCTTTTAATCAATTTAATATATAATTTTTATTAATCAAATAATAATAATTACTTAATGTAACTAATTCCATTTAACAAAAATCTATTATTTTTTTTTACTTTGAAATATGTGATGTTTTTATTCCTTGTGAGATCTCGTATTACTTTTTCTTCAACTAGCAAACATATCCAAATTTTGTAATATGTAGAACTATGTAGAGAAAAATATAACTTATTAAATAAATACCTATGAATTAGTTAGCTCTTGTAGATTCTATACGTAGTAGCTTACGAGTTGTTTAAACTATTAAAAAAAATATAAGCCACAAACTTGTCAATCCAAAATAATTATACTATTTTTGTTTTCATCTTTTCTTAAATAATATCAATTTAAAAATACAAAATTTTATGTTGAAAAATATATTCAAATCGTTTATTTTATCAAAATTGACTGCACCTGTTAATAAAAGCATCGTAAGGTCTATAGTTTCATAGAAACAATGCAACCGGCGACAGTACTGCTCGTGAACAGTAACATGAGACCTAATAATGACGTCATACGCTCTAGAAATGACAAGGATGATCGCGGGGAAAGGAGAAATGAGTGGATTCCACCAAATATTTCATGTTATTGTCAACGCGATGTAATCTAAAAAAATATTGATATTAGTCATTCTATAGGCAATTTTAGATGTTGTACATTGTGTATATATAAAAATAGAAATAAAAAAATAGGTTTAGAGAAACAACTTGTAGTTATATTTTGTTTTAGTTAATGTATGGACTTGTATGGATGTATTTGTTAATATTTTGTTTAGTGTTTAATTTTTTTAATTGTGTTGTAAATGAGATCTACGTACCAGGGCTACAGGAATCTTAACCAGTGATTGTATTAACATATTTTTTTTTATTAATTAAATTAAAATGTCTTATTTTTCGATAACATGCTCGAAAAATTAACAAATAATATTATTAAGCACTAAATATTAACAAATAATATTATTTAAATGTACTGAGAGACTGGGCTTTTGTTTTTATGTGTGCTTAATTTAATGTTGTATGTATATTTCGATAATCATATTCCAACAACTCAATAAGAATTATTTATATAATGTGTTTTTTTTTTTATTTTTATATATTAAAACTATCCTAACATAAATTTACACCGGTTCGAAATCTGTATGTAGTTTATTGATGTAATAATTTTAAATAAACAAACTACTATACGTTTTAAATAAGAATACTCTCGTCAATGACCTTCGACTGTTCTGATTTAAACAAAAAAAGTTAAATTTACTGTCATTAACGAATGTGACGTTTTATATTCATGCAAATTCTTATTTGAAACACATTATATTTTTAAAATATGTACCAATTTAATGGAATACCTTAATAACGACATTCTCTTACCGAATAATTAATTAAATACAATTTTTAAAACATTCAATTACTTTCATAATTATGTGTAATTCGAAACTGTAATAAAAAATTTAAACGATAACTAGTTTTCACCAATATTGCGTATAAGGTAATATGAATTTTACTCATTTTACAAGAACATATCGTCTGATTTTTAATAAAAAAAAAGAAAGGTATAATGTATAGTGGAAACCAATTTTGGAAAATGTGTGATGAAGTTGAAAGTTGGATTCAAATACATCGTTGAATGCTCATCCTTTGTCAGAGTTGTTGAATGTGATAATGAGTTGTTAGACATTTCTGCTGGATTTGCCTCACATTTCAACTGTTGTAACACTTGTTATTGTGATACATGTGTTACGACAGTGGGAACTCATCGTTAGGTACGCGAAGTATCGCCGATGGCCAGCATGACTGCCCAACACAGCTTGACCACTGCTTTGTTACATTACGTATTTATGAAGTTATATTATAGCCTTTAAAAAGAATAATGTAAATTTTTTTTTTAGTTAATAATAAACATGTTTACATAGCAATTGTTTTCATTTTGATACCTTATCTAATCTCCGAAACGAACTCCTACATAAAATTAGAGAAAAATTGTGGTCTTTCCTTCTTGGAACACCTCGTAAAGACAAAAAATACTCGTAAAAAGTCAAAAAGTTGTAGCCAATTTGATTACCTGCGTGCTCTACCAGGCGGTCATAAAGTGTCGGGTAAATGTCGCGGCATGATTGTCTCTGGACTAACATTTGCAGCCCCGACCGTCCAATTAGGGGGCCGGTGGCCTCCTATATATTTATGGAGACCTAGTTAAGGTCACCTCTGTCATATAACGCTTTAAGGACGACTGCCACACTCAGAATCGTTACTTAACGATACTCTTAATGAACATTTTGTATGAAATCCATACTAACTTTTTAAGTAACCATCTGAGTATTCTCTTATATGCTACTAGCTTATACCCGCGACAGAATTAAAAAAAAGCTTGTTAAGTAGCCTGTGTGTCAGACAATTGTGTACAATTATAACAAAGTTCATCCAGATTCATGCAGCCGTGCTGGAGATACCTTCTAACAAACATTCACAAATGTAATATTAGAAAGATTGTAACGAGACCTATACCACATTAGTTTGATTTCATTACACAAAAGAGAACGCCTATAAAAAAAGTTTCTATGAGTACGACTAATTTACTCTTTATATGAAAGAGCTAATTTGGATGAGTTTATTACCTACACAGAAAGGCAAGGTTCCGATATAAGTGTTATCTTTATGATGTAACCTTGATATAAATTATATTAGATTGGTACCAAAATATATCTGCAGTGGATTGAAAATAATAGAAATTGAATGTTACGAGTAGCACATGGCAAGAGATTACAAACTCTTTCTATCTGTAAGACTATAGAAGCTTTATTATATTCAATATAATAGAACAAAAATCTTATCAAATGATTAAGAAATTTAAAACAAAACCTAGATTAGTTAACACTATAAAAGAAAACAATGACATAAAACTAATTACCGTAGTGACAGGTAATCATTACAAAGGTAATCGTACACCTAAAATCTCCGTCGTAAACCAAACATTGTTCAATTAGTTGTGGCGAAGACAATTTTCTTTATGATGGGCCGGGCACACCCTGTCCCCATTTTCGCGCACCATTTATATGGTGGTGGGGTTGAAAGCCTCGCTCCCAAGGGTGGTGGGGTTGAAAAGGGGCGCACGGCGAACTACGCCAGGATGAAATGTCGTCAGACAGTGACGACCGCGGCGTGTGGACGTTACCAATTCCTTCACAACCTTCCAACCGAATTTACCAAGAAATTCAAATAATGTCTTCACTCTGATACTTCTTAAAATATTTTCAAGCTTATTTGTTTTTAGACGTAAAACGGTAAAAATTTACGATTCCATGAAGTAAGGTCAGAATTGATAGCCTTTTGTCTTTTAAGATAACGTCTTGATTGTCCGTTGAAAGTAAAATATTTGTCAAAAAAAAGTGAAATATACAAGAGAAGCAATGGAGTTGGTGGCGGCGGGACATTTCGTCTTAATAGCAGCTATTTTAACAGGTAACATTAATATTATATTTTTAGATTTTTTTTTCATTTACAATTAACTATAATTAAAAAAGTACGTTTAAATTTATACGCCTAAGTTTAACCAAGAATTTTTAAACACCTAACTCTTAATAAGATGAAATATTTGAAATTGATTCGATAGTGCTAGGATATGTTTCACGCAGTAAGTAATAGCGGATTCGAACCCAGGACATATTGTATTTTGCCGTCGGTTCCTCAACACCCATACAACAAATCATCACCCTCATATTCTTTTTGTAAAAATAGAAACATCTATACAACATATACGTAACGTAGCGGATGTCCGTACAATGGTAGAAATAGACTAAGACACTACACGGTACGCTCAGTGTCTCATCGAAGTGTCTCTGTATGAACTCTAGTGCCTCTTTATTCTTCATCCATACAATAGCATAGACATTAATGTCGTAATTTCTATCGTAGTCTATTCGTGCCTTAAGAAGGGTGTGTTTAGTTAACACACCGACGAATTTCAACTCTCGCCCATTGTTTTCCCAAGTCAGTTTAACAATAAACACAAGAATATAAATATGCTCTACTAAATAAAGTTAAAATTCAAAATAACACTTTTACCTAAATATATGAACGAAAATCTTTTAAAAAAAAAAAATTTCTTCGACATTTGTAAACCCATCGGCCGCGCTAACCTTTAAATGTCATACAACGATAACGACCCAATTCGATTCTCGGCAAAAATCCAGGGAGATACGCGCTTTAGGATCTTTACACTATTTGATATTTCGATTTGATTGAAGTTAGGTCTTGACACTACATTCGCATTGTTCATCTTTCAAATCGTTTAAACAATGTTCCAAAAAGACATTGAACAAACACGAAGATAGCTTTACTTTTTTTAATTCTACACCTTTTTTAACGACAAACCAGTCTGTGCTCAATAAACGAATTTTTAAGAAATATATTTTTCATACTTTACAACTATTCGGATGCGGGGTAGGACATAAACCGGATATGACCCAAAAGCAAGGGCGAGCAACGCGAGGCGCCACTTCCGGTCGCGGTTTTGTTTAAAGGTTCGGTCGCGGTTTTGTTTAAAGGTTCGATCAGCACAATTTTACGACAAAGAACCGACACTAATGGTATATGTCATGACACTAATCATTATCTAATATATAAAATTCTCGTGTCACAGTTTTTTTCGTCACCGTACTCCTCCGAAACGGTTTGACCGATTCTCATGAAATTTTGTGAGCATATTCAGTAGGTCTGAGAATCGGCCAACATCTATTTTTCATTTTTTTTTAACTGCGCGCGGACGGAGTCGCGGGCGACAGCTAGTTAAAATATAAATATATCTAATATCTACACATAATATATAACAGGAACACAACACATAAGGTAACATGTGTGTGCAGCCTTGAAGAGATCGGAGTGGAGAAAATGCAGATAAGTAATAATCTATGTGTACAACGTAAGAAGAATCTAGCCACCACTAACCGTGTTTCTCTGTATTATTTTAAAGAGAGAGAATGAGTTGTCTATGTGTTGTGTACGGGTATTTCGGCATTTGAAACCTACATGTCATGAAGGCGCGGCGGCACACAGTTGGTTAGTTACGGCTTTCATAGACATTTTCATCTGATTTTTGTCTTTTATTGCTTGAATGTTCGTTTTAGAACTAAATACATGCGTGATAACGTAAAATGTATATCTATTCATGCGGCGCTAACACTAAGAAAGGATTTAAAAAAGCCACTAGTTAGGTGTTTAAATATATGAATGTAAATCGAAAAAAGAGGTACGTTGAATTGATGGTTTTGATGAACGAGTAATCATTTGTAAAAACCTGCTCTCTGTGGAAATTAGATTATTATAGATCTTTCCTCTGTCTCTATAAATTATCTAGATCCGATAAATCCTACTACTAGTCATTATAACTTAACATAACTGTACATTATGAATATTAGATAATTAAATGAATTCTCAGCTGCTTATTAAAATAAAAAATCGATATAGAAAACACCTTGCATTTGCTGCTCAATTTATTCAAGGGAATTAAAAAGAGACAGAATGGAATGCGATAGAAAAAGACAGCACGAACATTCCCACGATCCAGCGTGAGAAATATGGGATGCTTGATATTCCGTATGTATTAGGAGAACATACAATCATAGAGGGTTTTAAAAAATTCTTTAAGCAATGTTAAACAAAAAGTGCGAATTATTTGTTAAAATTGTGCTTTTTAACATTGTTTTCGGTACCAAGGGAATTTGTTTGTGTGACACGATGGTGGCAAATTTTTATCGTTCGAAATTTCTACAAATGATATTACTACTATCATAATAATAGTTAGGTATATAAATAATAGCAGTGTGACGTACAAAATAGGTTCATTTCGCAAAGGCAAATCGTAAACGCACGCCCGTAAGGCGCCGCCCGCCGGCACTCCCCTGACATTTATCCCTAGCCCATAAAAATAAATATCTACCAGGGGATCATAGCGTTATAGGTACGCTTTGTAAAGGCCTCGGCGCGCCCGTAGTCCCGTCCCGCTCAGCTGACTCGCCCCACTAACCCGTTTCACTCGTTTTATTATCTCGAGTGACGTGATGTCGTACATTAAAAATGTAACGTGTCACATTAAATATGGTAGGCATTAAATGATTAGTACCATTAATTCTAAGATTAAATCATTAAGATTTATCTATCTAGGCTACACATTTTTATTTTATGTTCAACTAGGTGTCACCACACCTAGTTGAACATAAAATAAAAATGAGGCTGGTGAGCCAGTATAAAAAACTTATTAGTAGCCTATGTGTTTTTCCAGGCTATGTATTCCAGCTTTAATCGAGATCCATCATCCATCCCTTCATCCATCTGAATATTCGCAATTATTAGTAAGATAAATTACAATCTTCAAAAAAAACTTACTAGATTGTAGATGATTTTAAACGGCATACGCCAGCTGAACGAATAGTATGGATGTAATTAAAGGTAATTTTAAATTTAAAATTAAATTCGTAATGCAAACTTTCTTTATTTGGAAGCTTGAATTAACATAGTAAATCTTGGATATAAAATCAAATTCCGAAAGATATCTGTACCTATATTGATATCTGTTTGGGGGAGGTGAAGGGATATAGGGTGGGGGTTATGTGGCGGAGTTAAATGTGAAGGATTCCAGGTTGCGTGCGCGGGCTCCGGGCGGTGACAAATGATGGCCATTGTCTTTATTACTGCACGATGGACGGCTACAATAAATGGTCTTCACTATGTTTTTATTTTATATTCCGTACAAATTTTAGACTTTTTGAACATTTTCACTGAATTTTGATTTGTCAAAAAAGAAATTTTAGTTGCATTTTACAATTCATTCGATCTAGACCCGGAGTGAGGAAATTAGATCTAATAATATAATTGAGTGACGCCAGGAAAATAATACTATTTAAGTTGTTCATTTTTAAGCCTAAATAACTTCTAATTAAATCAACCTAAATTCGAACTAAAATACATAAAATAAAACTTATTTTTAACCTTTTTTTCAGAAATATTAAGCTTCTTTATGTTTTTCTTTAGGGCTGTGATATTTCAATACTAGCGACATCTATGGAAATAAAGTTGTTGCTCAAATAAGACTATAGATGTCGCTCCTTACATTTAATAGCAGGCCGAGGTTCAAATCAGCCTTATTTTTTTCTATTTTTATTCATTCTACATTCGACATATTTAATTTCACTTAATTCCTTAGAACAATAATGGTTCCAAAACAAAAAATAACGTTAATGATCTTATGCAGTAAGTAAAGATTTTAATTGTAATATAGGTCCACAGAAAAAAAACGAATACTGTTGTAAGAAACATTTATACAATTTTACCTTTTGGGTATAAAATAAATAATTCTCAATGCAAGCGTCCGTCCGCGAAGTGCACTGAACCATGTGAATGCATTTGTGTTTGTGAAATGCACACGAAGCGTCCACAGCGGGCGGGGCGGTGAATGCACTCCGTATCACTCACCGCCTCGGCGGACTGCACTCCTGGTATCGTGGCCGCGCACCCCAGGCCCGTCGCGACGACCACTTGGCAACGCCGCCAACTAGCCTTTTATAACTTTGAAAATAAACTTCAGCTCCTACCTACCGTCACTTAATGGACGCTGTCCTTTAGTGTAAATTATTCGTATAACTTAACGAAAGAATAGTACTGAAGGACTCTGCGTGGCAGTTAGTCCTTTTGAGTGCCCAGCGTCTGAGTTCGTTTATCAAACTATTCAAATGCGAGGACTTGCGATGTTGAAAAAAAAACATTTATAGTTAAATTGATAAAAGTACGTTACCAGTGCTTAAAAACTTCACATTCGTCTAAAATATATCGTTATTGCATTGATGCGATTACCACGGAACTCCAGAACGTCTGAACGGATTTGGATAAAATTTGGAGTAGATAGAAAAAAGTCTGAAATAGCGCGGAGAAAGTCGCTTGCTTCAAATACATTGTATAAGTAGTATTAAAAATTCTAAGGGGAAGGACCAAAAATTATATAGAATTTATGACAGCTTAGTTTAAAATAAACTCTTCCTGTTTATTATGCTCTGGTATTAGTGGGCAACGATGTCGCCATAGTAACCACCCACGCCAACCACATTCCCCGCCCACTTCAGGGATGAATGAAAGAGACCGCAAGTTAACCACCACACATTTATGAAGTCCTGATCACACCAGATTGTAAGCTTTCAGGATGAGAACAATGCGCAGTCAGGCAGCGCATACCCGGCCCAACGGGCTATAATAAAATAAGTAAGAAAACGCCCAGAATATATCCTCCCCTCTCGAGGGTCTGCCCTTACGTTTTCTCTTGACGAGTATGTTCTCCTAATACTTCTTCCATCTAATTACGCATATCATTATAATTTTTCGACTCAAGGGTTCTTTTTATTCTTATTTTCGATGTGTTGTTCTCGTTTGTCAAATGTCTCTCCTCCCAACATTTATTGAATGTTTCTTGCACTATCGGACTTCTACTTTTATTAAACCAATGCGATAAAAATAAACAAATGGTGTATAAACATTTCTCCGTTTATCGTGTGTTATTCTCACAGATTTATTATTTACACTCACACATTATTCATAATTTACGAATTGCAAAGTTATGAACGTGGGCGGTAACATCCAGTGAGCCCTATCGCTCCCCTGCCTATACATAACATTCTATCTATACCTAATCGAATTCGTGGTTCTGATCGATTTCTGTTCACAGTACCATCTCACGTCTATGTTGCCTTGGTATTTTCCGAACAGTTCGACATTATCAGCAATCGCCGATACATTTCCAATACGGCCCTGCCCTAACCACCCTACGCAGTCCCTCCCTAATTCATCGATAAGCGTTTTCTTATATGCTTTCATTTATCAGAAACAACTTCATGTATGTAAACTTTAACCAATTTAAAAATGTAACAAGATAAGGTGCATGCATATAAAAATATATTTTTAACAGTCAATCGCAAACTATATAATATAAGCAAATAATATTTTAACCGGAATTGAGCGATCGCGACAAAAGAAAATAACCGTTCCGGTAACACGTTCCGGTAACGTAACCGGCGCCAGCACCAGGATAACATAACTGATAAAGATGTCTCGTTATGATTGCGCAGGAACTTTGCCTTGTCTTGGAATAAAAGAAAATCTTTGTAAGTAAGAATTATGTATAGGTACTGCAGCTTTAAGACATTAGGTATCGTTGCCCCAATGGAATTTGCGTTATCTTATTTAGTAGGTAGAATTTTTGCGTCTACCGGAGTTTCGAAGGAGGTTCGAAACAGTTGCGACGTCCTATACGCTAATCAATGCGGCTACGAATGTTAGGAATACATGAAATAATTACATATATAGATATAAAGGCATTAATCGAAAGTAAAGACATAAATATTACAAGTTAATTTTTTTTCGAACCGACTTGATAATGCACTTTCGGCCAACATATTGAATACGATAGATAAGTTTTGCTTCCATTTTCCATTAATAAAAGAAGCGTTATGGTAATTCTTTAGCAGAATTTTTGTTTATCGAATAAACGCCAAGTTTACTTAAAATTTGTTTTCCGACTCTACGCTCGTTGGAATAACCATCACAGCACCTCGTTGGCTAAACCTCAACTTATAAGTGCTATGTAAACTAGCAATGGTTTTGTCAATTTATCATCAAATACCCTCAATATAGAAAAGCGCTAAACGAAGCAAATATAAAATTCGACAAAAAAACTTTAGTCAAATAAATGGTAATTTCTTAAAGACTTTAAAGTCATAATTACAAATATTAAACAGTTGGGTGTAGGTATTGTAAATGCTAGAACATATGAATACCTATAGTAACTTGTATTTCTATAGAAGCGAGCATTACGGTACGCTCACAATCTGTAGATTGTATAGGCAGAAGGGCCCGCGCCCCGAGTGCGTAGCTTCTTGCGTAAGACGCTCACTCGCGATTGGACGAAGAAACCACGCCCATTGCGTAAGCAAACCTTGAATTTGTTTCTGGCCCTTCTCTCGGCCCTTACCATCTCCACGTACTTTCTGTTCCCCTGGTACACAGTATTTTATTATAAATAATTTAAAGGGCTCCACTAATGATATTTTTTTTTTCAATAAACAATCAATTAAATCATAAAAAAGTTTTTGCTAGTGTAAGTTGTTAAAATGGGTGTTACCAATAAATTACAACAGAAATATTTCACACCTGTTTTGTTTGTTTGTTTAGTTAGCAAATAAATAATTAATAAATAGAAACTTGATAAATATGATTAAAAAATGAGCCAGTTAGTTAGTTACAAAGTTAATTTGGAAGTGTTAAATAAAAAAAGGTTGAGGAGAATAATGGACATGTCACTCCCAATGACTTTGTGTACCAGGAGAACATATCTTGAAAGGAAATCGAAAAGGCTTTTGCTTTTTGTAAGGAGCAGTCAGTCCCTTGGCGTGCTTGCGTTGAGTGTGTGCGTGTGATTTTTTTTTATAACAATTGTAACTAAATAGTGTCATCTATCTATTACTGCTCTAAGACGTTTGTTTGATGTTACTTTTATTATTTCAATTTCTAACATATTTTTTTTCTTTGGTATTTACGACGCATTGTAAGATAGCTTCAGTTTTATTATGTATTAAAGTAGGATTCATTACCAATGTTGAATTTCGACCGCTACGGGCTACAGATGATAAACTATTTGACTTTGTTAAAAACACTTTTTTTAAATAACGAATAAACTTGTGCTTGACCACAAACTCACCTCATATTAAACCCATTTCAAACAAGGACAATGTTGAACAGTTTGATCGTTCACAGGGCGATATATGCAACTGATAATTAAATGACTCATAAGATCATTAGCGAAAAACTGACACTGATTCAGTAAGCATTCAATAACGCCACGTAAATAAATAAAAACGCAAAATAATATTAAACCATCATGCAATTAGTTTTTTTAACAAAGAAAAACGCTTATGTTTATTCTTACGCTATATTCTGCTTAATTTTCGCGTACCAAACGATTATAACCTACACAAAAATAATTATTAGGTCATTAAAGATAATTTTAAGAATGACTTCAATGTCAATTAAGTATGAGTTAAGTAAATTAAGTACTCAAAGAATACATTTTACACAATCCAGAATTTTCTCCATTCAACGACACAGATTGTGAGTGGGGTTAAACAAAATGGCGTCGACATTTCGACAAAGATGGCCTCACTTGAATCTGCGCTACCAGGAGGACATACAACGAAAGATATCGAATGGAATGTGTGCATTTGTTTTCTTAAATAATTTGCATCACATTAAAATAATAAGAAAATCTTAATTTAAGAATCGCTGAATCGTGTTAAAATAATTATTACATGTATGTAAAATCCGAAATTAGTTAAAGTCTGAAAACACAACGAAAAATTAATGAACACGGTTACGAAAATTTCTGTTATTGTAATTGCAAAAAATGTGGTATCAGTTACAAATTAAAGTGCTATGAATGCACTAATAATTTGTTTTAAAAAAAACCTGTGAGCCGTCATGGGACGCCTGGCAGATGTGAAACATCGTCTGTGTACAAGTAATATGCATAAAATATTAAATAAATAAATGAATGAATGAATGAATGAATGAATGAGTGAATGAATGAATGAATGAATGAGTGAATGAATGAATGAAAGAATGAATGAATGAGTGAATGTATGAATGAGTGAATGTATGAATGAGTGAATGAATGAATGAATGAATGATTGAAAGAGTGAATGAATGAATGAATGAATGAATGAATGAATGAATAATAATAGTAATAAATAATATTAAGTATTATTAAAATAAAATATATATATGTATACCTCAGTATAGCTTGGCGACCCGTCGCCACGGCAAGCGTCGCCACGCCAACAATTCGGTTTACAAGTGATCCTATAGATGTTTCACATCAAAAAATTAAAATCTTACAAATACGATGATGCAGCTTAAAAACCTCATAGAACATAGAAGTATTTATCTATTTCTTACGAAAAGTAACAAGAAATCGGACGTGAAGGAGCCATTTCGTGACCTGCAAGGAGAACGGAGTTATCACCAGTTAAATTCTATGTGTAGGGTGACATCCCTAGTTTACGACGTCTACCTTAAGTCATTCGCAGAAAAACTCAAAACAAGAATCATAAATGCAGCAAATACAATGCAGAATAATTTGACTACTTAGGTAATTAAGACACAACTCAGAAAAATAATGCGGCTTTTCGTACGCAATAGAGGAAGACACTTCGAGCAAGAACTTTTATTAGGTTAAGTTACAAAATATCTGAATTGTTACTAATTATTATTTGTCTATTATTATTACTAATAAACTATTACTGGTTCTAAATTTTATTTTAAACTTCAAAAAAAAAGAAAAAAGCAAAAATGTTCAAATAAATAAATAAAAAAAAATTCCGCCTGGTTCCTTGTGAACATTATTTTAATCAGTTTCTTTGAAATAAGTTCCTAGTTGTTATACATCGTTGGAAAACTAATGACGCTTTTCCTATTATGGCATTTCAGTGGTATGAAAATTCAAAAAAATAATCCTTGTTCAATCTTTTTTAATAATCAGTAGAAAAGGGAGATTTAAATTAATACTTTTATTATATCCACTGGTTCAGATAATTTTGTCACGTCATGAATGTACAGAGCTCGAAAACATTTTCATCAGTTACGCCTGTATTATCCGACTAGTAATTAATGAAATTTGCCTAAATATGTATTAACAAAACATAAAATATTATAATATTTCAACAAACGTCAAGTCTACTGCTAAAATCATATGCTACACTTGAGATAGGAATTTCATAGGAACATTTTGTCCCTTGTGATCCTTGTCACGCACAAACACATTCGTATACCAGCCGCAACCCCTACGCGGTTAGGGGAGCACTCACACGCGTGTCGTGTGTGACACGCATACTCCTACACAGCTTTGTAACCCTGGTACATGTAACTCATATGTTCAACCCTTTGAATATTTTGTAAGGCACACATGTGAGTGAATGAATATATTACTAACATACACGAAAGTACCTCTTCTTTCTGTTTACAAGATAAATTAATTCATCCAATTTTTATTTCATAACTAAGTTAAGTATAAGTTACGTAATTAATAGGTGATGAAACTTTTCTTCCAAAATAAATAGTAAATGTTTTCAGGAAAATTAAGTGCTAATTGTGAATTAAAAATTTACCATACAAAATTCTTGGTTTTGGAGTGTCCCAAGCTTTTATTCTGTTTGATAAAAACCAACGCCTTTATATTTAACGGTTTTTTATTATTTGTTATAATCTCAAGAACGAATTATGAAAACATAAAAAAATAAAAGAGGCAGAATTAGCGTGCACACACGCCCCCATGACGCAGTGACATGCGTCAAAAACGTCTGCTGCACCAGAGCACCAGCGAAATGAAAGAGATGCGTTCGTACTTTAACGTACACGTTAACATTATACGAAACAACACTACTTTGCTTCGTTCTGCGTTTACTTAATTTCAAATGCATTTCCTGTTGTATGACAAGGATAGGTACAAAAGTGCTTCCACCTTTCTTTAATGGTTAACACACGATATTGACATGTATGTCGTAGTAAAGATCAACGATCTTACGTGGAACATTTTTAAATTTCATCGTAAAAATGTAAAAATTCAATAACTGGTAACAAAAATTATTAGTTTCACTTTAAAATTTTAAGTTAACTTAAACTAGGAATGACTAGCTTAGGTACCATCTACGATTTTTAGCGCTCCTAGTAATTCGCATTGAACCTAGTCGATCACCAGAGGTTGTCGGCCATATTGCGGTTTGCTACAAAACACTGACCAATAAAAATGCACATAACTTAGAAAAACAAACCACTAAACAATAATCAGGATTGATATAACAAAATTTAACTGTCAATCTGCCACAATTAAAATATTATCTATTTTTGGTGTATTTCAAAATAAATAACTTAAATCTAAGGAGAATACGTACCCCTTGGTATATCTAAAATACTCAGACTGCTCCTGGGATACGTAGTCCTCGTACTACTAGGAAATGCCTCCCTGTCGGGGCACGGATTTTAGGAAGACCTCTCTCTTTTTTATGCAGCCTTGGTAAAAAGTGACGTCATGTGCGCTTACGTCTTCGGGCAACTTTACTTTTTTTCGTTTTTCACATTCTAAAAGCCCAGTCAGGTCAGCAATTTATTTTGTGTACAAAAACAACTTTTAATCATCCCGTTTACAATAATACATTTCATCCCGAGAGTGCCCCATTGGTCAGAAAACATTCCCGGGAGTGGTCAGCAACCGCCATGACTGTGGACGTCCTTTCGACAACTAGCATTGTTTGCTTCCGAAAAACAATCTCTACTCGACTTATATTATCCTGGTAGAAAAAGGGAGCAATCCATTGTTGTCATACTTCTCCTTTTTTATTTTTTATAAAGTTTTTGTCACGGTTGTCTGTTCGAATACGAACTGGTTTATGTTAAAATTAGTGTTCCCTTTAATTTATTTAAACAGAAATTATCGTTAATCTTACTTATTACAAATAATAAAATTGGATTGTCTGTATTCATATTTGGCGAACATGGTGGATTTGCGTTGCTCATAACTAAAACGATTTTTTAAAATTTTTGCCTGTATGTCTGTCTGTCTGAAAATCCACGTTGTTCATCGTAATATCCAAAACGGCTGGACCGATTTTGACGGTGTACATGTTTATTTATTTGTGCATAATTTTTCGCAGTTGAAACTATTCGTTTTTATGCCGTACCAATAACGTAACATTATTAATTAAATAGAAAAGAATTGTTGATTTTCGAAATTACATATTTTTTACTGCTTTCTTTTAAAATTTTAGACACACGCAAATGACTATATAGTATTTCAATTTGATGTTTGTAAGTGTACGTGCGATTGCATTTTATCGCCGGCTGCAGTGCAAGTGAGCGGCCGTTGCACTCTCCGGTCGTTGCCTGGTTATCCTTGAATGTCTTATCCTTGCGCAGGACGACGCGTCACGCCAACCTCTTACAATATTATGTTGCCCTGGTAAATCGCAGGATATTTTGTCCCTTTGGGAATGCCTACAGAAATCCTAAGGGATAGCGGGCGGTCCTTAAGAAATATTTCTCCATTTTGTCGCTTAAGATTGGTTATTTTTAGGTTTGTTAATCGATTTTGTATCTTATAAACAAAATATTTATGAATGAGATCCTTCGTTCGAGGGTATTGGTCCTATACTTTTAAGATACTTATGACATTTAAAGACACAACTAAATAGGCATATAAATGTTTAATAGGCATATAAGTATTTTGTCGTAGGGTTTTTTGTTATTTTCTCGCTCAGAACAAGAATACCTTGTGTTTGGTTTTTTAATTTAATGATTAAATCTTGTCTTTTACATCCTTATTAATTCTTTAATAATCGGTAGTAGAGGAATCAAAAATAATGATAAAATCACCTCCTGCCGACTTCTAAGGTCCTGTTAGATGTTGACGTCTGTCCAATATTTCATACCGCATCCCTTAGGTACCTCCCGCTACGTGGATTGGACAGTCAGAGATTACTTTGCCAGAGTTTCAAATTTTTCTTAATTTTTTATGTTTTATTCTGAATATTCTTTTCCTTTAAAAATATTATTTATTTTACTAACAAAGCGTTTTACGAAGCAAACTGGCACCGCCCCTTTATAACGGGGTTTAGGGAAAGTGAGTTGAAAAAGGTAGGGTGCGTGTTTTGACTGTCCTTGTCGCACATACGAGCTTTCTGGAAGCTATTTCGAGTTTAACCTTCGTGTTGGATATGGAGTCCTGGTACATTCCCGCGCCGGTAACGTTGCTGTCGCTAGCCGCTTTCACCTCCAGATGAACTTTTAGGGGCTGTGTGTACATTGAGCGAGATGGAGACACCTTACGTCTCTCTCGGCTGCTAAGAGCGATGTCGCAACTTACCTTGCCTTACTTATAAAGGGATATATAATATATATGTACAAAGCACATAGCGGGAAGGACTAAAAAAGCGTTGGATTCGATTTTGCTTTGTTTGGTTACATGTACGTTATTAAAAAAAAGTTTAGAAGGTCAAAAATAGGTTGCACTTATTACTTTGATGTTTTCAAAAATGTTATTTTGTGTAATCTAGCATTCATCAGTGTTACAAAAATAGTTACAAACTTTATCCAACAAACAATGCAAATTAAACATGGATGTAGAAAAAATTATTAAAAGAATGATCAGAAGAGGGATACTTAAATTAGAAACTTAAAATTAAGTCTACCTTAAAGTTTAGGAATGAAAACCGGTGCCTAAGTTAGGAATATCACTAATTGACTTACTGCAGGTTGCGGTGGAGTTCGCAGTCCTCAGCAGCCGGCGCCGATGACGACGACCACGAGTACTGCAATGCCGGCGCTGGTCTCCCGGTTGCCGGATCCCCTCACCATCGTGCAGGAGCTGCCGACAGTGACGCAGGCTATCTGCGCCGACGCCAATGACCCTGCCAACCCGCTCGGCAGACTGCGCAGCGCAATGAAGAACATCAGCTACACACAGATGAACGCTTTCTTTGATGCTTTCTTGGTGTTCTACAGTGATGAGCATTTGGTAACTAAAATATAATTAGGAACTCATGTAGTTTGATCACCTATTTCATTTACTTATTTGGATCATATTACTTTAGCAAAACATTTGTTAAGCTTACCATCTAATGGTAATATGCAGAGCGAAGAACCAGCCCCTGAGGAGCGTCGCTTGCAGTACATCAGTGGATGGGCGGGGGCGGGCACGGCGGCTGTGAGCGAGGGCGGTGCAGCTCTCTGGGTGCCAGGTAGCGACGTGCGTCGCGCGCGCGCTACCGTCTCCTGCGCCTGGCTAGTCATCGACGAGAACGACCCTAGCCAGCCCACTATTGCCGAATGGATAGCGGTATGACAAGAAATACCACAGAACTAAGAAGCTCAAATATTTATTTTGACACTATTATCGAAAATTTAACATCAAGAGGGTTATACAGCTGAAGTAACTATCTGTCAAAGGAACGTCCGGGTCGCAACGGTCGCGTGGGAGCGGATGCGCGGCTGACGTCAGTCACCGACTGGCAGAGCCTGTCCAGCAGCCTGCAGCGCGAGGGCATGCAGCTGATCCACACGCCCACTCTGTTCGACCAGGTGTGGGCCGACGAGCCCAACCCCATGCTGCGCCGACCCGACTTCTCAAGGATTGTCGCTAATCTACATCACCTGGAGTACACTGGTTAGTTTGGATTTAATTAAATAATAATTATTATGATTTTGTATACCTACATAAATTACTATTGTTCTTGAAATTATTTAGGAATGTCGTGGCGTGACAAGGTCTCGGCAGTGCGTCATGAGCTGCGCGAGCTGAGCGCGGACGCGATGGTTGTGACGGCGTTGGACGAGGTGGCGTGGTTGCTGAACGTGCGCGGCCGTGACCTGCCCTACGCGCCGCTCCTCAAGGCCTTCGTCGTCGTCAGCATGAAGGAGGTCCGCGTGTACGCCCCCCCGGGGAAACTGTCCATGCCGGTCCGAGAGGCCTTAGCTGTCTACAATTGTTACACGTCTTCGAATAATTGTACAAGGTAGTAAAAATTGTATTTATTTAACATTGAAATACACCATTCATCTATCATTTGTTCGTATTACAATATTAACATATTCAACCTAGCGAAATCCTATAACTGCTCCAAAGATCGTAATTAAACACCGATATTAAACTAATACAAAGACCAAAATATCGATGTAATCTATCCCCCAGGGTTAATGAATACACGACAATATACTCCGACCTCCGACGTGCCACTGAGACAAAGATCCTCATTCCTACCGGAGATACGTTCCAAAGAGGTGCGTCTGCAGCAATCGCACAAAGCGTCCCGCAGTCCAAGAGATTATTCCAGTCTTCTCCTATAATCTACTTCAAGGCGCAGAAGAACGAGGCGGAAATCAAGGGAATGAGGAAAGCGCATTTACGAGATGCCGTCGCGATGTGTACGGTTTTGAGTTACATTGAGAGTATGGTGAGTGTATACTATGCACATTTTTCCTAGCCCTTTGCTTCCCTGAATTAACAAAATAGGGCAAATTAAGTTCAGTTTTATTGATTTATAGAATTAGTCAGTTTTTAGAGTCTCCATAGTATAAATCAAATTAATACTCTATTATATTTACATATTTGAATAACCCAGGGCAAGGCTGGGCTGAACGAGCTATCAGTGGCAATGAAGGTTGACGTGACGCGGGCGACGCAAGCTGGATACGTGGGTCTAGCGATGCGTACGCGCGTCGCTTTTGGCCCCAGCGCCGCGGAGCCTGACTACCGCGCTACTAACATCACCAGCCGGCGAGTGCTGCACAACTCCACATTGGTCATACAGTCAGGAGGGCAGTATGATGGTGAGACTTTAATGAAAGAGAAGTATTCCGCATGGATCTTACGTACATATTTTTTTAATCGCCAATTCCGTAAAGCTATCCCAATTGCCAATACTAAATAATTACCGATTTCATTTATGTCACTCTATTTGTATAGAAATTAGGCAACTAAATTCTTTATAAATAAAAAACTTACGACAATGTCTGTGTCTTGTGTGATTCTTCGTTCCCAGAGGGCACTACGGTCGTAACCCGCACGGTGCACTACGGCGTGCCATCGCGCGAGGAGCGACGAGCGTATACCATCACGCTGCGCTCGCTGGCCGCTCTCAGCACGCTGCAGATGCCGAGCACTCTTCCGGCCGCACACGCAGACCCCGTCGCCAGGGCGCCGCTGTGGACCGCCAAGCAGGATTATCCCTCGATAACTGGACATGGCGTCGGAGCAGCGTTAAATAGACGCGAAGGTTTACTTTCTTGTGTTTAAAATATCGGAAAAGAAAAAGAATTATTATTAATAAATTATTAGGTTTAATAGTTTACTTTTCCAACTTTGGCTTGGTGATTGAATGATGTTGAAATATACGAATGTGGAATTAAATCGCTTCGTATTTCTAGATCCCGTTGTGATCGACTACAGACAAGACACGAACTTGCACACCTTCAGAGAAGGATATTTTGTTACAAGCGGTAAGTTTTTAAAAAGTTAGTCGCCTAGACTTACAGCAAAATACTATTACTTATTTCGTGTTTTCAGAGCCAGCGTGGTACGAGCCAAGGAAGTTCGGTATAAGGCTTGGGAATGTGTTGGAAGTAGTTGCCAAACCTAATGGATACTTGGGCTTCCGCGAAGCGACGCTATTGCCGTACGAACCGAAACTGATCGATAGAAATTTGTTGACAGAATATGAGGTAAATTATATCAGTTTATAGTAAATTGTTAGACACACTATATATGAAACAACTGTGAATGTGATTCAGTCAATAATCCACACAAATTAAATCCAACAGATAAACTGGTTGAATGCATACAACGAACGCATTCGTAAGACGGTTGGTCCGGAACTCAACGACCAGGGTCTCACCGACGTTTATTACTGGATGATGAACAAGACCATACACATCGAGCCACCTTCTAAAGCGAGGAAAATGACCGGCTTTGCCAACAGACAAGAGATATCTACCCTGTTTTCTTGCGTAATAATACTTACCACGATTATGATATTCTAGGCGTAGTATAATATTGGTAGAAAAAAATAAAGAAGAAACTATTCCTACACTACGTATTTGTTGATTTGGCTGTAAATAAAATGACTTACCTTGTCGTTATTCTTCTTAAAAAAAAAGAGGAAACAACATTTTTCTGTCATCACTGTATTGACCATAATATATTAATATAACTTATATAATATGATCATAAAATATTCATAAACTTGTAGTAATTACAAAGGGTATAAACAAAAAACCGCATTTCAAATATCAGTTAACTGTCATATAGATTATAAATATACGAATATTGACATTTTAAAATTCAATGTGCGCGTAAATATTATAGATTATATAAATAAGTTAATTATAGGAATAAATGATAATAAAAATAATTTAATTCTTTCTATGCTTCAATTGCTTTGCTAGGAACTAAGAAATCGTAATAAAGCAATGATTGAAATAATAATTATTAGCATAAGTTTAATTAGTATTACTTAGTTAAAATAATAATTAGAACATAAAGTTAATAAAATTACCTCCTACGCTATAACAAAGTTTTTATTTCGTACTTACTGCGAGAATTTATTAGCAAATATTTTTAAAAACGCTTTTGTATTTAAAAAAAATTCGTGTAATTAGGAAATAATATTCACAAACTTATAAAGTATTCTACTCAACGTAAATTTTCCCGTAGTATTTTGCACTTTTGTACTTTTCACAAGTAGGAGTAGGTAAATAATAATAAAAAAATGATGTTATGTAATTTATAAAATTTTGTGCACTGTAATTTTAGAGTATAAATTTAATAGCTATGAAGAAAAGCAATAATTCATTGTTTTAGAAACCTAACAAGAGTTTATCAAAGTTAATAGATTTTTAATAAAACAAACTCTCTAATAACTTAATAGCGTTAAAAGTTACTTTAATTCAAAATTTTACTTATTACATCTTTGTTACCATACTATCTTTCGACCATGTAATCACTTTACATCAAGCGCTGGCTTGTTTAACATCAAAAAAAAATCTTCCTTACTGTAGTTATGATTATAATCTGTTAATGTTGAATTCTCTACCGTAATAACTTTTGAAGTATAATTTAAAAGTTATTAATAATAAAACATAATTTAGCTGTAATATAAGAAATTATGATTAATGTCAAGCACAAAGTGCCTTATTAAAACTGTAGTGTGTAAAATATTGTAGTATTATTGTGGTAGTAAAATTATAATGTAATTTGAAGGTTAGAAATTGAGTTAAGGCTTACAATAACAACAAGGTTTAGCTTTAGCTCACATGGAAACCTACGCTTTTGCAAGAAATTGTTTATAACTGTTTTAATCCATCGACAATGATAAAATCAATAGTATATTACCTCTAGATGAAGTGATCGTTGCACAAAAGTAAGGCGTGTTAGTTTCTGAGAACAAAATCTATAAAAAACATACAGTCATCCCTCTCTTTATCTTTGGCAAAACAGACAATTTTTTTAAACTGAAATTTTGGTTTCAGAAAGCTACGATTAGAAAGTTTCTGAACGGTTAAACTAGAGTTATGTTTATCTATAGGCGCTTAAATATTTAGCACTGCCATGATGTGTTTGAAACAAGATGTAGGTACCGTAAGTCATAGAGATGTATGTTTATTGGATGTGTTTGTTGTTTAATCTTCACTTTAAATTATCATTTTCATAATTATAAGATAAAAGTGTATTTTTAATCGACTCACATGTAAGTTTTTAGGCCTACACAAATAGCTTATTCCACAAAAAAATAATGTGCAGTAAATAATAAACTCTATGCAGTTATGAATATAGTTTTATTTACATTGGTCCATTTGATTACACAAATCTATTATACAGTGCATGAGTAATGTAATTATTTTTTATATAACAGATGCTGAGAGGCTTTTATGAAAACATTACTAGGTTTAGTTGTTTGAAAAAAAATTGCAAACATTTTCCTAAAATACAGAAATATAAGTCTGGAAAAAATGTGGCACAAACAAAACATTATGCATAAATATTATTTAAAAAAAATGGTTACATTTTGCAAAAAGTTAACACATCTTAAAATCATATTAATTTAAAACAAAAAAAAAACGTTTAAAACTCATTTAAATATAAATAACAAAAACACTTTTATAAAACAAAATTTCAACAAGATATACATAATATTCGATTATAACTAATACTGGTGTTTGTTTGAAAGTATTGTTTTTTCTTAAACACTTGTATTTTCAATGCGTGTACACTTCAAAACTACACTTTTATCTCTGTTCTTTCAAAGGGAACAAGAGTTTCTGTTTCAGTTTTCTATAACATGAGTTTTTGTGTTCTAAGCAATGATTCACAATTAAATTATATAATTGTTAAAAGAAGAAAATATAAACTTGTTAACAATTTGATTTGCAATGGCACATTTTCTCAACAGGTAATAAGACAAACGGAAAGATGTCATCAAAAAACGTTAAATTATCAGTGATGTTAAATGAATACTCGATAGCAGTGGTACCTTTGGATTAAAAAATTACATGTGGATTTAATACTTTATTTATACAAATATACAGATCATCGGTTTTTATATATGAATAACAGTAATATAAAATCCGGTCTTAACACCATATTGCAACAAAATTATATTTTGTTTTCTTTGTTAAATAAATTAATATCCATACATATCACACTTTTGGTATTATTTATAATGTGATTTATCACAAATACTTGCTTTTCATGATTTTAAATATTCCAAAATATATATATATATATATTTATATTAGCACATCAAAATATTCCAAAGCCTTTTTCTTCTAATCGTGTTATTTTGACAGTTAAAGCTTTTTATAATATCTTATCATTTATTTCCATAAAAAAAAAAATTATAACTCATGTTTCATTTTTCAATAAAAGGTTGTTTTATAACTTTAACATAGTGTAAAAATAAAATAACATTTATTCCATCATGAAAATAAATAAATAAATAATATTTTTCACCAAGTTATGTACTAGGAGAACATGAAATTGGTAGCGTGACTAATAAACTTTGTTTTCCTAAAGCTGTACACTGACTAAATATAAATGCAATAGTGTAGTGATGTGTAAAATTCATCTCCGCAAATCTATCATTTCTACTGCAGCATTGTTGTCAAGATGTATGTGCTTCACATCCTGAAAAAGAGTACAAAATAGAATACAACCGAAAAGGAACCTAACGATTATAAAACAGTCAAAATCAGTTTAATGTAGATTATTATGGTTTCCTGCTTAAACTTCAGTACTTACGTAGAATAAAGGCGGGTCATTTGGATGCGGATGGAAACCGCTTTGTCTGCAATTTGCAATGAACTGCATCCCATAATCTGGTGTCAGTGCAAAATATCCGATTCTGCAAATAAATACAAATTAAATTACAAAGAATCATTAATTTATAAAAATATCTTCGTTTAATATTACATACTCATTATATTTGGGTGCGCAGACGATGGCAATAGCCTCGGGCATCATAAGTTGGTAGGAGCATTGTGTATGCAGGTCAACTGACGACAGGAACGCTGTTTGTGTCGGATGTGTCTGCAATATGTTTAAATACATATAACTGTGGGTTTCCACTGTCAAAACATATGGTCATCCCTTTCATTTTGTTTGAAGAAACAGAGACAATAGAAAGGGATATACTGACATGTATCCAGCCGAGTGTGATCAGGTTATGTTGATCCTGGTAATGGAATATCTCCTCCTCGTTGTTGGTGCTGCACGAGTCTGCGGAGCCCGTCTGCTTCGGCACAATCACGTGAGTGATCTTCAACTGATCACGCTCCTGATGAATAAAAAACAATACGTGAAGAAAAGAATACCTTTTGAGAAAACTAGGAGTGATAAAATTTATTTCTAGCTTGTTTTTCTAGAATATTATAATTTAACATCTGTACTACATCGCGAGAATAATAAAATAAAAAAAATCACAAAAGAAACAAGAATAATTTGATTTCGACTACTAGGCGATCATAAGTTAACAGTAGCCAGTAGTGTACCAGGATGCCAGCGAGTATGCCGCAGAGCTCGAGGTTGCGCGCGGTGTGCGACGCAGCTAGGGCCTGGAAGCGCGCCATCAGTGATCCGGGCACCAGCACCGCGCGCAGCCGCCGCCCCGACCACGACGGCAACGTCTCCTCCGTCTCACTAGACGACACAAAAACAAAAACTGTCACACTTACAAACAAAATCTATTGTCCTGAATGTGACAGATAAATAGATGAATTGTTTATTGAAATAATTTCTTGATATTTCATAATCATATTTGTAACAAATGAATTTGAAAAAGAACAAATTAAAATAAAATCACAATTTTAGAATAGAAATAATTTTAAATAACAAATAGACTATGTTA
The DNA here is from genome assembly GCF_912999745.1 of Papilio machaon. NCBI lineage: Eukaryota > Metazoa > Arthropoda > Insecta > Lepidoptera > Papilionidae > Papilio > Papilio machaon. Next base: position 2,361,105 of record NC_059993.1, on the reverse strand, counting down.
ATAATTACTGGTGCGGTCTCGATGGCGGTATGAGGGGCGGTACGGGGGAGTAGCGATGCGCGGGGCGCGGCGGCTCAGACGCGAAGTCGTCTGGGTATAGCACACCATCCACAGGAGGGGCCGTCGGGGTCACAGCCCACTCATCCTGAAACATACATAATTAATATTATTTAACGTCCTTATATGTTTATATTAGAGAATATCAAGTTTTTATGTATCAACATAGACACTGAACATATAACAGACAAGACAATAAAAACCAAAACATATTCTACAACTTGTTATCTTTTGGTAAAAAAATTTATGTAATATATATGGCTCCTATGTACACTATGGTATATGGTACATACAGTTTTGCGACTTAGTCCAGTTTTATTTTTTATAAATTCACTTGATCTACTAATTTTTATGTAAATTGGAAAGTAATGTTAGAAAGAAGCACTCTTGATTTAGGTAAAGTATTGTATGTTTAAACTTTTCACTTGCAAAATTTGGGTTTCAAGCCTATGTTAGTTTACATAGGACCCATTGACATATCCTCCTATGAAATCAGTACCTTGTTCCCTTCATTGTTCGGAAATTAGTTCCAAATTTATGATATAGTATTATAGTAGTAGTAGTAGTAGTAGATAATTCAAAGTTGATATAAAATTGACATAATTAAGTTAAATACCGCATGCAGCAAGTGTGGTGTGGTGGTGCTGCCATCTTGACTGTTCTCATCTGCCTGAAGACGTTCAGCAAGCTTAGCATCTTCTAGTTCCTGCTTCTTTCTCGCTTCTTCCATAATAAGTCTTTTCTTCTGGAAATATATATTCATAGACTATATTAATAATCATAGAGTTAATCAACACAATGTTTTAATACATGCTATGATTTTTTTGGATATCATCAGTGGTTTACATTTAGTAATATTAAGACAATGAATTTAATTTAGAGACAAAAATTAAGAGAAAACAGCTTTTATTAACTGAAACCTTGGTGAATATCTACTTATGAATACATTCTGAAATGATTTACACATGCTTAAGTTCAACAAAGATGAACTTTTTTTGTAAAAGAATTTTGCCAGATGAAACCAACCAGTAAACCATACATCTAGTAACTTTATTCTAGGAAATATATTACTTTTTATTTACCTCATTTTCCTTATATAGCTCATGTTCCTTAGTATATTGTTCAAGAAGTTTTTGTTTTAATTTCTCCGCTTTAGGCATCACTTCTTTTAATTTGACTTGATTGACCGAGCGCACATCTGTTGGTACTGTATTATATTCCGGATGCTTCCTTATCTTTTCCAGAAATAGTGTCATGAACTTCATATACAATATATAGGCATTTTCAAGGCTGCCCTCAGCCAAGTATACATTAGCCATCCTTACCATTTCTAAACCTGATCTGTAGTACCTAAAACATAAATATGCATGTGAAAAGCTTAAAAATAAGTTAAAACTAAACCACTAATAATTATATATGCCTATAATCCTTGTTGCTATTTAAAAATTGTGTAATCTTAACTATACTACATCATCAATACAGAAATTGTTATGTTAAAAAAGCTATTGGTACATTTGATTTGATGATTGAGGTGCCACAGATCCTAATACTTTCATCCTTAATCAAATCCTCCTCTTTGCACATAATGATGTCCCTAAACTGACTAATACATTGGACAAGGTATTGGATAAAGAAAACAATTTTGATATATTACCTCCTTGGTGGTACATTAGCATCAACTTCAACCATGGTCCCGTAGTGAGCTAACTGTTTAACCCTCACAGCAGGTTCTAAAGAAGCTAGATCTCCGGTTTGTCGTGAACGTTTATCAGACATGGCTGAATGTTGTTAATAATATTAAAACATATATTTATTAGGATATTAAAAATAACTGATTCATTCGGTAAACAAATTACGAAATAACCCTGATTATTTATATTTTTCAAAGCTGTAACGTAGCTACAACCAGTATAAAAAACAAAATTTGTAGTTCAAAATTTGTTCATGTCAATTTTACCAAACATTTTAGAATTGCGTTTGACATTGACATTTAAGTTTATGATTTTTGACACAGAGTATATAAAAGATTTTTAACCTCTGTGTTCAGTTTTTGCCACCTCCGTAAAGTTGGTTCCCTTTTATTTTTTTTACTTTTTTTACACAAATCGTTTGAGAGGGTTTGAGAGAAAAGAAATATCGTTTGAGAGTTCCTACTTTCTCCGTAAAAACAATTTGAAATTTTAGTGTTAAGGTGGCCCCCCTCTCTTTATTTTTTTTTAATTTTTTTCAATGAAGTTAGTCGTTTGAGAGACATGGAGAGAAAAGAAATATCGTTTGAGAGTTTTTACTTTTTCTGTAATAATTATTTTAATTTTGGGAATCGAAAGTTACAAATAGTTTTCTTTACTCCGATATAAATATGGCAATCATGCACTTAGACGTTTCAAATTTATTGTGTAGGTAGCTCAGATAAAGAATAGATACTGGTCCTAGGTAGGTAGGGAATGGTTATAGAGTGATTGAGAGAAAAGAGAAATCGTTTGAGAGTTAATACTTTTTCTGAAACAAATATTTAAATTTCGAAATCGAAAGTTACAAATCAATTTCTTTTCTTCCAAATTTAGTAGGGCAATCATGCACTTAGACGTTTCAAATTTATTGTGTAGGTAGAGAATTGTTAGATAGTGATTGAAAGAAAAGAGAATTCGCTTGGAAGTTAATACTTTTTCTGAAACAAATATTTAAATTGCGGAATATATATAAAATTTCTGTCCAATAGTAAGCAAACATTTTTTGGTCTCGTTTCTCACATCTTCTGCTTAGATTACTTATTTTTTACTCTTTAGTAATTTTTGGTTGATTCGAGGCCCTAGCTGAGCGTTGATTGACATAAAAGGTAACTACGGTTAGCGAATTATTGACATTTTATCAAGCATTAAAATAAATATCAACACAGCATTCTTTTTATTATAAAAAAGTAAAAAATAAAACACCAACAAAAAAGTGGACTCCAAATACAACATGCTAGAAAAAAGAAAAAAAGGCGCATAACATTGTTATACATTTTATACAAAATCATAAACGCAGGGTACGCAGAGGGCCAATGGTCATAAATAAACTTGCACGGTTTTGGCCCCCTATATAATAGATCTTGACATTCTATTTTATACTTCACCGGTTTTAGTTGTTTTAACAAGAGTCCGGCGTTTTGTTTTAACGTCAATTTAGGTTTACGTTTACGTGCCTTTTCACGGTTCTTCCTTTGCAATCTTTTCATTTCTTCTTGAGCTTTAAGGTCCTGAGCTCGAAATTCAGCTTTTTGTTTAGCTATTGCCTCAGCACGTTTTTCTGCTCTTTGTTTAGCCTGTTCATTAGCTCGAGCTTTTTTATCTTTGATGGCTATTGCCGTAGCTCGATCCTTATCTTTTTCCTTCGCTTTTTCCTTAACTCGTTGTTTAACACTATCCGCTCTTTGTCTAGCTCGGTCCTTAGCTTGCTTCTTTTTCTCCGTAGCTTGCTTCTTTTTCTCCGTAGCTTGCTTCTTTTTCTCCGTAGCTTGCTTCTTTTTCTCCTTAGCTTGCTTCTTTTTCTCCTTAGCTTGCTTCTTTTCCTCCTCAGCTTGCTTCTTATTCTTCTCAGCTTGCTTCTTACCCTCCTTAACTTGTTTTTTACTTCTAGAAGAGCTGGTCGTGGAACTTGGTGCTGACCGAGATGATCGAGACGATTCAGGAATTTGATCTGGCCTCTTATATATTACGATTCTTTTGGGTATTATTACAGAAGTCTTGCGATATTTACATATTTGTTTTTTAGGAAAGCCACAGACTTCCCTCATAAAACAAAATTTTTCTTTTCTCGGATTGTCTCCACGTGTAGTTGTCAAAGGTTTTTTAGGTAGAAGAAGCCTAACGAGTGGACCAGACGGCTTTAACATAACTTCTCTAGATTTTGTGTAAATACGTTTTGTATTGCTGCCAGTACTACGTTTTCCTATACTTTTACCTCTTAAAAAAAATCTGACTCTACTAGGTAGTTTCTTTTTATTTTTTCGCTTAGGTTTCCCAGGCTTCTTTTCTTTTGTACTCGTTTTATCCACACCTTTTTTTGTACTTGTATCTGATTTCGAAACTTTATTTTCCTTAAATTTTTGCGGAGCAGTGCCGCGAGTTATAAAAGACTTTTTACTTTTAATATATTTGAAAATTGTCGTAGGACCGACGCTACATGTATTAGTAGCCATTGTAGTCGTAAGAGATCGAAAAAGTGGTTTTTGTGGAAAAGTAGTAGATTTGCTTGATTTGTGAGGTATTTTTACTTCATCCTGTAGACGAGCACCAATCGATATTGACCGAGTACAACGTATCGGACTTGGAAAAAATTTATAGATATGGACGGGTTTGTCCGCTATCATTTCCTGTGAACGTCTTCTAGCAAAAGACTTACGGTCTTGTAACAACAGGCCGGGTGGTTTACTAACAGGTTTCTTTTTTTCAGGGGGAATTTTCTTTTTTGGCTTTTGTTTCTTTAATGGTTTTAAAGGTAATTTGATTTCAGTTGTAATACTTCCAACAGAACTCGAGCGGGGTTTTGGAAGATACTTTATTATTTTAGTTGCTGCCGTGAAGCATGCAGAGCTAGATTTAGATTTGAATTTGCCTGTTGATGGAGATTTTGGCTTACTTGTATTGACACCTGAAGTTACTGAACGCTTGTAAGGCGGCGGAATATATTTTACGACAGTATTGGATTTTGGAGATTCAGTATTATGATTTTCTGTAGATATCTCAACATCAGTGTTGGTAGACATATGTCTTACGATCGGAGTAGGTGCTGGAAAATATTTTTTCACATAAAAAGGTTTATCATATTTCTTAACGTTCTTCTGCATTTCTTTGCCAGAAATGTTAACTCTCTTCTCTTCTTTCGCACTTTTCTTACCAAGATTCCCTTTTTCTTTGCCAGGATTTATAACTTTCTTCTTTTCTTTCTCACTTTTCTTAACGGGTTTCCCTTTTTCTTTGCTAGGCTTGTTAACTTTCTTCTGTTCTTTCTCACTTTTTTTGCCAGGATTTTTAGCCTTCTTCTCTTCTTTCTCACGTTTCTTAACTGACTTTTCTTTTTCTTTGTCAGGACTTTTAACCTTCTTCCATTCTTTCTCACTTTTCTTAACTGACTTCTCTCTTTCTTTCTCAGGTTTCTTGATTATCTTCTTTTCTTCTTTTTCGCGTTTATTCACGTTCTTGTCTTTTTCTTTGTCACGTTTTTTAATGTCCTTCTTTTCTTCTTTCTTATGTTTCTTAACGTTCTTCCCATCTTCTTTTCCACTTTTTTTGGCATTCTTTTCTTTTTGTTTATCAACTTTCTTAACCATTTTCTCTTTTGCTCCCACCAAGTCGTCTTCTTTTCGTTCTTTTGATTTAGAAAACAAAGAAGTTTTGGGTTTTATGGTATTACTTGATGTCGTTCGTAAACACGGCCGAAGGGGTGGAAACAACTTGTTCACAGAAATTATTTTAAATGATTTTTTACCGCAGATAGAACGATTACAACACGATGAAAAAGGAGCCAGCGTAGATTTAGAAGTATTACATACACGTATATTGATGCCACTGCCTATAGTATTTGTCTTACAACGCGGTGGCGGAAAGAATTTTATCACAGTTGTCCTATTTTTTTCACATTTATCTCCTTTAGCGGCCTGTATGTTTGTAGCTTGAGTGTACGCACAACCACCGGGACCAGGCAAAGATACACATTGAATTACAGACGTCGTAGACACTGCCATATGTTTAGTAGGTGTGGTGGTTGAACACCAGCGATTGGAGAATTTCCTTTTTTTTGTGCACTTAACGCATCTATTGTCGAGATTGTTACAACTTTTATTCTTAGGTAATTTAGAAATACTTGCAAATTCATTATTATCTGAACATACCCCACTTAAAGCCGTCTGGAGTGCTTTAGATAAAGATTTTGGCGCACAAACTTCAACTTTCTGATTCTGCCTTTTAATCCCTTGACAACTTTTGATTACAATTTCTTGACATTTATAATTCGACTTTGGTTTTTGCTTCGTATCTTGTTTAGCTTGATTTTTATCTAAACTGTGGATGACCGATTTTTGAGTATTAATTTTTTTCTTCCAACACCCACTGCAGGTCGTTTGTTTACTTTTACTTGCATTTGAAAAGATTTCTGTACCTCTGTTTCTACTAGATCGTTTAAATGACACACTTTTGTGTCTTTTCTTTCCAACATAAGATGACGTGGCTCCTTCGCATGGTAACACCGCTATAGTTGTGGCACTCTCAGGAAGACGCAATTTAGTTGTTGTCGTGTATTGTGTACACCTTGAGCACTTTTTCTGACAATTTGTACCTTTCATTTTCTTTTTATTCGTTATACAAGAAGTCGATTTATTTTTTCTGAATAATGCATAGCACTTCTTTTTATTCTTACAGTAGGCGCACTTTATTGCTGTTGTTTTTTTAGTAGGTTTTTGAGGAGGCTTCTTAGTTGTTTTCTTTTTTGTTTCACTCTTTGGGTCCTGATGAGGTCGGAAGGGATAAGTAATTAACCATACAAGGCCGAGAACTAAAATGCAAGGTAACCATATAATAACAATCGTAATAAAAAGAAAATATTTCATTGCAGAACAAAACAAAACAAATAGGTCAGGCGATTTAGATTGTTTGCAGCTATCACTGACGTTGGGTTCAACTTTTATCCATTTCTTACATATCCTTGTGGGTTCACAAACATTGACAGCAGTCGGTCCTCCCGAAAATGTTCTTGTCTTCAAGTGATCAGCGGTAGCAATATTTTTTTCTTTACTTTTAGTTTTTAATGTCTGCACATTGACGTTATCGAAACCATCGCCCTTTTTCAAAATAGACACACGTTTATCTAGGTCCAAGCAACTGCAGGGAATTTCATTTTTTTTTAAACTGTCATTTTTTTTAGCATCTTTTGGCTTCAATAGGTATATGTTAGACACAGTGGTGCGCTCAGTTACTTTAAGCAAATTAGGTACAGCAGGGTTGTCACTCTGAGATTTAACAAAAGACGATTTCTTTTTAGGTTTTTCTGGATTAACATCTTCAAAGGAGTAATGTTTACAACATAAACATTTGTCGCGTTTTGCATCACTTTGTAAGAACTTATAAAATACATTTAAATTATAGTTTAATTGTCGTTTTCGTCGGATACAACGTTGGAAACCAAATAAACTTATCTGACTATTTTTAGTGCGTCTACTTTTAATAGCAGATTTTCTCCGTGAAATATTCTGTTCGTTCTCTTCGTCGTTAATGTCTCGCTCGTATAGTACTTTAACTTCGTTATTAACTCGATGTTTTAAATTTAAATCATGTTTTTCGTGTTCGTTCACCACAACTTCGTTATGGGAATCATACGATGTTATTTCTTTTATTTTATCTTTGCCCACAAAACTAAACGATGACAACATACTTTTTAAAGGCTTAAAATCAATAGACATCTTTCCAGAAAATTCTCTCCGTCGTGCACATTCTGAAAAACATGTACTTATTTATTTTATCTATACGTTTCTCTTAGTGAGAGTAATTTTTAAACGTCAACAGGACAACCATACAAACGTTGATTTTTATTTATACTACCTATACTAATCTCTAAAATAATATAAATATCAGTGAATGGTCCTTTAAGTTTTAAACAAACACATTTTTATCGCGCTGTATCTGGGAGACTTTTTTATTTTTAACTCAAAAGAAAAAATCGCATGGCGAATGTAACACCACCTTTTTCATATGTGCATTCATTAGAGGTTGGAAAGATTATTACTACAATTTCATTGGTAGGTTTTTCAAATTAATTTCTTGTATATGCTATCCAAATCTTACTTGTGTATTGTTTTGATTCAATGCTTGATTTTTTGTCAATGTTTACAGAGACATAAGACAAATCACTTGTTGTAATGTTGTTTGTATCTTCAGACTCTCTGCTAAGATTTTGTTTCTTCTTCTCTCGATTATTCGATTTATTACGATTAAAACGGATTCCGGCAAAACTTCCTCTTTCATGTTCAACATTATATTTGACGTTATGTAAACCGCGTAATTTCCCAGTATCCCCGTCCATTGCTCGACGGGGTTAAATAAAATGTTCTTGCGCGATTTATTTTTAATTCCAAAGATGTCATCGAATAATAGTAGTAACAAATTCATAAAATTATCAAATAAAGATCGCAATTTGTAAATTTATTAATTTGCAAAAGTGAATACAATAGTGTCAAATATAATAACTTGAAGGAGTCAGTCGTCGTGTCACTAGTCACTACATAGCTAACACAGGCCCGAATCAAAGAGTATGTAACTACTTCTACCCGAATCTTCCATACTTGTGGTTCAACGCGAAAATAATACCGCCATCTCGCCAGCCATTCTTGAGTTATAATTGGTGTAACTAACACGACTTTCTTTTATATATATAGATTATTAGTATATGGAGTGTATCGACAGATGACGTTAGTTCTTTTAGGGTGACAAAAAAAATCTTTGAGAGGGCTCTCATTTTCGGTTATAACGGTTGAATCGATTTGACTGAAAATTGGTGGGCAGGTAGCTTAGAACCAGGAAACGGACATAGGATAATTTTTACCCCGTTTTCTATTTTAAAACCGCGCGGACGGAGTCACAGGTAAAAGCTAGTAATTAATATAAATGATTGTGAAAACCGTATTTTAATATGTTTAGTGGCTTAGCAGAACATAGACGACAACCATAAGTCTCGAAATGCGACTTTGTTTGATAAGATTTTTAGATATTAGTTTTTATAGTGAAACTATGTGTTAACAAAACATCCTTTTAATTATTAAAAAATAAAATATAAAACACCAACAAAAAAGTGGGCTCCATATACAACAGGCAAGTACAAAGAAAATAAGGTGACATACACTGTTGTACATTTTATACAAAACCAGAAATGCTGGGTAGGCAGAGGGCCAAATGTCATAAATAAATTTGCACGGTCTATTCGGTTTAGCAATTATATCTTCACACTTTACGTTATCAGCCGGTGGTGTTAGTTTCTTGAAAACTTTTCCAGCGTTTTTTTTAAAGGCCTTTTTTCCTTTCTTTTTAGTTTTTGCCTTACGTTTTTTATCTCGAACTTTCAATGCCTTAGCTCGATTTTTAGCTTTTTGCTTAGCTAATGCCTTAGCACGTTCTTTCGCTTTTTGTTTAGCCTGTTGTGCCTTATCTCGCTCTTTATTTTTTGCGCCAGTGGCTGCTAAAGCTCGTCGTTTAGCTTTCTGTTTGGCTTGTGCCTCTGCACGTTGTTTAGCTTTTTGCTTAGCAATTTCCTTAGCTCGTTCTTTTCTTTTTTGTTTAGCCAATGTCTCAGCCTTACTTTTACCTTTAGCTTTTTCTAGTTGTTCTTTGGCTAGTTGCTTTGCCCGTTCCGCACGTTGCTTAGCCTGCAATGCACTTCGGGACGAGCTGGGTGTTGGACTACCAGTTAAACTTCGAGGTGAACTCCAAAAAGATTGAGACGTTCCAGGACTTTTAGCTGATTTCTTACAAATCAAGATTTTGCGCTGCTCATTAGCTGCCTTACGTATTTTCCTTTTTTGTTGGAACCTACGGTATCCACTTATGAAACACCATTCCGTTTTTCTTGTGTTAACTCCACGGGTACAAGTCACAGCTTGCGACCTTGGTTGAAACCTGATGATTGGATAGGCGGTTTGTAACATTACTTTTCTGGATCTTGTCCGAACGGGTCTTGTACTAAATCCAGTACTATGTTTTTTTAAGCTTTCGCCTTCGTGACTTTCATTCATGCCTTGTTTAGTACCAGGTTTCTTTCCTGGTGTTGTACCGTGTTTCGTTCTTGGTATACAGGGATGTGTTCCTGGTTTAGTACCACGTTTGACAGGTTTTTTTAGATTCTTTGATTTTTCTGCATGTTTTTTTAGATTAAGATCAGTTTTTGAAAATATGTCTCCCTTCAATTTTTGGGGCACTGTACCGCGATGCATTATAGACTTATGTGTTTTTATAAACTTAATAATTTGTGTTGGAGCGGCACTACATGTGTTTGTACCTGTTGTAACGGAAAGAGACCTAAATAATGTCTTTTGTGGAAAAGACGTCGACTTACTAGACTTGGTAGGTAATTTTATTTCGTTTTTAATGCAAGCTCCAACTGCTAAAGTCCGAGTACTATATCGTGGGGCTGGGAAAAACTTACAAACTCGGGCGGGTTTTTTTGCTAACATTTCCTGTGAATGTCTTTTATCATAAGATTTTCGGCCTTCTAACATTAAGCCTACGGCGTTGCAATCGTCTTTTGGAGGTGCAGTCTTCTTTTTGTTTTGTTGTTTTGGCTGCTTTTGTAATGGCTCTATAGGTAATATGATTTCACAAGTACTACAGGCTATAGTGCTTGAGCAGGGTTCAGGGGAAAAATTTATTACTTTATTTGATGATGATAAACAAGCCGAGCTAGATTTAGATTTAACTTTTTTGCATGAAGGTAACTTTAGTTTTCTTGTGTTAACAGATGAATGAACTAAACGCTGACGTGGCACAGGAAAAAATTTCACAACAGTAGTAGACTTCCGAGGTTTTTTTTTAGGTTTTTGTAATCTAGTATTACTACAGACGTGACGATTTTTTGGACAAGGCCCTGTGATAAATTTTTTAATAGAAATACGTTTCTCACGTTTCTTAGAACACTTGTTTTTTAGCGACTTAAAAAAACTAGAAGTTTGTAACATCATGGTATTACTTGATATTGTACGTACTTCAGGACGAACAGGCGCATACATCTTGCTTACTGACACAACTTTTAATGGTTGTCTATCGCAAGTCATGCGATTGCAACGTCTTAAACGGGGAAGTGATTTTGTTTTTGGGGTAGGTTGAAGAAAAGAAATATTACTGCCTACAGAACAACTCTTGGGAGGCGGCGGTGGTAGGAATTTCATAACAGTTTTTGGCTTTCGGCTTTTTCTTTGTTTTCTCGAATGTTTAATTTTCTTGCGTTTTTTGCTGTCGCCTCCACCGGCGGCCTGTTTAGAAGCACAGCCACCTGGACATGGAGATGGCAGACATCTTGTGACTGATGATCGGGACGCTTCTAGATTTTTTTTCAAATTGCGCATAATGTATTTGGACTGTCGACTTAAGCATTTCCTTTTTTTCTTGAACGCAAGACATGCCGCCGCTGTGCTATTGCAACTTTTAATTTTAGGTAATTTACGAACATTCGCAAATTGATTTGTTGTCGAGCATGTTCCGCGGAGAGCTGATTGGATTAATTTTGATAAAGATTTCGGTACACAAACCTCAACATTTCTTCGATTTCGTTTACCTTTACAACTTTTGACTACAATTGCTTGACATTGACTATTTAAATCTGATTTCTGATCCAAATCTTGTTCCTCTTGGTTTGTATCTCCACAGATGTCAATCGATTGTTCGTTTTTATCCCGACATCCACTACAGACTTTATTTTTGTTTATTTTTAAATAAGTTTCACTTGTCCTTCCACAAGGTTGTTTAAAGCTCACATTTTTTTGTCTTTTCTTTCCTATACACGATCCGATTTCTTCATTAGGAAACATCGCTACAGTTGTTGTACTTTCAGGAACAAAGAATCCGGTAGGCGTAACAGTATATTGTGTGCAATCCGAGCAAGTTTTTGGACATTTTTTAGCTATGCCTTTCCTTTTTTTTGAATTCGAAATTGCTGGTGTCTTTTTCTTAATTGATGCTTTGTCTTTCTTCTTATTCTCGAATTTGTTACATTTTTTTTCTTTTTTAGTCTTCTGAGGAGGTTTATCTTTCTTTTTCTTCTTTTTCTTCTTGATACTCTTTCTTCTCTTTGTTCTTGTGCACTTTGAACTACCTGATTCCTTATGAGGTCGGCAAGGATAAGAAATTAACCATCCAAGACCTAAAACTAAGATGCAAGGAAACCATATGATTAAAGTCATGATAAAAAGAAGATATTTCATTGCCACGTGCAAAAAATCAAACAGCTCAACAGATTTTTTTGAGCTTTTTCGGCCAGTGCTAATTTTGGATGGTGAACATGTATTGCTTATCCTTGCAGCAGGTTTGCAAATATTGACACCTGTTATTCCCTTGTAAAGAGGCTTAGAAGTCAAGTTATCTTCAGTATCTACATTGGGTTCTTTATTTTTAGTTTTTAATGGTTGAACATCTGTGATATTGAGATCTTCGTCCTTTTTCAAAATAGATTTTCTCTTATCAAGGTTTGAAGAACGGAAGGGAGATTTGTTTTTTCGCAAACATTGTAATTTCTTATAATATTTTGGTTTCAGCAGATACACGTTTGATATGCTACTGTGCTGAGTGAAATTTACTAAATTGTAATGAGCAGGAGCGTCATTCTGAGATTTTACGAAAGACGATTTCTTCTTTGGTTTATCTAACTCTAAATCTTCGAAAGAGTAATGTTTACATCGTAACACATTATGGTCTTTTGCATCACCTTGTAAAAGCTTATAAAACACACTTAAATTATAGTTTAAATGACGTTTTCGTTGGATACAGCGTTGGAAACCAAATAAACTTGTCTGACTATTGTCAGTCTTTATATTTTGTATACGGGATCTTCTTGGTGAGATAATCTGTTTGGCATTTTCTTTTCGTCTGAAATCTCGCTTGTACAATACTTTAACTTCATTATCGCCTCGACTCCTCACATTCTCATCACTTGATACGATTTTGTTTATCAAAGTAACATTGCCAGGGCTAATAGAGATTCCTTTAATTTTACTTTTACCGACAAAACTGCATGATGACATCATCCTTTTCAAAGGTTTTAAATCGACAGATGTCTTTCGTAAACGTCTTTTGCGCCGCGAACATTCTGAAAGATATTTAAATGGTTACGTGGTATTTATGTGGTAAATAAAATAAATATAGTTACACATAGATATAACGGATTTTCGTCGAGCTTGTTGCAGAAAAGTCAACAATAAGACCCTGCCCTTTCCTCTAAGGAGGTGGACCCATCAACAAAAAACGTTGTAAAAATGTATTTGTGTGAAAAAAGGCAGACATCTCTATTTCTCTACATTCATCCATCGCACATCTGCTACGTTGATGGTGTTGACGTTCTCCAATAAAAGTTCTAGTTATATTTTATGTATCAAAAATTAGCCACGGAAAGGGGGATAGAAAGAATTGAAGGAAAAATTATTGCAAACTACTACTAGTAGTAGGGTTGGTGACAGGCAGGCGGACGGCCGTTAAAAATTAAAAAAAAGTCAAAACTTCAAGATTTATAAAACCTTGTGCGCCAACCCTACGTGAGCGAGAATTGTTGGTAACTGGTAACTACTACAATTAAACAATTGCTTACTTGTGTATTCTTGTGATGTAATGTTTGCTTTTCTGTCAATATCTGGAGATTCAGAAAACCGATCGGTCGTGGTAATATAATCTGTATTTTCATTAGCTTCATTCATCGGACTTCGTCTCTTCTCTCGATACTTGCATTTATTACGATTGAAATGGATTGACTTAAAAGTCCTCTTCTCATTTTCAAGGATATAGCTAACATTCCGTATACCGTGTACCGTTCCTATATCCCCATCCATAGTTATAGGAAATAAAATGAAATTGTACTTTTGTTCATTTTATTTGTTATATTAGATATATCATTTAAATAAAACTAAATCATAAAATGTATAATAAATAAAGCAGACAAATGTAAAAATATGACAGCTACCGCGCAAGTACACTTCAGTAAAAAATAAAAATTGCTTAGTGACAAAAATGTAACAGTGGGTTTCGACTGCCGTGACATTTGTATGCATTGTCATTATCTTAAACAAAACAAGCTTACAACACACTTATGTATTAAAATAAGTGTCACCAAAGTCGAATTCTACAGTAATGTTAATTATTAAGTATGTACGTATTATGACTGTGTGTTCTTAACGTTTTCAACTATAATTATAAACACTCTTTATTTGTTATCAAAACCGATAACTGACTGGTGACTGAGGCTCTAATAGATGAAATAACGCCATCCGAAGGTTGCATTTTAAAACAAAGATTTTAAAATTAAATTATATGAACTATAAGTTTACGTGTAACACTTTATTATTTATTTATTTTTTTTTTATAAGAGAAGGGGGCAAACGAGCAGCGGGAACACCAAGGTATTCATCGACGCCCATGGACATCTGCAATACCAGAGGAATCGCAAATGCGTTGCCGGCCTTTGAGATGGTGATACGCTCGCTTCTTGAAGGACCCTAAGTCGTAGTGGTTTGGAAATACCGCCGAGGACACGTATTTTTAAATATACTAGATAACAAAAATATAAGACGATTCGAATGACATTTCACTCGTCAAAATCTGTTCAGTTAAAGAACAATAAACATACATACAATCCCATATACATAAAAAAAATATAAGCATGAAAACATTGTCTTCTTGTCAGTCGATTAAAAAATATGTATTGTGGGACATCAAAAAACAATTTTTATATACCTATTATGTATTACAAAATTATAAGTAAGCCTTCCCAGTATGCTGGTAAATAATACATTTAGTTTTGATAAAGTTCACTCTATTTTAATGTTCAATTTGTCACATTTTCATTGTTATGTTCGACTGTACTTTGTTACGTTGACGTTACAGCGCATGCGTGGAAATCTCGAGCATGCTTTTAGCTTAGACGCTTCGTCGAGAAACTTGTATTTAGCTCAAGATCTACATACTTATGCGCTGATTAGTTTGACAATCCTTGAAACAGTATATTTTCTAAACTGAAATTGTCATATCATATCTGCTAACCTGTGAGCTTTAAAGAGTTCGTAATTAATTTTGATTAACTGAATTATCGAAAAAAGATTAGAATCGAATGTAAACAAGCGCCGAGGACTCACTTCAAAAATAACTTGGTCATATAACTTTAAACTTTCGTGGTTTTTACTAATATAATGTTCGTAAGAAACGGGATTCTTACGAACATTATATTAGTAAAAACGGTTTCGGTCAGCCCGTGAACATGGCGCATGCAACTGTGCCGAAATATCGGGAGCTCAAACAGCCTAATCGTGGTAAGAATCCCGTTTCTTACGAACATTATATAACTTGGTCAGTCAATAAATAGCCATTCACTGTGAATTTTTACTGTAAGAAAAACCGATATTCGTGTAGAAAGTGGAGAAGCAAAAGGTTAGCATTGTATGAACATATTTTGCGGAGAGATGATGAACTCGTAGACAAGGAAGTCGATTGTGAATATCTACAAAGGAGAGAAAGACTGAATAAATGAAATATAATGTGAAAGAGAATAATTAAGAAAGGAATGGATTCAGATATGACGGCAGACAGAGATGCACGAAGGAGTAATACATTCTGCGACCACCCTCCGTAAGGGAATAGATAGGAATGACGATACACTTCATAGAATCTAAAAATTCTAATTAAACAATTACTAACATTGTCATGATCATTAGTTTATTATGGTTTTAATGAGTCATGGCATGTCATGGAGTGTTCCATTAATAAAGAATACAAAGCCGGTAGATGCTGCATGAGTAGTACGGATTTACTTCCTGCACCCGTAAGGTCAGCGGCACTTACCGCTCAAACTTGGCTACGTCTACGATAGTCATCGGTCACCGTCATCGGTCACTGGTCACCGGTTTTCAATTTTCGTAGTCATATATCGGTCGGTGAAGACCGGCTCACTTACGCCGGCCGGCAGTGTACCGCGTGCATCAGAGAACGACGTACGTATCACGCGTTCTGTATACGCGAATAAACCGAGTGTAATCTGGCTGCAATCGAGTTACTTTAGCGCTTTTGTGTTGGTGCGAAGATCGTCGTTGACCGCATCCCGAAACGCGCCCCGGTATTTTTAGATACATCTCGCATTCAAGGTTCGAAACTTGTTTCATATAGTTTTCTATTATAAAGTCAGTGTTTAATTAATTGATTTTTGTATCAATAATATCTATTAATATTAATTTACTAAAAGAGGAGGCGACTGAAATTATTTTTTTTTTTAATATTATTTCGACGGCGCAAATTCTAAAGTCAATAATTGCTTGCTAATAATAATAATGATGATTCTCGTATTTAAATTTTATGAATGCAATTATTATTACATATAATTAAATGAAATAATTACATTAAAAGTTATTTGTGAACAATATTTATTGACCATAACCAGTGGCTATTTCTAAAAACTTTATCTAAAGTTTAAAGGATAATATTTAAAGTTTTTCTTATGTCAAAATTAAAAGGAAACATCGCTACGGCACTAGCGAATTTGAAGCGATAACTCTGATTTACCCTGTTTACTCACTCCTATATAAAAACATATAACATAGGTTATCTCTCGTAATATCTTTGAAAAAAATAAACATCACAATATGTTTTCGTTAGGTGTTGCGGCAGTGAAAACTCAGAGTAAACATATGTTTTAATACAAAAATATTTCGTTGTTTACAGTGTTCATGTTGATAATGGCTCGGTATCAGTTGCTGTGTTACTTCGTCGTCGCTGTCATGGGTAAGGATTAAAAATAATATTTTTAACCTTGATTTTTGTTTAATTTGTACTCAAAAAAGTGTTTTTTTTTTCTTGTATGTAGTCTTTCAAGACAAAATTTGTTTTCCTAAGAAAATGAAAATAATAGATTCCAACCACAGAAATTATTATTTTCTTGTGACGTGAACAATTCATATACGTATTGTGGATCCTTAAGAACCTATATAAGTCGACATGGGAGAAAACAGAACTTAATAATGCTGTTTAAAATACAATTTTTGATAACTACAAGTTTGCAAAATGCACAACTCTAAGCGGCCTGCATCCATTGACTTCTCGACTTCGCGGCAAACTTGTTTAGATCGTGACTCCCCGGGAGAGGTGTGCGTCATGCTGGATTTAGTTCACTTAACTTGCTTAAATGGCACGTTTTGTAACATATTTATAAAGCAGCATTCAATTATTTCAGTTATTTAAAATCCATATTTGATTAAGATCAACTCTATATACTAATAAGTAGTACATGCTTATTTTTTCGTACTATATGTTACAATTATGTGCTCACAAATAACCCACAGGAATTAGTAGAGCTCACAACTTTTTAGGTTAAACAAATATTGATAGAAAAAACGCCTTATAAATAATTTAAGTCACATTACTTCTGTCCCACATGTTAATATCTCACGACACTGCCTTTAACTAAGACGAAACACATACTTAGGACGTAATTAACAAATTCATTAGTAACTGTGAGTACTTGCATTGTAAATATATTTGAACAATTTCCTAATAAAAATCAGTCTTAAACGACAGCTATTTTTATAACAGCAAAGTTGTGTTGATGGTAATTTCTTCCAAAAATTATTAATCAAAATAGTCATTTCTTTCATTATTTTATTGCTTAATAAAGTATCATTGTTAATTAACAAAAGAATATTATTTCTTCTCGTGTTTTACATGTACGGAGAAAAATTACGATATCAACTAACTATAACTGCATTCAAATGTCTTGATTAATGATAAATTATAGGAAGTAACTATATAAATAGGTATACACAATCCAAGGAAATATAGATGAATCATAGCGGGTCATCTTGTCAATCTAATTGCAATTTAATTATGATCGCGGTAGTCGATTTCACGGATCATTCTCAGAACAAAATCCTTTTTACGTACGCAAATGTGTGACTCATTCTTTGTAAAACCTTTCCGCTTACGAATTGAAAAACATGTGATATCGGAGATAATTGTAACTATCAACACCCATAAATCGTAGTAGTAAAGTAGATACATATAACCATTTAAAAACAATCTAAAGTATATAACCGAAAGGTTTACGGAAGGTTTTTTTAGTAAATTATAACGTCAAGAGACTGTATACAATTACACTTTCATTTAAAAAAATATCGTAACGTCCCATGACGTCACGTAAATTACTACCATTTACTAAGTGGTCACGATATTAGAAAATTACTTCCTTTAACATAGATTTAAAAGTAACTTGTTAGTTAACTAATCACTAAATGACCAAAAAATTTGTAAAACGTAATCGAACGTTAACAATAAGGAACACATAATTATTTTAACCACAAAAACACGTCATGTGTAAATTTGTATTTTGTACAAATAGAAAACATGTGTAACTGTAGCCTTATAGCTATTTTTTTATGATGATTCATCATTGCTCATATGCGATGGCCGTCAATGAATGAGATAAAAATCTTACTTATTACCTCAGCAACGACCTTTCATACCAACATACCTTTGGAAGCGTGACAACGGAATTTATTTAAACGTGAATGTACCAGGGTTGCAGAAGCTATACGGTAACTTCGTGACGCAAAATCGTGTTTTGATTTTTAAACTTTGACCCTAAAATATATAATTAAAAAACACGTAATTCTAAACAAGGACTATGGTTTACATAAAATCTTTGTAGCCAAACGAATCTTTTCAACCCTTATTTCAATATTATACATTACGTATTTTATTTGATCACTATTTTACATAATGTCGACTCGTCTTATTATGTAATGTTTGTAAAAACATAAATTTATTTTTGTAACCTAAAAGGTTAATGTAAGCATCGATTAATAAATCGCTAAGGTGATGCTTAAATAATGATTAAAATACTGCGGCTGTTAGTTTTGAATTCGTTGGAGAAGAATACGGCAGAATTGTTGGTGACTCTCACAGTACAGACAATTCAGTACAGACATCTTGCAACTGGCTGAACCAAACAGGTTTGGGACTTACCTTTGTGCCCGCTCACGACGCGCTAACGAGGTTTTGAAACAATAATAATTTAACACTATTCCGTTAATAGAATTTAGGAAAGTTACTTTGAAAAACAAATATACTACTCATATAAATTGAATATCGGAGATGTAGCTACATTAGCTAATCTAAGACCTAAGCTAAAGCGAAGCGATTAGTTTTTTCCTATAAGATGTCTAATTTAGTCACAAAGCTAACAACAAAGCATAATTTGTCCCGATCAAGATTTAGCATAATATCTGTTTGCTGTTATGGATTTGCGGATTAGGATAACTATATTTTTATAGCTATATAATATACTAGCTTTCACCCACAAAACCTTTCGAGCGGAAAAAAAACTTGATAAGTAGCCTATGTCTTCCTCCAGACTATGATCTACCGAGATCCGTTGAGCCTTTCTGGAGATACCTACTAACAACCATCCATAAATCCATCCATCTAACCATTCGTATTTATAAATAAAAGTAAAATGTATTTGTAATATTGTCTACAAGAGGCAAAATTAATGGTAACCCTAAAGCTATTTGGGTTGAGTGATATCTGAGCACTTAAACCAATTCACGACCGGATAAAGAAGATTCTCAATGCGACCTCTCGTGTGACAAATTTTAGTCTGCTACTTACTGTACCTATTGCAATAAGTAAAGAAGAAAAATTGTTATTTGAAATGCAATAAATCAAGTCCAGTAACAACGTTAATCTTGTACAGTGCATCGCGACTGCATTCAGTTTGTTTCCGGCAGCTGGGGAACAAGGAGCAATAAACTCGTTATATAAAACAGAAAAAAAACTATATCGATACTTTATTCACTTAAAAAAAAAAGCTTGGAAATATATACTTGCACAAAAGATACATTCCTTACACTTCAAAAAACGATACAAAGGTTTGAATCAAAGGCAATTAATATTGAAAACTCTGTAGATCCACAGCTAATCATGTCGCTCGCTATAGGAAGCTTGTTTACACGTAATAGAAAGTTCATATTACTCTAGTCTATATAAAGTAATAATACTTCGATACAAATAACATTAAAGGGTAAAATTACTATAAATTCGCTGTACAATTGCTGAAAATCATGTTAATTTTCCATATTGGAATGTGACGTATTATTGTTTGAAAGAAATGAATCGTCAACAATAATATTGATGTTGACAATATCAGTACAAAGTAGTAAATAACTCAACGTCTGGTCACTGATAACGAACGGAAATGGCCTCTTGACGGAATAATGAGAGTCTACATTAGGAATAAGATAACGCTTAAGTTATTACATTCAAGTAACATCACTTACTTTATGTGCTTGACGTCATAGTAATGAATTTCACGCCATCTTACTTTATATTTTCTATGGCAATCTTTGACTATTCAAGGGCAAACGATAGCGATATATTACTTCGCTACAGTGTTTTAATGTATACTTTTTTAATATTTTGTAATAAGTATTGTTTTTCGTTATTCCAAATTCGAATAATGAAGACTGGTTTTCTGAATTAAAATTAAAACTTGACAACAGAAACATTTTAATATTTTGTTTCTGAACGGATTAAGGCATTGGCTTATATCAAATACTTTTAAACAAAAAAAAAAAAACAACTATTATCTATATATATAAAAGAAAGTCGTGTTAGTTACACCATTTATAACTCAAGAACGGCTGAATCGATTTGACTGAAAATTGGTGGGCAGGTAGCTTAGAACCAGGAATAGGACATAGGATAATTTTTACCCCGTTTTCTTTTTTTTTTTTTTATTCTGCGCGGACGGAGTCGCGGGAAAAAGCTTAAAAAAAAAAGTTAAAAAGAATTTTACATTTTTAATGGTGTAATAAAATTTTACTTATAAATTTAACAGCGAGGTGGTCTTGACCGTGTTAACATCAATCTTATGAGTGCAACTTAACTGTATACCAACGCCGTTTTTTTATTCGAATGCAAAGCATTTGATATCAATGCACAAAGAAAGCACGTAAAGAAACGAGTGTTCAATTAATTCTGTAAAAACACTTTCACTTTGAATTTTGAGGTTAATGCCGCGTTAAATACCGCGAAT
The DNA here is from genome assembly GCF_912999745.1 of Papilio machaon. Lineage (NCBI taxonomy): Eukaryota > Metazoa > Arthropoda > Insecta > Lepidoptera > Papilionidae > Papilio > Papilio machaon. The sequence goes on along the minus strand of NC_059993.1, from coordinate 2,340,255 downwards.
AATTTTAAAGTACTGAATCAACAGGAACCGTTATTTATTATGTTATTTATTGAATACACGACAATTCAAAAAGTTTATTACCAATCGTAAATAATGTGTACGGTCATATAAATATACGTAGCTTTGGAAAATATTAACTTTATTTTAAAATAGTTTTATTAAATACTAGCTTTCACCCGCGACTCCGTCCGCGCGGAATAAAAAATAGAAAACGGGGTAAAAATTATCCTATGTCCGTTTCCTGGTTCTAAGCTACCTGCCCACCAATTTTCAGTCAAATCAGTTCGACCGATCTTGAGTTATAAATAGTGTAACTAACACGACTTTCTTTTATATATATAGATAACATCTCAAGTAATATCAGTAGCAGAAGTGATATTTGCCATGAAGATTTTTAATATTTTACATTCTAAACATAGACAAAATTTAACACGTGACTTTTGCTTCTTTTCCCCGACTAAAATAAAAGACAAGAATCTTGATGGTGCATAATCATAATATTTATGAGAAGTTTTTTTATTTTATTTTTTTGCACTAAAGTAACGGATGGATTGGATTAAGATGGTAATATAAATATTAGCTCTTACTCTGTCCCTATTGAAGGTCTAAAACAATTGCCAAAAAATTCTTATAATACAAGGAGACAAGCATAATACGACGCATTGTCTCATGTGTGTTGTCGAAATTGACCTTTACTTACCTTTATGAATAATAAAATTCCTGACCTCTTTTCTTGTTCAAAATTTTAATGTATAAAAATTTTATCAATTACAATGTTGGATATAACCGTGTTTTAAGGTCCGTTAAACAAACATTTACATTGCGTCTGGGCAAAGTGAAATCTTCAGTAGGTTGGAAATGTTTGTTTTGGATAAGCTAAGTGATACTCCACGTGTCCGAGTGCACGTTATGTTTAACAATAGTCCACTCATAATATTACGTAAAAACCTAACGCTTCCACAAGGGCAAGAGGCAAACCAGTAGACTTAATAATAAAACTCTGAGTGTACGTTGAATAGCAGTACTGTCAACTGCTCTCCGACAATGTTCCACCCTCGTGTAAATTACCATAACCTCAGTGAGATAAAGTACACCACATGCGAAAGTAATTTGATTAACAATTATTTTTTTATCACAGGATTCCAGATCACTTCCAGCCAGCATCAGTTATCTCAAGAGACAACAGTATCGAGCTTAATAAAAGAAGTTGAAGATAACAGCCGATACAAAACACTGGAAGCCAATGCCACACTTTTAAAACTACTAGTCGATGATAAAGATGGCGTAAGCAGGTAAAATACAACACTATTCCTAATTATTAAATATACAGAACTTCATGTAGAAAATAGATACAATCAAAAAACTAATCAGGGCCTATAATGGTAATTTTAAAATATCCGCAACATATAGATCAGGAACGCATCTGCGGTTCCTCTGGTGTTGCATGGACAACCATGGGCGTCTGATCAAGTAATGTTAAGCGACCCCTACACGATTGCTCCCTTATACTCTATAAAAAAATAAAAATTAAGACGGCTGTATACTTACTGATTTAATAAATACAAGAAGTAGATAATTATATCAAGTTACCACATAAGCAGATGTTCACTTTATCGTAATAAATAACCTAGTACTTAAATGTATTGCAATGTACAGTGGGGTAAAAACATGCAGCTATAGTACTTCGTCTAATGATGTGGCCGGTTACTTTATGAGAAATCTTCCTTCATTTAATGTATGCCGTCACTAACGCAATGCCGGCATTGAACTTGATACTTTGAAATGTTAATTAATTTAAAATTATAGATGTTAAAAGATAACGGCACGTAGTTAAAACGTAATCACCTTGATTCTATTAAGTTTAATCAATGGATGCATATGTTAATATATTTCCGTTTGATTTGTAAAAGCGAAAAAGTTGTAGCATTCCGTTTTAAAATTTTAACCAGGTCAAGTATTCAACAATCTATACGTATTAAAACAAACTTAAATAGTGGGTTACTGACTTGAATTATAATTATTTTATAATCTGTACTTAACAGGTTATAAATGGGTATGCCACAGCCGATAATTTAAAACTAATCGATTAACAATAAAGCGAATTACTTTTTGTTAAGTAACCACCACTGTCAGTCTAAACAGATTCGCCAATTGCTATAAAATATAATTTATCACTAGTTCCGAGGTATTCGACATGCTTCATTCCCGTGATGACAACCAGGAGCACATAGACCTACCGACGTTCCCTGAGGACATGGAGGAAGTCCGCGTCGACGTCACGGGCATACCTGACGCCGAGGCTGAGTTTTTACAAGGTAAATACTTCTAGGTGTAGTATACCAAGACATGTCTAGTTCCGAAGAACATTTGAATTTATATCATATTCTAAGTGCATGTAATTTTTGGAATTATTTTTTTTTTTGTATCAAAAATTGGAGATAGTTTTCTTTTACTCAGCCAGCATTCGATCGCACGTTCGTTTGCTTCGGCTATATCATAGCAAATAATCTTGTAACGACATGAACTATAATTCAGATCATGTTTTTATTACACTGCTTTTGTATTCAAACACGTCATTAGATTTCCATGTGCTCTAATCTTACGTATACTAACTTTAAATGTATACACTTTGCTAATATCATGTGTTGAAAGCAAACATTGAATACCAAACAAGCGGCACCGCTTTACCATCTCAAGAAACCTATCTGCAAATGCTACATATGTGCATCCGTTGCAATGCATTACCTAATAAGTTTAGTTATAATAACAAGGATACCTACCTACTTTACTGTTGGTTTCCACTACACTGAAACAAAGAAATATAGTTACTACTCTCTATATTTATGTACTGGTGCTTCGGCGGTAAGAAAATTAAGAACATGTTGTCTTGCAATGCATTGCCACAACTGATTTGACGTTAATAATCAAAATCTTCTTTGTTAATATATTTGTTAAGTAACGACGATGTCGGTTATAAATAATGTAGTGTTAACTCTACTAACATGTTCGTTAACTATTTTAAGTCCGCAAATAAACTCAGATCGTAACCGTCGAATGGTCGACGGTAAATCAACATTTTACGACTGCTTTCTTACGTGATTTAAAACGAGGAATAAATAGACAAACAAGAAGGTATTCTAACTTTGTCAGCAACGCATTTGTACATAATATATGGTTATCTATGTGCTATACCATGTACTTGATTTATACCAAAAAGACATTTTACCAAAACTTTCATTTTAATCGTCTTGGAAAACGGGATTTAAAATGTTATACATTTACATTTATATACATACATTTACATTTATTTATGTACATTTTATGTTTTAACATCAACTAACACAATAATAAAATTAACAATTTTATGTTTATAGTTCCGGACGAAACAGTTCGTAGGGACTCACAAAGATTACGGTACGCAGGTCCGCGGGGCGAGCCCATAGGCGCAGCTGCGGGCATAATGGTGGTGGTCACCTGCTCCATCGTCTGTCTCGCCTACACGTCACTTGTCGTCTGGAGGAGAATATATATGTAAGTGTTCTTTTTTATTACATTTTATAGCAGCAGTTTATTCTTGCCAAGACTACCCATAGATGTGTAGCCGTACCCGTAAAAACTTAAGCCAAAACTTTAAGGTTTATAAAACCTTCTGTACCCCCATATATACCCCAATAACCCCACGTGAGTGGGAAAATTCCAGGGAGATGATGATGATGAGTATGGCTGTAAACAACCCAGCTTTTTCTTAAATAGACGATTCATGTGATAAATGAGTTTATTACTTTATAATGTTCAGACATGTCTATATTAAAGAGATAATCGATAGTTTTTCCTGTGACCATGAATGCCATTCTCTTGAGATCTAAGACTAGTATCTAGCGAAGGTTAATTGTCTCTCTTTGCTTAGGTTATTCGTATTCATTTTCCAGTATAGTTATAAAATTTCCCTCAAAATCAATGACACATATTTTACGGAACACAGCGTGAAATTAAGCAATTCCATTGGAGCCTACAACCAGTCTTTATATTACATGGCATATAAATTTCTCGTCTATTCAAAGTAAAGTTTCCATATCAAAACGAGTCGGTTCACGCTGGCTTTATTTGTGGCTTCTCGGGTAATGTGAGCAGACCATTGTGTGGGGTAACTTAATACCATGTCTTCCCAGTGCCCACCGCTGCGTAGGAAGCGCCCGTGTGGGACGGAAACTGCGCCGTAAGATGTTAAAAAGAATAACTTACAATAGCCACGGAAAGGTTTATTGGTGTTTGATAGGTTGGACATGATAGGGGAAATAAAAAATGACTACATTATCATGAAGGCGTAACCAAGTTACCAATAAAATTTGTTTACGGTTGAAAAAATTTAAGCATTGTTTTTTAATATTGTTTTTGTTATGATGTCTTATTACTCAATCTAAGTAGACAATGATTGTATATTTGGTTAACATTTCTTTTATAAGATTTTTAGTATTTCAGTTCTCAATTATCTCGTCTAATGTGACGGTGGTATTGACCGTGAGGTTAAAAACCGAATTAATGCAGGTTGATGATCACATAAATATGAAATTAATGGGATTGAATGTGGACGGATACAAGGTAGAGGAAGACCGAAGAAAATTTGGATGGATTGTGTGAAAGAGGATATGCGTAAGAAGGGAGTTAATTCAGATATGACGGCTGATAGATTGATGATGCTTTCAAAGATTAGAACTTACCGTTAAATTCTGAAGGCAGTAATTTTACTTTATAAGCTGCGTGCGACATGTAGTAGCTTTTATTGACTAATATTTTAACGAAATTTTCAGGAAAAGAAACGGTCTTAAACACGAACTTCTGAGAAATGAAGAGGCTATAGCGGAAACGAGAATTGAAGTAAGTTCACGTAAACTTTGTACTACACTATTAGATTTTTTTTTTCACAGTTACCCGGGGTTTTTCCCTGTTCAAACATATTGTCATCACAACTTTTTCAAGAAGAGAGAGAGGGTTGACACTAATTTTTTTACGAATGTTTAAACAATATAAATCGACAGTTACAGTCTATTGCTATAGTCAACCAATCGGAACATGATTCAACATGAAATGTTATCTCCGGTAACACATTGAAACTAGAGTTAATTACGAAATATAGAATTTAATTGTGAAATACCTTTCAATGTGTATTGATGTATAAAGCTATATGACTACTTCTTACTCAATATATCCTACATACGTCTACAATATTTTTAATTGATTTAGTTGTTAAGCTTAGTTACTAACAGCATCGTTAAGAGAAAATCTAAGTGTGGAAAAAATATAAGAAAAACTATTCCACGTTTTATTTATCATTCGAGTAACTTTATCAAATAATAAACTATTATATGTATTTGTTTCAGCTTTGAAATAAAGAAGATAAAATAATAAAAGTCTTCAAAGGAGCTTTGTATCCAGCATAATAAAAAATTAGGACGATTTTATACCACATCTATGAGTATAAAAGATTTTTCTGTTAATTTTCAAGTGATAAGACTGAATTTCGATTATATGTATGTATATTATATATATTGCTTCAGCTTTAAAATTTGGTATGTAACTCTAATAAATTAGATACAAGAAAGTAGTAGAATTTTTTTTTTAAAGTATAAGGTGGCAAACGAACTGACCACCTGAATTTGCCGAAATAGCAAAATGTCTGCTTGCCTTAAATATTCGATTTCCAGATAACTTGCCTACCTTTATTTTGGAACATGAGTTTATGTACATACCATGTGCCATACCTATCTTATAATCAGCAAATATGCTTATATTTTATAAAAAAATAATAATTTAAGAATCAAAATATATCTGTGATTTGATAAATTTAAGCTAATATTTTCGAAATGTACAGTCGAACCTGGATAAGCGAGAGTCCAAGGAACTGCGATATTTTGTTTCTCTCTAACACGAGTTTCTCGCCTATAGAGTTGGGAGTAATCAATGACACCCGTTTATATTCTCGCTTATCCAGGTTCGACAGTAATTTTATGTTCTTGTCGATTAAGAAAATAAATAGTCAAATTTCATAATTTATTATAAACAGATTTTACATTAGATTGCATTAGTACATAACAAATACTGCAAACAATTGTAGGTTAATATAAAATTGTATAAATGTGACAAAAAATGTATCCAACTAATACTATAAGAAGCTAATGGAAACATAAAAAACAATCAATTGTCTTATAAATTAAGTTTATTTTGTTCATTTTGTAACATGATTTTTTTGTAACGATTTATTCTTAAGTTACGAGCACACATGACACTTTTTAATACGTATGGATAAACTAACTGACCCGGCACATAACAATTTAAACAAAAATTATTTCTAGGGGATTTCTGTAAAAAAAAATGACAAAAAAAAGAGTTAGAGGTGGACAACCCTAACCACTTAACGGTATGAAAAATAGATAGTAGCCGATTCTCAGACCTATAGAATATGCATATAAAATTTCATAAAAATACCTGTAAAATGAAATATACACACCTAAATGCATATCAAATGCAATTTTTTATCAGAAACTTATCAAAGAGTGTCAAGTGTGCCTTGTTTATCACTTTTTTATCACTTTCAGTTTATAATGTGTGATGTATTTGTAAGACCTGTGTAGATGACGATCAATCAGATCATTTTAATTGAATCCTTAGGTGTTCAATCTGGATTACGACTCGCGACCCATTAAGCACCAGACCTACTCACGTCTCTGATCACTGAATCAAACACAACCAGCTATCGGTGTCATGACTCACAACAGAACCTGAAGCGATCAGATGCCAATGGGTCGTGAGAAATGATCAATTGACACAGGTCTATATTGAAATTTTTTACTTGTTTTCCTTGTGCCTCACTACAACTGGACCGGTGTTGTCTCCAGTTGCTTTGTTATGAGTTCCATGAGCGCCGTCACAGTACGGCCACTGAAATTAGCAATATTTATGTATGCTTTATTATGTTCATTGCATTTTGTACTTTTACAAATACAACTTTGAAATATATCTTGTTTGGTTTTTATTTAAAACATACTATATGCTAGATTTTTCGTAACTCCAAATTATAATACAAAATTAGTAAATAAATGTAAAATTTCCCAACAAATACCCATTGAATGTATTTTTCTTAAGGTACAAAATATTAATATCAAATTATGTCACCAAGATAACAAAGTAGAGAGATAGTTTGTTTAAATTTAAGATATGGTATCATGTGACAATCAAATAAATAACAAACCTATAAAACTCTGAAAGATATGAAATTATATACACAACATTGTTCAAGAATAAAAAAAGCCCCAAATTGGTACTTGGCCAAGCTATTTAGGGCTTCTACCACATGAAAACTAAAACTATGTATTGTATTGATTTTTATTTTACATCATACAAAAAAACTTACATTTTTACTCCTCCAGCACCTGCATAGAGACACCTTGTCCGTTATATCTTCAATGTCAATGAAATCAACCACTTTATTTACATCCTTTCTGATACATGGGTTGACTTGACCGTTGCCAGCTTCTTTTGCTTTCTTTATTGTCTGATACGAATAGTATGAGATGCCACCAATAGCGAGAGTTGGGGGCAGTAAGGCAAGCCAATCCCTAACTGAAAATATAATTTATTTTAATCTTGAGAAGGTACAAAATTAATTAATGTTTTTTGAAAATGAAATCTCCTTTCAACTAATAATTTACTACGGTGGCCAGTTGCAGAATCCAAATAGATTATTTTGAAATAAAAGTTATCTAAAACTAGGTACATAGTGATACTATGAAACAGTACTCAAAGTCCTTGACATGTGATTATTGCATGTGATAAATAATTCATTTTTGTCACGAATAACAACACTGTGATTGACTCAAAAATTCATTGACCTACTTTACCTTTTGCATCTCAATAAATCTATTAATTCAATATTCGCCTAATCCTAACATAAGTGAGTGAAGTATATAAATAAAGTGAAGATGAATGTTAAAAGCTTCAAAATTATTATTTAGTTTATAGTAGGTATGACATACTACCAAGAAAATATTATAATCTTATAAAACAATATTAATTTTAAGGTATACAGGAATGCAAAATATCTCAACTTGAAATATTGGTACTTGAATACTAAATCAGGCTGGACAAGCTAGTGTAACTATTTGAGTTGAGGTTAAGACAATAAGGAAAAAAATGTCTCGGTAGTGACTAGTGAGTGTCGAGTCACATCACACGATAAATATATGAAGGACGCTTTACATATAACGCCAACATTAGAATGTCTGTTAAATTATACTTATTTCAAAGTTATCAATAACACTTCGTTGTATTAAATAAAACTTACCTCCTAGCCGAAACCATCCTCCAAAAGAATCAGGAATTGGCAAACTAGCCAAATAATTAGGTATGGTGACCTTAATTACATTCGAAACGAAATACATCTTGATATGGTAATTTTAATATTGCTTCTATTAAGAAAGAAGTTATTACACAACCCTATCGTACGTTCTCACAACACAACTACAATTTACTCTATAACTGATAATTTTATTTCTGAGAATAAGCTTATCTCACTCAACTGTGAAACTGTCAAAATTTGCTGTGCTGTCAGCTGTCAATGTCACGGACACGCCAAAAGTATTGACAATACACAGGGAATTTGATTCAACGCAAATTTAGAAATGTATATTTCATCACCTTATAGCAAACTGTAGTGGATTTTATCAACTTTTTTTTTCATTATTGTCTTACACTTACCTATTAAACAGTATAAAAGTAGACTATGCCTCTACAATTAATTTAAATTTAAAGAAAAGATCGGTCCTACCGTTTCCCATCTTCGCCAAATAGAAATAGCCAGGTAGTTGTGATTTGTAATAATTTGTTAACCTAAGGTTTGTAGTGTAATGTATACATTATATCACTTGTTATTGATTTTTCGGCAATGCTTTTAATTTTTATGGCACATTTTGATATGACAGTGTACACTTGCCTTTATATTTTTATATTTCATAAATAATCTGTGCCTGTCGTCCGCTTTGGCTGGGTGCGCTTGCTTGTCGTACTTTGTAGTTGTGATTTATTTCATTCAATTTGTTGAGTAATATTCGTTGCTGTAGTTCTTAATGAAGTGTTTTATGTGTTTGTAAGTGATACCAGTGAAATCCTGATGAAGGTGGTGACCAATGCTGCTTCACACTGAATATGGCTGACGAAAGACTAGTGGTCCTGAACCGTAGTGACAACTTGGGATTTGGATTTTCTTTGCTCGGCGAAGCCGGTTTGCCACATATTATTTACAAAATTGAAGAAAACTCCCCAGCGGCTCGTAGCGGTGAGGTAAGGCTAAACATCTTCATCCTTCATGAATTTCTTATACATATTCGCCACTGTTACGATAGGACGTTGTTTCATATTTTACAAAATGAATAAATAAGACGTAATTTAACTCTATGTACAGAAGATTTAAGTATATCCAACAGTAATGTTTATTTCCTCTTACAAGAATTCAATTTCATAAATTTTTAATCTATAAGGGACATGTACAATAATTATGATCATATGTTATCAGCTTCCATAGGATATGTGTTTGGTGATCCATGTCTGATATACTCATACCTTAGTTATAGATTTCCAAATTATTTTTTACTGTTCTTATTCAAACAATTGCCATATCTAAGATGAAGTCATTGTTAATTCACTTCTGCACACAACACTATTTATAAAATATGACAACTATCTTGGTTCATAATTGACTCCAATTTATTTAATTAGTTTGTGTAATAAACAAAGTTCTTTGAATAACTATTCAGGATTGTTGTAAATTGAAATGTAATGTAATATGCAACAGTTGTATGATGTTTTTAAACTTTGATTGTTTTGTTTTGTCAGTGGTTTTGTGTTGATAATGAAATTGCTATGAAAATGTAAATTTGGAGTATTAAGTCTGGTTTTAATTTTTAATTGATTTATTGCTGCAACCTTGAACAGTCAGTATCTTGTGAACTTGTTACTATTAAAGTATTATAATTCATCATGAAGTTGTTAATACTTAATCATACAATGAATGGATATCCTTATCCAATTTGGCAATGTTGTATAGCTGTTTACATTGAGTTATGAATGTTGACCTTATTCTATTACCTTAATTTATCTCATTAAATGCATAAGTAGTTCATATTTATTACTTCTTATAGTCACAAAACCAGCAATATTTATTAGTAAGGAAATCAAAGTGAACTAAGACCTTATGGACGATAGGATTGATATACAATGTTGCTTTTTCTCTGTCAGTTAATGACAATTCATTAGCTTATTGGTATTGGTCTTTTAATGTCAATTGAATCATTTACATATTTCATACCATCTTTTATAAAAATAACAATACAATCTTTAATTGAAATACAAGGTTTTTTTTTAGTTATTTATTTTTTGTTGATGAAGAGAACATGTAACTGGACCAAGTTGCATTTTAATCCATATGTAAATCCATTTTAATCTATTATACAATTATGTTGAGATGCCATATAAGTATACAGATCTATTACAATTCCTATTGATTGTGTGATTTAAATTAATTTTGCGTCACAGTATATTTTATATTTAACTGACCATAACCTAATCATTGACACTACAATCTATGTAAGAAAATTTATTCTCCTTCTTAATTTTTATTGATTGCGAAGGTCATTGACAGTTTTGTCACTTTGAATTAGCAAATCTATGAGTTATGGTTTACATCTTACTAATATTATAAATGTGAAAGTTTTGATGGATAGATGGATTTTGTTAGCAGGTATCTCTGGAACGGCTCAATAGATCTTCATGAAATTTGGCACAGATGTAAAACATAGCCTGGAAGAACACATAGGGTACTTATTAAGTTTTCCTTTTAATTCCGTTTACAGATAGCTAGTTCAACTTCAATAGTGTAAAGCTCAATTCTATAAAGCTTGATACTTTCATATGTGTAAGACTAAAGGGAAAAGTTGTATGAAGTATAAAATGACGACGAGAAAGTCGAAGAAAAAACTTAATACGGGTCAGTGCTGTTGAAGTGGTCTAGAAAAAAAAAAACGCCACGCAACTACGCGCGATCGAAACCATCGATGATTTCAGTGTTGATTTCATTTACGTTTAATAAATTGTGATTTAATTATTTCTAACTCTACAATAATATGAAAGTAGTTAACCCTTTTGCTTCCAGTCATACTTATTGTTGTCATGAGCAAAAATTTGTTTGCATAATAACTTGTTATGTTACGGAGTAAAAACTAGCTATAAATCTAAATTTGTATCGCTCTACATAATAATAATAATAATAATTCATTTATTGCAAACTGTCAAACACCTTTCAGTCATAATTTTTTAAAGCCTGTAAAAAGACAAGAATATTTAGTCTAAATTAATTTGAAGCATATAGTCCGTCTGGCGTCATCGGTCGTCGTAAGTGCTTAAACGCGATGCCTCATAAGTAAGAGAACCAATTAGGTCTTCATATTCGACCTAAATATCTTTCGATACTGTATGACTAGTGAAATAATACTGTCGGTTTCAAACAGAGTGTTGCAAAGCATTCAGTAGATTATTTTAATAACCGAATTAGATCGTTATAACGTTTAACATACCGCCGTTGTGTGGTAAAATAATAGCAGATTCCTGAGTATTGCAAACCACTTCTGGTTTATGATGTTTGATGTAAAATTTTGTTATGTGAACATTTTTATGAATAAAGTTTATAAGTTACTATTTAAGTAGGCAAATAATTATCATAACCAACTTTGGAATAGCGTTATTGATTTGATCGAAGTCCGACGAATATTTGTACGAACTTTTCAGTATTTGTGACAATAAATTTTGCGAATATGCAGATAACAAATTCAATGCAACAAAGAATATTTCTTTCAATACACATCGCTGTCGGAAAATTGATGGTACACTCTCGTATCGCCCATTAGTCTGTTTAATCATGCGCGAAAATGTTTATCACAATATAAAACTAGCTCAGCATTTCTAAACTGCGTAATCTGCACGTTATATAAAAATTACTATAATTATAATTTTAACATTGTAAATCGTTGATTTTTTTCTCCATTCATACTTTAAATCTTACTAATATTATAAATCCGAATGTTTGAAGGTATCTCCGGAATGGCTTAATGTCTTGATGAAATTTGTCATAAAGGTAGATCATTGTCTGGAAGAACACATAGGCTAATTATTAAATTTTTTTAATTCCGCGCTGACGGAGCCGCATGCTACAGCTAGTATATAACTTCTATCTCAATCGAAGTTTCAGTAATGTATTAAAAATTGTTTTAAGTATAAATAAAAGACGTACCCTGAGAAATCATTGTCTATAAGTGGAAATAAATTCTTACCTTTACAACGTTTATATCATTCTGAGGATGTTTTTTAATTATGTCTGAGTGGTAGTTTTTGTCATTATATTTTTTTTATGATGACAGTCATTCGGTTGTGTAGGACATCTGATATCTCGTGTACCTGAACTCATGATTCAACAAGATTAGTGTATAATAGAAACTCGAATTGCGTATGTTATAGGAATAATTATACCGATCGGATTATTGACATGTTAAAAGATGAATATCTAAATTCTATCTTCTGCTACTTTCGTTTCTGTCTTTTTTGTTTTATCTGTCCTTACGAGTCTTATCTCGTTCAATTCTTTGTAGGTGAGTCGAATATGTAGTGAAATGTTTTTATTTTACTTTTTAGTAATCTTGTTATTTTTTTTACATGTGGCTTGCGTTGACATAATGATGACTGTTATGTCGAATTTAATTCGAATTAATGATTTTGTCGAATTGATCTCGAAGATAAAAACCGAGTGCACTGACCTCAAACAGAGGGATAAGAACTGGGAGATGATTTTCGAACTTTTATTTTCATTTTTACGTGTCTCTGTGGACTTGGTCGCGTACAAATATTTTCTTTTTATATTCGTATCGTGTATTAGTTTCTTTGTTTTGTGTAAGATGAAACGTTCGTTGCGATTGCAGCCCTCGTATTGTTAGAAATATCGGAGAGAATTTTCCATCCTGTGCAAACAACGTTTTCATTTGCTCGCCGATTGGTTTCCTTTGCCCTGTTCCTTTGCTCGCCGGATTTGTTCCCTTTGATTCCGATAAATATTATGTTATTTTACGTGACCGATATTCTACAATAATTTTACTCAATAACTTCTAATGAGAACGTTTAAACAATTTAACTCAAAAAAATGTATTCGTTAATTTGATAGTTCCAGAGATCGAGGACTAAAATTATATAAAAATTTACTAACATATTAATGAAACTAAGCAATAATTTAAACAGTGTGTAATTTTAATTGAATAAATGTAAATTAACATCAGAAAGAAAGTTTAACGCGAGCGTGACCGCTATGAATCGCTCCAGATTCCGAACTAGATTTCATGATGCTGACGTAGAATTCATAGTTACAATCTAAAAATAATAATGCACAGCTATCCAATCTCCTAGTCTTTGAGTTTTAAATAAATTAATTTGGATTTTTATATATAAGTTATAATATGTTAATTTATTTTGTCTCCTGAAGTTTTCTATCAGAAGTTTTCTACATCGTCTCGAAATCTACCTTCTAACTACTACTCCATAGTTAGGTAAGTGATCTATGATATATGGCATAGATATTCACACTAATGTGGTTTAAGATCTTTATTTCTCTAAGAATTTACAAAATTTACTGAACTTACAATTCAAACTAATCACTTCAAATTATTGATTTCTTGTGTCGTTGATTATAAAAAGATCATATTTCATTACCCGACTTAAAAATGAAAACCACCTTGTCTTTTTGACCCGATATTGACTTATCGTTATATGGTTTCTTTGTATAATTGAAATTTAAGTTAACTTACATTTTAAGTAATTTTGAATTTAATACGATTTAGTTCGTTAATTGGAATTATCGAATCTATAATGGTGTACTAACCTTAAATTACATAGACTATTAAACACAAGTCAAAACAATAAGTTTTGGATTTAACATGTTGGTGCTTACAGCGGGTGTTCCAACCGCAAGTCAACAGAAGTGAGCGTATCTTTTTCTTAAAAGCTAGCAACTCATCTACAGTTCCTCTAGTGTAGCGGTTGTCTATGGGCGTCAGTATCCCCGCCGCTCGTTTGCCTTTTCACTTATTAAAGATCTATATCCCAGGTTACCAACATTAATATTTTTTTAATTAACTGTAATATTTGTCAAAAACCTTTAAAATAATCTTATCAGTGTGTCAGCTATTAACAAGGATATTTTTTCTGTGGTGTAACGTTTCAATAAATTGCATTATGGGTTATTAAAGTATTTCATTGCCGTTTTTTTTCTGAGAATTCAGGAATGTTTAGTCGTTATTGAGAAATTAATGAAGATTTGTAGACGGAAGAATCTAATAGAAAAACACATAACGAGTCAAATTGCTGATATCAACAATTACATAGCCTTTTTGTATGTCATTTTTAAATTCGTGAATAAAAATTCAAGTGATAAGTGCTTATATTCAATGGGCGTATGAAATGTTAATTGCAGTCATTTGATAGGTGATAGCGGTGACAGCATTCTGTTACTATAACCGGTGCGTGTGTTTCGAAATTCATCAATCTTATGCAAATTGTCCTACAAGTAGACATCGCCAGAGTTGATCAACAACATTGTGAGTTGTGACGGACTTTCTCAATTTTCTACATGCGTACAACTTTGTGAAATGTTGTTTTAGTCCTTCCATGGAAAAAGACTTAAGAATCCCTAGTCGGAATTCTGCGTGAATAAATTCTAATTTATAGATAAATAGCTCACGCCCGCGACTCTGTCCGCGCGGCATTAAAAAAAACTTAACAAGTAGCTTATGTATTCTTTCAGACTTTGATCTGTGCTAAATTTCATCGAGATCGGTTAAACTGTTCTGGAGATACCTTCAAACATCCATCCAAACATTCGCATTTATAATATTAGTAAGATAAGAATCTAGTAATGCCTGATTGTTAATTATTATCTAAGGTAAAGCTACATTGAATTACTGATAGTTCGTAAATGCGTTGTTGACGTTTAAAAATTCATAGCACGGAAATCAAAATTGTGCATTAAATTAACTACACATTCATCCGGTCTCTGTGAATTCCTGCCATAAACAGCGTTACGTCTGTGAGTCAATCCCACATGTCACAACAACGATATGTTTATCGTAACGTCCCTAGGGAGCTATCGTCATATATGGACATGTTAATATTACAGCAGCATGGACAGATTACCCACTCAGCTGTACAGTCGAGGACATTTATTTCCTACCCATTGCAATGAAATATTTAGCAACATATTTGTTAAATTAAGGCTTTGTTGGCAGGATGCTACAATATTCGATCCTAAGTGGGAAGTGTATTTAATTCTTGGACTGTGCATTATATGTTTATCAGTTACGTCATGTGTGTTTGTGCCACGGTCATTGAGCATACGAGCAACGAAACGTGACCGACTCAGCGTACGAACATTGTAAAGGACAACAGTTATCCTTAGCATGTTTACGAATTTCCTGATGCTAACGACATTGTACCAAAACATGTACCGTACCCACAAATTTACCATGCTTTATCACTAGAAAGACTCGTACTAAAAACAAAAGTATATTTTTGTTACACGTGTTTTGGCAGTGATAATCGACGTTTAGATTTATTATGTCTCATCTTTCGTTCATCCTTCAACGTGACACAACCATTTAAGCTTCTTAATAAATAAGAATCATAAATAAAACAATTTCTATATCTCTACTATCTGTCTTCCGCGACTCCGTATGCACGGAATTATAAAAAAAATATTAGTAGCTTATGTATTCTTCCAGACTGTCTTCTACATCTATGCCAAATTTCAGATCCATGTAGCCGTTCTGGAGATACCTTGTAATAAACATCCATTCGTTCATCCAAACATTCGCATCTATATATATATAAAAGAAAGTCGTGTTTTCTGAATCGATTTGACTGAAAATTGGTGGGCAGGTAGCTTAGAACCAGGAAAAGGACATAGGATAATTTTTACCCCGTTTTCTATTTTTTATTCCGCGCGGACGGAGTCGCGGGTAAAAGCTAGTATTTGATAAAAATCACCATATTGAAAAAATAATTTTATCCAGTCTATAGTCGATTATAACAAATTATGCAATATGTTTATCAGTTGTATATGCTAATAATAAGAGGTCACTAACACTATCATAGTAGATGTATAACGTTGATTGGCCAGTATGTAATGCGACTACTTTCCCCTGCAGCCAGCTTGTTTGTCTACTTGTGATATAAAAGAAAGCATTGCAAGAGGGGCGTATAGGACGAAAATGACGAGACGTGTGCATCGAGTGGAATGGGCGCGGTATGCGTTTTCATGCACCATAAAGTTGTATTCACACTTGGGTGATGTTTGTTATGATATTGAACGAGTATTGATATATAGCTTTAATTACGCAAATTAAAGAGTTTTTGTGTAATTCAGCTAAGATATGATTATAAAGAAATGTTGGCAATATTGGCAAATAAACTAAGATACGTCAATAATTTCACTAGATGCAGGTGATATAATAAATCTTTGATTCAGTAGTTTGTGTGAGTCATTCAGTATTGTACATTTTTGTACGTTCAGAAAATTCTAGAATAAAGTTTGATTAGTAGTCACCTTTAGTTGTGCCCTGGTCGCGCACTTCAACAATAACTCGCGACGTTCGTCGTAGTACTCACTGCTTATGTAACTCCGTGTCACCCTTTCTTTTATTCCTTTGCAGTCTGTCGACACTCCGACTGCCAAAGATGCTATCTGAATGCATATTATTTTAAAGTTTGCTTTTGAAAAGCTTTGTAGATCTTATGAATATAATTATCATATATAGTCGCGTCATTTTAGTATAAAAAAGAAGTCAACCTCTGAATATGCTGGCAATAAGCTCAATATTGAGTAGATCGCTAATTTGACTGTATTAATAATCTTCGAGTATTTAAATTGAAATTATGACTTATTTGACTTATTATTTTAATTTTATAAAGTCCTCTTTACTAAGAAAATATAGATATAATACATGTTATTGTTTTAAATTAAGAGAGATCAAGTATCATGTTGTAATAAGTAATCATGTGAGAATATCTATATATATAAAAGAAAGTCGTGTTAGTTACACCATTTATAACTCAAGAACGGCTGAATCGATTTGACTGAAAATTGGTGGGCAGGTAGCTTAGAACCAGGAAAAGGACAAAGGATATTTTTTACCCCGTTTTCTATTTTTAATTCCGCGCGGACAGAGTCGCGGGTAAAAGCTAGTCAATAATAAATGACCTAGAAAAATGGCGTGTGATCAATTACTCAAGGATCATTTAACAAATTCTGCGTTAATATCAACTGTTTCACGAAATTCATGTAGTTTTTTTTTAACATTCAATGATGTCAAATTGGTTTCCTGCCATTTTCGTTAATTTTTGTGAAATAAATAAATAAAGTTACAAATTTTATTCACATCATTCTGATGGTTCAGAAAGAATTATTCAATAGGCATTAAAGGATCAATTAGCTAAATTTTTCTCATATTTAATCTACACTAAGGCTCCTTCTTAATGATCATTAAAGGATTCTGCGTGCTGCAGTAAATAATTTTCGTCGTAATATTATTGTAAACATGTACGTCATTAATGAGGTGTATTGCACATAGTATGTTGAGTCACGCACGTTTATGTTATTCAGAACTTTTTATCGTAAGTCTTTGAATTGCAATGCTCGTTCTAGGGAATTTAATGAAACGTGATATTTGTAACTACTTGACGAATTATTTTCGACCTATAATATTTTACAAAACTATGCTTATAATGTAATTACCTTAAAATGTAAATTTATTTAGGAATCTGGACTTCCGAAGTGTTGAAACGAATATTGTGATTTTTATGGTAATTATAAGATAGTATTTGGAAAAGGCTGTTTTAAATAAACGGAGCTCATACGCTATGCGTCCGAAAATATCCATAACATATCCACATTGTTAATTGTTATAATATGTATTAAAATTGCTTGTATTCTTATTTTCTAAAAATATGAGCTCGCTGTATTTTGACTTGATATGACAGTGGAAAAAAATTGAAATTTAATTGCTAACTCTCTCATTCATTTTCATAAGACGCGTAGACATTTTATTTGGTAGAAGTCAACTAAAAAGTATCAGAAATTGGTTCCATTGTTTTAATATGCGACATAAAGGTTATGTAGAGTTCAAGGGCCTGTATTTACAGACCACTTTGTCATTATCAGCAACGAGAAATTAATTTACAACATCGTTCACCTTTGACGTGGAAGTGTGGGACGTTCGGCGCGTAATTCATGCTTCCGCTGCGCCCTTGTGCGCGGGGTTTGATCTAATTTATCTTCTAAACTTGTGATCCATTAGCGGACCCCGACGCGATAACGGAGAGTCGACATAACGCGGGCGGACGCGTACGCACGCACGCCACAACGTTGTTACATCTCGGCTCGATACTACGTTAATACGAGTACATCCTCTTACAGTTTCATCGATGAAACAAACGTCAACGTAAATACGCTAACTATTAAAAAATATATCAACATTATCGAAATAATCCTCCAGCGATAAGTTTGTCTGTCTGTGAAGTGTTAAAATCAAAAGTGAAACGTTAGTGACATCGTTTTTGGGCATTGTTTTTATTTGCAACGCCTAACATACGGTTTTTTGTGACGAAGACACAATGAATGCTGTGACATAGTTTTTGTTCTATTTTTACATTTCAACCAAGTTAAGTAAGTATAACATGATAGTTTGAAAAGTGCGATTATTTTTTGCAGTTATATACTTTTATACGTAATGTTTTACTTATTTAAAATAAATACAACCATCATTGGTGCATCATTAACGGTTCCTCGTAGTGATACCGATTGTTTAAGCCGCGTAGTCGATAAGTTTAATAACAGTCGAGTTTTGTTTGGCTTTCCACTCAACTAAAAGCAATATCTGTTCGTGTTACGTACATATTAAAACATTTTTTTTTAATTAATTAATACGAATTTTTTTATATGTTCTTACTTTTTTATCTAAAGATTGTCTTTCATTAAATATCATGGAGTGGTTATCAACAATCATCAACAAAATGGTGATGTGTCTCTTTCATAAAGTCGTGCTCCAGCTTCAATAAAAAAAAAACAAAGTATCATTGGTCCTGCTGAGACTTGAGTTAATTATTAATGGTAGAGCACCTCAATTTCACTAAAAGATGTGTGAATTCGTTTCGTTCAGCAACCAATGTCACGCCTGTCGTGTTTAGGGCCTTGCACTATCGTTAAACTGTAGCTGCTGTAGATTACGAGTATTTACATATAAATTACCAATTTGTGTTCGACTGAGTCATGAGATACTGTGGTAATTACAATCGATTAATCACGGTGTAGTACAAGGCGGTAACTAGATACTCGATCGAAGGCCGCTCGGGTAGTGGTTAAGGCTCGTGGGTGATAAGTGTGAACGTAATTGATAGGGACAACGTACCTATCGCCACTAGCAGCTGGTGCGGAACAACTTCCATATTAGTGGTACAGTAGGACGTTTATTTCATACCCATTTCGATGAAGTCACGCATTATAACTTTTACCCCAGAAACTCCACTGCACTATTAATAAATATTATCATCCCTTACATTGTCTTTGAAAAAGAGACTAATTATATTATTAAGTGTCACTTAAGTCGTAAAATACCGTTACTGTGACAATGTGAGATCCTTACATAGTTCTTAGACTGTAGCAAACGTTATATTTTATAATGTGTGAGAAGGTGTGAAAGTTATATTTTACATTATTATTTTATCTTTTTCTTTATTCAGGAAAGATAATCCATACCGATATTTCAATTGAGAAAGTGCCAATGATTGTAACGTTTTCTTGTCTAAACTACGGACCAGATTTTGATCATCTTTATAATATACCTATTAGGCTAATCTAGAATATTTAGGCTACCATTTGTATCAAAAGTTTTATTGGAAAATCTATTCATTTTCAAGTTTTGGATAAAAGGCGAATAGGATTGTCTATATCTGTTTACAACAATTTAGTTCAATATTTCGTTATATACCGTATAGTAATAGCTTCTTTTTTAATAAATATATGAATGTAATCTTTATTTTTATACACATTGTAAATTATTTTTACTGTTTACTACAACTCAAAGATACTCTGCTCTGTGACTAATTGTATGTAAACTAACTTATTTATATAACCGTGTGTTTTCACTGCCGACACAATAATGCTAAAATATGTGTCATCTCTGTCATTTTGTTTAAATAATCGAGTCAATATTATCTTTTTGTGCAGATTTTTCGGCAGTGGAAGCCTACAAAAAGGAAACGATAATGAAACATGTTTTTGTAGAAATGTCCCAAAATTAATATCATATCATTACAATGTTTTGTTAATTGAATAAATAACTTTAAGTGTTGGTATAACACATCAATGTTTTAAGTTCGCTGTTTTATTTCCATCAAAATAACATTCTTGATGAAAATGACAAGTAAAAATAAGAAGCGTTTGTTCGCTTGCATATTAGGTTATTCTTTTTCAAACATATTCTCTCTGTAACGTATTTTCAGGTTCAAATCGAATCTAGTTAGAATCGCTTTAACGTGAACAGGAATGCTATAACGAATTTGAACTAAAGAATTTCGTGAGCGTAACATGCACAGCGATCATATTAGGCGTTGCAAGGATGTTTAGTTTTTACCGAATACATTTTAAACTGGATACGTATGTTCCATTACAGGTCGAGGCTGGAGATGTATTGCTCAAGGTTAATGGGACTGACGTAAACCGGTTCACAACCAAAGAAGGTAAGGAGCCAATTGCCAGATGCGTCTGCCTCGTCTTCCAACATCCCTAATCTTCGCGACTTAAATCTTGTTGAAAAAGATACCGTTTTCCCTAAAAAATATGTCAGAATACAATGTTGATGGACTGAATCCTAATTTGAGTTTTAACACGATATTGGAAAGTCTAAAAAATGGGTATATAATAGTCAAATAGCATTCCTTTTATTTTTCGCATATTGTAAGACTCTTCAGTTCATTCATTTGTTTGGAGGTTCATTTGTAAATTGTAGTATTTATAAAATTAGAGAACTGACAAATTCAAGATAAAAGTAAATGCAAATTGATAGAATTCGATTTCGTTTATGCATTAAGACGTCAATTGTCCGCCTTTACATGAGGTTTATGGTTCATACAGCTAATTCAATGATCGCGTTATTACAGTCGTGTGAAGCACGCAAGCAAGCAATTTGTGTTTCACGCGTGCTCTTGCATTCAATTACTAAATATGTCGATATCTATAAATTCGTTTCTACTTATTACTTTTGTATAATTTAACAGTACCCTTAGCTTGATATTTAGAAATATACTTGACCATCGTCAATGCTTGAATTTTAAATTTTTCACGGGTATTTGTTTTTACTTTAGAAGTAGCCGAAAATGTTATCAATGTTACAACAGATCGTAAAACAATAAACCTTGTTCATACATTTTTTGCTAGCGCAGTCGAATGATGACATTTTGTAGTATATTTTACAGACATTTGATCAAATAAAGGCTTTGTAATTTTGTGAAATTACCTAATCGATAATATAACATAACAAAAGTACAGTCAAGTTAATAATAATTTTGGTAATATTTATTATATTGGTGGAATAAAAAAATTTAGAGTTAGAGTTATATCAGATCTATTGAAATGGATTTCCTTATTTATTATTAACTCTCGCTCGCTAGTTCATGTCGGCAGAAGTGAATCAGCTGCTTAAATTATGCATGTTCGTGATAATGACGAATGTTGCACGATCTCTTTTACAATTCTAATGAACATGTTAACTCGAAGAAAATAAATTAGAGCAATTTCAAATTTATTATCATAGTTGATTCGAAACGACTACGTTTTTATGTCAATAAAGATCAAAAGAAATGTAACTCTTAAGAATGGATTACACAAAAATTTATAGATTCAAGAGTTTTTATTTGGATATTCTAATTGCTGTTGCTCATAGGAAGGAGCTTCGAGTGTAGCAAAAATCGATCTAAACTTCCATACTGCACAATGCCCTGTTTTAAAATAAAAAAAATTGCATGGGCTATAAAATACTAATAGCATTAAGATTCAATCAAAGTATAAGTCCTAAGAACTAACCCTCCCATTAGGCCATTAAAAATACTTTCTATATATTTTATGGTGACATCCTGACACAACGCGAACGCATATTATATTTGTTTTAATTAATTGATTTACTTTAATATTTCTTATGTATATTTTGTTGTTATTGTGCCATATTTTGTTTCAGTTTTAAAATGTTTGAGACTTTCGTCCGATCCCGTCACTTTAAGACTGAAAAAGGGTGAGTCTCGGTCAATATTAGATTTAATGTATAAGTTATCACTTATCAGTATGCTTGGTGAATGAACAACGAGCGAGGACCGCCTCGTATAAGTAATAAAACTCTCGTATTCCCAAATGGTTCTGTCGCGACTGCGGTACGAGTATATACGAGAATTGTGATGTAGCTAGTTGCCTTTACAACCATCTAATTATTTTCCAGACCTTGTGTACCTTTTAGGTGATAAATTGTTAATAACACAGGCATTAAGTAAGATTCAAGTGTAAGAAAACATTTTGTCATCCCAATGTCCTCTTGAACTGTTTTATGCAAGTGCTTCGGCAGTGAAAACTCGTTTAGTGCATGCTAGTGGTGGTCTACCATATTGTGATTACGTTAACTTGCAACCTTTCCTCGCTCGAATATCCAATGTTTCCGAATTTTCACTACTAAATTCCAGCTTAAAACATCTGATGTTTTGTTAGTTGAGGAAAGTAACTGTCGGTCACCCAGCCGTACTAGTACATAACCAGTCCCAAAGTGTACATTTCTCATACTTAACTTACACTAAGTTACTTCCTTAGTGATCAGTTGAATATTCTGAACAATAGATTGGTGAAATATAGACACTTTCTAATATTAAATAAAAGTATAAAAAAACAATAGTTATCATCGCGCAGTAGTGCTTCGATTGATAAGAGAAAAAAAGTTTATATATAGCTCTGATATCATACATCTATCAAAGATATTTATGTATCAAAAACTCTGTAATCCCAACAATAGAATATTTGACTTCTTTCATTGTTGATTGAGATAATGTCAAGTGGATATATCCTGTACATAACAAACTATATCAATGTACAAGCACATTAATACATATCAGTCAAGATCAGTGTGTACCTTGTTAGTCATCTGAATAATATATTTTTACAGTTTTAGTTAGTACGCAAATATTTATAATTGATTGAATTCAATTTGAGTGCTAAAAACCTTATTCTTTAAAAACTTTTCGAACAGTTTGAAGTATGTAAACAGTGAACAAACACAAAAATTACTTTATCAAGGCTCATTTTAGAGTTCAAAGCACTTTTATCACAATAATTTGCGGTAAATGTTATTTCTGCGCATTATAAAAACTTTGCTCCTCTGTAGAATGGACTCATATCGAACCATCCGACGAAAAGAGATATATTTTTAAGAGGTCTCGTCACAGATGTAACTCTTTTCGTAGGATGTGTCGTTATGCTTATTCTTATGTGTTATTGTATAAATGTATGTTATAGTTGCTTGTATATATCCCTGATATTTGCAGACCCGGAGATCAAGGCGAATGTAAGACGGTACATATCGGCAGCGGCTGAGCGACGGGCTGCCGCGGCACGCACAAAACGCGACAAGTAAGCACAAAGTCTATCTAGTGATTAATTTAAAAGGCCAAATATGATACCCTGTTGTAAGTCGGGTTAAAATACTAGAATCTAGAAGATTTCTGCGAAAATCTGGTATAGATGTGATACCATACTGTTCCTTTTGTCTAATATTGTCTTCATAGCCGTGTTTTGCATTTCATGACGTCTAATTGTTTAGTTCCTCTATTAAGTTAACTCATTATTTTGTTTACAAATATGTATTCTCCTTGTTATATTATGTAGATACTTATCTTTAGTTACCGATCACCGTAGTTATTTATATTCACGATAAAGCTGGTGAATAAACTCGACGTAGTGAACTTTACTTTATTATTTACTTAAAATTTTTCATTTATACTTCATCTTTTTTGTGAATCATCGATCCAGAGCTACGGTGAATTTTAAATGAGTACTGTGTTTACAAACTGTAAATTGATGTTTGCTTTCAATGCATTTATTAACGGATCGGCCGATTTTTTTAGCTTAGTGTTGCAGAACCTTGCTATATATCATTTAATATTTATTGTAATCTAATAAAAACTTAACGAAACTATAAAAAAGTCGTAACATTTTAAAAATACATTTTTAAAAAGCTTTAATGGGCACGTCTTAGGTTTTTCTATTTTCGTCCACCGTTTTATTTTTAGCATCCCATCGTTTGTAATGGAAAGTCAGCCCTCGAGACAAGCGATATCCGAAAGCGATAAGTGATAGCCGGAACCATATGCGCGGTAGACAGGGGTGGCCGCCCTCCCCGACCACACGTCACAACATGGGGACGACATATGACGCACCTAAACGATACGTTCGTGGTGAATGGGGCACGTGCCTGCTCATTTTTAAAAGTAAAGTAAAAACATATGATTCATTTTGTGTTTTTATAAACATAAAATGAATCATGTTTGTTAAATCATGTCATGTCGATCGTCATTTTTTGTCATATGTATTGTATATTATTTTATCCTTTAACGATTACATCGTTCTAATATTTTGTTCAACTAGTTGCATTTATCACAAACTCTTGTGCGGTACGAAATCGTTTTAGGCATGTTTATGTTACCCTAGTTGTAGACAGAAACATCCAAGGTACTCTATTTACTTATTTAATGAGATTGCACAGAAACCAGAAGTGGCTACATACTTTAGTTAGAATGATACCAAAATAGACTCCTAGAAACAAAAGTAATGCGACGTTTATTACGAGGGTGCCTGAAATAGTACCCGTAATGGTTTATCCAATTAAAAATTTCTCCGCAGGAGACACTGAGACAACAACAATATCGTATTGTATCACGGAATGACGCAATTAATTTTGTTAAAAAAAATTCCGTCAGTCTAAGATTGAATAAAAATAATTACTGAGTATATCTTGAATTTATTTTTTGCTTATATTTATGATATTAAATGCGTCAATCTATGTACATAAAAGAAAGCCGTGTTAGTTACACTATTTAGAACTCAAGATCGGTCGAACTGATTTAGCTGAAAATTGATGGGGAGGTAGCTTGGAACTAGAAGACGGACATAGGGACTTTTTTATTTTGTGTGCATTTTTTTATTCCGCGCGGACGGAGTCGCGGGTAAAAGCTAGTATATAATAAATGCGTCGCAATAACTCTCTGAGACTGCATTTACGAATAGACATAGACAAAGGGAATTTATACATATAATGTGCATTAGCAACTGCAATTTTTGATGAACTCGCAATATCGTGAAGGTTTTCATTTACTAAGAAAACAGATTTCCGTCAATTAGCTTATATATTTATACCTCATACTATACGGACTTAATAACCTAATATATTTTAATTGAAAAAAAAAACAATTTATTTTTCCTGGTTCTTTTTCCATTTTCCATTCTTATTCATGATAACTTTATATAAGTATTACAAAATAATATATATTTAGTTTTCATAGCGAAATAAATGAGTATATTTTCTCAAAAGTACATTTTAAACTATTCCTAAGATGTTGGTATTACTGTAATAACTATAACAATGCGCTTTTATTATTGTCCCAATGTGTAGGAAAGTTGGCAGCGAAAGTTTTTCCTAAATTCATTCGTAAGATTTGATTCGCCGGAACGAAAACAATGGCAGCCGATTGTCCGGACTTTTTATTAGCATATCGCATTGTTTTATTGTAATAGGAATAGCTAAATGTGTTATATAAAATCAAACAATCATAATAATTTTGGTATTTAATGTGATTTTTAATTGAATTTAGAAAAATATCAGAATTTACTTGAAATATTCCACCTATTTGTGTAAAAATAAATTAAACTTAAATTAACTATTAAAAAAGTTTGAGAGAATAATTCATGTTATTTAGGAAAATACGAAACAATCAGACGCATATCGTTTCTATGTTAATTGTATTAATTAAAATTCATAGTGCAATATTGAATCCCGAAACAAAAAGGGGATTGATCAATTTACATACATTGGTAGTGTAATTATGACGCAGTATTGATGGCTCGAAATTAACTTCACACCAAATATAACTACTTACAGTGAGACATTTTTTAAACAAGCATTATACTGAGAATAGCAGGTGAAGCTAAATCTGCATTGGCATAGGTAGGCTTCCCACATGATGTACTGAAGTTATAGTCTAAGTTTGAGTACAATGAACTAAAATCTTCGAATCGCTGTGAACGTTTCTCAAATAAAACCACGGAGATTACTATGCCTTAATCAATTCATGATATTTAATTGTATTTTATCTTAGGTCAAGTTCACCGCCATCAAGTAACTCAAACAGCAACACGAACAGTAATTCATCGAGTAAGTCATCGAGCAACGGTTCCGACGTGGTGTCCGGGGACAGCTGCGAGGCGCTGCTGACGGAGGAGAAGGCGCGCGGAAGGCCCACGCAGCCCAAGTTCGAGGCCTACATGATGACCGGCGACCTCATACTCAACCTATCCCGAGTGGAACATCCACATCATAACCATCACGCGCCTACACATCGCACACATTATCATAGGTGAGTAAAACAACTACAAGGAAACGAAATCCCATAATATCCTTACACAATAATTCCAATTCGATGTTATATGTACGTAAAAAATATACGACACCTTTACAATATAAATATGATAGTTATAAAGCAATATTAAGGATGGAAAATTTAATATTAGATATAATTCAACGCCGGCGTCGCCGAGTGAAAATCGTCTTGCGGCGCGAGTCGAACTGGCGCAGCGGCACAACTCCTCGCCCGATACCGGTCTCGGTACAGAACACGCCAACAAGCTGTAAGTCACTGTAGCTCTGCGACTCTATGTTATCCTGGTACAATATATTTTAATTCGAGCTAGTTTGTCACATTTTAAGGCTTAACTCAATATATAATCATTGAATTTGTACATACATACATTACATATATAGAAAAAATATAGGGTCCTGTGATACGAGATAAATATAAAGTAATTTAAGTATAATAACTCGAGCAAAGCCGCAGTAAAAATTAGTACTATACAGAACAAAATATATGTACTTAAATACTCTTTCATATATAGAGATCGTGTTGGAACACAGAATGCGTCATGAGCACTTATCAAATCGCGCGAATGTGGGAAATAGAGCGTTGATTAAATTGTTATCCGCCACCCCACGCACCAAACTGATGTTTAATCAATATTCCTTTGTTATTAATAGTTCTATATGTTTAATTCAAACTGTTTACCTTTTGTGAAAGGCTATTTTCAATAAATTTTTATATTAACTGATTTTTAGTGGCCATTTCACGAATGTTTGAGTGTGACAGTAAGCTATTGAAAACGATGAACACAGAGATAGGGACATACAAAAATATTCTACGATTAAACATCAGTAAAGTTAGTAAATATTAGGTCCTTACATATGAAATTGGCGTTTTTCGTACTGGCCATTTTAATCACGAATTTCTCCTCTTTGGTAAGGAATTCCAAATTCAAATTTGTACAGCTATAGACTCATGTATTTGTGGTTCGATGACCGTCATTCATTTGTTTTTTTTCTCCTGTTTTTTTCTGTTTGCGTCACTCATTTTACAAAATGGAAAACTTAAAATATCGCATTATTTACGAGTACGAGTTCCGCCGTGGCACTAGTGCTTCAGAAACGACTCGAAGGGTGAATGATGTGTATGGCGGTCGTGTTGCAAAAGAAAACACAGTTCGTTTTTGGTTCAAACGTTTCCGTTCTGGAAATTTCGATCTGCAGAGCAAGCCCCGTGGACGGCCTGAGACTCAAGTTGTTAATGAAGAGTTGAAGGCTATTGTGGAAGCGGATCCATCGCAAACCACGTCCGAGTTAGCTGCAGGCTGCGATGTTAGTGATAAAACTGTTTTAATTCACTTGAAGCAAATTGGGAAGATTAAAAAGCTTGAAAGCCTCACGAATTGACTGAAGCAAACCGGCAAACGCGCGTCGACTGTTGCGTTACATTACTAAACCGGCACAATAATGAAGGTATTTTAAACCGAATCATTACCTGTAATGAAAAATGGGTTCTTTACGATAATCGGAAGCGCTCAGCGCAATGGTTGGATCCTGGCCAGCCAGCCAAATCCTGCCCCAAGCGAAAATTAACCCCAAAAAAGTTACTTGTAAGCGTTTGGTGGACTAGTGCCGGTATTGTTCATTACAGTTTTCTCAAATCTGGCCAGACTATTACGGCTGATGTCTATTGTCAGCAATTGCAAACCATGATGGAAAAGCTAGCGGCTAAACAACCTAGGCTGGTCAATCGCTCCACGCCACTGCTGCTTCACGACAACGCTAGACCACACACTGCGCAACAGACGGCTACTAAATTAGAAGAGCTTCAATTGGAAAGTCTAAGACATCCTCCGTACTCCCCGGACCTTGCTCCAACAGATTACCATTTTTTTCGAAATTTGGATAACTTCTTGCAAGGGAAAAAATTCAACTCCGATGGGGCAGTCCAAATCGCCTTCAAAGATTTTATTGATTCCCGTCCGACTGGTTTTTTTAGTAAAGGGATCAATGAACTACCTATGAGATGGCAAAAGTGCATAGAAAATAATGGTTCATACTTTGATTAATTAAATATATTATATTAAAAAATATTCGACTTTTTGTTCCTCCCATACAAAACGCCAATTTCATATGTAAGGACCTAATATTATAAATGCGAAAGTTTAGATGGATGGATGTTTGTTTGAAGGTATCTCCGGAACGGCTCAAAGGATCTTGATGAAATTTGACACAGATGTAGAACATAGTCTAGAAGAACACATAGGCTACTTATTACGTTTTTTTTATACCGCGCATACGGAGTCGCGGGCGACAGTTAGTATTTAAATAATTTGAATGTAACGTAGCATGTTATTGCAGTTTCATATCTCAGCCGGCGTCGCCCGCGGGCGGCGGGCAGGCGGCCGGGGAGATGACGTCGCGAGCGCAACACGTCGTGCGAACATCGCGCTCCGAGGACCATCTTCAGGTATAAAAAAATTATTATATTCCTTATTTCTAGACGTTTTTTCGAATTAATGTAACTGCATTTGTCTTTTATATCAATCGTACTAATATTATAAATGCGAATGTTTGAACGTTTATAATTGTTGTGAAATAAATGGATGTTTGGTAAGGTATCTTCAAAGCGACTGCATAGCTCTCACTGAAATTTGACACAGATGTAGAACATAACCTAAAAGAACATATAGGCTATTAATTAAGTTTTTTTACTAATTCTTGACAAAGTCGCGGGCGACAGTTAGTTGTTAATATGTATATGTAAAATCTTTATTTTAAAAACTGTATTTTTTTGTCTTTTTGGTCGCTTAAACAATAATTGTCCTATTAAGGCTTAAAAAAAGTAATATACATTTTTATCTTTGATATTGTCGACTCATTTTTTTCATTTATAATATCAAAGGTTTTTTAAACCTGTTTAGTTACATTTGTATAGAACAGTGGTAATGTTCTAACAAACAGTATTTCAATGTATTCCAGAAGGAGTCGTCTCTGAGTGCGGTGGCGGTGGACATGGAGGAAGATGTGACGTCATCACTGAACACTCTGCTCGACGCTCGTCCAGACTCCGCCACGCCTGGACCACGATCTGACAGCGATCTGGAGAGGGACAGGTGATACAGATACTTTGCCATTCAGTCATTCATTCACTCAGTTATATTTACCTTAATGTTTACCCTTGAGTATTTGTTTAAATAGGTGTTTTTAAAACATGTATTTTAAATAACAAAATACTTATTCTTTACTTGATATTTCAATATTATAATTAGACTCGCACCTTCATATCATCATCATCAGCTCACTATGTCTCCACTGAGGGGCTTGTAACCTACCCCAAGTTAGGGGTGACTTGGCTATAGTCAAGCACACTGACACAGTACGGGTTGACTTCACAAATATCATTTAATTACCTTCATATATTGTTGGTTTAATGAATTACTCACTGAGTCATTAATCAATCAGTCACTAAGGGACTTTCTTGAAGTTTATTTTCCCATTCTAAAACTTCATTTAATTATTTTAATTGCGACTAGTAAGCTACTTGTTAAGTATTGTGATATTAAATTTATATATTAAATTATGTCAGGATCGTTTGGACATACAATGCGCCAGTGTCGTGCTCGTCTGAACGCACTCAGTGCAACGGCTCCGGCGCCACATCAAACTCCACCTCAATATCAGATGGCATCTCACAAAGGTATTATTATAAGTTTACTAGCTGTCGTTCGCGACTCTGTCTGCGCGGATTTAAAAAAAACTTTATTAGTAGCCTATGTGTTCTTCCAGATTGTGTTCTATATCTATACAAAAATTCAAAAATAAAGAAAGAAAAAAAAAAGATGTAATAAAAAGATATCGATGAATGACAATTCATCACTCCTGCCAACCCTACTGGGTTGTTTAGGCGTAAATGTAAGGATAAAGAAACATGACCTTTTTTTACCCACATTACATATATACTGTGTGTGTTTGTCAGGTCGTCGTCGCCCGCGTCGCCGACGTCGGTATCGTCGTCGGTGATGTCGTCGCGCGCCACGCCGCCGCATCGCGCCCACCTCCTCTCTACATCACAACACTCGCAACACTCGCACAGACCTATCAATGGTAATGTACTAAAAAAATCCTTATAACAATGTAATGTTTTTATTCTAAAAAAAAATATTTTTAATTCACTAAAAACCTTAAACAAAAAAAATTTTTTTTAATGAATAAACTTAAAAACTACTGGCAGGATATCAATTGTCTTTGCCAATATACTTGTATAATACATCGTTTTTTTTATTGTTATAAAAGGTTTTAAAAAATAAATATACACATACCAAGCCAAGGACTGGCCACTGTAATGTATGAATGAAAAAAATAATTTCAATACTGCTAACTCACATCACAATTATGTTATATATATGATTTATATATATACACATGGTGATATTATAGCTTTAATTAGGACAAGTTATAGTGTTAGTACAAAAAAAAAAACAAACAAAAAAATGGGACCCATCTGCAAGCACTTCCTTTCGATTAAAATAATTTTTATCAAAATCGGACCACCAGCGGCGGAGATTCGCAGTAAGACACATAAAAAAAAAAACAGTCGAATTGATAACCTCCTTCTTTTTGAAGTCGGCTAAAAACAGATCCTAAAATAAAATAAACCAGTTAATATAATTTTGAAATAATATTTTACTCAACAGGTGATATGAGCCTATCGGAAGCAGTATCAAATATATCTAGTCCGGACTACCAAGACCAGGACGATATGTTTGACACTGGTCGTGACTGTCCCCGGATGGAGTTGTCAGATCCGTCTGACTCTGACTCCACGATACTGGTGTCAGAACCGTGTCACAAGCGTGCCAAGTCAAATTCGTCATATTCCAATGATCCAGACAGTGATGTGACACTAAATGGTGAACACAAAGACTATAGAATAGTGATACAAGTGAAAGGACCTGACAAAAGTGTTAATTCAAGTGATAGTGTAAATAATAATAATAATTTCACGCAAAATGGTAAAGATAATGGATGTAATTCACCCGAAAATCAAGGTTATCAGGTGAGTTTTAAAACATATATTTACTAGCTTTTACCCGCGACTCCGTCCGCGCGGAATATAAAAAGGAGGGGGGGTTATGAAAAATAGATATTGGCCGATTCTCAGACCTACTGAATATGCACAGAAAATTTCATGAGAATCGGTCAAGCCGTTTCGGAGGAGTATGGCAACGAAAACTGTGACACGAGAATTTTATATATAAGATTATGAACCTTTAACATTTCAAAAAATACATTGTATTTATCTGTGACAAATTTTCATATTTGAAGCAAAAATATTCTATAGACAGAAATTTAAAAAAACTATATGTGTTTAGGGTTTGTAAACTAATTAGTCAATACGTTTTTGAAATTAACAGATAAATTTCTATTGTTGTTTTGAATTCTATAATGTTGATAAAGGCTTTTAAGGCAAATAAGAGATTTATTTGATACCGCACGGAATTAAAAAAAACGTAATAAGTAGTCTATGTGAAGTAGACTGTTCTATATGTGCTAAATTTCATCAAGATCCGTTGAGCCATTCTGGAGATACCTACAAACAAACATCCATCCATCTAAGTTATAATTTTATATGTAGTTATGGTGTGGTGTTGTTTACTAGGAGTTGGGTAGCGGTTCTGACATTGGTTCTGATGAGGGGTCAGACGGGGACTCGCTGCACTCATTTCACTATAGTCCCAAGGCTGTGGATATACCCTCTGCGGAGCGACTTGCCAAAAGATTATACCACCTCGACGGCTTCAAGAAGTCTGATGTATCTAGGCATTTAAGTAAAAAGTAAGTATCTAAGTTGCTAAAAGTTAGTTATAAACTGAAATCATTTTTAAATTGCTGTGAGTTTGCATTGTGGTAAAACTTGTAAAAAAACATTTGTCTTAGTATTTTTTGTGAATTTATTTTTAATCTGTTTTTAACATAGATAAACATAGATTTCCACAAAGAAAACATAAGTATTAAAACAAATTATCATTGAATTAATTCTCTTTGAACAACAGATTGTGTTCATGCTTCGTCAGTGGAAATCCAAGTGAAATATTTGTTGTGTGGCAGTAACGAGTTCTCTCGTGCGGTGGCTGAGGAGTACGTGAAGCACTTCTCGCTGGGCGGGGCGACGCTGGACGAGGCGCTGCGGCAGTTCCTCGCCAGGTTCGCGCTCAGCGGCGAGACACAGGAGCGAGAGCGAGTCCTCGTGCACTTCTCACGCCGCTACCTCGAGTGTAACCCCGGCACATTCAACTCACAAGGTACTATATATACACAATACAACTGACGTACTAACATATGTTCGTTTTTTTATATCATAAGGTGGCATACGAGCAAACGGCCACCTACGGATTCGCCGAAATAGCAAGGCGACCGTTGACCATAGACATCCGAAAATGCAGATGCGTTGTGCCTACCTTTAATCAACGGAGAAGGGGACGCACATAAAGAGGATATTTCTCTTTCCTATGCGTCCCCTCTTCCGCCAAATTCACTTCCCCTTCCCATCCTTTCCTAATAAGAAAAGGGTGGGAAGGGAAAGAGGACTAAAATTAGGCCTCCAGTACTACACTCATGAGACGAAACGCGGAATTACTTCCACTTCACGCTTGTCTTCTGTGTGGTCGTGGTATTTCACTGAGCGAGGCCAATTCGTGCACCCAACAAATTTTGTTGTTGCGAGATCTACCACTGTAAAAATGATATATGATAATAGAGATTATGAATTGTAACCAGTTGGGAAAAAAATTCTTACATTAAATTCTTAATTTAAACACTGAAGCCGTCACATTTGATGGTCAAATATTAACTGTTTTGCGACTGAAAAACAACAATTTATGTCATGTATTCCTTGATGTAACTTACAGATATTTATGAGGTCAACCGACCCGTACTACCGTAGGTTCCTACCTTCAGATCCTTCTGAGCACCTCAGTGGGGATTAATATAAATACTAGCTTTTACCCGCGACTCTGTCCGCGCGGAATAAAAAATAGAAAACGGGGTAAAAATATCCTATATGCGTTTCCTGGTTCTAAGCTATCTGCCCACCAATTTTCAATCAAATCGATTCAGCCGTTCTTGAGTTATAAATGGTGTAACTAACACAACTTTCTTTTATATATATAGATATAGATATAAGATTTGATGTTGAATATATGTATTGTGCGCAGACGCAGTGCACACGTTGACGTGCGCTATAATGTTACTGAACACGGACCTGCACGGGGGCGCGGCGGCGGGCGGTGCCGCATTCCGCCGCATGACTTGTGCAGAGTTCATCGACAACCTCGCAGATCTCAACGATGGTGATAACTTCCCGCGCGACACACTAAAGCAGCTCTACCACGCGATACGCACTCAGCCGCTGCAATGGGCACTGTATGTATATACGCAGGATGTATCGAAAGATGATACGTCCTACTGTTAGGAAGTGTTTACACATACATGTTTTCCCATCGTCAGCAATTTTATAACCACGCGTCACAATTCACACAAACCAGTTCACATTTGGTCACCATATATACCGCATGTGCTCATTACAGGATGAAAACCGAAACTATGCCGATGTATCAGCACAACACTAGACATACAAAAATATCGTCCCCTCACTACATCTATCTGACATTTGGCTTGATAACAAAACCGTGATATTCACTCCAAACGATTTTAAATAAAATTGTCTAAAACTACTTATGACATTGTATATTTGAAACGAAGACTTCAACCATTCTTTAATTTTTATTTTTTATTAAATCAATGCAAACAATATTTTTCGTTGAGTTAGTTTGAAAAATAAAAATATTATGGGTTACGATTATTTACTTGGTAGCCAACAAGATTTATAATGAAGTTAACTTATCTAAGAAATATTAATACAGAGAGATATAGTACGATACATAAAAACATGTTTAATTTTTTTGTTATTACATTTAATTATTTGTTATAGTGACACGGAGGCGAACCAAGCGGCTACGACGGAGCAACGTACAGCACCAGTTGGCAGCAACCCATTCCTCGATGTGCCAGACCAGAGCCGTGCTGTAGAGTACAAGAAGGGATACGTCATGCGCAAGTGCTGCATCGACCCCAACGGGAAGAAGAGTAAGTTATCACAACACACACTACCGATTGATAGTTCTCAGAAAAGAAAGGAAAAAGATGGTGGGAGTGTGAAGTTAAATGGAAACTTGTGTGAGATAAAAATACTTCTACTTCATACTTGTAGTCTGTGAAGTCGTTTAAGCAATTCTCATGGTTAAGAAATTAAATTCTACTTGTAAATTCATACATAATTGCATTGTAAATAATGTAAAATCTTGTTAAAATTAATTATGACTTTTTGTTAAATAAATTATGTTTTTATCAAATAAATATAATCAAGTTTGTATTCCCCAGCTCCGTTCGGTCGTCGCGGCTGGAAGATGTTCTACTGCACGCTGCGAGACCTCGTCCTGTATCTGCACAAGGACGAGCACGGCTTCCGTCGCAGTCAGATGTCTGACAACCTGCACAACGCTATCAGGTCACTGCACGACACAACACGTCACGACACGACATATCACGACACAACACCACACAACACATCACGACACGACATGTCACGTCACGTCACATCACGACACGACACGTAATGACACCACACGACACGTCACGACACATCACGACACGTCACGACACATCACGACACGACACGACACGTCACGACACCACACGACACGGCACAAACGTCACGACCCACAAACATATTGCAACCGCAACTAGTGCGAGCCAAACTTTGAGTAGACTCTGGAACATTTTTTTACACTTTTGTTATAGTCTATACAATATGATAATTATCGTTTGCAGAATACATCACGCACTGGCCACCAAGGCGACAGACTATACGAAGAAACAACACGTATTCAGATTACAGACTGCAGATCAAGCGGAGTATTTGTTCCAGACTAGGTGAGACTTACTGAATCTCTTAAATCAATCAGCCGCTTCTATTAAAGCTTAGATAAAATAACTTGTAACGTTTGCGTGTAATATTAAAGTATAAGTAATAATTTGCAGCGACTCTAAGGAACTATGTTCCTGGGTGGAGACGATAAACTTTGTATGTGCGGCGTACTCAGCACCACCACTGGCTGGCGCTGTCGGCTCACAGCGCAAGTTCCAGC
Organism: Papilio machaon; assembly: GCF_912999745.1. Classification (NCBI taxonomy): domain Eukaryota; kingdom Metazoa; phylum Arthropoda; class Insecta; order Lepidoptera; family Papilionidae; genus Papilio; species Papilio machaon. The sequence continues at coordinate 2,304,254 of NC_059993.1, read as the reverse complement.
GTCCCCTGTTGCCCTGTACGCACACCAAGCTCGCTATGGTCAGTCTTTAACACAAATAATTACTCAGTTGCTTTTTAAATTTATGTATAATCTCTAACAAATACTCTTGTAATAACAGTGGTAGACGCCAGCAATAACATCAGTTGCACGAATTGGTCGGGTCCACCGGTGAAATACCACGACCACAAGGAAGACTGGCGTGAAGTGGAAGTAATTCCGCGTACAGTCTGATGAGTGTGGTGCCGGAGGACTAATTTTATTCCTCTTTCCCTTCCCACTTTTTTCTTATAAAGAAAGGATGGGAAGGGGAGGTGGATTTGATGGAGGAGGAGAAGAATTGGAAGGTTAAATATTCTCATTTTGTGCGTCTCTTCCTTCGTCGATTGAGGGTAGGCAATGCATCTGCAATTGCGAATGTCTATGGGCAGCGGTCGCTTCGCCATTTCGGTGAATTCATGTAGCCGCTTGCCCGTTTGCCATCTTGTAATATAAAAAAAAAAACAATTTGTACGTTTTCCAGCGGGAGCAACTTGCTGACCACGAGGAGCGTGCGGCGCGGCTGGAGGAGGAGTTGGCGGCGCTGCGAGCTGCGCGCGATGCTGCGCACACACATGCGCACAACGCACACTCCCGCGACAAGGACCACTACCTCGTGCACGAGGTAAATACATTACGTACACGTGTTACTTCTTACTAATGTTATAAACTAGCTGGCTCCCGCGACTCCGTCCGCGCGGAATTAAAAAAACATAATAAATAGCCTATATGTTCTACATTTTTGCAAAGTTTTATCAAGATCTGTTGAGCAGTTCCGGAGATACCTTCAAACAAACATCCATCCATCTAAACATTAACATTAATTTATACTATTAGTAAGATATCTAGAAGATATCTCTATGCTGGACGATCACATAGATAGACTATTTTTTTAATTCAGCGCGACTTTAAGTATTTATATATCATTCATGTCCAAAAGGTCAGACAAATACTATAGTCTTTTTTTGGTTGGTTATTATTCTTCTTCAATTCAATTTTGTTACTAATTGATTTAAGCAAATACTATTTGTTTCAGATAAAGAGGTATCGTACGTACGCGTACGTGATGCGGGCGCGTGCGGGCGGTGCGGGGGCGGAGGAGGCGGCGCCCGCACTGCCCGAGAGACCGCACCCGCACCCGCAGCCGCCACCCTGACGCGCCATGGCGGTGTTCGCCGCCTGCGTCCTCTGATTGGTCTGCGTCCCGCCCCCGAACACGCCCCCGACCACGCCCCCGAACACGCCCCACGCGCCACAGGACACGCCCACCGTGCAACATTACTATCGTATATATGACTAACCTACGTCTTGTTTCCTCTGTGAATCCCTTTGCTTACTGCATTCTGTTTTCCCGCCGCTAAATATTCACAAAATTGCACAAACTCTGTGTTCTATTTTTACTACAGTTTATAGTTTTAACTGAGACCCTTTTATGACCAAGCCCAACTCTTAACTACCTATGCAAAAGTAAGAAAAAAAGATTAATTATAAATTAAAGAATATCTTTGATGAAAATTAAGATGTAATCTTGATGTATGTATGTGAATTAAAATTAATTTCTGTGTATTGCCCCAAAAATTATGCTATTTGGAACTTTAAAATTTATGATAAGTCTCGTTAAATGATGTAAAAAAATCTAGATTAGCTTAATCTAGATTTTAAGGATATTAACTACTACGAAATTTATTGGTATTTCAACGACTAACGATTTGCCCACCGCAAACTGATTAGCGTATTCTTACGCAATGTAATGTCTAGAGTCTTAACTAAAAGTAAGAAGTACGTAAGAAGATAAATTAAATATGTACGCAGTAAGAACTAAGTAATTTATTTCTATCTATTAAAATACAGAAAATTATTCAATATCTTTAGGCGATAAGGAATATTAAAAAAAATTCATTATTACTTCTAACTGTAATTGATAATGGGAAATAGTTTAAAATTTTAAAAAAGGTCTAAAGTATTTATAAGGTAGCGTTTTAACTATAAATGCAAAGATGGCGGATTGTCATATTGCATATTAAAAATGGCCGCCTCGAAAATTACTTTTTCTCGTTTAGACTCCGCCGAAAAGACTGAATAAGATACTCAAACGACATTCCATTGCCAATTAACGAAATTAAAAAAAAACACTTAGTTCTGAGCAATATTTAATTCCGTGGACTTTGTAAAAAAAAAGTGAAAAATATTGTTATACTTTTAATTTTTTCGACATCGGAATCACTACACTAATATTTTAGTTTAAAAATTACCACTATTTTTTTTATATTTTTTTTTTTTAATTCGAAGCCTTTTTCAGAATTTAAACCATAGCATTGGAAAATAATTAGAAAATCGGTTTCACATTGTTCTTATATAATAAAATAATACATACTTTACGCGTTTCAACAACATGATCATTTTAAATTGATAAAACTTTTAATAAATTAGATGTAAGTTGAAATAAACTACGCTACATTTCGATATCGATGTAATCGTATCAAATATTAAATTAATTGGTAAAAAAAAAAATCGATACTTTCGGTTTTATGAAATACTAGCTGTGCCCGCGACTTCGTCCGCGTGAAATACTGTTTTCGTTAAGCATTTTTTTTAAGGATTATTATTTTACTTGACCGACGTGCTATGCATTGATGTATGGATGTAGACATAGAGATAGGTGTGCCACGACCGCACAAAATGTAGGTGTTTGGTCTCTACCTATCCCTCTGGGTTACGGGCGTGAATTTAGTTGTTGTTGTTGTTGAGGTATTTTATTTAAACTTATAAAAAATTACAACAAAACAAATGGAACTTACAAAATATTCATTTACTCTTATGCAAATTTTCATCCCCTATTCCCTTATTATATTGCAACATTAAGGGTAAAACTTTTACAAACTTTAAATGACCTATTTATTAATATCAAATTAGCAGCCTAAAAAAAGTTATAAGCTTCTAACTGTAAAAATGACGATACGTCCATACAAATTTCCACCCCTACTTTTACCCCCTTACAAACCCTCTTTCACGATAAAAATTAATCTTTGTCCTTTCTCAGGCTCTAAGCTAAATATCAGTAAGTATAATAGTAAATGTTAAACAAAAAAATATTAAACAAAACATTCATTAAAACCTCACATATTGCGAAACAAATTTTCATCCCCTATTGTTATTTAGCACCCTTACGGGTAAAATTTTTACAAATATCTTATTTATATCAAATTAGCAGCATTAGAAAGAAGTTTCAAGCTTCTTACTGTAAAAATGACGATACTTCCATACAAATTACCACCCCCACATTCAACCCCTTACAACCCTTTTTTCGCGTTAAAAAGTAGTCTTTGTTCTTTCTCGGGCTCTAGACTAAATATCAGTAAGGGTAACAGCAAAACATATTAAATAAAACATTCACCTAAACCTCACATATTCCCAAACAAATTTTCATCCCCTATTGTTATTTAGCACCCTTCGGGGTAAAATTTTTACAGAAATTGAATTTCATATTTATTTATATCAAATTAGCAGCCTTAGACAGAAGTGTTAGATATTTGATGCAAAAGTATTTTAAAAGAATTAAACTAACAGCGAAATAATGAATTTAACTCTACTTCTAAATAATCCTCGCAATAGTATAAATTCAAACCGAACGTAAGTAAACAAAAATGTAAGACGTTCCGCAATGACGGATGGAAAGAGACTGCCTCGAGCAGCAGCGCACGCTTCCTTATAAAACCTTTTGTGAGACTACCCTCAACAGTCTGTTAGATATTTGACATGTCTAGTGCTGCGCCGATACACCGGCACAGTGTTGATTTTTGTCTCTAACAGTTCGGCCATCCTGCATTTCCTTCGTCCTCGAAGGAGTATTGATCCTTGCTGCATCGTTTTACACGCTGTCCCAAGCGCCATGAAGAGCCAGAACACCTCCAAGAAAAAGGACCTTAAAGCAAATCAGCCCCGTAGGCAAAACATATAGCCCTGTAGGCACAACTTAGCCCCGTAGGCAAAACATATAGCCCCGTAGGCAAAACACAGCCCCGTAGGCAAACATATAGCCCCGTAGGCACAACTTATAGCACATTTTGTATCAACCATGTATCTGAAATAAAACTAATAATAATTGTTATTAAACATACGCCCCGTAGGCAAAACATACGCCCGGAGGCTAAACATACGCCCGGAGGCAACATACACGCCCGGAGGTTAAACATACGCCCGGAGGCAACATATACGCCCGGAGGCTAAACATACGCCCGGAGGCAACATATACGCCCGGAGGCTAAACATACGCCCGGAGGCAACATATACGCCCGGAGGCTAAACATACGCCCGGAGGCAACATATACGCCCGGAGGCTAAACATACGCCCGGAGGCAACATATACGCCCGGAGGCTAAACATACGCCCGGAGGCAACATATACGCCCGGAGGCTAGACATACGCCCCATAGGCAATCTTTGATTTTCTTTTATCGATCATGTGTCTGAAATAAAAGTTTTATTATTATTACCAATCATACGCCCCATAGGCAATCTTTGATTTTCTTTTATCGATCATGTGTCTGGCATTCCGCGCACCCTTGATTCGCGAACACTGGTATGATTCTGATGTCGACTCAACTTACTGCGACTACAACGATTATCACGGTAACGTTCTGACATTTTTCTCTTAGCCTTTATTTTCACGAAAATACAAACACAACCACAGAGTGAGCAAAGTGGATAGAATCACGCGGATCCTATCCCACTTCTGATGTTAGATATTTGATGCAAAAGTATTTTAAAAGAATTAAACTAACAGCGAAATAATGAATTTAACTCTACTTCTAAATAATCCTCGCAATAGTATAAATTCAAACCGAACGTAAGTAAACAAAAATGTAAGACGTTCCGCAATGACGGATGGAAAGAGACTGCCTCGAGCAGCAGCGCACGCTTCCTTATAAAACCTTTTGTGAGACTACCCTCAACAGTCTGTTAGATATTTGACATGTCTAGTGCTGCGCCGATACACCGGCACAGTGTTGATTTTTGTCTCTAACAGTTGTTTCATGCTTCTAACTGTAAAAATGACGATGCTTCCATACAAATCACCACCCCTACTTTCAACCCCTTACAACCCTTTTTTCGCGTTTAAAAATAGACTATGTTCTTTCTGAGGCCCTAGACTAAATATTGGTAAGGGTAACAGCAAAACATACAAAACAAAACATTCACCAAAGTCTAAAATATTCCCAAACAAAATTTCATTCCCTATAGTTATTTAGCACCCTTGAGGGTAAGATTTTTACAAAAATTTAATTTCATATTTATTTCTATCAAATTAGCAGCCTTAGAAAGAAATTTCAAGCTTCTAACTGTTAAAATGACAATACTTCCATACAAATTACCACCCCCACTTTCAACCCCTTACAACCCTGTTTTCGCGTTAAGAAGTAGCCTATGTTCTTTCTGAGGCTCTAGAATATCTGTGTACCAAATTTCATTTAAATCGGTTCAGTAAACAATAGTAGGCGACACTTCCATACAAACTTTCACCCCCACTTTCAACCCCTTACAACCCCTTTTTCGCGTTAAAATATAGCCTATGTCCATCCTCAGGCTCTAGACTATCTGTGTACCAAATTTCATTTAAATCGGTTCAGTAGTTTTGGCGTGAAAGCGAGACAGACAGACAGACAGACAGACAGACAGACAGAGTTACTTTCGCATTTATAATATTAGTAAGGATTGTGGCAACCCTATAGCGGCGGGTGTGGTTACAAGGTTCATACGACACGAGTTAACGAAAATATTAAAATGATCTAGTCCTGTCTTCCTGGCACATATTATTTATAATATTTCAGGTCGGCGAGATGTCTATTTATTAGAATTTGTAGTGCAGAAGTCAATAAGAAGTTCAAATTGTAAATATAAAATACATAAATATGAGCTTTTTACTTGCATTTCTTTAGCACTTGAAGCTTAATCACTTAGAAAATCATTGTATTTTAAGGAACAACACGTTCACTGCTACAGACTCGTCCTACGGGATGTATAAGTGAATATTGTTGTTGCATTGAATGTGTTAAAAGAACTATTCTGCAATCTTAGTAACAAATGATTTTTGAATGAATTAAATGGTGAAAATAATTGCTTTTTTGTGTAAACATGTATGTTTTTTAATGGAGTATGTTACGTTAAAGTTTGGCGCTAGTCCAGCGAATGGTTATATGCTTTAATCTTTCTTTATTTTCTAGTATTGGCTTGATTTTTTTTTTATAATTAAAACTATTTATACCATTCCAAGTTAAGATATAGGAAATGAAAAGATGCGCATTAGTTTTGCATCTAAAGGCTTCCCAAGTATATAACAACGTCTGGTATCACAATGTTGTAAATAGATTTTATAGTGTTGAGACTGATAAGTAAAATTATTTATTTGTTTTGTAAATCAACCAGTGTCAAAATGTTAAACGTCTAAAAATCTCGCGACAATTTTAGATGCGACTGTATATTGAATTTACTTTCGACGTGTGAATACGAGATAATGTAATTCACATTGAAAAATATTTATATAGATGGCTTTATATTACGGCGTGTTTCCATTGTCGTAATACTTGTATAACAACATTTCCATCCCTATCATTATCTTTAACAATAGACAACAATATGTTTCAAAACAAGTATCGCAGCAATCGAAATCCGTAGTAATAATGTTCTATGTATAAACTATAGTATTTAGTTTAGCCGATAGTGCCAGTAAAGTGATATTAGAATCCTCGTATATTTGTGATTTTTTTTTGTCATTATTTTTTAAAAACGATGTAAAGATATGTATGTTTTATTTATCTGTACTCGTAGCACGATCTTTACCATTTCGTATGTAGAATCACTATCTCTTTATTATATTGGATCATGTATTAGTAACTTGTCTAGTTATACAATTTTAAAATAAAAAGATCGGATAAATTTAAATAGCTCAGTTAGTAGCATAGTCTATTGATTCGAATTTATTTAATTACTAGCTGTGCCCGCGACTTCGTCCGCGTGAAATACTATTTTGGGTAGCATTTTTTTTTGGGCTAATTATTTTATTTAACCAACGTGCTATGCTTTGATGTATGTAGAAGAACATAGAAAGAGGTGTGCCCGGACCGCGCCAAATGTAGGTCCTGGGTCTCTGCCTACCCCTCTGGGTTACGGGTCGAGAATTATGTTGTTGTTGTGGTTTTTACTTAAACTTATAAAAAAATGCCAAAAAATATGAAACTTACAAAATATTCACATAAACATCTTCCCATACAAACATTCATCACTATTCCGTTTTGTTACATTGCAACCTTGAAGGTAAAAGTTTTACAAATTTAAAATGTCATATTTATTTATATCAAATCAGCAGCCTAAAAAATAAGTTTAAAGCTTCTAACTGTAAAAATGACGATACTTCCATACAAATTTCCACCCTCACTTTCAGCCTCTTATAACCCTTTTTTCGCGTTAAAAAGTAGGCTTTGTCCTTCCTCAGGCTCTAGACTAAATATTGGTAAGGGTAACATCAAAACATATTAAACAAAACATTCACCAAAACCTTACATATTGCCTAACAAAATTTCATCCCCTATTGTTATTTAACACTCTTGGGGACAAAATTTTTACAAAAATTTAATTTCCTATTTATTTATATAGAATTAGTAACCTCAAAAATAAGTTTCAAGCTTCCAACTGTAAAAATGACGATAATTCCATACAAACTTACACCCCCACGTTCAACCCCTTGCAAACCCTTTTTCGCGTTAAAATGTGCCCTATGTCCTTCCTCAGGCTCTAGACTAAATATTGGTAAGGGTAATAGCAAAACATATTAAAGAAAACATTCAACAAAACCTCACATATTGCCAAACAAAATTTCATCCCCTATAGTTATTTAGCACCCTTGAGGGTAACATTTTTACAAAAATTTAATTTCATATTTATATCTATCAAATTAGCAGCCTTAGGAAGAAATTTCAAGCTTCTAACTGTTAAAATGACAATACTTCCATACAAATTACCACCCCCACTTTCAACCCCTTACAACCCTGTTTTCGCGTTAAAAAGTAGCCTATGTTCTTTCCGAGGCTCTAGAATATCTGTGTACCAAATTTCATTTAAATCGGTTCAGTAAACAATAGTAGGCGTAACTTCCATACAAACTTTCACCCCCACTTTCAACCCCTTACAACCCCTTTTTCGCGTTAAAATATAGCCTATGTCCATCCTCAGGCTCTAGACTATCTGTGTACCAAATTTCATTTAAATCGGTTCAGTAGTTTTGGCGTGAAAGCGAGACAGACAGACAGACAGACAGACAGACAGACAGACAGACAGAGTTACTTTCGCATTTATAATATTAGTAAGGATTAAGACAAATTTGTGTCAATAGATTGTGCTATATTAGTTAATGAATAATAAACACTTTTATCTTTACATTTAGTGTTAGATAAATGTAAGTATTATTAGAAAGATTGAACATATATGCAGTTGATCAAAATCTGTATGAAATTGAAAAATTATTATGCACTTAACCATTCAAATATATCCAGTCTATATTTATCAACAATGTATGCTATTATAGCCTGACTAGAAATATAAAAATCTCCTGATATTGTGGTAGAAGACGGAACTAATTTGTGAACATTAGAAAGTGATTAAGAAGCCAGGATTTTCATATTCTTGGTTAGGCTATAGATGCAATATGAAGGCCTAAAAGTTATCAGAGATTAAAACATTGATATATTTATAAAGAACTAATATATTCACAGAACTGTGAGTTTTCGTTATGAAAATACTCAAAGAAAAACACGGTAACTTGTAACTTGGTACATAAATATTTATAGTGTTCTAATTTAAATGGTTTAGACTTTAGATGATTTCATCTATTTAACACTGAGTGTATACAATAAAATTATTATTCATATGACATTAACTGTATGATGTATATTAAATACTTAAATTGTTCAAATTTTAAACCAACCAACACAAACGCAACGAGCTGGTAACACATTAGTTTTGTAAAGTTATTGATAAGATAATAATAATGGAGAGATCATGCTGTAGTCAGATGTAATCATAAATGTGGCTTTACATATTGTAAAGCCATTCAACAAAGATATCTTGTTTGTCATAAAGGCTTTTTATCATTTATTTTAATACCATAAAATTGTTTTGTACAATTTCATTTTGTAACTATTCCGTAATAAATCAAACATAATTGCATTCTTCAAAATAAACATTTTTATATTGTTATAAAGATTGCTGGCTGTAATATAATTTCAATTGCGATGTTTTTAGAATCTTTTTGGACGGAAAATTATCGCTTGTACATAAGTTTTTTTTTACATTTTATTTACATATTAAATTTATTTTTTTATGATTTACTGAATTGTATAGTTTGAATAGTTTTGTTTTAAATAAAACGTTTGTGCTCTGTGCTTTGATTTATTATTTGATTGTTTGTTTTTTCAGTATCCAAAGTTTTATATCTAGCCCAGTTTAAACAAAAGTGAAAGCTACAAAATTAGTAGTGTCTACATGTAATATGTGTTAAGTAATCTGAATACCATATATCTAGACACAGGCTTCTCGTGTTGTGTGGCTCCTTTTCTTACCAGAAAAGGGTGGAAAGAAAACTAGATTACAGTTTTTGGTACCTCATCATAGGGAAGTTCTATACATTCACACCATGCCTATCTCTTGTGAGGTTGTGTTTCATCAGACTAGCTTATCCTATTCGACAACATAACATGTTGCAGTCTTTACTTATTTGCCATACAACATATTCAATATTTTAAACTATGCTGCTCAATAGCATGGCTGTAAATAATAATCGGAACAAAGTTATTAATTTAATTCATTATATTGATAACATGTAGTCTTAATATCTACATCCAAAAGAGTAATCAGTATTTTTCTGTAAAGGTCTCTGCAGAGGATGAGCCAGGAGCTTGGCAATACAATCATGAATTTTTGTTGCATTTCTAGAAACTTCATATACATAGGAATATCCATTATCTAAATCTTGTAATGCATCATACACCTCCTCACATTTGTACATACCACAATCTTCTTCATGTGCTAGTAAAATATCTATGTAGAAATAAAACTGTTTCTTGAGATGAATGAAATAAGGATCATCTTGAGGTATTTGTGGAACACAGTTAGATCTTCCGTACAAAACTATCATTCGCACCACATATGGAGGTGGTAGAATACAGTCTCCCTGGCTGTATTCTGGTACTTGTATCTCATGTTTTAAAATTTGAAATAATTTTTGAAAATCAAATGTCTCAGATGTACTCTCTTCTGGACTTAAATAATCAACAACACTTAAGATATCCTTAGGGTTATTTGTAAAACCTTGTAACCAACATGGCTCCTCTTTTAACATAACTAAAGCAAATTTTGTTTGTTTGTTTATTGCATGTTTTGAATGTATAAAGAATTCTAATACTCTCTTCAACATTTTAACTGGTGTAAATGTCGTTCCGTCGCCTAAACGGTATAGCGAATTTTCATTGTCATAGCAAAGATCCAAACAAATGATAATTTTCTCTGGAACATTGACATTTGGCAAATTAGGTTTCTGAAAATTCTCAATAGTTTGGTCGCGTAACTCTGCGAAGTCTTCGCGACTTTTATGTGGACGCACGTTTCTGTAAAAAAGGATATTTAGTCAATGTTACAAATTAATTTGTTGTAATTGAGAGTGGTTACTACTACTAACATTACTAACCCTGCGTCATTCGAATCTGTTACATTTGAGTTACTACACGATGGCAATATGTCAGGAGAATCCATATTTATTATTTATTAATAGTATAAAAAGGCTTTATTTCAACTGCGAATTAAAATCCAATTTCCAGGTTTTCAACAAATAAAAATAAACCTGGAAATTTGAAACAAGCCACTGAATTGTCAAATATCAACTAAATGTCACTGTCAAGCAAAAAGTCAAATGATTTTTTTTCGCCCATGGCGCAGGCTATAGTCTTTCGACCATACTGCCTAGAAAAGTCAAATGAAATTATGAACAGACTAAGCAGGACATAATGTATAGTACTTAGAGCAAGAAGGAGTGCATTTATGTTTAAAACAAAATCCACCTATTCAAAATAACTATAAAATATATTAATATTACATTTCAATATCTTACACACTTACACCGTATATTAAATTTCATAATTTTTTAGAACGTTCGTCAGCTTGTAAAAACACAGCTATCCATAAATTAATTTTTAATTCATTTGAAAATTATGCAAATAAAGTCTTTGATTTTTACAAAAAGAATTGAAAATGTCATACTAGGCAGTATGGTCGAAAGATTATAGCCTGCGCCATGTGCGAAAAAAAAAATGAAAATGTCATTTGCATTTGACTGATTTGACAAAACAGAATTGTTGGCTTAAGTTTTTAATTCTATTCTGATTTGAGACTACAATTGTGAATAAGAATAAAGATTGTTGAACAGTATAATTTTAATTTGCAATGGATTACCATTACGAACAGACCAGTGAGGTTGAGGCATTGGATTCTATCTATTACGGCGATATGAAAAGTAAATAACCACCGCTGAGCTAACTTTATTTTAGGTTATTTTACGATGTATTCATTTCTTTTTTAAAGTTTTAGAGACTGAGCCATATCATAAGTTTTCTATACCTATAATGTCGGAGGGTTACGAAGACGGCGGCGAGGGCCTTAGCTGTCAACTTACTTTCACATACACAGCCAAGTATCCTGACGAGTTACCAATTGTTGAGATCGAAAATGAAGAGAATTTTGACGATGTGGACAAGAATCAATTATTGGAATATTTAATGGAACAGGTTAGTAATAAGGCAAACATTGGGAGATGACCACTTTATAGTTCCAAATAATAACTATTGATGTTTTTTATATCTATATAATTCAGATATTCCTAAGAGTAATTTAGAGTTCAAATTCATGATTTATGAACTTTACAAACAACTGACTTCCAAATTACATGTTCAGATAGAGTACATCATTTTTTGTACTTCCAGTGTAATAAATGTGTTCATTGTATAAAAGTATTTATATTTTCTTGAGCAGGGTAAGGAGAATATTGGCATGGTGATGGTGTTCACCTTAGTGTCGGCAGGGCAGGAGTGGCTTAATGAGAAATGGGACAGCATGAAAAGAGAGAAAGAAGAAAGGGTACTTGCTAAATTAAGAGCAGATGAGGAAGCAGAACAGGTCAGTTTTTTAATTGATGTTTTTGATAAGAAAGGTTGTCCCGAGGAGGGTTTGATGTCAAGGAGGCAGCTGGCCAGTTAAAACATTTAAAGCCAAAACATTATTACAGTTTGTGCTACAGGGTTGTATGGAGGAGTAGTACATACTGTGTTGACCCTCCATAGGGATAAGGGCAAGTTGATGATGATGATGATGATGATGTTGTTTTTGATAAGAAAGGTGTATATTCAGTTCAAAGTATTGTGAATATTTAAATAATTTAAATAAATTATTATATTATATTAATTATTATTATATTAATTGTTATTAATTTTTATTATTTTTTTTTAATAACTAATTTGTTGTTTGATGATCAGCTTGGTGTTCTTGCCGCTCAATTGCCCCCCCCTTCTCTTATATAAAAAAAAATTAATGACCATAACTACTCCAATGTTAACAGAATAGCTTGTTGCAACTATATCTAAAGTATCAAATAATGTTTATAGCAATATTTTTTTAATTTATGTGCAAAAAAATACTTTAACAAAAATAGATTTTTATATTTATGTAATATTTGTCCTTCAGAAAAGATTTGAGGGCACAAGAGTGACGGTAGAATCATTTCTGGCATGGAGAAAGCAGTTTGAAAATGATATGGGCATCCCCGCCAAAAGGGAAAGAGAGGGCAAAGACAAAAATAAACTTACAGGAAAAGAATTATTCTTGAGGGACACAACACTCAATGAATCTGATCTTAAGTTCCTTGATGATGGTGAGTATCAAAACCTATTAGTAAGATGTTTATACAATAGTTTAAGTCATTTACCAAAGTGGTAAGTTTTTAAAGTTCAACTTGATATGAAATGAGTTTTCTAGCATTTTTTTAATCATAAAATTTCATAAAAGATGTGTTTAAAATCATAAATTACTTATTTCTGTTATTAAATATTCTAATAATTAACTTGCAACCACCAGCCTATAGTAACTTTATACTTAACACTTTGTTGACCGGCAATTTTTACTGAAAATTTATTCAGTCACAAGCTTTTACCCGCGACTCCGTCCGCGCGGAATAAAAAATAAATAGAAAACGGGGTAAAAATTATCCTATGTCCGTTTCCTGGTTCTAAGCTACCTGCCCACCAATTTTCAGTCAAATCGATTCAGCCGTTCTTGAGTTATAAATAGTGTAACTAACAAGACTTTCTTTTATATATATAGATAAATGTCTACACGTTCCATTATGATATCCCTATGAGAGATAGAGTTTGTCCCTTATTTATTAAGAACCATATTTCATTATTAATTAACATATTCCAATTGTTGCTGATTAACACCAACATTAACTATTACTATTATTTTAATCCACAATAATCCAAACCATATTGTAAATTTTATTTTAATAAAAATCTTTTAAGAATCCAAACTATTAATCGAATATAACCATTACTTATTATGTTACTAGCTGTGCCCGCGACTTCGTCCGCGTGAAATACTGTTTTCGTTAAGCATTTTTTTTAAGGATTATTATTTTACTTGACCGACGTGCTATGCATTGATGTATGGATGTAGACATAGAGATAGGTGTGCCACGACCGCACAAAATGTAGGTGTTTGGTCTCTACCTATCCCTCTGGGTTACGGGCGTGAATTTAGTTGTTGTTGTTGTTGAGGTATTTTATTTAAACTTATAAAAAATTACAACAAAACAAATGGAACTTACAAAATATTCATTTACTCTTATGCAAATTTTCATCCCCTATTCCCTTATTATATTGCAACATTAAGGGTAAAACTTTTACAAACTTTAAATGACCTATTTATTAATATCAAATTAGCAGCCTAAAAAAAGTTATAAGCTTCTAACTGTAAAAATGACGATACGTCCATACAAATTTCCACCCCTACTTTTACCCCCTTACAAACCCTCTTTCACGATAAAAATTAATCTTTGTCCTTTCTCAGGCTCTAAGCTAAATATCAGTAAGTATAATAGTAAATGTTAAACAAAAAAATATTAAACAAAACATTCATTAAAACCTCACATATTGCGAAACAAATTTTCATCCCCTATTGTTATTTAGCACCCTTACGGGTAAAATTTTTACAAATATCTTATTTATATCAAATTAGCAGCATTAGAAAGAAGTTTCAAGCTTCTTACTGTAAAAATGACGATACTTCCATACAAATTACCACCCCCACATTCAACCCCTTACAACCCTTTTTTCGCGTTAAAAAGTAGTCTTTGTTCTTTCTCGGGCTCTAGACTAAATATCAGTAAGGGTAACAGCAAAACATATTAAATAAAACATTCACCTAAACCTCACATATTCCCAAACAAATTTTCATCCCCTATTGTTATTTAGCACCCTTCGGGGTAAAATTTTTACAGAAATTGAATTTCATATTTATTTATATCAAATTAGCAGCCTTAGACAGAAGTGTTAGATATTTGATGCAAAAGTATTTTAAAAGAATTAAACTAACAGCGAAATAATGAATTTAACTCTACTTCTAAATAATCCTCGCAATAGTATAAATTCAAACCGAACGTAAGTAAACAAAAATGTAAGACGTTCCGCAATGACGGATGGAAAGAGACTGCCTCGAGCAGCAGCGCACGCTTCCTTATAAAACCTTTTGTGAGACTACCCTCAACAGTCTGTTAGATATTTGACATGTCTAGTGCTGCGCCGATACACCGGCACAGTGTTGATTTTTGTCTCTAACAGTTCGGCCATCCTGCATTTCCTTCGTCCTCGAAGGAGTATTGATCCTTGCTGCATCGTTTTACACGCTGTCCCAAGCGCCATGAAGAGCCAGAACACCTCCAAGAAAAAGGACCTTAAAGCAAATCAGCCCCGTAGGCAAAACATATAGCCCTGTAGGCACAACTTAGCCCCGTAGGCAAAACATATAGCCCCGTAGGCAAAACACAGCCCCGTAGGCAAACATATAGCCCCGTAGGCACAACTTATAGCACATTTTGTATCAACCATGTATCTGAAATAAAACTAATAATAATTGTTATTAAACATACGCCCCGTAGGCAAAACATACGCCCGGAGGCTAAACATACGCCCGGAGGCAACATACACGCCCGGAGGTTAAACATACGCCCGGAGGCAACATATACGCCCGGAGGCTAAACATACGCCCGGAGGCAACATATACGCCCGGAGGCTAAACATACGCCCGGAGGCAACATATACGCCCGGAGGCTAAACATACGCCCGGAGGCAACATATACGCCCGGAGGCTAAACATACGCCCGGAGGCAACATATACGCCCGGAGGCTAAACATACGCCCGGAGGCAACATATACGCCCGGAGGCTAGACATACGCCCCATAGGCAATCTTTGATTTTCTTTTATCGATCATGTGTCTGAAATAAAAGTTTTATTATTATTACCAATCATACGCCCCATAGGCAATCTTTGATTTTCTTTTATCGATCATGTGTCTGGCATTCCGCGCACCCTTGATTCGCGAACACTGGTATGATTCTGATGTCGACTCAACTTACTGCGACTACAACGATTATCACGGTAACGTTCTGACATTTTTCTCTTAGCCTTTATTTTCACGAAAATACAAACACAACCACAGAGTGAGCAAAGTGGATAGAATCACGCGGATCCTATCCCACTTCTGATGTTAGATATTTGATGCAAAAGTATTTTAAAAGAATTAAACTAACAGCGAAATAATGAATTTAACTCTACTTCTAAATAATCCTCGCAATAGTATAAATTCAAACCGAACGTAAGTAAACAAAAATGTAAGACGTTCCGCAATGACGGATGGAAAGAGACTGCCTCGAGCAGCAGCGCACGCTTCCTTATAAAACCTTTTGTGAGACTACCCTCAACAGTCTGTTAGATATTTGACATGTCTAGTGCTGCGCCGATACACCGGCACAGTGTTGATTTTTGTCTCTAACAGTTGTTTCATGCTTCTAACTGTAAAAATGACGATGCTTCCATACAAATCACCACCCCTACTTTCAACCCCTTACAACCCTTTTTTCGCGTTTAAAAATAGACTATGTTCTTTCTGAGGCCCTAGACTAAATATTGGTAAGGGTAACAGCAAAACATACAAAACAAAACATTCACCAAAGTCTAAAATATTCCCAAACAAAATTTCATTCCCTATAGTTATTTAGCACCCTTGAGGGTAAGATTTTTACAAAAATTTAATTTCATATTTATTTCTATCAAATTAGCAGCCTTAGAAAGAAATTTCAAGCTTCTAACTGTTAAAATGACAATACTTCCATACAAATTACCACCCCCACTTTCAACCCCTTACAACCCTGTTTTCGCGTTAAGAAGTAGCCTATGTTCTTTCTGAGGCTCTAGAATATCTGTGTACCAAATTTCATTTAAATCGGTTCAGTAAACAATAGTAGGCGACACTTCCATACAAACTTTCACCCCCACTTTCAACCCCTTACAACCCCTTTTTCGCGTTAAAATATAGCCTATGTCCATCCTCAGGCTCTAGACTATCTGTGTACCAAATTTCATTTAAATCGGTTCAGTAGTTTTGGCGTGAAAGCGAGACAGACAGACAGACAGACAGACAGACAGACAGAGTTACTTTCGCATTTATAATATTAGTAAGGATTGTTTTTTAATTTTTTTAAATTATTAAATATTTTTTACAACAAAAGATTTGGCGGGTGTTATAAGCAAGAGAAACAGTTTGTGTTATACTGACTAACAATTGCACTGTATGGTCGCCAACAGCGATGCGAAAAAAAGCGCATCACGAGTTTATTTGTGGCCGGTCAGCAACATTCGGCTATAAAAACACGAGTTAACTCGTGACCAGTCAACAATGTGTTAAAATAATGACAAAGATGTGAGAACCTTTCTTTTTTTGGCACAAACTAAGAAAAAACGTAAGAAAGATTATTTGAAGAATGTAGTGATACTAAATATTTTAATGTAATTACAGGTGATGCGGTCAAAGTTGACGAATCCCTATTCCAAGACTTGGACGACTTGGATCTATCGGATGAGGATGATGAAGATTATGTGCCGGGTCAGAGTGGCAGTGAGAGTGATTAGCGAACAATTACGCGCACAATCACCGTGCGCCAGTGATAGACTTGTTTGTGCGTTTGTGATGAGCTTGGCGTGTTTGTGAAAGTGACAATCAACTTTTACAAAGAGATTTGTGTATTTCAGCGGACATATTAATCTGGAACCATTTTTTTATTTATCTAAGGTATTTTTAATTAATTTTTTTCAAAATGTAATAGATTCAAAATTGTGATCTAATAGCAAAAGAAAAAGCTGATCAATAATTCAAAAGGCGATCAAACCATTTTTCTATTTCCTCTTATACATAATTAAAATAATCTTTAGAAATATTTTAAAGATTAACTATAATTTTTGTATAAGCTTTGAAGCCATTGAACAAAATGTGTTTCTCTTTCTAAAGGTTGATGCCCAATATTTTTAGCAGCATAAATGCTTGAAGATGAAGCTTGGCTGAAAACAAAAAGGACAGAAGTTATTATGCAATTGTTGACTTGTATTTAGTAAAGTTTAGTCAATATCAGATTTTTTTATTGAGATTTGAATTATTTTTTTCAACATAAAGATAAAGGTGTATTTTCAGTGAAGGGAAGACAAATAGACAACTTGATGGAGTTCATAGAGTAAAAGAAAAATTTACCACAAATGTACTAATTTTAACTCATAAATGATCTTTGAATTCAATTAGAAAAGAAAGCTATCTAAACAATTTTACTTTTATAAGTCTAGTTACAGACTAATTTGTGTCATCAATTTAAACAGTCCAAAATATATCCATAGACAATGACAAAGACAATTTGTCAGTGTTAAAATAAAATTTCTAATGTCAATTGAGTTTGACTATATATTGTACTTGTTTTATTATTCATTAAATAGTGTTTGATGAAATATGTTTTTTTTATTTCTGTACATATTTGATAGCATTTTTAGACATCCAATCAATGTCTTGTCAATGAATTATTTTATATTTTCAGTGTAAATACACGTTTATTCTTGATTCTAAGGTTTAATACATTTTCAAATTGTAATTTTACAGGCACTTTCAATGCTTCTCATTGTGTATCAAAAAGGTTCTTTGTATATAATAAAAGAATTTGTTTTTACTTGGAGAATAGTTTTTATTTACACTTTGTCACTAATATTTATGTATATACATACAAGTAATTTATTTATGAAAAAGCGATTGATTTTCAACATTTATTATCTTAATTAAAAACATAACTATTATTTTTCGCAAACAAAACAATAACGTAACTAATTAACATTAAACATAAGTAATAAAATAATAAATATAACAAAATACAAACAAGTGCAGTCTTAAAATACACGAAAATTAACTCTTAATTAAATATCCTAACACCTTTTCTATGATTAACCGAGATATGTATAAAGTTTCCAAATCGGTGCAATTACAAACAATTTCGTTTCGCAAACATCGCGCTTTAGTACATGGAAATATGAAAAAATATATTAATACTTAAAAATACATATAAAATAACATTTAACACACGACTCACGTTTAATTTTTTGATATAACGACAATTGAAAAAGTTACACAACGACTAATACCTAAAATAAAAACAATACAGCTTAATAAACAACGAATAAACGTGAAATAGGTAAATTCAAGAAGTGAAAAAAATGCTTTAAAAAAAACAAACTTCCATTTTCTGGTACCTTGATATTTCGCGCCTTAAATTTTATTTTTGACCAAATTTGTAATGTAGCGAGTTGTTTATGTTATCTGCATTTTACTTGGGAGGTTGTGTGTTTTGTTGAAAAAATAAATTTTGCACTTTTCTGACAATGTTGCAAAATACAATGATGGATGTTAAAAAAGATACTAATTTTGGTAATATTTGACATAATTTTTTTAAAAATCAGCTTATTTTAAAAACAGAGTAGACTTTACTCCCTAGTCTAGGCTAGTTCCCCTAGTCTAGTTTAGGAGTGACAATTGATTCGGTGAAAGTTGATAATCTTTGTTATTACTAAATTTTCTTAGTTACATTCTATCATATTGTTAGTTTTGAAAATTTTGTATGATGTTTCTTTGTCTTAATATATTTTGTATGTTTTTACTCCGATGTATTCAATTGAATATACAAAGCTACCTATCTAAAGTTTGTGTAAAAATACTTGGATGGGTGGTCGCCGTTGACACGACTATAAAGCATATTCCAGAAATGTATTACATCTGTTATTTATTATTATTAATACTTTTTACTATAAACTTCTGCGGCCCAACTATTATTATTTTTAATGACTAGTTTTATAGCATGTGAAGTTTATGCAGCAGACTTATATATGCGATGTAGTGCTAGGCTTGATTATGTATTTTTTATTTGTATTCAAGACAAATTGGGCCGGCAAGATGTTGTTATTAGCTATACTACTCATGGTGTCTTAAGACCCCTTTTCCACTAACGCGACTAACCGCGCCACCACTTTTTATAGGACTGTAATTCCACTGCTGGAATAATTGAATTAAAATGACAGTGGAATCTCACAATAAGTAATGTAAGACCTATTTCCACTGTTGCGGTAGTCGCCCGGCTAACTGATCAGTGGAAAAGGGGTCTTAAGCTGTATTACGGCTATACGGTAGTCTACTTGAGGCGCTGGGTGACGTTGGCTAGCGCGACTGCGAACGCCTGCAGCGCAGAGAATGGGTACTGGAAGTCCAGGGTGTACGCGTTGCCATCGATGCGACCGAACTGCATCACCTGTCATGTTGTTATGATTGTTATCAACGCATATGTGATAAATCTTACTGATATTATAAACTAGCTGTCGCCCGCGACTGTCTGCGCGAAATTTAAAAAAAAAATAGGTTGATGTATCTTAGAAACTATCTCTAGAACGGCTCAATGGACCTTGATGAAATTTGGCATAGATATGGAACATGATGAAGAACAAGAACACATAGGCTATTTATTCATTATCATTGATAATGATTATTCATTTTAGTTATGCCTATAAATTAAATATGACGTGACGCAGATCTGAAATGATGTTTGCCTAAACGACGAACTAATAAAAAGACGAATAGAAATTTGAAACTTATAAATGCGTCGGAGGTAACGTAGATGATTACGATTGAGGTAATATTATGGATATGTTACCTGTTTCCCGTGGTACTCGATCTGAAAGTTCTTGGCGGATTCCTGCGTGACGCGGCCGCCGAAATCGAGCTGGTACACCTGACTGTTCTCGTTCCACATGGGCGCCTTGTTGTGCATCAGCAGCTGTCGGCGCGCCTGCCCGCCCGCCGTACCCCCACCTGCGCCCGCACTCCCGCCAACACCAGGCCCGCCCACAGCGCCCGACGGCACGCCTCCCGCGCGCTTCAGCTGGATAGTTATTTTAAATTTTTGCACACAAGTAAAAAACTAAAAACTTGTCTTGGATGCATTTTGGTAGAATGATAAAAATATGAATAACATTTAGGAGTATTCTCCAAAATTATAGCATGGGTTCAATCCTTTATCTCAATTCCCCTTTATATTTTGGTCGATATTAGAAGACAACGAGATGATGACAATGATTTTAGTATACGCAGGGCCGCAGTAGTATGTTTATAATGTCGGAATGTCGGAAATGCGTTGATGCGTGTACCTTGTTTCTGAGCTGCGCCTTCTGGAAGCTCTCGAGGTCTCTATAATTCTTGCCGTTGACTTCGCTGTAGCCGTTGGAGAACTCGTCGTCCGAGCTCTCCGACGGCTTCTTGTTGCGCCGCCGGTTCAGCAGCGGAGAGTTCAGGAGTTGTCTGAAAATAGAATACAAAATGTTGTATACAACAAACAGCCTTACGATGTCTCATCATATGAAAGGTGTTCGGCATAACTACGCTGACCAGTCTTATAGAACGTTTTGGTTAGATAGTTATCCGTTCTGCGAACAAAGTGTAAAGCATATTGTCATTTTCGAATACCTTTGGATAATTTTAGTGAGCTAAGTTTCAACATATGAGATAAATTTACCGTATAGGCGAGGCCGAGGAGTACCGCGAGCGGCGCGTGCTGGCCGGGGAGGCGGGCGAGGCGGGGGAGGCGGCGGAGGCTGGTGCGGGCTGAGCGCGCGGTAGCCGCTGTGGGCGGGGCGATGCGGGTGCTGAGCTCACCTCGCGGGCACCTCCCCCGCCCCCGGCCCCGCGCGCACCCCGACCTCTAGCGGCCAGCAGCCGCAACGCCAATTGCTCTAGTGAACCTATCAAGAGGGAAATGTTAACAAATTCTTCCTGATGGAATATCGCGTAACCTCAGAGTGAAGCTGGCCCAGAAATATAATGTTAAATATTATATTAACAAGTAAGACAACGGTAAATTACCAGTAGATTTTACATGTGATTATGATATCATTATAAAGAAAGAATATGAAAAAGACGACAGTTTTTTGTTACAAGCCGCTTTAGATCCCATTGTCTTCACTTTGGAGTTACGAAATATAACAAATGTTTAAAAACTATGTACAGAAGAGAGATAAACGTTCTTTTAACAAATTCTTGACAAGTGTGAGTGCTGTGTTCGTTTATTAACAAAATAAGAATTTAACAAAATGCATTTTATAACATCATGCATAATGCATTTAATGTAACTTGTTTTTACTGCAAAAATGCAAGTGTATACACGCATTTGAGCGCACAAACTGGCGCCAGTACTTGGTCAAGCGGTGTAAAAGTTCCAGGGGTTCCTGTACTATTTTGCAATAGTGCATTCGACGTGCATTCGTTTAATTTTAATCTAATTTTAAGCTTCGAGCAACTTAATTTTGATATGTTTTTGCTTCAACTTTATTTACAGATTACGAAGAATGCTTTTACCATGCCAAATCTTCCAAAACTACCGAGAGACCGTCCAGTTATAATTTTGGGTCTGAGAAAGTAGTCAAGCTCACACAAACTAGTTAAGCTTCTCAAAATACTGTTAATTTATCTGAGAAATTGTTTGTCGATCTATTCATGCGTGGCCAAGCTCGGGTTTAGTGAAGAAAGACGCGTCTACCAAAACTGTCGAATAGAAACTCGTGGACCTCACCGGTGGAAGTATCTCGTAGGGGGCGGCGGGTGGAAAGCATCTACTAATGTACTAACTATAATACTTGCTGTAGTCGGAGTCGCTGTCGGTGGCGAGGACAGGTACCGGCGGGGGCGCGGGCGGGAGCGGGGCAGTGGCACGCGTGCTGCACGCCACGCACACGTAGGTAGCGGCGTCCACGTCGCGCCGGTCGTACGGCGACACGAGGCGGCAGCGCGTGCACACCGGGTAGTCGCGCCGCGTGCGCCGCCCCCTGCCCCCGGCCCCGCCCTCCTCCGTGCTCGTCCCGCTGTTGTCCTCCCCCGTGCTGGTGCAGCGGCTGCTCGATTGTGCCGACGCCGCCTCGCTCCTCTGGTTGCTGTCGGCCCGCGACTGCCGCTTGCACTTCTCCACTGTTATCGATAGCTCGCCCGAATCGAGACTGCGAGATTTCCCACATTTTTTTAAGCTGGGCGTTTTACTTTCTATTTGCTTGATGTCGTTCGTCCGGAAGTGTCGCTTCGCTCTCCTTTGGCGTTTGTTGTTCACCAGGACCAATCTCCGGGGCTGCTCGCCGCGCAAAGTGGTAAGGCTGTGGGCGCGCAGCACTTGAGGGTCGACGAGATCCAGGTAGCCTACGCTGCAGCTGCGCGTCATAGTGTCGTATACGGGCAAACTGGCGCACACCGGGCTGATGGGCACCACCGTCGTCGTCCTCTGCACCCTCATCTCCCGAGGTCTATCGCTCAAATTGTTTATCGTGGTTTCTATGGGAGTTTCCTCGTCGATGAATTTCAAATCTTCACCCTTTTGAAGATTTTTTATATTATCCGCGCGCCGCGTCATGGCGTCCGGGTGCACCTCGTGCTCGAAGTTTTTGTTACACAAAGATTTCAGTATTCTAGTATTAACTTCGAATGACGCCGATTCGCCCCTGTTGCAAATGTTTTTGCGTAACTTTGAGAGACAGTTGTCCGAAACGTGGTTATCGCATTTTTTAATTGTAACTTGCCTACTCGGTTCTACGCTAAGGTTTAAATTGAACGATTGTTGTTCGATGTTTGGTATATTATTTTTTAGAGTTACGTTGTCGCCACGAACACTGTAGTCCGCCCGGCCGCCGCAGAAGTCTCCGCGACCTCCACAAGTTACCGTTTGCGGGGAAGGTCTTTCGAAAATGATGTCTGTCGGGGCGACAGCATTCTTCGGGGACTGTAGGGTAGGAACCGAGCTCTCGCACCTGAGCGGGGAGATGGCGTGCCGGTTGGGGACCCCCGCCGCGTTGTTCACTCGCCGCTCGGTCGGCGCCGGCGCCGGGTGCCGCACGGGCGTCGAGTACACGCTCTCCGACACGTTGACGGAATCATTCGTATCTATGTATGGGAATTCGTCGTATGATTCCGCTCGCGCTATAGACGGGTTCGAGTTATTGTTATTACTGGAATAGGTTTCATTTTGAGACATAACATTATTTGAATTATTAATTCGTTCGTTGATAGTTAATTTACGCCTAATGTTATTATTTGTATGCGAAGGCGAACTCGAGTCATTTGACTGGAATACCTCTTCCTCGTCTTCGGAAAATATGTTTGGGTTAAAATTCGGATCGGGATCTACGGGATAGTCGTCCCGCAATTCTGTTATCATTAACGTCATTTGTCTCGGTTGCAAATGGAGCAAAGAAGTTTTGTAAGTGACTTGACCTAAGTTTGCAGGAACATTTTTAGCCAGCCCGTGCATTTTAAATTTGGTGCCCCAAATATTCGATGTGACTTCAACTAAACGAACATCCTGAAAGTATTATAACAAATGAGAACACAAAGAAATTTCAGACAGCAAACAAAGAATGTAGCTTACCTCAGGCAAGGAGTCAATGTATGCGAGCTCGTCAGGCGGGTCGTCCTTTTCTCCAGATTTCCTAGCCTTGCGCCTTTCTCGAGCGCGTCTACGTCGTTGTAGTCTGGGAGATCCTGTACAACCTACAGAACATTAGGATATAAGAATTTTGTTACATTATTTACAGCAAAATTTTTAGGCATTTTTTGGCATTGTGACGTTTCCATCAAAAAGTTGATTAGTGTCTTAGATAATGATACTAACATTTGTACGTCTTGATCCGAATAATCATTTGTTATTGTTTACTTAAGCATATACATAAGTTTGGTGTTAGACTGACCGTCTTCTCTCTCGCTGTCGGAGGAGCAGGAGGAGAGGTGCGCGGGCGGGGGGCGAGAGCGGGGTGTGGGGGGCGCGTGGCGAGGCGTGCGGGGCGCGGGGGAGCCGCCCGCCAGCCCCGCGCCGCTGCTGCTGCTGCTGCTGCTGCTGCTCACCACGCCCGCAGTCACATCTGTGCACACTGCGCAAAACACTTCGTAATTTATAAAAAATTAACCACTGTAATTGTTACTTAAATTAGAGACAACTAAATTTAAAGGTGACCCTAGAAAAATGAGACTTTGAAAATGTTTGTATGTAAGTTTGTGACGTGATGATACCTTCAGCCTGTGGATCGAATATGACGAACTCGGGTCGTATCTTGCTGGTGCGGCGTCCTTTGAGCAGTGGCACGAGGCCGCCGAGGTGCTCCAAGTAGAGTGTGTATGCTCCCGCCTCCTCGTCGTCGTGTCGCAGCATAGTGCAGTGCAGCCTCCCGCCCGGCGGTCGTGATACAAACCGCCGTAACTCGCTCACCTCCGGTACATTGCACTGATACATTCAAATATATACTTAGCAAATTAATGTTTAATTATATGACAGTGGCATGCTAGTTACTGCTGCAGCTGTCACCAGCTGTTACTGCAGTAAAGCATAGAAGCAGAAATGTGTAGAGTTTGGAGAAAAAGAGTCGTAGAGGTGTGTCTCATGGCCAGGCCCTCCTATATAGGTTTGATATGAAATTCCGCATATTATTCTATCATTAGAGCTTCACGATTTAAACGTCACCTATGTGAAAATTAAAGTATTAGATAGATATACCCTTATGGTGTGTGCGAAGAGGCTGGCGAGGGCGGGCTGGAGGCGGGGCGGGAGGGGCAGTGCAGCGGCGAGACGCGCGTGTCGCAGCGACTGCGCAGCCCGCACGCGCGCTAGCAGCTGCAGTGGCGCCACAGCACGCCACACGCGCGCCGTGCACACCGCGCCGCCCACGCCCACGAACAGCCGCCTCGCCGCGTGGCCCCATGTCAGCGCACTCACGCGGGCCTGCAAACAAATTATTTAAACGTCTGTGACACATTTCACGATATCTTTAAATACCCCTGAAGGTCGTAAGCGAATAAAGCAAATCTGCAGATCAAGTCATAAGTCACAAATTGCTGATACAAATTGTAACTTAGATAGATAAAATATACCTGTGTGTATGGTATCGGGACAGTGTATATGAGCGCCCCGGTGTCCGAGTAGAACTTGACCACATTTTTGAACGGAGGCTCATCTGCAGGCTCGTTTGACTCTGAATACATACAAAAAGGAATTTCACACGGATTGTTATTAAAAAATGTTTTTTGAAGAACATTTTCAAAAGAATAAATTATTGTAAAAATCTACAAAGCAATAAAACATTTTGGCACGTTGACAGACTTTATGGTCCTTGGGAGGGAAGACACAGTATGATTGTTTTTATAAAAAACAAATCCTAGACATGAATTAAATGATATTAATATCCTTTCACTTAACTGTAAATAAAAAGTATTGTCATTAAATAATTTAATCTATACGACTTAAAGAAACATGCAAACTGCGTTGTCATCTTTATTAAAGTGTCCCGCCTCGTGCCTTTTATGCGTAGCTACACAAAGATTATGAAAAAAGTCTCGTTTATTGTCCAATATGTACTAGCGGACATTGTATAAAGCCGCGTTCACATTTGCCTGACGTGTTGTGTCGTGATGCGTCAGAAAGGTATCGGTCTCATACAATTAATATGGTTGCGTGCACACTTCTCTGACGCAGTGTGTCGTGATGGCTTGTGTCGTGTCGCGTCAGTAGCGATCCCGGTCCGCGTCAGTTGGGTGAGGTGCGGGGGACGGCGCAGCGACACGACACAGCGGGTCGGACTAGTGTGCACGCGCACGTGTCGTGTTGTGACGCGTCAGAAGGTATGGACGACGAGCTGATCGAGTACGTACGACAATATAAAGCGATTTATGATACAAAATGTAAACAATATAAGGATCAATCTATTAAAACTAAACTATCTTTTTGTATTTACTGGATGTATCCAATATCTTCTTCTCTTTTTTTGTTTTATTAGAAGTGGTGCCAGTGCCAATAACTGCATATCTTCTTCATAATCTGAATTCGAATCGGATGATTCATGAAAAAACATTGCGAATGTGTAAACTCTCCGAGAGCTATAACGGAACTGATTAAAAATGCGTCATAACGCGTCACATAGATGTGAACAGTAGCCATCACGACACAAAGCATCACGACACGACACGTCAGGCAAATGTGAATGCGGCTTTAGCCATCGTAAAGTTGCGATGCTCTCGCTGCTGAGACATAAAACGTGTACGTCAAATTTACGAGCCCGTGAGCCATGATCGTAAAGCCGCGTTCACATTTGCCTGACGTGTTGTGTCGTGATGCGTCAGAAAGGTATCGGTCTCATACAATTAATATGGTTGCGTGCACACTTCTCTGACGCAGTGTGTCGTGATGGCTTGTGTCGTGTCGCGTCAGTAGCGATCCCGGTCCGCGTCAGTTGGGTGAGGTGAGGGGGACGGCGCAGCGACACGACACAGCGGGTCGGACTAGTGTGCACGCGCACGTGTCGTGTTGTGACGCGTCAGAAGGTATGGACGACGAGCTGATCGAGTACGTACGACAATATAAAGCGATTTATGATACAAAATGTAAACAATATAAGGATCAATCTATTAAAACTAAACTATCTTTTTGTATTTACTGGATGTATCCAATATCTTCTTCTCTTTTTTTGTTTTATTAGAAGTGTTGCCAGTGCCAATAACTGCATATCTTCTTCATAATCTGAATCCGAATCGGATGATTCATGAAAAAACATTGCGAATGTGTAAACTCTCCGAGAGCTATAACGGAACTGATTAAAAATGCGTCATAACGCGTCACATAGATGTGAACAGTAGCCATCACGACAGAAAGCATCACGACACGACACGTCAGGCAAATGTGAATGCGGCTTTAATCTTTCCTACAGATTGAAAAAAACCTACTCGCCCAGTCCGCTCCTGTCGTTTATAGGGTTGTTAATTATAGTTTCCAGAAATAGCTTTTTTGTGGGTTTACGAATGTATGTTTAATTACATCTAAACACATTTCTTTTGTTTAAATACACAATTTATCTGATAGGCACTGTAATTTTTGGTTTTTAGTATGTTCCTTAGTAAGCAATATGACAAAGGGTGAAATAACCGCTATGCATTATTTTATTATTTTTATACTACAAGTTATATAAAATCAAATATCATTACTGATGATATTTGAACTTGTTTTAACGAAATACATAAACGTAATCATTATTATTATTATTTACTTAAAAATAATATCAAACGTGGAAAACGGGATTTAAGACTTCTTTTGCACAATCCTGCCAGTGTTGGACCTTTCATTTATCAAAAATATTTCTCCACGTATACATTATTCATACGGTATCCCGACGGAGTTGAAGAAATCATAGATGTGATGCGAACTTAAGATTTTATCGAACCGTAATATTTTACCCTTCAATGGCAAATACTCGGGAGTTTTTCGCAAGAAGTATTATAAAAGATTTGAGAATTCGTAGAGTTTTTATATGCAGTTATGTTTTGACTTAATTTGTTTTTAAGCCAAACAAGTGGTAAAAAAATGGGTAAATTAATATCTCCCGTAATATAAAGATCTTTTATAAACATTAAATAACGCAAGATTAATCACAGGTACTTTGAGATCAGGTACTTTAATTATATTATAAATTTTCTCAGAAGCTTTAATAAGTTACAAGAAAAC
Source organism: Papilio machaon (assembly GCF_912999745.1). Taxonomy (NCBI): domain Eukaryota; kingdom Metazoa; phylum Arthropoda; class Insecta; order Lepidoptera; family Papilionidae; genus Papilio; species Papilio machaon. The sequence continues at coordinate 2,275,983 of NC_059993.1, read as the reverse complement.
ATTTTGAATATCGTTAATAATTAGCCAATTAATTAACTTAAAACAATGAATAAACAAGAGACCTTTGATTTAATATCAATAATAATATTTAATGTTTGGTAAAATGTTTCTGTTACCATATAAATGCATACTATGACATAATGAATAGATTTTTTTACTTTATAAGAATGCATTTTTGGTTCACACAGATTTCTGGCTAAAGTTCCAGACACGATTACATAAATATATTTCACCTGCGTTCAACGTTCCCGCTACTGCGAGCAATTCCCGCGAGTTGGCCCACTCCATGGCCAGCGTGTTGCCCCTGAGGCCAGTGGCCACGCGCACGGGGCTGACGTCATCGTGGCCATGCAGCAGCACTATCTCGCCGTTGCCCAGCGCGACGGCCAGCACATGGCCACCACTGCTCTCGCCTCCCTCCTCGCCTTCCTCCATCTTGAACTTCTCGCACGACCACGCCATCGATGTTATTCCACCTTCAGCTACCAGTTGGACCTGGTGACAAAGACTGATTATAATACTCGTTCTAGATAATAACGACGTGTATAGATGAAATAAATCATCATCATCAGCTCACTATACGTCCCCACCGAGGGGCTCGGAGCCTACCCCAAGTTAGAGGTGACTAGGCCATAGTCAACCACGCTGGCCAAGTGCGGGTTGGTTGACTTCACACATATCATTGAATTTCTTCTTAGATATGTGCAGGTTGCAAGACGATGTTTTCCTTCACCGTAAGGACGTCGGATAAATGTACATATGTAAATCGGAAATCGAAAAACACATTGGTACATGGCGGGATTCGAACCCAGGACCTGCAGATTGCAAGTCTTAAGTGCTTAACCCCTGAGCCACCGACGCTCTATGATGAAATAAATGCTATCGAAAAAAATAATGAGTCAATTTCGGCTTGCAAAATGTGAACTTACTCATTTTTAAGTTCTTTCAAGCTGTTACTCTGAGATTTCTCTAATTAAACCAACATTAAACCAATTTTTAGTAACCATTAAACGGCCTTAACTATTAAAGGTAGACATATACCTCTGTCCCATAAGTAAAGTAACTTGAATAATTTCCTCTATAGTTTTCCTAACCTGTGAGACCATAGCGCCGTGCACGTCCATGACGACGAGCTGAGCGGAGGCGGTGCCGAGGTACACCTGGCCGTCGTCAGGTGTCCAGCAGCCGCACGTGATCCTTGCGTCCAACGACAGCATCGACGACCAGTAACGCTGACCCGCAACCGAACCCACTAACACGAAGCCATCCTAAGAAAATGAAAAGGAATAACTTAATTAAACAAGCAGCGTTTAGATCAGGATAAACTAGTTAAAACTACAATAACCTATTTAAAGAAATGAAACTTGCAAAAGGATTTTTAATTCATTTTTCGGTTTGTAGGAACATTTCGTTTATTTACGCAATTAATCGGCATTGTTTTATGGATGGAATATGTATGGAGTTAATGATCGGAATTATGTTTATCTAGAGTACATACGTATAAAATAAATCTAAATCAGTGTAAACCGTCCCAAATAATAAAAGTTTACGTAACGTTGCCCTTAGCAAGTTCACCTGAGCATATTTGATGAGTACGTTTTCAACGGTATCAAATAACGTCGACGGGCGGGTTCGCAGGAAGCCTTTTAGCAAATTGCAGACATGTTTTCGTCGGCTTGTCCTTTCGCCCCTTTATGTCACGTGGCTCAGACTACGTACAGTTTGCGTCACTAGTATTCCCGGAATAACTTGCTCGTATTTAAACATTTTCATTTCAGCTTTTAGTTGATAAATATATTTTGTAGATTCTCCATTGCGGCGATAGCATAATCAATGTACATAACTTAAATTACAATTTTGAACAATAACACAATTAATAATAAGTTGATTAAACTTTCATGCAAACGACAACGTCAATTAAGGAATAACACAAAGGTTAGCCTGGAATAATAATAATCCAACAAACTTGATAACTGTCTAAAGAGACATTTATTAGCCACGTTTCAATACGAAAACAAAGGAACAATTTGATTATTATGAAATGTAAGATAAGATAAACAATTTCATAATTATAATACCGACCCCCCGGCGCGGTGTCAAGAAGGGTACTCAGTAGTCCTTGGAGCTGCTGTTTTTCCATCTATTTTATTCCTGTTATCCCTGTCACTTGAATTAATAGAATGTGTTTTTTTTCATATACAACATGTCTATTACACGCTTAGACCCTGGTTCTGTAAGGCCATCTAATTTTACCGGGCAAGTAATTTCTTGTTAATCGTTGTTCAACATTTTTGGGGTTGCTAGAATGCCTGCTTTAACTGACTCCAAAGAGGAAGAGGATTTTATTTCATCTATATATTTTTTCTAAAATTCATTGATATACATGGCCAGTAACATTGACATAAGGGTTAATTCAATTAAAGTTTAAGAAAGAATGAGGCAATGCAGATCTTAGTCATATAAATACAAATATGACTACGCTGATATTTTTTAATCGCTTTAATTATTATTTAAATAAGCGAAATACAAACTTACCTGGTAACAAATAAGAGCCATTCTACCATCATGAGACCAGGAAAAGTGAGTAACAGGTGTGCTCCTGTCGTTTATCAACTCTATGCTCCAGCGACCCTCGTACTTGATCCATACGAAGATCACACCTGAACTGTCGCACGATGCCAACTTCTGGTATGGCTCGTTCCATTTCACCAGGATTACCTTGAAGATAATGTATGCTAAAGAACAAAGTCACTTCGAACAACAACTACAATCCCGTTTATGAATAATTAATACAATAGACTGCGGATAAGCACTTAGAATATTTGGAGCTGCACAATATCTATCAGTTTAAATCAATATGAAACGTTTTACCGTCTACCCTCACCTTTAATTCAGTATCGTCGAATCAAGATTTACCTTTTTCTAAATTCTAAAAGTAATGTAAATGATTCATACAATGTCAGAGGTAAGATTTGTTGTTCTTGTCATTTTTTTGGTATACTCACATCAGATCTATGTCCGCGTAGGTTATAGTTGGTACGCAAGGGCAATTCGTGCGGCCGTCTCGCGTGTGAAGATGTGAAAGTCACGCCGACCACTCCACGCACGTTGCCCGTCGCCAACCAACCCTCTTGGTAGTAATTGTTGCGGTTCAACTTCCATCCTTCCTCCTATAGCAAAAGGCTCAAATTACCTTAACGATTAAGGTGCTACGAACCACTTGGAATGCGAAGTCGATCCCCAACTCGTTAAGTCGAGTTTCGTCTATGGTTGAAGTTAAGGAAAAACTTTGTGTGAAATCGTATAATATCTTTTGTTTTTTTTTTTTCATTTGACACTGTACAGTACAGCTATATATTTGTAGTGTTTTTAAATAATATCGAGTAATGTTTAATTTATTTCAGTATCTTTACGCGATAAGAATAGAAAAAGAAACAAATGAGGTTTTAAAAAATGTGTTATTTTACTTTTTTTAATAACCAGTTTTTGCCTAGTACTAAATTTAATTAAATAACTTACTTCAAGAAATTTCAGGACGAAATTGTGACTACGGGCCCTGATAATTCTGACTGATTTGACGTTAACTTGGAAAAATATGCGACAAACTATAAATAACAATAACGTGAGCTATGAATCTTTCTTTAAACCTAAAACAACTTGAGGTTGTGTAACGTACTGAGAGCCACCCTGAACCCCTTTAAGAGTAACTAAGCTCGAGGGCTCCGCCGAGAACCTCGGGTCGTGCCGTTACTTCGTTTATTATGAGATTAGACAAACAATCCAGTAGATTGTGTAGGTCTACAATTCTACGTTATGGTTCTACGAGTACGTAGACTTCGATGAAACAAAATAAACATGAGTATACTGGCCGATATCAATATTCGACTGTGAAGCATTTTTGGTTCCAATTTAATCAATTGTATTGTTTCGATGGTGATCATTTTATAACTCCATTTAAAAAAAATTCGTATCATTATTATAAACTAGCTTTTACCCGCGACTCCGTCCGCGCGGAATAAAAAATAGAAAACGGGGTAAAAATTATCCTATGCCCGTCTCCTAGTTCTAAGCTACCTGCCCACCAATTTTCAGTCAAATCGATTCAGCCGTTCTTGAGTTATAAATAGTGTAACTAACACGACTTTCTTTTATATATATACTAGCTTTTACCCGCGACTCCGTCCGCGCGGAATAAAAAAAAATAGAAAACGGGGTAAAAATTATCCTATGTCCGTTTCCTGGTTCTAAGCTACCTGCCCACCAATTTTCAGTCAAATCGATTCAGCCGTTCTTGAGTTATAGTGTAACTAACACGACTTTCTTTTATATACTTATATATAGATTTTGGCCGTTAACACACATTACAAATTCAAAGAATAAAATATCCCACATTAATTATTAAATATTGTATGTAAGAAAAAAAATTTTTCTGGTTGTATGAAAGAGAAACAGTAGAAAAATATTCCATTGAAAGATGTTACGATGCTCAATTTCCCTAATTTGATGCTTGAGAGCCTTTAAGCGTTTGCGGCCCAATATAAAACTGATGCGGCCCGGATTGATTGGCATACTCCAGGAATCGCAAATATTATCCTGGACTATGATATTAAAACTGACATTTAATATTTTACTTAAATATCGCCTAGAACTTATACACTTTAAACGCCTAAAGATATTATTGATAAAATTACACAGACACAGAGTTGTGAAATTATAAGTCTCAGAATAATTTGTAAAAATATACATTTTTTAAATAATATATTTATAACTAGTGGTCGCCCGCGACATCGTGAGCGCGAAATTTAAAAAAGTATAACATGCCCAGGTGCAGTTATCTTCCCGTCCAAGACCCGTCAAAATCGATCTAGCCGTTCCGGAGATTACCGGGAACGAACACTGCTTGCCAGACAGGCAGCCAGTAAAAAAACGAAAACGGGGAAATTTTTATTTTTCATTACATACTACATACACTCCAATTTTATTAATATGTAATGGTGTGAGTTATAAACAACTAGCTGTCGCCCGTGACTACGTCCGCGCGGAATTAAAAAAAACATAATAAGTATGTGTTCTTTCAGACTATTATCTACATCTATGCCAAATTTTATCAAGATCTGTTAAGCCGTTCTGGAGATACTTTCAAACAAACATCCATCCATCCAAACATTCGCATTTATAATATCAGTAAAATATATGATACATGAAATAACCATCCCATAAAATATTATAATATAGGTTGACAAGGGTCGGTTTACTGGCAACATGGGTCAAGTAAATTTGTGTAGAAACAACTTATTTCACTCAGGCGTTACGAAACGGGCAGTAACCAGTGGCCATTGTGTCCGGAAACAAACAATGGAGATTGCAATTTAGGATAGCGGAGTTATTTGCGAAGATGCACATTGTGTTTTCTTCTTTCCTGAAATTACTACTTTTTATCCTTGCTGATTAAAATCGCTTTTATTAAGGTAACAAAATGAATCTGGGCAATGAAATTATCAAATCACCTAATGGTTACTATAACTTTATTGTGTCACGGAGACATTATTTGATTAAAACATGCTGAGGTAATAAGTATGTGAAATGAACAAGTTCTTTTAAGTCATATTAACTCTAGTAATTATATCGTAAATATACTAAATTGACTCAATGAAAACAGCGCAATTTAATTTGCATAGATTAAAAAATCTCAGTTCAGTATAACTCGCAATAAGGGACGATATGAAAGGCAGGTAATGTAACATGTCATCAAAAAGGAGTGGCATACGGACCGGAGATGGAAGTTGCATTTGCCAATTAGCAGGATATTACCGATGCAGGCTCTTCCATTAACCCCTTTATCGAGTCAATTAAGAGCGACGCCGCATACTCAGGGGAACTTCGGAAATACGATCTATATTGGTATTTTTAAACATTGATTAAATCGATCGTGTCAAAAATAAATTGAAATTTCTAATTGATTATCTGTATCTAAAGAGAATCACAAATCTTTATAATTCATGCAAAAGTTTTCTTTTACATTTCTTTGGATGATACTTTACTTTGATGTTTAAGATAATGGATAAGCATTAATTTTAATTTTATGTGCTACTCCTTGAATGTTTTATTTTATTGCCTTCACTTTAATTGCTTAGTAATTAATTTGTAGATCAAGCAGCCCGTAATAAGACTAAATGAATAGCTAGGCTATAGACTGTCATGTTTGTTTTTGTTTAATTATTATGTTTAGTTAATTTTTAGTAGGAAAATACAATCTTCTTCATATATGTCTTAGCAGATGTTACATATGATAAGTTTATTTTAAAAGGGTGTAATAGTATTTTAAGAGGGTGTAGCAAGTTAAGTGATATGTACATGTTTAAAGGGACAATTGACTGTTATTTTCTCTTTAAAAAAAATTATAAAAACGACAGTTATGCTACTTCAAATTGTATCAAATAAAACGTGACACGATCGCTATAGAAAACCGTTAGCTGTTTTAAAATTTATAAGATAAACCTTTCAACAAAATAAATAACGAATAACTAAACGTATGGTGGGAAAATCGAGCTCGGGCACGGTGCCCCAGGTTGTTTAGCGACAAAGCACTCATTGTCAACGTTCGACTGAATTAACAAAATGAATCCAGTTAAGTAATAGCTTTAAAAACGCTTTTATAAACTACACTTAGCAACAGTAATCTCCGTAAGGCTGAATTAAAAACATTAAGATAATGTAACACTAAGCCTTTATTAAGTGTAAAAGTAAACAAAATAAGCTGTTACATCGTTTTATATCAGCCGATGAAAAGATAATGACTATCATCTTTGTAGCACTTACAAAGCCTAAAGTTATGTAATACCTGTGTTCAGCGTAATATCATTTTACCGGGACTTTTTTTTCTTCTTTAATAGATAATGAAAAGGACGAATGAAATTAAATCCAATTAATTATGTTATTAATTAAAAAAATCCATTTATTTATTACTTTATTTTAGTTTAAGAATATTATTACAATTAAAATTGATGGAAGAATTGAATTGATGATTAATTACTAACTGTCGCCCGCGACTCCGTCTGAGTGGAATCAAAAAAGAAACGTAATAAGTAGACTATGTATTCTTCCAGAATATGTTCTACATCTGTGCCAAATTTCATCAAGATTTGTTGAGCCGTTCAGGAGATACAAACATTCATACATACATCTAACCTTTGGCATTTAATAATATTATATTAGTAAGGTAAAATCTGAATCACTGATAAAACGATTTTAAGACTCATTTAAATAATATGACATGTTCTTGAAAGAGACACTGCATTTAAACTTTTTTTGCGAAGTAACATTGGATTGAAATAAACCTCAGGTAGCTTTTGTACATGACATTTGAATAATGATTTAATGTATGTGTTAAATAGTGTGCTATTACGGAGAGTTTCAACCATCGTAACGCTCGTGTCACATCTTGTCGTCTCCCTTATTAACGTTGAATACAGAGTTAACAATAGTCTACACGTGTGCAACGACAATTAAAATTTATAGTTACCTATATTGTTATAACAATCCGGCCTTGACTTTTATGAATGCTTATGTATTTCAAATAATTTCATGCCAGTTAAAATTTGCAAGCAACATGTTTTATAAAATTAACGACAATGATACGTTAAAATGACCGGAAATAACGACTTCAAAAACATTAAAATGTACTTTAAAATTATTGTCGTCAGTCTCATTATTTTTGTAAAAGAGATGACCAGTTTTTCAAAGAAAAAAAAAATTCAGTCGATTTGATAACCTCCTTCTTTTTGAAGTCAGCTAAAAAGGTTAGGTTTACAATGTTTAAGCATTAGAAATACCCATATTAACATTGAAGGTTAAAATTATATTTGTTATTTTTTAGTATAAGTTTGACTACAAAATTGCAGTACACAAGACGAGTAAAATAATGTTTTAATTGTAGTATTGAATCGAAAAAACCTTTATTATATATTCAGATTTAGATAACAGAATTCAGAACGAAAAGTAAAGTATACACTTTGTTAATCGCCAATCGAAACCTTTTCGAACAAGGATCAAAGCAACGAAACAGTAACCGGTCAAAGGTCATTATATCCATATTTGATTGTAGACCTCAAAGAGCTTAAGGTAATGGTTTCCAAAGATTTATCGTTAGTTTTGCGCCCCACATTAAGGTCAACATTTTTTTGTTCATAACAGCTATTGACGAGTAAAAGCAAAGACGTTACCTAAACTACGTAGACATGTCTTACTAATATTATAAATGCGAATGTTTAAATGGGTAGATGGATGGATGATTGAAGGTATCTCTAAAACGGCTCAACAGATCTCAATTATATTTGACATAGATGTAGAGCATATTGTGAAAGAACACAGGCTACTAATTTTTTTTTTTTTAAATCCGCGCGGACCGAGTCTCAGGCGACATCTGGAATATAAATATAGAGACATAAAAATGTCATAAATTGTGTTTACCGTAAGCCCGAGTTCTGAATTCGATTAATTGCAATATTAACTACTATCATTGTTAAACCTTAATAAAATGGCTTACATTTCACCTTGAAGTAGAAGGCCCTTTTTATTTAGTTTTGTGCCCGGGCAAGCAGCCAACGCAGGCAATCACTAAAGTTCTCGACTTATTTAAACCTTGGAAACATGGCTTAACGACTATAATGATATAAATAGTACAAATTCAAGTCAACTGGTACGAGATGTCTCTATATTTTAGTACAACTAGAATTTTAACCTTTTTAAATATTGAAAATGACTTTAAAATATGCAATCTATAAAAGAAAATCGTGTTAGTTACACTATTTATAACTCAAGAACGGCTGAATCGATTTGACTGAAAATTGGTGGGCAGGTTAGAACCAGGAAAAGGACATAGGATAATTTTTACCCCGTTTTCTATTTTTTTTTATTCCGCGCGGACGGAGTCGCGGGTAAAAGCTAGCTTATGATAAGACGCAACATCGTCTAAATTACTATAAATCAGATCATTCACCGTTAACTAAACTAATTATAAACTAAGCTGAGAACCATAAAACTAAGCTGTGCGAGCTAAACAAAAGTAAATCGGCTTAATCAACCTAAACATTTTTTTTAATTCTCCATTTTTCGCTATTTACGTAGAGTTGTTGATACATCAAATTTGTCCACTTAATTCGAACATGACAATAGCTTTAGGGCTTAACATATTTAGGATATATTACTTTCAGATACCTAAAAGCAATTGATGCTGTTTTTATCTTGTGTTAAACGTAGGAATTGGGTTGAAAATTGTAGGTAATACTATGGAAAGAGTTAATTTAAAGAACTTACGGAACAAAAGACTTTTAAGTTCACTAAATATAACGAAGTTGCGTACATTAGGCGGTAATTATATAAGGGCTCCCCGTTCCTTGATATACCTAGGGTGCCTGAGTTAGTCATCCAACAATAGGCATTCGTAAGTTACTTTGACGCTTTTTGATATGCACGTATATGTTAATTTCTAATTGGCAACTATAGCACATACTCAAGTAATTTAGAAAACTATAGGTACTATATGTTTTGATTTGTGTGGTGCGGTATTAAAAATAAAACATAATTAGTAGTCTATGAGTTCTTCCACGACTGTTTTCTACATCTGTGCTCTATTTCATCGAGATCCGTTGAACCGTTCCGAACAAACATCCATCCATCCATACATCCAAATTTTCGCATTCATAATATTGTCGTGTCGTGATAATTATCAGGTCATAACTAAATACTGAAACGTATGTGTTTTGTTTACTAATAAAATATTTTGTGTTCTACGACTTACCGTTGATATCTTAGACCAAAATCTATGTATAAAACAAATCGTCATCTCGATAATTATCTTTGACAAATCAGAGACAACAATATGTTTTAAACGGGGATTTTAGTCTTAAAAACCCATGATAAAACAAACAATTTTTTTTTATATATAACTTCAAACTTTCGTGGTTTTTACTAATATACTGTTCGTAAGAAACGGGATTCTTACCACGATTAGGCTGTTTGAATATCGGGAGCTCAAACAGCCTAAACGTTTTTTTTTCTCAATACCATTAGGCATTTTACTAAAACAAACAAACATTGATCTGATATCACGTAAACAGTCTTCTAAGATTGAGTTACGTCATTCTAAACATCAGTTTCAATTGACAAAACATTTATACTCGTACTGTTTAGGAACAGAGGATAAATCAAAGGATGTTGATTGTAAGTTCATGTTTTGTTTCGCCGTTTCCATCAACAGGCAAAGTATTGAATACTGATAAACCATGAGCTGCTAGATAATTAAAAAAAACATTGAGTACAATGGGATAATGAAAAAAAACAGAAAACAAAAATTGTAGTTCATCAACAGTAAATAAAAAACTAATCCCAAATACTACAGTTTTGTCATGCATATACCTCCGTATTTATATTTAATACATAGTTTTACTCATTTTATTTATTTTTTACTTAACTTTTTTTTCTACTATTCGTTGAACTTTAACAACTGGAAGTAACCTGCATTAATTTAAAAAACCTTTCGTACATTGAGTTTAAGTTTTGAAAATTGTTTATTTTCGTATTTAAGCAAATTGAAAATAGGTCAAGTGTCAAATCGACTTCAGATTTTTTTTTCTCCCAACCAAACCTAGAAATTGAATAGGAATGTCGTCAAATCGGTACAACGATAAAATGCAGGAAGGTTAATCGAATTGTTGACCTCAACTGTTAGGTCCCGACCTCAAGGGCTGTCGTGCTATCCGTCCTCAAATTCCCTTCCAAATTACTTTGACACTGTCAAATGGTTTTCAATATAAGCCGATGATAATGGAAATTTAATGCGCTCCGATTAGTGAGATAACAAAGCTATGAACTCACTAATAACCTATAATCTATTCCATATTTAATAAATAGACATAAGAATAAATTAGATTGGGAAATAACTGAGATGACCTCGTAATCTGGCGGCTAGATAACTTTATCCCAAAGGGGATGGTCCAATTTGATTCAGTTGATTTGATTTTCAAGTGTTTATTTTAAAATATAAACAGAATTTTTTTTGTACTTAATGCGATCGGATTCATAGAAGCTGTTAAAGATACCTCTGTGTCTCAGTATTAGTAATTAAGTGTAGGGTTCAAGTCTAAATTTCTTATATGGCCTATACTAAGATTTTTCGAATCTGTAAGCTATTAGCCATAAAAAGTTTTTAGTTAATATTTAAAAATGTATATATATATTTAAATATTTTGTAACTTAAGAATAATATTAAATTAGTATTCAGCCCGTACTTTTTTGAATACGTAACGAGGTAATAAAGTATACGGTTTAAAATATCTTCTGCAAACAAAACCATTTGCCGCGGCGCCTAATGAAGCTGAAAATATTGAGGTACATACTATGATGAAATATGTAACTTTTACATTAAAATATAGCACAATTTAAAAGGAATTTAATAACAATTACATCAAATACAATTAATTGGAAATCTAAATAAAAATCTAGTGGACTTAAAATGGTAAATCTGGGTTACTGTATTAATGTTATAATTAGATAAGTTTAATTATTGCCAAGTCATAAAGGATAGTTGACTAGCAAAACTAATAATGTAGAAGAGATAATATAGGTGGCATATAGCAACAATAGTTGGCACGTACCTCGGGCAACTCGTCGGGCACCTTTCCCATCCATGACAGCGACAGTATAGTACAATCGCATTTAGCGTTAACATTACGCTCGAAGTGAAGATGCATTTTGAAGTTATTTTCACACCTGTTCAACTTGAGACATTGCTATTGCACAGAATAAGAAATGAGTGTGACTCCTGGCTTCATTAATTTTGTATATTTTCCTGAGTCGATCAGTAAGCACATTTTCCGATATGTTGCATTAGAAACGCGACGGTGTCAGGTAGTGGCGTGTATGCGTGCCGAGCGGCCGAGGGGCGTTCGGTTGTCTTGACAGGGTGACAAGCAAGGCTCGGGCGCGCGCGGGGTGGCGGGACGTGCGGGGAGCGGGTATTGATTGTGCGCAGGGCTGCGGAGCGCACCCCGCGCCCTCTCACGTCGTTTTCCGCACGCCTGAAAACCAAACCCCTCGGACATCGCGCGGAGATGGCGCTAAGATTAGATTCAAACTGAATTTCTGTAACTGAATTTTGAAACAGTTTGAATACATTTAATACAAAACTAATTAAATGCAAGTTAAAAACTGACAAACTAGGTAACAATTTTACAAACATATTTAAATTTTTATATTAAGTCTACCCTTTAATTACTGTTGCACTACTTTTCCTGAGTGAACATAACGATTGTCCCAACTATCCACGCAGCACTAAACTTAATTAAAACGTACGAGAGCTTTTAAAACATATTTGTCCTGATAAAATAGTAGGGCAGACAGTCATTCTCAAAGTGTTCTCTTAATGTTTGAGTTCCCAAACTCGGCTTTTACTAACCTGCCATTTATATCTAAAGAAGGATAATGGAAGTCGTTATCCGGTATTTTGCACAACAATGGTTGAGAATTTCAATGGAGATGGCTATTGTCGTTACAACATTTCATCTCTCCTATTTCAAATGTTATATTAAAAACTTTAAGTACTTGTTATTATTCATAATTGTGATTACTTTCTTGTCAACTTTTCCGGTAATGATAAGCATATAAAGGCGTATTTCTATGTTTATCATCTTATTCTATACCTATCAATAAGATTGGAGTGTCCTTATGTAATATAATAAGGAAAAAATACATACTTCGTTCTTCTTGTCTGTCTGTCCGGAAGGCCGCGTTTGTTCCGGGTAATCTCCGGAACATCTTGACAGATTTCGATGGGACTTGGACGGGTTACTTTTTTTTCAATTCTGCGCTTATGGTCGTGGGCGACCATTTGTGAAACAATAAAAAGACGACAGCTCTTTTTCAAACAAGAATTGACTGTCGGCCGCGGTATAGAAGTTCAGACATCGGCCACAAAACAGCGTAAGCATTGATGTGGGCCATAAATCATAATTTTAATCGAACCTTATCGTTCGGCATTGATTTTGTAATATCCTATTCGTTAGCATAGAGAACGGAGCCATCTCGCCGCCTAACGACATTGAAGTGACAGTGCGTAATGTAATTTGATCGATTGATTCTGATGGAAAGATTAGAAAAAAACATATCAAAATATACCAAAGCTGTTTTATTGCCTTTATTTTGAGAAAATATTTAAGACATTCTACAATTTTTCTTTTATTCCATTCTTCAATAAAGTTTAAAAAAAGGTTGATTTTTGTTTGTACAGAATTCGATATAATGTGAAAATTAAAGCAAGTTATCCACGGAATGGTATATATGGTGAATAATGAGATATATACAATCAGGCACGATATATCAATACAAGAGCGTCGGTGGCTCAGGGGTTAAGCCCTTGACTTGCAATCTGCAGGTCCTGGGTTCGAATCCCGCCATGTACCAATGTGTTTTTCGATTTACATATGTCCATTTATCCGACGTTCTTACGGTGAAGGAAAACATCGTGATGCAACCTGCACATATCTGAGAAGAAATTCAATGATAAGTGTGAAGTCAATTCAATGGCCTAGTCACCTCTAACTTGGGATAGGCTCCGAGCCCCTCAGTAGGGACGTATAGTGAGCTGATGATGATACAATCAGGAAATGACATAATTGAAATAAAATACAATGCAAGGATATAATGATATTTTATTTGAAATAATGAAACTAACAAAATAAATTACATTCCATGATCGTAAAGTATACTATGTTAAATATCACAGACGACAGACATATTTAAAAATTTCATTTTATTACCAGTCTAAATTTATACCTTTATTTCACTAAGGGTGCCCCAAGTTTTTCCTGACTTCAGTTTAACGGGTAAAGGAACATTTAAACATACCGTATCTTCCAGAACTCTTTTTAGAACTTTCGAGAAATCTTTCATATGTGTTTCTTGTACTTCATAAATAAGTTCATCGTGCAATTGTAATATAAGGCGAGGTTTTATATAAGAAAAATGTGTTTTATCTACAGCACACATCGCTGCTTTAGCGATGTCTGCTGCAGAGCCTTGAATTGTTGTGTTCACTGCTTGACGCTCCGCAGCACCTGAATTAAAAAAAAATATCATAAAAACAAAAAATATAGCAAAATGGCAAAGACTAAAACAATAATAAATGCGTTGAAAGCCGTCTTTAATTTTTTAATTTTTTTTTTTAAATAATATAAATTTATATTATAAATACAAATATTAATAATATTTACTTCTCTTATGTGGTAGATTACTTTTAATATCAGGTAAATATCTGCGCCTTTTTTTTAAAGTTTCGACATAACCATGTTCCCTGCAGGCATCTATAATTGATTGTATGAACGTTTTCAAAGAGGGATATGTTTTATAAAATGTGTCCATGAAAACAGCAGCCTCTACTTCTGTCACATATAGATGTTGACTCAAAGTCTTGTTGCCCATTCCGTACAGGATACCGTAGCAAAGCTGTTTAGCTTTCTGACGGAGATCGTCATCAACCTATGAATAAAAAGTACATAATAATCAATGCATTTTTTTAATCCCATTTTGAACTTTCGACAAACCATTATTTCGAAATTAATTTACCTCTTCCTCTGGTAAACAGCTCCACGAAGCAGCTATAGCTTTGAAAACATCAACATCAGACCTCATAATCTTCGTCAAAACCGGGTCACAGCTGTAATGAGTGAGTATTCTCAATTCCAGCTGACAATAATCAGCAGAAACGAAAACACAGCCTGGCGTTGCTATAAACACATTTCTACAGTTGAACTCTATCACGTCGGTGGAAAGATCATTTTCGTTTGTCAGAGTGAGATATTTGACGGGAATAGAGAACGTTCTTGGTACATTTTGTAGGTTCGGCTCTCTCATAGTTATACGGCCGGTGCAAGTGTGCATTGTGTAGGAGGGGTTTATTCTGAAAACAATGTCGTATTCATGACTCGCTCACACTTTCAAACACTATACAACATATGCGAGTTTAAACAATTCTAAAATGTTTTCATACTAAATATAGGTACGGGGATTTTGTGAAAACGTTTAGTTTGTATTTTATATTTAGAAGACGTTAAATTAATCCAAATAGCCATTAGAAAGTTACATTATCACTGAGTCCCATAGGATATATTTATTACTAGATTTTAGAAACCTGCACTGACGATGTCATAAGCTAAAATAAAATGCCTTACATCATAGTTGAAAAAGTACGTCCGAGGTTAAGAAATTTTGAAACCAAAAAGCTCGTACTAAAAACTGTTATCTCCTTTGTTTAATAATGAAAAGATGGACAATGTTCTTGTACATATGTACACAGTACATAGACAGAAATACACAATTGAATATCCATGTAACACAAACCTGTCGGCCGTAGAGTAACTACTAGCTTTTTCAGTCAGTGGGTATAAAGTTTTCGTTAATATTGCATTCAATTTCCTCCAATAAATAACAACAGTGGCCAAAGGACTGTTATGTGCAGTTAGAACACTTTTCTTCGTACTCACTCTTCTACCTTTATAAAAGCCTAATACCTGAAATCAACTTAAATATTGAATAAAAAGTTACCTCGTTACACACCACTACGAAAGTAAACTTAACCACTGATTGGTATGAACTAGTTATAGCCTAACCAAGTATATAAAAATCCTAACTCGGAAGCGCTGCAAATAGCTTCTTTATTACATTACTTTTTAATATGGGTAAACAAATTAGTTCCTAATTTTTCCGCAATATGGCGAGGGTTTCTATATTTCTGGTTCGGCTATAATATGAAAATAATAGTAACTAAACCCAAAAAAAATATAAAAATTAACCTTCGCGACATCTTTCGACGAATTAAAATTGAAATGATAACCGCATATTTTATAAGCCTTCTTCATCAATATTTCTTGTGTATTTTTCACATCAATCAAAAGTTTCGCAGCCAGATCTCTGTCAACCCCGAGACCGTGGTATTCGCAATTAGCTAAGATCCTTGCAACATGAGTTTCCACATCTATAATGTAAATAAAACTCTGGTAAAGGAATATAAAAGGCGGCATATTCACAACAGAACATAAAAATCAGCCAACTAGAAAAAAAAACAACAAACAAATTTGCTACATCATTTTGTAACCATCTCGTATTTCCGGACTGAAAACTCATTGTAAACTAAAGTTTGTTCGCTAAGAGAATCTATTGTTAATTTTTCCATTTTTTAGTACTAATAAAACGTAAAAAAATCCAGTACATATATTAGTATGCAAGGTTCTAGAATCAATAGTCTTCAACAAATTGTAATTTATATCCTGGAAACTACGCTCACTACATCTCGATTCCTCTAGAGCAGTGTTTACCAAAGTGGGCGATAACGCCCCCTTGGAGGCGTTTGAAACCTAGGAGGGGGCGATAAGAGGCCCAAAAAATGGGGGGCATTGAAATTCAATTGTGGTTTTTAAGTTTTAGGGCTGAATAAAAATTAGAGGGCTCTGAAATATAATTGATTTTCAAAGGGGCCACCCCTGAAAGAAATAAGTTTGACAATCAATGCTCTAGAGACCAACATTAATAAAATTTACAACACTTACTCATTACTATTGGATGATCTCTATTTTTTTATAGTCATGTTTTATACCTATTTATTAAATGTAAAAAATCTTTTCGTTATAAAAAATCAACTAACTTGCTATAATGTTGATGTCTTGATATTGTTTGAAAAGAAACTCCTTTTGCTTTTCACCTAAGCATTGTATGCACCATGCTTTCAATAAAGCTTTTTCTATACAGTCGGAGTTTTTAAAATTCTTTTGTGCATTTCCAATCTTTAAAAGTTCTGTCGACAAATCGATATCACAGTATTTTCTCATCTATAAAGAAAAAAAACATATATATATAATATCTATTTAAAATATAAACAACTAGTTATAAGTATCACGCGAGTCAGTCGGTTTACAATTAAAAAGTCTATACCACAAAAACAGACAATTTTTCCTTAATGAAAGTTAAACCTATGATTATAGCCTATTCCAGACTATGTTCTATCTCTATGCCAAATTTTATCTAGATCCGTTTAGCTGTTGTAAAGTTAAGTGGCAACATCTATATGTTAATTCATCTTAACTATCGCATTCAAAATATTAGTAAGAAGTAAGATTAAATTAACGAGCTTACCAAGTAGTTGACATCAGCAATTTTTTCATCACTCTCTATTAACCATTCAGTTAGTGACAAATCTGTACAGTTTGTAGTCAAATTTACAGATAAACTACGTTTTAAATGCACGTAAGTTGTCGTCAAAGACAGCAAATTCAGGTTTAAAGAGTCTTTATTCAGCCAATATGACATCTTTTTCTTTATTTCGTGCAATATTTCCGTTACAGAATTGAAATCGAAGTAAACACATAGATCATTACTTAAACACAACGCTATTCCTTTTAAAGCATCAAAATTATGCACAACTTTTCCTTTTTGCATTACGTCAGAATTTTTAAAAATACTACTTCCAATTACTTCGTTAGTCGATTTTGATTCATTTATATCTAAGTATAAAGAAACGTTACACCAAGATTTTATTTCATCTAAATATTCTATCAAATCTATTTCTCTCAAAATATAACAATTAATAATTTTCTGTCTTATTTCAATGCTTAATTTTTTAGATCGATTACATTTTAAATTATTTATTTGAAAATTTTTATCATCAATGTTCTTTTTCATTCTCTTTAATGGCTGCTGTGGCTGATTTAATTTGTGACTAGGTCGTTTAAGAGGACTTTTGTAGTCCCAAATTTTGACTGCGTCTTGGGAATTAATAATTTCAACAGCCTGTGAGATGTTTACATTGCCTGATTTCTGTTCTTTTTTATCTTCTTCATAGATTAATTTAATATCGTCATCGTCTTCAGCCATTGCGATAGAAGATGTGAACGCGTTTAATATTGACTGACAGTCAATTGTAACATCATTTAGGCTTGTATTTTTATTACTATCCTCACTATTACTAAATGTACTCGGCAAAAGATCGATTGGCAATGTCTCATCAAAAAAACTGGATCCGCTTTCATCGGATGAAAATAAGCTAACATCTTTGGTAGATGCATCTTTAGTAGACACATCTTTCAATAATTTGTTTTCATTAGCATTTTCTGGAGTACCAACGATCAATTCATTATCCCCGAAACTGATTTCTGGTGACATTATTTTATCGGATGCTCGTAATTTTGATATATTATTTAGTGCAGTAGAAAAGTCTAAAGATTCCCAGACTATATCATCTTTTAATATCGACGGACTATCAGTACGAGCAAAATTAATATTGTTAATTATAGGGCTATCTTTAATTTCAATGCAATCTTGGTCAATTTTTTCTTTCCGCGAGGATTTCTTTTCTTGAGTAGAATGTTTAGAGTTAGCGGTTCTTTCCACATTATCCTTTATTAGATCTTCTTTATATGATAGTAAGGATCCATTATTCATAAGTTTCTGGTCATTATTTTCGTTATCTGTTACGATGCCATTTATTGCTTGAAGATTAGATTGTTTTTTCGTTGATAAATTTTCCGGAACTATATGGCCATTTGTACCAATGATTAAGTTGCGGTTTTGTTGCGAATTCGAAAAATTTTTACAGTGAGAATTTGAACTCTTATCATTGCAAATTGTTTTATTCTCTAATTCATTCCATTTTATTTCAGTTACTCCAATCTCTTCTTGTAAATATTTTCTCGCTTCAAGGATTAAATTTAGAGCCGCTTCTTTAGCAGTCATACCACAACAACCAGTTATCCAAATATTTTTAATTTTATTGCGCTTCTTTAAATCGCATTGGTCATCACCATCTATTTCTTTTTCGCTCTGAAATGGAACCGCTTTCAGCAGTATATTTTCTATAGTATTTACATCTGCTGAAGCTATACTTGATATTGTTTCAAAACCTTTATCAAATAGTGCTCTTGCTCTTATCCCATTTAATGATGTCAACTTCATCAGTTCAATTAACTCTGAATGTATACCAAAATGGAGACGATCCTGGAACTGAGAAATTAACAATTCCATATTCTTCCATCCCAATTGATGACAAAATGCTGTTACCATTCCTAAAACCAAAATTCTAGCTAGACATGTAAAAAATAAAAATATAAAGTGCCAAAAATTAAACACATACCCGCAAATGTAGCAGCAGCTTGTTGTAGTCCCTGTAAGAAACCTCTAGGACATTGAAATTTCTCTGCTACTTGTGATAATGGTACTTCATTTACTAAATCTTGCAAAGCCAATGCCGTATAAAACCTAGAACATGTTTTTATTTTTAAACAAATATATGAAAAGTATTGCAAAAGAAGCACTTAAAGATTTTGAATTTAATAGCAATGGGAATAAGCTTTGTTTTTAACTGTAAAGTATCATATATAGCAATTTTGTACTGGCAGAAATATAATATAACTATTTGATCAATATGATTTAATTATACCTTTTATGAATATTCAGTTTCTTCTGATCTATTTTCGTATGATTACTTCCTCTCAAACGTTGTATTATAAAACTTTCTTGGATACCAATCAGTTCACCAACTTTTTTCATTGCTCTGGTTAAAGACTCCCATAGAGTTAATAAATGTAACCAATCAATATCATTCCATTGACTGCTAACACTATATGGTGTCACTAAGTAGATGAGATGTAAATCATTTTCTAATACAATACATTGTCGAGCCTTCTGCAGTTCACAGAATAAAGACAGTCCATCATTAGGAGCCATTGAGGATGATAAGCAAGCTTTGCCTAAAGAAGTGGCTACATATTGAATCTCATTACCATCATCCTGTACTCTTATCAATTCATAATTTTTTAATTTATCTAAAGTCTCCCCTAATAGTAACATTTGTGACTGTATCTTCTTTTCTTGGTTAAATAATAAAGAACATTTTGTATACAGATTCAATTCAGACTCAGTACATGTTACTTGACTAGCAATGATTTCAAGTACAGCCCTCATATATCTGTCCTCACTTTCTATACAACTTTTAACAGGATTCAAAACACCTATCATTAATTCTTGACCTATTTTTTTCTCCGCCTCTGTACATATTAGTATACTTTCTCCTTTTACATCTCTGCCCATTCTACCTGCTCTACCAATCATCTGTTTATAAGTCAAAATATTTAAAGGCTGTCTTTGAAATACAGGTGTTCTTATAATAACTTTTCTTGCAGGTAAATTAACACCAGAGCTGAGTGTAGATGTTGCTACTAAAACTCTAATAGCGCCAGATTTGAATGCACCTTCGATTATGTCTCTTTCATCAAAAGTAAGACCTGCATGGTGATAAGCAACACCAAAAGATACAATATTTTTTAAAATTTCATCCAAACCAACAGGACAATTTTTGAGTTGTTCCAAAACTTCTGCAATTTTTTCTTTGTTTAACTGATTTCTTAAAACTGTACCTATTTCATTATTTGTACATCCCAATTTGAAAAATGTTGAAGCAATACTTTGTGCTAGACTTTCACATCTATTTTTAGTCATGCAAAATATTAATACTGAGCAACCTTCTTTAATTGTATCCAAACAAATATCCAACACACTTTCATTTTCATTTTCCAATCCTGTATTATTACCTATTGATCTTAAGTATGTTCCTTTTTTATCATATAATTTTTTCCCCACTAAACAATACTCTTCTAGGGGAATAGGTCGAAAATCTGTAATAAATAATTCTGCATCCAACCAAGCAGCCAAAACTTCTAAATTAGGCAATGTAGCTGACATACCCACAATTTGTATGTTGACATCATTTGCCTTTAAAGAAATGTACTTAATTTTTGTTAATAGAAGCTCTAAGATGTATCCACGGCTTGAATCCCCTAATAAATGTAACTCATCAACCACAACAGCACCCAATTCAGAAATATTACCTTCATCAATAAGACGATTAACTAAACTATTTGCTTTTTCTATTGTACATATGGCAACATGCACGGCTTGTAAACCTCCCGGTGGTGATTGTGATCCCATAAACCCTTCAACTCTTATCCCAGAACTAGAGAGTATGTCTTGTAAGTAAAACATCTTCTCCCTTACAATAGATACAAAAGGTAAAATAAATAATACCTTTTTTTGACGCTCTAATATTGTTTTTATTGTAAGTATTTCTGCTACTAAAGTTTTTCCTGCAGATGTGGGCGCAGAATAAACTAAATTACGATGTTCCAGTAACACATTTGATTGGCTAAGGCAGGATACTTGCCATTCAAACATTTCTTTAATACCTTTATCTTCATATTTTTTTGTAATTTCAAATGGTAAGCCCCAATTCATTAACTTTCTTACATTTATATTGTTCTCAGCCTTTTTGACTCCCTTAGTAGTTAGACTTAACTCTAAATTTGAGACAGATTTTTTTTCTGTGTTGCTCTTTATATTCTTATTGTTCCGTTCAGCTAAATGAACAGTTTGTGTAATGTAATCTCTCACTGTCACTAAAGAGTTGTGTATTGAAAAGGAATTGTCGAAGCAATTTTCCAAAAATGAAACATTCTCTACTAATATTTGAGAATCAATCACATCCTTGTTAGTTGCGGCCATTTATATGAACTTAGTATCTTGTACATTAAACTAAATTGATTTATAATTAAAATAAACACGATACCGATACAGTATTACACAATAAACAATATAAATTTATTTATTTACAATTTGTGATTATAAAAATCACAATCACATTTTAAATATGACATTTACGTTGACTATCACAGAGTATTTTGTTTTGTAACTGTTAATGTCATATGTCATTTCAGCTTGAAAATAAAAACAATGAATAATCTTATAAGTACTCTTTGGTTGCACAATACCAGAAAAACATGTTTTTTTTTAACAATGAAATCCCTTTTATTTACTCTTCGCATATATTAATTAATTACACCATATTTTTTTGAATATCACGAAGAAATTAATCCATAAGTTTTTCACCTCTTTAACGCCTTTATATTAGTGCTAATTTGTGCAAAAAATAGTTCTGTAGTAGATAACGGTTTGTAAAAGGGTAAATTAAACACTCAAATATAAATATCTTTTATATTAAAATAAATTATATCACAAATTATTGCTCATGATGCAATGCAATATCACAAGTGGTGTTTACACAAAAATATTTAGTTTTTATTCACATTACTAAACACATTGCAACAAATTAAACAATAATAACTTTAATTTCTTCTTCAAATTACATCTATAAATTGCATACCGGTATAATTTTCAACTTCTCATTATTATTTTTTTTTATACTTATATAGATGCTTGAAAAATCATAAGTCAATTTTAGTAGCAGTTGATTCTTTTCCTTCCGTAAGAGCTCGAGATTCGTGAATAAAAACCGCGTATGTAACACCCTAAAATAAAATAATAAACCAAATACAATCATTTGATAATTTAAAATTGTATGTATGGAAGTGAGTGTGTTTGCCAAACTATCAGTACCCATAAACTAAAAAAAAGACTTATAAATTAAATATAATGACACCTCACTCATTAAAACTTAGTTCAGCAATTTAGGCTCTACATGATACATAAAAATATTAGCACGGGACATATTACCCTCCTTTCAGTCCGGCAAAAATACATACCTGTTGCAAAGCAGCTCTAACAAAACCTTCATTTGCTGACACAGTAAGAGCTTTAATTCTATGACCAAAATTGAATATGACTTTAGAGCGCAATCTTACGTGGCCTCTAATTTTCAAATTTTGCCTTGGATAGTCATCTATACCTATAAACAATAGTCAAGTTTTAGAACAAAGTTGTAATTTAAATACATTTAGTGCTACATTTTTTACATCATAGTCATGGATTCAAAATCTATATATATGAAAGAAAGTTGTGTTAGTTACACTATTTATAACTCAAGATCGGTCAAACTGATTTAGCTGAAAATTGATGGGGAGGTAGCTTAGAACTAGGAGACGGACATATGAACTTTTTTATCTTGTGTACATTTTTTTATTCCGCGCGGACGAAGTCGCGGGTAAAAGCTAGTTATTTAAAATTTAAAATAAGACATTTCTTACCACCACTGTCATCTGGATAAACTTTGATCATTTCTTTTAAAATCGCAGTCCTTTGCTTTTCTAAAGGTCCTCCCAAAATATTGATAATCTTATTAAAATCGTCCCATGCAGTTATACAGCATACTAAAGTCTTTCCTAAAAATACTTAGTATTTACTTAGTCTTACTTAAATTACAATTGGATGTAAAAATTTAAAGAAAGAATTTAGAATATAATTTTTTACACACACTACAATTTTAATGATTTTTGTATAGAATAATTTCTTACCTTGAAATAATCTATCCAGCACTGGCTTCACAGGTCTTTCCGCTTCCCAAGCAGCTTGTTGTGTTAGAACTTCTTGTTTGAACACATAATTACAATGGCCATTTGTCATATTACTAACATAAGCCATCATAGCACTAACATCTAGATTTAATGTTTTAATTTCTAGTTGACTTTCTATACATTGGGGTACATCTTGGATGGATTTTTGTTCACTGTAAATGTATGTATAATTATAAAAAAATAATATAGTATTGTATATAACTTCTTTTAAACTGTATGGAGGTGCACACACAATTTTAACATCATAATCAGATCAGGGGTGGGTTAAAGTTTGAATTTTATAATACATATTTTGTTTGTACATTTGTGACATTTCCCAAAGATTACATATACATATTATTTTGCCAGTGTGCCAACTTTCTATTTATGTTAAATAATCAAAATTGTAAAGTTGGCTCTGTTATATTGTGGCTCTTAGGTTTGTAATTTTAACACTTACTTAAAATCTAGTTCTTCTTCATCAGACTCCCATGAATTATCACAGTCATCATCATTGTGTTTAGAATCAGGTAGAACTTCACCTTTCACTATAACACCAAGTGATTTCAATTTGTTAGCTAATGATTCTTCTATACCACTGACAAACTCAAATACAACCTGAAATAGCAAGAGTTTTTACAAAAATTTTCACATTTTTAATGACTAGAATTATTTTAAGGTAACAATTAAATAGGATCTAAGTAAAAAACAATTTACATAACTCTTCAGTAGATCTACTAACCTTTGGTGGTTGATACATACATGGATAGAGTTTAGCGCACTCTACATAATCTTGTGCCTGGTCTACAATTGATCTTGCACCATATGATGCATTTCCAGAACTAAGTGCAGATAGTGATTTTGGATTCCGAGCTATCACTAAAAAAGAAATAGATTTTAAGTTTTTTTGCTCCTAAACAAGTCCTAAGCTTGTTAATTATAGGAAGTAACACATTTCTAACGATACTACATGTAACTATAAGTATTCTAAATAAGAATGTGAAACATAAATGTGTTCCAAATTAGAAAGTCAATATTAGATCAGAGATTAACTTTTTTTTTTTTGCTAAAATTCATGCACATTCTTATTTGAAAAATACTATTACAACCATTTGTGATAGTATGTTTTGTTTATTTAAAAGTTTAGGTCTTAACTTGTATCAGTATTTAATAATTTTCAATTAACTGTGTGTTTACACAATCTAAAATACCTTTGTTCCATATTTTTCCATTATCACTAATTACATCAACCAATAATTTATTTTCGTCACTAATATGAAATATTTTACACACAGCGACAGCGCCTGGCCTTGTTGCACAGTCAACCAAAGCACTTAAATGTCGGAGATTTGAACATGCCAGTTGTTCTATTTTGATCTTATCCGATTTCTGTAACTGAAACAAAAAATTGCATATTGAGAACAAATTAAGAAGTCTTTGGCCTGCCTATTACTAAGGGCTGATAGACTAAATAAAGTAGTAAATTGGAGGTTAATTATAAAAATTATTACTCTTTGCAAAAAATGTATCTCTTGTCGTATTTTCCTTTGTAGTTTCAGATTACCGTCCAATTCTTCTATAACATTAATTCGTGTGATAAGTTCTAAGCCAAAGTTTATTTTTTCATCCAACATTTTCCTCAATTCCTCAGCTGATGGAGCCATGTTACTTTATATAACTTTCTATTCTTGTTATAATAATTTTTGTATTATATCTACATGACACCTTTTATAAAAGTTATAATTTAATTTAATGATTATAATAACCACCGGTTAAAATTGTGCAATAAAAATTTCAGTTGTGAAAATTATTACTGAACAGTTTTATTGTCGTTACAATTTTACTGTACGTTTAGGTCGAATTAAAAACTATTTAATCAACTTTGCTAATGTTTCGTAAATTTAATTTTTTATTTACTATCTTGTCTTGAGTTATTGACTTGAGTTGAAATAAAAAATCGAAATGTCAAATGTCAAAGTCAAAATTGTTAAAAAATTGACTAAAAAATTTGATACAAGTTGCGTTTTTGAAACACAAATATCATCACATGGCCGTAGTTAACAACTAACAATTTTCTTACGTGTTAAGATGCTTGTTTTTTAATTGTTGGTGGACAAAATAAAAAATAGTAATCAATAAAATGAAATAAAAATTACAAATCACTACTTTGATTTTCGAACGCATGCAGTTCTTGACTTTTTTGAAATGACGTCATTATCACGTGACCTACATCCAACAAATCGGCCAACCAGAAACAAGCACCCGACTAACCAAACTACAGTTTAGAGAAATGGCTGACGACAAAGAAGTCGAAAAAACGATTGCAGAAGACTTGGTTGTTACCAAGTACAAATTAGCGGGTCAAATTGTTAACCGTAAGTACAGCGATACGTCTATAATTGTTAAAAAATACTCGATTCGTCAGTAAATGATTTCTCTATCTACTCGTCTCATGGACGCGTGTCATCGCCATGCGGACAACGTGCTATCCCTAAAGCCAATTCCTGAAACTCTTTCAAAACTTTTCTTGTTCGATTAAATGAAAAGTTTGTAATGTTCATCAATTTTCAAAATTCTTCGTTTCAGGCGTTTTAGAGCAAGTAATCGCAAAATGTGTGCCTGAGGCGTCTGCAAGAGAAATATGTGAATTTGGAGACAAATTAATATTAGAAGAAACATCTAAGGTATTCAAAAAAGAGAAGGATTCTAAGAAGGGGATTGCATTCTCGACATGTGTGTCTGTAAACAATTGTATATGTCACTTTTCACCGATTCCAAGCGAAACTGATTACTTTCTAAAACAAGGCGATCTTGCGAAGATGTGAGTATGGCACAAAAGTCAGTCGTAGTTCAATAAAAAGAATTTCAATATGATTCCAAGTAGTTTTAGAACATTAGTTAACTACTTTCTGTATCTTAATCTACATGACACGACTTTGATATAGTCCTGTTTTATTTTTACTACAGTAAAAAATCTAACATTGTAATTAATCTCACTATTTGACGCTGTACGTCTCAGTAAAATTTTAATTGTAAATAATTGTATTTGAAACTAGTTATATTTTTTTATTCAGAGATCTTGGTGCTCATATAGATGGCTTTATTGCGGTGGTTGCCCACACTGTGGTGGTTGGTGGTGGCGAGGTCACAGGGCGTGCAGCGGATGTTCTCCTTGCTGCATATCTTGCCAGCGAAGCCGCCTTAAGATTATTGCGACCAGGCAATGAGGTATTACATTTGTTCTTTATAAGTTATAATTTTTTCTTCGCACTGGTGTTAATTTTTAAACCTATGTAATAATAAAAAATTTCTTAGTAACCGTAACAAATCAATTAGTTCATTTTATTACAGGAAGCTACTCATATCTTAATACATTCCCTTCATCAATCAAAATGATAAGATATGAAAAGTCCTAGGGATAGATTATAACTTCCTGAATCTTTCCATAATAACTAAAATAGTTAATTTTGGTACAAGCTCAGGATAAAATAATGGAAAATTCTTGTGTGACAAAAATATACTTATTTTTGACAGAAGATCTTTCCTACATCAAATATTTAATTTTCTCTCAACTTAAAAGACTTGAATTTTATGATAAAATACTTAACATTATTTGTTTTATTTTTAGAACCAAGCAATAACAGATGTAGTACAAAAGATTAGTGCAGAATATGGTTGTAAGCCCGTTGAAGGGATGCTTTCGCACCAATTAAAGCAATTCCGAATTGATGGTGAAAAGAGTATAATTCAGAATCCTTCCGAAGCTCAGCGTAAAGAGCATGAGAAAGCTACATTGGAAACATATGAAGTTTATGGAATGGATGTGCTTGTTTCTACAGGAGAGGGTGTTGTAAGTAATTAAACTTTCTGATCTTTCCTAAATTTGCAAATAGTATATGTAAAAAAGATGCAAAAATTTTATTAACAAATAGAAATCTATATATATAAAAGAAAGTCGTGTTAGTTACACTATTTATAACTCAAGAACGGCTGAATCGATTTGACTGAAAATTGGTGGGCAGGTAGCTTAGAACCGGGAAACGGACATAGGATAATTGTTACCCCGTTTTCTATTTTTTATTCCGCGCGGACGGAGTCGCGGGTAAAAGCTAGTTCATAAATAAATATGTCCTATATATAAGAGGCAAAGTAACAAATTGATGTGTTAAAAGCTACCTCTTAGTCTAGTTAACAACATGCACTAAACACAAATACACATTTACAGGTGTAAACCTGTTTTTTTGCTAAAGTAAAAGAGCCTGTGTGGCATCTTTTCCTATGTGGTTGAAACTTTGAGAGCCTCTCCTGTAATTATGTCAATTTGCACATTGAAACTTATTTGTAGGAGCTATCGAAATGTTTCCTCGGTTGTGTTATGATCCTGGCTTTCTCTTTGTTATCTATATATATAAAAGAAAGTCGTGTTAGTTACACTATTTATAACTCAAGAACGGCTGAATCGATTTGACTGAAAATTAGTGGGCAGGTAGCTTAGAACCAGGAAATGGACATAGGATAATTTTTACCCCGTTTTCTATTTTTATTCCGCGCGGACGGAGTCGCGGGTAAAAGCTAGTCTTTTATAAAATGATCATATTGTTTTGTGTGTGTGTGTGATTTAAAAATGAAACATTAACATGTACCAATAAGACAAAATATTTTTATTAATAGGCCCTGAATTCTTTCCAGGTTTAGTTTTAAATAACACATCTGGCAGTACTCAGGGAAAAGTAAAGTAGTATTAACTCTTCTGAAATGCTATATAATACATTTCAGCTTTTAAAATACTTCTACATTCAATTTTGAATGTTATTTATTTTTAAATTGCGTTTAAATTTGATTTTAACAGTTTTTTTTATTTCTTTTAGGGTCGTGAAATGGATACTAGATGTACAATATATAAGAAAACCGATGAAATTTATCAACTTAAATTGAAAGCATCAAGAATGTTCTATAGTGAGGTATTAGCATAATATTTTTTTTTTCTAAAGGAACAATTATTTTTTTAATTTCTATAAATATATATTTTTTTTATTCCTAAATGTTGTGGTAGAAATTTATTCCCTGAATTTTTTTTATAAGTAATACACTTGGATGTTGTATTGCTGTTAACATTTCAGGGTATATGGATGTAATGTGTTTGAGCCATTGTGGAACCCTTAATGGTACAGTGGTATAATTCATTACCACAAAAGTTCTATAGGATAATGTTATTGTTTGTTTGTTTATAATAAACACTATTCCTTTTTGTGTAAATAAATTTAAATGCATTTATATTTAATGAGGATTTAATTATTTTTTCTTTTGTAAAAGGTTCGCAACAAGCATGGCTCAATGCCATTCAACTTACGCAGCTTTGACAAGGAGACAAGTGCCCGCCTCGGTGTGGTTGAGTGTGTCAATCACAAGCTTATTGAACCATTCCAGGTATGTTACTAACCAACGAATTTATATGAATGTTGTCATCAGCAGTAGTTCATTCACTGTATAGATCCAAATGTTTTGAAAAAAAAAATTATTTTATATCTTTTTGTAAAAAAAATTATATGTAACTAGCTGTCGCCCGCGATTCCGTCCGCGCGCAGTTAAAAAAAAATAGATGTTGGCCGATTCTCAGACCTACTGAATATGCTCACAAAATTTCATGAGAATCGGTCAAGCCGTTTCGGAGGAGTACGGGAACGAAAACTGTGACACGAGAATTTTATATATTAGATATGTGAATTTCGATAAAAGTTTGGTTTCATATACATACTTATTTATTTAATGTAGTGTTTCCCAAAGTGGGCGATAACGCCCTCTTGGAGGCGTTTGAAACCTAGGAGGGGGCGTTAGAGGCCCAAAAAATGGGGGGCATTGAAATTAATTAAAGTAATGAAATTGTGATTTTTAAGTTTTAGGGCTGAATAAAAATTAGGGTCGCTCTGAAATATAATTGATTTTCAAAGGGGGCGGTGAAAGAAATAAGTTTGACAATCACTGATTTAATGTATGGTTTTTGAAGTTATAAATGTTGCATTTTATATTATAGGTTTTATATGAACGACCAGGAGAATTAGTAGCGCAGTTCAAGTTCACCGCACTACTGTTACCAAGTGGTACCCACAGAATTACCGGATTGCCCTTTGACAAGAGCCAGTGTAAGACTGACCGCACCATCAAGGATCCCGAGCTTAATGTAAATATAGCTTACTGATTAAAATTACAGAGATTTAGGGTATTTTTGAGATATCTAATACATCTTTTCAAGAATATGTTCTAAATAACATACCCTGTTATCTTTCAAAATAGATTTCCACATAATCCATTTTGAACAAGCGCAGGGTAGAGCAAATGTGATTTTTTTGAGCTGGTTTGTTTTTCTTAACACTTCAGTTTGAAGAATTACTACATTCATAATATGTAATTGTAACAGAAGTTGAATTTTACAGTTTAAGACATCAATAATATTTTCCAGTTGTTTAATAACTTTTTTTTGTTCATCAGTCTCTTCTGAACTCCTCCGCGAAATCCAACAAGAAGAAGAAAAAGAAAACCGGCACAGAAGAAGCCATGGAGGTTGAAACTGCTGCATAGCATATCTGATCATCCTCACAATGAGGACTATATTGCTGAAACTTTATACAAACTCTCATTTCACTGACATGCAAAACATCCAGTACAATAAAATTAACATTGGAAATAAATTAATAATGCGAAAATATTTTATTTTCAACTCCCATACACTCCTGTTATCGTAAAATCATTTA
Source organism: Papilio machaon (assembly GCF_912999745.1). Taxonomy (NCBI): domain Eukaryota; kingdom Metazoa; phylum Arthropoda; class Insecta; order Lepidoptera; family Papilionidae; genus Papilio; species Papilio machaon. The sequence continues at coordinate 2,245,853 of NC_059993.1, read as the reverse complement.
AAATGTAAGAACTCTCTCATTGACACAAAATTTTTCTTGCAGTCACAATATAAGTATTTGTAAAATTTGAATTAATAAAATAAATTTTTTACAAACTATGATCAAATATTTCTTTTCCAATTCAAGTTTGTTTTACCTCTTCGTACTTACGATAAATGTTATATGTATTAGAAATAATGGGTGCACAACATTTTTCTTCAGTACATATTAATTAATAGTACATTTGATATATGATGATATAGATATCAATTTATCTGTATTTGTTTAAATTTTACATATTAAAGTCATCTTATCTATCTATATCTATAAAAGAAAGTCGTGTTAGTTACACTATTTATAACTCAAGAACGGCTGAATCGATTTGACTGAAAATTGGTGGGCAGGTAGCTTAGAACCAGGAAACGGATATAGGATAATTTTTATTCCGCGCGGACGGAGTCGCGGGTAAAAGCTAGTATTTATATAGATTTAATAGGTGTTCCTAAATAACAATTACATTGTTAAAGACTTGAAAGATGGTTATTTTTCTATTGTTATACTAACTTATGTCATATAACTTTCCTATTGACACTGAACATAATTAACATTGTGATAATGTCTAGGACATTTGAAATACACTTAATACATGTTCTTGGGCATGTATATTTGATAGCAAAACTGAAAAATAATAATTTGGAAATAATACACCTTCAAGTCTGAAACCTGTAATTCCAGATACTGTATTTGTGAAAAATTAATAAATCAAACTGCCACATTTGTGGATCGTTTTCTAACCTTAATTTAAATTTTGCTACATTTACACACTTTATTTACCCTATTATTATTGGACTGACTGACATACTAGAGAATACTCCTTTATAGAAAGAAATGGGTATAGTATTTTATATATATTGTATTATAAATGTATGTTTATAAGTACAAGAATTATTTTTTACCTATACTAATATTAAAAAGAGGAATAATTTAATTGCTTTGAAGAGGCTCTGAAAAATCATTCATTCTTAAGAAGCTACACTATCCCTGGGTGCTGTGTGTAGGTGATATTTATTACTAGATTTTTTTTTGGAATTCAGCATAGATTAATCTGCTACTAATCCTATATATAATAGTTTGGTGGAATATATGAATGATTATTATCATATACCTCAAGAGTGCCATAATTGATTGGAAAGAAGCTACACAATTTAGATAAAACTGTACAGCCATATCCTTCACTATAGAAATAAGGGATAATAGGACTAGAAGAAATGAAAAAATATTTTTTTTGTTTATTGTTCTTTAAGATATTAACAACAGTCACAATTAATGCCAACTTATTAACTTTAATAACATGTAATACTAATAAGTTTAAATAATAATCTAGTTAAAGAAAATCATATTTTTCCTATCATTTATTTGGTACCCTCTTGACTGCTTGCAGGTTCATTAGAGGTTGCTGATGATATTTTGTCATATGCTAATGTTATTGCATTTGTGGTATGAGTCGGAAGGTTAATTAGGAATTGAAATGTTGATTTCACACCACAGTTCCAGTAGTATTTGAATAAATACGATACTCTATCATTTGATGGAAGTGGAGGCAACTGAAAACAAATCAAGTGAAAATTATAATCAAGGTTTATGAATACCATTTATATAAAAACCAATTTAAATAGATTTATAGATTTTGTTTAATGGCGTAATCCGTATTTAAATTTACCGGGACTCAATTCTAAAGATGTTTGTGAAAATTATAAAGCAAGAAATAAGTAACACAGTCGTTTTATTACCTCAAATGGTATTTGTTTTTTGAATTCACCAACATATGGGGACATTCCTTTCTCTAATTCTTCATATAGTTCTCGAGTTGTCTCACTATCCTTCCAAACACCTTTATCCACAGTGTAATATACTGCTGAACCTAATACAGCCGATTTAATACCGAACCTGTGAATAAAAATCACAATTTTATAAATTTTGGTTTACTTAACACTTACAAAAAGTTAATGTTTTGTATTTACTTTATCATTTTGTTGGCTTATGAGAATGTTAACCTAAAATAATTCTTAAATATTTTGTTTCATTACGTAATTTGACTTTGACATATTTTTAATGGTTCTGTCAGATGTCAATGTTATAGCCAGAGCTGGGCGTTAACTCGTTAATCCGTTAATCGTTAATTAACGAAGTTAACATTTTGCTTAACGGATTAACTTTTAAGTTAATTTCAAAAAGTGTTAACGCTTTTGTTAACTTCCGTTAAACTCAACTTCCGTTAATAAAAGTCCGTTAATCGTTAAATTAGAAACTTGGAGACGTGCTGTCATTTTGTTTAAATTACGTGCCACGCCACGCTCGTAAGTTCAGCCATGTTGGGCGACTGTCGGCGACTCGAATGGTGAGCGAAAGAGTTGATAATTGATATATGTGAAGTTCGCGTGCAAGTGCGATGCATCAGAGCGTCCGAGAAAGACGAGACCAACAGGACAAAATCAAAAGAAGGTTCAAAATAGTATATTTCATTACGAGTATATAAAAGCACGAGTATGTAATAGCCCACATTCCGAACACTCTTTGTCCCTGCAATACGCCACTTTTTGAACAACTGTATTAAAACACTTTTTTAATCGTGCTTTTTCTTTAGCTTTTTCAAACTCGTGCGTTCTCTTTCTCATCTGTCAAAATAATGTCTGTTAAAAAGAAAAACCAACCAAAATTTTTTTACAAAAAAAGTCATTGTAGTTTTTATGATTCATGCAAATATTTCTAAAAAGAAGCTCCTAATTTGTTACAATATCAGATTTAATGATTTGATTCAATGAATTAGGTTAGTTTTAATGTTATTTCATCACATTAAATTTCATTTCATATCAATAAAAATAATCTACTGAAGACTTGGTTATTTGGGCATAGTTCCCTCTACCCAGAATGGGTGAAGAAAACAAAAAAATCTCTGTTTGTATTCTTTTACGGTTGGAGCCATTTTCCAAACATTTTAGTTGAGTTTATTGTATTTTTATTATTCTATTAAATTGCTTAATTTTTTCGCAACTGTATCAAAAATAGTTGTTTAGTACACGTGAGAAACTGTCATTACAACTTGTTCCGGAACTCTTTGCAATGACAGGCTTTCCGCACTCGTAATGAAATATACTATAATGCATTCATATTTGTCTCTAATACGAATGTGTTCATTCTATAAATGTATAGTCAAATTACTATTTTAAACAAGTGTCGCCACATCAGTGTGAAATTAGTATGTATAATTTTGGTATGATTAACTGTTAACGATTAACTTTAACTTGCGTTAAATTTTCGAGAATTGAACGCTTTAACGATTAACGAAGTTAATTTTTTAATTAACGAATTAACGATTAACGAAGTTAACTTTTCGATTAACTGTGCCCACCTGTGGTTATAGCCTATTTATTTTCAATTTAAACGCAAGTCAAATTACTTTTACAAGTTAATTTGAAATACTGGGAACTGATTGATTTAAAAATATTATTAAAGTCCGTATTTAAGGATTTATTTTAATCAAAATTAATATTATAAGAAAAGTTAGAAAAACAATGACACTTGACATAACTAATAAAATATAGTGACATATGACATATCTGTAAATAAAAACTCTATGATGTAGTTAAAAATCTTCAACCAGTGTCTTTAACATCCTCCCTTTTTGACTACATCATTGTGAGTCCAATTTCTTTGGATATCTGAAGAAGCTTTGGTCTGTGGACCGCTTTTGTCAGAATGTCCGCCAATTGAAATTCTGTCGGTACATACTCTACAGTAATATCACCATTTTCTATGAGTTCTCTTATGTAGAAATGTCGTATAGCAATATGTTTAATTCTTCTATGCATTTCAGGATTTTTAGCAATCTTTACAGCTGCATCATTATCAACTTTGAGTTTAGGTACCTCTTTGAGAGTTGATATTTCGTTAAATAATCTTTTCAGCCAGATTATCTCTCGAGCTGCTTCGCTAGCAGCAACTAATTCAGCTTCCGTGCTGGATATGGCAACACAAGTCTGTCTACGACTGCACCATGAAATTGCTGCTCCTGAATATAAACATAAAATTCCAGACGTTGAACGTCCTGTGGTGGCATCACCCGCATGATCTGAATCACTATAGCATTCTAGGATTCCTGTCTTATATTCCTTTTTGTAGACAATACCGTAGTCCAGGGTTCCCTTAATGTATCTTAAGATTCTCTTGACCCTTGAAACATCTGCAGGAGTGGGCTTATCTAATGCTCTAGATACCACACTTATAGCATAAGCTAGGTCTGGTCTACTTCCAACCATAAGATAGGCCAAGGCTCCTACAGCTTCTCTATAAGGAAATGTAATTTCATCTATTGACTCTTTCTCCAAGTCTTCTTTGATGATAGGCGTTGTAACCGCTTTACAATCACTCATTCCAAAACGTATTAAGAGCTTTTCTGTATAATTCTTTTGAGAGAGTTTAATACTAGACTCTGTGTTTTTTATTTCTAGACCAAGGAAGTAAGTTGCTGCTTTGACAGTTATTTTGAAACGTCGTGTCAGCTCCTTCATAACTCTTTTTGATTCAAGTAGGTTGCTTGAAGCAATCAAACCATCATCTACGTATAAAGCCAATATGATTTTTGAGTTCCTTGTGTTTCTTATAAATAAACAGTTATCATTATCACATTGCTTGAAGTTAATAGATGTTAGATAATCAACGATGCATTTGTTCCAGCACCGTGGCGCTTGTTTTAAACCATAAAGGCTTCTCATCAGCTTGCATACGTTATTTGAACCATCATTATAACCCTCAGGTTGTTTCATGAAGATTTCCTCAGATAACGATCCATTCAGAAAAGCTGTTGACACGTCGAATTGTGTTAGCGTTAGTCCTTCATTTGCAGCTATGCTCAATACAGAACGTATTGTAGCCATTTTGGCAACTGGGCTAAATGTCTCTTCGTAATCAATGCCTTTTCTTTGTGTATAGCCACGAGCTACTAGCCTTGCTTTAAATTTATCAAGAGATCCATCAGCGTTTGTTTTAGTTTTGTATACCCATTTGCATGAAACTGGCTTTCTGCCTTTAGGTAGTGGCACTAAAATCCAAGTTTTCATCTCTTTAAGTGATTTCATTTCACTATTCATAGCTTGAATCCATTGATTCTTTTCTGGACTTGCAAGGGCTTCTTGATATGTCTTTGGATCTTCACCATTTGATAAAACATTTGCTGCAGACATCAAAACATAATCATCATATCGAACTGGTGGTCGTAGTTGAGATCTATCTCTCAATTGTATTCTCGATTCAACAGGTATCTCATCTTCATGTATATCATGCTCAAAGATTTGTTCGTCATTTGATTCTTCATGTTCATTTTCAGTTTGGTCAGGTAAATCATTAAATGGTTGAGGCACATCACAAGTGGGTTCAATGTGAACTTCGGATTGAGATTCAACTTCAGATATTGGCAGATTAAATTCTGGCTCGCATTGTTTCTCACATTCTTCCTCCCTTGCTTCATGCATTTTATGATTGTCGTTGTTTGAAGATAGCTCAATTTCAACAGAAGATTCTTCAAAAACTTCAGGTTCCTCGAGACCAATAGATTTAATGACATTTTCATTGAACAAAACATCTCTAGATCTGATCAAAGTAAATTTTCCATTTTGTTCACGTTTTAGAAGACGGTAACCATCATCTCCATCATAGCCAATCAATATACATCTTTCAGCTTTCTTAGACATCTTTTTCCGCTTCTGCTTAGGAACATGTGCATAGCATTCTGAGCCAATTATTCTCAGATGTTTGATTGATGGCTTCTTATTAAACCAGAGTTCATATGGAGATTTATTTGGTACTGGAGTAGGTCCAGTCCTGTTGAGGATGTACGTCGCAGTTGATATTAATTCAGCCCAGGCGGCAACGGGTAATTGTTGAGCGTGCATCATACTTCTGGCGGCCTCGACTAATGTCCGGTTTTCACGCTCGCTGCTTCCATTTTGTTGCGGCGTATATGGCATTGTAAGTCTTTGAGATGTACCTTCCTGTCGAAGTATTTTTCTCACTTTCTCATTGTCAAATTCTCCTCCATTGTCCGAGATGATCTCTTTAACTAAATATCCGGCCACTTTGTATTCTTGTAGTACTTGCTGTAGTTTTAAATGTACTTCAGACTTATGTTTGATACAGAATACGTGACGATATTTGGTAAAATCATCTTTGAATAGTACGAAGTACTTATTTTTGTTGAAGGATTCTGGAAAAGGTCCACAAACGTCAGTATGAATGACCTCTCCTGGTGTCTTGGCTCGTTCTCTAGTCCCAAATTTTCGTCTGTGCATTTTTCCATAAATACAGCCAGTGCATAATTCAGAGTCCAGATTAACTTTGAGTCCAAGCTCGTGTTCAATAACCTTCTTAACATGCCTTTTACTTTGGTGGGCAAACCTTTCATGATAAAGTTGCAGGACGTTATCAGTTGCTTCAACAGTGTTTATGTTAGGAGTGATGTTTGTTAAACATTGAATATTTAACTTGTACAGCCCTCCGTTCTTCACTCGTTTTCCAACTAATTTAACTTTGTCGTTCACTTTCAAATAACAAACTTCTCTCTTTGATATGAATTTGCTTTTATCTAACATGTCTTGTGCAGCAAGAACTGAGAAGAGATTTCTTTTAATTTCAGGAACATACCAGACATCATGAAGTCTAATATTTAACCTTTTGCCGTTTACAGTGGAAATTATATCAACCGCTCCCTTTCCAATAGCTTTAATCGTACCACTTGCTGTTGTCACTGTGTTATCTTGTTTGAAGTATTCAAAAGTGGCAAAAATGTCGTTGCGAAAGGTGACATGATGAGTGGCACCATTGTCGACATACCAGTTATTTGGATCTTCAACTACAGTATTCATAGCTTGGCTTGTAGTGATTTGCATTGCCAAAAGGTTAGTTTGGTTGGTATTTTGGGAGACTGTTGGCTTGGGAGGTCTTCCCGCAGAAATCCATTTTGAGCAGTTCTTTATTTTATGTCCAATTTGCTTACAATATGGGCATTTCAGCTTCTTCCCTTTCCGTTTGACTTCATCTCTATTGCTTGAAGTCACTAAAGCTTCAGCAGCAGTGTCTTCATTTTTGCAAAGTAATGCTTTTTCATGAGCACACAGTTGAGACGTAAGACTTTCTACAGTACGATTCTTCTTCGACAGTAAAATCCAACTCGCCTTGAATGAGAAATAGGCTTCCGGTAATGTGTCAAGTATTTTGCATATTAACAATATATCCGGGAGATCAGACTTCTCATCTTTCGCTAGTTCAGTCTTCAATTCAAACCAGAGGTTCTTGATCTTAGACAGATGGGTAGTCATGTCGTGTTCAGGATTCTTTTTGTAACTGAAGAATTGCATACATAGATCATACGATCGGTCTTCGGAAGTTCCATCATAGAGACGGTGAAGCTCGTCCCATACTTCTTGAGCAGTACGAAATCTCATAATTTTCTGTACATTTTCATCAGACATATTTGCTGTGAGTACCAGCTGTGCTGCGCAGTCAATTTCATGATACTTCTTAAGAGCTTTTTCATAAGCAGCCCTTGCTTCCTCTGACGCAACATCATTGTCAGATAGCACTGGCTTCTTTAAGGTACCATTTATTGCTCGTTCCAAATCATTTGCCGAACCTCGAAGCAGTAGAGTTACCTTATGTTTCCAGGTTGGCCAGTTTGCAGCACATTCCAACTTTCCAATATTAATTTCTTTGTTCATGGTAACGCTAACGCTCTGCTACCATATTAAAGTCCGTATTTAAGGATTTATTTTAATCAAAATTAATATTATAAGAAAAGTTAGAAAAACAATGACACTTGACATAACTAATAAAATATAGTGACATATGACATATCTGTAAATAAAAACTCTATGATGTAGTTAAAAATCTTCAACCAGTGTCTTTAACAAATATTTTAAGGCATAAATAATCGTGGATTCACATAAATTTTCGCTGATTTTGAAAATCGCAGCAACATTATATTCACATTCCGTTCATCTTTGTTGCATGTCAATTGTCAACAATGTCATTGCATTGTATTGTTTATTGTTACTTGTTTTATCGGTTTAATTTTATAAATGAATAAATCTATTTGCATTGCAAAAGTACAAAAAGATTTAATGTACAACAATTATGAATACTTTAAGAAAAATAGAGCAATTCATTGAATTGTGTCTTGTACCAAAACTTAACAAGAACTATGATGAATGCAAAAATCATTCTGAATTTGGAATTCGTAACAAAAACTTGGATAAAAACTTTTACCTGCTCCTAAAACAACTCGAGGCAATTAATTTCAAGAACTGTAATAATCCCGAATCGGTTATATCACAACTATTGATCTTGTATACTGAACTATCAAGTAAAAACACATGGGACGAAGCAAATTGTTTGAAGTGCTCTGAAAAACTGAATTGCTATTTTCATACATTCTACGAAATAAATCTTACAGACGTATTATTTCAAAACTCTGTATTCAACCATCAGGAAATTTTTGACAAGTGTTTTGAAAACTTACATATAAAATTGTCTCCAGCTGAATTTAAAAAGTATCCAGCTCAAATTGACGTATATCTTAGACTAATCAAAGATATAAAAGTAAGCTAATAACAACTTAATGATATGTTTGGGACAGCTCATATGTCTTAAGATATTTTTTTTATTTTCAGAGATATAATGTGACCATAGTACCCTCAAAAATACTACCCACATCTCTTAATCTAATAGATGACTATATAATAGAGAATAAGCTAAATGGATTAAAATCTTGCCTTGCAATATTGCAGTGTTTGGTAAGAAATTGTTTTTATTTTTTATCAAACTCTACTACCTTTTTTATTCAATACATATTTAATCAATAATCACTAATCAGTTATAGAGCAGATACTCTATACATTATCTTACAAATGTTTGTAATTATAGTTTTAATCATGTAAAAATAGGCTAATAAGACAACAGTTTGGGCCTCATCTATTAATCTATGTGTATTGATGTTTTCATATATCTGAGTAGCTCAGAACATGACCAGAGTCACTGTGCAGAACACAATCTTAGGTTCATGTTCTCTTTCTTAAAGGCCGGCAACGCATCTGCAATTCTCGTAGTGTTGCGGATGTCCATGGGCGTCGATGATCACTTTGGTGTTTGCACCACTCGTTTGCCCCCTTCTCTTATAAAAAAAAAAAAAAAAAATATGGGAGACCATCTGAGAGATCTTGAGCCACCAAAATATTTGAAAAGATGTATACTAAAATTTTCAACTTTCAACAGAATAAAGATGCATTTGAGAAGGGGAATTATTATGAAGTAGTATATTTAAGTCTTAAGAAACTTATAACAGAAAAAGACATTGAAGCAACAAAATTAGTTTTTGAATGTTTGTTAACATTATACCATATTCTACCAGCTAATAGTCAGGTATGTTTAATTATAAAATATACTTCTATTATTTTTAATGTCTTATGGTACACCAAGTAAATTAGTGTTTTTTTAAGAAGAGAGTAACAGACAAATATGAATCATTTTTTTTTTGCAAAATTTTGTAGTAGTTTGAAAATAAAGTTCAAAAATATATACCATTTATTTATCTTTTGGTTCAGGTCTTCAGATTTATTCTTAAATTTACTCAACTTTCTTTTTAAAATATGTTATTTTTCAGAAACAAAAACTAGATGAAATATATAATGCAGTATTGGATCAACTTATTATTGAATCAAATCTGTATAGAAAAGCTGAATGTCTAAAGTTTACAAAGACTATAATATCAATTCATAAAATACACTGTTGCAATAGAATAATATTTTTTTCCATAATTTCCGATAACTTAGATTTGTGCTGTAATGAAGCTGTGAGTGAAGTACTGCTGGAAATTGTACTACAGGTATTAATTACTATAAAAATTTTCAACAACAAATTCTACTTAGTGTTGCCACATTGTTTTTTAGTCCATAATTTTTTATCAATTCAATTACCGTTTTCTTGTTTCAGACATTAAAAGAATGGGTAAAATATTGCTGGTGTGTGTGGAAATTTTCTACGGGGCATAAAATTATTTCAAATCTTTTTAAAGTTTTATATTGTTGTAAAGATGAACGCTTGGTAACAGAAGTGCACAATTTACTTGTAACATTAATAAAATTGTGTGATGATACAGAGAAAAAAATTATTATAAATAATTTGGAAGTTGTTGATCATACTATTAGTAAGGATTTTATAAACAGGATAAATGCAATAAAATGTGATGTAACATAAAATATCATTTATTATTATTACAAATATTACTCTATTAATTAGAGTTATCACAAAATAGTAGTCCTGTGTTGCCAGTTGTGTAATTTTAATAAACAAATATAACAATAAAATTATTAAAAGAAATAAAACATTTCTTTTATTTGTCAAAACAAGCTCGTTAGTATTCAGTTACATAATTGAACAATAATTCATTTATAAAAATTGTGATTTTAGAAAAATAAATTCTTTAAAACGATTGATTTTCCATAACAATACAGTGAGATGTTTGACATCAAACCCACCTTTTCAACCTATATAAAAAATTTATTTGCCCATATCGGATAAAGTATCACAAATTTCCTCTATGGATGGCCTATTGAACCTTTCTTGTTGTAAGCAACATCTAGAAAGTTCATATATTTCTCTAGCTTTTGTCCAATTTTCAACCGTTGGATCCAATATGCTACTAATATCACCTTTTTCTTTGATACTTTCATTAACAAAATCTTTAATATGTATTCTATCATTATTACTGTTACTCACAATGGGTTTTAAACCAGTAAGTAATTCTAAAAGGACAACACCATAACTATAAATATCTATTTTCTGTGTAATAGTCCCATAAAATCCTTCGGGGGCCATGTAAGCTGAAGTACCCATTGGTGATGTTGTTACAAATGTTGATTCATATTGTTTAACAAGACCAAAGTCACAGATCTAAAACAAAAAAATGTTTATTATAATAAAAAGTACATTTCAAACAAGAAGAATATAAATCACCAAACCCGCATATTAAGTTAAAAAGAGCTGTTAAAATTTGAAAAAGGATTCAGTTTCGTGTTCATATCAATGTGTAAGCTTAATAATACTTCAAAATCTCTTCAATAAAGTTATCTGTGTATGTGACATACATAAAAATTTTCTTATTAATTTTTTTTTTATATTACAAGGTGGCAAACGAGCAAGCGGCCATATGAATTCGCCGAAATGGCGAAACCGCTGCCCATAGACATTTGCAATTGCAAATGCATTGCCTACCCTCAATCGATGAAGGAGGAGACGCACAAAAAGAGAACATTTAACCTTCCTATGCATCTCGTCCTCCATCAAATCCACCTCCCCTTCCTATCCTTTCCTTATAAGAAAAGGGTGGGAAGGGAAAGAGGACTAAAATTAGGCCTCCGGCATCACTCTCATCAGACGAAACACAGAATTACTTCACGCCTGTCTTCTGTGTGGTTGAATTGAATGTGCTAACTTATTAATTGAATTTTATCTTAACAAGAGTAGTTAGTCATTTACCTTAGGCACACAATCCTTTGTGAGCAAAATATTAGCACTCTTCACATCACGGTGAACAAAATTATTTTTCTTGACAACATTTTGTGTATTGGAGTCACCCTTTGCACTGGTATTTGGAATAATGTGTTCACTTGTGTGTAAATATTTTAAACCTTCTGCAGTGCCCATCATTATATTAATCCTTTGTCTTTCCGTCAATACTTTACGAGCCAGTTGCTCTTCTAAAGAACCTCCATCAACATATTCACATATGATACATGGAACTGGTCCATTCATTGAGAATCCCAGTATCGGAACAATATTTTTATGTCTAAATTGAATCAAGTTTTTAACTTCAGTATTGAACATGTCTATTACCATATTTGGTTTATGTGTGGGCCATAGTAAATGGGTGTGAATCTTTTTAACAGCAAGAGGTATTCTGTATTTGGGATGATATCCTAAGAAAACTTCTCCAAAACCACCACTGCCTATTTTACCACTAGGACCAAATGGACCATTGACTATAGTCTCCGAAAACTTTGATGTTATATTTTCTAATTCCTTGTACTCAAAATTAATTAAATTTGTATCTTCTAAGATTTCTTTATCAATATGACTATGCAAATCTGATATATTAGGTAATGATTTTTGGAAGGAAATATTTTCACTCTTTTGTTGATCCTGAGAGGTTCGTTTTTCACTTTCACAATTAGTAGTAGTACCACTATAAGATGAACTGCCACTGCCACTGAACTGTTCTGATTTAGGAACCATCAGTTCTAAATTAGGTATATTTCTTGATGATTGCGCAACTTGTGTAGAGTTACCTGTGAAATTAACTGTTTGCAAAATATCTATTGCTGGTATATTATAGCTGATATCTCCGTTTTCAGTTTTCATAGGCACAGTGCTAATGTTGCATACATTTTTGTCTTTAGATGTATCATTTTGAATTCTCTTAGTTGGATCGAAGGAATTAAATCTTTCATTTAACTGTTCATTTTTCAATATTATAGACACATCTGTATCAATGTCAGCACCTGGACCATCAGGTGGACGAGGCACTCGGTTCTCTGGAAATAAAGTTAATTATCATACAGTTATGGTAAAATGTCCTATAGTAGATTTTTTAAAGTAACAAAACAAAAATCATCCTCATAACAGTCATAGCATTTACCATTTTCTATTAATATTTGTAATTTAATGTTATACTTTACCATGAAGAAGAGCTGCAATTTGGTCTGCAGCTTTCAATATATTTGCCTTCTGTACAATCTCTTTTAGCGTTGACAATGTTGGTCTTATTTTCCCTGAGGTCCCCCACTCATCAATTAATATTTCTGCACATTGTCTGTTACTAATTTTTGAATAATTTTCAATAAGTCTAAAACAAAAGTTCGAATTTTATCTTGAATCATAAAATTAAGATTCTTTACGATAAACACAAAGTTCACTGTAACTGTATTTAATAAGACTTATAGATTCTGCTTTATACCTCTTCTAACAGTAATCTTAAATCACAACTTTAGACATAATGTTGCATTTTTTTTATATATATAAAGGTGACAAAATGACCGTTGCCCACAGACATCAGCAAATGCAGATGCGTTGCCTATGTTTAATCAACGGAGAAGGGGACGCACAGAATGAAGATATTCCCCTTCCTATGCGTCCCATCTTCCGATTAAACCAATTCCCCTTCCTATCCTTTCCTAATAATTAAAGGGTGGGAAGGGAAAGAGGACTAAAATCCGGCATCACACTCATCAGACGAAACGCAGATTTGCTTCCATTTCACGCCTGTCTTCTGTGTGGTCGTGGTATTGTATCGGTCGGCCCGGCTCTTTCGTGCACTCAACAAATATTGTTGTTGTGGGATCTACCATTGTTTAAATATAAAATCTATAATTATAATCGTAAACATACCTTATGTCTTTATCAGAATATTTTCTTTCAAAATCTGAGCTACCAAGATTCTTCGGTATAATTGACATAACATTTTTCCAATCGGAATTTGTTTCTAAAGTGTTAATAACGTCATAAAGAGTGCCCGCTGGTAATTTGCGCAGTTCCATATTCGCAAGCATTTTCCTTATGATTTAATCCTGAACTACTAAGAAAATATTGTCAATATTACTAGTGAGAGATAAGAAATGCCTAAAACCTATGTGAAAGTATTGTAATATTATTGTATTCTATGAAACTGTAAAAATTTTGCGATTAATTATGTATTTTTAAAGTATATTTTCAAACTGTTGAACTTGCGCGTACGCACCGACACATACGCTACGCACCCAGACAACTGACAACTTAAGCCGAACCGAACCCCATTGATTGATGACAGACAACAGATGACAATGACAACGATGATGGTACCTGGTACCAAATTGACAATTGAAAATTACGGTTATTTTTATATTATGGTTATGTAAATTAAATACTCGACACTCGCCCAATCCGCTGAGGGCTGAGGGAGAGCTATTATGAGAAAACTGAACTAAACTGACAATGACAACACAAGACTCGTTTTTAATAGGTACGAAATAAAGCTGTAATTTCAAAGATAATCTCATATCTACTTCTAAATATTTACAATATCTATGTGAAAATTGGTTCTTTCATTTTTGATCGCAATCGATTGGTTAAAAATCGATTTTTAAGAAAAATAATCGATTTTTTAATAATTTTTCAGGGAAAACAAAGAAATAATATATTTTTTCTTCTAAACACTAATTATCATATTTCATTCATATAATGTATTTGTGTTGATGAAAATAACTTGGACTGCAAAGTAGCTGAAAGCATATTATAGACTTTTCTTTTAATCCTGAGCTGATGAAGTTGCAGGCTACCGCTTGTATTAATTATGCCCTTATAATCAAAATACTAATTTTCAATAAATATTAGTGACAAAGTTACATGTTTTTCATCGATAACAGCTAAGAAATGCGGCAAAATATAATCAAAATCATCTTCTTTTTCCAACCACCCGTGGTCTTTGCCAGGCATCAATTTTTTTTTTCAGGTTATTGAAGTTAGAAACATACAGAAAAGAATTCATACTGAGGATATTTTAATAAAAGAAAGACCAAAAACAATTGTAGGGGAAAAAACAGTTTACCTCCAGAAATTTTAGAATCTAAAAACAAATGCAAGAAGCTTTTAAGCACATTAAAACTTTAAATGACGAATATGACCTATTTGGTAAATTAATTGCAAATAAAATACGAAAACTAAAAGTTCACAATGCAAAAGAAGTTGTAATGAATGACATCTATGATTTGATTTTCCGAGCAGCCATGATGGATAGCCGTGAACAATCCACTGTATTATGATCTGCCTCTTTTTTTTTATCTTAACTTCATCCTTCAAAACAAGAAAGTTATTGTAACAAAATCGCAATACGAATCTTCACGTGATAATGTAGGAGTAGCAAAGAAATTATTGAAACACACAATATAGCAAAAAATCGTGCATTTTACTAATAAATATAAATGTACATAATTTTTATTACATTATACAATCATTATAAATTTAAAAATGTATATCATGCAAAGTCAAGTGAGGAGGTAGATTGTTGAAAACGTCTCGTATTTCATCTAGTTTTTGTTGTGCGGTGAGTCTGCGCCATAGCACAGGACACTCGGTGTTCTCACATTGTTGACACTCAGAGTGGCCCGTACAGGTTCTACACATCTGCAATCATTTCATTTGGTATGTCACTGATTTTGACGAACGTAATTTTGAGGGAGCGTCGCGTCGGTGGCTCAGGGGTTAAGCACTTAACTTGCAATCTACAGGTCCTGGATTCGAATCCTGCCATGTACCAATGTGTTTTTCGATTTTTGATTTACAGTACATTTATCCGACGTTCTTACGGTGAAGGAAAACATCATGATGCTGCACATATCTGAGAAGAAATTCAATGATATGTGTGAAGTCAACCCGCACTTGGCCAGCGTGGTTGACTATGGCCTAGTCACCCTTAACTTGGGATAGGCTCCGAGCCCTTTAGTGGCGACTTATAGTCATCAGTATGATGTATGTATAATTTTGAGGAATTAATCGGACTTTTCTAAAAAATATACGTATATTTACACAAGATTTCTGGTAACTTGTGAAAAAAATTAGTTTAATCTTCACACTCACGTCATAACAATACTGTAAATGCGTGTGCGCACGCGCAAGTCTGGTGGCGAGCGGGAGCAGGGCTTGTGGCCGAGCGCAGGCGCTGCACAGAGAGCGCGCCCCCCGCGCCCCGCACACCGCGCACCGCCCCCGCTCCATGTACCTCGCGATACCACCACCGCGGCCAGCTGACGCTCTCTCCAGCTGGATCTCTCGCCCTTCACCTACTTCCTTCCACCTGACAACAAGTATCTTATATATAAAATTCTGGTGTCACGGGTTCGAACTTGAACTCCTCCGAAACGGTTTGACCGATTCTCATGAAATTTTGTGAGCATATTCAGTAGGTCTGAGAATCGGACAACATCTATTTTTCATAACCCCCCCCCCCCTATTTAGTTTTTTTTTTTTAAATGCGCGCGGACGGAGTCGCGGGCGACAGCTAGTAATCGAATAAAAAAATGACACTTGAAATTATTCTGATAAATTATTGGTCCTTCGAGTCGGATTTCTATAAATTTAAAATAAGTAACTAGGAGTAGTGTATTAGTTTGTACGATAATAACTGACCAATTGAAGACGTGCACTCCTAGCAATGAAAGACAGCGGTGAAGTGGAGGTAGCAAGACTCGCGTGGCGTAGTATAGGACGTGTGGCGTGGCGGGCTGGCGCAGCAGCTCGCGGGGTGAGCGCGCCAGTCGGGACAGCGCGGTGCCGGGTGCGCCCGCGCACACCAGCCATGACACGCGCCATCCCGCACGTGGCACGCTGCGCGGGTCTCGGCACATTAACCGCCTAACATACAAAGTTCCTTCATTAATAAATGCAAGTAACTGAATATTGTCTAGATCAGTGTTTCCCAACCTTTTTGGATCCATGTCCCATTTTTCAGGATGAACATGACTATTGGCCCCTTATAAATTTTGTTTAGAAATAAATTTCTCTCGAGGCCTAAATTTACAATGTTAGAGAAATAATTAAATACTACTTTTGGCTGACTAGATCAATTTCATATAAAAAAATTTAAACACGAAAACACATATAAATAGTTTAAATGCAACGGATTTTTGTCTCTAAAACGTTTTTATGTACTTTTTAGCACTGGCTATCTTTGTAAGGATGTAGTCTTAAGTTTTTAAATCTCCGAATTGCCCCCCTCTAAATCTAAATATCCCCCAAGTGGGGCGTACGCCCCGCTTTGGGAAACACTGGTTATTCTAAGTTAGGATTTCGTACAAATGTGAAATAATAAATGATGATCATACTTGGCAATTTCATTAGGTGGCACGGCGGCTCCCGATTTATACCCAGCGGGTCCGTGATACTCGCGCGTAAAGAACAGCTCGTGTAGCGGCAGTGTGCCGTCAGCGAGGCGCGCTAGTGTCGCGCATACCACGCGTTTCACACGCGACATGTCACCAGTCTCGAACAACTCGCACAATGACCGCTGGAGTAACTAAAAGTTTCATCATAATCCTCAGATTTTGGCTGCCCACTGCTGGACTTATATGCGGTCCTCCGCTTTCCGCAACCAACGATATTAATGCAACTTCCCGCCGATATTAGGTCGTGGTCAGAGATATTCTATATAGTAAAAGATTATCTATCTTTTATTTTCATTAATATATTTTATATAGACAGTTAATTAACATAAAACTGCAATTTAGTTGCTGTGAACCTCTATCGATAGTTTTGGTCCCTTGACATCAGATCATCATCATCATCAACCTGCTCTTATCCCTATGGAGGGTTGGCACAGTATGTACTACTCCTCCATACATCTCTATCAGCCCTCATATTGAATTCACCCCCTTCTTACGCATATCCTCTTTTACACAATCCATCCATACTTTCTTTGGTCTTCCTCTACCTTTATAGTAATCCACATTCAATCTCATTACATCAGATGTTATCCACAATCTAAAAATTATGGTTGTACATAACATTTAAGTACATTTGAAATGAAATCTGCTTACAATACATCATTTACCTTAACACCAGCTGGGCAGCCATCTCTTCGCACGGTCTCAATACCTTTTGCTTCATAGACAGGCTTCTCCTGGTCGGGACTCTCGTACATATAGCCCACGTAACGTTTCTTTGTTTGTAAAATACAAGGTTGATACACCTATTAAAATTATTTTATATTAATTTATTTGAGATACAAAAAAAAAACTAGTTAGCGTAAATACTGTCTATTTTCCTATAATTAAATTAATTAATTAATTTGTCACCACACTCCTATCCATCTCCCTATGACATCTTCTAACGTCAAAATTCATTTATGTGGCGCTCTGTCTTTCTTATTAACATTTGTTCTAAAAGTTCTAGTTTAGATATTTTTAATTCCACAATTAATTCTGTAAAACAGGCATTCTATCGGAACTTTTTCATTAAGAACAAACTGTAATCTATAATAATGTAACTAGATCAAGTTTTTCTTTTTAGTATTTTTTTTAATTTCTAGTGCTTTCCTTTTTATTTGTTTCTTTTTTTTTGTTCGCGCACAAAATATTTGTGTTAAATGCTCCATTTGTGAGGACCTTCATTGACTATGTTTGTATGAATTACTGTTTTACCTACTTCGTAAAAATGGCCAACAGCCATTCTTCCTAGAAATAAATTGATAAAAACGTTTATTTAAAACAATTCTTAAACCTTTTCTAATTTCAATACGACCGGCGATGGATTGTCAGCAGTGACTGCGTCAGCTATCTCTTGTCCGATCTCAAACGCTCGCTGTCTGCTCGCGCCCGGAATTAATACAAACATTGAATCCGTATCACCGTATATCACCTGGAATTTAAATTCTAGTTATTTTACATTAATTTCTTTATTGATTTTAATATGTCCTGCTTTTTTTTTTAAATAAAAGCATTCTTTTGACTCAAAAAGTTATATATGGCGCCACTGTCGATAATACAGCCATCTGATTGGCTAACACTCATAGCAATAATTTGACATTTAAATATGACAGTTTTAGTTCCGAATTTCACTACACATTACACAAAGATATGTTAGTTGGATTATTAAAAATAAAACTAAGATTGACTTCTTTAGTAGTAATGAATGTCAGACCTTTGCATTCCATTTAGTATTGTTATCGACGAGTTTGATAGCTCGTTCTAGTGTTTCTCGTCCTTTGGCGACCACACTATCACCGACCTCAACACAGGGCATGCGCCCGCTGAAGTTAGCCGCCGTGTAACCGTACGTTACATTCGCTATTAGTTTCAAACCTAAAACAACCGACAAGTGAAGATAATTTTATAAAACTTTGTACAAACGAGGTAAAATCCAATTTATCGCTCACAATATTATATACTAAATGGGTAGAGAATTAAATTCTTTGGCTGCATATTGCACTATAGTATAGACTAGTCGCCCGCGATTCCGTTCGTACAGACTTAAAAAAAATAATAAGTAGCCCATGTGTTCTTCCAGATTATGTTCTACATTAAGATCCGTCGATCAGTTTCGGAAATACCTTAAAACATCCATCCATCCATTCATCTATACATTCGCATTTATAACATTAGTAAGATTTCTTTACCTAATTGTCTTGAATGCATGGCCTTTTTAACTGCCTCATCGGTTTGCAGTTTCATATTTTTCTTGACCGCCTGCCGCGCGGCGAGGATCCGTCTCAGTAGCGCAGGTAACACACCACGACGTACTGAACATTTGATAAAGCCCACGCCCACAGGTGACCAATGCACTAGTCCATTGCCCACTAGTGTGTCCAACTTTGATTTAGGTATACGTAAACGCCAAGTACCGAATTCGTATGGTGCATCGCTAAAAATTTTAAATGTAAAATATATCTTAGACTTGTTATATTTTCAATGATGCGCGAACGCGAATGCGTTGTAGAGATATTGTTAGCAACGCGTTATTATTGACCTATTGGAATAGGGATCAAAATGGTATTGATTCAAACAAATGATTTTGGTAGGAAAATTGGAAAAATTACAAGATTATAATTAAAAAATTAGAATAAAAATCAAATCAATAACATACCCGTTAATATTTTGCACGCGGCCGATGCAGGTGGAGAAGCAGTAGTTGTAGGCGATCATCATAGAAGGATACAAACTTTGAAAATCCAACACTATCACTGGATCCGAATAAAATCGGGATTCTGTAAAAATTATCAATATACAGAACTACGTAAGATCTATTGTCATCTAACTATTCTTACTAATATTATAAATGAGAATGTTTAGATGTATGAATGGATCTTTTTTATGGAGATAATAGATTCATCATGAAATGCATAGATGTTGAACATAGTCTGGAAGAAATGAAATCAAACATAATAAACCTGGTTCAAATATAAGTGGCAGACATTCCGGCGCACGCATGGCCGCTCTCTGGCGTACTGTAGGCGACAAGGCGACCAAGTTTAGTGGCCGAGCTGCTCGCAACATGAGTGACTCTACACGGAACTGCGAGCCCCGGGACAGCACCTCCCACCACTGCAGACCAAACAGACGCGCCAGCTCTGATGTACGATCTAAATGGAGAAATATAACTACAAGTCAGAAAGAAATACCCAAAGTGCTGAAGTGCACACTATTAAATCTTAAATATTAGTATGAACTTAATTAAATTTATGTATTTACTTATCATATCTAGCTTCTCCAACATTCTAACTGTTCCGGACAGTTTAGTGAGATAGTATTCAACGGGAATCCATCTTAAGATTCTTGATTCATCATTCCACCATTCGGCTAATTGTGCGTAACTATATGTTGGTACTCTCTCGTTTAATATTACGTACATACAGTTCTCAAAGCTATAACTAGATAATGCCAACTCGTGTCTAAATAAACGCCAAACATTGAACGTAATTCTTCCAATCACCCTCCCTTCTAATTCGCTTTCATCATTCCTCCATCTCTTCTGTCGATGTTTCTCGGTTATTCTAGAAATTTCCATTATAACCTCAATGCCCAAGTTTTGTGCCCTTTCTATGATGTAACCCCAAGAATTCATTTCAATATCA
This sequence comes from Papilio machaon, assembly GCF_912999745.1. NCBI lineage: Eukaryota > Metazoa > Arthropoda > Insecta > Lepidoptera > Papilionidae > Papilio > Papilio machaon. The sequence continues at coordinate 2,225,173 of NC_059993.1, read as the reverse complement.
TATCCACATAGAATATCAGGGTCATTTTCTTTTACTAGTTTTATCAATTTCTCTATACATTTGATTTCATTTTCTACGTAAGTCACTTTTGAATTAAAAACGCATCTATCTAAAAGTTTTGGAGGTTGAAGTGAATCTATGACGAGTATTTCAGTAATTTCATTTTGTAGAAAGTGATTTGTGGGACAGTAATTTTTTACTGTAATAAATATTGCTTGGATAGGATCTATTGAAGGGTCTGGATTCAAATCTAGACGAACTGATGTATGCACTTCTACCAGCATTAATGTAAGAAAATCAACCTAAAAATTTAAAACGGAAATAAAATAAAATACTTTTTCGACATTTGTAAAAGTGAAAAAAATTATGATTTTCGGAATTCAAATAATAAGATAACATACCTCCATTGCTGGTGAGTCGAGAATATTTTCGCTTTGATTTTCTGTACTTCCAAAACAGAGAAATGATCCATCAGGTTGCATAACTTGAAGACTGTTGGTCATTTTTGTTATATCCTAATAAAAAAGGAATAATTAATTTTTTAAATTTATTAAGTACTTAAGTATAATCACTTAATATACTAACTTTATCAGTACTTTCTAAACTAAGGCTACTGTTAATTTCATCTTCATTTAAACCTATAACTTGTGATGATTCCAGTTCATCAATATCTTTACTTATTTCTTTACAATCTATATTAGATTCTGTAGTTGATTCTTTATCTTGTTGTTTTATCCAATAACTAACATCACGAGTTGTAGGAGGTTTTTTAATTGGTTCTAAAATGTATTGTTTATTTCCTGCTAATAAAGATTTTAGTATTTCGGGTTTTGGAATATCATCTGGCATTTCATTTGTCTGTTGCAGAAATAATAATTGCCTCCATTCTTCTATACTAGTTGTATTTAATACTTTTTCAAATGGATTCATATCGCGAGCTTGATGACTTTGTAATTTGATAAGCATATGACCTATTTCTATTTTGTCACCAACATCTTTGTAATTGGAGAAAAAAGGTTTCAAATTTAGATTTTCTGGTATAGAATACTTCTGACATGTTGATATAACATAATTCGTAGTAGGTGGTTTTATTTTAGGTGTTATTATAATTTTTTTGTCACTTAAAGCTTCATAATCTTCAATTTCTTGCTTAATTTTTACATTTTCACTTATTTCGTTCTTAATGGGATTTTGTTCAACAGTAACATTGTTAGGACTATTTGCAGCTTCCGGGGATAAGCTAGCATCAATTTCTAAAGATGTATCAATAAATTTTGATGTGTCATAAAAACTTTTAATACCCACATCTTCTTCTGGTGATGAATCAAACGAGTCATTTATAGAATTATCAGGTATGATAATTTTCATTTTATTAGTTACTACTGGTTTAGATGGTCCAGCGACAGGTTCAAATTTTTTCTGTTTATCATATTCAATAGCTGGTTCTAGTTTTAAACTTTTTTCAGACTGTATTTTTACTAATTCAGTAATAGACATATTTGTATTAATCACCTTTTCTTCAGGTTTCTCGTTATTTAAACTTATATCTAAAACATCTATCGACATTTCCAAAGAATTTTTTGAAGTAGTAACAATGGATTCTTTACTTTCTGAAATCTTTAATTCATTAATTTCTTGTTCTGTTTCTATCGTTTCTGTATCCAGATTTTTATTTAATTTTTTATTACCATCTGTTTTACTGGACTTTTTAGTTTTTGGCCTGGATAGACCAAGTTTAAATGATCTCATTTTTCTTTTTCTTACTTTTTTAACATCTAAAACAATTTTAAAATCAACATCAATAGTTTTTTTTGTTTTACCTATTTGTAAAATTATGTATCGTTTTGCTAATTACTTACGATCGTCATCACATGTTCCATCCAATTGTGATATGTTAGCACCATCCCAAAATGTGTCATTCCAAGAGGGTGTTGATTCCTTAGCATCACTTTCGCTGCAATTATCAAAAATCTTCTTTACTTTAGGGTGTAAAAATTCTGTTTTGATATAAAAATTACAATTACATAAAGTATTACCTTATGTCACATACCATTTTTCCGGATCCAAACAAATAGTGTCATCATTAAATATTTGTGAATATTCTTTATCAAGTTCAGCATCAGAATTTACTTCTTCAGCTCTTTCTTGTTGAGTACCCATTACACTATCATCATCTATTGGCTTATCATCTAAATCTTGAAGCATATCCACTAACTCAAAATCTTCACTATCCACTGTAAACACGTTTAAATTAAAATACTGGTTATTTAGTTAAAGTCAATTTTCACTACTAATTACTTACATAATACTTGACTGTAATGTAAGGAAAAACTGCTATTTAATGCTATATCTTCATCTACAACTGTGCTATCAAGATTTGTATTTCCACTGTTACTTCTTAATGTTTTATTTAATGTTTGATTTGTGTTTTCTGGTAAATGTGTACTGACATCAGAAGCATTATAAAGTTGTGATCCCTCCATAGTCATTTCTGCAGGATAATGTATTTTAGGTTCATTTGTCACCTTTGAGTCTATTTCAATTGGTTTATCAATTAAATTAGAATTTTTTACTAAAAACATATTTTGATATTTATAATGTGAATCTGTTTCATCAGTTTTATTTCTACTTTGAGTGAGTGATTTTGATGCTAGAGATATATCTAACTGTTTCCTTCTTTCCATTTCTTGATTCCATACTTCTTCTAGGCCTGGATTTTCTATACCGTCTGCTTTTCCAATTCTCTGTCTATTAATAATCTGTGACGCGACACAATCAGCTTCAAAGTAACATATACTTTCTGGTTTCAGATTAATTTCATCAATTTCATCTAATGGATCATTACTACTTTGTAATAGACCGTTTCTACGAAATTTAACACTTTGTAAATCAATATTACTCATACCAAATAAATTGAAATCTATGAAAAACTGTAAAGTGAAGTTTAGATGAGATTCATGTGGCTGTAGAGATTGACCTAAAATAGCTCCATTGCTACATAAGTCTACTGCTTGTCTTATTAAGCCTGGATTATACAAAAAAATCTTTAAATATAAATGCTCTTTATCATGAAATCCATAAAAAGGTCTGAAAATATAAATTATAATTAATATTTACTTTATTATATGATAAAAGAACATAAATTTGAAATAACTAAAACTTACAATCCTTTAACCAAAGATATTTTATATACATGTTGATTTACTGATGTTGCTTGTTTCAATGCAATGTTTATAGCCTTATCTAAGCTTGCTGCAATCTGTAAAATTTTACACACTTAAAATATGGTCAAAATTGGTTACAATATCCATGGATCAGTCAACATTTTCATGATGGCTTTGTTTTTGAAATATGTCTTAAAAATGTTTTTTTTTTTAATCAAACTTTCTTTCTACATTTATAGTATATTTTTTTAATAAAGTGATATCATACCTGATACAAAAACTGTGGTTCTGGATTTGATGTTGGACATGGTAAATAAAAATAAGGGAAAACACCATGAATATGAAGGCAAGCCTTCCTTCCAGAAGGAGTAGGCCCAAATATTCTAAGCACTGGCACCTAGAAACATAAAACACTACTGTCCTGACAGTGAACCAAAAATGTAGGCTATAATATAAAAGCTGTACATTAAATTAAGGACATGGTTGCATTAAATTAAGGACATGGTTACATTAATGAAGTTTTAAGATGAATCTATTTTTTATTTTCATTGTACCTGTTTAATATCCGAACCTCTAAATTCAGAATATATAACATCAACACCAGGTACTGGTTTTGTAAGATAATAATCACATACTACTATTCTTATTGAAAATTCTGGTTTCTTGGATAGTGACGAATCTGTAAATTAAGGTATTAGATACATATTTATGCAACATATTTGGTGGTGGTGTATAGATTTTATTTTTACTTCACTGCACAATTTTAAACAAGTTCTCATACCTGTAAGGTTAGTTCTGTCGGTATTTTGAATGAAAAAAATTGAAGAAGAATTCATTTTCTACTGTTGTATATTGGAATCATGATAAATGAACATAATTTCTGTATAAAACTATAAAATCAAAGTTAAAGAAAATGGAACAACAATGGAATATGTTTTCATGTTTGATCATGTTTTGTTGTTTTGACATTTGTCATTTGACTTAGTTTGATGACATATCTCTTTAACAAAGAACTAATCTGTGTAGTAGAATTTTTTTCTTACTTATTTGTACATTTTCCCCCCCATTATAAATTTGTATCATTGGTAAGGTAAGTAAATATTGCCAAATGTGGACTACGGACAAGTCCGAAATTAGTCAGTGCCGTCACTGGACGATCATACGTGAGTTTAAGCCGTTCTCAATTAATATATCACGAAAGTTAAACAATTTTATTGCCAAATGAAGTTTTAATTTTCTTTAATTCAGATTAATTTAACAATTGGCAATTTAATCCACAAAACTATTATAGACAAAAAGTTACTCTTTATTGTTTTAGCTTGCTTTGTAAGCCTATGGTTTCGCTTGTCATTGTCACTTGGTTTATCATTACTTGTCATTGTCTGTCTTTCAGCTGTTTCAGTTATAATAATTACAAAAAAAAAATTAGTCGTGTTGTAAATTGTTCATCGTTCAATTGTGTTAAATAAAAAGTTAATTTTTATACGTGTAAGGGTAAACCATTTTTTATTGCGCAAAATATTAAATGAAATCGTTAAAATGTGAACAGAAAAATAGATAAGTCTATTGTTGTGATATTTTATGATGCAGTGGTCAGTTTATGTGGGACACATTGTTAAGATGTTTATAAAAAGGTAAAAAGAAATCGAATGGTAAATTATGGATGATGAGGAGGCTGATTTGCGCGAGCAGATATTCCACAATAATGTTCGGGAGCAGATTGTAAGTGTGACACATATTTTACGTCGTCATTTAATGAAAACTGGTACACAATTTATTCGAATACTTTGATTTGTTCATTTTGTTGCAGATATTCTTGCTGTTATTTATATTATTATATCTGTTATCGTTTATGCTGATTGAGAAGTTTCGCCGCCGTGACAGCGAGGATTACTTCACAGCTGACGAGGATGAAGTCAAAGTGTACAGGATCAGTCTGTGGCTTTGTACCTTTGCCCTGGCTGTATCACTGGGCTCTGCTTTATTGCTGCCATTGTCAATAATCAGTAATGAAGTGCTTATTTTGTACACAGATACCTATTATGTTAAATGGTTGAATAGCTCTCTAATTCAAGGTTTGAATTTACAATGTATGATATATGATACGTTAGTTTGGGTTTTTTTTTTTTACTTAAAAATCTGATTTGGTTTTTGTGTTTCAGGTCTTTGGAATCATGTATTTCTTTTTTCAAATTTGTCATTATTTGTGTTCCTGCCATTTGCATACTTATTCTCTGAGTCATCTGGTTTCCCGGGGTGCCGTGGCCTACGTGGACGTGTATATGAAACATTTATAGTACTGGCGCTACTGGGTGTGGTGATGTTAGGCTTGGCATATGTCATATCAGCTTGGCTTGAAGGAGACAGATCTGGCATTGATGCTCTGCTTAGTAAGTATAAGTTTCTATTATTTTTTCAATGAGTAAAAATTTTAGGACATTGAAAGGTGAAAAGATATTAATCTTTGATGTACATTTTTCATTTATTAAAATTACTTTTAAATAATTTTAAACAAACATGTTCCTATTTTCATTTTTTTATGAAATTTATTTTGTTCACAGGCTTGTGGACTTATCTGCCTTTCTTATATTCCTGTGTATCTTTTGTGGGTGTTCTGATGTTACTCGGTGAGTCATATTTTATTTACATTTAATTTTCTTACTCTGTACATATGTAGTAAATTTTTATTGGACCTCAGGATGTAGTGTTGAAAAACATTACACACTTTTCATATCTTTTCAATAATTCCAGACACATAATGTGTTAAATGTCAATTATCAATCAATATAGATTGTGATTATTTTTATTTTTATACAAATTGGTTGCAATGTATATCTATTTCAGGTACGTTGCTGCCCAAATAAATTTCGTAATTCATTATCACAATTTATTATCTTTGTTTCATTATCTGTACTAAGCAAAGTATTAGTAACTTAAAATTTTTGGGATCTCTGGTTCATTCAAAAAATCCCTCTCAAAGTTCAAAGTTTTATTTGTCATAAAATGCTTTTTTTATTTGCATATTTATCTGTATAGAAATTAGACTAACTAAACTATCCTAGAAATTAGTTGATTCAGTTGTCTGTAAGTTGCACGAACAAAAATAACTCAATCCCAATTGCTGGGGCTTATCAACCCAAAACGTTATGTTTGAGACCTGACCCTAAACTTCATTAGTTCCAAAAAATAACTTTTTTCCATTAAATTATATCTGTAAATGTCTGTATTACGATTATCAAAGCGCACTTTGCCAATCAGTTTCTGTTTACGGTGCTTAGTAAATCAAACAAGATTATAAATGTTATCTTGTAATTGCCGATGCATTATCAAGTAAATAATATACTGTAATTTCGACAGTAATATAGATTAAGCATTCGGTGAAGAAATGAGAGACCCAGTTAATAATAATGCTGTAATAATAATTATTATTATTTTATTTTTCTTCAATGAATGTACAAATTAATTAATGTATGCTAATTTATTACAGACAATAAAAAAAATAACGTTTTAATTTTGCAAACATTATAACTTTATAACTAATAACAAAAAAAAACCTCACAAATCGCTCACTTATCAAAATGTAAAGGAATTCAGTCTTCATTATCTTCGTAATTTTCCTCCTTACTAAGAAAATAAGTGATAAGTTCGTGATGTTGTGGAAACATTTCCTCTACTTCCTTCTTACATTCATCAAATTTGTCAACTTCTTCCAATTCCTTGTATGCTTTAGCTTTGTATAGTCGAGCCTTGAAACTCTTCTCATTTAAACGCAATGCCCAGTCACAATCATCGAGAACCTTAAAATACAACACAGGTTTATTGGTAGCATTCAATTTGGCACGTCAAAAACAAATGTATTCTTCTGCACGATGTGCCAACTCATCCGCAAGATAATATTAACTGTTGTCGAAACGTGTTTCTAAGCTAAGAATAAAAATAAAATGATGTTATTGCATAATGATTGTTCATCGTTTTCTATTCGAAACCACGAAGGCTGATTTAGTCGCCTTCCTTGACGTTATTCCAATTACATTGTCGTTTTCCTGTTATATCCCTTTAAAAGAACTTTGTTAAGCAACTGAGGTCATTGTTTGTCGTCAATCCATGTACGTCTCCACTTGGGGATTTAATCTACTATACGCAAGTTGAGACTCGGACTTAGTCAACCACGTTGGTTAAGTTATGTAACAGTACATGTTTGTGTATTTGATTTAAATACCTTTTGATAGTTTCTCAGTTTGATGTTGGTGAGTGCACGATCACAGTACAACATGTGGTTGTCCCTAATGAACTCGATGGCGCGATTGTAACAGGACAGGGCCCTGTCGTAGTCGCCGCGTCGGAAGGCCTTCATAGCCTGTGTCTTCATTGTGTCCATCTTCTCGCGACGTATCTTGCGGTCTTCAGCACGCTTTTCCGCGTCTTTGCTAACCTCCGCCATCCATGCCTCTTTGCCCATCTCTCCCTGGAAAATTATTTTCAAATTACTCGAATTATCTTTATAAGTTTTTCGTTTCATTTAATTTCTGTCTAACTAAGGGCTGAAGTTCTGTGTTTACTTTATTCAAATTTAAATTATCGCTTGTTTAATAAAATAAGGCAAATCATTTGACGGCATTGAAAGATATTTGATATTTCCAATACATTTAAAATTTATCTTTGGTTTTTATTTATTATTTCCTAATCACATATTTCAATATTTTCTAATGTATTACAGGAAATACAACTGTACACAAAAAACTTAGTCATTATGTAGTTTGTAGAAGATAATTACGAAACGCTACTTGAATGGTTATTTCGTCTCTTTGCTTAATTGATTCTCGTTACCTAGGCATCTAGGTCAGCATACCTCGCGGCTTGGCGACCAACTTTGTGTTTGCGGAATGTTTTCTATTCCTATTGTGAAATAAGCACCCAATAGATTTACTAAATTGTAGAACTTACGTTAACCTGTTTAAATAGCGTAAATACGTTGTTTTTTACAAACGGCGTAAGCTCTTTTGACTTCAATCTAATTTCGTTATCTTTGAATTTGGGGGCATCTGCTATTTTTAGTATCTCATTAGCCCAAAATAATACCTTAAAACAGTTTTCTTCGGACAGAAATAATCTTTACATCACACCAACGCAAATATACGGGAGAGAAAACAAACGCCAATATTGATACGCATTCGAAAGCCAACACGCTTTCTACTAAACATAAATACATGCATACGAACATATCAAAAGCAACAAGCACGTGTAATACAACTATACTTAAAAAAAGTGAACCAGTTCGATAATGATTCATAGAAATAAGAAGATAATGGTCACATTTCTCACATTAGTGCTTAGAAACTGTTATGAGGTCACAGAAAACTATATTGTCTTCTTAAACCATTATATAATACAGCTACAAATTGCCCTTATAAAGTGTTCAATATCCTATCAAACATGGTCAATCAAGGTTCAAATTGTATTCAATCATATTTGTAAGGAATTCGTAAAATGTTAGTCGAAATAATGAAAACATTATGATACTGACTTACAGCATTATTAGTATCAAGACCTTGAAATGCTTTCTGATTTATAACAGTTCTATTATCTTTAAGTGTCATTTCTATATCTTCATCTGTAATAACCTTTCCTTCTAAATACTTATCAGCTAATACAGTAGCTGCATCAGCTTTGGCCTTGTCACCACTGGCAAGGCCTTTCACCAAGTTCGATACTTCGCCGATTCTCTTCATGAAATTATTCCATTCCTCGTCAAGTTGGATTTCTTTAGTGGTTTTCAAAGCAGGGTTCGATAAGATTTTCTTCGCGTTCATCGCTTACGTTTCGATAATAACTTGTTTTGTTATTCACATTGACATAACAGTAAACATAGCAACGGTTGTTAAGTTGTATGTCAATAAGGGTAGTGTTACACCAACCGTCAAATTGTTACCAATTTGGTATATTTTTTGGCATGTCGTATTCTGACCGTGATATATTGTTTTGTATTAATGTAAATGTAATCAACACAACAAAAAACGTCTTACAGTTTTTGTCGTCTATAAAAACAATGAACGATTAAGATATATTATAAATAATTCGTAATTATGTTAAAAGGTATAGTGTCTAAAGTGGTTTGTCTAAAATTAAGTGTACTTTGTATGTATGTATGTGAGACTATGTATCTATAATCTACCTTTTTCATTTGTATGTAGTTTTTTGTGAGTTTATATTATACAACTGTGTTCATTGTCATATTGTATGGTTGCGGAAGAGTTAACTTCAACAATAATTGTTATATCATCGCTTCATATGACAGTTAATGATTAGTATATCCCACTGAATAATTTTCAGGAGACATCATACTAAGATTATAAATGCGAATGTTTAGATGGATGGATGGATGGATGGATGTTTGTTTGAAGGTATCTTCGGAATAGCTCAACGGATATTGATGAAATTTGGCTCAAATATAGAACATAATCTGGAAGAACACATAGGCTACTTATTACGTTTGTTTTTAATTCCGCGCGGACGGAGTCGCGGGCGACAGCTAGTGTATTTATAAAAACTTCACACAGATATTTGCATGTTGCATAAACAAAATGTTTATAAAAATCAATTTTCAATATATTACTACCGGCTTTCTCTAATATTGTCTGAACGTTTTCAATAAACGTTAAGATTATATGATTATAAATAAGCATAAAGGTCCAAATATTAATTGGACGTCAAAGTCAAGTTCCTTGGGTTTTGTGTTGATATATGTCTATATGTGTTGGTTGTACTTCAGTTAAACAGTTATCGGAATCGAAACGTCAATGAGAACATCAATTATTTACCACGACTATTTTTAATCGATATTTACCGTGTCGGTAATAAAAGCTTACTCGCTTAGGCTAATCTTAGTCGATAATAAATAAAAATGTATGAAACTAGTCGATATCACTGCTTTTTCACTGTTGAATATTTTTTAATCATCAATAATAGATGTAATAGAGATCGTACCTTTAGTTTTTACAGCAGAAATAGTATGGGGATAATGAGGCCTGGTTTTAATCCCTTTTCCTTTCTCGTCATGGTTGATTTGACCGAGGAGGGGACCCATAGGGAGAGGATATATCCTCTTTCTGTGCGACCCCACCTCTGTCGATTAAAGGTAGGCAACGCATCTGCAGTTGCGGATGCCTATGGGCAACGGTCGCTTCACTATTTAGTTGTATTCATGTGGCACTTGCTCGTTTGTCATCTTATGATATATAAGAAAAATATGCTTGTGTTTCGTCAGTGAAAATCCACGAAAGAGAAACTAGTTACATATATAGATAATGATTGCCTTGTTTTGTTTGAATTGTCGTGTAAGCAAACATTGTCTATATAACTAGCATTGTAAATAATTCTGTCTAATATTTTGTATTGTAAATAATTCTATCTATCTTTATTGCATATTTTTACAACTGATCATTGTGATATTTATCCAGTATGCACCCCTTTGGGCTTCGTGCGTCTCTTCGGAGTGATAAGCGGCGTGTTGGTGAAGCCACAATTCCTGCGAGACTTGAATGAGGAATACTACGTCTACTCGTTTGAGGAGAAGACGATAAGGCGCAGGATCGACACATCTGTTGCCACAGGTCAGAATTATTTGAATTAGTACGTTTGAAATCAAAAAGTGCATGGAGCCGCTTATTCGTTACTTCATAGGCGTCAGATGTCAAACTAATCATCCTTAAATAGACATATTATAACTTGTCTCTAAATTTAGATGCAGATAAAAAACGTTGATCGTATTTTATTATCTGGGATTAAAACAAATGAAAATGTTGGCATTGTTTGAAGAACGTTGCCAAATGCATTATCTATGTGTATTGGCTGGCAAACGATTTATAGCGGAGCGGGATAATAGTTTCGCGAATAATCGGCAAGTTTAAAATTAGCAGTTCGCATATTTATTTATACAAAGATTTTTGTTTAATAGAACGAGTTCGTAGTTTTAATTAAATCTTCGCATCGCAATCTTTATTTTTATTGAATAAGAAGCTTCATGTTTATTCCGGCTGTTATTATGTCCATAGAAAAGAAAAAATAATTTAAACCGGTTCGGATACGTAACTTTTTATACTTATGCCTGATATGTACGTAAAACAAAATTTTTATTGGCCTTTAATTATTTTTATTACCAGCGATTTAGTTAGTTAAAAAAAATCAAATGATGTAAATTATTTAGTGATTTTTTAAATCTCTGAAATTGTGCTAAGATATTTTGTTACTACGTAGTTGAGCACTAGGAAATTTATTTAGCAAAATTAATTTTCTGAAGGAGGTTAAAGTTTGTGTGAAAAAAAAAAATTACACAAACACTTTTTTGTGCGCGCACACGCTGAAGATATTCTGGGTGACTATAAAAAATATATTTTTGCATGTTTTGATTATTTAGTCTGGCATTACCGGGTTCAGTTAGTTAAAAAAATCTTTGGCATTATGTACGTAATGCATAAATCATACAGTCAAATCTGATGCGACCTCGACACTACACGTCGACCTTCGTACTAAGTTTGATCTCTACGTGACGCACCTACAATTTGATGTTTTTATGTACGTAATTGTTTTTACCAAGACTTGTCTGTCCGTAAATTGTTTTGCATATTCACAAATAAACGTTCAAGTTTTCTTGTTCATTTTGATCCTGTTATTGGAAAAGTTAAAAGTAGAGAAAAAAGGTTAAATAAATTTAAAATTTATTGGTATTTGATAATTTGCATATTAATATTTACAACTAATATTTTTCAATATTTATAAATAAAATGACAAAGTTAATATTATCTCGGTAATAAGAAATTGTTTTATTCTTAGTTTACTAATAATTTAAACAAGTCGCTTAATTTTCTTTGTTTTTGGTATTTTCATTTAAATGTGTTTTTGTGTTTTGCGAGTTTGAAGTTGTTGTTTCGAGAAACTATTTCGAGTTAGAATAAATTATTCTTATACGAGTAAATAATGTTGATAGATTGAAATGTAAAAACAGCAAGTGTATAAAATTGTACATACTCGTGACAATATGCTTGCGTAATTATCGTTAATCTAAATTAATTCAAGCAACAAAGGTACAAATGAACGATATATTTTGTATCTTGTTAGTGTTCTTTAGTGAATTTTAACAGAGAATGCTCTTTTTTTATACCTTGAGGTAAAGTGACATTGGTGTGAATATCTTGTTAAGGTTTTCTGCGGTTGTTTGGACCGCAAGATATTGACTTGCTAAATCAATACTAAAAATTATTACTGGTCTTTTCAACTTTTCAAATTTCGCATATTATTTACTTATACAACTAAAAGTTAATGTTCTGTTGTCTCGTTCCAAATAAAATTGTTATCTGAAATGTATAAATCTAAATATTCATTGCCTTATGCTACACGTTGTCCTTTAAACTAATAATTTAGTATAGCTTTCGATAAGATATATAACTATGGTATATTTAAAATCTTCCGGAATTGTTCCGTGGTCTATAGTAATCTATAGACCTAGCATAGATTCCCGGATTCCTGGATACATCAAGGCCAAGTTTGGAAAGAATTTTGTTATAAAAATATTTATTATTCTATTCTATTGGGTTAATCAGGTAAGTTTTTTTATGGTTAGGTCTATAATATTGAATTTTTACTTTTTTAAAATAGATATTTTATAGTCTAGTGGAAATATTTTCGTATAATCTGACACATGTAGGTTTAATTTTAAGTCGTAGTATCTGTACTGATAAAGTCAGTTTTAGACTTTAACCCCAATTATTTTTTATTATTTTGATGTATCATACAATAGTGTAATTGTTTTTTTATATAACATTATCGAGTGCCATTTATTAGTCATTTCTTCAAATCTATATTTATAAAAGAAAGTCGTGTTAGTTACACTATTTATAACTCAAGAACGGCTGAATCGATTTGACTGAAAATTGGTGAGCAGGTAGCTTAGAACCAGGAATAGGACATAGGATAATTTTTACCCCGTTTTTTTTTTTTTTTTTATTCCGCGCGGTCGGAGTCGCGGGAAAAAGCTAGTTTAATATATGATTACATATGAAATAGTTTAGCTTTCTTAAAATATATATTACAAATAGATGCATTGTCTGTGATATTTCTGTTTATCGTTGAAGACACGCAGTTCGAAAGTACTTACTGGTTGATAATGGTGAATGATAGCTTGACCTTCTGTATATAGCAGTGCGTGCGGTGAGGTAGCGGCTTTTTGTTTACATTGTGAAGGGCTGACAAATTAATAAGTGAAGTAAACTGTTCTATATATAAACTACGATTATTTATATCATTTCAATGTGTTTAGGACTTTGTTAAAACTCTTTGTAACTTCTGTGGGATCAATTTTTTTAGTCTTAAAGGTTGGTGATAAACTTTGTACTATCCTTGTAACAAAGGTCTTGTAGAGTTAACATCAACAATAACTGTTTTTTATCATTATAGTTAACTGTTATGTTTTATATAATTATTTTGTAAGAAATTAGTATAATCATAGTTGTGTAAATTCCTAGCAAATAAAAACCTAAGCCAACATCAATAATTTGACTTCAATTAAATTATTTTACTTTCGTGTTGTAATAATAATAAAGGCTAACACTATACAGACAGATTCCCGTTCATGTTTAAATGAAGATTAATGTAAATGTGATGTCTAAATATTGTCTTTGCATCTTATCACTTCTATCTCGTTTCTAGGTCATTGCTTTTTATAGCCTTACGACAAATATTGCCGGGGACACTGTTTGTGGTGCGGTATGCTATCGGTCAAACGATACTTCAGTATTTGTTTATTGCATTTATGTTCTTGAATTCATATCTTAATCTGAACCACTCATCCCTTTTAGTACTACTTTTGTTACATTGACTACACTTATAAATGTAAATACATATTGACTTGGTCCTTCATATATACATAAAATGATAGGTAGTTTACGCTTCTATATATAGTTTGTTATATCAATTTTAAAACTCCGTTTAGAAGATGGCGCTTGATTAAAAGTACTCGTAAATTAATTGGTACATCTTTTTGTGTTGACCTAAAATGAATGAGTACTTCGTCATAGCTCATCATTGTGGAAAGATCGATCGGCGTTTTATTATTTTTTTGTTTGTGTAGAGCACCGTATGAGCAGTTACTAAACTTGCAATTTTGCTTATGATGGACAAAGAAAAATATTCCGTTTACAGGCATAGTGTTGTGCGAAGTTTGCTGTGATTTGAATATATCAACGGATGTTTTTAAAAAAAAAACTTGAGAGGTGTCAAGGGACACCCGGATGGAACGAAGTTCCTTTCGATTAATTAGTGAAGGAATCAATGTTTATTCTATGAATAAAAAACTTAAGTCTTCACAAGAAGTACATTTTATTTCTATGAATTTTCGTTTTATATTGTCACGTCGTTGACATGGTGAAGTAGCGCTCATTCGTCGTTAACATACTTACTATAGCAAAAAGTGTCGTGACAACTTTTCGTATGAATTTTTTCCGTCTAGCCCCCTTTCACAACGCGCGATAAGGAACTTCGTTCCAATATTTTTATTTCGTGCATTCCTTAAGTTTGTTAATATAATAATTTGGTACGGTCATAGGAATTCTATACAATAGGTTGATACCAATGAGTTTAAATAAATCACGTAATGTTCTAAGGATGTAGCCGTGTCATTGAACAATGCCGGAGCACAAACAATCTTATTGTTTGCGATTACCGTGTTAACTGAGCGTGTATACCATTTTCTATTTGCGTAGAATTTACTGTACGGAAGTTAAAATAAAACGATGAAATGTTTGTTCATGATTTGTTATTGTTGAAACTTCCATCGTTTTTTATGTGCCTTATGTCACTTCAAGGTTAATATACTTTAAAGAAATACACATTTTTAACGGATTGAAAGTACATAACAGACTCGAGGCTAAGTCATACGTAGTAATGGAAAGCTCAGGCTTCTAGGTCTTTGTTAAGTATGTAGACATTTTAAGGAGTTACTTAAAGTGTCGAAGCGTTTTAAATAAATGTAGATTATATATTTTACATACACATACATTTAGGTTAAGCAATGAAGGGGACATTATCGTAATTAGTGGATGCGTCGTGCACATTCCTAAGGTCAATGCACGTGTATACCGCGCGTTGACGTTGTTCCGCAGGTATAAGTATATAAAGCCCTGTCCAAAGATAACATCAGGGTTTGCTCAAACCTATGTATTATTTTTTAAACAAATTATGTGTAAACTTCATTAAGGAAATGAAAAATCAGGGTCGAGTTGAAGAGAAGACAGGGAAACAATACTAGAAAAAAATAAGAACGTCATTAATTTTAGTAAATTACCTAAGAAAAGGTTTTGACGTTTTGATACTTAAAGTATTAATGGTGTAGAGTGTAGTGTGTTATTAGTAGGTCTGTAACTTAGTAATACTCGTATAACTAAATCAATGTGAATCTTTTAAGTATAGTTCGCCATTCAGCCTTTCTCAAAGAAGTCTAATATTAAAAAGAAATAAAAAATTTGTAGTACATTTCAAAGGTTAAAATGAAGAAGCCCTGATATGTGTAATAATATCGTGACCACCTACTCAAATGGCGATTAGTTATAACAAATTATTATAGGTCGGTTAGTGATAAAGTTTGCTGGAATGTCACGTAAAGTTTATAACATGCCTTTTGTATAATTTGCCTATAATTTATATATATAAACATACATTTAAATAAAATTAAATAAGCAAGTATTCTTGATGCTTTTATTTGTATGGCATTAGTTACAGATAGACTGACATACAGTTTCATCAATCAAATTGCAATTGATCAGAACCACAACATATTTGCAATAATGCTCTATGTACACCCTGAATAATAGATATATATCTCGTTTTTTCATCAGGTGCTGGCTACATATCGCCTGAGCCGATGTACGTAGACCACGGAGATATATCCGCGCCGGTCAACGCTAACCTATCCCGCGCTAAGGATGTGATTGACCAACATTGTAAAGAGACGCCATTACTCAGGCTGCGGAATGGTGCCCTACAGGCTGGTCTTAATGAAAGGCTAGAGAAGATCGTAGCCATGAGAAAGGTTGGTTTAAGACTTTATTAGCTATAAATCCTTAAGATGGCATTTTCTTGTCTACTGGTGGTTAGTTTGGAGTTTCTAGGCTCTATTAAGGTGCAGAAAACAGTCAAAGGCTTCATTTGGTACGCCTGTGACATTGCTATATGTTATTACTAGTTGTGCAAACAAACGACTCATATGAATTTAGGTCAAGGGGCCCCCATTTTAGATGACGGAGTTGTTCTATTACAGGGACATTATATTGCTAACAGTCAATTGTTAGATTGGCTATCGTAGCGTCTGTCGGTAGAGCAGTCGAATTGAAACTAAAATACTAATGCAATATAGAACAGTTTTGAACGTTATTTATTCAAATATTCTCATATTTACTGAGTGCAAAATTGGTGTTTTAAAGTAATGATGGTTAAGATTATATTTTCACAAGTACTAATAGTTTTTTTCTCTCCTTACACCTGGAAATCAATTCAATTCGTCTTTGGGTTAATGAACCCCTATTGAATTGAAGAAACATGCCGAGATAAGAAGTTATTCTTGTTCAAAAACAACACCTTTCTCATAAAGTGTCAGAACAGGTCTCATTTATATTTTTGCTGCTTGATGTTTTTATTTTTGGATATACAACGTAAATGTTAACCGATATACTTTGACTGATAAACAAGCTAAATAAAACCTAAACTGTGTTTTTAATACTGTTTAGTTTAACACGTGTTTTAACCCTTTGGCCGTCGGTAATTCGTGTTAAGGATGTCAACGTTTTTATAAAAAAGTATGTTTTAACCTTAAATATAACTTAAATTCGTATTTGCCTTAATCAGTTTATTGGATACAGTTAAAGAATTAAATTAGGTTCCCATTTAGTCTTAAAGATAGTCACTATTAATGCTATGATTTTAACATTTACCCGAAACGGGATTAAATAAACGTTCTCCAATTATTTTACTAACAGTGGGTTTCTGACACAAGACTCTTATTAAGACCTTGTCTCTATTTTGTCAAAGACAGAGATGACAATATGTTTTAATTAAAGACTGTGGTTTTAGAAACCAACGGTAAACTGGTTATGTTATAAACATTATTTTCAATGGAGTGTGAAAATAATATTGTCACGATTTAAAAAAAACATAAAACAATTTCTATTGATTACGTGTAAGGGTAATGCGAGCGTTTTGCATAATCAGGTTATATGCGCCCTTGTAGTATGACGAAATAGTTGTGTTAAATTACACATTGTTAATATATACACGTGTAACTTATCAGTTTAGTATTTTGATTTTAAACCTTATCCTGTAATATATGGTACTTTTATCTCCTATACAATTTTGACTGAATTTTGTAACCATGAGGTAATAAAATAAAAAGAACTGTTTCCACATACCTATATTTAATTATTATTGCATAACGCTTTCCATCGTAGAGATGTGAATGATGAAATTTTGATGGGGTTTTCACAATTCATTTTATTTGTATAATTCGAGATGAAACATGTTCAAATCTATTATTAATATACGCAAGAATTATTGAAACAAAACAATACTGAATGATGTTATGCTTTAACGCTATTTGATCAGCTTCATTCGTGATTAACTCCTATTGTTATCACAATACCATCTACCATGTTATCAATTAGTCATACTAACTGGCTCGTGGGAGATCACTTACGTCATATATTTAATACTATAATATATACAGTATTTGGTATAAGTTATAGATCTGGAACAAATCTAGGTTCTCTGCATCAATAAAGACTGCTGTTTTATCACGTTCAACGCCACTTGAAATGTTTCGTATGAAAATGAACTCGCAAGTCGGCGGCGACGATGGACGTGTTGAACGAAGTATTCTATCTAGAATCTTACTAATATTATAAATTCGAACGTTTGGATTTTTGGATCTCGATGAAATGCGGCATAGATGTAAAACATAGTCTGGAATAACATATAGTCTACTAATAAAGTAATTTTTTAATATCGCGCAGACGGAATTACAGGCGACGGCTAGTTCGAGTTTTTTAATAAACACGATTTTCCATAGAAAACGACATTAAAAACATTTCTTTTGGGATACAAAATCTACTTTATTACAGCTAGTTGTTACTAATAGTTTGATGTGTAATTACAGGAGGTTGAAAAGCAACGAAAGACATCGTCGCTACAGCGCAACGTGGTGTACCCATTGGCCATGTTGTTGCTGCTGGCGCTGACCGCTATCACTGTGCTTATGGTGCTGCAGAATGCTCTCGAGCTGCTCATCGGTATTAAAGCACTGCCGCTCAGCACACGGGTAAGCCTAAAAGATAACTTACAAGCTTGCCATTGTTATCAATAGACATTCGTAAAAATTAAGAGTTGTAGATCTGTTGCTACTATGTAGGCTAGGAAGAAGGTGATGATGGAGATGGTACGAGATTAAGATACATGCCTTGACAAACGAAAACGTAAATTAACTTATATTTGTGTCAGTCTTTGGTGAGGTCGTTGCCCCTTCAGGTCAATTCCCTTTCGATGCGATTACAAATACTTTACAGCTCTTTTTTTTAAATACAAATTGAGGTGTTTTGTGATAACATTATAAATTGTTGTATTGTCAGCAATTCACGCTTGGAATAGCTTCGCTGTCGAAGCTGGGCTGGGCGGGCGCGACTCTGGAGGCATTCCTCATCCTGTACCTACACGCGGCCTCGCTGACGGGGCTGGCGGGCCCGATGGCCGCGCTACGCCTCTCCCCTCGCGCCCGACGCACGCCCCTCAGGAAGATCATCGGCGCCTGCGCAGTGCTCGTCGTCTACTCGACCGCGCAGCCGCTACTCGTTAAAATACTCGGTAAGATACCACGATTCTCGTCTAATCTCAAAGTTATGTACTAAATTCATCACCAACCAAAAATAAAACAAAATTTTTACATTGCAATTTTCAAAAAAAAAATACTAATCAAAGTATTTTAAGCACTACTAATAAATTAATGTTTCTTTTGAAGGTATAACAAACTTCGATTTGTTAGGCGAGTTCGGTCGCATCAAGTGGCTGGGTAATTTCAAGCTGGTGATGTTCTACAACGCGCTGTTCGCGGGCACCGTCACCCTCTGCCTCGTGCGCAAGTTCACTGCCAGCGTGCGCCGCGAGCTCTACAACAGGTTGGTGGAAAACGTCAACACCGTCGCGCATTGCGTCTCTTTCCTCAACAACTGACAGCTGTCACATGTCACCCGCACGATACAACTCGAATATGACGTAAGAATTAGTGTTGCCAGTCTTAAGTGTAATGTGCTATAAGTAATTTTTTATTTTAGTAGTTTTAAATTTTGCAGAGTGCACAATAGCAGCACGGGTAAAAAGTTATTTGAGGATCAATTAATGGTTTTTAATGATTTGAGACTAAAAATGGAGTCTTATTATTTTAAATTATCCTATTTTAACGTTTTCTAAACATCATAATTGTTTATTACAAAAAGTAGAAATAAAATGTCTAATGTTTACGTATAAATAATGAAATATATACAAAATTTATATAATTTCTTATTATTTATTAAGTTCTATTTATTTTGCAAAATAAAGTTTTGTGAAATGAGTTGACATTAGTTCTCGAATTTATTTGAAATAATGAAATTATAAAATGGAAAAAAATTGAAAAAATTGATTATGTGATCTATAAATTATTAATTGACATTTAAAAAAGCTTTCAAAGTTCTTGAGGAAAGAAATTTGCGCGAAACAAAACGAATTACGATTATTTTTTAACCAATGAGACTGAATTTGTTAACTAGTATCGGTTAATTTGTATGAACGTGAGATTATTTATTTTTACGTATGATTTGTTTTTGATTGGTTTAGTGAAAAAAAAATTATTGAATTTAATAATTTAAATGCCATCATTTATGTATTTAGTATTGACTAAGTTATGGTTAATTAAGTAAGCCCAGTATAAAGTAAATTTCATGTATAAAGCTATTATTTTAAAAAGTCAGGATATTAAGTTTGGTGGTTAATCTTCTTAAAGTAAAATATTTAATTAATCTCTTGGAATAGTTTTAGCCAGAATGATTCCAGCATTTATTGCGTTTTTTATAATCACAAAATAAATTTGAATTTAACAACTGTGGTCACCTTTTAAGGTAACACGATCGTAAACTTTATATTTTATTAGAAAAGACAATTAAAGACTGTTATTGTTTTACCTTTTTTTTGCTCAATGTCATCTTTAGATCTGCAGTAAACATAGAGTCTATTGTTTTAAAACCAGTAATGAACATATTGAAATAAAATTTAAACACTATGGTTGAAAAAAAAAACTCTATGGTTGCTGAAGACTTGTTCATAGACTAGTATTAAAAAAACTCATGTCATCATCACTAACGCACATTTACGCTATGGAATATTATGTGTGCGCTTTCTCATTTTATCTTTAAATATAATTTTACATAAATTCAATACGTTATTTTTACCATTTGAAGTACGTTGATAAATAGTTGTCGTGGCTTATAATAGATTTTATGAAAGCTAATTTATAAAAAATTGCCTATTATTATTATTAGTCTGTTTTAGAAAAGTTATGTATGAAATAATTTTAACAAGATAATATTAATTTATACAATTTTTACAACATTTTTGTATAGCAACTGAATATAAAAGGAACGCGGTACACAGATGGCGAAAAAATTGCAAATGAAACGAACTAAAAATATATATTTTTATAGTAAAAACAAGGCTACTATTAGTTACTATATGGTATCCAGATATGTACACAATAAAGCTATAGGATTTTCACAAAAAAATTTTTTTTTTTTCAAACTCGAAAAATTTTTTTACATATTCTAGTACTGAGTACTTAAACAGCGCTTTGCATCTTGATAATGCGAATTATATGAACTGCTTAATGTCAGTTTGTAGCGAATATTTTGCTTAGCGACTGTTTTCAATTTATAATAAAATTATTATTTAAGAAAAAAAAATTAAAATTTTTTTTGCTGGTTGCGTAGATTCGCCGTCTGTGTTTTGCGCTCCGTAACTACGGTAATTTCACACTGCCATATTTAATCTATAAATCAGAATTTACAAGTAAAGAAGTTAGTTAGTAAGATAGTAGAAAAGGGTAATGTAGGCCTCTAAACAATAGTCATCACAATCTTAGTTTTTGCTTCTTGTATAATCTTGTTCCCGTAATAGATACAAATAATAAACTTGTAGCCTATTTCTATACAAAATTAATAAATCTTTATTATCGTAGAACTATTACATTATTCAATGATTATATTAAAGTTTTAAAAAAAAAATCTTGTGACATTTCAACGCTGTATAAATTTCATGTTTGTGTACGTGATCAATAGTAATTTTATGTACAATTTTTAATGATTTTTTTCCTTTATTTTACGCTAATTTTAACAGAAATTATTGTCTTAATTTAATAATATGTTTTACAACAAAAATTTAGACATTTTTGGTGCTATCAATAGACGAATAGATTGCACCAGATTTTATAATGTTATATTCTGCCAGATGACTTATGTTGTTAATGTACTTAGCTGGTAAATATAACGGTAAGTTTCCACTGTCGACACATATGTACAAAAATAAAAAATTAAAATATAAACAGGTTTATGTTTTCGTACAGGTGTACGACAGTGGAAATTGACGGTTAGGAAGTTTGTAAGCACCGTATCATTTAATTTTATTCTAATGTATCATAGAGTGTGATTTTTTTTTTACATTTTGTAATATGTACCAAACATTGAGATTGCATTTGAAAATAATATAATATAAAAATCGATATTGTTCTTTTCATTTATCCTCGTAAGTAATCAGCCACCTACACATTGTTCATATTTTAATCTATAAAAAATGTAACTAAAATATCTTTTTATATAAACTAGATTAAAAAAAAAATATTTGAATTTTCGTTTTGCAAGTTAACAAAAATTCGCCTCCAATCGTTAAGTAACGTTTTCGCTTTGATTTCGCTCATTTTGTCAATAATCGCTTGTTTCTTCATACTAACGTCTAATATACAGTTTTCACTTGATTTATGAAAATACCCACATCACCGGTTCTATAGGTTGAGACGTGTTTTACTTCTTTATTCAGTCTCGTTAGGTTAAAATGTATTTTCGTTTAAAAATATAGTTTTCCGATGACTAGTTAGGTTTTAATCTTTATGGAAAATATACAAAAAATGTTATAACTATTGAAAATATTCAGTAAGATTTAGTACAACGAATATGAAAAATCTCAACAAAATATTAAAGAATTATTGGATTTATACAAGTCTGTGTGCTATTACATAAGTTCGTCTGAATTCACCTGACAATATGAAAGTAGACAGTTATTTTTAACGAATTGACTTGAAATAGAAAAGTCGAATATTCAGAAGCAAAGGCTATGATGGTGTCATTTGGAAGTCAGAAATCCTTGTATACCTGTTAACACGTTCAATGCTACAACGTTTTCTAAGCCCTAAAACCACAGGTCAAGTTGGTGGCAATGAACGTGTTAATTAGTTTATTATTTTTTGTCCATACAGGTTTAAATGGATCGCAGATTTATTTACATTACCTGAAGAATCTGCTGCTATTAAGTCTCCTTTATCTGCGCGTTCATCGGTTGAGAGGACTGTGATAAACAAGGAAGAAACAACTCAAAATGTTGAACATCTTAAAACGGAATAGATAAAAAATAAAACCTTACCTTAAAAAAACGAAAAAAAAAGTGTACTGCCGAAGTTATTCAAAATTAAGATGTTTTTAATAAAAATCAAATGCAGGGTGTTATTTTCTTTGTTGTGACTATTGTCTTTTAGTCAAGCATGCTAAATTTGAAAAAATGTGATAGTTTAAAAGCCTCACAAAAAATAAAAATGTAGTACAAAAAAAGTTTTGTGTCATAAAATTAATAGACCAGTAATATACAAATATTTAAAAAAAAATCGTTTAAATCCAGCCAAGCAAATATATAAAGTTAATATTTTAATTGGAGTACACAAGCCTATCACTTGTTGCAATTGGTCAAATAAATCTAAACAAGTGAAATTTCAGTTTACCTCCGACTACCCTCATTGACATGCTTCTACTCATTTAAGGCTGTGTTACCACATGATCTATATGCACAGGTGGGCACAGTTAATCGAAAAGTTAACTTCGTTAATCGTTAATTCGTTAATTAAAAAATTAACTTCGTTAATCGTTAAAGCGTTAAATTCTCGAAAATTTAACGCAAGTTAAAGTTAATCGTTAACAGTTAACCATACCAAAATTATACATTCAATTTCACAGTTATTGTGGCTACACTTGTTTAAAATAGTAATTTGACTATACATTCTATAACGAATTAGTATTGGAAACAAGTATAAATGTATTATAGTATATTTCATTACGAGTGCGGAAAGCCTGTCATTGCAGAGTTCCGACAAATGTCTACCCGAGCCGAGGCGCAGCCCAAGGTGAGGGTTGACAGTTGGAACATGTTGTAATGACAGTTCCGCACGTGTACTAAACAACTATTTAAATACAGTTGCGAAAAAATGAAGCAATTTAATAGAATAATAAAAACACTAAACTCAACTAACTAAAATGTTTGAAAAATGGCGCCAACTGTAAAAGAATACAAACAGAGATTTTTTTTTTGTTTTCTTCACCCATTCTGGGTAGGCAAAGGGAACTATGCCCAAACGGCCAAGTCTTCAGTAGATTATTTTTATTGATATGAAATGAAATTGAAATTTAATGAGATGAAATAAAATGAAACCTAACCTAATTCATTGAACCAAATCATTAAATCTGATATTGTAACACATTAGGAACTTCTTTTTAGAAATATTTGCATGAATCATAAAAACTTCAATGATTTTTTTTTTGTAAAAACTTTGTGGTTGGTTTTTTCTTTTTAATATACATTATTTTGACAGTTGGGAAAGAGAACGCACGAGTTTGGAAAAGCTAAAGAAAAAGCACGAGTAAAAAAGTGCTTTTAATACAGTTGCTCAAAAAGTGGCGTATTGCAGGGACGAAGAGCGTTCGGAATGTGGGCTACTACATACTCGTGCTTTTATATACTCGTTATAAAATATACTATTTCCTACCTTCTTTTGATTTCACGTCTTTCCCGAACGCTCTGATGCATCACACTTGCACGCGAACTTCACATATATCAATTATCGACTCGTTCGTTCACCATTCGAGTCGCCGACAGTCGCCCAATATAGTTCAACTTACCTCGTGGCGTGGCGCGTAATTTAAACAAAATGACAGCACGTCTCTAAGTTTCTAATTTAACGATTAACGGACTTTTTTTAACGGAAGTTGAATTTAACGGAAGTTAACAAAAGCGTTAACACTTTTTGAAGTTAACTTAAAAGTTAATCCGTTAAGCAAAATGTTAACTTCGTTAATTAACGATTAACGGATTAACGAGTTAATGCCCAGCTCTGTCTATATGCATATTTATTCTACAGTACTTCAATATGCTTAGTCTAAAATTATAATAGGCTTGTAATATAAAGTTATAGATGAAAAAAATCTATAGCACAAAATATAGAAGTTTCATTTGTGTTAATTTGATAATTAGGTTATGAAATGATGAAATATTAACAAACTTGAGCTTTAAAAAGTAATTTTTATTGTATATAATGATTACATGAAATGTGTTTTGATTACAATATTGAAGTCTACAAAATTATTTATATTAAGTTACTACAAAGACTCATTATGTTATGGTTCCTATTTCTTTGACTTATTCTATATTTATTAAGTTTAGCATACATCAATGAAAATGTTACCTCTTAATCTATTATTATTTATAATAAAAAAGTTTATTTCAATTTTGGTTTTAAAACTGTGATAAATATGTAGGATACAATTTGATTTTATTTATCAATATTTATTTAACAATACTTATGCAGTGTTAAAAATTAAAATATCAAACTGTTTAAAAAAGAATGTGTAAACAAAGAGATTCAAATATATAAGTTATAGAGTGGACATTACTAGCAATCTCCATAATCACTCTTATCATCGGTTTCCGAGACCAAAATTCCCTTTAACATATATAATATATACTGTATTTTATATCAAAGATATTGAGAGTGATGATTATATGTTTTATATAAAGATTTTGGTGCCAGAAACCAATGGTTAATCATCAGAACAGCTACCTGTCACAAGTATAAAACTAGACAAACAAAACTGTACTCATAGTACATCTATTTGAGAGTATTGTTTGGTTCAAAATGTCCAATGTATGGATATAATTGTCTTTGGTATGGTCTTTTTTCAGTACACAAAATGATGCAACAATTTGTTTGCTATAAATATGAAATAATCGCAAAAAGTGAAATGGTTCCAACATTTACATTTTATGCCAATGTAGATTTTTTAATCTTATTTCTTATATTTAAATTTACAATATTACAAATTATTAAATAAAACCACTCAATTACTCTTTAAGTGTTTTATTTTTTTCTTTTTTACCATGTGTCACTATCATATAATGCTTTCCACTTTTCCTTCCTTCAGCTTTGATTATAAGTCGGCGAGCATTATTTCTAATAGAGTCCAAGCTCTGATTACTGTTCATGCCCAATATAAAGCCAAGGTTAATGACATCGTGCACCCCTCTAATGAAGTTATAATTATCTGCTCCACTTGTTATAACAATGTTATTTGACTTGCCAACAGCAAAGTAAGTGTGAGCCATGCTTATAATATTTTTTCTTGCAGTAGAATCTTTAATTGCTGGACTATACATAAGTTCAAAGAACAAACCCCTTTCTACTGCTTGATTGTATAACTTACGGCTGACTTTGAAAGACAGCCTAGTCTGAGGGTCGAAAGTGATAATATCAACATCAAGACTGGAGCATGCATATTGAAATGCTTGTAATGTTTTAGGAACAACAGCTATTATATCATATTTCCTAATATTTTCAGAGTGATTGAACTTATGGCTAATGCTAGATTCTGAAAACTCTATTGTCACTCTCTGAAGAATGTTAATTTCACCTTTGTTTAAGTCTTTTGGAATGTCTACAGGATCCGGTACAAAATCTTTTTTCTCCTTTGTTTCCCCTTTCCGTTTTTTCTTTTTCGGCTCTTCACTTACTTCTTCTACGTGTGTATTAATAGCAACTGTATTAAGCCCTAATTTCTGCAAACAATATATTTTACTAATGTCGCAATCCCTGCTGACTGATAAATCACAAAATCCCCAATTTTTTTGCGCCATATCTGGATACAATGTAATACAATGTACTCAGTTAAAAACACTGGTCGATCGATAAGCTATGTTATAAACATAACCTTTTTCAATATCTTAAAGGAAATATAAATTTCATGCGTGTGCACTACTATTTTCTTTAAATTTTAAGGATTCACAAGGATACACAACTTCGATGTTTAAGTTGTTTTTTTTAATATATACTTCGCAACAACCGCATAATAAATCGCAAATCGAGTTCGAAATCAAATTGACATCTGACTTTGACATGTTACAACTCCATAAATCATAAATTGACATGATCATAACTCAATGTGTGAATGTGAATGTCCGTGAATGTGAACAAAGTGAAGCAACATCTTCGATTTTTCATTATCATTTTTAGCCGACTTCAAAAAGAAGGAGGTCATCAATTCGACTGTTTTTTCCCTTTAAATATTAAAACTTGGTTTTTAGGGTTAAAAAAAATTGCTCCTCCAAAGTATTTAAACAACAACTAGCATTCGGTGGTAACTAAGATATAGATTTTTATAAAAAACCTCTTAATTACTTTTATACCATAATAAATGCAGGCATTGACATTGACATCGAATTGTCAAAGTATTTTATTTTAATTGCTTGGTAATCGTGGCGTAATTTTTAAGTTTGTAATAATTTGATGTGTTAATAATGCTGAAAAATAATTATAGCCGCCGAGAAAAAATGTATAGACAATTAACGTAGGATAAGTTTAAAATACTGGATTACATCACATTTGTTTGTTGGATGTATTGACGGAGATGGAGAGTGTTGCAATATCAATGAAGATTGTGGCGCCCTGTTATACTTTTAGTCTGGCCACTGACACTGACATCTATACAAATTAGATAAATGTACTGACATTTTTAGAGATCAGTGGGTCAGGCTCACTAACCTCTATATTCGATATCTATGGTCGGACTTTAAATTAAATTTTATTTTTCGTTAAATTTTTTGCATTTCTTAATTTAAAAACTTTATTTTTATCATATTATGTCAAATTTGAACTTTCAACTTTTATTTTACGTCTCCTTGAACGTTATAAAAATATGGGAGTGCAAATAATAATATCGGGAGAATCTCAATGCGAGTCCTTTGCGAAAATATGCGCAATTGCTGACTATCTTTCTCAAAATCTACCAAATTTTTGTTACAGAATAATAGAAAAGTCAGTCATAGAGTGGAAGGTAAATGATATCTCACTGAAATTTGACATCATTGGATAAACTTATTTAACTATTATTAATTTCTATATTTCAGACTTGGCTTTGTAAAATAAACCTCAGAAATAAATGGCATCACAACGAATCTCCTTTGATTTGGAAAGAGTTATTAATCGAAGGAAGCAAACCATATTACATAGGAGGTGCTTCAGAGTTTTTAGATTATTGTTATTCATATTATCAATTTGAAACTTATATCTCCTGCGATAGATTTGAAGGTCTTATAGAAAATTTTAATCAATATAAGAAGAAAATAAAAAAAGGAGTTAATATTGATGATTACGAATCTAAGAGCGCTGCAGAAGACTCTGCAAAAAATATTACTGTTTGTATTTCGGGAGCAAGTCATCCACTAACTATGTACATAATATCTGGTCTATTAGATATGCCTCTTGGGCACAAGAGTATTGCAAAAATTTTTATCTATGACAAAGAATATTCCCAAACTTTTTTGGAATATGTGGAAACTGAATGCAGCTATGTGGGTAATAATTATCCTGGTAAAGTCGTGAAATACACAAACAAAATGGGTATGGCACTTGCAAGTTGTGATTTATTAATTATAATGGATTACGTGCCATTTAGGTAAAAACATTCATTTTTGAATTATCATTTCTTGTAAAATAAAATATTATAAGCCACTAGTAATTTTCTATTTACAGCCTTGATGTATCTATTGGCGATTGGCTCGCCCTAAATGCCCGCTGTCTTAAAACATTAGCACCGATGATAAATGCTTCTGCTTCTCGAAATATGTATATAGTGTTACCTAACCTAGGACCAGCTTGTTACAATGCCACTTTGTTGACAAAAATACTAACAAGTATTAATAAAAAAAATATTGTCGTTGTAACTTCGGATTTGGGCTTAGAATTAGCACCCATAGCAGCAGAAGTAGCCGAAGTAGAAATGAAAAATATGTTTTGTCCGCCCGTTTGGGGATTCGTAGGAATAAACCATCTTGTAGATATTAGAAATACTATTCATAAGTATAATGCTTTTCAACCATACAACAGATATGTTAAAGTAAGGCAATCTTCGTTGTGTGTTGGAGTTCTAACTCCGGAATTTAGAACATTAGAATATTTATTACATTTTAATGAAAATTTGTGGACGAAGTTGTTGGAAGCCAAAGTATGTAATGAAACTTACGATTTTTGTTATCCATTTTCTTATCACACAAAGCATATTAATCTTATTTTCATATTCCAGAAAAAAGCTAATAATGAGGAGTTATCGATTAATAAAGCTATAGCATTGCTAAAATTTGTTCAAGTATGGCTCTCTGGTCCAAATTCGGATGATATTCTATGTTTGGGGGTAGTATGCAATGGTATGTTCACATGTTAATTTAAATTGATGGCAATGAACTCAAATCGTTCCTTTAATTATTTAAATCTGGAAAATTAATTAAAAACTAAAACTTTTCAGGTTCTTTTGGGTTATCCTTTGACGGAGTTTTTTCTCAGCCGGTCAAATTCACTGATGGGTTTTGGCAGCCTGCGTTTGATTATTTAGTTCCAAAAGACCCACACTTAAATATTTTGTATCTGGAAGAAATAACTAAAAAAATTATAAATCTAAAAAAAACTGAATTACCAAAAATTAATTCTTACTTTCCGTGCACGTGTTCTAAAACAAATAAATTATTAAGTTTGGAACAAGAAAAACTTAAAGAGAAGATAAAAATTCAAGAAGACAAGGTCCAGAAATCAATAATTTTTACAGAGTAACATCTTCATTGTTTGCAATGTTGAATTTATTTTCTGGGAATCGATTCTATTTACTACTGACTTTGTTTCTATTACTACTGAGATTATTTACGATTTATTTTCTACTGAGTTTGTCACATTTTGGCCACTATTACTACCAATTACTACCAAGAACCACCACACCACTACTGACTGCTGTCACATTA
Source organism: Papilio machaon (assembly GCF_912999745.1). Classification (NCBI taxonomy): domain Eukaryota; kingdom Metazoa; phylum Arthropoda; class Insecta; order Lepidoptera; family Papilionidae; genus Papilio; species Papilio machaon. Next base: position 2,195,579 of record NC_059993.1, on the reverse strand, counting down.
CGGCACTTTGAAATACAATACAGGACAACCCTAGTACTCGCCGCGACGTCGGCTGTGGATGTTGTGTGTGTTCGCATTTTGCGAAATGTTATGACGTGCAGTTACTGTCTTTGTTTTAATAACATTCGGACAGTGATACTGAACCTTTTTAGATTAAATAATGTAATAAGGCGAATAGGCAACGTTAGCCAGTAGCCCCATTGCAATGTTTTTCTTCAAAGTATGATCGTGCCAACTACAGGAGTTATTAGCATAGTTAGGTGTTCGCATTGGTTAAGTTTTGTAAATGTTGTGCCAACAATGAGATAGTGTAGTGTTGTGATGTGGTTGTGGGACATGTGGGGTGTGCTATGGGTGGTACAGGCAGTGGCGCAGCTGATTGCCGTGTTGGGGACGCCGCTGGAGCCAGCATTGAACTTACGAGGTGAGAGGAACCTTGCCGCCTCCGCTGTCATCTCCCCGCTTGTTAACATTGCATTGCATTTTGTAGTCAAAAGTAAAATAAAGTTTTAAACCACTTCAGTCCACTTTATGTCAAAGTTTTGTTTCCAATATTGTTTTTAAATTTGTAGTTTGAAGTGTTATAAAGTTAATTTGTTTCAGTTTATTTATTTTCATACTTTGTTTTTTTTAATCAAATTAATGCAAATTTTAAACTTTTCTACACTTCACTGTTTTTATACAATTAATGTATATTTCCTATTTTAATTGACCTGTAAAAATATAGTATGCAAGGAAAAAAAAATTAATTTATCCATCTTGCTACTCAGATTGTTTTGTTTCATCAAAACATGCTGTAATGGAGTTGTAATGTAAGATTGTAAATTCTTATGATGATGCTGAGATATACGCTATTATGTTTATTTGACAATCTACTGTTTTTTTTAATATAGGAAATTGAGTAATGTGGAGCAATGCGTTATGGATTGCCATTACACTATAAACCATAACTTTACTTCAGTATTTCTTTTTCTTCTAAAACTGGTATCGTAGGTCCAAATATTTATATAGTCACGTCTTTATAATAGCAACCTACGTAATGAAAAAAGTTATTTCTATCAAGAGATATTACACTTTTCATTGCACAAGTGTCAATATTTATTTCATAACTGTTGACTTATCAACAGTTAAGTATATAAATTAAAAGTGTAAAATTTTGTTAAAATTAAAATAAATATGATGTTATTTTTGAAGTAATTATTTTTTTGATTTAAACATTGTTTTGCACTTAAAAAACTTTTGATCAGCATTGTCAGTCTACAGTACCACGGAAATACTGTTAAAATTTTGTGATCACATTCATAATGCAGTTGACTGTTGAAAGGGACAAGCAAAAATAGGTTGCCTAAAATATTTTGTGGTTGAAATATACATTATTGACGGTCGAATTGGCGATTGTAGCTTTTATGGCGAACACAATTATATCTAAGGACTTACTATCCAAAGTTTAAAGTTGCGGAGAGAGGAGTTTTTATTAAATAAAATCGTACTTAGGTTAGTTATTTTCACTACTTTTGATCTTTGACTTTGACAGTTTTATTTTATAAGTGGTCAAAGGTTTTTATTTTATACAGCCACAGCCATGTCATGTATGCTACTAAAATAAATAAAAAAAAAGACATATTTATTTTAATTCTTATTGCGAAATATTATCTTAAATTGATTAAAAATAATAAAAATCTGACATTTGTTTGTAATTTATTTATTATTTACTAAAATAAATAAAAAAAAAGACATATTTATTTCAATTTTTATTGCGAAATATTATCTTAAATTGATTAAAAATAATAAAAAACTGACATTTGTTTGTAATTTATTTATTATTTACTAAAATAAATTAAAAAAAAAAAAATTATTTTAATTTTTAAAACAATCATATGAAATGGGCAGAATATGGTTCCCTAACAAAAGAAATTTGCAACGTCTCCGGCGCTATGGGATGAGCAGCCCCTCCGCCCTAGCGTAACAAGGCGCGGGTGCCTATACTCGCCTCCGCAGCTGAGGCTTTTTGGTCGCCTTCGGCGACCAGCCTCAGCCGCTACGGCTCGCACAGGCCCCCGCGCCTTGCTACAGCGGGCGGGGGCTGCTCCCCCTCCGCGCCTCCGGCTTTTCATATACACTCTAGGGGTAGGGCAGAAAGTACCACGTGGTGTCGGGGTTGACTGATTCGGTTCTGTGACTCATATCCAACCTTACAATACAAATTTACAAAGAATTTACTACCGTTAATGTGACTTACAACAATTCCTCCGAGTACGGATTTATTCTTCGTACTGCTGACCCAGAAGATGTTCCGGGTATCATGACCTCAGCTTCACCTGATTCTAAATCTCGAGGATTCGGAGACGCCATAACAGTAACAGACATAACATAAAATTATGTTTAAATCTCAACTGAATAACCATAACAGATAATGCCAAAGAGTATGTAAACATTTCGCTAGTATACTATGAAATGGTTACATACTCTTTGCTACTTCGTAGTTTTGCGTTCCGTGTCTTCAAAATTATGAAATAATTAAACAATATAAATGTCAGATTTTTATTATTTTTAATCAATTTAAGATACATTTCGCAATAAAAATTAAAATAAATAATACGTTTGGTTTAAAAAACTTTAATCGAATTAAATAGAGTATTTTTTTTAATTTATTTTGGTAGCATACATAACTTACGGCTGTATAAAATAAAAACCTTTGACCACTTATAAAATAAACTGTCAAAGTCAAAGATCAAAAGTAGTGAAAATAACTAACCTAAGTACGATTTTATTTAATAAAAACTCCTCTCTCCGCAACTTTAAACTTTGGATAGTAAGTCCTTAGATATAATTGTGTTCGCCATAAAAGCTACAATCGCCAACTCGACCGTCAATAATGTATATTTTAGCCTATTTTGTTTTTGGAATTCACTTTCTATGGATATAAATATTTTTATCTATAAATTTATATTAATGATATAAATTTATAGATAAAAAATATTTAAACAATGTAATGTAGTCCCGGCCGATATCGGCCACAGCGACTGTCTTTAACTCCGGTTTTAAATAATTTATATTGTTAATTAATATTGTTTCCTCGAGTGCTACTGAAAGTTGCTTCTTTACGTGTGTAATAAGAACAGCAGATGTATTCATAATCATTATGTATATAGAGGCCTCATTTCAAGGAAAAAGAGATGGAAAAAGGAACAGGACCACTTTCTTTGTGGCACCATACACCAGTAGTACTTTAACTTTAGCTCTTCCTTAAAGTTCATTTTAGTATAATGTTAAGACACCCTTTTATGACATAATCTTTTTTAAATACTCACTTAGATCAAAGTTACGTGTACAAGCATTGACAGACAGTTATTTAATTTTACATAACTTTTTCTCCACTGAGAGTATGACCTAATTTAACATTGATTATACAGGATGTTCAAATATATACGTAGGATCAATTTATTTGGCTGAGAAATTCTGGCGGAAAATCTCTACAAATTGCTTGGAGAGACGATAATCTGGCGATCGGAGAGGCCCTCGATAGGGACGCATCCCATCCTCCGCACGTCAGAGTCCGCTACGCGATGGTATCTTCCCGTTTTCTTTTAATTGGCCCTAAGGTATTATCCGATATTTTTTACGTAATTCGAAAAACACTTATTCCCACATAAAATATTTTTATTGCCGTTTCTTTAAAACATGGACTGCAAAAGACAAAAAAATCAAATAAAATTATTATTTAATAAAGTTTTAATGATAAAACTTGCAACGAATTTCCACATAATTAGTAGGTACATTTTGACTTAAGATAAAAAAGTAACTCATTTTAATTAATTCGGCTCCTTGACCAAATTGGTACTACGAAAATACGAAAAAAAATCCCCGACCATGAAAAAAGAAAATCGATTTAATAAATAGTACAACGAACCGGATATTGTAATACAATTATTGATAAATGGTTTTATGTGCGCCTGGTAATGCAGTTGTAACGACAGTCAAATGTCTTCATTGTTAAGTTTAAATTAACCCATTCACCGTTGAAATACGAGAGTTTTGTCACCATTCTTATGTAAAAGGAAACATTACGCGTGTGTTTTGGTATTTTATAGTGTATTCTAAAACATTTCATGTAGTCTTTGTGAAGGAGACGAAGTTCGAGGTGCAATCTGCAACGACGTGGAAAATTTTACATTTGCTGTTAGTTTCAGCTCTTTGGTCGACTTGAAGCGCAAGATGTATCAACGTTAAATTATTTATATTCTCATCTCACATATGTCTGAGCTGGGATAAGATGCAATTCTGTTGCGACTCGACTAATAAATGTTGCATAAAGAACTTAGGTAGAGTAGACTAAAACTTTACGATGAAACTAGCTATACTTTGTTTGCTTTTTTTGATTCGATATATATTAATTAATGCGTGTAATAAAGTGGTATGGCATTGTGGTAGATGTCCGAGTGACATGGGTTGCATAACAAGCGCCGTGGCGGCATCCGGCTAACGGTACTTACTATGAAGACCAGACGACTCGCTCTGCTCTATGCTTGTGTGTCTATGGATTGAAAATGTTCAAAATCTGAATGGAAGGTCGTAGTCACATTTAATGTCATTACTATCTATATTTTTATCAAATGTAATTATGAGTTACATGATGATGGAGTGACAAGGAAAATTTATTTTGCGACAATGACTGGTAGGGGAAATCTTTACAAATTTATATTATTAGCTATATATAACAAAAGTTTTAACAAACGGATATATTTGGCGACCCTACCAACATCATGTCTAGCGTACCTGAACGATAACATCGGATGTAACAATAGTGACCGGTCATTTGCATCGAAAGTTGTTCGAATTGGCGAGGCATGGCCTTATATTGCGTGGCGAATCACGCTTCCTACCATCGGCAGACACTTCCCATCACGAAGTAAAGACGTCGTCTGTCCAGTTTCTATATTCGTGAGCTTTAACTTCGTGACTGACCGATACAATACTTCTGACGGAAGCTATGTGACTGAGGTGCATTTTAAAATGTTCGAGATTTGGCTTGTCGTTTTAGATTCGCTTGTTTCATACCTTAAGTGCTGGCGACTCTTATAGTGAGATGTCTTTAATTATACTTTAGTTCAACTCGCTTAGCGAGTTTAATAGACTTCAATAAAATGTAGGCCACATATTTGAAGACATTGTAAAAATTGTAGTAGCACGAACGTATTAAGGCCACGGTCTCTCCAAAACAGGTAATAAACCAACTTTTTTATCCTTTTAGCGGACAAAAACTGACAAATACTTGGCACAGTCTACATACTAGTTTTTATTTGATTATTAATCTTGTTAAGCAAATTATTGGTTCCAATAACGGTTGTCCTAAAATCATTTCCACCTACTCGCCGAGATGATTAGCTTAGGATCGGTTATTTAGTGGGCGGGCATCTGTCACATAGCCGTTTACGCACGTATTGGCCAGGGGGGGGGGTCACGTTGACCGTTTTAGGTATGATTTTAATATTCATGTTTCCTACTTGCCAAATATTACGAATATTTGACGGTTCATCTTCACAAGTAATAAAACTGGAGTTCTTGAATATCGAAAAAAAAATATTTGGCGAACACGATATATCTGCGATGCACATAACGAAAAAACAGTTTTTTTTAAAAATTGTTGTCCGTCTAACGGACTGAACTTTATCAATTTGATTATTGTCTACACATTTTACTCATTGGATTTAAACGACGTGCGAGGTCAATTTAATTCTAAATTGTACGTTTGTATACAATAACAGGGAACGTGAATTGAAACAATACCTAACTAAGTATTGTTACATTCGGAAAGCTAAATATGAGTAAATCTTGATAAATGCCGTGAGTAAAGAGAATAATGGTATTACGACACAATTATCAATGATGGGAAACTTGCGACACTAGCGTAGCGATTGTGACTCAAAATCTCGCACCATGTTTTAGGGTATAAACTATAACATGTAAACACCGAACTGGTCTAGAAAATAATTCTTAAAAAAAAATTATCTGATTTTTTTAAAGACATGCAGTTGCGAAGCATTTTACATGGGATCCGTTATAAGGTTAGAAATTGTGTATACTTATTAAAATTAGATGCTTATAGCTTACATATTTGATTGCGATATAGTCAGTTACTTGAATTGAAAAAGCCACGAAATGTTTAGTTTTGTTGTAAAGTTCCGTCTCTAAGATTATAATGTAGACTTGGTTTTGGATCTTAAGACTTATTTTTCGTGTTTTTTTAGTTGTAAGAACGTATTCATGTTGTCCCTTTGATCCTATATACCCAGTGGAAAATCTTAGTTTATTTAAGAACCCCTGAGAGCGGGTAAAGTGCCTGGAGCTCACTTCCGACCATTTTTGTAAACGAATCATAAAATTGCATCGTGAACGATTCTGATGTTTTCAATATATTAAAAGCAATGTTTTCATTATAACTAAGTTACTTTTCTTACAAGTATAACTGTTAATTGTCACTGCTCTTTATACAAACATATTTTGCGTGCAGATTAATTAGACAAAGGTACCTAATTAATCGTAAGTTAACATAAGTTCATTGATTGATTGACCTTCGAATAAAAAAGGCTTGGTGACATTTTCTATAAATGTCAAATGTCAACGACGAATTAGCTGTATCACTGTATCTACTTCGGTTCGGTTGTTATGTGTATTTTTGATGTTGAACTTGTTTCTATTGGTTTGCATGTGTCTGTGTATTAACGAAATCTTTTTAATTGTAATTTAATCAATGAATATCAGTTTTTCTACCTTTTTCTTACCACTGATTAGAATTATCAGGAAATTATTATTTTAAAATTTGCCATTTGCACTTAGTTCTGAAGTAAAAAAACTTGAGAGATGTCAAGGGACACCCGGATGGAACGAAGTTCCTTTCTATTAATTAGTGAAGGAACCAATGTTTATTCTATGAATAAAAAACTTAAGTCTTCACAAGAAGTACATTTTATTTCTATGAATTTTCGTTATATATTGTCACGTCGTTGCCATGGTGAAGTAGCGCTCATTCGTCGTTAACATACTTACTATAGCAAAAAGTGTCGTGACAACTTTTCGTAAGAATTTTTTCCGTCTAGCCCCCTTTCACAACGCGCGATAAGGAACTTCGTTCCAAAAATATTGTCTCGTTGAGCGTTTTTTTAAATTATCAACTTGTCCCTGCACCAACGTGTTCTTTGGCAAAATATCTGTGAAATATTGAAAATAATTTGTGTTACCGTAGTTAGCATTGGCAATCGTAACTGGAATATGTTGGTTATTCCCGAGACCGGTTGTTGAGTAATGATCCCAGTTAGTCCTCTTTTTCACTAGATTAACTGTTACTTCTATGAGTAATGTGCTTACCACACACTAAGAAATTAAAATAACTCAGTTATAGAGCGGAAATGCGAAATATTTACCTACAAACATTTCACTCTGGTCAGTAGCGTTACGCATTATTCCTCTTATTGGTACATATGATAAATATCTTTGATTTTACTAGCGTCGCCGCCACTCTTATGTAATTAGCTAATTAGCGATCGCGAACGACTTGTCGCCTAGTGGAAAAAGGGTGTAATGTTGAGTTAAACGCATAGTAATGTAAGGAGTCGCGCATAACTAGTTTTCATGATGACTGACCTTTAGCTGTAATGTGGCCGTTCTAACTGTAAGACATTGCGGTGAGCATCTTCAATTACACGTGATTACTTATATTATAATATCCGTCTATAATAATCTTTGCAGTGAGGTAATTAAATCTTATAATGTCTACTTTTATTACACGCTTTATAAATAACTAGCTGTCGCCCGCGACTCCGTCCGCGCGCAGTTAAAAAATGGGGGGGGGGGGGTTATGAAAAATAAATGTTGGCCGATTCTCAGACCTACTGAATATGCTCACAAAATTTCATGAGAATCGGTCAAGCCGTTTCGGAGGAGTACGGTGACGAAAACTGTGACACGAGAATTTTATATATTAGATTAATGTTTTTAATTGTTCGTAAATATTTTCGCATCATTCTACTATTAGTTCAGACATCAAATTAATTTAAATAAGTATAAGCCGCGTGCAGAAGGTTTGCTGAAACCGACCGCGACCCGCCCTCTGGTTGAGTAATACTGGGACTTTTGGATTACATACCTTTTTTTGTATGTAACTCTTAAAATAGATAGGAGAATTTCTACGCGAATTCTCTTCGTGTTTTATTATTATTTAGTACTAAAATTACTCTGCCCTAAATATTTATAACTCGTGAATGATTTGATGTTCGGGGAAGAACTAATAATAATTTTGGAGCGATATATTTATGAAGATTCTTGCTGTCGTCTGCTTCTCCGTTCGCGCAGAATTAAAAAGAAAACTTTATTAGTAGGCTATGTGTTCTTCTAGACTATGCTCTACGTATTTGCTAAATTTCATCAAGATCCGTTGAGCTGTTCCGTAGATACTTCCAACAAACATCCATACATCTAAACATTCGTACTTATAATATTAGTAAGATTAATCCTTTTTACTTTTGTGAAAATATATTTAATGTAAAGTATTGTTTGTAGTTACAAGAGAATTTAATTAAAATAAAAAATAATTTAAAAGATTTAAATGTAATTCTTACTCTTTCATCTTTCGATTGAAAGGATCACGCGTCAAGGGATTTTTATATTACAGGGTAAAGTTACATATTAATTATGCGTTTCATTCCCAGCCGACATGGCCAGACATGCCGTAATTACGATGATGAGTTTGTGTTTTAAAACATAAATAACAGTCATCGTGGCTGTACCCTGTAATCCATTGGACTCTTGTCCGCAGTTGAATGACCTTTACCTTGCAATTTTTTTCTTTTAACCACGTCCTTTATTAAGGTATATTGTGTTAGTTTGTAATTTGAATATATTCATTGCAGTGCAACATTCGAAAGAAAATGAAGTCTGGAAGAACATAGAGGCTAATTATTTTTTTTTATTCCGTGCGAACGGATTCGCATGCGACAGCTATTTTTTTTAAATGGGTTTAACAATAATTCGACAATGTGTTCTCTACACATCCTCGTGGAATGTATTTAAATGCGTATTAACATATAAGTTATTAATTAAATATCATCAATAGAAGTAGGAAGGCACGAACAAGGTTGTACCTCCCCCTTCTCCTCCTTCCCCACCTAATTATTTCGGCACCGACTTATTAAAATAAATGGCGTACATTGAATGTATACTAGATATAATTAAATTTTGATGTGATTACTATCAGACCGGCTCGCATATTGTTTGCGAACCGTTGCGCGGTTTCGTTATGTTACTCTTTCACTTTTATTACTTCGCCGCGTGGGTTGCTAAGTTGCTATACGATCTTTGCAACTGTTTATGTGTTTTTAATTGTTAAATTAAATACACTTTACGTGTGCGGGAATAGTTAAATATAATATTTAGTTATGAGGTAATTAAATACAAGAATATGAAATTGGATTGTCATAAGTTTTAAAGTTTACACGTTTACGGTCCATTATAATATGGTACAAAATGTAGTGTCTTCAATTAGCAATTGGTATTGCTAATCGGTCGGAGAGCGGCGGTAGCACAGAGTTAAGAACTTCATTTGTAATCTGAAGGTCCTGGGTTCGAATCCCGCCATGTACCAATATGTTTTTCGATTTATAAATAATATATCCGACGATTTTACGGCAAAGGAAAACATCGTGATGCAATACACATATCTGAGAAGAAATTCAATGATATGTGTGAAGACAACCAACCCGCATTGGGCCAGAGTGGTTGACTATGGCCTAGTCACCCCCATCTTAGGATCCTAGCCCTCCGTTGAGGACGTATAGTGAGCTGCTGATGATGATGATTGCCAATCAAATTGTAATGAATATAAAACAAGTGCTAAACGATTCTGTAATCAATGAGCTGTAATTTTATTCAAATGTCAAATACTTTAAAATTAATTGTACTTACCCTTGTTTGATTTCAGTAATTTTCTTTATAATATTAATAGAATTTCTTGGAATCACTCACAAAGGCAAACGAGCGGTCAAGGATGTCGACAACAAATGCTAAAGTTCACTACGTCTATAAAAATAGGCAAACGGCTCCGATAATTTGGACAATATATTTAAGTGTTCTAAGTGGTTGTATATTTTTTTAAAGGCATTTGAAAGATGATATCATCGCAACAGTGAGGTGTTGTCATTCGCAAGTCGTGTACATTTGGTTTTTTTTTATTTTGTTGTATCTCATATCAGTCTGGGATATGTTTTGATAAAATAAAGTTATTCATATTATGTAGATTATTATTTAATAGTTTCATAGTTATAATTATACTAGCTATCGCCTGTGACACCGTCCGCGCGAAGTTAAAAAAAACTTAATAAGTAGCCTATGTGTTCTTCTAGACTATGTTCTACATCTGTGCCAAATTTCATCAAGATCCGTTGAGCCGTTCCGGAGATACCTTCAAATAAACATCCATCCATCCATTCATCTTAACATTCGCAATTATAATATTAGTAAGATTGTTGTACATATAAGGATTAATTTGTATAACTCATTTTTTTATAATACGAAGGTACTCTTATGTATTGTAATATATTAGGGACCCGTTTCTACTACAAACAGAACACGTTGACGTAGACGGAGTGGTTCTGTACACTTATGTATGGCGTACTTGTTGAACGACATTACTTTCTACGAAGGTTATGTGTTGTAATTGACGTGGGCTTCCATTGCCAAAATAGTCATATAATAATAATAATAAAGCTTTATTCATTCCTTACAATTTACAAGTTTTACATAGAATACTTATAAAACATTTCATTTTTAGATATAGTACATGTGCAATTGTGAACCAAAAAATTAATAACAGTGACTAAACATTATGCCAAATATAAAATATGCACTATTAACATTATCATTACAAAAACCCTTTACTTAAGTAATGAACAACATTTTTAAATATAAAGTTTCTAGTTTATTTTTAATTGTAAGGACCGCCTGATGCGGTTAAAGCCTCCTCCAATAGCTAGTTAAGTTAAAATAACTTTTTTTTTTTACATTTCTACCATTAAATTAAAACTGTATTGCTAACTGTGAAATTTAATCCTTAGGTGTATGAAATTCAAGTTATTTATAATAATGATCAGTATAAAATCATAATATAATAAGTTGTTTTACTCTTATTCTATTGGAGGGTTACAGTCTACTGCCCCCGCGGTTTAAAATAGTCATATAGCTGTTATAAAGCTAATTCACTGCAACAGGCTTACAGTCAAAGTCTACCGCTAAAACATTCATTTATATATCCTTACTAGCTGTCGCCCGCGACTACGTCCGCGCGCAGTTAAAAAAAAAACTAAATGGGTTATGAAAAATAGATGTTGGCCGATTCTCAGACCTACTGAATATGCTCACAAATTTTCATGAGAATCGGTCAAACCGTTTCGGAGGAGTATGGCAACGAAAACTGTGACACGAGAATTTAATATATTAGATTATTCTGTTCCAAACAAAATGTTTTTATACATGTATTTGGGTAGTGAAAACTCATAGTTAAAATAACTGGCTGACGTAAGTTGCGCACTCATTGCGTGCTTAAAGGTTTGATTGAAATCGCGAGGTAAACCTTAACAACTCAATTAAGTTTAAGTAATAGAACCTAGCAAGAACTTAGCTTACTCTTTGTATGTCAGGCCTGTCTCTTGCCGACAGGCGGCAGGGAAAATATGAAAGTTTGGAAGCGAAGTGACTTAGAATTTGAACGGTCATGATTTTAATACGTAGGTAGCACCGTACAATTTAATTTGTGAATTAATTACAAAGGGAATTAATACGCAAGGTTATGTTCTGTTTTTAAATATTTTTTTTATTATAGTTTACTAGGTGTCGCTCGCGACTCCGTACGAAATTAAAAAAAAAAACTTGAGAGGTGTTCAACAAGGGACACCCGGATGGAACGAAGTTCCTTTCGATTAATTAGTGAAGGAACCAATGTTTATTCTATGAATAAAAAACTTAAGTCTTCACAAGAAGTACATTTTATTTCTATGAATTTTCGTTATATATTGTCACGTCGTTGCCATGGTGAAGTAGCGCTCATTCTTCGTTAACATACATACTTTAGCAAAAAGTGTCGTGACAACTTTTCGTAAGAATTTTTTCCGTCTAGCCCCCTTTCACAACACGCGATAAGGAACTTCGTTCCAAAAACTGAAATTACATTGTATTTAGTTAATATATTCATGATTGTTAAAAGGGAAATCAAAATAAGTTAAGTTGTAAAACTCTCAATGCGTAAACCACATCCGGGTATTGTTTAGGGTGTGAGGATAATATAAAAGGGTGGAATAAAGTTAGTGGCGTCCCTCGCAGCCTGACGTTTTAGGCATTTTAATTGTTTCATTAAAGCCGTATTAATGTCTTCCTTTAATCACTTTTACAAATTCACCTGCTGGTTTTGGGCAATTTAATTGATTTCTTCTCTTTGAAATATCTTGAAGAAATTATATTAATCGCAGCGTCTCGCGTCTTTTACAAAATGGTCTAACGATCTTGTCAAAGTTATCAAAGTACAATGGTTGAATAAAATATTGTAATATTTTACATGATTTTTTTGCTTTATTTTTATAGGGACTTTGGTTTTTATGATCATGCCAGTTCCATGGTAAACTACTTAAACTACTAAAAATAACAACAAAACATACAAATAATAATAGTAACAAGAGAAAGTATTTACAATTTTTATAAGGCATTTAGCACTATGCTGCGGACTCCGTTTTTATATGCTTTAAAGATATTATTGATAATGAAGTGAAAATAATATTTGTTAAATTTACGAATACAGGTGCTGTGCTATGTAATATGAACTCAACTTGTTATAAACTAAGAAAAAAACATGTATCGTTGGTGCACTCGAGTGCAGAATGCTAAACGCGGTTTGAATAAGCCCGAGACTCCTTAACGGGCCTCCTTATTTTAGATTTATTCTATTTGGAGTCAGATCAAACGACCAAAGAACTCACCAGCCACCAAATACGGTATTTATAAAGATTTCGCAACAACATGGATAGGTTACCCTTTAGTATATCACGCTAGATTCTGTAATGCTTCCAATACCAACTAAAGCATAAATCAAAATTTGCTAACATTCGTCTTAGCCATTTACGGAAAAAATCGTAAAATATTTACTGTAAAATAAAAATAAAAACTCTGAAACATGTTAATATATTATCATCCCTTTCGTTCTCTTTGTAAAAAAAGATAACAATATGTTTTATACAATAATTTCTGCAGTGGAAATGCACGGTTTTACAACATGATCAATCGCCTGTGTTGTTCAATCACGTGATGTGGTTGCAGCCTACACTCGAGTAACTGTTGCAGATGTCAGTGAACTTTGCAGCGACGCCTCATTCGTGCAGTTTCAAATTCGTACACTAATTCACTCTACATATCTTAATACATTCTGCAAATACAAAACTGAAAAATGTCTATACTTAACATCATTAAGTTCTATACGAGCGCTAGAAATACTATTTTATTATTGGAACGAAGTTCCTTATCGCGCGTTGTGAAAGGGGGCTAGACGGAAAAAAATCTTACGAAAAGTTGTCACGACATTTATTGCTATAGTAACCATGGCAACGACGTGACAATATATAACGAAAATTCATAGGAACATCGTTCCATCCGGGTGTCCCTTGACACCTCTCAAGTTTTTTTTTTTAAGAAACGTTGCATAATTAACAACACTGCACAGTGTTATAATAAAGTTATTTAGTAAATAAATGAAGTTATCTAGTGATAGCAAAAGTGTAGTAAAAATAGTAACCAAAGGATAACTATATTTTTACCTGGACATTCATTGTGTATGCTCTTTGAACTTCATCGCTTGCGCATGCACAATAGCCTTATAGGTCAAGCAAGCTTAAAATTTTATTAACCGTTTCGAAATCAATGTGTTAATATTTCTTTTAAATTTACACTGATGTTTACATGATCAAAAGGATATTTATAAAATATACAGAATATACATGAAACAGAACAGTAAAAATAATAATTACTTCATAGTAAGTAATCATAAGTACCTAAATGAAGTACTTACTATTTTCCGACGTATACATCACTTTGTAAGATGTGATTTTCTTATCTCAATCGACTTGAATATTTATTTATGAGGAAGGCTTTTGCTGCCCCTCAATAATTTCGTCGTCTTGGCTTGCTTTAAAACTTTTGAGCGGAAACTAACTAACTATTTTTGAAGTGTTGAGGAATTTTTATGAATGTAATATGTATTCAATAAAGATGATGCTGGCGACTTTGTTCTTTAAATTTAAAAAAAAGTGTGTTAATCCAAAAACAAATGACAGGCAAATGACAATATAGGAATTGTGCATTTTACGGAATAAATAGTTTACTATGTGTTCTTCCTGACTAGTTTCTATTGAGATGTTTCTATTTCATCCGAATTCGTTTAGTCGTTCTGGAGTGATCAACTAACATACATCCAAACATGAAAAATTATAATATTTACATTTCTTCTAACCACAACATCAGACTTACCATAAAAACATACAAATTCTAGAAGTTTCCGATGAAGTAAAATTTCAATTACCAGTTTTGTTGTATGCACAGTAGGCAGTGGGCGAGCGAGCGATCAAGCCTTCATTAAAGCTCGCGTGCTAGCCTGACGCCTCGCTGATGTTCTGAGGTGGACTGTAATTACTTTATCAATTTACTTGCAGCCCTACCGGTGTTTATATTATACGTGTCACCGTCAAATCGTGTAGACCGTCGGTTCATGATTTGCCTATGAAAATCTTTAAGACTCGGTAAATTGAAAAGCGAATTCATTCTGCAAATAGAACTCGCTTAATTTATGAACAGATGGCAATGGAAACCTACGGTTAGAGGTGTAAAGATGAACAGGAATAGGCATTGTAGTATTTGACGAAGTTCTCTAACATGAATCGAAACAGAGATCTATTAATATTTTGCAAATATCTAACCAAGCCGATGTCATGGTCTAATAGGGAATTGTCCAGAGGTTGTTGAAAAAAAAATGTCTGTCATAAAGTTTGTTGCAAAACACTGTCAACCGGTTGTATGAGTTTGCAAAGAATTGCAGTAAGTTGTGGGTAAAGTAGGGCCGGCGGCGGCGTTCTGCTGTCGACAATTTAATTGTACAACAGCTTTTCATTATGTCCGTAGCAAACATTGCGTCGCGTCGTCAGAATAAGTACACTTGTTATTTGCTAACTAAACAGATTAATAATAATTGTTAAACAATGATGTAAAAATTTATTGATTTATATTTTTGGATGAATTACCTCATTTTTAGTTTTTTTTTTTAACAAGCAATGAATTGTTAATACTTATGAATGTCATTAAATAAATATTAAGCTCGTTTGATATTTAAAAAACAGTTGGTTATAAATATAAAAAAAATTCCTTTGTTATTCTGTTATATGGGTTTCACATTTTGCCTCTTTTCTGTTATCAAAGGCATTGTGTTTAACATTTTTTTCAAGGTTCTTTGTTTAGCAAATTTCCTCGGGCTGCAATATAAAAGGAAGTCGTTAAATGTTCCATTAAATGTTCAAAACACTTTTTCCACTTTGCACTTACGAGGGAGATTATATTGAATTTTGTGCTAAAATATACACCTGCTCAGCTTTTGTGCGTTACAACAACTTTTATTACTCTTTGTTGTACGGAGAGTATTTTTTGTGCCGTTAAATACCTAGTATTTTTACTGTAAAAAGCTATAGGAACTAATTTTATATTTAAAGCGTTGAAATTCTGAGTGTAAGCTACGTTTAGAACAACGTTTTTACAGATGGAATATATTTTCAACCTATTATCACTGATTTGATACCACTGCCTTTGAAATCTCTCATAAAACGTACTTATTCTTGCCAGAAGTTCAGATCTATTAGTTTATTTAAGGTGTGGATTTACCCTATTATATGGAACTCTATTCGTCGATTTCTTAGCGGTATTAAAAAAAAAACTTGTACCATACACTAAAGTTTCCGCTTCGTCTAAATTTAATAAGTTTTGCCGTTTTAAATATTTTTTGCTCATTAAAATTTTCACAGCCATCGACTTTTTCCATAAAACGCCTTCTGCTATGAAAAGGTAAATTGTATTTTAAGACTTTAGAATATTGTCTGCCGAAAGGTAAAATATACATTTTTTTCATGAAAAATTTTAGCATCTATATTTTATGGCGAATTAACTTAAACTTACTCCTAGCTCTTATGTTATTTTAAAGAATGATCGAGGAAACGTAAAAAACATAGATATTTAATATTGTTTAACTTGAGTCTCAGTGACACCAGTGTTATAAACGTGAGATTGTGGTTAGGGCTTAGCACTAGCTAAGAACTCGGTGTTGGATTCTTGCTGCATTGTTGGGGATTCACATTGGCTTACTGTGCAATTGTTGAACAGTTTTCCTTACCTACTTTTATTACCTGACTGACTCTAGAGTGCAATATTGTGTATTTAAATATACTATTACATTTTAATTTTCCTCACTAAACACCACTTCTGTTTTCCTTGACTTTGAGGCCTTAATTATGAATTTGAAGAAATCGAGTTCTTTAAAGAAGCTATGTTATATATTATTTGTCATAAATAGTAAATTTTTAGCATTTTTTATATTAAAATCCTATCTATTAATAATCCACGGCTATTAAGTCGACGGTCGTCGTGAGTGCTTCGCTGGCACTGACCTTATTCGATATTGATATGACGTACCAGGATGACCTTAATTTTGCCAAACTACTGGATCGTGTGTGTAATGATTATATTTTGATCTACAAGGCAACCGTTAATGTTTCTTGTCCTTGATTTATAGGTTTTTAACTTGGAAATTTACCTGAAAAATATTTTATGTTTTGTTATAAAAAGGCTTTTTAATAACCTTTTTTGATATAAACTAATACTTTAGTAGACGTCATAAGTAGGTTTTGGATCACGGTGCGTTCCTTAGGTAATCCCAGGACCCTCTTTGCTCGATCGGGGATTGGTAAGAAGGTACTTAACTTACTGCCTATACCAATAGGCGTTCCAAAAAAGGTTTTACAAAAAAGTTGAACTTTTTAAGATTGTTCAGGTGCCTCGAATCCTATAACAGTAATTAAATTCTCCATAAACTGATTAAGGGTTTTGTTAAAGCTTGGTATCGCTTAGAAATAATAAAGATCGCATTACGTGGCATTTTTTGCTCGTTAAAATTTTTATACTTAACAAATTGTTTTTATAAAGCAGTCTCGATACCGTCCTTCGTACACCGATATTATTGTTATTGCTTTGCTATTATGGTTTTTAATGTAGTTATTATACGATCGATATTTACTTGGATACTTAAATTTTAAAAATATCCACGTTATTAAAAGTCAACAATATTTGTTTTGAAACTTTTAAGATATTATAATTATATTTAGGTAGTATGCATATTTACAATACTCATATCTATCTCAGATCATATATTCAAGGTAATCTTCGTTCTACAATTAAACTTTTAATGTTGTATCTGGCGAGCAGAAAACGCTTATAATGTGTCAAATTTTTACGTATTCGATACTAATATTATAAAAAGGAAAGATTTAATAAAGTATTTTTGTTGTGTAACACATTCTAAAACTACTCGACCGTGCAAAACAAGGACGAGCTGCCTGCATTTTTACGGTTGTGGTGTAACAATAAAACATTAGTAAAGGCTTTTTAGTCTGAACCCGTAGCCTGACTGCGAACTTCGTGCTCCTGTAAACATTTGGCATACTCCACATTAATTAACGAACTGTTGGGAAGCGATGTTTACAGACAATTTTAATGTTGTACAATATTTTACTTCGCTAATTATGTTGCTTTTCCACGTTATGTGGAATTCTTCTTTGAAATATAAATGACGATTTCTCAAACGTTATTCGTTTTTGTTATATATTGAGTGTAGGCTTCTTGGAGCAATAAGTATATAACTACTTATTTTCCCTTATTGGCAAGACTCCAAAGGGGAAAATTGCTGTATTTCTCATATGAACAAAATACTTTTATTAAACCTTATATCGTATTTATAATGATTACTGTGTTTGGAATTATTTAATGGCGAGATACTGTTCATGAATGTTTAGTTTTCAAATCTGTTATGATTTTTAAAATAAAATTTTTGTTAGGTTGGTACCCAGTGCTATGGATGGACTACGATAATATTTCTTTAATACCTACTCTAGAACTATTTGTTTTCCTGCTTAATTATTGAAAGGTTGAGTGCCCAATTATTCCCACCCGACAATTAGAAGCGGAGTGCACGTAGTTATTGCTTTAAAACGAAAGTGAAGATATTTCTTACTATGACTGAACATATTGATTCGTTTATTATATTTTTATTGTTCAATGGGTATTCAAATGTACAGCCAGTGTTACTACAGATTTTGTAATGTTATTTTCCAAAGGTATAGTAGTGTGTTTCTTAAAGATAAATCCTTGAAAATATAGCCGTGTTGGAATTGCCAATTAAAAATGTAAATGGAAAGAACAATGGCAGAAAAATAGTTGAAAAAAAAATTAGCGTCTAGAAATGTCATATAGATACAATTAATTTACATATTTTTTTAATAATTTACGTAAATAATTCTATTTTTGTTGAAGCCACAGAAACATTATAATAATTTAAAGAATGTATATTGACAAATCGGATTATCGCCCATTAAAGTGTTCCCACCATTTAAAGGATGCCGTATTTTCGGAATTATATTATAAATGTAAATATAGCAAAGTGTACGAATTAGAAATTATTATTACGTATGATATTCCAATACTTACTTTCAAATAGATACTTATTATTTATATTAGGTGTATAATTAGTGAAAAACGATAGTTCTTTGGGCTTCAGGCATTTTTAAATAAATGCAAACCGCAATATGTTGTAACTATTCACTTTTATAGTTATGGCAACATTTAAAATGTCACGCACGTCACAAATACTCCGCCTTGTGTCGGTTGAGTTCGTGTGGCGCTCGTAGCAAAGAGTACCAACATGCCGCGTGACAGCTAGTGGTACTCTTATATTTTTCGAAATCAGCCACATAACTACTCGTAACCACTATCTGCCTGATTTATAACGATACAGTTCTGATTTAATATACAAAATAAAATCATGTACTAGATATTTACTTAAAAAACAACCTTCATTGCGAATTTTCTCAAGCTGTCATTATGACGTAACCTTAGAAAACGAAAAATTAAAATCAAAATATCTATTTTTTGTGGCTTCCTCGGGCCGAAATTCTTTCAGATATTTGCTCTGCAACTAATTCTTATCGTTTTAAGATATTTTTCATGCTTAGACGCTATCATTTAGCCTCAACTATTTTGATGTATAGGCGGCTGCCATTGTTCTTTGTAAGGGACATTTTGTCTTAACACAACTAAGAAGAAATGTCGATTACGAAACTGTGTCATAAGATTGAATTAAAAGGCTAGGTTAAATACGTTCAATGTAATCAGTAAAGAGACAATTAAAGCTAAAACTGGGCAATTTTACTTTATCGTTTGAAATTTTATTATAAAATTTAACGATTTTATTAGTTTTTTTGTTTTAAAAATATGTCTGGCATTAATCGTGTCATTACCAATTTCAAATTGTGAACAGCATCTGTGTGCATTTAAATATTGAGAAGTTGTCAACCGTTGTAATGACTTCGGTCGATGTACTCGATGACGTCATGGAAATTTTTAGATCTCAGTAAGTTGTGTCAGTAACCTTTTATGATTGGCATGCGGTTTGTGGGCAGCAAACGTAGGCACGTTAGTACGTTGCACAGAGTCAACATGTTTTTATAAATCAGTAAACTATTTTGTCGTGTCTCTTGAGACGCATTTAACAGTCTATATGTACATTGTCGGATGCCACAATATGTTAGCTCACCTGCGTAATTTTCAATGTTACATGCTGGAAACGTTTTTAAGACATGACTGGGTCCAGGTTCGATTTCTAACGGATGCAGAATATTATTAAATTGATTTAAGAAGCCATCATTTTCCGAATTATATTTTTGAATATCAAGGAACCGTTTGAAAGTAACGACTAAGATATCATTAAAACGTTTGTATACATTTTGAGCAATACAAGATACAAATCTATATAAATCTAATATATAAAATTCTCGTGTCACAGTTTTCGTTCCCCTACTCCTCCGAAACGGCTTGACCGATTCTCATGAAATTTTGTGAGCATATTCAGTAGGTCTGAGAATCGGACAACATCTATTTTTCATTTTTTTTAACTGCGCGCGGACGGAGTCGCGGGCGACAGCTAGTTCTAATATAAATTTTTGTCATAGCATTATTATAAGGTTTGATAAATAATTTAATTATTATATTTCAAATAAAAAATGTTTTAATAAATTAAATAACAAAAACTTTTCCTTTACAAGATTGTATCATTTCAAGAGAATAAGCAGTGCAACTGAAGTGAACATTTTATCCAGCTTTGCTTCAGAGGTCAGATGTCTTGTTTCATTTGAATGTAATTTTTTATAGCTACTATACAAAGAGATTTGTGAATGTATATTTTTGAACTATTAATGTTAAACCTTATCATTTTGAAGGGTTTAAACAATAAAAATACATGCTTTCCTATGAAATGTTTTTTTCGTTTGATTATAAATTTGAATTTGTTCTAAGTTTTTTTATACCCACTATTTACTATATTTATAACAATTATATAAATATTTTGAAATTGTAAATATTGTAAAGAGGGTTATTTATAATTTATAAGCCATGTAAAGCCAACATTTTACGTAACTAGTGTGATGTAAATAATTGTTTAGTATTGTTTAGTTGACATACTCATGTAGCACTTATTGGATCACACTGTTGAGGATTCCAATACATTATTGACATGACAAGCTATTATATGTATGTTTTACCACAGTTATATAAGAGAAAGTAATTATTATTTTGTTGTATTGAGCTCGTAACTTTATTATAGTTATGTTTCTTGCAGATTACCTTCTATTTCTGAGTCATCGTTCAAAAGTCGTGCGACTACAGAAATCTTAACATCTGTCTAAATCTTTGAATTTGTTATGTTAGTACAAAATGACATTGTTAAATTTTGTGAGTAATAGAAAATTAACGTGTTACAAAAAAAGTATTATTTTTGTTTTTAATTCTATTTTATACCAATTGCATACGACTTCGTTCGCTCGAAATTAAAAAAAAAATCTAGTAATAAATATAGGGTATGTCACCCAGGAAAGTGTAACTTCCCAAGAGTGAAAGTATTTTGCAAATCGGTTTCGTATTTTCGGAGCCTATTCAATGTAAACAATCAAACCTTTTCTCTTTTTAATACAAGTATAGATTGTTAAATCTATCAACTGTTAACGTTATATTTATAAAATTATTTACTTACATTATTGCCCATTTAATTACTCTTTAAAAGTTTTAAAGCTTTGTGTCTAGTAAGTTTTTATTACGTAAATTCGCCTCGTTAAAATTTCCATTAGCCTTAATTACTTTTAACAAAATGATTAAAACGAGTTGTATTATGTATAAAGTATATTGTTGAAGAACGAAGTGGCTATTATAATCTGGCTTATTTTTAATCTAGATTTTGTTAAATTATTAGGTACTAAAGTCGTAAAGATTGAGATTTTCGTCTGTTAATTTGAAATAATTATTTTCCGCCACCAATAAAAATGTAAAATGTAATGAGATTAAATATGGATGGTTACCAAGGTAGAGGAAGACCAAGGAAAGTATGGATGGATTGTGTGAAAGAGGATATGCAGTGTAGTAAATACCGTGCCGACCCTGCATAGAGATAAGGGCAGGTTGAATATGATGACTAAAAAAAAAACCTCTTGTCAAAAAAAAATGGTTTCGAGAATGAGTCTTATTTGAGTCATGAAATTTTATCATAACTAAGTTATTTTAACAAGTATCAAAAAGACGTACAAACATGTTACAAAATGTATTTTTTGTGGAGTACGTTTCATCTATATTATGATTTATGAAATTTTATCAATAACAATAGCCTTCGTTGTCAATCCAATGCATTTGTATTATTTTCTGAATGGGACACCATCAGGACGACTCTACACAACAAAAGAACTTGTCATTCTTTTTTTACGTTTTGATTATATTCTTTATACGGGGAACAAAGGGTTGGGCGCTTTTGATCAATATTGGATGGAAGGTTCTTGTAGTGGTGTTTTATACGCGTATTGCGAGACCGGATCGAGATATTGATGAAGGTGAAATTTTATTAAAGTCTGTTGTATAATGCTGTTCGCGTAGTCCTTTGTTTTGTTATAAAGATTTTTGTCCTAAATATTTTCAGAATATCTATATAAATACAGTAAAACCTCAAAATTAGGGTTTCATATTTCGCGCGCAAAAGAATAATAGGCTAATTCCGTATTCAACCAAAACATTGGGTAGCGGTTACGGGCGATTTCGATATCCACGGCACATTTTTGGAACGTAACGCCAGCGAATGGCGAGATTTGACTGTTAGTCCAGCCAACATACTACACGATCTGAAATGTATTTATATCAGGGAGCCTAGCACGAATATTTGTAACGCCTTCGTAATGTCAAAATTAGTATGAGGTTTTTGGTGTATTACGCCCGATAGGGGGTGCTGCACAAATTTTGTCGCTTTGTTAGAAATATTCGTACTGGAGTCATTGAAAGTTTTGCATTTCTTTTGTTTTTTGTTTAGTCATAATTGGTGAACGAATGATAAATGAATGAAGATCTAGATTAGAACGTCACATCTGTATTAAATGTTTAATTCTGTAATTCATTCAATAGAATTTTATATCAAAGAACGAATAAATTTAATAATACTGCTTTCATGTTCGATTTCCTTTGAATATCTTATACAGTTCGAGTTAAATTTATTCCTCGTAATAAAATACTTTTTCCTTTCTTTGCAGGTTGGTATAAAGAGACTGTAATTGATGAAAAAAACGACTTTTCACACGACGTTATTGTAAGTATTGTGGTGGTGTGAAACAGGTGTAGGTAAGTAATTTAATGTGAACTTTACATGTATTGTTTTTATAAGAACAACGTGATATTAAATAGACTGTGTTACTGCAAGTTTCTGAGATCAAATCTATATATAAAACATATCGTCATCCCTGTCATAATCTTTGACAAAACAGAGATAACAATATGTTATAAACGGAGATTTTGGTCTTAGAAACCCACAGTGAGACACTATTATGTAAACCTTTGTTACATTTTTTTTTTCAATCAAAGACCAATAACTACGATGAGTTGAATGATGAGAGAAATGAGTTAAAGCTTCATATTAGCAAATGTTTTGACAAAATTAAAAATCTGAATAATTGTCAATAGCTGTCACTAGTGATTCCGTACGCGTGGAAATGACACTTAATAATTAGCCTATGTGTTCTTCCAAACTATGTTCTATATCTGTGCGAAATTTCATCAAGGTTCGTTGAGTCGTTCGGAAGATACCTTCTAACAAACATCCATCCATTTAACATTTCTCAAAAAATTACCATACGCTTAAGAAAATAACAAATAATAGAAGCTTTTTAACTTTCTATTATTCTTTATTCAGCGAACAAAGGCAGGGCTGTTGATCAATATTGTATAAGTCGGAAGCTTTATGCATCTATCTGGGATACAATCGGGATACAGTTGGAATGTACGCAGATTGATTAAGGCAGAATTTTTCTTATCTTTCATCGGAAATCCAACGTCGCTTCACACTAATATTAAAGTCTGATGTGCCTTTGCGAGGAGTAAAAGGATATTATTTCTTTTTAGTATATTTTACGCTTTATTTTCGATCGATTTATTTTTATTTGCGTTCCGTATTGTTTAAATTAGATATAATCGATGTGTATATTTTGGACTGTTAAAAAGTTTAAATATTAAAAAGGATTAGGTTAGGTAGTGATTACGAATTGGCGTAGTTATGACCCATTTCTCGCAACTTCCACATTCAAACATCTACGCATGTAAGTTCGTCGCTTTAATGTGCTAATAAAAATCACAAGATTAAACACACATCTAATTATTATTAATTTAATTTGAAATATTGTAATATTCTATTTTACTAAAATTATAAATGCGAATGTATGTATGAATGAAATTTGGCACATATGTAGAACATAGTCTGGAGGAATACAGACTGCTTAGTAAGTTTTTTTTAAATTTCGCGCGAACGGAGTTGCGGGCGTCAGCTAGTAATATATAAAATATAAAGTTGTTTTATATGTGTACATTTAATAACATTAAAAGCCCGACTGATGTCATAATTTGATTAACATGCAGCTGAGAACGCGTCTCGCATAGTTTATCGATTTGTGATAGTGTAGTGCTGGTAACAGATTCTGTAGGTACAGTTTGATGTCGCTTGATCGCGTCACAGATTCCCTTTGAGGCCGCCATTAAGCTTTGATATATCTCCCAGTTCCGATGCGCAAAAGAATTTTTAATTAGCTCGTATACAAGCAAACCATACAGCCGAAATTGAAATGCTTTATTTAATCTATATGTATTTGTAAATACTTTTGATTGAATTTATAACTGTTTGAACTTTGCTTTTAATTGAGATTTTTTTTTGGTGTTTTTTATTTCCAATACATTTTGTTGTATTGCAAATTTAATTAAATAAGAAATTACGTTGATACGAATTTACATTTGACGCAATTCAAGCACACCTCTTGTGTTTTTTTTTGGCGTGTGACTGAGTAGTCACTGTTTGCCTTAAAGAGGCATTTACAGTTTCACCGGGCTTGAGGTGGCCGGGCGCAGATGGCGCTTATAAACTCTTACAGTAGTTACCCCCAAAGTTTTCTATTTTGCTTACGAGTATATCGCCTTATTTACTTGATTAGTCTTAAATCATAACATTCTTTTTCAGATATTATTTACACAATTACATTTCTTTGCTGCTATCCAAATACGTCATAGTCTCACAAGTCATCAGACTTAGTAATGTATCGTTAACATTAATGCATGTTTTCAATAACAAAAAGTTCATATGTTAATTTATTCTAATTATACTTACTTGTATTAAGATGTTATTAGTAGTAGTTACACCTTATAAATCCAACATCATTCTACAAATGTCCACGCATGTGTTGAGTACACGCTCTATATAAAGACAGTGGTGACTGCTCGTGCGGATAGACGACAGTTTCCGCTCCAGTTTTTTAGAGGTCGCCCGCCTCGCAAACACGGACTTCACTATGAATACTTGGCTAATGGACTTTACTTTTTTATACTTTATACTTGGAGTGAATAAAATAGAGAGTACGTACTGGTTTGTGTATTTTAAATATAAATTCTCAGGGTAATTTTAAATGGAGAAAACGGGTAGTGTTTGTAGGGTAAATCCTAAATGAAGTTGATATTTTCATATTTAATGAAATGTTGAATCAGACTGGTAATACAAGGTAAACAACGATCATGAATGCGCAGATATAAGATGAGTCAAGAGTAATTTGAATTAAAAACTTCCTGACTTACGTAGTTTTAAAAATTTTCATTAAATCTTTCGCAAATATTTTAATGGTACAATGACCTTCATCAAAATAAAGTATTTGACCTATTTCCAAATTGAATAACTGTTCTATCTTAATACAAATATTGATGCATATTGATGAATGAAAGCCAAGTTATTGTGACTAGATAAAATAGCTCGATGGATTCAATCTACGTGGACACTTGCCCGAGGCACATGTACAATTTTCTTATAAAGCTCTGCTGATATTACTGGCCTCAATTTATTCCATACTATCCGATTTTCTTCACGAAGACCGCCTGAATATTTTATGAACTTTTTTGTTACTTTATAAGCGAAATATCTATTTAAATATAGTCTTAAACGAGCGTGTTACACTCGTCTGTAGAATAACGATTTGCGGAACTTTTTGTTTGCTTCGAACTTCGCTTAAAAGTTCGCGGAATATATTTAGTGAGCTTTATTTATGTACTTTGAAAGAATGTAACACGTGTTTTATTTTTATGTAATTCTTAAAACTGTGACCGTTCGTTTCCGCTGTTATTTTATGATCATAATTAGTTAAACATTCATTTTAACTAATCAATCAGGTAATAAATTTAAGATTAAGGATTAACGCCGACTTGTTAACTCCTCGCCCATCCGGTAACGGCCCCCTAATGTGTTCGTGTTTTGTTAGATAAGATAAAAAGAATAGCAAGTTTAAGGCGTGGTGTAGTCATAGATGCTAATAAGTTTTCAATGTCAATGAAGACACGAAATCAGCCGACACGTCGAATGTGAATGTAGACCTTGACATTATGAGACGTTGCATCTCTACGACCGTTGCGTCCTTTAGTTTCGAAAGATGACGTAAACAATCATAAACGTTAAACGAGTTTTTTTGTATGTTTATGTTGAAGTTTTGTTTCAATGATGGAATAAATTCAAAATTCAAAATTAAAAAAACAAATTATGGATGTTTGTTTGAAGATATCTCCGGAACGGCTCAACGGACTTGATGAAATTTGGCACATAATACGAGTATGTAAAACATATTCTGGAAGAACACATAGGCTACTATTTTGTTTTATACTACTTCTTAACTTTTGTTTTAATTCCGCGCGGAAGCAGTCTGCGACGGAGCCTGTGGAGCTGGTGCGAATATATTTCGTAATATGATTTTTTTTTTATTCTAAATGGAAAATACAAATGTGTATCTTTTTCACACCCTTTCAATTCTTCTGATTGAAAGATGTTCCTAGTTACTAAATATCATACATTATGGTAATCTTCTATTTGTTATTTAGATATCCAGGGGTTTTTCTTATTTATTTTTTAGATTGGTATTTCAAAAGTCAAACCCATTGAAATTTCTGTTCGAAGAAGACTTACTTCGACGTCGCTATTTAACTTTGCGGAGCTTTCGTTTCAACACTACGTTGGATATGAAAAGTTAACTTCTTGAATATTTTCTGTTACTTTGAAGAATCGGACCGTATAATTTTTTCTTGGCTTACGTCCAGTCGAGTCTCTTCGAGTCGAGCTTTAAGCACCTGATTTCATAAGTAGCACCAAATTAACTCGCTTCGAGTTTTCTTACTTTGAAAAATATGCTATGTTGGTAAGTATCATTAATTATTAAGAAAGAAAACTTAGATATAGTTTTAAGTAATATTGTTGACTGCTTGGTTTTACCCTTCATTGACAACAAAAAAAAAACAGTCGAATTGATAACCTCCTTCTTTTCAAAGTCGCACACAAGTATGCGGCAGCCCTTGATTTTAAAAGTATAAAATCATTTAGGTTTGTTTTGGTTAAATAAAAATTTTATCCACACCTCAGTGCAGTATTATTTCTTGCAACTGTCACTTCATTTAAGAATACAGTATTCCAATAATTTCGTTGACAGTAAGCACTGCAGCTTTCTGTTTCTTCCATCTTTTCTGTTAAATTAAGTGTTACATTGCGACATGTACACTTTAGGAAGATCATTCATAATATTTTTTGTACACAATTACTTGTCATGGGAGGTATGTGTTCAGTCGAGCGGCGACCGTTATATATAACAAATGAACGTCACTTGAACCGTATCGCACGTCCTACAACACGACACCTAACAATACGTGTATCAGTTCAAAATATAGAACTATGAAAGGTAGACAGCTCTTTTAAAGCATTGCTTTTAGATTACAAACAAATATAGTGACACAGTGAAAGTACAAGTTGAATAGTTTGTTGCAGTGTTATAGTTAAAACGATAGCGTTTTGTTTGTTATATTGTGTTTACTTATCTTAGCTCCATGAAAACTTAGTCCGTAACTTCGAGATTCTACAAGTTATATTTTTTTTATAATTTCAACTAAGCTTGAAGCTTGTGTTGTATAATGTTCACTATAATAAGCGAATGACGGATTCGAACCCACGAGCATGTGATTCAATAATGTTCCAATGTGTTTTTTAGGATTTTTAATTCTAAGCTCAGTGTGTACAATTCGTAGCTACATGTGTAACTGACATGTACAGTTACATGGCCGCAGTACACATTAATGGCGGTCATTATTTTCATATATTACTCAGTTCACTGCGTTCGTTACACCCTACGTTATTGAATTTCCATCGGCCGTATGCCTATAATGGCCTATTAAAACTCGAACCGCCTTTTTTATTGATCGATTGATCAATGTATTTAAAATGTAGCTCCTTTAAAATCGTATTTTTTGTTTATTTCTCTACTGTATAAAAGTGGAATAAAATGGATTTTAAAATCGGATGAAGGACATGCCAAATAACCATGTTTTTATTATTATTTATATATCCGTTCAATATCATAGATCTTAACGCAGCTAACAAAGCGTTAAAAGCTGCTGTTCTGGCTTTTATTGTGAAATACCTTTGCTTTCCGCTAAGTTGAATTCATAACCTTTCTATTTACTGAGGTACTCGTAATGTAGGAGTGCCGCAAAGCTTTGTCGTTAGGCGAGCACTTAATGATACGCTTCGGAGGCCCTCTCCCTCTCTAAGAGGCGAGGACGCAGATTTACTAGGGATTTCCTTTATTATACTTTCATGTCGGGATTACAGACTCAATTGAAAATATCCTATTTATTCGTCCGTTTTAAAAATGATTCTCGCTCCGCGGATAAGTCGGATGTCATCTTTTTATAAATTTCGGGATTGTGTAAGGTCGTAGATGTTGTTTTTAATTTTCCACTTTCTTTTATTTAGAGTAACTATCAATAATCAGGTTTATTGTTAACAACATAAAACAATCAGAATATACTTTTTACTTTTAGAGCTAACATTTTTATGAGCTGTTTATTTGTTTTTTGTTATAGATCATGTTACAAAACCATTTATCTATTGGCTGCTGTAATAAATATCTCACAACATATCACACATGATAGCAAGCGCAGTGATATATGGGCAAAAAGTTTTTATTGCGTAACAACGACATATTGTATGTTAATTTAATGCAGGCACACACCGCACTGCAACTGGTTATCGGTGCTATTATTTAAGTGCACCAGTTTTTATAGTCATCATACTGCTATTGCTTGCAATGTTAGCGTTTTCATAATAGCTTAACTTAAGGCTGTTGGACTAATTATCTCCGATGTAATTATTTTTCATTCAAACTATGTCGTATAAGTTGAAAAACGACTAAGCGGCCAAGTAAATTCGATAAAATAACTAAATGACCGTTGCCTTAATAATCGAATAATTAAAAATCAACCGAGCACGTGGCCAGTATGGTACGTCTTTGGCAGAATGTTTAATTCAGTACTCAACAATATTTATTTAACTTTGTGGAAGTAAGACATGCGAGTACTTCATATTTCTTTATCTTACAATCTTTTGTTTGAATGAGAATTCTAGTAACAATGGCTAACTAGTTGTTGTAGAACTTTATATTTAAATTCCTAGGAAGCGAGTAAATCCGAGACTTAACAGAGTAAAGAAATAACAGATTGTATAATATAAACAGAGAGACAGAGTGATTCCGTGAATATTAAACACAGGGACTATTTACATTGTGCATTGCGCTCGAAATTGAAGTGCATAAATGTAATCCATGTTCGCGAAGCATTTATCATCGCGCACATGAAATTGGACGTTCGTCGACGCTGGTTAAAACTTTGAAATGTGAATTTCGAGTGAGTTAAACACTTTTATCACTTCCATTAGCCGGGCTCCGGTCTCCGGTCTGGACAACGTCCGAGCCTCTTCATTTAGCGTCGCAATGTGCACGTGACTTAACTTCCATATGGCCTTTGTACCTTTATTCCATCTTCACACTAAAATTGTGTCGTTCTTTTTATATTGAGATACTTTTGTCAAAGATTATTATGATTGGGTTTTGTTGATATTAATATTTATGAATTGATATTATTTGCAAATGAGCGACATTTATCAAGGCTTAACTCATGAAGTGTTAACAAAGATAGCTTAACTTAGTATTCTATGAGTGTTGTAATTTAACTTAGATTGGTCTTCTCAATACACTTTAATGAGATTTCTTTTAGGCATCAAGTTTCGTTCTTCTCGATGGTTTATTGTTCCTTTGATCAATTCTATCCAGCCGGAGTGTATTTCAATTCTCTTTTCTTCGATCTGTTTCGAAACTTGATGAAAAGATACTTTTTTGTTACGGTAAAAGTTTTTAGGACAATACAGAAAGAGAGAGCGTTTTCTATATATAAATAAAACGTCAACGTCTACGAATCTATATCTAAAAATATCGTCTTTTCTGATTTTATTAAAGTAAACCCGAGTAAAGAAATCGGTTCAATTATTTTAAACATTTGTAACAGTACTAATGTAATCTTTAGTCACATTATACGATGACTTATTTAATTGATACTTGTTATTAAATTACGATCCATATTGATATCATGCAAATTGAATTAAGGTCGTATAGTTCGTAAGCCACAAACGCTCGTGCATCGAGTTCCGAAATAAGCCCGCGTATCGCTACGAATGTAGACATTGTGCTACGACGTAGACATTGTCAAAATGTTTTACAACAGAATTTCGTACGGCTTAACATTATACGTTGAGTTATGAATAGTATTTTGTTTTAATTAAATTTGTGAAATGTTTGTTGTTTGTGATATGAGGTTTTACTAAATAGAAATACCATATACCGAGTTGTCTTATATAACAAAGTTTATGTAAATTAATTTTGTACATAAAATATAGCAACGAGTTTGAATCTATTATTATTAAATATACAGAAAATATTTACTTTGTTGCTTTTCGTATGGAGATATAAAATGAACTCTCATTTTCAATACTTCTGGAATATGACGAGAATAAAAAGCTGCCGTGAAAATTAATACATTTTCAATATGATGAAATTCGTTATTGTCATCGCGGCCATAAAGAAGTGTAATTGTACTTTTGTTGGCCTGTCAGAAACAATGTGCGCCATCATTTCACATAAATATATTTTCTGTTATGTGTGAAAAAATTTGATATTCTCAAAATTCTTTTTTTATTATGCCAAATTTTCAGCCTTCACAATCTTAACTTAAATTTGATCGTTAACTTTTTAAAAAATGGAATAAAAATTCGTTCCAATCGCTAACTTAATCTGTGTTTAAAAAAAAAATAGTTAAAACTATAAAAGTTTTAACCAATATTTAAGCCATAAGATCTAGATAAAAGCCCTTTTCAAAGGGTAACAGTAATTAATGTGTAAGACTATTTAAACGTAGACAGAGAAACAGCTCATGATAAACAGCAGGTTGTTAATTTTAGGCGTAATCAGAGCAATATTGTAATTCAAAGGGCGCCACCGTCGCGACTCCTCGCACAACGCTGATTTATTATCTTCTTTCGCAGTGTCATTTGTTTTTGAATTCTGTATGACATTTACGTGTCTAATGACTTTTATTTAGGTACTAGGAAATGTTATGAATTATATTTTTTCGGCGATTCAAAGGGAATACTATTTTTTAGTGGTAATTTTTCCAAAGTTTATTTTTTTACAAAACAAGTTCACCGAATTAAATTATTTTGAAAATTTTCTACCTCACTTCTTTTTAATCTTATTATGATTATTTTTAAAAGGTTATATCTGACCGATTAGATTTTTCATCTGTTAAAACTATTAAAGATATATTTGATTATTAAAAGCTTTTATTAATACCAATCTTTTATCGTTCAGTAACAAAATAACTGTCTACAAAACGTTGCTATTAAAAAATGTTTACAACCTCTGTAATTGTCGTGGCGGTCACATATAACATATAGATCGAGTTTAAACTGGCCTGAACTCGAGCAATTCTACAATACCAATTTTATTTACGTACCAATTACGTCTGTAACGGCAATTTCAGATGTTATATCCTATAATAGGGCCATTGCTCTGTAAATATGAGAGAAAGTATTGACGTCCTTCGGGAATGTTCATTTCAGAGGATTTTATTTTGGCATCATCCCTCCCTATTAATAAGTCTGGAAGCTAGACATTTTTATTACATTTGCTGAGAGAATAAATTACAAATATTATAAATAAAGCACTTAACGATTTAAGAATTTCATTTTTTATCCTAATTTTTATGATCTTTCAGTATTCATTAATATTATTTTAAATATCGAAAAGCACCTATTTCAGTTTAATCTATAAATCAAGTTACTTAGTATGTATTTTGAATTTGTTAATAAATAACAAATTACCAAGAATAAATCTCAGTCAAATTAAACTTTTCATAATACGAATAAAATTAATGTGTTTAATGAAGTGTCTAGTTTAAGATTAATTGATTGAGGAAATAGTCGTCACTAAGTTTATGATTTTAATCGTTAAAATGTATTATGACGAAATAGAAATAAAAGTAATATAATTACTCCCTTGGCGCATTGAATTAAAAATGAGGGATTTTCGTTTCCCTTCGCTTTCTCATGTCATAGCTGGTATGAGATTATAAACTGACGATGTACATACATAATTTGAGTCATAAAGTCTATGTAACCGTGAAGTCTCGCAGCCTTAACACATTGTCTATAAATAATATTGAATAATAGAGATAACAATTTGTTTTTATACATGTTTTTAACAGTCGAAACCCACAATAAAATCAGCTGAACAAATAGGTATTACTTTAGTCAATTTTTTAAGATTTTTAAATTGCAAGTAGGGGTGTAGTTTTTCAGGATTGTTTTCTTGTTTGTGTTCATGAAAGTGAAACGGCGAGTGGGCGGTTGTTGCGCGGCACATAACAGCGGTTGTAATGGCCTCGTTTCTCCCGCAACTTCCTTCACACGTGCACCTAATGTTTTACAAAGGCGTTCATTATACGTCCGGCTCCGGCTACCCGTTAAACTTTACGTTTAAGTTGCCCGTCTCAGATATTTAATGTTCATTTTACGTTGGGGTATGAAATTAAGAGTTACAAGAAAATATAAGGTTTTTGTTTTTAAACATTGTAAAATGGTAAATGTAAGCTACGTACGAAATGCATTGGTTTTCAACCATTTATGATTAAAAGGTGATGAAAAGTCTAATAAAGATTAGCTCAAATATTAGTATAACACGACGTAAACAGTGATCTGGAACAAGCAATTTCAGACTAAGAATTGTTATAATTTTATTTAGAACACACTTGAAGTAGTCAGACTAGGGGGTTGTGTTAGTATTTGCTCACGAAACATTCTCGTTATTGGAGAGTGTACGGACCGGGTTGGTTCCGCACAATGGCCGGGCGACGTCAGCTCGTTAAGGTCCGCTTCCACTTCGATGGCCACGAGATGTGTACACGACTTTGTGTTGTGTAAGTCCTATTGTAATGTTTATGTTGAACTCCCATTGTGATAATTAGGTGAAAAGGAGAAATGAATATACGTTTTCGCGTTTTAATCGTATTCAGGTTTAGTGATATTATAAATGGCGTTCATAATCTCAAATGTTTATTAACTTAAAAATGCTGCATGTTCTAAAATTGAAAAAATATTCCCTCATACCAAAAGCAATCATTATAAATTACGGCTTAAAGTCCTACTTAAAGTCCTATAGTGTACTCTTAATTTTCTTGTCCAATAAAATTTGATGTCAAAATTTTCAGTGGCACTTGCAATACAAGTTTGTGTAAGATAATACTTTGTGTCTCTAAAGGAGCAGTTTTCTCGGGCTTCCAACTTAAACTCATTTTCTCTAAAAGCTTTTCGCAGTGATAGCTAAGTTAGGGTCATATAGCTGAAGCTAGTGGGTGTTTTATTTAACGTATATAGTGCGCTCGTGTTGGTATCTACCGCTTAATGTAGATAAACCGGTTTTGTTCCGAGATGCATCTATCACTTCCCACCAATTTATCTCCCCGAACACTTTGTACGACTACATTGAATTTAACGTAATTAGTGGTTTCTATTATTGTTTAATTAATGCAAATGCCCTGTTTGTTTTATTATATACTAGCGACCCGCCCCGGCTTCGCACGGGTGCAATGCAAAATATACCTACTACAGAATGTCCTTATACACAACGTTCACAGCGTTCACATTAGAAACCTTTAAATTTATCAGTGTTTCTCTACTATATTATGCATTTATTATACATACAAACCTTCCTTAAGAATCACTCTATCTATTAAAAAAAACCGCGTCAAAATCCGTTGCGTAGTTTTAAAGATCTAAGCATACATACGGACATACAGCGAAAGCGACTTTGTTTTATACTATGTATTGATATATATATATATATATATATATATATATATATATATATATATATATTATATAAGAGAAGGGGGCAAACGAGCAGCGGGAACACCAAGGTGTTCATCGACGCCCATGGACATCTGCAATACCAGAGGAATCGCAAATGCGTTGCCGACCTTTGAGATGGTGATACGCTCGCTTCTTGAAGGACCCTAAGTCCTATTATAATGAATTATATTCTCACATAACAATCGTTCGGAAAGTCATTTCGTTATTTCGCGACTTAGGATTTGTGTATTTTCGACGAAGATGCACCACGTGCTGAAGTGTCGATTGGAGCTGATAAAGGCATTATTAAACATAGAAGTAAACATAGAAAGTAGAAGAAACATAGTAAATAGAAATGAAAACGAAAGGACTTTCCGTACAACCTAGATTCGGAAAATTTTCTTTTAATAATATAAATAACGGTTCTGTTTGTTTTTGAACGTCTTTATTAGTTACTATCGATCTGGTAATTTATTTTTAATTAAAGTATTCATATGGGTTGTTCAGATTAGAATTATTTCAGTATATTGTATACCTTTCATCAGTTCTCATTAGTAGAATAGCGTTTCGTGAAAAGGAGTTGTATAGAAAGTGGCGTGCAAAGCTCGCAGACTATTGATGCTTGAATGAAATCAAAGCTTTTGCCATTACGAGCCCTCTTTTTACAAATTGAGTTAGGAGGGAAGGTTGCCGATGCTGCGTCACTTTTTCTTGACTTTTTCTAACTCCAATGTGTCCTGAAATAAATTTGAGTTTAAAGATATTTTTAACTAGCTGTCGACTGCAACTTCGTCCGCATGAAATTAAACAAACTTAATAAGTAGTCTATGTGTTCTTCCAAACTATGTTCTACATCTGTGCCAAATTTCATCAAGATCCGTTGAGCCGTACTGGAGATACTATCTTGTACAGTTTTAAATAATCCACGGGTAGGTTGTTGTAATTTTTTTTCAAGTAGCGGCAAAAAAGCATTTTAATGTAAAAATAAATGTTATACATTCTTCAGTCGCTTTATCATGTTCTATGACGTCAAAAATATTTAAATTAATGTATTACATAATTTGCTATATTCAGAATTTAGTTAAAATTTGCATTTACATTATAATGAATGTAATACCAGTTGGCAGCCCTCGCGACGGACGAGTCCGCGACGTCCTCTAGAGGGCACTTCTGGCTGCAGTATAACTACATTCCATATCCGCAGCCTAGACGAGAGCCTAGACGTATGAATCACCTACCACGCAACTTTTCTCAGAGAAATATCAAGTTGTCTGTTTTCGTATAGGGATTTACGTAAAACTTTCTAGGTTTTTGGTTAATGTAATTTTTATATTCTGAGATTATGAATAAAGCTGGCTTGGCTTATTCAACTCAACTCTTTGTTCGTTATAATAATAAAAGCAATTTTTATAACGTTCTAAAAATATTTATGTACGTATTTGTAAGAAGTGTGTTATTCATTGATGTTCAATTTTGTTGACCGCCTCCGATGTAGCTTTTGCCTGAAATGTTTTTTTTTTATAAATCGCCGCTAAGAATGTTGAGGGTCGCATTTATTCCGCCTTTTGTTTCTGTTTTATCGGCGACCATTGGTGTTGAGATTGCACATAAAATGTTTGGGAAATTCATTCGATTGTTTCTAACCATTTTCATTGGCAAAAAACCTGTACAGTAACAAATTGTTCTCTTCTAAAAAAGACAAATATGTGTTTTTGTATAAGTGTTTGTTAGTGAAAACTTAAGGTATGTGTGTACATCTTAACTGTTAACAATATCAGATAAAGATTATTCTAACAATATTGGATAATTACAATGGGAATGTATGAGTTTACTTCGGTTTCTTGTTTAAAAAGTAAAGCATTTACTTGATAATTTTGCTCATAAGCATAACATTGTAAAGTTTCTTGGAAGTGTTATTTTTACTTTAACAAGCCATTACCTGACGTCCGCTACGGCGATTGATTTCAATGAGAGCAATTAACATTGTTACTGTCGGTTTCCATTTTACAAACATTTGTACAAAAACATGTTGTCATCGCTCTTATCCTCTTTGACAAAAGAGAGATATTAATATGTTTCTGTACAAATGTTTCGGCAGTGTAAACCCACGATTACAGACTGTCACAAACCGTGGAACGTTCGTATTGGAGAGATGTAATAACCGTCACGCCACTTGCCTTGCGTAATAACTAAAAGAAACTATATCTTCGTGTTTAAAGTAATTTTTAAGACATGTGACGGTTTGTGTAATTTCTCTCGGTGATTTTGTTTTTATTTTATGGACAAGTACGTGTCTGACGAACAACCTGTGTGTCCAGCACGAATATTTATGACAATTACCTTGGTATCGTCATCAACAATTATGTTAAAATTAGTATTAGATTTTTGGTGTACTTTACGTCCGATAGCAGCGCTGCACAAATTTTAAAACAAATTTTGCCCAGTGATGTGGTAATCGTCCGTTTTCATTGCAAAATGTTGTCGTTATTTTTTCTTGAAATAAACAGTGTAGCATTTTCGTTAACACTGTTACTTATTACTATGTAATGATTATGTATTCTTATGTACTCATTTTTTACTATGACAAAATATGTACTCGGTTATTAGACTGCTTATTCATATAATTATAGGTTCGCATGATCTATGTTTTACAACATTCTTCGTAAGGTAACTGTATTGTATGGGAATGTTTTTTAATCGTTCATTCACTATCTTTGATGGAACCGCAACCATTCATTGAATGAATGAACGAAATGCTTCAATCTAGACTACGCAATTATTGGAGCGTAGTAAAATAACGTTCTTTTTCTTTCAATAACTTCCTACCTTTATTGCCTTTTCGAACCATAAAACTTTTAATAATCCACTGTAGGATATATACGCCTCTGTATACAGTATTCTAGTGGCGTTATGCACATCTATTCTCTTTGTTCTTAGGTTATCTGATATGATTGATTCTTTGAAACCGCACCGTGAATTCAAATACGAAAATATTTATAAAACTAGTGCATAGATAACAACACTGTTACTTTACCAAATGTGTATCTCTTCAACTAGCTTAGTTAATCTTAGGACGTAGAAGTTTTTTAACACCTAAATAACAATATAAGTCTTACCACTTAAGTCCGAATTGTATCAAAACTTCTATAACTTCATAAGTCAAAGTTAGCTATAACTTGTACTCGCGGCTCTAAATTAACCTGTTTACGTATTCCGTAGTTCTCCTCCGGGAGTAAGCGGGGCTGTGCGTGAAATGTATCCCGCATTATACCTCACTATCGCCACGTGACTAATTGCAGCCATTACTATGGTTAAGGCTCCAGCTCCAGGTATATACTGTCCTAGAGACGTTAAGTGGTCTCTCTTAGTTTGGATTTAGTAAATTAACACTAAGGGACTCGCATAGTGATCTAATTATCGACTATGGGTATTTAGTTTTTTTTATAGAATGCGCAACACAGTTGCTTTTTAAATTTAAAATCTTGGTTTTCGTGATTATTTTTAATAAATAAAATTTGTTTAGGCTTGCATGCTAACTGTACTTTAGAATTTCAACGTTATATTTTTAAAAGCACTGTAAGTTACTCTACAATTGTCACATTTGCAGATATTAAGGCGAAGTGTAGTATTCTAATTAAGGTATTCCGCGTAGAATGTACTTACTTTGTTTCATACGTATTTAGTCAGCATAGCAAATGAAATTACATACAGTAATTTGTCGCTAATAATAGCGATGTTAAGGCTTGTAGCACACGGCCGCGAAAGCGAAATAGAACGAAAGAGAAGCGAAAAAGGAACGCAGCGTTTTGTCTACGTTTGGTTTACTTGAAATAACCAATTCCATAGATTCTTAATACTCAGTTCGTTTGCGTTTCGCGTTCGCGGCAATGTGCTAGAGGTCTACGTCAAGTAGTATGTTCAAATGCAAGGTGCACAGGTGCTTGATGTGATATGAAATTCTAATGACAGTATTGAGGCCGTGTACCCGCGCTTCATGGGGAACTGCTTTACGATGCATGGCTTGTTTACTAAAGATGAAGTGGGGTTTACAGTTCTTTAAAAATTCATATTTTTTAGGGAATCTTATTGTTAATACAACAGTAAACAACACAATAATGTTGATGAAATTAATAAGTTAATTCAACTTCAACAAAGTTAATGGGACAGCATTGCATGTTGACGATTAAATAAAATGGTATCCTTCGAATGGCGATTACTTAAGCGAATTGCCTGAGTTAAATTGTGGGACGAAACAATGGATGAGTTTTTATATAAACTTAAATGGTCACAGTAAACAGAAACAGATCTGGAATGTTCCATTAGTATTACTAAAGTAAGAATAAAGCATTTGCAATTACGTCGTATGTAGCCTAAGTATGAAATTATATGTGCTCGATGGGGTATTAACGCTTTTAATAATCTATCAAATATAAATAAAATAGAATGATAGTGGAATTTTTAGTCGAAAACTGTGCAGTCTAGTTTCAGACCAGTAGGGTTCCTT
Source organism: Papilio machaon (assembly GCF_912999745.1). Taxonomy (NCBI): domain Eukaryota; kingdom Metazoa; phylum Arthropoda; class Insecta; order Lepidoptera; family Papilionidae; genus Papilio; species Papilio machaon. Next base: position 2,156,865 of record NC_059993.1, on the reverse strand, counting down.
CATCAGTAATCATTTACCCTTGTATTTAAAACACTTAATTTAAAGTTCAAAGAGCGAATTTATTTTGATAAAGTCACTGTTGGTGCATAAAAAAAGTAAAATCATTTTGCGTTTACAGAGCGATTACGTTCGCTCCTTGCGACTTTCCCTCTTCACGGTAGATTGGGTGCGTGGTGTCCGCGTGCGTTGACTTGTCTGATGCCAGTGTTACACGAGGGCCGAACAGTGAGGCAGAGCAGTAGACAGTGCAGTACTAGTATTGTTTAACCCACTTACTGATATAGAACAGTACAGTTTTGTCAGTTAGTGTGTGGTCTAACAATATTAGTACTGCGGTGTCTTCTGCTCTGCCGCAATGTTCTGCCCTCGTTTGTAAAAGGACAGTGTCTAATTACACGTGTGCCTTTTTGTGTTTTTATAAAAATCATTCGACCGATCATCGAATCATTGAAGTGACAGGAAAAAGTTATATCGTGCTGGTAAATATATAAATAGCGGCTTTATTGCCTTTACGACGAGAGGGGAATTTAAAATACATCACTTTTTTTTTTGTTTTTGTTAAAAGAAATTTGATTAAAATTATACGCTTTGGTTTAAATATAGATGTAAGTTGTAATATACTCAAGAAATAATTATTCCTTATTGCCAATTGCCGGAGCAAAAATATTTCGTGTGTCTAAATTGACCTTAGTAACGACACCGAGCAAATCCTCATTTCGAGGTCAGTAAGTATTTTTCCAAAGGTGAGGCTCTGCTCGCTGGATATTGATGGTCACAAGAATTTTCTGACGAATTTGTTTTCTTGTTAATGTTACAAATGTTAATTACAATAATTTAATTTATTTTCTTAATTATTTCATGTATTCGGTTATATTATAAACAAAATGTTGTATTTGGATATTAAAACATGTCAGATGATCCAACTCCTAAGTATGTGTATGAAATATAAAGGTATCTTCACACGTTCCAATTGTTATGCGGCACACACGAGCTTTATTGTGTGGGCATTTTAAGCTTCCACACTTTTAAAATTAAAACCCTCGCTGTTGTGCTTTTATAATTTTTTAACGTCCAGTTTTTCATTCTATGTTGACAGTGATGGTTTACATAGTCGTTAGATCTATTTTAATCTATCTGTTTTTTTTTTTGCAAGCACAATTATGTTAACTTTTAAGATTTACAATTATATGAACAAAAATAACTTCTTTCTTTCATTTAAATTTACTCTAGAATATTAAATGTCTAGTGTTTTTAAAACGTAAAAATATACTTTTATTGGGTATAGTATATTTTTATCTTTTTAAAATGAAATAATTATAAAAGTAGCGCCTTCAATGCCTCAGTGCGAAGCCAACCTTTCTATAAAAGGGTTCACGTAGTGATGAACAGTTTAAAATAAACTTTGAACTGTAATGTCGATAAGTTGACTGTCAAATTTATGTGCTTTTTATGTGGACTATTTCATATTCTTTATATGTGTCACTCTCATCTTCCTACCGATCTAATGCGAACAATTGTTGTACCTATTATTAAAAACAAAACTGGAGACGTTGCGGATAAGAGCAACTATCGACCCATCTCGTTAGCTACGATCATTGCCAAGGTGCTGGATAGCCAGCTGAACGCGCGTTTAGACCAGTTTTTGCGATTACATGATGCGCAATTTGGCTTCCGTAGTGACCTGTGCACGGAAACCGCCATTCTCGGACTTAAGCATACAGTACAATATTATACAAGTCGACGTACACCTATCTATGCTTGTTTCTTGGATCTCTCACGTGCTTTTGACCTCGTATCATATGATATCTTGTGGAACAAGCTACGAGAGAGAAATGTACCAGTCGAATTGTTGCGTATACTTCAGTATTGGTACCACAACCAGATAAACTACGTTAGGTGGGCCGATAAGCTCTCGTCGCCATACAGTTTGAACTGTGGAGTTAGACAAGGCGGGATAACCTCGGCGAAACTTTTTAATCTCTATATAAATGACCTGATTGTTGAGCTCAGCAGCAAGAAAATTGGATGTCGCATTGATGACGTGAGTATCAATAACATCAGCTATGCTGATGACATGGTGCTGCTGAGTCCAACAATCAGGGCAATGAGGAACTTACTGGCTTGTTGTGAGTCATACGCTCTGACGCATGGCCTAGTATATAATGTGGCAAAAAGTGAATACTTGGTCTTTGGGGCAGGTGGTGGTAAATATCCAGAGGTCGTACCTGTAATTAAACTGAATGGTACTGAACTAAAACGCGTCTATCAATTTAAATATCTAGGTCATTATGTGACTGCCGACCTTAAGGATCAAGTGGATATAGAGAGGGAGCGTAGGGCGCTGGCAGTCCGATGTAATATGGTGGCGCGAAGGTTTGCTCGTTGTAGCAAGCAAGTAAAAGTAACGCTTTTCAAAGCTTACTGTCAAGTGTTCTATACGTGCAGCCTTTGGACCAACTATACGCAGCGGGCTGTCAGTGCTTTGCGCGTCCAATACAATAATGGATTCAGGATGCTGATGGGGCTGCCTCGTTTCTGCAGTGCATCTGGTATGCTTGCTCAGGCAGGAGTTGATGGATGCCATGCCATCATAAGAAAAAAGTCTGCTTCGCTGCTCTGCAGACTGAGAGCTAGCTCCAACTCCATCCTGGGCACCATAGCATGGAGATTTGACTCTCCGCTGTTACTAGGAATTGTTCGTAGATGCATTTCGAACAATAACCTAGTAACAAAATAATTTAAATATGAACTGTTTTATTTTACTAACATAGTCGTAGGATCTGTTGTTCTATTTTTATTTTCTACTAACACTTTATGGATGTAACTTGTCCGAAATAAAAGTTATTTTATTTTATTTATTTTTATTTATTTATATATGGAATAGTCATTTGTTTCTTTCCAATTTTGTACAGTATTCAAGACATACTCTCCTCGTATATTGGATGTTCCTTTTATGGTTCGTTCCTCTAAATATTATATACCATTAATATTAACACCGTATCATGTTGACACAGTCGTGTGATGAGTTTGCGGGTGACAGTGTAATCCTGCCTTTAATGGCATATCTAAGTCTATGTACTCACTTTAATTTATCTGTTAGTATGAGGTTGTCTTCCCTTTGAGCTTTGCAAACGGTTAGTAATTTGGTAAAGCGTAACGTGTAGAGTCACTCTAATCATTATGTCATAAGCAAACTGGATCAAATTACATTGAATACTATATTATAAGTGCGAGTGTGTGTGTGGGTGGATGGATATTAGAACCTATCCGACTAACGTAAATTTGGCATTTACGTAATAATTTTAATTACACGCGGACGGAGTCACAGACGAGAGCTAGTAAGTAAATATTTATCTTTTGAGTGGGGAAATTAAATAATACCCTGAGGTAAACCGTTGTTTCCACTGCTTAGGTAATTTTCTTTTGTTTGAGGTCTGGTCGTTTCCTGGCTCTGTAAAACTAAACAACTGAAACCTCCGCAACTGAAAGTATTTAATTGATGTACATTTGCTTTGTGTTTGTACATTAAGTTGTCCAGCAGAAAGGAGGGTATTGTTTTTCTCGGGTTTGTATTCATATATGTAGATCTGTTCGATTGTGTAGTGTAAACTTCTTGACCGAGTTTGAAGAGTTATTTAATTGGAGTCGAATTTCTCCCTGAAGTGTCAATGTAAGGCTTAATCATTAATTGGTTTATGTTTGTGTCGGAACACAAACTGGTTTTAAATTAATATACGTAAGTAGAAATTATCTAACCGGGTGAACAATGGACCCGGAGATCTCACCAAGTGATATAAATTACGCAACAGACCAAAACGGATGCTGTTTGCCAGCTTGCATGTGAAATACAGTAAAGCGTCTGCCATTTCATTACTACCAAAATCATATACACTGATTTGACCAGGTTTTTTTGTATTTCATTATATTATATATTAGTTTGTAATGTTGTCTTGAATTTATAAATTTTATAATTTGTCGCGTCAAATAATTTCTTCTGAAGGAGATTTCTATGAAATTTCCGACCGATGCATTAATATGCGATGCATAGATATGAGTGGAAATCTGAAATAAAGGATTTTTATTTCATTTTATTAAACTTACTTTATTAAAAAAAAACTTGAGAGGTGTCAAGGGACCCGGATGGAACGAAGTTCCTTTCTATTAATTAGTGAAGGAACCAATGTTTATTCTATGAATAAAAAACTTAGTCTTCACAAGAAGTACATTTTATTTCTATGAATTTTCGTTATATATTGTCACGTCGTTGCCATGGTGAAGTACCGCTCATTCGTCGTTAACATACTTACAATAGCAAAAAGTGTCGTGACAACTTTTCGTAAGAATTTTTTCCGTCTAGTCCCCTTTCACAATGCGCGATAAGGAACTTCGTTCCAAAACGAAACGCCAGCGTCAGCGAGCAGATAACATTGGAACAGTTTCGAAATAAACTATATTTGTACTATTTCGGTTTGTTAAAGAAACTTAAATAACAAGTAAAATATGAATATTACATACTAATGACTAGTGCTGAAGTTTTTGTTTGTGAAGACAACGAATCCTCACTCAGTCACGCGCGTCTACTCACTTAGTGGATAATGAGTTTTAGTCGAGATGCTTCTATCAAATATCGTAATTGATACATGGATGCAAGATAAATGATAATGCAATGTCCGTATGTCACGCTGGTCTGCTGCGCCGTGATAGACGACCGCAGCGCTACGTCACGCTGGTCTGCTACGACGTGACAGACGACCGCAGCGCTACGCCATTGCCGCCATCGCCATTGCCATCGCCGAATTAGGCCTAATGGGATATTACATTAATCAACCTCTTACCGTAATTCTGCTGATTCATAACTCTGATGCTGATTTACTCGTCAAATTATAGAAGTCTAGTTTGCGGCAGCGACTTAGTGTGTAGTTAAACAACTTAGCATATGCACTATTCCAGACTTTCATCTATCTAGGCTACTTTAGTAAGTTTAATTAACGTTTTACTGCAGTACAAATCCACAGTTAATGAGATCAGAATAAGTCTGTGTTTGTTTGTAAAATAGTGTTTGTGTATGAATGTAACAAAATATAATTGTGCGCAGTTATAAGGGTAGCGTTGAAGCGTTGCGTTGGAACAGGCTCTCGTAAATCTGGGCGCGCTGCAATAAATCGCTTGCACCTATCTCTCAGCGAGACATTCGCACACGTATGAAATATGCCCATGTATTTACATTTTTGTTGTTTCATTTTTCAAATGCAGTTCAGATTTAACTTTTTTATTTCATTCGGCTATATTCATAACTAGCTGTTGCCTGCGACTCCGACCGCGCGGAGTTTAAAAAAACTTTATTAATAGCTTATGTGTTCTTCCAGACTATGTTCTGAATCCATGCCTAATTTCATCAAGATCCGTTAAGCCCTTCTGGAAACAAACATCATTCCATCTATACATCAATCATGCGATCGTCCATAAAAGTTCTATTTCTGAAGTATTTCACAGCTTTATTACTTTTATGGGTTGAATGGAAAAATATTTCACAGAACTGTCCTATATTGTTTTGTATCAAAATATATATCTAGTAAACAACATTGGTTTCGTGAAAACAATTAAAATGGTAAAATTAAAATATAACCAGTCCATTGTTCGCACTAACTAGTTTTAAATTATTCCACCGGTAACAAAGTACAAATTTAAACAAGATAATGTAAAAATGCGTTGTATTTCTATTTGAATTTTAATACATTTGAATTATTCTTTTGGAAAATATCAAGATAAATACAACAGTGGAAAACATTGAGGTCGGAAAACGTTTCCCGTATTCTCTTGTGCCCGTTTCCGCCTTTGTCCGCTCGCTTTGGACAAACAAATAGCAACCACGATGTTAGCTCGCCTCATAGCTTGCCAATGTCCCCAGTTACACACCACTGCACCGCACTGTACAACTGACAAACTAAAATATTAGTATTTATAGTACGACTTGCTGCCTTAACTTTTACATATAATTACTGTTTCTCTGGTTTATCGTAAACTAGCTTTTACCCGCGACTCCGTCCGCGCGGAATAAAAAATATAAAACGGGGTAAAAATTATCCTATATCCGTTTCCTGGTTCTAAGCTACCTGCCCACCAATTTTCAGTCAAATAGATTCAGCCGTTCTTGAGTTATAAATAGTGTAACTAACACGACTTTCTTTTATATATAGATGAGTAGATTCGAAATACAAGTAAGTTAACTACCTCGCCAACCATTTTCTTTATGTTTTTACGAGACGAAACGTAAGTAAGAAATAAGCAGGATTTGTCATTGTTCTGCAAATTAAAAATGCAATATTGTTAATAAAGATAATAAACCACCTTCAATCCATCTTATTACGTCATATAACATTTCCTTAATACCAACGAACCTCCGTAAAATAGCAATCCGTGCTTCCCTTTGACGGGATAGTGAATTACTGGTAATTCCGTTTTAGCTTCCAGGAATAGCAACACTATACTGTAATTTCCTTGCAGGAAATAGATGTATTCATACGTACAACAGCTTTCTAGGAGTAAACTTTGCAAGTAATGAGAGCCCTAGAGTCCGGATTAGTTGTACTTTTAAGTACTCTAATGCTACAATTATTCTTAAATAGGTCACAACTTGAACCTTTGAAATTTTTTAAATGATTAGTTGAAAGTACATTATGACCAAATGCAACCAAAGCAGCTTATTCCATTTTTTAGCCGACTTCAAAAAGAAGGAGGTTATCAATTCGACTGTATTTTTTTATGTGTGTTACCGCGATGCTCAGCTCCCTGGTGGTCCGATTTTGATAAAAATTATTGTAATCGAAAGGAAGTGCTTGCAGATGGGTCCTATTTTTTTGAAGAGTGAATTGTCCATTGATAAAAAATTTTCCCCGGAATACCATAGTATGCCAGTCAATTCTTGCTATTACTAATATTATAAATGTGAAAGTTTAAATGGATGAATGTTTGTTAGAAGGTATCTCCGGCTTAATGGATTTTGATGGAATAAAATAACACTGGAAAAACAATGAGGCTACTTATTAAGTTTTTTTTAATTCCGTGCGGACAGAGTTCGTGCGATAGCTTGTTTTAAATAAACATTTGCGCGTCACTTTTTTTTATCTAAATTTGACTATTATTTGCCAAATTCGCTCAATTTTCCTAGAGCATCGGCGACACATTGTCTGCGAGTTGTTTACGTCTCACTCGGGCGCCTAGATGTCTCAGACTCGCTTGTCGGATTTCTACGTATATAAGCTTTAATAATCATAAAATAACAACAACGATATATCCAGTGTACTTGCAGCTATATCAAATAACATTGCCCTTGTGTTGGTTACACATGTCAGTTTTAATAATGTCAATTTTCTTGTGGTTAATCATCAATGTACTTTTAATTCTAAGGGAAATATTTATAACAATGGAAGTTGTTAGCTTTATAAAAGAGTAAAACCACCTTATGCCGTCCCTAATTGACATAGACAGTAAAGAATCCGATATATTTAAATTTCCATGACTAAATTAATATGTTATTCTATCTATAATATAATTTCATGTTATGGAAATATGTCGCCGCCGCGTTGTGGAATGGTCTGTCCTCGGCGGTATTTCCAAACTAGTACTACTTAGGGTCCTTCAAGAAGCGAGCGTATCACCATCTCAAAGGCCGGCAACGCATCTGCGATTCCTCCGGTATTGCAGATGTCCATGGGCGTCGATGAACACCTTGGTGTTCCCGCTGCTCGTTTGCCCCCTTCTCTTATAAAAAAAAAACTTCAAAATCTATATAGTCAACTACATCATGCTTCTTTCATTAAAAAGAAAACATACCAATATGATATTGATAGTCTTCGTAGAGTCTTGCTGTTAGGTTGTTATGGACTAGTGAGGTGATGTTGCAACACTTCGGTGCAACAGATGTGGCGCACCCGCTACGCCCTCTAATGTGCGGTTTGTGGTTACACCAACAAATTGATACAACGGGTCACACGTTCTCTTAGTCACATTCACTAGTCAATTCTCTTTGTATTTATAAAGAAATAATGCTATTTCGAAATAGAAAATGTTTAAGATGTGTTTCCATTGCCTGCACAAAAACATTGCCATCCCTCTCATTCTATTTGAAAAGAACAGAAATTTATATACATATTAGTAAAAATGGAGTGACTATATCAAGAAAAATCATATTTCACAAAAAGTATTTACGTTACTAATAAAAAAATTAAAAATAATTCTATGTCTGTCTGTCTGTATTTACCTATGTATGTCTGTTCGCAAGGCCGCGTTTGTTTTGGGTAATTTCGGTACGCCTGGACCGGTTTTTTGTTCAAGTGTAACGGCAGTAGAAATTTATTTATTGGAACATGATGCATGTTAGTTCGTTCAGAGAGGCAATGTTTTTCAAAAAAAAGAAAACTTCCCAGAAATATAGTCTGTGGCAAGCAGTTCGTGTTTAAATATTCAGAAGTTTTGCGAGGATCGTGCCGATGAATTGGAACAGAGTTTTAGTTTTGTCCGGTTGCGATCCGAGGGACGTTTTATCGCAATCACAACGAAGAACTTTTATTAAAACTTTTTTGTTTAAACGGTCGTACTCGTAAAAAAGTGAATTAAGTAAATTTTTCGCGTACTAATGAGTTTGACGTCATAAGGCATTTCTGACCGTGTATTTAACAGATATACCCTTACTCTTATTTAAGTTTATTTACTTAAACACTGTATATAGAGGTAACATGTCAACCAACAGATCTTATTATTACAAAGTTTAAATAAACTGTGTTCTATTTAGAATTTAAAATACCATGAAAAAAATAACTCGGTTCATATTTACGCTGCTCGCCCGGTCGACACTCGTAATACGAATGCGAGAGGTTATAGCACTTTAAAGTAATTGCAGCTTCGCTCTAGCTGTATGTAAACAATAACGAATATCCAACGAGCGAACACAACACCAACAACGCTGATTGCTACACACCAGTGTGAACACATCTTTATGGTACCGATGTCAATTATATTGATATAAAAACATTGGAAGTAGTTCAGTAGAAGGAATGTCAATATATAACTATGAGATTCAAAATGTTAGTGAAAAGTTACGCATCATAAGTTTCCATTGTCCAGACTTTTACAAAAACAATATTGTCTACTCTATTATTCTCTTTTGCCATGAAAAAATTAAATAATATGTTGTTAAACTCTATATTATTGTGTTAGATATTTGATGCAAAAGTATTTTAAAAGAAATAAATTAACAGCGAAATAGTGAATTTAACTCTACTTCTAAATAATCCTCGCAATAGGATAGACTAGACCGAACGTAAATAAACAAAAATGTCAGACGTTCCGCAATGACGGATGGAAAGAGACTGCCTCGAGCAGCAGCGCACGCTTCCTTATAAATCCTTTTTTTTTGTGTGGCTACCCTCAACAGTCCTAACATTTGTGTGGCTACCCTCAACAGTCCTAACAATTGTATAATGTTACAATTTATTTTTTAACCAACTGTCTCCCGCGACCTTGTTCGGGCGTCCTTAGAAAAAAAAACGTTATACAACCGTGCCAAATTTCATTAGGATCCGTTGAGCCGTTCCGGAGATTCCTTCAAACACCATCCATCTATACTTTCGCATTTATAATATTAGTAAGGTTTATATGATAAAGGAAAAGATTAGTAATAAATGACTATTAATTTATTACAGCTCCCAAACACGAAACACTAAAAAATTTACAAGATATCCAAATAATGTGCAGATTATTATTATTATTTTTTTATATATTTATTCACATCCCATTTTGGTGTGATCGGTCTATGGTAATTAAAAGTGATATGTTATAAATTGCATCTGTCATTTTGAGCTTCAATTACCGTCATCTGACAAACAATACCTACCACGTTTTATATCGACGTCCCACTCACAATTGATCACCTTTCCCCCATTTTTGTATAAAAATGCAAATTTCAAAATCACTATCCATTAAAAGTCTAAAATCGGGGGCTTTGTCATTTTTTATTACATCCGGTGGGTAGATAATAATGTGATGACAAACCAATTTGGTATTAATGTTGATTATACTTTTTAAAACTGGCCAAAAATTATTAATGATCTTTTTATTTATCGTCTGATTTATGTAGATGCATTAGTGTCTTCTGTTATTTTAACACAAGATTAATTAAAAATAAATGACAGTATGTTAAAAGTCTCAGCTTATTTTAAAATGATGTATATAAACACGTACATTTTGTTTAAATCAAGACGAATATAAAAATTATAAAATTGAAAAACATTTTGCTGTATTTCTTTTTCCAGAATTTCTAAAAATAAGCTTTTTTCCGTACATTAGCGAGGCATCCAGTCAAATTGGCCGTGTTAGGGTCAGGCGGGGCTCGGTGGCGACACCCCCGGGTGTCATTGTCTCCAGTACATAATGACACCTCTTGCAAACTGCCTGCCGACTAGCGCAGCGCACACAGCTCAACATTTTATAAAATAATTTTGTTGTATTTTAAAATGTTACTTTTTTTTGTAAATTCTTCGAAATAAATTATGATATTTTCATTGGAGTCACCTTAGTTTCTAATTTGTGCTTTATATTTTTTTACTTGAATTAATAGTTTAAATGTAAACTAAGCCTTGATACTCTACTTTTTTTCAATATCAAAATGAAATAGTAAAGCAAATGTAATACATATTTTTTATTCCATATATTATTTTATAATGAGGTTAAAGCATTTCTAATAGTGTAAATCGCGTGCCCAGTCGACTTAGCTCTTGATATTTTTTAGTGTTAGTACTTTAATTTACCTTTACTTTATTAACTTAAACATTAAGTTCTGATGGCGTTATTGCGGAAAGTGTTATTCTTTCCGTTTTTTTTTATATTTTATATTTGTGTCATTTTTGTTTATAAATAAGATAATAATTATGTTTTAAAAACTTCAAAATAAAGTTATTAGCATTTTCAATTAGAATTTTACGGTACTAATAATGCAATTTTAGTACTAGAAACAATATTACAATGTGACCTTTGTACGCGCTGTATACGATCATCCCTAAAGTGCTGTGAACTGAGGAGATGCGAAAATTATGCGGTTTGTAGTTAGGGCTGCCACTTCCTCTCGTCTGATCCGAATTCTCAATGCTTGCACGGTATATTCGGCTATACGTTTGATGCCATAGACATTATGACATCGATGTATTTTGACAAGTTACTGGTCGTCTGTTTTTTTTACAGTTTCTTGAATGTTGGCAACCCTACCTGTACTGCTCATAAACATTTGCTCGACTTCCAGTGTATTGTTCAGTGTTTGTCGTGTAACCTCGCAAAGTATTTTATGTGATAGAAGCTGTTTTTCATATTTTAGGTTAAATAATTTAGGCATAAGCATTTTAGTTTACGGTCACAAAAAATGTTAGTAAAATGAAATCGTGTAATAATTATTTTAAATTTTGAACATCAAAACCTCTAACAATAGCGTTATAGTTATATTGTTTGTTATAAAATTGGTTTCATGTAAAAATTTTACTCAACTAAAATCTTGTTAGATTCTTTCTTAAAAATTTGTATGACCTTTTAACATAGTATATTGTTATCTCATTGTACTATCCTCGTATATTTTTACTTACAAAAATCATTTGTTAGACAAGAAATCTTAAAATTGTTGCTGAATAATTTTTCCTTTGTGGAAACAGTACATAAATATTTTTTTGCGTCTGAAATCTTTCGATGTCAATAAACTGTTTGCATTAACCAAATCTACTAAGCGTCTTTAAAATTTGCGTAGGAGTAAATATTTTTAGTCAGTATTGTGCAAGTGTATTGAACCCGGTCAGTGAGGTCGCGAGTTCGACGTCCGGGACGCAGCATTAGCTTACATTATGCCGAATTACTCAGAGCATTTTACTTAATATAATATATGTACATCTGTTATTTACTCACTCAAAATAAAGTTCTAGCAATTTCCAATGATATTTATATGGTTCTCAAAAATTTGATACAAATGTTTCTGTCATCTTTATCTTGGCATCGGAATAATTTAAGTTCTGAAAATATTATGATTCTAAAGTATAGGTATATAGGCTTGCCTGCAAAAAAGAAAATTGATTAAAACCAATTCAATTAAAAATAGCCATGACCACTTCGATGGCCAATAACATTTGATAAAATATTGTCTCATCAGGTTATCAGATGGGTGAAGTTTGACTTCCACCGGCTCTTAGACTATGTTGTAACTAAACCGTGGAAAGTCCTTTGTAAAGGTTATTTTATGGTAAGCCTTGCAAATTTTTATTTTTATTTACGTAGGCAGAACGCTTTTAGTTTCATTTCATCTCTTATATTTTTTGTTCCACAGTGATTTATTTTATACTATAAAATGTTTAAAACCAAGAATAAAAGACAATATCATTAAATATATTTTATGATATTAAATATACAGTCTGGTGAACATGTGATTATAAATACAATAACTTTTGAATAGGAATAATATACTATTGTATAAAAAGTTTTTTATTTTCTATCTTAAACTAAATAAATGTTCAGTAAACTGAGGTTTGGTTTTTGTTTTTGAATAACACGTTTTACTGTATCTTTTTGGACGTAAATAAATAATTTTAATTTTTTTTTTCAAAACGAGATGATTCGCTTATTTGTTCTGTATAAACTCTAAAACTACTAGTCGAAAAAAATCTGTTACCAATGGTATTAAGTATTGTTACCTTATATTGAGGTTAACTTGTTTTTATTTATTTTTCCATAGTAAAAAACCCTTGCGGTCAGTGTTAAGAACCAGTCAACAAAGAAAGTTATTTGCGGCTTTGCGTGGGAAGTGGAAGGGATTCGAGAACATTTAATTACGTAACAAAATTTCAATGTTCTAAAATATTGATAAGTTGAATATACAAGTTATTATTTTGCCTCTAGAGATTATTGTTTTCTAATGAGTAACATTAACTAAGGTACGAGTGTACCAAATGGTTTTGGAACGAAGTTCCTTATCGCGCGTTGTGAAAGGGGGCTAGACGGAAAAAATTCTTAAGAAAAGTTGTCACGACACTTTTTGCTATAGTATGTTAACGACGAATGAGCGCTACTTCACCATGGCAACGACGTGACAATATATAACGAAAATTCATAGAAATAAAATGTTCTTCTTGTGAAGACTTAAGTTTTTTATTCATAGAATAAACATTGGTTCCTTCACTAATTAATCGAAAGGAATTTCGTTCCATCCGGGTGTCCCTTGATACCTCTCCAGTTTTTTTTTTTAAAGTTGTTAATGTTTGATTTTTCAAAACACTGACTTTGTGTAAATTCTGAGCATGTAATCCTGATGTAACTTTTATGATGCAAAAGGATTTTTTTAGTTACTATGCTACTTCTTAGTAAACGTAAGCATGTATCATACAAATCCTTTGTATAAAGCAATCAGAACTTCACAAATACTAAACAAAAAAAATGAGATATAAGATCTATCTTTGTTACATAATACAACTACATATTTATGAGAGTAGCGAAAGTTCCCACGAAGGCGATTCGGTGCGGATGAAGTGGGAATATATTCTGAGGCTCGTATGTATACTTTGTGAAAAATATATCGCAAAGATGCAAAAATATGGCACTATAGGTCCCCGAAGACTGGAACCTCCCCGGAAGTACAGCTTCCGACTTCATTCCTTTATAAATCTCGTACATTTGTCGTAGATAAACTGATTTCGCTGGCTCACTTTTACTTGTAATGTTATTTTTTTCGTCGATTTTTTGTCTAAAATTCAATATATAAAATTCTCGTGTCGCGGTTTTTGTGGTTAAACTCCTCCGAACATCTTTTTTTCATACGGGGGGTATGTTTTATTAGTTTTATTGAACTGCGCGCGGACGGAGTCGCGGGCGACAGCTAGTTTTCTTATATTTCCAGTTAGATATGTACGCTACGTATTGATTTTCGATAAACCTCAAATTTTAAAAAAGCAAATTAACTAAATTATAGCTGTGATTTGACAGTATTATTTAATTTTTTATTTGCAAAAATCCACTAAAACAATACGTTTCCGATAAGTGTTTCTATATTGTGTTTTCTTTTCCAACAATGGAACAATTAGGATGAAAATGAATGTTTTTGTTTTCTTTAGTGTTATTTAAAATGCGAGGCGGGACACAATTTACGCTAAATTTTCTTATTATTTGCTGATGGCAAAGCTTCCCCGGAACGAAGTTAGAGGCGTAGCGAAAAATGTGATAAAACTAAATACGCGAAGCGGTAAAATTGAAAATATCCCTTAATGCGCGGGGCGAAGCGCGACGGACGATGGAATTATCCTAAACGCGAAGGGCGGTCCCCAGATTTGTAACGCCTGTGGCACAAAGTGAAAGCGAACATTAACTAAAGCGAATCTAAGAAGGCACACTTTGCTACTTTTTTTATTTCGAGTTTCTATGTGCTAAAGGCGTTTTGCTTCGCTTCGCTTTCGGTCTGCTTTCGCAGCTGTGTACTACAGACTTTAAAGATAATTATTTTTCGACTGTCCCGAACTCCCTTTATCCATGTATCGTATAACGGTGTTAATAAATAAAGATTGTTATTTGCGATGCGTATTTACGTTGCAGAAAATAAGATTTAATAATGGACTGGTTTTATTTGATTTGAACAACCTGCTTTATTTATCATGAATTGTCGGAGAAGAATATTATAAAATAAAAATCGAAATGTGGCTGATTTTTTGCATTGAAAAAAAAAAAACATTTGAACAGTTATGGTTCAAGTGATATTAATCATCAGGCCACTTAAAATTCATTTCATGTAATATTCCTAGTTTTTTTGTTATATCACGTCAAAGATGTTTTGCGATGATGAATGAGAACGAACTTAATAAAAATTCCGAACGCTTAATAAAAATTATCGTGAAACTTTCTGACCTTGAAAGTGATTTCTAATTTATCTTCATAATTATTCGGTTATATTAACAACAGAAAGTGATTCATTTTCGGGTTTTCACTACCGAAACACTCGTTAAAAACATGTTATCACTTTTATTGTGAGTTTATGTGATAATGTCAAAAAATATCTTGCAGAAACATGTGATAAAGATATTTTACCCGAGACATTTAGATCAAAATCCTTAAGGAGAAGTTTGTGGTTTATGTTTACAAAAATATTTTTACACACATTAATTCCAACAATATTCACTAACCCCAGTCACATGAAGGCACAATTTCGAGTCAATATTTATGCAGAGCTTTTCAATTTGCAAGAATCACAGCGTTCTAAGTAATACGACTACATATTTATGAGGAAAGCAAAACTTTCGAAGGGGAGTTATTGACTCCAGAGTAGGTACTATGGCAGCTTGGATCTGATACGCTTCGGGAATCTAATATAGGTATACTTTGAACGCAAAAGGAATTAAACATGCATCAAATTGTGTCTTTTGAATGAGCTTTCTCTTAAACGTTTTAAAAATCTGATGAAGAGATTCTGAGAATCTGAGACTTTTTTTCATCGATAATGATTGATTGAGCACTAATGTCTGCACGAGGGCCGAACAGTGAGGTAGTACTCCACTGTCTACTGCTCTGGCTGCCAGGCGGTCTATCGGGGTGGTCTTTTATTGAATCACCGGGTTTTAAAAAAACAGTAGTGGGTGGCAAACATCTGCGCCCGCATATATCTCTCAAGTTCATTCACTTCAACTCCTACGCCGATGCGATCCTATTACGCCTTTCGAAGAAACTCGAACCTTTTTAAATACTTTGTATATATTGATCATTATGTACGTTGTTTATTCACCCTGTGAGTCAATGGTCTGTAATGTGAATGTTAAAGTTTCGTTTTCGTACTCGATTTTGTTAAAGTTTGAAAAGAACACTCAATGATATTTAAGCAGTAAATTTAGTGGTATCAAGCAACAAGAATAAAAGTACTTGAGCTTAATTTAAGGCAGGGTAGACACCATGATGGTACAATTTTTATAAGCAAAAGTGTGGAACTACAGCAGTAGAAATCCACGCTAAGGTTTCTAATTCTCTAAAACAAAGCTTCCTCTGACATTTTTAAATGTTACTACGGTATAATGAATGCAAAATTGACCTTTATTTTTATGTCAAAGACAGACGACAGTTATAAGCGCGTCGACTAATAACGTTCATCTCGACCTTCCATTGTCTCTTCCGGCTCGATATTAAAAAAATATGCAAAAGACCGATACCTGATGACTCAATGGACTTTTGTATTTTTGATTTCAATATCCTAGTGGAAGAGTACCTATTCTTAGCTAATTCAATTAATACGGACTATTACTTAGATATTCTATGTTTCTATGCTTTGATTCTTTCGTGATTTTAATATTAGGCCGATCAGAGATAAAAGAGTATGAATGCAATAGCGGTTAAATATAAATCTTACAAAGTAATTTGTTATAACAAACAAGTTGGTCCTTGAGTACGGAATCATTGTATGTTAAAATATTTGCCAATAGGCGGCACGTTATGAGCTCGAGTAAACGTTCTACTAGAGTGTAGAATAAGTAAAGTGTCCTCGCTTGAAAGCAATTCCAAGAACTCCACTAAACAAGGCAATAAAGCCTTTACATTTCTGCGAAGTCACAAGCTGCGGTTACACTGTACATACATTTTGCTTTCCGATATAAGTATTGCTTCTTTTTGTATTCTATATCGACTTAATTTTTACTTTTTAATATAAGACTTACGGAATCACAACCAGCCAGCTACAGAATTTGGAAGTGAATATTCGAAGAGCGATAGTAGTGGGAGACACAATGAATTGACTTATGTACGTTCATCATCTTGTCATTGTCTACCCACTGCTAGAAATAGATTGATGATGAGATTTAATTTCAAAACCAGTTGTAATCAAGTAAAAGAGATCCTTTTTAGATGTTTGTCGTAAATTAAAGAGTATCCCATAATAGTTCAACATTCTTTTTTTATAAATTCTTATTTCGTTATACGTCATGTGAGACATTATTATACGTGCAAAACATATTGTAGTGATTATGATCCATGCCCCAAAAGGAGATTAAGAACCTTTGTTATAACTTTCTACTGTGATATACGATTGTTAAATGTTTATTTTACGAGTGTCATTAGGTATTGATTTTATGGTTTCAATCGCTCCCATAGGAATTTCCCGAATACGTTTTATTAATCCATTCAATTTCAAATATATGTGTAAAATGACAGTTGGGACGGTATGATCGCATTCCGACAAAGCCCCTTTAATAAATATATTATCCCTTATATATATATATATACTATATATACTAGCTGTCGCCCGCGACTCCGTCCGCGCGCAGTTAATAAGCTTATATGACACGTTCGTAGATTTACCATAGCAGCGCCATCTATTGATTACTTACTCAACCGAGTCGAAAGGTATCGACATCTGTTAGAATCATTTGGAGTTAACAGATAATTGTGACTGTCAAATAATAACAGACAAATAATTAGCAATAAATTAAAATTGCGACTATAATTTGAGATTTAAACTATCCTATCTCTCAAGTTGGATCGAACTGCACATGGTGTGCGAATTTTATTATAATCGGTTAAGTGGTTTAGGAGTCCATTGAGGACAAACATTGTGACACGAGATTTATATATGTTAAGATAGATATATAATAAAAAATTGACAGTTGATATTACACAGTTGCATGCAGTAAAAATTAAAAAAAAAGAATGGTAGAGCCGGTGACATACCACGACCATACGTTTCTTCCTCTGTCAATTAAAGTTAGGCAACGCATCTAATTATTAGGATGTCTATGAGCATCGGTCGTTACGCTTGTTTTGCTACTATAGGTGGCCGCTTGCTGGTTTGCCACTTTATACTATAAAAAAGTAAAGTATATTTTTGAAACTGACTTAAATTTTGTTTCGTTATTAAATAGTTATTTACTTATTATTTAAATACTAAATTAACTTAAATTAAATGTATGCTATGCTGCTCCGTAAAGGACAGAGGACTGACGACTTTAAAGAAGTATCTGTAACTGCAAGAAAAAATCTGTGAGTTAAGTAAGTAGTTGAAAAAAGTACATTCATCCTTTTCCTTTCTTTGAATATTATATTGCTTTGAAGCCATAAGTAAATCCCTCGAGTGAAATAGATAAGGGGAGCAGCGAGTCGCGACTCTTCCCTTGGAAGTCGCTGTACAAATGTAATAAATGCTCAGCAGCGTTTTAGCGGAGTCACAACAGCGAGTGATGTTCGTAGGTACTACTTTCTGAGTGCACTACGGTCGCTTTCCACTTTAACCCTATAATGTTCTTACATTAATGTTCGAACGTACAATTACTATATATGTTTCTTTATATACTTTAAGATAAAAAAAATATTTTATTTAGATTAGATTATATTAGATGAAATGTACAGACAGTTTTAACAACGCATCTAACTAACGCATCTAACAGCGTGTATTTACCCGAAAAGGTCATCTCGATAATTGATATTTTATCAAACGATACTTGCTATCTTTCTACCTGAGATGTACGACGAAATCGCTCAACATCGGGAACCAAATAAACAGGATTTTTTAAACTTCTAATAATTTGCTTTCTTTAAATCACAAATTGAACTTTACCGATTCTAGTTTGGACTTTCAGATCATTATAAATTGTTACTTCTATTCTATCAAACCCGAACAAAGTACAGACAGAGTATAAATATTTTTTTTGAATTTGCGGTAATTGGAAATCGCCAAGGGTAGTGTAAAAATACGCCTCTATATTTTGTATTCCTCTGGGGAGTAATGCCGAAAAATAATGATTTGAGTGTTTATCGAACTGTAAAGATGTTATATTTTTCTATAATACAAAACTAAAATTTTTGATGATATAATAAATAATAACTAACATATTTTAATATAGATTATTTTTGTTTCAGGTAACTGACGGAAAAATTAAGGAAAATGGAGACGGCATTTAGAAAAGTATTTGTTATTAATAAAGGATAATATTTAGCAGTTCAAGCTGCATCTAAGTTATAAAGTTCGGAAATTAAGTCGCAATTTATAAAATTGTGATGTAAAGAATAACGTACTTCTTAAAATATCCCGTTAAAATTAGAGTAAATCAAAATGCACCTTACTTATTGATTTTATTTATTAAAGTTTTCTTTTGTATATATTTGTACTTATTATTCAATGATTGCTCTTTACCTAATGACAAGAATCCGAAGATATTTTTATAATCATGGGAAATGGCCAGTATAAAAATCTGTCTCCATAACCTTGTAGCACTTTGATATATTTGTATAATTTATAAAATTTACGATGACAACGAAAATGTTTCATAGCCCACAATTGAATATTTTGTCCATGTAAGAAATGTCACTATTTTCTAAAGTACGCTTTTCCTACAATAACGACTGGCCATTTATAAAGCTAGATTTCTCCAACTGTTATAAAAAAAAATAACTTCTTAGTATTAAAGTAAATAGTTAGATATGAAAGACTGTCTCAGGTGATGTTTGTTTACAATTATGTAGTGAAAAAATTACGTAGAGATGCATTCATAATTCCTTAGTGTAATAAATGAATTGCTTTTGTTTATCTTTTTTGGTGTTGGGTAAAATAATTATTCAATAGGTAAAATTTAAGAATAGTAATAAAAATATGAGTTAAATTAATTAATTACTAAATTATATGTCGAAATATAGTTTTAATAGATATACTTGTAATTATTTTTGCTGGAACTATGTTCACTGTTTTTAGATAAAACTCGAAAATACTAGAAAAAGTAACCGCATTCGTGGTAGTGTAGAAAGGCAAATTAAGGAATGGAGACAAAAACGGTATTTGTTAGACAAATTGCATTCCTATCGTTCGCTCGAGAAAAAGTTTGTCGACAAAAAAGGATTTACCCTTTTTTATTTCGTTTTAACATGAATCCTATTTGTTTAAGTAAAAAAATGCGATGAAATTCGAATGCCTCCGATGGACTATGTCCGTTTGTAATAATTCAAGTAATTCCTTCGAGTTTTACTAACGGTGAGATTCCACTGCCGAAAAACTTATAAAATATTTTTTTTTCAATTTTTCCAAAGAGAATGAGGAGTTACACAGTATGTTTTTTATAAAAATATTTCGACTTGTAAATTTATAAATTAACTTTATATTATATTCCGAAATTAATCTAAAAATTAGCTACCGGCTGATCATGAAACTACTGTTAACCGTGTTTTTTAAAGTAATTCTCAAGATGTTGGTAAGGACGAACACAGATGCTTACAAACTTACTAGATAAAAAAGTATCTTGCGATGTTCCCGCGTCGAAACTTTTTCTCTTAAACTAGTCTCGCGCAAACTCCACTTTTACAAAGAAAATAAAAACTAGATGATAATGTTTTATACGTTGAATGTAACAAACTGCTGGCAAAAGCCCGAAAAATGTACTCGTTAAAAGTTTCACTGTTGCCGACAAGTCTTTAGATTAAAAAAAACAACACTTACAGTTGAAGTTTCTTTATAAGTAGTATCTTTTTAATCCTTAAGTAACTATAAAACGGCTAAACACTTACTATACTTCTGATGTCGGTACCGACTAGTTTCGAGCACACTAGGGGCCCTTCTTCAGGTTGAGTGGGACCGGTATTATTTCGCGGTCGAGGCCCTTGTCTTCTTATTTGTTGCAGAAGTAGAAGTTTATCAATATACCGTTTTCATTTTTAGTTTAATTTTATTTAATGGGTCTTAAATATGATAATATACGAGACTTGATACGTGTTGCCGATTTTTTATTAACTATATTTGTTTCTTTAAGTATTAACTGTCTCAAGATCATTAAATGGTCATTAAAGGACTGCTTAAGTAAATACTAAACAACTAAACAGAATGAGGTAACAAAAAAATGTGTAGTTGTAAAGCTTTCGTCTATTAACAGTAGTTATTGGGCGTTTAAAAAGTAGCTGCCGCTTAATCTCTTTCAACGGTTAAGAACAAAATAAAGCTGCGGTATACTGGGTGCAATTACGACGAAGTGCCGCGAGCGTTCGCAGACTTTCTGTATTTTATTTTATTTTATTTTATATTGCATTCTACTTGTACACGTTAATTGGTATTGTGATTTAAATTTCACCGTAAGCTGAAATAAAATGTTATTTTTTTACACTACGCCTGTTTTGTAATTATTATTTTAAATTAGGTAATTACTTACGGATATTCTTTTTGTTATCTTACTAATATTATAAATACGATTATTTAGGTGGATGGATGGATTGATGTGTGTTTGTCTGGAGGTATCTCGGGAACTGCTCAACATATCTCAATGAAATTTGGCACCGTTCCAGAACATAGTCTGGACGGACACATAGGCAACTTATTACGTTTTATTTTCTAATTCTGCACGGATGGAGTATGGGCTGACAGCTAGTGAAGGTATAAAGCTGTCCATTTTTCCATTTCTTATGTGACAAAAAAAAACCTATTTTTTGTAACCAATTGCGGCTTCTGTAATGAAAGACGAATACGTCTGTAAAAGGTCAAAGCAATTACTCACATAAGTCAGCTTCGAAATTAATTAACGTCAAATTAAACTCAAAGTAAAACACAAGTCAACTTGGCGGTTTTAGTTGCGCGCCGGCTTACGTGAAATGTAATCAAAGCTTATATCAAATTAGTTTATAAAGCGGTTCTCTAAAATATAAAGTAATAACGCAAATTCTACGTATGATTTATATCTATGTATTATGGATGTTAAATATATACTAGTACTGGCTGTCCTGCAACTCCGTCCGTGCGGAATTAAAAAACATCTTAATTAGTAACCTTTATGTTCATCCAGACTGTGTTCTACATCTATATCAAATTTCATCGAGATCCATGTTATCTTCCTGGAGATACCTTGTAACAAACATCCATCTAAACATTCGCATTTATAATATTAGTAAGATTACTAGCTGTGCTGCCTGCGACTAAATACATTCGGAATTTAAAAAACCCGAGTACTTAATATTATTTCAAATAAAAATTAATGTTTAAACTATTGAAGTCCTTTTTAAGACCCTAAATTTCTTTCTTACTATTGACACTGCATGTATACATTTCGTAAGTAAATGGCCACAATATGAACGGAAATTAAACCGGCTTTGACGAAGCGTCGCCTCTGTGCCTGTGCCGCACTGCTTTTGTGAAATTTTGTAATTCAAATTTAAACTTCGGCACTTTTCGTTATCTACGTTTACAACAATGGCAATATTGGCCGTAAAGAGTATCTTCAGCTTAATACGTAAAAGTGGAATGTGTACCTGGGGATTTAAACGTTTCTATTCTATTGGGTACTAGTTTTAATCTAAACCTATATATCTAAAAGAAAATCGTGTTAGTTACACTATTTATAACTCAAAATCGGTCGAACTGATTTAGCTGAAAATTGATGGGGAGGTAGCTTAGAACTAGGAGACGGACATAGGAACTTTTTTATCTTGTGTGCATTTTTTTTATTCCGCGCGGACGGAGTCGCGGGTAAAAGCTAGTCTATCTATATATATAAAAGAAAGTCGTGTTAGTTACACTATTTATAACTCAAGAACGGCTGAATTGATTTGACTGAAAATTGGTGGGCAGGTACATAGGATAATTTTTACCCCGTTTTGTATTTTTTATTCCGCGCGGACGGAGTCCCGGGTAAAAGCTAGTTATATATAAAGCTTTTATACGAAATAAAGGAAAAGGTGATAGGTGTTTTCGGAATCCCAACCCCTAGAATGTTCTTTAATACAAGACTAAATCTTAACTAAACCGAAAACATGATACAATTTAATATAAAAAAATCTTGAAGCAATTTATTATAACTTTTTGGTAGAGAATAAAAATGGTTCGTGTATGTTTCGTTGGCTTCATTGATAAATGACCTCAGAGATTTCAGCTGGCTCTGAGTGAATCCTTTTTGTGTAACCGAAATGAAATTGCATGTAGCGCAGCGTATTCTATTTTTTATGTTACGAAAAAGAATAATAACATATTGGACATCAGAATAACTGGAGTCAGTATTAGAGTAGATATTTAAAAATAACCATGTTATTTGACAAAAGGGTCAACAAATAACCAATGAGAAATATCTTAAATAATTTTCCTACATCTACAAAAACTGTTTGGTTTATTCAACCTTCCACGACTTGATCTTTTTTGTTATTGTTTTTCTTTATAGAATAGCTACAAAGTGTTTACGTGGCCTTGCCTTACCACTTAAGAAAACCGTTTAATGCAAGAGAATATCTTACTTAAAAGCTCGCCAAGACACGCCTTACTTAAGTTCTCTTAAAACTCAGTTCAATTTAAAATGAAAGTAACTTTTTAAATACTTAAGTGTATTTTATTAATACTTTACAGATTTAAAAAATTACTAAAAAATTATCTTCACACTTTTGGCTCATAAAGTGAAGCTTTTTTAATTCTTTTTTTTGGTATCGGGGAGGGGGGAATTGTATGTGTAATTGTTATGTATATATAATTTGTTTTTTTGATTTTTTGATTTACATATGTACATTTATCCGACGTTCTTACGGTGAAGGAAAACATCTTGATGCAATCTGCACATATCTGAGAAGAAATTCAATAATATGTGTGGAGTCAACCAACCCGCACTGGGCCTGCGAGGTTGACTATGGCCTAGTCACCCCTAACGTGGGGTAGGTTCCGAGCTCCTCAGTGGGGACGTATAGTGAGGTGATGATCATGAACACTCAATAAAGCTATCTTACTAATATTATAAATGCGGATGTTTAGATGGATGGATGTTTGAAGGTATCTCCGGAATGACTCAACGGATCTCGATGAAATTTTGGCACAGACGTAGAACATAGACTGCAATTCGCGCGGACAGAGGCACGAACGACAGCTAATATATTATATAAATAGCTAGTTTCATTAAAACTTTGTTTAATGTAGTAAATAGTTCACTTAACGTTTATTAGAGTTAAAATTCAAGGTATGCTTTGGTTTATTGCTATATATTCGTGTAGGTATAATATGCTGAGTATTATGAATGGAGTGTTGGAAGCCGAGGTGCACAATGGGTTACATTTCGCCGATACCGCATACGTAATAAACTTAGTATTATGTTGATATTTGAATGTAGGCGCTCTACGTGCGATCGAACGCTTTGATAACGTATTGTTTTGAAAATTGAGTGTGATTCAAAGAAATTCAGCTTACAGTTTTGGTTTTGTTTATATATATTAATGTAAAATATTCAAAAGATGATCAAATTTAGACCAGTCAGAGAAGACCTCTCGTATCTAAATTTATTGCTATCTTCGTGACGAAGGCAAGAAGTAACTTTATACATTGCAGAACTCATTACCATTGTATGCAGTAATATAGACTGTGATACAAGCTGATAATTAGATCTTTTGTTTCATAGTCCTAGATAATATGTATGACTTTTTCATTTCATAGTTCCATCATATCTAGGACTATGGTTTATAAAACCCCGTTTAAAAGATATTTCATGTTAGGAATTAAAAATGTAAAAAATAGGAGTGTACGTGATTATGTGTGAAGTTGTTTTTTTTTTTCGTAAAAGGTTAGTGAGTTTGTAGTAGAAAGAGAAAACTATGTTTTCTTTAAATCAGGAGCTTGCACTTTAATCTGAGCTAAGAAGCGTGGGAGGTGTATATTACAAATTCTTCCAGCGCCGCGCCGCGTCTCCTACGGACGCGGGTGCGGCGTGACGGGGTTACGGGCTAGACGGGGCGCATTACACTTAATTGCGTGCATCTGTCACGCCAAAGAATATAAGTCGGTTTTATTATTTTTAATCTGTATCTATGCACCAAGGTTATTTTCTTTTAACTACCCTTCTTGTGATTAATGTAATAGCAACTGCACGAGCATGTATTATAACAATACAATAGACAATAGACTCGGCTTTTGGCGTTGCGTAAGAACACCGTAAGTGGACTTCAAGCGGTTGACGTACTGCTGGCAGCTTTTTGCTGCAAACAGAGTTTATTGGTGAACATCACCTGCTGATCGTCACACGCCGACCACTGGAAGTAATTTCTAAGTCGCTAGCGATTGCTTGGGGCAGTCTGTGTATGGCAACTCTATGATATATTTTGTTACCTAAACTATTTTTACGTAATGCTTGGAAACATTAATTTAATTTACCAATTTATTATTTAAGATTTATTTAT
This sequence comes from Papilio machaon, assembly GCF_912999745.1. Classification (NCBI taxonomy): domain Eukaryota; kingdom Metazoa; phylum Arthropoda; class Insecta; order Lepidoptera; family Papilionidae; genus Papilio; species Papilio machaon. The sequence goes on along the minus strand of NC_059993.1, from coordinate 2,131,713 downwards.
TCTTGTACATATGCGGTTCGAGTCAAGTAGGAACAAATTTATTTCGAAGTAACAAATAGGCTCGCCTTCCCTCTATTAAAAATGTGCCCTGCGTAAAAAAAATAACGGTATGGTTCTACTTCATGTAACCTTTTGAAAGGGGAAAAGGGAATTGTTCCCTGCGAATTATTGTTTCCCTTTTACAGCATGTTTCTGAAACTTCTGTACAAAATGTATTGTTGCAATTTATAGTTACTGTAACATTAACTGTTAAAGCGAAGTATTGAAGAAATGAAAAGTGATGTTTGTTATGAGTCCATTTTCTACTTGTCATCTCATTAAGAAACTTTTTTGTGTATGATTAAAATTTATAGTAAAATTTTAATTTGTAGTTAAACTTCTGCGAAACGGCTTAACCGATTCTTATGAAATTTTGTGAGCATATTCAGTAGATCTGAGAATCGGCCAACATATATTTTATACCCATTAGTTTTTATTTACCATTTAGTTTTTTTTAACTGCGCGCGGACGGAGTCGCGGGCGACAGCTAGTTTTCTTATAAAATTTTAAATTCACTTGTATTTTACTCTTATTATCTCAATGTAACTTGTTCCAAGCGTGATGTCCAATAAATTTGACTTTTATTTTGTTGCGGTACTAATGCAAGTAATAAAATAAAAGTCTTGCGCAATCCGAGCAAAGATTGGGATTTAGGTTTATCTCAGTAATGTACAAACGTAGTATGTTAGTGTTATCTTAAAGTAACTTTATTGTTGTTATATCTTTTGACATTAAATGCTCCCTTTAGTTGAAATGACAAAGATGATTTTTTTAAACAACTTTAAAAGTCTTACTCGAATAACATAATTAATCATCACTAATATTAACGATGAAATTGGTTGTTGGTTTGAATCCTCTAATAAAATACTGTTTCTTAGTAGAAAAATTGAGCTAAGCAAGAATGGTTAAGTCTGTCTGCCTACATTCTACATCAATAACGTTAGAAGGTAAATCTTTTTTTAGTATTCTCCAAAATTATAAATTCGAAGAACATTTTCGTTTTATTACGAATACATTAAATATGAAACAGTCTCTGGTGAGTGTATAGGTGGAACGCAATTCCTTTTTATACCATTTTTACGTACTCGAGAAAATTTTAAAAATATATTAATGCTGCAGCAGCTACGCTGGAGGCAGCCTTCATTAAAAATATGCTAATTAAGAAGCCGTATGCAACCAAGTACTGTCTGAAAAATATATCCTTATATTTAAATCTTTCTAAGACTATAGTCCTAATTTTAAATATCTTATTTTATATTAAACTAGCTTTTACCCGCGACTCCGTCCGCGCGGAATAAAAATAGAAAACGGGGTAAAAATTATCCTATGTCCGTTTCCTGGTTCTAAGCTACCTGCCCACCAATTTTCAGTCAAATCGATTCAGCCGTTCTTGAGTTATAAATAGTGTAACTAACACGACTTTCTTTTATATATATAAGATAGATTCATCAGAAGTGTTATATTTATATTTTCTATTTGTAATTGTGTACTATATAAGGCTATAGGAAACACGAATTGGTCTTTATGTAGGGTGTCCATACTTTAATTTTAGGCCTCGGACTAAGCTCCAAATATCTTTGACCACACGTAAGTCGATTAAAAAGGGGAATTAACGTGGCTTTCGTATGTCGAGGTCGATAAATCACGGTGATCGCAATTTGTCGCTGTCAGCGAAAATTACTTTCAATCAATCTTTGCGAGTAAGCCGGCTGATACGACAGCGTGGCTCCTTGTGACGTCACTCGTCCCGATCGCAGCCTTATAACCCATTCACAAGGATTTACTTTGTCGTACTAAATTATTATTTTTCTGTTCTATTTTTTTCGCTTTGCATTTATTTGTTGATGCTCCTTGATATAATAAGGTAAGTACGTATAAGTATTTTGTGATCAATAAAACAGCGTACATTTTTTTAAATGGACTAGGTTTTCAATTCGTCTATACCTTTTTTATCTTTTGTTTAGTTATTAATTTTGTGGTGTCCCTGTATCCTTCTCCGTTTTTAATGCCTAACATCTTAACTGTTTATCTGTAAAAGTTATACTTCTCAGTACAACTCAACTCAAGGATTTGAGTGTACACCGAAATTGATTCTAGTAACAATAGGGCGGCAGCTATTACTCTGTTACAGAACATTTATTGTAACGAGGTACAAGTGAACGGTAGCATTGTTCAATAAACTTAATGATTCAACATTTTAATTATTACTTTACTATTATCGTTGAATAAAAGTCTTGAAGAAATCTTACCTATAAATGTTCTCAGTTTTGTGTCCTTAAACAGAGTTGTGTAATAAATATAGTCTTTTGATATAGAGTAAGTTCCCTAATTTATCTGTACTGTTGTTTCAAATATATATATAAAGGTAAAGTCACACCTGGACAAGTGAGGCATTGTCCGGTCCGGACCAACGACCTCTGGGTTAGGGAGAAAAAATTGCAATCCCTTGGATTCTCGCTTCTCTAGGTTCGATTGCATTTCGTATTTCAAAGTACGAGATATTTTCTAATTGATAGAGTTATGATTGTATGTTTACTTAACAGCTGTACAAACATATATAACCAATTATTAGTTTTGTTTATTAAATTTTGGCAAGTTAGATAAATTAACTTGTTATATTCTATTAACAAATCTGACAAATGTTTGATGTTGTTTATGCTCTATGGCTAATTTGTGCAAATACGCTGGTAGTTTCACTCAGCGCTGGATTTTAGTTTGTTATTTGTTAATTACATATTAATTAGCTGAACGTTGTTTCAGTTTGTTAAAGGCAGATAATCTAATAAACAAATTAACATAACATAAAACTCTATCTTTACATATATAAAAGAAAGTCGTGTTAGTTACACTATTTATAACTCAAGATCGGTCGAACTGATTTAGCTGAAAATTGATGGGGAGGTAGCTTAGAACTAGGAGACGGACATAAGTACTTTTTTTATCTTGTGTGCATTTTTTTATTCCGCGCGGACGAAGTCGCGAGTAAAAGCTAGTTTTAATACATTTAAAGTTTGTTTCATTGTTATAAAGGCATAGTTATTAGACTGTCTCAAATAATTGTTTAATATTTTTTGTTGAAAATAGCTAATTGTATGTAGATGTAGATAAGTACCTATAATCTGCTAAGGAAATATTTGAATCTCAGAAATAGAGATCTTTAAAAAGATAAAGCTACTCAAAGATCATGGATAAAAACACATTATGTAAATTCGTGACAGACTTCGAATACGAAGTATAAAAATGGCAATTATGTCTTAAAAGTGATTAATTCAACCTCTAAACACATTTTAAATTGATCAGATATAGTTTTGTTTGAAAACAATATTCTATTGCTTTGCAGTTATTAAAGCTATAAAGTATGCTGCAGATGCACTGCGATTCTAATACTTATTACGGTTACAATTTATTTTCTTATGTTAGTTATGTCTCCCTATTTTTGCTACGGAAATAAAAACATGGCTTAGTTATGTTTTCAACTATATATATAAAAGAAAGCCGTGTTAGTTACACTATTTATAACTCAAGATCGGTCGAACTGATTTAGCTGAAAATTGATGGGGAGGTAGCGTAGAACTAGGAGACGGATATAGGAACTTTTTTATCTTGTTTGAATTTTTTTTATTCCGCGCGGACGGAGTCGCGAGTAAAGGCTAGTTTCATATACATTATGAAAAGGAAATAAAGTCATATCATAAGATGGTAAGTACTGTGTGCTGATGAGGGTTGAATGTACAATTTGTACCTTTTTCTTCATCGCTTTTGACTGACGATACTGATGACGTCTACTCCTGTCGGTGGCTCGGATAATGCTGGCTGGATAGTAGATTACAGTGCCACCATAGCCACGTACACTACAGTAAGGAATACTTTTATTTTTATAACTAGACTTTTTGACTTTGAATATAAAAAGAAAAAGTGATAATGTTAAATTATGCTTCCTTATAATGATAAAAATATTGATGAAAATAGTAAGTAACAGTAGATAATTAGTTACTTTTTGCTTTAATTAGTTTGGAAAACTCATTATGTCTTCAATATTTGATTTGCTATAAAAGAGGGTAGTACTAAAATTGATCACAACATAAAATGGAACATCTAATACTATCTTTACACAAGCACAAATCAGCGAGGCAGTGCACTACAGTTGCAGTACTTCTATTGTTTGAACGTATGCGTTTAAACAATAGCATTACTGTTCTATTCTACTGCTCTATCTTACTGTTCTTCCCTCGTGTGAAACTACCATTATACCAGTAAGTATAATGAGACGCCGCTCAAAGGCAACTTTTATTATCGGAGTAAAAAGTTTGACGGCGCATTATGACTTTATATCTAAGCTTACGTGTATTACTCGCTTTATGGAGATTTTCACGTTATCTTTAACATTTAAATTTTACATGTAATAAATTAAAATATTTCATTATCGACTTACTTAAACCCAATTATAGATCACTGAATTGTTTTTGTTTATTAATGGTAGTATTTGTTTTACATTTAAATCAATTTTCTTTAACCGATTTAAGGATCGCAATAATTGTTTAAAAACGTAATCTATCGTTCACAGAGCAATGTATACATTTTTGTACTCTCTCTCTCGTACAAAATAATACAAATAATCTTCGGTTCGATTTTAAGGATTGATTATTGAGTTCAGGCCTTGATTGTTTAAACTAGGTATGTTATAATTTTTATACCTACTCTAGTCATAAATGTCAAGTCCAATTGAAACGTCTAAGTTACAAAGTGAAGGATTAAACAATATATATTTTTTCATTTACAAAAAATAGTTTTTAGTTAAAATGTTTTACAGGAAGTATTTGTAGTAAGTTGAGTGAAAGTTATATTAATTACTACACAAAGAGAATTCTCAAGTACGTAGAAGTTCGCTGCATGAAAGTTTTAAATCATGCAAATGTAGTTTGAATTTTCTATACTAGAAGCATACTTTGTACATATTTGCTTATCAAAATGCAGTAAAGGTTATAGCACTACAGTTACATGTGTCTTCCTACGCTAAAGTTATTTTTGTCCACTATTTCACATCGTACTTCGAGTTGTTTGACTACGATAATATATCTTTATTCTAACGTAAATGTTTCCACTGTCAAAATCCTGTATAAAAACATGTTGTCCCTGGTTATCGACATTGTCATCCCTATCATTCTGATAGATAAAGCATTTTTTTTTTTCGGGCGGCGCCTTGCCGCCCTCTCGTTCCCCTAACAAATTTCAATGTCAGGGACCTGGGGTGCGGAATATTCTTTATTTCTTTATTTTTATACTTTAAACCAATTACATAAAACTTAGATAATGCATTTGTACCTACCATAATGACAGTATAGACGACCTCTCACAATGATAGGTACTGATCCGTGACAGTGATGTGACACCTACGGTATTATAAAGAGTCATGTACACGTACATATTGGTTATATTTCTTAGGCGTATTTTATAAGCCGATGTCTGCTTTTGACAGTTAAGAAGCGTATTCACAAGCGACAACTTTAAATCTCGCCAGAGTTTGAGAGAACTTGGAATCTGTTGTTTGAGTTGACGAAGTTTGTTAAAATACAATATCGTGGGGGAGACGATATCGATCGGTATGACGTCGAAAATAGAGGGTGTAAGTTGGACATTATGGCGCCAGAATACTATTGCGTAGAAGGTACATTATTCCCATATTAATATATTGTAGTACTACTACTACACGGCACTACATCCTACCCTACTAAAACCTCAAGGTTTCATATTTTTTTATAAACCTTTTTTTAGCAGAAAATTAGGCATATGTAGATTTCAAATCATGAATTATTAAATAATTTTTCAATTTTATTTTTGACAGTCTTACACTTGGGACATGTGTCTACCTTTTTTACTTGTTTATATTTTGATAGCTTATAGAGCAGTTAGTATGCATTAAAATGTTATATTATAATGTAAATATAGAATTATAAAGGGTTCGAGTGACAACAATGTAACAGCCCATTGAATTTGTGAACAAGGGCGTCTTAAACGATCTCTTTGTTGTTAAACGTTGACTCTTGTCGTTGAATATAAACAAGATATCGTCTTTTAACTCTGTACCGTTCAGCTGTTTATGAAATATAGAGGGAGCTTAAGTATGAAAATCTCTGGAAAACGTATTTTTATTACTCTTAATATTCTAACTTCTAACTATACGGAAATGGGCCGGCCTAAAAGTATCTATATAAACTCAAAAATCAAAAGCAGACGCGTTGCGTAGACAAGAAGTGGGAAAGAGATGTCTCATTACTGTTAGAACTTTGATTAACTTCGTATTCGTAAAACGAAACATAAAACGTAGCTTCTAATGTCCGTAAGTATAATGAAACATGCTCGACGGTAACTTTTATGATGGAAGTAAAGAATTTCATGATATATAAAGACTTTATATCAGCTCAAATGTAGATCAGACAAATACAACAGTAGGCAATATCGCGTACAAATCATTGTTTTACTTAATACAAATATACTTTATTGTACACTATCATGGTGTTACAAAAAAAAAGAAAGTACATCAGGATTTTCACAAAAGGCGGTCTTATCGCTAAGCAGCGATCTCGGCCAGACGATCTTTGGGTAGAAATTAAGCTAAGTAAACCAAATCGGTATCCACACGAATAGTGAAAAGAAATAAAAACAAGAGAAAAATAATAAAAATAGAATAATAGAATAAAATAATACAAATCTAATATATAAAATTCTCGTGTCACAGTATCACAATATATCAATAGTATTCACAACCTCAAGATCAAGAATAGTTTAGCTTATAAAATGGTAGTTTAAATTTTTCTATACAAATCTTGCAAATAAGGTTTTATTTATGTTTAAGTAATATAAAAATAAGTTTAATTATATATGAAGTACGTTCTTCATGATGAAGTACATACCACAAAGCTCTAGAAAGTTTGTAAAGTTATAATGTTAATAAGTTTGCGGAAACAAGGATATGGAGAAATTCTTATGTACTTTGGTATTTACTGGAAACTGCGCTTCTCATTTTATAATCGTTTACAATGTTTTGTACTATAACTGTTCGTTAAATATGCTTTTTTGATAAAATAATTTATCTTTTATTCATGCCAGTTAGTATTAGCCTGATAAGGTATTTTTCATGTTAGTAACCTATTTCATTTTGTAATATATACTATTTTGTAGTGTTTCTCAATCTTAAAAAATACAGTAATGTTCTAAAGAACATCATGTTTTAATTCTGAATTTAATTCATGTTCCGAGACTGTTTCTCAGAGAAAAGCCATCTACCAAGCGAATGACATCGGAATTATATTAGAAAATAACAAAGCTTACTTTGACGTAGGAAAACGTAAAATTGCATTACTCCATTGCATTGGCTGCGCTACCCAAACAAGGTAATAAATGTTTCAGTCTGTGCACAAAGGCGAACGTTTCAGCTTGGGGGCGACAAACACTAAAGGTTTTTTTTTTACTACACGTCCTGGCTTTACACGGGTTGCAGGGTAAATATGACATTTTATTCTGTCATATACTGAAACGTAGATGTATATAATGAAGTCTAGAACATTAATATTTACATTGTTATTTGACTCACAAAAGAAAAGTAGGAAAATCAGTTACATTTTAAATTTATTGAATAAATAAAGATATTACATGAGCTGATTTCGTTATGTACGGCACGACACGTGTGGCCGCCTTGATTCGCCGATATTTTCCCTTCCTATGCATTCCCTCCTCCGTCAAATCCACTTCCCCTTATCATCCTCTCCTTATAAGAAAAGGTTGGAAAGGCAAAGATGACTTAAATTAAGCTTCGACACCATACTTATCTAACAAAATGCAGAATTGCTTTCTCTTCAGGCATGGTCGTGGTATTGCACTGGGCGAGCCGGCCAATTCGTGCAACAGATGTAATTGTTGCTGGCATATACAACGGTAAAATATATACGTCCGAGCGGAATAAAAAAAAATGCACACAATATAAAAAAGTTCCTATCTCCGTCTCCTAGTTCTAAGCTACCTCCCCATCAATTTTCAGCTAAATCAGTTCTACCGATCTTGAGTTATGAATAGTGTAACTAACACGACTTTCTTTTATATATGTAGATTAGCGATTTCAACTACATTGAGGCACATAGTTCATTTTAATAGTTTTAATATTGGATAATTTGTTTGTTTTCATAGTAATTGAAAGGTTTATTATGCATAAGTATTGTGATAATGTTTTTATTACGTCTTCATTTTACATCATAAAGCCATGTTATTGCATGTTGTTTAAATATACAACACCATCATGAAACTTTAATATCAGCCTATGATGTAGTCGAATAAACTAAGGGACTAAAGAATATAAAATTCTTATGTTGACAAAGTAAAAAATGTTATTATTTCTTTGTCTCATAAACTTACTGTGTACGCAAATAGGAATTTAATTACTGTATTTAATGAAATTAAAGAATTGAAAAGAAAATTTAAGATAGCTTTTGTTATTAATGTTCGGAATTTTCGATCCAGTTTATATTAATTTATGTTAATTATATTAATTTGCATTAATTTTTTTATACCATAAGGTGGCAAAGCAATTCACCAACTAAATTCACCGAAGCGAAGCGAACTATAACCATAGACATCGGCAATTGAAAATATCTTCAATCGACGGAGGGACACACCGAAGGAGAATACTTCCTCTTCCTATGCGTCCCCTCCTCCGTCAAATCCATTCTTTTTCTCATTTTTTCCTTATAAGAAAACGGTGGGAAGGGAAAGACGAAATGCGGTAATGCTTCCACTTCATGCCTGTCTTCTATGTGATCGTGGTATTGCTCCGGGCGAGCTGGTTCATTCGTGCAACAGATGTTATTGCTTCTGGCTCTGTCACTGTTAATGCAGTTTATTAATAATTTAGTAAAATGGTAAAAGAATATTTTAAGATATAGGTCGTTCATTTATGTTTTCCTTGTGGTTGCTATTAATGTTTATTAAAGTAGGAAGCAACAGGGCAGAGCCGCGGCCGCGGGCGAAAACTCAAGGGTTAATTAGGTTAACAACTTGCTCTGTCGCATAATGCTCTTTAAACACTCATTTGTTTAAAAGAAAACAGCCTTGAATTTAATACATGCCTGTACTTACACACTGATAAATATATTTATAATATTATTTTTAACTCAAATAGATCTTTTTTATGAACGTTTAAAAGCAAAAGAACTGTATTAAACGCAATTTTAATGTGAAAAAAAAAACGTTTAAATTGTATCTTGTCTAGAGTAATTCATTATCACGGTTTAATATATAACATGAACATAGTTAAAAGTATTCCTAGAACGCTAAGAACAAATCATTTACCAAGGATAAATGTAGAAAAAGACTCTCTTACTCGTAAATGTAGAATTGATTATATTTATCCTTACATTTTTCGGAACGGAACCTGAGAAATTCACTGAAATAAAATTTTTTTCCAATAATTGTTAAATAATGACCGGTTGAAAGCAGACGTAAAACAATCCGACGTATCGTATAGGTCGCGGACACAACATCGATTTCATCTCAATCGGATCAGCGGACTTTTAACTGCGAGTGCCGAGTGCCAAGCCGTGTCGCCTCAGCTTTACTTCTCTTTCATATAAAATGTTATTATTGTCCGGCTATTTCTCTTTTTAAAATTAAAACTTTCTAAAGAAAATATAAAAATGTTTGAACTTAACAATGGGGTTCCTTTCAATCTCTTTGACATAACAAAGACTGCAATATGTTTTAAAACAAATCACGGTAGTCTAATTCTATAGAAGTTTGTGAGTTTTCATTATTTAGAATTGAGTCACGTTAATAAACAGATTAAATATATTTAGTGTAAGCAATAGTCACGTAGGTATCTCGTGCTTAGCCTATTTGTATTGTAACCACAGAAGCTATATATTAATAAAGTACTTAATTAACACTCGAGCGGCCGTCGCACTACGTGCCGGGAATATAAACTAAAACTACATTTATAATAATGTTATTTGTCACTGCCGTTTGTATATGTAAGTTAGGATAACGTTAGCTTTAACTAGGATTACTAAATCTGTTTGAATTAATACGTTTATTTTATTTAATTGGCAACATAAAAAATTATAGTGGTTCCTTATAAAATTTGAATAAGTATATAAAGCTTGGAACGGGAACAGTGATCACTGAGCAAGATTTTTCCCATGTTAAACCGGATGCAGGAATATACGACGGAACACATTATTAGATTAGTAATGATTTGCTGCAACCGTAATTAATTTAGTAGGAAATGTCAGGTTACTAGTGACCATTACCCGTTCGCAATAACCGCTGCTGTCGTTTATGAGGTTAGTTTGAGGCGCATGACCGCAGAATGTGTTTACGGCTTCGCGTAAACGCGGCTATACAGCGCGTAAACGCGGCTGTAGTTCGCGTAAACGCGACTTTACGGTCGCCGCAACTTTCCTCGCAGTACTGTGGAGACCACCCACTCAAAGTGTGTCGTAAAATTGCAAACAACTGCTCTGTTATATGGCTAATTGGCGCTTTGTTTCACAAGATGATAATTTTTAGATCCACATACGGACTGCTCTTTTCTTTTCTTACTTGAACTAGTGTCGTGTCTTTAAAAAAACGTTTATTTATTTTTTAAATTTACTATCTGTTTTATTTATTAAAAAAGAGAGAAATGACAACATGTATTTCTATTTTAAACACTGCTTTGGCAATGAAAAAAACTACAAAGAAAGAGGCATGATGAACATGAAAATGTAGACATAGCTTATATTCCCTTTCAACGGAAAGTATTGAATAAATTCAATGAAATGAAAATCGACAACGACATTTGGAATATTGGAAGTTCAAAAGTCAGCCGCACTGAATTTATGATTTTACTATGAGGATAAATATTCTGAACCCGCGACTATTCAGTTGGATATGTAGTAATATGTAATTCTAATCTGGATTCCACTAGTATATATAAATGTGGGGTAAACACGTAGCAAAGGGATTGATTTATTTGCGTCAAATTAACCTATTAAACTCAATAAAACAAGAAAAACCTACAATTTTATACTAATAAGATTCTCTTCTTTGTTTCAGGTAAATATATTTTTCTGTCTTAATAACAATCCGTTAACCGATTGTTATTAAGACAGAATATTTATTATCCCATATTAAGTGAGTATTTTGAAAATTAAGCCAATTTATTCTGAAAGTTTATTTTTCTTTTTAAAAGAAATCATTATAAAACGCATGTACAATCTTTGCCTGCGACGAGTCTAACTGTACGTCGTTTAAACGTATGCAAATGTATTTGTACGTACACTCAGCTTTCAATTTTAATTTGCATAATTTAATAAGCAGCTTGCACGTAGCCGATGAATGCAAACAATTAGGTTATATTCCTAAAGTGCAAGAATATTAAATTATTTAAACTTTCGTGAGACATAAGTAACATCAGTGGGACTAGTATGCATATTTGTGACAATCGCCATAGTATCGTCATTGGCAAAATTTGCGTTAAAATTTGTGCAGCGCCCCCTATCGGGCGTAAAGTACACCAAAAATCTCATACAAATTTTGACAAAATTGAAGATGAGAATAAGATGGCGATTGTCTCAAATAGAACTTAGCTGGGCCCTCAGGGCCCCCGATAGGGTCGAAACTAATCGGTGCCGATATCGGAGAAATCCATGAGTCTTTAATCGTTTATATATTAGTTTGAAAGAACATTGAAACATGTATAATTTCAAATATGGTCACTAAATTAATTAAATTAAGGGGCTCGTTTGCCCCCTTCTCTTATAAAAAAAAAATGTTTTTTTTTTTTTAAACAAATCACGCATGTTTATTTAACAATATATAAAAGGAATAAGTATTTTCATATTAAATCTGCCCTTATTCAAGTCACAAACGCTTCGTTACTGAGAATATGCGAGTTGTTAGTTTTTTTTTATTTATAAGTGTATCGCATGCAACACGTTGCACTGAAATTGATTAATAACTTACGTGTGCATTTTGCCTACATTAATTTGTGATATCTTAATCTGACATTTTTAATTTTTCACATAGAAAATTCATGTTTTTTGCGTTTGAATAATAGTAGGGGAGCCCACGAGGCTAAATGGGGATTTACTCGAGCATCGTAGAGACCTATTGGGATGCAAAGCTTAGACGATAAGAAGAAAAAAATGTTATATGATATATTCCTTTACATCGGTGGGGGAAGCGGCTATAGATTTTTAAAAATGTAAAAAAAAAATATTTAATCTAGCGCGTCAGATTTTCTACGGGAGTGTTAAGTGCACCAAAAAAAGCTCTCATTCACTAATCTGACGATTTCGATGGGACGCAAACTCGCGGTCATTTTTATAATGTGCAAAAAAATTCGCCATTTTGAAATACTCAAGCGCGTCAGATTAAGATATATATTGTTTATCTTTATGTTCTAAACGTACTGTCTCATAATCTGACGATTATCTAGAGGGATTCGCCTGATCAGACAAAAAAAATATTTGAAAAACGGTTCGGCCTTATACATGGGTCTCATGTTTTGTGGAGGTACTTAACCGGGTACAAAGTATCCCCCTGTATATTAATCTGCCGTGCTTTAGGAAATCCCGAAATCCCCGCTTGGGCTCCCCTACTATAAGGAAAATGGGCTTATGTGATAACTCTGTGTTTTATTGCATTTACCCATTATTTTAAATATATTTTTCTAAATAAATGTACTGAATATTGAAGAAGACCCAGACATTTTAACACCTTCTTTGCCACCGACTTACTTGGCGAGATTTCGTTCACGTAAAAATCATAGTGACATTGAAAGTGTTAAGCATGATTATTTAAAAATAAAAGTTTTAAACTAAAAAGACATGATTTTTAAACTTTCATTTCCCTTGCCATTTTAGTCAGATTTTTCTTATTTGCGAAATTCGATTCACTTTTGCGGAATAAACTTTGATAAATGCGCATTGCGGCGGCAAAAGAACTGAAAAGACATCCAAAGTTCCGAGATACCGGAACAGTCGTGTAATTAATTATATTTATTGCCCTTCCCCACCATTCCCTTTAATAACGCAGGTAACATCAAACTTTTCCAGCTTCTCTCGATTTATATAATTTGGCAGGTTTTTGAAATGGGTCGGCGATTCTATTTCTAACTTACATTCTCATTGTAATTGGGGTTAATTTTAATTAAAGCAGGAACAAGGTTTATTAAGTTAATTACTTAACTAAGGAATTGTATTTTTTAATAATGTTATATGGTCCTTAAATTAACAAGTAATCCTAAAGAAATTATAACTAAAAAAAATGAAATTGTAAATGACTACTATAAAAATAGTCAAGTAACAAGAGAACAATTAATTTAGGCATGATCGTACTATATTAATCTTGTTTCTAATAGAACAATGTGTTTGTGTTAATATTCTGAACTAGCTTTTACTCGCGACTCTGTCCGCGCGGAATAAAAAAATAGAAAACGGGGTAAAAATTATCCTATGTCCGTTTCCTGGTTCTAAGCTACCTGCCCACCAATTTTCAGTCAAATCGATTCAGCCGTTCTTGTGTTATAAATAGTGTAACTAACACGACTTTCTTTTATATATATAGATTAAGATCAAATTAATAATAAAGAGTCTAGACATTAAAGTCAAAAGGATAGACAATATCATTCGAGTTAAAATTTCCTTCCAACTTTGAAAAGCACAAATATTATAAATCTCTCATAGAAAATTCAACGTTTTCAATTAAGTAAATGAATACAAAAGGCTCTTCAAAGTTTTCTGACGGTGATCTGATATTGCTACCTAAAAATTAGTTGTGAGATTCTGAGTTCACGCTCGGAAGTTTTTGTAACAATTTTAAATTAATTAGCCACCTCAGCTTGAACTCTAATTTGTGAAATACTTACATCCTTTTTTTTGTTTTTAGTGTAAACAATGCTTAGTTCAAAGTACATTGAAAAAGTTTCCTTGTTGAGATTAATTAATCTTGGTTAACTAGTCTTTGTCAAAATGAATGAAAATGGACTACGACACGGATGTATATAGACAGGTTTTGCACTAAAGATTGTCACTGTTAATTGATAGTTTATTTTAACAATCTTACAAATATAAATATAAAATAAACAGTAATAATATTTGTCAATTGATTTAAAAATAATTAAAAATAGTTTTTAAAATGGTGTATGCAATATTTTTTTACTAAAATTTGCTTTTGTGTTGGAACAGATATGCGGGAGTCATCAATACACGTCAAATCAATATGTTGTTTTCTGATGCAAATGAAGAAAATTTGCATATGTGCCTACTATTGTTTTTCGATTCATTAATATTGATTAATATCAATAAACATCAGTGATGGAAAAATAGGTTGTTGTTAGAAAGAATAAACCACAAGAAAGGAAAGCAAACGATGATTGAAAGAGCAACTTTTGGTTTCATCTTCGGATTTTGATCATTCTTTAACTAGATTAAATTTAAAAGTGCAAAGCTTTCAATGGTCCATGAAGCGACGCTGTTGCCTTGATCGTATTACAACGTAAGGATAAGCCGAATGAGTGCCAAGCCATGTTATACTGACTTTGCTCTTGCCTGAAAGGACATTCACAAAGCAACGTAAATCTTTACAGGCATTTATCGCTCACAACCTATTTGTTAAGATCTTCGCGAAAAAGTCGTAGTTATTTTCAAAACAGCGGGGCGAATCTATACAGTTGACATGTAGTTGCTATACCTGTACTAAGTAATGATCCAGTAGACGACTCGCGTCAAAAATTCAACGGAGTGCGAAACGCAATACTCGCGACGCAAAGATACAATATTAGTATCGAAGATTTATGTTGCCGTGTATACGAAGGGGCAAAAGGTAATGTTATTATTTCTGCATGCTTGCCTAGTACCATACAGTCTAAGTCCAGGTAAAGGTTAATAAATGGTGGTTATAAAAAGGGACGAGGAAGATTTTATAACTTCTTAAATCTCTGAACAGAATTTTCGATGGTCTAAGTGTCTTACCGTGGGATTCCACTGACGATACATTTGTACAATAACATGTTATGCCATCGCCTATGAAAAAGCAGTATGTTATTGAACATGTTTTTCAGTAGTGGAAATGCACTATTACTAAACTCATACCGTAATCCCCGGCTTTCTTAAGTCAGACATAGACATACTATGCTGAAGGTTGAATTAATCTGTAACTTTGTTCAGCTAATCTTTTCTACAATACATAAATCATATAAATTGCCAAGACATGAATGTTTATTGCTTAACCAGTGTTTAGTGGCTTCTGTTGAATGGATGCTGTGAAGGTCGGGAAAAGTTATGGCATACGTCCAAATAGATTCTGGCCGTGAAATGTAGTAGACTAAGTCTATTTTTCATTTCTTCATGTTCTGACTTGCTGCCAAAAGTTTTATAGTTTAACATTGTGTATATTGTTGTTTTAGTAATTTAATGTACCTTATTTAGCCTCTAATATGTATAAGTTATATCTAATTTAATGTACCTATTATTTTTATTCATATATCGTAGTTTATTATAATTTATGTGTACATTACTATAAGATGGAAGATTAAAAAAAATGTTTTAGTAATGTAACTAAAATTAACGAAAAATATTTTTTTACTTTATAATAAAAAATACATCATACTACTATGTACATAAGGTACTCATACTAACATAAAAAAATTAAATATTCATCTGCGCAAGGGAATGTAAATTAAAGGAAAATTGAATATACGTACAATCTCGAATATGGCATTTCATATCGCCATATAACGAATCCAATTTATCATATATTATGGAAAAATTTATCCACAGATAATATAATTATATATCTCTTGATTTGGTTATTATCTAAACTTTATATGATTGAAAATTTATCTTTAACAATATATTCAATCTCGTTTTGAATAATGATCCCTTTTCTATTTTTAGTTTCTATTGTGAGTTTGAAAAAAAAAATTATTTTTGATATTTTTTTTATTACAAGGTGGCAAACGAGCAAGCGGCCACATGAATTCGCCGAAATGGCGAAGCGACCGCTGACCTTAGACATCCGCAATTGCAGATGCGTTGCCTACCCTCAATCGACCAAGGAGGAGACGCACAAAAAGAGAATATTTAACCTTCCTATGCATCTCCTCCATCCAATCCACCTCCCCTTCCCATCCTTTTCTTGATTAGGAATATTGGTATATTGCTTTGAATGCAGCATATATTATCCACAGTAATATTTAAACTTGAAGTAAAATTTACACCATTATTTAATTAACAGTGGTAGATCCCGCAACAACAATATTTGTTGGGTGGACGAATTGGCCGGGTTGAACGGTGCAATACCACGACCACGCTAAAAGACAGGCGTGAATTGGAAGCAATTCCGCGTTTAGTCGCATGAGTGTGGTGCCGGAGGCCTAATTTTAGTCCTCTTTCCCTTCCCACCCTTTTCCTATTAAGATGAGAAGGGTAAGTGGATTTCGTGGAAAAATGGATGTATAGAAAGAGGATATATCCTTTTCTGAACGTCCCCTTCTCCGTTAATTAAAGGTAGGCAACGCATCTGCATTTGCGGATATCTATGGGCAACGGTCGCCTTACTATTTCAGCGAATTCTGGTGGCCGTTTGCTCGTTTGCCACCTTTTGTAATAAAAAAATTTAAATTTTCAATATGACACATGTTTATGTTGTGGATTATATTTCATGGCTCGACGTGTTCCTCCTTCACGTTACCGTCGCAATTTCCTGAGCGCGGTTCTCGCCGCTTGTGTTATTAGATTTTTAAGCAATATCCATGTGCTGCGGATTAAAATGGATCTCACACGGTTTACGACGCCATTAAAGCGTGGCATCGGAGATGACGTCATAACTTAAATTATTTGTAAAAAGTACCTTAGTATAAATTATCGTTGTGCGTTTTGAAAATTTCTCATCTGTAGAGAAATCTGTCCTTATTCCGTTTAAAAATTATTGTATATCTTTTAAGGCTATTTTGTACTATTGTAACAGTAAATTAAAGTAACGTGTTTAAATTATCCGATGGTAACCAAAGGCTTTTTAGAAAATAGAATACTAATTTGCATAAATGGTAGGTAATATTTTCCTTCAATCTCTTTACCACTTGACATTACGAGAGGGGTCAAGCACTGTCTGTTTTATTAGAAAATAGTGAGTCGTAAGAAATGTTTTATATCTGGAATCACTCAAGCCGCATCAATAACGGCTTTGTTCTCTGAATCGCTCGTATCCACGTCTGTGTGCTCGTATGGCGGCCAAAGTGCATCGTAAATCTCAACGGCGGCCGTACCGCGTAAATCTTCCGCGCTCTCATTACGATTTAAACACCCATTTCAAACCATCCCTGTTGAATTTATCCTTTAAATTAAAGTATCAATTAACGCAAAGATGCTAATAATAACAAATATACACTACGAGTAGTAGTTTAACAATCGGGACAGTTTTACTTGTTTTCAATGATTAAATTACTTTTCCCATCTCTAAATTTCATCCCAGCACAAATTTTAATCACACAGCTTCAATTGAAGTTCAATATACAAAATTAAAACTAAGATAAGGAGTGGAAAAATCAATGATTGGTAATCAAAAGTGACATAAAGAGACGTCTTACTGAGGCCGGGGTCGCGTCTGGCGGAATTGTAGTGGCTCTCGTAATTGATGAAGTCGTTAAGTCGCCGACTTGTTCGATAATACTTCGGTTCGTCTGTCGCATTACATTCGCTACTATCCTATTACTTCTATTAAAAATAATGTCCCTATTTGACACCTTCATGTTAACTACTCGACGTACGAATTTACGTAAAAACGAAGTAAACGAGTTACTTATCTGAATTTGTAAACTTACGCCCCGAAACGTAATTTACAAAGGACTATTAGACTTTTACTTGAATATATGGTCTAAACAATCATGAGTCTAGAAAAGTTAACAGACTACGAACTTGATAAGTATCAAGTATAACTAACTTTGCATAAATTTCCATGAATTTTCAAATCTTGCAAAATATTGAACGTCATTCATTCACATTTCTATTAAAATCATTTTACCGTAAATACACGTATAACTTATAATTGAAAAGTTTTCAGCAAGCTTTGATATTCACTTTTATATCAAAGTTTCTTTAAATTGTCCTTCTTCAATAACATTTATTACAATAATATAAAATTAAATTCTCTTCTAAATTAATGTAAGATTGAAAATTAAAGTGAAGAAATTTATTGCTCTCTGCCTTTATTTCGCTAATATTTCATGAGAATTATTCTAACGAAATTATTACAATATTTCATGAATTGTATGTATACTAGAATTAAAACTAAATTTTGCGTAAAATGAAATTAACATTAAACTTTGAAACATCTTATCGAATTGGAATGTTTATTAAAGTAATAAATTTAATTTATTACACAAATAGCTATTTAGTTAGTTAAAATCTGTATACTTCAGTGAATGGTTTATTTTATTTTACATAAGGTATTCTTTCATTTGCAACAGTTATAGATGTTTTGTAAATTTTTAATCAGTGACCAGTCTACTGTGACATGTGAATATCAATTCTTCGCTGTACGTGACACTATTAATTTATTTAAAACTATTTCTTCAGCTAAAGTTTACTGCAATTAGATTGCAAATTAAATTAATGAAATGAGAAATATATTAGCATAAAGTACAGACAGAGAAATGCAAGCAAAATAATACTCGGGGATGTCTCCGTCTGGAGCGATGTTAATTTAACTAAGCGACTTATAATTCATGTTTTTCGTTGATTATTTTAAACTTGTTTTGCTTACAAATGATCAAATTTATCAGCCATCTTAGGACACACATACACACACACCCAACCGACGTTAGCCTGTAACCCAGATGGGTAGGCAGAGATCACGGAACTTCATTTGGCGTGGCCAAACGAACGTCCGCCATCCACTTTTCGCCATTCCTGGAGACGGAACGTGACGAAATACAAAATTAAACTACAATATTATATAGGTTTATCGGTTTCTACTATTTCTCTTAATTTTTAAATCATTTCTTCACTCTCCCTATCGCTAATTCTAAACCTGCATCGGACTGATAGTTATTTCTTTGACATCCCTGAGGACTATCGGGGCTTCTTGCGCGATAATGGAATCTTGGAGCGCTAAAATTGTGCTGTTAGCAAAAAATGTTTTTTTACTTCTAATACTTACATTACTATAGGAGAAAAAAACGATAACCATTATTTCAGTAACTAACATTTCTGTTTTATTTTCACAGTATACGTTTTTTTTGTTACAAACATGATTATGAATATTTTTCAATCTAACTTTTTGTGCCTGCTATAAGCTAGTTAGAACTTTATATTAAATTCTATACTTATAAAGTAGCACTAATAAAATGATTTAAAAAGTTAGTGTGATAAAGAAACTTTGACCAAATATATGTACTTAGTTGCGAATTTGACGAGGTACATTTTAGTGGTCTGACAAGAGTTTGTTTAGGACTGGACTTGGCCCAGAGCTCGTGTATTGGGAGCGTGATTGGGCACACGAGTATGGACCCTATTTATTGTGTGTACATAAATCTATAAGAAAAAGGTAAATAGCGAACGATCCAGGACGCAGAGCGGGATATTTCTGTAAGCCACAAACCCCGCGCACTCCGCTCCCCTCCTCCAGAGTGAATCCCTATTTGTGTTGCGTGACCTGCTTTTGACGTCATATGAAAGAAAAATTTGTTCGCTTGTTAAATATTGGATAACTTACTGCCTTTGGTTTCACATTTTTTTTGAATCAGTTAATTTAAAGAAAACAAAAGAATTATTGAACATTGTCTTACTTCTTACTAATATTAAAAATGCAAATGTTTCGATGGATGAATGGATGGATGGATTTTTGTTCGGTTGCATTAACGCGATGAAATTTGGTATAGATGTAGAACACGGTATGGTAAAACACATATGCTACTAATACAGTTTTTTTCTAATTCCGCGCGGATGGAATTGCGGGCAGCAACTAGTATTTCTATAAATGTACTTATGTGAATTTTAGTAACTAGTTTTGTAATCTAGCAGTAATATGTTACATGTGATAATGTTCTGTTATTGCGAGATGACGTGTCAGTCGTTAGAGGGCGTGGCGGTTGCTAGTTGTCGGGTTACGACCCCAGCACGTGTTTACGGTTCAATGTAAACTTCATAGTAGTCGCAACCGTTTATAAACAATGTACTAACTTCGCTGCTAATATGGTGTGCGAACATCTTTATAGCAAGCTGTTAAATAGACCAATACTAAAGAATCTAAAAATCATCTCCATCTAATATAATCTAGACACCATACTAGGAGGTCCTACAACCATGAAGTTTCACGATAAAAATTAGAACTGTCTAATATGTAATATGAAATTTTAATTATAATTTTCGAACAAGTTCCATTTCCATAATTTCAAGCAATGTAGAACTCTGTCCCTGGTGTAAAGTTAGCGAGCACTTTATCAAATGTGTAAAATCCATGTGACCTATCTAAACCTCTTGCTATTTAGAGAAACCACAAAGGATTAAGTCTGTGAACGTTTTATTACGACTTATTACGTTAGTCACATGTAGACAATGTGAACCTTACTTTCTTTTTTTTTAAATAGCTATTTGAACTATTTTTTCTGCATATCTTCATTTAGCTTCATTTAATGAACCTTTCACAAATTTCATGCCTAACGCCTTTTTCCTGTGAAAGTAAACTCTTTAGCCAGGTCGGTTGCACTGAAGGTGTTAACTTAAATTTTACGTCTATGCGAAAAGCATTATTATTTACTTAACTACCTATATCAAAAGATTTCCAACGTAACAATAGTGTACTTACGTCATAGAAATATACTTCATTCCAGCTTGAGCGGCAAGATTGCCTATAATATCTTTATGTGCTCTACGGCCACGGCGCAGTAAAGTGCACCGTAAATCTCAATCATCGCGGGCAACGTATAAATCGTAGCTCGTAAGTCCAGATGCCGGTTCAAGTGCTCCTTGATAACTCCATACATTAAACTCCGATAAAGTTAAATTAAAAACTATATAAACTTCGATTCTGCTTTAGGTTACTACTTACGCTTAGATTAGGATCATCCGCTTTATTGTGATATTCTTTAGCTTAAATTCATCCGATTTACCGTTGGTTTCTGAGATCTCTGTACAAAGCATATCGTCATCCCTGTCATTATCTTCGACAAAATAGAGATAACAATATGTCTTAAACGGAGATTTTGATCTCAGAAACCAACGATTAGAAGTGTAAGCTGTCATTCGATTCGTGTGTTCTTCTATGTTAAATTTGTCGGACCCTTTCATTAAAGTTATAGTTAAACAAATATCAAAGTCAAGGATAGAGCGGCAGGTGCACGGTTGAATGTTGCTCTTTTCCTAATTTCAAAATTCCATAAAAATGTCACGCGTAATGTTGTAATATGTAGGTTAATTTGCTAATGTGGATGTATCGATTTATATAGTAAGGAATGACTACGAGAACTCATATCATAATTTGCAGACTCTCGGAAGAAGATAGAAATTTTAGCTGACTGGTAACACTTAAAATTTGTAGGCGCCCATCTGTCAATGTCAAAAAACTGCCATTTAACCTTGTTTGTACGATACTATTGCTTATTTATCATTTCCTTGACATTGAAAATAATCTTTTCCTTGACATTGACATTGAGCAATAGTTGTAACTGTTCCATTTACAAAACATTTTACTAGACTTTAAATATTTCGCTTCGAGTATACTAAAACGTGAAGTGCTTTGCTTGGGGAAGGCTTCAACTTTCGTTTGTTGAGGAAACGTTGACTTGACATAGATATATGAAAGGATGAAATAAATAATTAAATTGGGAGTAAATTCTATTCGAACTATAGGAATTTAATTTCATTATATTTAAAGGATTTTATTAGATTTTTATTACTTACTAGCTGTCGTCCGCTAATCTATCCGCGTGGAATTAAAAAAAACATAATAAATATGTCTACGTGTTCTTCCAGGCTATGTTCTACATCTGTACCAAATTACAGCGAGATCCGTTGAGCCGCTTCGGACCTTCAAACAAATATCCATCCATCCATCTAAACTTTCGCATTTATAATGTTAGTAAGATAAACTACATATTGTTAGTTTTAAATAATAAAATTTCAATGCAATACATATTACATTCGTAAAGCTTTAAAATATATGTATTTACACAATATAAAAGTTTAGATTCATATTTTTTGTACACTCTAAAAGCTCCACTTATCAAAATCCACTCATACCAATTGATAGTCCCTTATATACGTTTATTTTAAAACATTTTTTTTAAACCAATGTTTCATAATTTACTTTTTTACTTTAACGAAGCATTTTTTTTTTGTAAAATATTCCACTAAGTTTTTAACAAAATCATTAAAATTACTTAAAGCATTTGAGAGATACTGAGTTTCTGAATAATATTGCAGAAATTGTCTTATATTTCCAATGGAAGCGAGAGGAAAATAACTGCTCTATTTCTGGAATTGCCTATTTTCTCTTTACGCGTTTGTATCTCAGAAGTAAAGTGCATCGTAAATCTTAATCTAGTGGCGTTTATCGCACAAATTCCACACGGTTACAATTTAAACACCCAATTTGAACATCTTATAGTTAATTTACAACAGCAATTGAACAATCAATTATTATCTAAACGACAATGTAAGCTACAACCAATCCATCTAACAATTGTTAACCAGACCGTAAATTCACATACTAAATATAAACTATGGGACTCCCCCAATGACCCCATATGTGCTGTGAGTAGACCTTATTATTATCAACGTATAAATTCCCTCAAAACATACTTTTAATTTCGATAGGTTAGGTTATGAGGTGATTTTAAAGTCAATTATAAATTCTCTGACTTTTAAATTTAATTTATACATTAATTTTGATTAAATAAGCGAGATATATACCAGTTTTATAAACAAGACAAGAAATACATTTGACATATTAATTATTCAATGCGGAGTTCGAGAAATTAGGTTATGTTACTTTTGAAATACACATTACCGCCATTTCGCCTTTGATGTGGCTTTGCTTCTGCTCATTTTGCGTTATGAAGTTTAAATACAGGAAATTCGTCGAACATACTATAATTACTCCATTCATTTGCTATTCCGAATAATTAAATGTTTATTTTGGATGACTTAATATTTATTTATTAAATGTTAAAAAAGGCGTTGAGAATTTTCCAAAAATCCATCTATTGAAGTACACTTTAATACTAATTAAACAATTCAATATCAATCCAATAAAAAAAATCAACAGATGCTTAGCAGTTTCTTGGAAAAGTGGATAAGAAAAAAAGATTAGGCCATAGACAGCCTGCAGCATTTTAACGTAAAGGCGATAAAGGCAAATTATGTTTTCACACTAATATTAAGTAATTCTCTACTTTCATCTATTAAATAGTTATATTAAAATTCAAGGAATTTTGTATTAAATACCTCATTTTCACAAAAACAAGGAAACGTCATTATAGTTCGAGGAGTTGTGGTGCTCGGGAAAAGTTTCCTCTACAAAACTTGGTGGAAGTTCGATTGATAACCAGTTAGTTTCATCAGGATACCGCGGTCCCCGGTTCACCGCAGACCACTAATGTTATCCGAGTGCTACCCAAGACAAAGTTGGGGAACTTACGATTCATTCGGTACCGCTTTCATTGTTTTTAAACTTGAGAAACTTAATGCAAAATTTCATTTCGATTGGGGATTAAGTTTAAGGCATTTTGCATTTCTACTAACTATTCGATCTCAATGCCTATTTATGTTTATATTAAACTAGCTTTTACCCGCGACTCCGTCCGCGCGGAATAAAAAATAAAAAACGGGGTAAAAATGATCCTATGTCCGTTTCCTGGTTCTAAGCTACCTGCCCACCAATTTTCAGTCAAATCGATTCAGCCGTTCTTGAGTTATAAATGGTGTAACTAACACAACTTTCTTTTATATATATAGATAAAGATAGATGAATGTGTCATAGTTTTGTTTGCCTTTTGTTTGTATGAAATTATTGTTATGATATAATTCAACGCATTCTATAGTGTTTAATAGCATAGTAGTAGCCCAGTTTTTTAAAGAGTAGCTGAGGTCTAATGGAGGTTCAATTTTAAAACGTTAACCTAGAAAATAAAAAACAAAAACATAAATTCATCCCTCTTATTCTTCTTAAAAAAACTGATAATGCTACGTTTTTGTATTAGTACAAAAACGTTAACTTTTTCGCAGTAACACCCATAGTATGGTTAAATTTAGATGAACATTGTTCACTTATACCACCACATAACTCTATTTCCACTTCAGGAAATAATCCTTATGTAATAGATGAACAAACTTTTATTGTTATCAGTGAGCAGGTAATCCCCGCGGGCATTACCAATAGAGAAATGTAGGTGTCCGTATAGATTGAACTTATTACTATCTTGTTAGGAAGTGCGACTTCGGAACTCTTACATTTAGTTTACTAACTAATAATATAAAAATTATATTTATTTGTTAGCAGTTATTGTTAGCATTTTGTTTAGGAAAGTTAATATTTTGTTTAACAAAACACTAACTATTTATGTAAGTTTAGTTACTGAAGTCTAACTCGATTGGATGACGTATAATATAACGGATTATTTTTTTTTTACAAATCAATATCGACAAGAACTTAATAAAGAAAATAATACAACGAGACACAAACCCGAATTCCTATCAAATTAAATTGTAAATAGGATTTGTATTTTAAAAATAATTACCAAGGAAAAAGCTAATTATAAAGCTAAGGACATACAACATATATACGACCGTATCCATATCGATTGCTTTGTGTAGTAATCATCCAGTGTACAAGCAGCTTTATGCCTGATGTTGGATTAATAATAACGTGATCATGACACGCAATTAGGTCGCCTTGTACTCAGCGTGCGTCTCATAAATAATTGATGAAGTTCACACCGCGGCAGCACTGTCACACGAGTAACGCCGTACATTGACAATTCACTTCATCTCGCTCGTCAATTCGTGTCAATAATATCCCTACCCTAATCAGAATGACAAATACATATATCATCTATATATATAAAAGAAAGTCGTGTTAGTTACACTATTTATAACTCAAGAACGGCTGAATCAATTTGACTGAAAATTGGTGGGCAGGTAGCTTAGAACCAGGAAACGGACATAGGATAATTTTTACTTCCTTTTCTATTTTTTATTCCGCGCGGACGGAGTCGCGGGTAAAAGGTAGTTCTTTATAATTCCTTGTTACTCAACTTAATAGAAAAAAAAGAAAAATATGAAGTAACAAATACTTTCTCAAACCATTTGGTTTTTTTTTTGTCATCTCTGACATTCAAATATATGAACTTAGATATATCCTGGCACATTTGAAACCTAAGAATATTAACTGAAAAGTAAAATACCACTACTTTTTTACTACAATAAGAATAAAAGCATAATATAATCTCATTAACAAGTTGGCTCGAATCAAGTCCCCGAATGTATGGTATTTAAAAACCCGCAGAAAGAAGCAATCAAAATCAGGTCATGACCTGGCATTGTTTCTATCGACGAGTCAATTCAAGCGACGTAGAGTGCTAATTTATATGGCAACTGTTTTTCTTTCCTTTGTAAAGCTATTCGGTAATAAAGGAAAAGCAGTTATTGCTTTCTCTCGCATCATTTGCCAAAAATGCGTCTGACCTACCCTTGAATCAAACAGATACAAGGTTAAAATATCTGGTTTTCATCCAATTGAATGAAAGTCAGTTTAAACGCATTGCGGATTTTCTTTGTCATGTTTCCAAAAATATCTATATATCTATATATATCTATATATGTAAAAGAAAGTCGTGTTAGTTACACCATTTATAACTCAAGAACGGCTGAATCGATTTGACTGAAAATTGGTGGGCAGGTAGCTTAGAACCAGGAATAGGACATAGGATAATTTTTACCCAGTTTTTTTTTTTTATTCCGCGCGGACGGAGTCGCGGGTAAAGGCTAGTTGTAAATAAAAGTTAACCTCACTAAATTTGATTGTTGTTTCAAATTAAATAAAAAACAGAAATAACACTTTGTTTAATTCGTAATATTTCCAAGGATATAACGTCCGCCTTACAGCTTTCGTAATATTTAGCTAAATAATTATTATTACCAATTAACAATAAAATGTATTCCAAAAATTGTACTTCCAAAATTTACGTATCAGTTAAAAATGTTTTTTTTTTTTATATAATATTTCTTAAAGTTGTATCAAAAATGAACTTGTATGCAGTTGCGCGAAAAGCATGTTTCCAGTAATATTACGGACAATATTACCGAAAAAATGTAATGTATTCAATTCTTTATGTAAACAATGTTCTATACAAATTATGCGCAATGCTTGACGTAATTTTACTTTCCCAACTACAAATTTTTTCGCTCTTCTAACCTAGTTTAATGTAAACGTAACATCTAGTGCGTGAACAGCGTGAATAAAGACTACATTATTTTGTATTTCTCTAAACCTTATTCCAATGTAGTAGAGTGAAAATTTGCTTGTTGTTAACTTACTCATTCATAAGCTTCAAATACTTACCCTTGTACAGGTTTGTGTTACGATAACAATGTAAATTAGGTCTTAATTCTTATGTAATATGTTTCATAGTCGTTTTATATTCATTAACGTATTCTATACTTTTTGTTTTTAAAATTCATACTTGCTTTTGGTATTATACTGATCCCTTTTTTCCTTAAAAAGTATCGTTATACTCTCCTAATTCCAGCATTCATAATCAGTTATTTATTGATTATAATATTTGATAGTTCACACACTAAAGATATTAACAGATTAAGAAAAAAATCACTACCTCTCGCCTGTAACGCCGCACGGATTAAAAAAACTTAGTAGCTTATTTGTTCTTACAGACTATGCTCTAGATCTATGCCAAGTTTCATAGAGACCTGTTGAGCCATCTTAGAGATACCTTCAAATAAACAGCCATCCATCCATCTAAACATTCGCATTTATAATTATTAGTAAAAAAAAATATCAAACATAGGTTTATAAAAAATTAGATACTTTACATACTTATGTACTAAATAGTTTCCGAATTGTTATTCCGAATTAATTGATAGGAAAGCAATTACTAAAAAGGTTTGTATAAGATAAACATCAGCAGTATTTAGATACGTTAATGGCTGAAACAAATTATGTCGATAAATATGACGTGAAGTTGATGAAAGTAAGTAAACTAACAACCTACAAATACGACTCAATTATACAACAATAACTCAAAACATCGCGTCACAATTTAATTTAACCATTTTTGTTTTGTACACAAACAAAAACTTTTATAGCTAAGTCTATTGAAGGAAGCATCTCCTTGAAACATATTTATTAAATAGTCTTTCTTATGAAAATACATTTTTTTATAAGAGAAGTTGGCAAACGAGCAGCGGGAACAACAAGGTGTTCATCGACGCCCATGGACATCTGCAATACCAGAGGGATCGCAGATGCGTTGCCGGCCTTTTAGAAGGTGATACACTGGCTTCTTGAAGGACCCTAAGTCGTAGCGGTTTGGAAATACCGCCGAGGACAGGCCATTCCACAACGCGGCGGTACGCGGTAGAAAGCTACGCGAAAACCGCACGGTTGTGGATTGCCAGCCAACGAGATGGTGTGGATGTAACTTGGCGGTCTGTCGGGTCGTCCGATGACGGAACTCGGCGGCAGGAATTGTTCCAAACAACTCTACTGAGCACTCCTCGTGGTGAATACGGTAGAAAATGCAGACATAACTTGATTTTATGGCGTAATATGAAACGGATCAAATACGTTGAAAGATACTGAAGAATACTGATACCTGAAGACAAAATCTATTAAAAAAGGACATATATATTACTTTCTATGCACTTAAAGTATCTGTTCTTTGTTTTATAACTATGAAGTTACGTGAAATTTACTCATATTATTTATTTAGACGTAAATTAAATTCGGTAAGACAAGTTTATGTAAACAAAAGGAATAAGATTTAACCTGTACATTAATTAGGAAGTAATCTCCACAAAACTTTTAAAGCGTAAAATTGAAGTCAGCAGTGTACAAAGTTAATTTTAAACTTATATAGAACTGTAAACGCTCGCGAACTAACGAGCTTTCTTAACTGTTGTAATAATTTTAGAACTTTTATAAATCGTTTGCTGAAGAACATTTATTTCAATAAGACAGGACAGTAGCGCAAGACTGACATGGACTCACTGGCGTCAGTTATGTTTATTATGCCAGTTGTACAAATAACAGTTGAAACCTAAAGGTTTTTGAAAAGCGGGTGCTAATACTCGTAGTACGATTCAGATATAGTATTCTCGTTGATTAGAGGTGACACATATGAGAGATGCAGCGTTACCGTGGACTTCCACTGAAACCTTAAAATAATATTTTGTTGTCTATTTACTAAAAAATAATAAAAGCTTTTAACTGTGGAAACCTACGGTTACCGGTTCTTAACGCTGACATCGATTGTTAAAAATGTCCAGTAAATCTTACTAATATAAATGCGACTGTTTGGATGGATGGATGTTTGTTTGAAGGTATCTTTAGTACGGCTCAACGAATCTCAATGCAATTTGTCATACGAGTAGAGGTAAATCATAGTCTGGAAGAACACATAGGCTACTTATTTTTTTTTTCTTATCCTGCACGGATGGAGTCGCGGGCGACAGCTAATATATCGACAATTGACAAGCAATTTGTGCTGCGTGCGTTACTCATAAATAATTGATAAACGTCGATCAGAAGCACCGTAACGAAGCGTGGTGCGCGGTGAGCGAGGCGCTGATCGAATGTTGGCCGCATCGGGATTCTATTTCCTATGCAATTCGGGTCAACGATATTCAGCTATTTGTTTACATCAATCTATTGATTTTGTTACATATTTTGTGTGATAGAATTGCTTGAGAATATTTATTTTACACGGCAAAAAACTGGTACATTCATCGACATCCTTCTGATACGAAATGAGACATTTATATTAGTTTACTATATTACTAATATTATAAATGCGAATGTTTAGATAGATGGATGTTTGTATGTTTGTTTGAAGGCACAGATATAGATCATAGTATGGAAGAACATATAAAATATTTATTAAGTTTGTTTAATTCCGCGCGGACGGAATCGCGGTCGACAACTAGTGATGTTATAATTTTGGTAACTACATTCACGTGTAAAAAACGTTTACTACTTCTGTCTAAACATTAAGTTCATAAAAACGCTTAACTCTTTTAAAACAAAACATTTGAAGTATGTATAAATTATCATTGTATGAGCACAAGATTTATAGCGTGAATTCACCAATTGGAAATCTCAAGATAAGAAATAAAAGTGTTCAACTGATCAAATTAGGTCACCGGGGCGTTTCAGTCTCGTATTAACTTTTTGTCTTGCAATTGACGTCTCTTAGCGAATGATTCGGGACATTTCGCCACTCCTACATAATAAAATTCGTAGCTACTGGATTGCATTAAAGAAAAGGTTTATGGTTTTGCCAATTTGTCCAAAAAAAAAATACTTTAGAATTTCTAAGTCTTTTGATGAAATAATTATCCAAGTATTTATATAGTTTACTTTTTTATTTATTACTAACTAAAATGAATGAAATGGTCAGTGGGTGCAATAAAGAGAGATGGTGCGCGTAACTCATATCTATATTAATTTTAAGAATGCATACATTTCTTTTTATTAAAGTTTCCTTTATTCGTTTCTCAAAAATATTTCTTTTCTTGCAGGTACTTTCAGATTCAAATTAGGTGTGCGGTTTGAAAACATGTTTGATTCAGAAGCATTGAACCAGCTGCTATTGAGCCGCCGGTATGTATGAAAGGCCAAATTGAAGTAACGTGCAATACGGTTTGTATTGAAATTTCGGTTTGGTTTCTACATACAAACTATATAAAGTGAGCTTATTTTAGTATTTATTATAAATATAAGTGTAAATACTAGCAGTTGTCTTGTGTAAGATACTATACTTTGTTGAAAAGTCATGTATCACTGAAAATATCGCCAAGTCAGAGATTTTTTAAATCCGTTTTATACAAAAAAAAAACTTGAGAGGTGTCAAGGGACACCCGGATGGAACTAAGTTCCTTTCGATTAATTAGTGAAGGAACCAATGTTTATTCTATGAATAAAAAACTTAAGTCTTCACAAGAAGTACATTTTATTTCTATGAATTTTCGTTATATATTGTCACGTCGTTGCCATGGTGAAGTAGCGCCCATTCGTCGTTAACATACTTACTATAGCAAAAAGTGTCGTGACAACTTTTCGTAAGAATTTTTTCCGTCTAGCCCCCTTTCACAACGCGCATAAGGAACTTCGTTCCAAAAGTTGAAATTATTCTTGGATCGATATCTAGGATCGAATATATATTACCGTTAACTGTGTTAAGGAGCACTAAACATAGCTAGTCGTGTGTTAACATAAAGCTCTTGCGCTCAAGCGATGTGAACAAGCACTTGAACTGGACTGGCATTGTTTTGATACTCGCCACTCGATACCTCCTACCCCTCCTATCTGTTGAACGAATTTGCAAAGAAACTGCTAACTAAATATCTACATAGACACATCAAATTGAATGGGAGATCGTCATTTAAAACGATCAAGATTTTTGTAACCAATTTGTATACAAAATTACAGAAAATTTCTTTGGCGTGACATACTACTCGATTTTCTTTTATATAATTTAAAAAATAACGATAGTGACTACGATAACTTATTACGTTATTGAATCATTAGATTAACTAGCTGTCACCCACGACTTCGTCCGCGCGGATTTAAATACAAACTTAAGTAGTCTATTTGTTCTTCCAGACTGTGTTCATCTGTGCCAAATTTCAATAAGATCCCTTGAGCCGTTCCGGAGATACTACCTAAGAAACATCCATCTATCCATCCGTCTATCCATCCGTCCATCCATCTAACTTTCACATTTATAATATTAGTAAGATTTTTACACGACACGTATAAAAAGTTAAACTCTATAAGCCGTCCTTTGACTTAATGAAAAATCTTACAATAAAAATGTCTAAAGTAGTCCAGTGGCTTTGTTAAAGTTGCTTAGAGCGGTAAAACTAAATTAGTTGAACATTATTGAGATTACTTATCTGTGGCACGCTCCACTGAGCTGACGAGGCGAGATCCTTTTAGTTTTCAATCAACCTCCTTTGAGTTAGTTCTGAGGGTAACGCGTTTAGCTTTATTGATCCACGAAAATTGAGAAAGCACGGCTCTTGGTTTTTTTCTTTAATAAGCAACCTTGTCTTTTAAGAATATTGAAGATAAATTAAGCAGTTCGCTTTTGAAACACTGACATTTTTGTTGACCTTTAGTAATAATAATTTGTTTCTATTATTTAGGACATACTTTAGATAGTAAACAATAAATGACTGGTTAAGATTTAAAGCCTTATCACTAATGCAATGTCTAATAATCTATTCTTTGGAATACAAACTTTCTGACGTACTTATACCTATTTTAATGTAATCGAGATATACTTTTCAAAATCAAACTTGAATGTACCTAGACAAGCGAGAATAATTGTTCGGTCCCATCAGAAGACCTCCATAAGAGAGAAACACGGGTAGTGAGAAGTCTCTATAAGCGAGAGAAATATCGCAATCCATATCAACTATAATAAATATTATTGTTGGTGTGGAGGGAACAAAGTTTCCATTGTTATTAATCAGTGAAAGTTTCCGGATAATCCTTGCGGGCTTAACTGAAGACAAATAGATGTCGGCTACCGGTCAACCTAGTTATATTTATTACCAACTTTGACCTCATGGGGCTAATAATTTCATCCGAGCCGTAAATAATTATAATCGCTTCGAGCAAACCCGTACCCTATAGGTTACATACGTACTGAAAGCAAATCTTTTGTATACTAGCTTTTACCCGCGACTCCGTCCGCGCGGAATAAAAAATAGAAAACGGGGTAAAAATTATCCTATGTGCGTTTCCTGGTTCTAAGCTACCTGCCCACCAATTTTCAGTCAAATCGATTCAGCCGTTCTTGAGTTATAAATAGTGTAACTAACACGACTTTCTTTTATATATATAGATTAGAAAATATTGTTTCAGTTTGTGATAAATTACAGGATATTCCTATGAATAAGGGCCAAGGTGTAAATTGACAACTTTTGAGGAGAATCTCTCAAAGTTTCGACCATATAAGAAAACTAGCTGTCGCCCGCGACTCCGTTCGCGCGCAGTTAAAAAAAAAACTTAATTGGGGTATGAAAAATAGATGTTGGCCGATTCTCAGACCTACTCAATATGCTCACAAAATTTCATGAGAATCGGTCAAGCCGTTTCGGAGGAGTACGGGAACGAAAACTGTGAAACGAGAATTTTATATAAGAAAATAGGCCGCATAGGACCTTTTACTTCAGCAAAAAAAAATAACATTTACAGGTGTAAATGTTTATTTGTGTTTACTGCATGTTGTTAACTAAACTAAGAGGTAACTTTTAACACGAAAAAGTAAAAATCATCAATTCGTTACTTTGTCCCTTATACATTGGACCCATCTTATTCAAAAAACGTGACAGTTGATGTATTATTTTACTTCACTATAAATTTATTTCATTTTTATTAAATCGTTTCTTCCTATATGTATTTTATGAGGTAAAAGAAGTAGGGAACTTTCGATTCTATATAATATCTTTATATGTCACCTGGAGTGGCTTTACTGTCCTCTTTACTAGGATTATTCCCGTCTCGTTTTCTCTTTGTAAGATGACCTAAATACAAGAAAAAGTAGCGCTATTCAATAGATTCGCCTTTGCAGGTTATCAAAGTGGCTCTGAATGTTAGTGATACAAGGTCACTGTATGTGAATCATTCAATTGAAAAAGATTTAGCTCTGGGGTAAATACATCGCTTTTACTGCACTGCGGCTATGTTGTTTGCAGATTTGTTTGCGTTCAAAGATTTTTGCTTAACGTTTCGTTACGGACAACGTTATTTCGGGAAACATGTAGGTACAAAAGCTTTTTCATTATTTCCTTTTGGAACAAAGCCTTAGATTTGAAAACTGAGTGTGATTGTTTTGAGAGGTGGTCATTTATCAGGTGAGCAATTTCGTCGTTTGTTTTCATCTATATATATAAAAGAAAGTCGTGTTAGTTACACTATTTATAACTCAAGATCGGTAGAACTGATTTGACTGAAAATTGGTGGGCAGGTAGCTTAGAACCAGGAAAAAGTCATAGGATAATTTTTACCCCGTTTTCTATTTTTTTTTGTTCCGCGCGGACGGAGTCGAGGGTAAAAGCTAGTTTATTATAAACGGTCTAATTATTCTCATAATATATCAACAATACAGACCAAAGTGTATTTTTGAAAACGTGGATTTTTTTAGAATATCAATACGTAATCCTGAGTCATGATGTTTTTTACAAAATAAAAATATTTCGGATTACCCTATCCTCTATTTTCTTTTACATGTTTTTATGTCAGCTTTGTTTCGTGTTCGTAACGTATCATAAGTTTGTTGTTCAGTCGCGGTGTTTCGCTGAATTATTCAATGATTCATTAATATTAAGCGCTTTTATGCTTTCGTAAATCTGCTTACTTCAACTAACTACATGTATTTACGAAAATATAAATCCAATAAACATGTGGATTCTTACCTCGTAATGAGTTGTTAATATTTAAATTTATCAAAATAATTTATATCGTTTAATTACGATTTAAGCTTCGCAAAAAATGTTTTTAAATGAATGAAAAACTGTTTTATAAATCTGTTTAGAAGACGTCAAAGAACAGAGGAACTTTGCTTCGTACTACGTTAAAATTCCTTGTTGATAATAGTTGGCGCTATAAGATTTAGAAATAATGGACGTTTATAGGTCGATTTTGTGTATGTATCTGTTTAGATATACCTAAAAATGATCGGCAAGAAGTTCGGAGAAACCACTAAATAAAAACTATAAGATTTTAACCGATTCATATATTTATCAACTGAAAAGCCATGAGTATAATTGATCTAAAATTTACGAATGTTTCGTTTAATATATTAATTTATAGTCGAGAAGTATTGATGATATTGTTAGTGAATTAGGAAAACGTAGAAATTGTGCAACGTAGCGGTATATCTAAGTGATTAAATTTCAAAGTTGTGTAAGTGGTATTCTGAGGTATTCCTCTTCATTCCTCCCGCGAACAATGTTCTAATGCTCTTACTTCAATTGTTTAAATACTAGTCTAGGTGACTGTGTAATAAGCTCAAAGTAGCATTTACATTAATTAAAATATTAAACCAATTCTCAACGTTTTCTGTTCAAAGCTAAAGGTGCACTAAAATTACAAAAACACACGACAGGTATACCAAAAAGGTTTACTTTAAACAAGCTACAAAACTGAATATTCAAAGCAAGTCAGATAACAGCGTTCCTTAAATTATTTTTGGACGATATACAACACTGCGCATTTCTGTTCTATTGCTTCATCCGTTCCCTTTTTCCCCGTCACCTTTATGGTGTAATCTTTCATTATTTTAATGCGTTCCTATCATTCTTCATAAAAAACGAACGTCTTTTGTTTGTATCAGATAAGAGTTTGGTTGACATGTGCACGTATTGTCAAATTAATCCGCTGTGGAATTAGTTTTATTATTTATTAACGTTTTAAATCAGGTTCTGCAAATAGTATGTTAATAAATATTTAGTGTAGATGTCTCATAATCATCCATAGTCCACTATATGTCACCACTGAAGGGCTCGGTGCTTATCCTAAATCAAAAGTGACTAGGCCTTTATCAACCACGCTGGCCCAATGCGGGTTGGTTGACTTCACACATACTATCTTTGAATTTCTCCAGATATGTGCAGGTTGCATCACGATGTTTTCCCTATACTGTAAGAACATCGGATAAATATACATATGTAAATCGAAAAACACATTGTTACATGGCGGGATTCAAACCCAGGACCTGCAGATTACAGGTCAAGTTCTTAACCCTGAGCTAATGACGCTTCTTCTCGTAGTAAACCTACATATTTGTAATTGTCACCCTTAAGGAAAATTAAACGCCTCTTAGTGTGTCGTTCAGATAATAGCACTTTAGTTATGGATTACCGAAATGTTATCTTTTACTAATTATTATTTAATTTGCATTCATATTTTAAAAGAATTAATATGAAAATAGGAAAGTAAATAAATGTTCTCTTATTCTCTAAAGATTCCAATTTTAAAAGGTAGAGTATCTGCATTTATAATGAATTCGTTTTACTTGGACACGAGTTGTTCACTTAAAAATGCAAATTGCTATAAACTGCATACGATTCAGTACTACCCTGAGGCGTAATACAGCTTCGTGTGTACGCAGTATCCAACTGGATCATGGTTAATTGGATTCAAATAAAAAGGCTTAACACAGGCTCTTTGACTATAAAATTAATTGATTTTACCACCAATACATGCCCTGAGGCGGATTTGCTATCTATTATAATCCTAGCTGGTTACTATATGAGACATCTTTTTAAAAAAAAGTAGAACATGAAAATAATCAACCAGTTACAAGTATTAACTCACAAAACGTAAAATGCTAAGACATTAAATATTAATTCATAGAATATTGGTTTCTGAAAAAAAAAACAATTGAAATAGGTTTATTAAGCTTTAGGTTTATTACGCTTAGAATATAAATTATCATAATATTGTAAAGTAAAAAGCTTAACATTTTTTTTTTAATAGGCAAACGAGCAGACGGCCATCTGAATTCACCGAAATAGCAAGGTGACGGTTGCCCATAGACATCCGCAAATGCAGATGCGTTGCCTTGAGAGTGAAAAAAGTGAGAATCTCACTTTTTTCACTCGATTATCAAATTGTAGAAACTTCGTATTTCGTTTTCATTCATTTGTTCGTAGTCTATTTCATCAAAGTGGTATACAGCGCCCTTTGGAAAAGTCCGCTGAATAATTAAAGGACTTACATTACTGTCGATTGGCGCGATATATTCGTACTGCATGCATTTGTTCACGTCTTTACACGTGTGATTTTTTTGCACCTTAAGTTTTCGTTTTGATTAATAAATGTAACTTTAATGCATTTAGAAACAATTATACTTCATACTAATATTATAAATGCGAATGTTTAGATGGATGGATCTCCGGAACGGCGCAACTGGTAGAATACACAGGCTACTTATTATGTTTTTTTTAATGCCGCGTGGACAGAGTGGCGGGGGACAGCTAGTTTATAAATATAAAACCATTCTCTATCATCGAAACAAAACAGATAATTGTATTTGGAAACTGTCTTACGGTAAGTTTCCATTGTTTTACTGTTTGTGTAAAACAAGTTTGCCATCTTCTTTTATAATAAAAAAGAGATAGTAATAGTATAGTGTTCTAACATCTGCTACGAGCTTTGAAATGCACGATTATTGTATCACAAAATATTAAACTTAATAATTAATCTTTATATATTATTTAAGCTGCAGCTTTACTGTTAATGTTGTGTTTGCTAGAAACAGCTTTTACATAATTAAAATATTATAATATGAATGCATTCTGTTTGCACTTCCGTTCGAATACAACGTGTGCATATTTAATTAATGCGGCGGCCATCTGCAATGGTACGATGTTGTTAAGAGCGCTTTGCCGTGTCACAGTCTATAAAATTCAGCGTTATAATACGTTTTAATTTTTGAAATTATTCATGAGAAAATGTCATACAATCCTTACAGTTGGTATATGTAAAAACTTGTTAATAAATAATATATAAAAAAACACGCTTGAAAATTTCATACGGAGCTATACATTTTATCTATACAACTGCAGTCTGACAAATGGACTTATTAAGTCCGTTATACACCTTCAGTTAAAACAAACGTAGAGTGTAGGCATAACTGAAAACTCTATAGTTTAACTGTATGTAAATCAAATGTACAGATAAACCAAAAGGTGTGTAGCTGTCTTCACGCAGTCTCAATGGTAAAAAAATAATTGCTTAGATGTCTTTCTTCAACTCCTAGACGTAGATAAGCAATTGCATTTCACATTAAAAAGTAATATATCCTACTTTCTACACTCACGAAGAAAACGCATTATCACTAAATTCTTGTGGTTGTCTATGAAAGTGTAGTCATACTTACCGAGCTAAATTGACCACGGGTTGGATACGATGGTACAGTCATGCACAAAATCTTCACTCATCTTCAATCATCACTCATCTTCATCAGTCATCATATCTGAATTCAATCCCTCCATACTCCCTATGGTCTTCCTCTAACTTAGTAGTCATCTACATTTAATCTAATTACTTACTTGGTTGCGTGCATCATCTCTTCGCATACATCGTGCACTTAATCTTAAAATATTAATACTATTACAAATTCTCTATGTGCCTGTACATATTCCTTGGCAGTTCACAGTGCAGACTGTTTATCAAGGCGAGTCAACAGCGCGTGTAACTGAAATACATTACACTCTCAGTTTATTTTAACAAACCACAGTGCAGTATTGACACAGCTGGACATACAGACGCTATTCTTTTACTATATGTACACCTGCATCTTTAAAAATAAATGTTATCCTTTTATTTTTATTGTATTACATCTATACTAATATTAACCAATTGGAAAGGTTTGATTGTTTGTTCAATTTGAAAAATTCATTCACGATTGGGAAGCTACACTATCCTCGAATAAATGACTATATTTGTTACTAGATTTTTTTTAATTTCGCGTACGAAGTCGCGGGCAACTGGTAGTCATTTTTAAATTGCCAATTATTTTTGATGAAACTACAGTGAAGCTTTTCAGAGCATGGACGAAAACCGAAATCATTTAAAGCATTATCAGGCTATTGTGATTTATTATTATATAGTATTGTGGCCTTGTCGTAATTTACTTTTGGGAATTTAATTTTACACAATAAACCTATTGATTTCTTCATTCATTTTTAATGTCGTATCGAAGCCATTGTCTTTATAATGCAATGTATGTCACAATAAAATGCTCTGGTTAATTCTGATAACAAATAGTGCTTTTGTATGAAAAAAACTGTAGTATTTTCGTACATTGTTATTAAAAAAATCGATAATCACGTTTCACACATCAATGAACGGAAATTTTATTTCGAATCGGACAATGGCGATGATTTTACTGTTCACTTGCATATTCAAATTACTTAAATGAAAACATGGCGGGTGGAAAATGTTTCGCCATAAATTCATTTTAACTTTTTTTCACGCTTCGGTAACAATTATATTTGATTTGCTTGTATTTTGTTTTTGGTTTTTACTTACATTTTAGAAATAAAACTTTGTTCCCACATCTCAATGAAATTTCGTGTTTTGTTATAAAATTTCTTATTTCGTTTTACTGTTTTCAATAAAATTTCCTTTCATTTATGGGCCACACAAGCTGACATAACAATCAACATGCATTACTGGATGTGAACGAAAAATATTTTTAACCTACCTGGAAATTATATTTCTATGAAGTTTCAACTCTATCCCATTAACTTAGAGTTTACAATAGAGTGTATGTTTTCTTGAGATCTTTTGAGATCACGTTGCCGAAAGCTGACGCCGCGCACGTCCATCGACAAATGGCGCGAAAAATCATATACTTTGAATTCACTTCGAGTTCCGACCAATGTCGATATATTTCTATGGTTAGCTGATTATATAGAGTTGGGAATTGCTTTCTGTTGATTGGGCAACTGCAATTTTTCCATATTGTTGCATATAGATTTACACTGACTGATTCTATTGGCTTTAGGAGAGTGCAAATACCTGCTAAAGGATAGTTAAATTAACGTCCTACTTTGAAATTAACATAATATTAAAACGTACAAACCGTAGAGAAACGACGTGAGATATTTTTAATTGGATAAAGATAGTACAAGAGTCCGTCTGAGAGGTTAATGTAAAGCCGCCACGTCTTTCATACAGCGACCTTAATAGCCTCTACACTTGATTATAATTCAAACACCAATGCAAGTAAAAAGTATACGTACGACGAAATCCTACTCTCTCCAAATTGAACTTTGTAGTTAAAGACATTCATAAAACTTTGTTATGAACAATTATGATGGTGTTTTGTTTCCTTTTATGTTTTGTTTTCACTTTAGCGCCCACAGATTAAATTAACAATCTAATGCTCCTGCTTTACCTTAAATCAATACCTATCTATACGATTATTAAGTCTATATTTCGTAACAGACTGACAAGTATATATATAATCAGTATTATGCTTAGATGTTCAATATCTAATAATAATATAATTTTATGACAGTGGTAGATCCCGCAACAACAATATTTGTTGGGTGCACGAATTGGCCGGGTCGACCGGTGAAATACCACGACCACACAGAAGACAGGCGTGAAGTGGAAGCAATTCCGCGTTTCGTCTGATGAGTGTGGTACCGGGGGCCTAATTTTAGTCCTCTTTCCCTTCCCACCCTTTTCTTATTAGGAAAGGATGGGAAGGGGAAGTGGATTTGGCGGAAGAGGGGACGCATAGTAAGGAGAAATATCCTCTTTCTGTGCGTCCCCTTCTCCGTTGATTAAAGGTAGGCAACGCATCTGCATTTGCGGATGTCTATGGGCAACGGTCGCCTGGCCATTGCGGCGAATCCAGGTGGCCGTTCGCTCGTTTGCCATCTTTTGATATAAAAAAAAAAAAAATCAAAGGTAGATTGTCAGCTCGGCCGTCTGTCTAATACATAGATTCAATCAGAGACGTCTTAATATACCATTCGAGCTAATGAATCTGTCTGCATTAAAGTGATTAGGGAATTTGTTCTAATTATAAACATTTAAAAAGTTAAAAAGAAGGTTGTATAAAAAGCTGAAAAATTTCACAACCACACTTCGTAAAATGAAAAATCTGTACTACTTAGTATATATTTATGATAGTATTACTTTAACATCGTATTTAATGTATCTTATTCACAAAAATATTAACGAACTAGTTTTTGCCCGCGACTCCTTCCGCGGGGTTTTTAAAAAAACTTAGTAGTCTGTTAGCATCCAGGCTATGTTCTATATCTACACCAAATATCAACCGAGAATAATTTAGCTGTTACCTAAATATGTAATAGCAAACATACAACCATTCGCCCAAACATTTGCATTTATAATAGTCGTAATATTTAATATTTTATAAAAAGTATTTTGTGCCAGTTTTAAAATGGAAAAATAATCGATGGAATTGTAAATTTTGACTTAAAAGATGAAAGACATCCGCCAGAAATACATGTAATTAAGCTGACTGGATTGAATTCAATCTTGATTATTTCAAAGTCCGTTTACTTGTAATATAACGAGGGCAATAAGTACGCTGTTTCTATTAGCGCTTTTGTAAAAGCAACCTCAATGTCTCAAAGTTTCAGTATTGTAATTTTTCCTCTCCGTCCGCTAAAATCGTCAATTATTATTAAAACTTAACGTAACCTATAGATCGTCGACGTGGTTAATTGTATATTAATTCACGTATGTTGTTCGTGGTTAACGGGAAGAATGATGACTGTTGAAACGTGGGAAAACGCGTGAGTAATATGTGTAATTTTGAAAATTATAATAAATATTTATTCCTGTATAAAAATGAATGCTATTACAATATTATATACTAGCTTTTGCCCGCGACTTCGTCCGCGCGGAATTTAAAACAAAAGGAAACGGGATAAAAATTATCCTATGTCCGTTTCCTGGTTCTAAGCTACTTGCCCACCAATTTTCAGTCAAATCAATTCAGCCGTTCTTGAGTTATAAATAGTGTAACTAACACGACTTTCTTTTATATATATAGAAGATTGTAAATGGCATTCTTACACTTTTACTAATACAAAAGTCCTCAAAATATATTTATGGGTACGAAATATTTGTCACGTAGTACCCCGAACATTTATTATAAGACTACAATCTGAATCGACGGACCTTTCTGTAAGTGACTAGATTTGCTGTCATATTAGCTCTTGTAACTGAGGCTAATCCAGACAAACTTGAGATTTCCCGAACGTATAAATCCTTGAGGTCTCTCGGGCGCGCGTCTGCGATATATAGCCCCCGGATTTTCCAATTAGATGCAACGTGAGCCTCATATTCGCCTTCGGGATTATAAATTGCAATTTGAGCTGAGAATCTTATGGGTAGGAGAGCTAGGAGTTTATAGATATTGTATCTTATGTCTTCATATTAAGATTACCCCTATGTATATGTTCCCCTATGTTTATAAAATGTGATGTCATTTATTTATGCTTTTTACAGTAAATTTATACGGGAACTTTCTAGACTGTAATGTAAACCTTTTTTATGAGAAATAACTAAACCACTGTTCCTCTTAACAACATTGTTAGAAAAATATATTATGAAATAATCCATAGCTAGATTAAGAGCTCCCAATATTAGTTGTTATCTTACTAATATTATAAATACGAAAGCTTAGATGGATGGATGAATGTTTGATAGAAGGTGTCACCGTAACGACTCAACGGTTCTTGATGAAATTGGCAGAGATGTAGAACATAGTCTGGAAGAACACATAGGCTACTTATTAATTTTTTTTAATTTCTTGCAGTCGCTAATATAAGTATTGAATGGTAAGTCTACTCTACGCTAATCTTATGCTACAATAAATTCATCTATACCAATATAAAAGTAGGGGGGGCAAAGGTACTCATTAAATATTGCTTAAAGATAATTACAGCTTATCTATCTATCTATATATATAAAAGAAAGTCGTGTTAGTTACACTATTTATAACTCAAGATTGGTGTAACTGATTTAGCTGAAAATTGATGGGGAGGTAGCTTAGAACTAGGATACGGACATAGGATAATTTTTACCCCGTTTTCTATTTTTATTCCGCGCGGACGAAGTCGCGGGTAAAAGCTAGTTTGAAATAAATATTATATCTCAAATAATTTATTTATATCTTACGAAATAGAGCAAAATTTTCCTATTCCACCTTTTCAATAAAACCTATTCTATTAATTAAAATAATTAAGTGTATTGTTATTGAATTGTTTATTGTTGCGGTGTACAAACCCAATTAATTTCTATTAGCACAATGTAAAGCTCGGTGAAAACTTTGTAATGAGGGCTTAGAGGCCACAATAAAACCAATGTCTATTATTATTCCGTTTCATTTGGTTGTTAAAAGCGGTGTAATGAATGGATAACAATGATAATTCGTTTAATACGGTTAATCGACTATTCATGTAACACGCGGCTTGCGAATAAAGTACCTATATATATGTTACAAACAATTATATATGTTTTATTTTATAATACTGAAATAACTGTTTATAAAACTTTGAATTTTTATATTTGTGTGACTGCGTTTGGTCTGATGGATGTGTGTTCCGAAGGCCTAATTAGTTCTCTTTCCCTTCATATCCTTTTCTTATAAGCAAAGGATGGAAAGGGGATGTCGATTTGACGTGGGAGGGGATGCATAGGAAGAGAAAACAAAAAAACTTTCTAAGCGTCCTCTCCTCCGTAAATTAATGGTAAGCAATGAATCTGCAATTTCGGATGTTTTAGGGCAGTGGTCGCTTCGCTATTTCGACGAATTCCGATGGCCGCTTATTCGCTTGCCAATATATAATAAAAAAAATTGAAAGAAAATTCTAAAAATATTGGGCCTTCAAAAACAAATTTAAATCTAGCTACAAAGTACGATTTAATAATGTTGTTTAATATACGTTCCGTTGTTAAATAAGTCAGAGTACGTCATAAACGCAGAAGATAATCACTTCATGGATCACGAAGCTGCAAAGTTCATAGTTGTAAAGTTTTAACGTATACATGATCCTATTTTCGATTCGTTATACAAAGTTGGGAACAGAGGTATCATCTTATGAACACGCAAACAAAGTTAGACACCGAGTCGGGCAAGTTGTAAATGGTGAATCAAGCTCCGTGCAAAATGCATGTCACTACCTCCGCACCAACAACTTGGAGATTAGTTTATGTGCAGATTGAAATAAGTTTACTTCAATGTGACATAGTTTTTGGTTACGTATATTGCAAATACTGCTGTTTAATATTATGGGATTATTTAAATATTATTATTATATTAAATATTGCTATAAATATACTTAATAGGATTTCTATTAGTATTTAGTTAGTTAAATTGTTGATTATCTCAGTGTATATTATAGAATTTATTTTTAATTAATTCATTTCTTTCTTTTCCTACATTTTAAAATTCAAAATCTTCAAATGCAATAATGCAATGCTATAGGATAGTTTGATATTGATTAAAATTAAACTGTGTTATTTAAAATTTTTAAATAGCTAATAGTCGCCTAAAATGCAGTACGAACGGAATAAGATTTTTAAAGTATTTTCGCATGGAAAATGTTTCTCGATAAAGCAAAGGACAGGTCACGTCCGTGTCTCTGTCAAACTTTGCCGCAACATGCTTGTGTTTATTGGAACTGGAAATGCAAAACAGAACTACTTTTACTCGAACCAAAATTTATTTTTTTCTTGACAATTTGAAATGTTTCATTAATTATATTGTTATATAAGAATTTTACTACTTAATTGATCAAATTTTAACCTTTTAAAGTTTATTTTCATTCGTCCCTCTTATTCTCCTTGAAAAACAGACATAATATTTTTTGGATATTAAGATTTAGGTAACAACATTTGTAGGGAAACGTTTCGATTGTCTCCTTTGAACAGTATTTGAATATCGTTGGCATGGACTCGACTGACTTACACATAG
Source organism: Papilio machaon (assembly GCF_912999745.1). Classification (NCBI taxonomy): domain Eukaryota; kingdom Metazoa; phylum Arthropoda; class Insecta; order Lepidoptera; family Papilionidae; genus Papilio; species Papilio machaon. The sequence continues at coordinate 2,087,924 of NC_059993.1, read as the reverse complement.
CTGACCTTTAGATCAGCGATGACAAAGGGGTGTTTAAGCTCATACGTTTATGTGCAGGGGTGTCGCTGACTCCGTTCGTGCGGCACTGGCAGCCGGCGCAGTACTCTCCGCTAGATGGGGCGCGCCGCCGTCGCTCGCTGCCCCCGCAGCCCCCGCCCGCCCCGCCGCCCCACCGCCCGCACGCGACCGCCCCGCAGCCGCTACGACTCTCATTCACAGCTCATAACAGGTATGCTTTTGTATAAATTTCTGTATTTTTACACTTTTTACAGATTTTATGGAGAAATATTAACCAACTGTCGTAGAAATCGAACTTGAAGGATATGAAGAGAGACAGCGAATAATAATAGCGACAAACCAAAAAAAATCGAAGCAAGGCCCTGCAGCATAAACGTGTCTTACCGGATTATAAATAAAAATAAATATGTCTAAGTCGTATCGGTCGCGCTTACGTGCCTTAGTGCCAACCCTATAATAATAGTTTATAGGTTTTTCCATCAAAATTTTGTTTTTGTTGCGCAATTCCTAATATTGCTATTTTTAATTGGTTTTGTTATTATTCTAGCAATACGTGTTTGTTTCCGATTCTCTAAAACCGTATCGTATGTTTTACTTGCACGTCACGTTCGCTCGCGTTCGATACTTAGACAATCGATTCATTGAATCGCACCGCACTGCACTGGCCCGGGAATTAATTAACTTTAACCAATACTGTTTGTGTAAAACTTTTTACTTCGCCTAATGGATGAAACCACTATTCTGAATCGAACTTGCCTTGCCCAACTACTACAAAGAAATTAATTTCTTCTTTATAAAAGGTTAAATTTTTTGAAGGAATTTTCAATTGAATAGATTTTTTTTGATCAGAAATATATTTTTACCGACCGGATCTAAAAAGAGCGTAATGTCTTTTCGCTTGCATACTTGTGAGATCCATTGTGTCCTATAGCCTAATAAATATGACAAGAAAGATGTCATATTCGGTGACATATACAGATACTACCCGTAGATTTTCGTAGCTTTTTTATTGTCTGTTACATTTCCAGTCAAAGTAAAAGTAATATAACATTATTTCTCATTTATTAAATAGATTATTTTCAAACAATAATCAGGTTTTATCAGCGTAAACAACCCGCATTATGTGCCCCTTTTAATTAATAATTGATGAATGCGTATCATAATTACCGCTTCATCGTATCCAATTAAGACCATAATTGAATAGTTGGAGGCATTGTGTGGCTTAATGCTAAGGTAGATTTGTGTGAACTAACATATATAGACTCCGTAAACACTGTTTAACATACGGAATTACAATGAGAATATATTCGTGTGCTGTGTATAACAATTAGCTTTGAATTAGTAAGTCAAATAAGGTCACTAAGTTATATTTGTAGTTGGTATCTAAATTATTTTAATCCCGTTACTTTTATAACTTAATATTCGAATTATTCGTTCATCTTTTGTAAGGAATTGTCGTCTCCCTAACTTTGAAATAGCTTACCATTTAAAATACAAACTATAATAATAGCAATCAATAAAAAAAACTATCATTCTTCTAGGAAAGTTTCGTTAAAAACCAGTGCCGAAGTGAATACGAGATAGTAAATAGAAAGTTAAAATGCATACATCTATTTTCAAACGCGTCAATTTAATTTAGTTTCCTTCATGTCGACTCGCAATTGTTTTGCCCCCAATGAATTTATCGGACGTTAGAACCCAACTTTTCCTATCAGACTACGGGCCGATTTGCGGCTGAGTAAATCGAACGTATCCCAGACTAATCCATTTGTAAGAGGCATGGGGAGAAGTGGTGGGGGTCAACAAACCTCCCCCCCACCATTGGCTTAATTAAAACGTCCCGAACGGACCCCCTGACCGATGTTTCACGACTTTTATACAATAACGGTAGCAACTCACGCACACGCCCTCTGTACTTTTTGCGATAAGTAATAGTTAACTGATAACAAATAATAAGTCTAAATTAACTTTACCCAAATGAAAAATATAAAAGAAACCTAACCATGAACATATACAATGTAATAAGGTTTAAATAACCTTATTACATTGTATATGCTGTAAAGTTATCGTAAATATGACCTACTTAGTGAGTTCTTTAGGTATTCAGTAGAGCTTCTCAAGATGTCAATTTAAGAAATGCATCATCATCGATCCTGACGTGATCAAAAATAAATATACAAAAAGGTTCGAAAGAGGCCAAAGATCAAAGTTTCAAGCTTTGAAAGCTCAAAGTGTAATGCAATAATAAAATGTATCAGGCCCTTCGTACACAGGGTATCCTAAGACTTTGAAACTAACATTGTATCCTTGGTCGCGAGGATCACTGTTTAGATTTAGCTCCACCTACTATCACGACGATCTTGGCAAACAGGTTGCGAGTAGCTACTTGTTTCGGTGAAGACAGATAGTGCCTATTTACGAACCTCTATGACATTGTAGTAATTGCGTACATAAATCACTTAACATCTAAAATCGACAGGTTTTTGAAAATAATTACGATTACTAACTCGAAATTATAATTTAGCACTCTAGTAAATTTTCTATCACATCCGTAGACTTGCGTAGCTCGTAGAATTTCGTAGCAACTTGTCTACGAACAAACAAACAGGTCTTTCAATTGTACCTTAGAGGAAGCTGGCAATTGCAGTGCAATTTATCACTTAGTAATAGTGGTTAGTAAAATTGGTATCTATCATCCGTCAAATGTCTATAAGGCGAGTTAATGTGGCTTGATTGAACCTGATTGAACCACTGTTCAAGCTTGTGTAGATCTCAATACGAACTACTCTGTAGGTTGTAAGATACAATGAACTATATTTATGTCAGATGTATGTTCTAATGATCTGTAAACGTCTTATGAAGCTTGTGTAGGTGCTTGCGAAGAGTCACGAGTAAAACATAATGAGATGGGACTTTAGTCGTATTATTATGGCGCATCAGTCGGGTAATAAATTCACAAAACAATTGAAATTTACAATTATGTATGCATTCAACTATTTAACTCATCCAACAATTAATCATTTAAATTATTCGACACGACAATCAACTTGCGAATAATTTATTAGGTCATCTGTATTGTTCGTGTTGATTTTAATATAAAAAATTATGCGGACCGTTTAAATAATTAACGCAACGAGTGCTGCATGCATAAGTTATCTTAAACATTTACGTATTAAAAATTTTGAGTACCATCTCACTGCCCTTATCCCACTCTATATAGAGATAGATAGAGTAAGTAGTAAGAGTAGTAGATATTTGTTTTTTTTTTCGATCCATCGTTACTTATTTTAGTCTTTAGGTACTTCGAATACATTCCTTCGAATCCATTTTACTTGGACGTAGTACTTAGAAAATTGGTTTAAATATATTGGTTTTCAATATGTTTGCTTTTATATTGAAATATGTTTAAATGTTACATTAAATAAATCAAAAATACTTTCGTGCAAATATGTTAAAACATTTCGTTCCTCGAAGCGGCTTTGTACATAGTCGCTGGTCGTGTTTACATTGCGACCGCTATTTGCAGGAGCAAATTTAACCGTTTTTATTCCAATAGCGAGCGGTAGTTTTCCCGCAGGAACTGTTAAATAAATTACAGTCATTACGCTACTCGGAAACAGTTCAAAAATCCGATTGGCAGCTAATGAATTATTTATTGTGTTTTGAAAATGCAATTAAAATTATTTTCATATTTTTCTACGAGTTTTCAATAAACATTGTACATTTTTTGTGTTGACAAGACAATTATTATACAATACTCTTGGTTGTAACCTAAATTTTTATGAACGCAGTGAATGGACAACATAACTTCTAAATCTTGGTTATTCCCTCAAAAATTGGTTTCAGAGGTTTCTTCTATAAACCTATCGCAATATATTTTAGCTATTTTCTTTATGTCATAGCAAAAGCAGCCAATTTTATATTTAACGTGAAAAAAGACGTAGATAATCCCCGCTCGGCTCGCCGGAGACTTTCGTTGGTTTTCAATCGTCTTTACCTGCCCTCTTATTTCAAATAGGTCAGCCTTAAGACGGGATCTCGAATGACATTTTTCACTTATACCATTTTTCTGTTTTTTATATCTATTATTTACCTTTGGAAAGCTTGTTTAAACTATATTTTTTTTGGTATTAATTTCAGATAGCATTTTATTTTAAAAGACTAATAATGATAACTGTAAGAAAAGTCTACAAACTAACCACTATACAAAGGATGTGACGCCTTTTAACTTTTAATGTACTTTGCGATTAAAAATAATATTTTATCGCAACCTTTTAATTAATATGAAGTGGATTAATTATGAAGTATAAAATGCTGCTTTACTTGTTTTCTTAATAACTTAACTTACTCTTTGTAGAATATGTTTCAAAAGGTTCTACATACATATGTTGAACATTTTAATAACGATACGACTCGAGAAACAAACTTGTAACGAGAGTTTTCATTGTCCAAGTACCTCAAGAAGACAAATTTTTATCTTTGTTTTTTTTTTTTTTTAAGATATTGAACGGAAGGACAATATGTTTTTGTACATGTATCGACAGTGAAAACGTATTGACCAAGAATATAAAATCCCTCGATATTTTGCAGAAAAATATGGAACTAATTCCTTTCCTTACATAAGAAAGTAATGTAATAAAGGAGACGAATTGAAGACACGATTTTTAAGCACGGTTATACTGATTATATTAATAAATACGTTTGTATTACAAGACATAAACTACGTAACGATTAAACAACTGCTATAACCGTTTCGTTATTATGTCGATTAATATTCATGAATTTGTTTTTTATGCACAATTAATTCACTTAGGTTTATTGTTTCTTTACTAAAATGTATGTTTGTTACGCATGAAGAAGTACAATTACTTAACAGTCTACGATATTCAGTTAAATTAAGTGATATATACAAAAAAGTCACTCTTCAAACCATCTAATACTAAATGTAAAATGCTTTTTAAAAAAGTTAACCTTTTGCTGCTTTCAAAAACCTCAGCATTAATAAATGACAAGACATCAAGCATGAGTGATGATGGGTGGTCGACGTCTACCGTATGCCTTGCGGCTGCTGCCATCTACCGGCATTAATCAACACCGCATTTGACACTTTAAAAATGGTCTCCACTCATGTGATATTCTGCTGAAGCACTTTCAGCTTGACTTTTATTTGTTCAACATTTTCACATCAGTGTGCTTGTGTTATGTTATAAAATTTAATGCAAGTTTTAATCCTTCGTTCGGCTATTACAAATAACCTAAAGATTGTTTTATTTATTACAAGTAATCAGTTGATATATTTTGTTAAAATCAAAACAAAGTTTTTACATTAAAATGTGAGACATTGCAATAAGAATCTTGAGTATGTTGCATGTACCCAATAGAAAAGTTGAAAATATAAAAAAGAGTTTGAATAATTTTATCCCTTTACATTGTTATCGGTGTATTTTTACATTTCTCAAAGAAAACAAGCGACTGCTGAATTCGACTTTGTTCTCAACTTATATGCTACTTACTGCTTAACTTGTCTTCTCGATTTTTTAAAAATCCTCAAGTTACAAGAGTATATAATACAAAAAATAAACGAAAATATCTTTTAAGAGGAAGCTATTTATATAGATCTCAAAATAAACTCGGACGAATTTTGCAGAGCTTTATTTAAATGTATTTAATTTAATATTTCTGCTTTAAAATTTGATAACAAAAGCCGTTGTCTGGAAAAACAACCCCTAAACAGTTCACTTTACAACTCCGAAAGCGTGGAATGAATTACTTCGCAACTTTTCACCTTTTGACGTTACAATTTAACTTTATCTCTAGGAAAACAAGATGCCGGCGTCCGCTGGCCAGGAAATGAAGATCAAAACTTTATAACAATGAAAACCACGCTTACTTTTAAATTGAAATAAACTGTTGTTGTTTTCGTATACTTTTATATAACATCTTTACCGCAGCTTCTTTGCTATGTAGTTGTTTGGAAAATACTACAAACAGAACGAATTAGGTCCCGCAGACCTTATAAATAGTAACATATTTTAAGGAGAGCGGATGGTATTTTTACACCCGAGTTGAAATGCCAGAAACTTCATTATCTTCCACTCACTTTTTTGTTATCTACTACAAATACTAATAACGCAAACAATACATTTTGAAGATTATTGGTACATTAGCATTGTTTCTACTATTAAAACGTTATTCTTTAAGTTATCATACTTAAACTATTAAATATACTTTATTTTTATTTAAACAAAATCAGCTAAAATTATTGTAGAAAAACAAACTGTCTCTTTCATTATCTGTGAAAAAAAGAGATAACCTCACATATTTATATAGGATAGAAACAGTGGAAATCCACGTTTATATCGCACGCGTTCGGCATCTAATGCGAGAGGCGCGTGCTACACGGAGCTACATGACGCTACGGCTTATTTAATTAAAACTGACACGTTTTGTGTCGCGATCTACGCTGTTTCATATTTAGACACAACTACAAGAGCAAGCCGAGGGAGAGTGTTATTAATTCTCATCGCGACTTAAAAAACATTATGTTAAAATATAAATTATATAATTTACAGGTACTTCAGTTGTTAGCAAAGTTTGTGAAAAAGTTTTCAGTACAAATGTTTAAAAAAAAACAATACATACAAATGTGTAAAAATTCTCAGATCCATGCGAAAATAATAAGTAACAATAAAACAATGATTAATGTACAAGGTATATACTTATGTATATAAAAAATCGTTTGCTCGTCGAACATCGGTACATCTTTACTGAAACAAAACAAAATGTTATTTACCTAATTCTAAGTTTAACTAAGACTGTCGTGACTTCTAATAAAGTGATGTCGTTTTAAAAAAAAAAAGTAAAATCTAATATTAGGATCGTTTTTATAAGATTTTCCCAAAACGAAATTGAGCATGTCTACGTCTGAAATGAATAATGACTTTGGGAAATTGCGTCCGACGAGCGATTCTTATGGACTTTTCAGTTTGATCCGCCTGCGAAATGTAGGCGGATGGAGTAATGGCTCCCCCCTACCCGACTACCCGACTGCCTGACTGCCTAATATAACTTTCTCATTCATACTGACAGGCTTTGATTTAGCGTATTTGTTTGTGCTTGAAAATATAAGTGTATTTAAAAGACAGACTCAAAAATTCTTAAAAACGTATTAGTTTCAATTTTCCAATGCTGAAATATTTGTACAAAACATATAGCGTAGGGCATAGAGCGATCACCACTAAATTGCGTAAAATTTAAGTTGTTAGGGTCGTCTATTGATGAAAATTTAAACAAAATGGAAAAAAATGAAAACGATAAGAAATAATAAATATTTCAGTTTTTAGTAAGTTCAAAACTAGAACAATTAAATAGTAGCGAATGAGAAGTAACCTAATGCAAGTCTAATAACATTTTCAATTAAGAGTACAGTTCGCTGCTAAGACCGTTAGTTAGCCAGAAGTTTCTAAAACAATCAACTGCGAATAAAAGCTAAAACTACGAACTTAATACAATGGAGTTAGTTTGAAAGCTTGTTACTGTTGAAAAATGCAGCGCCGTGGAACACGTAGACACAACTGTGGCCATTAGAAGAAAGGACAAAGAAGAAAAGAAGCCAGATCAAAAAGATCGCCAATGTCAAGAGAAATCTTTTCGAACGCTACGTAAATTCATTCGAATGCTTTTTCTTTAGATTTTCACTTCTTTTGGAAACAGATATGAAAACTTTTTTTTTGCTTGGAATGGAAGCGCCCTCTTTTTACTCGCGTTGACGGAAGTTTTTACGTTTAAGTTTATTTTATAAATTAAAGATATTTTTCATATCATAAAAAGTTATTAGGACGACTGATAGATGATACATAGATATCCAATAGGAATGTTCTATTCACGTTACATGAAATGAATAAAATAGCAGATAAACTTTTATTTCATGTCAGCTTTAAAACGTCCAGTCGATAAATAAATCTTTGTAACTATACAATATGCATTCTCATCGTAGATATTTTGTATTTAGTAAAAATTAGTTGAAACACGTGTGCTTCCTGTAGTGCTAATTATGATTTACCGAGGTGTCGGTATCCTCGGCGGCAGTAAATCAGGCTCTACCGTGGAGCCTTTACACGTGACTAACTGCCCAAAACTGGTGCCGTGCTCCAAACACCACTCAAGGGACTTAAGTCATTATCGTGTCGATCGCTACGACTTATTTAAGGCGTGACCGGGAAAATAGATGTAGTTTTTTTTAAACTATATTTTTAGTAACATATTTTAAAAGAAAATGAGTTCTATGAATGGTGGTTTTGGTAAGAAATCGTATAATTATACATTTGTTAATAAGAAAAATAATGTATTACTCTTGAAAAATAGAGATATGTAGAATGCAGACGCATTTGTTCCTTTTTCTTTGCGCTCTTGGTTACAATTCGAATGACTTGTTTACATTTGAGAATCATACAGTATGCTATATTAACTTTTCTATATTTTAAAGGACATCGCTATGACGTCATTAGAGTCAATAGCATTGTAACCCACAGTGCAACTTTTGCGAAGATTCAAAGAAACAATATATTATACGACTAAATTAAAAATCATATGCCTTTAGATAACTATAGAACACGGGTATCATTCTGTAAATGGTAGTTAATAGAAGATTTATTAGGATGTCTACAAGACCCATCTGTGCCAGAAGCAATCGGCTATTACGGGATTAATAGTTCTGATAATTTAGTACCTTCTCAGATCTACGCCACTCCTGCTACATGGCGAGACGATCGCATTATCTAACTCGAATAACCCAGTTGATGAATCTTTTTCAATTCCATTTTATCATACATACATTAAACATTTGATTCAATAAAATACTGCTAGGTTAAAAATGTATCATAAAAAGACAATATTAAATCAAAACATTCAGAGTAAATATGCACAGATTAATTTATATCAGAGAGTAGTTGTATTTAAAACTAGCTAACGTATTTGATAGTTTACTTTTTTGTTACGAATGTGACAAAAGATAAAAAGCGAATATTACTTCAATGATATGGATAAGATTATACATATTTAGAAAATCTTGAAACGCCGAAATTCTTTGTGTGTGCTGTAATTTTACTTACCTTTGTATAAAAACTTGATCTACGATCCGTCTCTCGTCACGATTCATTTACTTCAACATTAAACCAGCCAACCAGAAAGCGAATCTATAATCCTACGTTATAAGACTACACCCTCAGAAGTCTCCAAAAAAAATAGATTTCTCGTCCGTCAAATATGGCGATCTCATTATTGAAGTTAACTCCCACGCAATTTGTCCCATAGGTACTTATAAATCTTTATGGCTCGTTTAAAAATTTATGGACTGTAACGAATACGCTGTAAACTATATGTATGTAGTTCAAAATAGTTTTATTACACGATTTATCGATGTTTTTCTGTTTATACTTTCCTTTCATGTTATCTTTTTTGGGTTCCATACCGCGGAAGGAAAAAACGGAACCATTATAGGATCACTTTGTCGTCGGCCTGTTTTTCAAGAGCCTTTTCTCAGGAGCGCGTGGAGGTAAATTAAACTACTAAGCCAAAGCAATCTAAAGATACAGCCGTTCATGGCGTAAATTTTCAACACTCGGAAGGGAATCAAACCCTACAGGGTCCTTCTCGCGAACTCATGATCTTGAAATTTGGTATGAAACAACGTCTTATAGCACAGGTAAAGGCACACTTTCAAAAACCATAAATTTTACTTATATACCTAAAGGTTTCTACAGATAACTCGGTGCGCGAGTCCGACTCGCACTTGGCCGGTTTTTTTTATTTATTATTATTAATCTTATGTTTTTCCTTTGTCAGAGAGTTCCGACTGGTGCTGCGGCCAGATCCCAGTTCTGTGTTCGCGGAGGACGTGCAGTTTCATTCTTCGGCGGGGCCTTTGCAGTACAACACAGCGCAAGTCTACTCCGGCAAACTAGAAGGTAAGTTAGCTAATACAATCTTAGGACAAAGCAAAAAAAATCGCCCAATTTCAATTAAAAAAAAGATACGTCAATTTATCTAGATATTTTTAGATAGAGAACTTAATTTTGTTCAGGTTTCATACTAAAATGCATTAGGCATCCCTGATAATGAATTCAATAATTTACTGCATCTTTTATTTCTTAATTCGTTCAATTGTGTTGTTCTTTTAACCACATAATAAAACTTCAAATAATCCCTACGCAGTATCGGATAAGATTAGTTTGGCAATTAGGGCCGACTTGGCCGTACTATTAGGGCTGCCACCGACCGATAACCCTCGGGCCTTAGTTATTTCAACATTAAACTTAAATCGTCGATAAATTTGGGATAGACGATTGGTTACGGTCAATCTCTCGGAGAGTAGATATAGATCATGGATTAACCATTAATAAATACGACAATTGTGTAAACAAAAAAAAATATTGCTTTTTTTTAAAAGATATCTTTAAAGTAATATTTACTTCATATTTTAGTTGGAACGTAAATTCTGTTATATTGATTTTATATTTACGTTACATATTCGACACTTTTAAAAAAAAAAAAACTTATTCATTTTAGTTCCTTGTGTTACACACAACTTATTAAAACAAACCACGATTCTATACGTAATGTGTAGTTACAAATGAATCCAATTACGTACATAATACCCGAATCTAGGCCATCATATCGCCCCTTCATCCTAAATTTGTCGGATTATTTTCCGCTGTGTTGAAACAATAAATTAAACACAAGAAGAAACTTCCACATTCTATGAGTGAGTTAATGAAACGGAATTACGAGGTGCGTCCCATCTGCCGCCGCGCAAACTGAATTTTGATGAAATTACTTTATAAGTTTAATGGAGTGAGTGACTCCGCGACAGTTCTAATGAATGTACTGGAATTTCACTCGACGTTTACTCAGTCGTGAAGTCAATTCTGATAAATATAACATTATACTGTCATTGATAACAAAAAAGAATTTATTTGAAGTTCCTATAAAGAAATTCAAAGTAAAAAGCATACTAAAAGTTGATGTTGAATCCTAGAAATGCACACAAAAATATAATAATAGTAATAACTAAGTATTTTATTTATTTAATACATATATAAAATTAATATAAATTTTGTAATGTTTTTCGAAGATTCAATAATCATAAATGTATAAACTTTACATGCAATTAAGAAAGTACCGCTTCTATATAAGCCCTAGCTCATTAAATAATGAGGTATTTGATATGTTAAGAAGGTACGAGTGTATTTTAAGATATACTTTAGATTATTCATACAGTTCACAAAACTCAAACAATGTTCCCAATAAATGTATAGCCTCCAGTGTAATATCTGAGGAGGTGCCATCAAATTACACATAGTCATTACTCAAACTCATTTGTTTTTAATCTGAATTCAGAAAGCGCTTTGAGAACGCTTTTGTTGTAGTTACCTGGCGCTCTGATGAATCCCGAGTAATATTGAACTTTATGAAAATCATTTCGCTGGATTTTTTTTCTTACAAAGAGGCCACGAGAGGGCTCGTTTCACACTCAGGCGATTTTTTTTTCTTTTATCAATCAAAACGGGGAGGCGTAGCTGAGGGAATTTGTAATTACCTTTATTTATGAGCGGTTTTCATTCCTCCAACGACTGCAGGTTGTGATTTTAATTCATTCAAAGTCCTCGGGGGCCCTTTGCACCTGGAATTACTTTGCATAAATTATCGCATTTATTTATTTGAGCTGGCGGTGATTTTGCTTAAGAACAATTTTCTGACTTAGAATGTGATTTCAATCTGATAAAAAAGTGCTTAAGATCCTTTTTTCGAGCTAACGTTTATTGCAAATCTCTGCACTATGCACTATGCACTCTGTCTAACTTGAGTTTAAAATTTCTCAATAAAGTATCAAAAGAGTATAAACACAATTGTTCATTATTCCTGAAACGGGATATAAAATGCGTATTTTGGATGGTTTATTTTCTTTTAAAGTACCAACGATAAAGTATAATTTAACGTTTGATTTCTTTGTTAGATGACGACACATCTCACGTGTACGGCGTCATTACCGCTGAGGGCCTCTTCGACGGCACGATATGGACCACCGGCGAGGAGTACTACGTGGAGCCGGTGTCTCGCTACAACATAGAGCACCCTGCCATGCATAGCGTCATCTACCGCCGCTCCGATGTGCAGCACCCGCCGCGGGCCGAGGGCCAGCCCTGCGCCTCTCATCTCCTGCATCTCAAGCGAACCCTCGGACATCATGCCGAACTATTCAACTTTACACACCATTCTAATACAGACAAAGATACTCACATACACAATAACACAGATGATCTCACCACACAAATACATCGACGGAAGAAACGATGGCTTCCCGATGATGAAATGCAAGACGATCAACCGATGAAAAATCCCGATCTACCATTAGACTTAGATGTACCTTACACGAGCAACAGCGATCCCTTCGATAAGTTCAGTACTAGGAAACCTAAAACGAAAATCGATAAAAGTAACCTCATCACTAAAGTGAGACTAGATTCGGAAGAAACTAGACCGAAACCAAAGACTCACGTCGAAGTTATAAAGACTAAAGCAGGTGTTGTAACGGTCAGTAAAGACGTTGTTAAAAAGGAACCCATGGGGTTTACTGTATTGACGGCTAATGCGACAGACGACGGGAGACATGTAAATAAAAGGGCCACTGTAGACCCTAGGAAGACTACATGCCTAGTGTACCTGCAAGCCGATCATATGTTCTACCAAAGATACGGCTCCGAGGAGGCGTGTATTGAAGTGATGACCCGACACGTACAGAAAGTTAACGCCATTTATAAAGTCACAGGTGCCTTTTATTACCACGTTCACTCTCATATAATTTTAACTGAGACATTTGCATTACATATTTCATTTGTTATTGTTATTTGTTTTAGATTTCAATCAAGATGGCAAAGCAGACAATATTACGTTCATGATAAAAAGAATAAAAGTTCACACGTTAGATGCTTTGAAAGATCCCGCTTATCGATTTCCGAATAATTATGGCGTTGAAAAATATTTGGAGCTGTTCTCGGGTACGTATTATTCTGTAATGAGAATTTGTACTTATATTTGTATAGCTTAAATTCATAATGAGTTTAATTTATAGAGGAAGACTACGATGCCTTCTGCCTAGCATATATGTTTACGTACAGAGACTTCGAGATGGGTACGTTGGGTTTGGCTTGGACTGGTGACCTCAAGAATGCGGGCGGCGTGTGTGAAAAGAATGGCGTAAGTTATATCATACCTATCTAATTCACATAATGTAGATTAAGCATATGGTTCCGTAACGACTAAACATTGTATTTTTTTTTTGAGTATTACAGAAAAAATTGTATTAAAAATGGGAAGGAAGAAGGAGATTTAAATTTCTTCTGAATCTTTTTTTACTCCTTGGATTAGGCCTAATGGTAAGCTCTTTATGTTTGCTGAGACAAACAACTTCCCCTCGATTCCACTCTTCTGTATGGTCTTCGGGTATATCTCCGGTCGAGCTGATTCATTGAAGCATCTATCTGCCCGGAGTAATAGAGATCTTGTATCTTAAGCTAATTTGTTTAACAGCACTACCGCGGCAGCATGAAGTCTTTGAACACTGGCATAGTGACGTTGCTTAACTACGGCAAGCACGTGCCCCCCGCTGTGTCGCACGTCACACTTGCTCACGAGATCGGACACAACTTCGGATCACCGGTAAATAACATAACAATAACCGCGAAATTATTTTATTAATTGATTTATTTATTTCGTAGTTTCATCTGTGGTATCAATCTTTATTTTAGTCAGAAGGATTTTTTTATTTAAAACATATTAGACAGGTTTTTTAAAGTATATTTCTAATGTAACCTAACCCCATTCCAACTAAGCCCAAAGCTTGTACTAGAATATGGTTCACGACAATATCCGAAAGGCAGGATTGGTTTCCACTACCACAAAATCGTACATTCGTATCCTTAACCATTGGACTATTGCATGCTTCATTTGCAGCATGACCCAGAAATGTGTACTCCATTCGGCGAGGACGGCAACTACATAATGTTCGCGCGCGCCACCAGTGGAGACAGAAAGAACAACAACAAGTTCTCACCGTGTTCGCTGCGCGCTATCGACCCGGTGCTTAACAACAAGGCGCGCTCGCCCAAAGGATGCTTTACAGGTATACTTTTTATCGAATACCAGGCACTAAGTGGGCAGCGAATTTAATTATTCTAATGTTAACTGTTACCTTAACAATATTGTTGAATAACACTGATATTTAAATTTGTATGTATTGCGTGCAGAGCCTCAGCCAGCGATCTGCGGCAACGGTGTAGTGGAGGAGGGTGAGGAGTGCGACTGCGGCTGGGCCTCCGAATGCACCGACGTGTGTTGTCGCCCGCAGGCCGCGCGCCCACACTACAAGCCCTGCACGCTCACCGAGCACAGCGTCTGCAGCCCGAGCCAGGTATCAACACTTCCCTCTCCCCCCCCCCGCAGCTTTAGCACCTTCCCACTGCGGGTATTTGTTTTAAAAGTAATCGTAACTTAAAAAAAACTCTGGCTACAATCTCCATGGCCTGTATGAACTCTGGCTTATCAAGTCTATGGAAAATACAATTAATATGAGTTGTATGGGTTGTATTATTAAGATGTTGTGTATGTGTTTACTTCAGGGTCCGTGCTGCACGGCGTCGTGCACGCTGAAGTTCGGCGACAAATGTCGGTCGGACAACGGATGTCGCGACGCCGCGCACTGTGACGGTCGCCGCGCCGCCTGCCCCGCCAGCAGACACAAACCCAACCGCACACGCTGCGACAAGGAGCTCGTCTGCTTCATGGGAGTACGTACACATGTTCACACATTCTTATCACTAACCTCATGCGCTTTTTTGAAAATAAAACTTTACTGTCTTAGAACTTAACTTAAATAATTTATATTTGACGAAATTTGCTTTAATTGAAATATTAATATGTGATCTGTGCAATGTTTTCCGGGGTACAGGAGTGCACAGGGTCCATCTGCCTGGCGTACGGGCTGGAGTCGTGTCAGTGCGGCGCGCGCGCAGACGACCCGCGCTCTGCGTGCGAGCTGTGCTGCCGCGCGCCCGGCGGACCTTGCCGCTCCTCCTTCCACTGGAACACACCGCCCTACGACGTGCCCGACATGTATGCCAAGCCTGGCACACCTTGCAACGACTACAATGGGTAATATAGCGCACTGTCCAATTATTTCTTCATATTACTTTGTCTGTATGTTATCCGAGAGCAGAACTATCTCCTAGGTATTTTTTTTAATAAAATACTTTTAATCCCAACAAGAATAAATGCACCTAGCATTTTAATTGTAAAACATGATCGAATCCACCTTCAAGTCTTCAAATTTAATAATGTTATGAAGAACCGATAATCTGGTGTAACAGATGTGGGCAAGTATGGTCGCTGCTTCGCAAAGATACCTTTGTTAAGCCATATTTCAAATATATGTCTGGTGATGGTGATGTAACGTTGTCGCTTGTTGCAGATACTGCGACGTGTTCCAGCGTTGCCGTGAGGTGGACCCATCAGGTCCGCTGGCAACACTGCGCAAGCTGCTGCTGTCAGACGAGAGCCTGGCCGGGTTCAGGCGCTGGGTGCTGCGCCACTGGTACGCCGTGCTGCTCATACTGCTCGCGGTCATCGCACTATTGGTACGGACGACATATACTAAGTTATAACGTTATTACAGAAAATGGCGGAGTACCAGCAATGAACCTAGATATCAGGCCCATAGGTGGGCACAGTTAATCAAAAAGTTAACTTCGTTAATCGTTAATTCGTTAAATAAAAATTTAACTTCGTTAATCGTTAAAGCGTTTAATTTACGAACATTTAACGCAAGTTAAAGTTAACAGTTAAAGTTAATTTTTGTTTATATTACGAGTATAAGGCGCAAGCGGGAAATGGCCATACGAATAATCTCCGAATCGTATGGACCGATTTTGTCGACACTTTCAATAGAACTTAGGCTATTTTTTTACTGCGCTTAGGAAATCTCGGGCGATCGCTAATCCTATCTATTGTTTAGTTCTATAATATACTAAAATATAATTTAGACAATAGGAGCGATGTACTAATGCCTGTACCATAATAATGACATAGCATGCACTAGTTACACACACTTATATACTACACTGACAATGATGGACTTTTTCAGTCAATTTTTTTATCGACAATCCGACGTCACGGAATTAGAGAGCTAGCTAAATTTAGACAACATAAATTTTCTATTAAACAGTAAGACATGTGATAATATTCAAAAGAAAACAATCAAAACTTTTGTGCAGTATTTACATTTATCTGTTACTACACTCGCGAGCAACCAAATCGACTCACCCCTTGACGGCGCCCGTATGCATTGATTTTACTAAAACGACAAACGTCAATTGTAAATATGATATGTCATTCGAAAGCTGAAGATGTCAGCTTTAATTTGATGTCATTTTTATTGAAATCCATTAATTATTTCTTAAGTTAATGACGTCTGAACGTAACAGTAGGAAAAATCGGAATTTATGAAAAGGGCCTAGGTCTCGTACTTTGGAAATTACACAAAAATTGGTAGAAATTAAAAAAAAATTATATTAAATCAATATTTTGTATTGCCCCCTCTAGCCTTTATTACAGCCTGCAGTCTGTTTTTCATTGAAATGATCAATTTTTTTACAATCTCTTGAGGAATGCCGTTCCACTCCTCTAACAATGCTGACTTTAGATTATCTACGCTCGAAGGGACTGGATTCCTGGCTCGAACCCTTCGTTTAAGTTCGTCCCATAAGTGCTCGATGGGATTCATATCCGAGATGAGCGCAGGCCAGTCCATCGTGAGCAATTCGACCTCTTCAAGAAATTGCCGAGTGACTCGTGCCGTGTGACAGCGGGCATTGTCGTGCATTAACACGAAGTCTTCGCCGACAAACCCTGCGTAGGGCACAACATGACTCAGTAGGATGTCGGTGATGTACCGATCAGCTGTTAGCCCGCCTCCTCGGCCGCCCCCAGGCATGAAAACAAGCTCAGTTTTTCCCTCTAAGGAAATACCAGCCCACATCATGCAGGCACCGCCGCCATACGCCACTGTTTCAGCAAAACAGCATTGGGAAAAACGTTCCGCCGGACGCTTGTAGACTCGGCTTCTCCTGTCACTGCCATGCAAACACATTCTGCACTCATCAGTAAACAGTACCGACCGCCAATGCGTAATGCTCCAATTGAGATGTTCTCGAGCAAATTCAAGGCGCGCTTGACGGTGGCCTGCAGTGAATTTGGGGCCCGTCGCAGGCCTTTTTGGCCTCAAATTGGCTTCCTTCAAACGTCTTCTCACCGTCCATTCACTTACAGCCACCCCTCGTGTATATCTCAATTCCTGTTGCACAACAACACCCGTGAGGTGTCGATTGCGCAGCGAGGTTGAGACAATGAAACAGTCGTCTCTCTCTGAAGTGCACCGGTGGCGGCTCGTTCTTGGTCTCTGATTAAAGGCACCAGTCTCTTGGAACCGTTTGTATACTCGGGACACTGCAGACTGGCTCAATTGGAGCTGGGCAGCGACTGCTCGCTGACTTAACCCTTGTTGCAACAAGGCAACAACTTGAACTGCTTTTTCTGGCGTGGTATCCATGGTTTCCCTAAAACTTTTAATGCAATTTACTGAGATGTGTACCGGTCAACTTGTGATAAGCGACTGATAAGGTAAACCGGATGTGGGCGGGTTTTATAGCGGGGAAAGGTAGCGCAACTCGTGGATACCTTATGGAGCAAATTTTCCCTGACGCCTAATTAAAATGCGTCATTAAATCAGCGCTTCAATTTTTTTTAGGGTATTCATGTTAAATGAGAGTATCAATCTTCAGCTCACGAATGACATATGATTTTTATAATTGACATTTGTCGTTTTAGCAAAATCAATGCATATGTGCGCCGTCAAGGGGTGAGTCGATTTGGTTGCTCTCGAGTGTATTTGCACCCGGATATTCATTTGCTCATACTCCAATAACTGAACATTTAATTTTATGTATAATTTGGTAATATTTTTTTATTTTATTTTAGCTAAGGGCCCACGAACAGACTTATCATTTTTTACGTACTTTTTATTTATTAATATAGATTTATTAATAAAACTTCTGACATCAGAGGAAACTTATTATAACATTGATAAATAAACTATATAACCAATCCAGTGATACATCTCAACGCATTAACTATACAACTGAGATGCCTTCGATAACTTCTATCATCTAATGATCTATCGTCCGATCTATTGTTATATGTTAAATCAAGTTAAATTACTCTCAGTGTATAGAGCATAAGTTACACGACATAACGAAAACAACCGATCGCGGGTGATGTCTTCTCTCTTTCTTATCACCTATAAAATCGTTATAGTTAATTAGTAAGAATATATTTTGAATTATTTTCAACGACATTCGATTAATTTTAAAATAAACTTTCGATATACGTAAAAAAATCGATGTCTTTTTTGTAAAGATCACTTGTGGCGACATTTCATATATTAAATTTAGTATAACACAGTTTAACATTATTTCACTAACATAATTATTTTATCTTTTTCCTCATTCTGTCTCGTTTTGTCGTATACTTTTTTTTTGTAAACAAACAAATTATCTTCGCTATTGTCTTTGCGCAGCGCACGTGCATCCCCGACCATTAGAAGGGTTGGGGCCATAAATCCATCGAGTTCGTTATCGCATTCTCTGTGCGGCTGTCCATTTGATCCTTTGTTCATATTTTAGTTGTTGTTAAAATTATTTTTCGTAGACTATGAAGAAGCCCCAAAAAAACAAACGACGGTAATAAACACCTAAATCCCTTTTGTTTTTGAGGAACGTTTATTGCGTGCACATTTCGTCTTTCGTATTTTTAAAGTTACTTTTCATTGTTTGTTTCTTATCTACGCAATGACAAAAAAATCCTATTTGTACGCTTTTTCAAATGAACCATAAACTATTTTTTTTTTATATTTTTTGTTGTCTTTAAACTCCAACATTAAAATAAACATTTTTGTCTGCAACAAAGTTTAGTTGTATTTTAGGTACGACGTTGAAGAGTAATGCACACTCGATTATTTTGATTGCAATTCAACGCAGTGTTTATCTTTTTTAATAGATTTTGCGTCTCACGTATAACAATTATTGTATTAAGAGCAAAGTGTTTTCGAACCTTATGTTGATTTTATAACAAAGTCTTGTTCTAAAAAAAGTGATGTTAAATAAATGAAAACCAGTTTAAATGTGAATAAAATGTAATAAAGACTTTTCGAGATATTTGTGTAAATGTGAAATAATTAATAAACTTTGAAGTTGTCTAGCGCCTAAACTTCGCAATTTTTGATAGAGGTAAGTTTGTTTAAATCGTCACTATTTTCTAACAAGGATTCTGTGGTACTCTTTTGATCACGTCTATCCCGGCCGCTCGGTGTATTGTATTTGTATAACATGCATCACACTCGCTCGTTCTCTCTCGTTCTCATTCACCATTCGACTCGCTGACGGTTGCCGATTATAGCCGAACTTACGAATGTAGCCTGTTGCATAATTTAAATAAAATGACAACACGTGAATAAGTGTCTATTGTAACAATTAACGGATTAAATTAACGGAAGTAGAATTTAACGGAAGTTAACAAGAGCGTTAACACTTTTTGAATTTAACTTAAAAGTTAATCCGTTAAGGAAAATGTTAACTTCGTTAATTAACGATTAACGGATTAACGAGTTAATGCCCACCTTTGATCAGGCCTATTTGTAACTAGTAGAAGAAATCGGAATTTTTACTTTTTAAGATTTTGCTATGTTTTAATTTCTAGATTAAATTTTAATATAAGTCACCGGACAATACATACTTGAGTTACGCCATTCTTAATTAAATTATTGCTGATTTACATTCAAATTTCATCTACACATTCAAAGATAACAAAATCTAAAAAAAAGTTTCTTACTCAAAGTGTCTCACGAAAGTGTAAATCAACAAGTTAAAATTTAAAGTGAGGTATTAAATGGATAAAAAAAATATATTAATTTATGTTCTACATAGCGATGCTGCCGTATTCTCGACACTGAGTTTGACGTTGACCCTAAATGTTAACGTCCTAGTAATATAAGGTACACAAACGATATTAAGTGCTAAAAGTGTTTCATTCCTATTTCTTACATTTTCAACATTATACAAATTGTAATTTGTAGATTAATAATCAAAGCTAGTTTTGCTCAAATTTTCTTAAACATTTAAATCATTTTCTTTTACCATTTTCAATTACACATTCACATATGAAATGCATCGTAAGATCTAGTTTCATATTTAGGTGACATTTCTGTACAAAGACATTTTTCAAAAAGAATAAAAGAGATGACTTCTATGTGTGTTAGTGGAAACTCGGCTAAAATAGATATCATTAAAGAGACTATATTAATGCTAGAAATGAACCTTCTGTGGCAAACAAAAACTTAATTTTTTTTTACTTCTATAATGCTATAATATATGACAAAGATTTGTATGGAATTTATACAATGTATTGCTAGTTCCAGTTACCTTATTCACAGAAAAATAAGTGTTTTGCGTAATTTTAACTAAAAAAAAATATAAATATAAACATTTTAAATATTTATCGTACATAACTATCGTGTTATTTCAGTTTGCAAGTACCCGTTTCCTCGGCCGTCACGGCAAGAAGCTCAAGTCCGTCACCATCATCCACTCCTCGACAACGGAGACCGTCCGTCTGCCAGACGCCGCTGACCAGGGCCTCATCGTGCACACCGCTGTCAGGTAACTCTATACTTCTGTATTCATAAGAAAAGAAAAGAATACCTAACTCTATTATTAATTTATGGCTGACATTTAAAACTGAGCTAACTGTCTGGATTCCGTCATCACGGAATTAAAAAAAACTTAATAACCTATGTGTTCATCTAGCCTATGTTCTACATCTGTGCCAAATTTCATCAAACTAGTTGAGCCGTTCCGGAGATACCTTCTAACAAACATCCATTCATCCATCCATCCATTCACATTTCTAATATTAGTAAGAGATTTGTACATCGCACGGCATTGTTCCACTAATTTGGATTGGTAAAGCTATATCTAATATAAAATGTTAACTACGTTTCAGATCTAAACTGCCTCTAAAGAAGAAAGTAGCGTTACGAACTCGCGCTTATAAGATAAAGAAGGACCATCAGCACAAACTGGGAGACAAGGCATCGCCCTCCTACAACGCTAACAAGAAGAGGGTGAGGCAGATTTTAAATATTCATTTTTTTCCCCCGGATATAAGCAAATGTTTTTGTTGAGAGAATACAAAAGAAGAAAACATAATATTGATATTTCACATTCTATAATTTTTACAAACTACCAAATTTATAAATATCGTGAATCTTTCTTTTTTCAGAAACCAAACACTCTGTCGAAGCCAGAAGAAAGTCATAAAGTAACAAAAGAGAGCGCAGCAGTTGTGACAAACTCTGACGGAAAGTCTCCGAAACACATCCTTCTGACGAAACATAAAGGAAAAGTCAAGAAACGCAAGGCGAAGGTGAAGAGCGCGACGATAGACTACAGCTCGATGCAGAAACATCCAGCCTCTCCCGTCAAGGACTCTGAGGCCTTGTCCAAGGTGCAAAAATGGCTGCTCAGCTCGCCGCAGCCCACCGCCATACCCAAGTCTAAATCCATCCCCCTCGGTCTCACAGAACGAACGAGCCGCCAAGTTACGAAGAGCGCTCGCAAAACTAGACCCTCCAAGAGTGCAACCAACCTTCTCTCCGGCGAGAAGGCTCGACTTCAAGTCGTGTTCAAGCCTCCGTTCAGATTCAGCGTTAAGATTTGTAAAAGCGACAAAACTAAAGTCGTTTTGGACAAATCGTCGAAGCCCGACGTTGATAGGAAACGCCACGATCTAACACAACAGCTCGGCTCGGCGGACCTCGGCAAAGTCATCGCTAACAAACCTAAGCATACCAGTGCGGCTAAGACTAGTGTAGATAACACGACTAACAGCACTAACTCAGATAAAACGCAGGGCCAAGATAAAGTCGCGCACGGATACGAGAACCTGCTCCCGCGCAGCGCCAGCGACTGCAAGCTCGGCAAGAAGCTGCCAGAAGCGAAACATCGCAACGGACACAAGAAGAGCAACTCCGTCGGACAAAAGCGGGAGACGACCGAGAGCAGACAGAATCTGATCTCGCAGGACGACGGCGACGCCAACAACTGCCACGTGTACGAAAATGTGCTCGTGTCGGACAAGGACAGCTTCGTGCCTCGGAGCTGCAGCATGCCGCGCCGCCAGCCCCCCGCCGCCATCGCGCGCCAGGCCAGCCACGGCCATCTGCCGCGCGCGCAGCCCCGCCCGCATCCCGCCGCGCACCGCCACAGCACCAGCACCAGCAACATGCGCACGCGCACCGCCAGCACCGACGACCTGGACCACTTCTACAGCGTCATAGACACGCTGCGCCGCGACAACGCCGCCTGCGACACCAACACCACCAGCTCCTCCGGCAGCAGCCGACACGACGCCAAGTCGCGCCCGAGCAAGTCGTCCCGACAGAACAGTCTGGTCGACAAGGCGCGGGTGACGCAGACCGACGGCAAAATGAGACGGCAGTCGAGCGAGGCGGAGCTCGCCCAGGCCGAGCCGGAAGGTCCCCGCGGGTTCCAGCTGGTCGTCGGCAAGGACAAGTTGAAGCGTCAGCTGAGCGACAACGAGTTGAGCAGGTCGCGTCTGCACCTGGCGATGCCGATGTCCGCTGGTGCCGAGCCGCGCCAGGCGTTCTGTTGGAACAAGCGCGCCAGCCTCGACTGCGAGTCCTCGTTGCCGGCCGCACCGCGCTCCCCGCACAAGCAGAGGAGCAAACTGAAAGCGACCTACACCTTCGGAGAACTGAAGAATACCGTCCCCAACGCGACCGACTCCAGCGATGGCATCCACATCTCACCGGAGGACTT
The DNA here is from genome assembly GCF_912999745.1 of Papilio machaon. Lineage (NCBI taxonomy): Eukaryota > Metazoa > Arthropoda > Insecta > Lepidoptera > Papilionidae > Papilio > Papilio machaon. Next base: position 2,064,903 of record NC_059993.1, on the reverse strand, counting down.
CCTAAAGATCATAGACAATTAACATTCCATAGACTACTAGTTTTAAGTTTTTAAACTATGAACAAATAATCGATGTGTATATTAGATATACCTCCTGTGTATCTATTGACGGCTGATGTAAATATTGTAATTTGCTTTTAATAGTAAGATTAACATAACCTGCCACTGAAACAGGCCATTGTTCAGTTGTCTAAAAGTAACTTTTAAATACTAATAATACAACAAGACAAATATTCAATGCTAAAAGTTCTCTTAAATTTAGAATGAGACTTTATGTGAACCATTTAAGACTACTTTCTGATTATACTCAGTGTAATATTTAGTTTACAAATATAATAATTCCACTATGAAACCTAATAATATTATTTTCTTATATTTTTTAGTTGTAAGTTCGCATCGGCTTGTATAAAATCTCATCCTAAACTTCTTTATGGTCCTATGCTTCTCTATGGTATAAAATTTTATTTGAATCTGTGACAGTTCTATGACAATATGTCAGCATTTCCCGCCATGTCAAAGTTTGGACTAGCAATGGTCTCGTTTCACTGAACCATCTCTATAAATGAATCTCTATTTTTTCTACATACTATGTACCTATTGTACAAAATTTACTCATACATATGTAAAAGTGTTCATATGCTGTTACTTTATACATAGCAATGATCAATTATTTTACGCAAATCTCTTTTTAATTTATGTATTTTATCGCGTCTACATTAATGCAATATTGAATGTGCTTAGTACAATAATAATACTTCATAATATCGAAGTATAAGTTTGTTTTTTTAAATAGCTGTCAATTAAAATGTCAATCTGTTGTAGAATTAACTAAAATGTATCCGCACCACGAATCTCCTAACACAAGTAACAATTTAAAATTGATTCAGTCAATATAGACATCCCAGTGAAATGAATTTTAGCAGCACTATGAAGTTATGTAAATATAAAAGGGGCTTGGAAAAAAAGCTATTTACTCTATTCATTTTAACATGCAAAGTGCTTTAAAACTGTCATATATTTTTTTCTGTTTTATTTTTTTAATCTGTGCTATATTTTTCATAAGACAAACATTCCACGGGATCCTATTTCAAACAACTGAACAAATTAACATTTCAAATTAATAGAATAAGATGTTTAACGAAAATAAACTGTTTTTTAATAACGATGAGCATATTTTTCTATAAATATTGGAATCAATTCAAAATATAAATGAATAATTTTAATTGTGGTTAACTTTTGCGGCTGTTATTATTTTTAAGTTCTGCAATATCTGGGATGAAATATTGTAAAAACTGGCGTATTAGTGTGACAATATTAATGGACATACGGTGTAATTAATATTAAATGTAAATTATAATTGTTAGAACGCTATATAGTTGGTAGTTACACGAAACGAAGTTCACAATTATTCAGTTTTTCGTTACTTGGCTGGGCTTTTTAACAATTTACGAGTAAAAAATACATACATTCCAAATATTAATTCAAAAGTACAAATAATAAAAGTACAGTCTTTTTCTTTAATTATTTACTGTCTATAAATATTTTGCTACAGGGTGTTTTGTTTCTATTTTTATATTTCCATCTCAGATATACAGAAATATATGAGACGAGTGATGAATTGGTCGGCGCGAGCGCTTGCTGTGGCGTCTATGAGCTTCGTCGTAGGAAAGTAAGGGTAAAAGTAAAAGCTAGATAATGTAATGTATTAAAACTGATATCTAAGGCGATACTAAAAGTATTGGAGGTGTTACAAATTTGTATTTAAAATTCATTCTCTACGTGGGTAATGCGAGAATTTGTTATTAGTTTTATTGCTTACGCATTTCAAATCACAATCAACATACCAAGTGTCTTAAGATAGGTTATTGAATATTTGTTTGTCCATATTTCCTATAAAATTCATATAACCTCTTTTGTAAAGTGTACAACATTCGCTTGATTTTTATTTCCAAGTGTTGACTAATACCTCTCTATAAATCTATATAAATATAAAAAAATTAGGTATGTGTTGAATGTGAAATTCATAAAACTAAATGTGATTAGATTATATAAAATTGTTTAATAATTTTATAGTTCTTGTAAGTGCTAAATAATTCATATTAGTTAAATTCCAGAGTGTATATTCGATTAAGATTACAGTATTTCATTTTTCCCTTTTAATTTGATCGTTATCAGGTAATCAAATTGCAAGTCTGGCATTATCTTTCTATTTGTTCCAAGTGCCTTATGACCAAATTAAATACATTCCTACATATTAGTAAAGCCAAGGCTAAATTGTTTTTGCATTTATCTTTATTAATTATTTCCATATATACCAATAAATAATCTAAATCTGAAGATCCATTCAAAAAACGAAATTATGTAGCATTTAAAAATATTTAGAAATATTTGCATATGTATCCAATTTCCAGTACTTAATTAGTCTGTGATAGAGTATGTTTTATTATCTGTTGTAATTATATTTAATAGTTCATGCAATTAGTTTACCTGAATGTTAATATTATAATATGTATCCCGACGGCAAATACAAATTTGTAATAAATTCATTTTCTAACGTTTACTATTTTTTCTGTATTTTTTAAACAATTAAATGATCCATTAAATAAAGTGGTTTTCTTAACGCTCAGTTATAATAAAATAACTCACAACCCTGTCATTAAATAATTATACTTTTTTTTATTTTAAAAATTGTAAAAGTTAACACGGCAACTAAACATTCAACTTTTTTTTTCAAAAATGCATTGTCATAATTTTTATTTTTAAAAAATACGTTTAAAATAATTTTGTAACCTAGTAAATTATTATTTTAACAAAAATAAAGCTTCTTATAAAATATATTTTACATCAATAATATTTAAAACTTAATAAAATAAAACTGGCGAATTACAAATTCGTACCATGGCTGATTTAAGAAAATAAAATTTATATTTTTCTTTTGTTCCCTTAGTTGTTACCTTTCAAAAGTCGTTTTGTCAAATACAGTACAAACGTATTGCATGTAATATTTATTAATTTAACCTGGAATGGCACCAATACGGTACAGTCTCCACTATGAAGATTATTCAGAACACATAATGTCCAGGTTTGGAAAACTTTTACAAATGCAATCTTTAGTGGACATGACACTCATGTGCAGTTCCCACACTTTGCGCGTCCACAAAGCAGTTCTGGCAGCAAGTAGTGCGTATTTCCAGGTAATACTAAATTTGTACGTTATTTGCCTATAAAATAAACGTTTGATTTAAATGAACGGTTTTCATATGTAGGAGTTAACGCCTCATAATTTTTTTTTCAGGAATTGTTGCAAAAACAATCTGGAGAACCGCTGATAATATTAAAAATACGCTTTAGTGTACTTAAATCATTGGTAGAGTTCATGTATTGTGGAAAAACTCAATGTCTAGAAGAAAATTTAGATGAATTAGTTTCAGCGGCACAATTTTTAAAAATCAAAGGTTTATCAAAAGTGACGAAAGAAGGTCTCGGAATTACTAAACACAGTAAGGTTCATTTTAATTTTCTATATTGCTTTTTTCGATTTTATTAAATATGTTCCAAACCTAACCTATTCAGTTTAGTTTTTTTTAATGTAATTAAACATGTCCAAACCAAACCTAACCTATTTTTTACGGTTTTTTTTTGTGTTTTTATTTTTTCAAAATAAGATAAGACTCCCAAAACATAACTTCATAAATAAGATCGTTTGTATTACCAAAAATAACTTTGAGACAAAATATATAACCTCACCTTTCACTCACACAACTCAAACCCAACTCGAACCTTTCCCGGATGTTTTTTTCTCATTAACAGTATATTTAAATAAGAGAAATGAGTAAACGTGCAGCGGGAACACCTAGGTAACCTATAATTGCCACGCAACATATTAAAAAGCAATAATAATTTTTAGAGATATTTTAATATTTAGTCTGGTTAATGTGAATAATTGTAAATTATTAAATTATTATCAGTACTTTTTTATTTTATTTTTGTTTTTAAATTACACCGTGGCATGCGAGCAAGCGGCCACCTGAATTCGCCGAAATGGCAAAGCGACTGCTGCCCTTAGAAATCTACAAATGCAGATGCGTTGCCTACCATTAATCGACAGAGGAGACGCACAAAAAGGGAATGTTTCCCCTTCCTATGCACCTTCTCCTCCATCAAATCCACTTCCCCTTCCCATTTTTTTCCTTGTAAGAAAAGGGTAGGAAAATAAGGAAGACTAAAACTAGGCAACAAACTCATCAAACGAAACGCGGAATTACTTCCACTTCACGCCTGTCTTCTGTGTGGACGTGGTATTGCACCAGGCGAGGAGACCCATTCGTGCAACAGATGTTGTTACTGGCGTCTACCTCTGTTAAATCAAGTTATCAGTTACCTCAAGTTATTGTAATTTGTTTCAAAGGCGAGTTGCCAGTGTTCACGCCGCCCGTGGTTATTAGTCGACCGCCGCAGTCTCTAATCAATCTACATGCTCAGGTATTACCTTCATTGTATACCAAATTGTTTCCATTTTATTACATTGTAACTAGCTGTCGCTAAAAAAACTAAATGCGGGGGGGGGGGGTTTATGGCCAATTCTCAGACCTACTGAATATGCTCACATACTTTCATGAGAATCGGTCAAGCCGTTTCGGAGGAGTTCAAGTTCGAACCCGTGGCACAAGAATTTTATATATAAAATAATTCGACCACAATAACATGATATCTCGATGACGTCACAGCGGATAGATAGCGGATACATATCCAAGAAAGTAGTAGAAATAGATTATAGCAACATAACATATACGTTATAACAAATATATAATGAATTTATATGTACAAGGATACAATGGAGGCAAAGCCTCCGCCTGCTCCGCTGACGCCCTCCAGCTCCTGCCAGACCAACGACGCCATCAATCGGACTAACAAGGTACTTACAATAAAAACTTATTTAGGAAGAACCCAGCTTTTCGATTATTCTCTTCTCATCCGATTAACAAATAGGGTAATGTTTTTACACGTAAGTTTGTTTTATGTATGTTAGTTTGTGTGTATGTAAATTCTATTGTTACGGCCTACAGTAGTGACCTAGGGTATATTACATCTGCGCAACACACATTTTTTTTTTCTAGTGGACGTAAGAAGTTAAATTAAAATCTCTGAACCCGAGAATCACACTCATCACAACTTTGTTTTATATCGCTAAATCTACTTATTTTTCTGTGTATTCTAAAACAATAAAGTATGTCAAATCAGAGTTTTAGTTAAAAAAAAAAAAGTTTTAAAAGAACCCAATAAATGGTGCTATCCATTAAAGCCTCAGTCAGTAGGGTTATAGGTATATGAAATGTTGCTAGGACATGGTGGTCCGTATTCCTTTTGACATCGAAAATGGCGGTGGAGGCGGCGCGCCCGGCGCAGAGTACGCCGACACGACGCGCACCATTCGACCACGCAGAGGCAGACCTAGTATTAGGGTAAGTTCTTTTCTTCCCTTCTCTCCTCTTCTCTACTACTTATTACTACAACTCCATGTCACTGTCATGTTAATTCCACTGTCACAACAGTGATTTTCCATCTCGCTCTAAAACTACGCTCTTATTTTGGGGCCATTTTCATGTTTCTTTGAAACCATAATTTTTTAAAGTTCGCTTTATCGTTTTGATTATTGTAATGGTTGTTTGAAGTGAGTTAGATGTCGTTTTGTTATCAGCGGGCGTCAGGTTGGGAGGGCGGCGGCGCACTTGGCCGCGCCACAGAGCGCGCGCTGCTGCGCAGAGAACAGGACTCCCGCAAGGCCATACACCAACTCAAGCATCTACAGACCAGGCACATGCAGGTACTACACAATACATGTCAAGGTTACATCACATCACAGCTATAGAAGAGTTCAAATCTAAATATACTATCTACAGAACATTGAATATCTCATGTTTATTGCAGGACTACATGGACCGAGTGACTCTGTCGCAGGCCGTGGACAGCATATGCGACCCGGAGTCTACCACCAACAACTACTTGAACATCGACAACGACCTCATGTACATGGACCAGACCGTGTCCTCCAACGTCCTCGACCAGGGGATGTCGTTCTCCAAGGACTCCCTGATAAACGAAACCATAACGTCGAGCTTCGCCAACACGAGCACGACCAACTCCGGCAGCGATAACTCCGGCGCCGGCATCGGCACCGCCATGTCGCAGTACGTGAACGCTCTGAAGAGCGCCGGCCTGCCCACAGACCTGCCGATACTCTTCGAATCTGGCGACGGCTCCTACATCAATGTCAATGAACAGGTCCTCCTAGACATGGTGCAGAGCAACGAGATACAATATGAAGTAATCGAGCAGCCAAATATAATTGAAAAAGTTGCCGACCCCAGCGAAATTAAAAGCATCGACGATCTTTCGAAGTCGATAGAGCGAGGGGAGATGCTCATCAACTCGAAGAGCTACAACGACAGCAACTATGACAAGGATCCGCAGTACAGTCGGCACGAAGATGCTATCAACAGTCTCAGTGCCATTTTACCTGATAATCTAGAACCGTTTGGTGACCAACAGAACTATGTCGTTCTCGGCCAGGATCTGCAAGAGAGTCAATCTAACTTGGATCCGGTGAACTCGCACGACTTCTCCTGCATCGACAGTGACATGCAGTTCTTTACCAAATCTATGAGTGACGATGTCAAAAAGTTTTACGAGGACCAGCAGTTGAGCGATGCTCGCGTCATGGAGCAGCTCTGCCCGAGCACATCGCTCGACACCAGTTTCAACATGTCTTTGTTGGACTCCAAGATCTCCAATCTCAACGAAAACATGACTCAACCGTACGACTCGTTAAATAATGAAGATTTAAGAAGAAATGAAGACTGCTACGACTTTAGTTTGCCGCTGCCGCAGAGCTCCGACTTCAAAGAAGATCCTCTAGACTGTTTGATTTCCAGTTCGAAACAAAACGATGACGTCAGAAATAATTTCAACGACCACGACGAGTTAGACAAGAGGGTGCAGGAGAGAGACGATTTAATTAAAGATTTAATGAACATAGAAGAAAAGATTAAGCTCGAAAGCAGAACTGATAAGAAAGAAACGTCGACAATGAATAACGATTTTAACGTTGAAGAGGTTTTTCAGAAAGAAGTATGTGATATGAACCAAACGCAGTACAACACGAGTGCAGCGGAAACAACAAAAGACCACGAACAGACTAATTTACAATGGGACAATGTAACGGTAAGCGAAAATGTTCTTGAAAAAAATTGTGAACCAGAGAATGTTTCAAATAATTTGAATAAATCAAATAATAATCTACATGACGACAAAAATAATAGCGCTACGTATTCAGATCCTATAATAGATCTGACGGAACGCATAGACTCGTCCAATCAATGGGATGATATATTACATGAAAATGAAGTAAATAAAGAAAACTTAGTGCCTTGTTCAAATCATGACAGTTCGAGACTAGAAGGAGACATACCGTTTGCAGTCGGCTTGCTGCCGCTGAAACATGTTCAAAACACAGATGACGAAGTTTTGCTAAAAAGAAAAGTACCCAACGATTCTGATAGCTTAGGTACTGTGGATGCAAAATGTTTAAAACGTAAGATTAAACACAAAAAATTGTCATAATGATATCGTGTAATTAAAGCATGTTTTTCAAGACAGTTTTTTTATTTTTAAATAAAAGTAGTTGATATTGTTACGTGCTAGGGTTCGAGGAATTTGGAGAGAAAAACCTGCTGACTCTTTGAAGACTTTATTGAACTAACACTAGGTCCAACACAAAGCACTAGGTCCAATCACAAAGCACTAACGATGTCCTAGGTCGTAGCCAAGTAGAAGGTTTCCCTTGTATCGCTGGTTGTCGCTTCGAAGTCGCCTCGAAGGTAGCTCAAACTGAACTGACTCGCTCGCCTCCCTGCGGCTATTTATATAGGCCGAGTCGAGTCCGAGACCATTCCAGAAAGTTCCTTTCTGGAACGTTTCCAAAAGGCGCGGACGTCATCGACCGGTTTGGACGCTTCCGGAAAGACGACTCATTTCTCACGCTCGCGCGCCGCGGTTTTCGAGATACTTCCAGTTTTATAATTTCACAACAGTACCTCTAACGCCATCTAGTGTTGAGTAGAGGGTTTCACGTGACTTTGTACGTTCGTAACAATATGTAGGACAAGGAGTTTTAACAGTGGTAGACGGCAGCAACATCAATTGCACGAATGTGTCGGCTCTCCCGCTCCAATACCACGACCACACAGAAGAAAGGCGTGAAGTGGAAGCAATTCCGTGTTTTGTCTGCAGAGTGTAGTGCCGGAGGCCTAATTTTAGTCCTCTTTCCCTCCACATCCCTTTTCTTACAAGGAAAGGATGGGAAGTTGAGGTGGATATGATGGAGGAGGAGATGCATAGGAGGGTTAAATATTCTCTTTTTGTTCGTCTCCTCCTTCGTCGATTGAGGGCAGGCAACGCATCAGCAATTGTGAATGTCTATGGGCAGAGGTCGCTTCGCCATTTCGGAGAATTCATGTGGCCGCTTGCTCGTTTCCCACCTTGTAATATAAAAAAAAGAGTTCGGCAATTTATTAAAAAATGTGCTGATTGTCGACGGGTTTTGGTTTTGGATTGGAACGCAGTATATGAAATAAAATATTAATATTGTGTGGACATATTTATTGTAAACATATTTTTAACCTGACGTACATTGATATGAGATACTTTAAAGCAGTCCTGATATACAAAAATATACAGATTTAAATACCAACAAGCAATATACAGAGCATATACACAGTATTGTCGTAAATATGTAGATAATAGTTGCAGTCAAACGTTAAATATATAAAACTAAAGATATTTGTACTGAACTTACCATGGGTTTCCGAAACTAAACCTCTGAAAATATTGTTCTCTGTTTTGTCAAAGATAGGAATGACGATATGTTTTATACAGAGATTTTGGTCTCAGAAACCCATGGTTACAGATATAAAATTATATATGTCCACTTTAACTTCATTTTAGTCCTAACCTGAATACATTGTTATTTTTAAAAATGGCTCGGATTGGTGGTATTAAACAAGCAGAATATCTCAAGTATGTCAATATCATCAAAGAGATTCACATGAATATTAAATTAAAAGTAATAATATCATAAAAACTACAAATTTATTGTCTACTTCTAAAGTACAAAAATATTTTCAGATTCTATGAGTAGAAATAAAACTCTAACAGTCAAAATTAATGATCAACTTCACTTAAATCTAGCAATCTTAGATAATACAATGAAACCGTTTTAATTTTAGTGAAAATAAAATTAAACAATCAACTTATTCCGAAAATAAACACAATGGGCGGACACAATATCACAACCTACAACAAAAAATACAGATGTAAAAGTTAAAAAATATGAGAAAATTAAAAAAAATATTGCTTACAAAGTTGATATTAATAAAAACCAGCTTCATTATCAAACACAGATCTTATAAAATACTTATATATTAATCACGAATAATTGCAAATATGTATAATGAATAACAATAATAAGAGAGCTGTTATTGGAATGGATTTATGTTGTAAAGCGGCATCTCTCACGTAATATCCGTAAGCATCGCTGTGGTAGTCGCCCATCTGGAATGTGATAGGTGGGGAGGACATTCGGCCGTCCCCTCCGTTGGAGTAGGCCAGCACTCGCAGGTTGTACGACTTGCCCGGAGTCAGGTTCGTCACATATGCCTCCAACTTCTGTTCCACTTCGACCAACGTGTCATTGGCAGTGCTCATGTCTTGGTCTATCTCCCAAACTCTCACCTGGAAAGGAAATATTCACAATATAGGCTGGATTTTTAGCTGTTACAGCCGTTTTTTATGGAAGCTGCTAAAATTCTGGCAGTATGCTGACTTTCTTGCTGAGCTTTATTTTTATTTAAGGTTTAGTTTATGTGAGTATGTAAGTAAACATTACCTTATATCCGATAAGCGGCTCCTCCTCGTCGGTGGGCTGCACGTAGCGCCACACGACGCGCACAGTGCTGGGGTTGACGGCCCACACGTTGACGGAGGCTGGCGGCTTCTGCGGCGCCTTGCGGAACGTGCGCTCCAAGAATCGCTCGCTCTCAGGACCCTCGCCCGCTGAGTTAAATGCCATTACCTGGAAATTAGTAGATAAACAAATGTAGGATTATTTTTCCTAAAGGTTACATTGTGAGTTATTTAATGTAAATACATACCTTTACGTAGTAATAAGTATCAGGCTGCAATCCCACAATGAGAGCCCAGTTTCTGGTCGTCCGTGACAGGTAGTAAATGCATTCCTCTTCTTTGTTTTCTTGTTTCCAGTACTTGAGGCGGTGGCCTATGAGCCTGCCTCGCAGGCGGTCGCGCGACTGATCGATGGGATCCCAGGTAACGTTGAGCGCGGTCGAGTTGAAGGAGCGCGAGTAGACCTGCTGGGGCGCCACCTGCGGCATGTCCTCCGCTGAGTAGATGGTGGCCACCTCGCTCTCCGGCCCCGCGCCCAGGCTGTTCAGGGCCTGCACTTTAACGTTGTACGGCGTGTAGAAGTAATTTAATGACACATGAACGACATGCATTCCCACGTTACCGTATTCTTTAAGCAGGAGCGACTGGAATTCGACTTCAGTGCCGTTTCGGCGCCAAAATATTTTGTAGTGTATGCCGGGTCCGTTCTGAAGGTGAGGCGGGAGCGGCGTCCAAGTGATCGTAAGATCACCAATCTTGCCCCCGCCCCCGCCCACGTTGGCCGGAGCTTGATACGGCTTGTCCGGTAACGTCGAGAATTGCGGACTCGGTGCGGATGGTTTTCCTACCCCCAGTGCGTTAACGGCCTGAACCCTGAACTCGTACACGGATCCTGGCATAAGGGCCGTGTTTATAATCGCTCGTTTTCGACCATTGTATCGATCTACTTCTATTATATTACCTATGTTATCACTAATCACTGTCCAGGAAGAATTCCACTGCGTCCGACCGGTGAGGACGTACGAGGTCACCGGGCGACCGTTGGAGTTACTGTCAGTCCATTCGAGCGTAATAGAAGACCGGCCAATGTTCATAATCTGCAAGCCACCGGGCGGCCCCGGCGGTCCTTCGATTCGCAGCTGAGTGTGAGATGAAATACGGCCGATTGCAGATTTAACGACACATTCATAGTCGCCCACGTCGGATAGCGAAACATCGAAAATGGTTAGCTCTCCGCCATCTATCTTTATTCTCCTATCAGCATACATATCTGATTCGTCCTTAAGTCTCATACCATTGTGATTCCAAAGATAAGCAGTGTCCAAGATCGGATCAATTTCTGCATTACAATGTAGGAATATAACTTCGCCGACTTGTGTTGTTATTCGAGGTGGGAGGCGCTCCAAAAATCGTGGGGTCCTTAAAACTATAAGACGGCCCCTGCTCTCATCAGATCCATACTGATTCTTTGCAACACAAGTGTAGACCCCTTCATCATCTCGGGAGAGCTGTCTTATGATGAGATTACCCGTCTCCGTTATGAATCTTTTACCCCCAGCACCGATGACAATATTGTCTTTTTTCCATGTAAAAGTGGGTTTAGGAGCGGCTTCTGGATTGCATCTCAGTGTTACATTACCTCCTTCTGAGCCATATGTTTCAGATTCTAGAGGTTTCTTTTTAAATGATGGTTTTAATGATAAAACCCGCAACTGACCTGTTGAATATTTAGCTTTTAATTGATTTTTTGCTTCACATTGATACATGCCTGGATCCCTGGTGGGGTCCAAAAATTTTATGATTAATACATTATCTTGTATAATATATCTGTCTCTATCTTCATCCTCTAATGTGTCCATAGAAAGTTTGACACCATTTTTCCACCATGTGTAATTAACATCTGGAATGCCAAATGCTTCACAGTTCCAATGCAGATCTCCCTTGTTGTCCATGTGTTTGTCGGCAAGAGGTATAGTAAAATTGGGCTCAGCCTGAACTTTTAGAAACACACTATTGTGTATGTTAGCTCTATCATTACGTACATCACACACATATTCACCTTCATCCTCTACACCAACATTAGGTATTGTCAGAACTCGATCGTAGTTACTAAAGTGGGCTTTTCTCGGTATATTTCCATTCTTCCTTGTCCAGTTATATGATGGTACTGGATAGCCAAAAGAGACGCATTCCAATCTTACTTCTTGCCCTACAACTGGGGCATCAGGAAAGACTTTTGGAAAATTATTTGCGAACTTAAGTTGTTGGTAATCAGAATGTGGATAAACATACAAGGGGAAAAAGGGACCATTTCTTCCAGCATCTGAGACCTTGCTCATTACATTACAACTGTAATTACCTCGATCTATTGTTTCAAGAGCTGAAAAATATAATCCACCATCATAGGATACGAATAATCTTTTATCCTCCTCAACAAGGTTAGGGAAATAATTTCTAGCCCAGAGGAAATTAACAGATGGATAATATGAGGGAGGGTCACAGGACATTACTTTACCCCAGTACTGATTACCACTCTCAATGGGTCTCTTTTGGTTAAACTCTCTTATGAAACCAAATGATAATCTTACAGATTCAGATCGGACAGTGCCAAATTTATTAGAAGCTGTACAGTGATATTGTGTATTGTCTGTTTCTGCATTTGGATTATAAATCATCAGGGTACCACCACTTAATATAAACCTAGAATCCAATAATGGGTCTATTTCTGTAAAAACCAGTTTATCAACTTGATAATCTTCTCTAAACCATTTGTATGTTGGAGCCGGAAAGCCACCGGCAATGCAGGTTAACTGAACATAATGATTTCTCAATGGATCATAAATTGTGTCAACAGGTTCTTTAGTTAAAAATGGCCCTCTTGGTATAGCTTCAGGATCAAATCTCTCTAAACCATATGTAAATGATCTTTCTTCTTCAATTAAATAATGCAATCTTTGTGTTTGTCCTTCACAAATAAAATGGTAATACTGTGTGCCCTCCACAGGAGCTAGCCCCCAGCGACCTTCCTCATGCATAAATCTATAAACTAAGTAGTCTAGTGGATATAGATTGTAACTTGTTAGTGTTAATTTATGATCATCAAAGAAGGCATTTTCTAAACCTGTCAGTTGTGAACCATCGCCCTCGTTAGCCCAGTAGCCTGGAGACTGCTGATGTGCACCAATATACCATGAGCCTTTCTGAGGATCTAACTTCATGAGGTTAGTAATAATAAACCCATGCTCCTCAGGAGTGTTAACTGATGCCAAATCGGCACTGTACGCTTGGCAAATTTTACGAGCTTCATTTCTCGGTCGATCCGGTGACTTTGTGAAGCGGTAACATGATTCTCTGTAGCGAATCCAATTAGGTGGACATCTATACCTCTCCTCGTAGTCTAAACCCGCATAATAGTTTGCCGTATTTTGGGGATCAACATCGTTATCTCCATTGTTGTATGTATCAGAGTTAGCGCTGTTCTGATAAAAAGAACTTTGTGGCTGGACGTATTCATTGCCGTTTACGGGAAAACTACCGTACGGCACCTGTGGATTTTGTCGATATACTGACCCGTTAAGGCTTTGGTCCTGTTGGTTTGGTCCTGGTTTATAATTCGGATTAAATGGTATTGATGTTTCCATTCCCTGACTCCTCGCATAATGAGTAACGGCCAGTAGAATAATAAAACTCTTCATATTTTTCCTATTATTTAACAAAACAGAACGAAACCTTTGTTTAAACACCATTTTGTCATCACCACATCTTTAAAAGGGACTGCTTCTACAATCCTCTTTTTCTAAAATTCAAACAATGTATTTTAACGAAAACAAGAAATTGCCTCGCCCTGTTTTTATGCATAAAAACGTAAACGGTGATCGGCGAACGGCGGAACGATGAACGGTGAATGATGTTGATAGGGATGTGATCGGAGATTGCAAAATCTAATTCTTGAGACGTAAGAAATAGATTTTAGCTCTAAATTGATTTATTTTACTAGAATTTCGACAACAAATCTTATTTAGAAAAATAAAATAGAAAGACACAGCATGATAAAAAAAATTTGGACATTCATAACTAACCCCTAAAGAAGCAGATTTATTTCCACGTGGTAAATGTGAACTTGAAGGAAAATATATTTTTAAAGAATATTATTCAAGACCTCGACTTTTTTGTGAAAAGAGTTGGCGATTTGGAAGTCAATAAATTATTTTTCAATTTGAACCGATTCCAAAATCAATATTTTTCAAAAAGAGTGCTTCCCTAGACGTAAACCACAGTACTAAATTTTACGAGGATCTTATGGTAACCCTGTGTCTATCGTGAGCGATAATATCACTGAGATCGGGTCGTAACCTTCGACCCGTGCAAAAATACAGTTACTCGAGACTCGAAATCCAACTTCAAAAATATACTACACAATCGTTCATACAAAATTATAATGTTAATACATGTCGTCCATCACCAAACATCGAATTGATTATATGAAAAAGAATATTTTTATCTTTTTGAAGGAGTTGACGCTTGACGCCAGAGCCGTTGAAGTTAGTCAAGTTGACAGTACGTACACCCCTAGCACGTTAGATCTGCGCGATCGGATCTTTGAGACCCAATCACTATTCCAACGGACTGAGCTGGGCATTAACTCGTTAATCCGTTAATCGTTAATTAACGAAGTTAACATTTTGCTTAACGGATTAACTTTTAAGTTAACTTCAAAAAGTGTTAACGCTTTTGTTAACTTCCGTTAAACTCAACTTCCGTTAATAAAAGTCCGTTAATCGTTAAATTAGAAACTTGGAGACGTGCTGTCATTTTGTTTAAATTACGCGCCACGCCAGGTTCGTAAATTCAGCTATGTTAGGAGACTGTCGGCGACTCGAATGGTGAACTGATAATTGATATGTGAGGTGCACGTGCAAGTGTGATGCATCAGAACGTCCGTGAAAGACGTGACCAACAGGACAAAATCAAAAGAAGGTTCGAAATAGTATATTTCATTACGAGTATATAAAAGCACGAGTATGTAATAGCCCACATTCCATACGCTCTTCGTCCCTGCAATACGCCACTTTTTGAGCAACTGTATTAAAACACTTTTTTACTCGTGCTTTTTCTTTAGCTTTTCCAAACTCGTGCGTTCTCTTTCCCAACTGTCAAAATAATGTCTATTAAAAAGAAAAAAAAAACCACGAAGTTTTTACAAAAAAAAAATGTTTGAAGTTTTTATGATTCATACAAATATTTCTAAAAAGAAGCTCCTAATTTGTTACAATATCAGATTTAATGATTTGATTCAATGAATTAGGTCGGTTTCATTTAATCTTATCTCATTAAATTTAATTTTAATTTCATATAAATAAAAATAATCTACCGAAGACTTCGCTGTTTGGCATAGTTCCCGTTGCCTACCCAGAGTGGGTGAAGAAAACAAAAAAAACTCTGTTTGTATTCTTTTACGGTTGGCGACATTTTCCAAACATTTTAGTTAGTTGAGTTTATTGTGTTTTTATTATAATATTAAATTGCTTCATTTTTTCGCAACTGTATTTAGAATAGTTGTTTAGTACATGGGCGGAACTGCCATTACAACTTGTTCCAACTGTCAACCCTCACCTTCGGCTGCGCCTCGGCTCGGGTAGACATTTGTCGGAACTCTTTGCAATGACAGGCTTTCCGCACTCGTAATGAAATATACTATAATGCATTCATACTTGTCTCTAATGCTAATGTTTTATAGAATTAAGATTAATTTTTAATTTAATTTTTTATATTCATAAAAATTAATTTTATATTAATGAAAAATAATTTTTATAATTAAAAAAATCAAATTAATATTTTAAACAAGTGTCGCCACTATAAATGTGAAATTAGTATGTATAATTTTGGTATGGTTAACTGTTAACGATTAACTTTAACTTGCGTTAAATTTTCCAGAATTTAACGCTTTAACGATTAACGAAGTTAAATTTTTAATTAACGAATTAACGATTAACGAAGTTAACTTTTCGATTAACTGTGCCCACCTGTGCCAACGGATCAATCACAACACAAGGCCTACCTTATGGCAGTTTTTTGAAATTGACAGGGGAGTGTCTACAAATTTAAGGGTTACCAGTGAGCAAAAACTAACTTGTTCCAACCATGTTGCCATTCTAAGCAATTTAATTTCAAATTACTACCCGAACTCTCTTAGAAATAGAAAATAAACCTACATACAATAACATCATGCGTGATATATAGGATTTATTATTACGATAAGGTTAATTTTTTAATTTGTTTGGATAAACCAATTTAAAAAGTAAAAAATTATTACGAAGACTTTGGTCGTAATTTGTAAATAGATTGCTTGGAATGGCAACATAGACAACTTTCAGTAGTTAGGAAAGTTAGTTAGTTTATTCACTGTTACCCTTAATTTTTTAGGCGCCCCTTTATCATCAATGTCAAAAAATGCCATAAGATCACAAAGAACCAGAAACGCAGCATAAGATCCTTGTATACACAAGAATCTTATGACATCATATGAAGATCAAGGAGAAACAAAACTACATTTAAAATGCAGAAAAAAGACGTACTGGGAAATGCAAAATGTTACCAACTATAACATAAATTCTTTTGCTACTGTTCATATACATTATTTAAAAGGTGAAATAAAATACATTCAAATTGATCACTTTTTTATTTTCATGTTACCAACAAGAAGTATTGTGTCAATAATTATTATAATACTTATACTGTATGTACTGCTAACAACGGAGAGACATTATACATTGTGATTGTATACATCTTCATAATTTATTATCATCAAACCATTTCCGCGCACAAGATTATCTCCCTAGTATTATTTCATCACAGATTTATCATGTACTTGTTCGTTTTTTGTCTCCAATAAGAAATATAGGGCGGTTAGAACGGAGGTTGTCTCAAATGCGGAATATAAAATAAAAAAACTACTAAATTTATAATCTGTTCCAAAATGTCTTGTATATTACACAGTAAATAAATGCCGTAAGATACGCGTTGCGAGTAGGACGTAACCGGCAGTTAGACAAGATATCACTTCTGAATAAGTTAGAAAATAGTTTCGATCGTATTATTTACATTGTTTTTTTTTTTGCGATATGTTATTTATATAAATTTTTCCTAATTCTTTTATAGCATTGTATAAATAAACATAAATTGATATTCTAATTATTGTATATAAATGTACATTAATAAAACATATTTCGGGTAGACAAATATTGGCAAACATAACAATGAACAAAAAAAATGTACTCACTAAATAATAGAAGATAGAAAAAAAAATTCCTAACATAATCTCAAAACATGTATAGTGCAAACAATATAAACAGTACACAACAATTAATTATATAGCAGCGATGTGATAATAACGGACGTAGTGAACATTTTTACTATATGCATATTAAAGATAATTTTATACACACAGAATTGCATTTAGAATTGAATTAATGTCTCGCACTAATTTCTGTATCAGAAAATGTGAGATCTTAATATTTTAACACCGTTATATTGATGAATATTGCAAATTAAGTGCAGCAACTCCTAAACGTATGTCAAATACAAGAGTACTTGTGGTGTACCTGACAGTCAAATGATATTATGTGAAAAGTATGCAATCAATTTATATCATGAAATAATCGAGTAACAGTAATGAATATAGTTATTGGGTTAGGTTATTGATTGACTCTCAAGTTACCATTCCAATCCTGTGCCGGCCATCTCTGTTACACAAAAAAATTCATCTACCCACATCTCCTATTGCACACACAGATCAAATTATGCTAAACACTTATATAACATTATGGTAACTATATCTCATTAATTTAATTTAGTAATTACATTATCGTGCTGATGCACTTTAACTAACAACTAACTAACCCATACACCAACATTAAATAGCACCCATAATAATATCATACATAAGCGAGATTTAAACTATTTACAATAACATTATATACAGTATTTACATAGAATTTGAGAGTAAATACAACCTCTCTCACACTCAAAGCGAAGTAACATGAATACAATATTGGCTGCCTTAAATTATACAGTCTCATAAATCGAATATTCTTTGTTTGTTTACCTACGAGAGGTATAACCTTGTTCATTACAATATATCAGTCAAATCAGGTCGGTTTCAAGATCTTGTGGAATTATTGTTATATTTAAAATGGTTTGTATTATGCATGTTCATACAACAAAATAACTACATAAAAAGCACATTAATCTATAAAATATATGATTCTTGTATGTAATTTTATTGTCTAATGGCAAACTTGATTATTGTTTTCTTTCTTATAAAGTTTGCTGTTTCTTCTGTGTCGTGTTATTTCATTTGATTCTTTTAATGTTTATTTTAACAACCGATTAAGTTATAGACAACACTTAATATTTATAGCTTGTGTTTAATTATTAAATTTAAATTTATTGAGTCTAAAATAATGCACGCTATGAACACAATTAAGCGACATTTATCTAATATCAGCTAACGAGTACAGTCTCTATTTTGAGGAGCTGTCGAAGCTTGTCGGTAACCCTGATGAGGGCCACTTTGGAGGCTCTCACGTTGACCTTCTCCCCGGCGCAGAGCAGTTGGTGGCACTGCGCCCTCTCCAAGAATTCCTGGGTTCGAATCTCGCGTAGTAACTCCTTCGGAGATCCGGAACCGCAGTGTATTTGTTTCAGCAGACTATCTTTTGATTTTATCTGGAATTTTATAAAGTAGTATTAGTTGATATTTTATTTTAATAGTAGTTTGAACTCTCAAACTGACTGATATAGTGGGTAGATTTTATATCAATACATTCAGATAGCAGCGTAAGCATTTGATTGTTACTTATTTATAATAAAAAAAGTAAAAAAAAAACTGCTTGATATGGTTGTCAAAAGTGGTCACCTGTAAGACATTGGCGATGTCTTGCAGCAGACACCAGAGGCCGTCCACAGGCTGTCCGGTAGCAGAGCGCAGGCTGTAGAAGGGTGGCAGCGGCGCGTCTGTCGTCTGTATCTCCATGGTGGTGTCGGCGGGCGGCGGCGGAGTCGCGGGCGGCGGCGATTGCAGCGGGTCACAACCCAGCTCCTCGCAGTCTGACGATTGCACACATATAATTATTAGTACTATTTAGAAGCATAGATGAAGTATGTTGACTCTTGTATCATAAAATATGACAGAGAGTATGTTGTAGTGAACAGCTAATTAGATAATAAGGTCATTGGGAGTAAAATTAACCTTAGCGTTTGCCATATTATAGTCGAGTTCCAAGCAACATCAATTTCTTTTTCTTTCACAAAAGACAAAGGGATGAATAATTCTTAACTCACCGATGGGTTCAGTGGGTGGTGGGAAACGCCAGGGTTCCTGCGCTTGCCCCTGTACATCGGCGACGTGCAGGCGCAGCAGCAGCGCGGCGCCTCCCTCCGCCAGCTCGCCCGGCGTCTGCCCGGCGTACGTGCCAAGCAGCGGGTCCGCGCCGTAAGACAAGAGCAGCCGGATCACTTCCACATGACAGTTCTCAGACGCCTCGTGTAATGGTCTAAAAATATTTTTTTTTTAAATTATCGGTATCATTATTTAATCCAATTTAATGACGACGAATGATATTTACCTAATGCCCCCCTGTGCGGCGGCGGACACGTTGGCGCCGTATTGCAGCAGCAGGCGCGCAATGCGCACGTGTCCCCTGGCCGCGGCCACATGCAGCGGCGTGAAGCCCGCGTTGTCCTTAGCCGACGGATCCGCCTCCATTTTCTCCAAGCAGTATGCGACGCAATCCTGTAGTAACAACTCTATGTAGTACCGCAAAACTTTACTTTGTAACATTTAAAGATAAATAATGACGTAAACTTACAGTGAAGCCAAGTCTGGCGGCTCTATGCAGGTGTGTTTCTCCAATACTTTTATTAATAAACCAACTTTTAATCTCCTTCTGTATATCATGGACGGACTCTGGACTCGGTTTCGGTGCCGGCCGACGTATTTTGTTACAATTATTGTCATCTTTTCTTATCATTTTCTTCTTTTTCCGAATATAATCAAATCCGGAACTAAATTTTCTTCTTCCAAATAAACGTTTAAATCTTCGCTTTGTGTTCGTCTCTGCAGTTTCGGGAGTACTATTCTCTTCTTTTGCGTTGTCTTTGTTTTCCGGCGTTGGACTTTTCTCTTTCTTAACTTTATTAGAGGTGGATTCTTTACGTTTAGCATTGAATGTTTTCATCAAATTATTCCTCTTTTTTAACCGTAGCAAACGACCTTTAGCGTCATTTCGTTTCAGAGACTTAGTACTTCTCAAGCCATCTCGTATTGAGCTAGATCTCCGTTTCATCTTTTCTTTCGCTATTTTCCTTGGTTTAAATTTTGGTTTAGGTTCAGATTCTTTTTTAACTTCGACGATCTTTTCTTGTTGCGGCTCGGCTACTTCTTCTTGCCTGCATGAGGTCGGCGGCGCTGAGGCCGGTCTCTCATCTCCGAACACTTCTTTTATTGTAGCTCGTTGTTTCAGCACACGACTTTCGGTTCTTGTTCTAGTTTGTAATACCATCGGCGTAAATTCCTCCGTAGTACCAAGTAATCCATCGGTGTTCTTAATAAAGGCATTTCGAAATGCAGTAACAGTTTCTTTTCTGAATGCTCCCAAATAAAATATATCTTCCATTAGTTTTTCTTTCTTTGCACTAAGGTTGCCTTTGCTGCCATTTTTCACTAGACCTAAACCTGGGGTTGGTAGTAATTCTGACACATTTGAATTTTTTTGCATAATCTTAGCATTTTTTTCATCTTTGTCTTTGGATTTTTTCTTCGTTTCTTCCTTTTTTCCATATTTTTGTATGAGAACATCGACAATTGAGCTAGACTTCTTTTTGACTTTACAAGCAGAGAAAACAGTAGATGTTGAAGCTTCCGAGTCGTATTGGAGGCGATTAGGTGCGGAACAACTCGAATTTGAATCTAAATCACTATCCAAATTCATTTTATCAGGGCGTCTACCATATAGATCATCCGTCGCCGCCGATTGAGAGGATGACGGAGCGGGTGACAATGGGACAGGATCTAAGTCTGGAAGTGAAGTCGAACCCCGCGTAAATAAATTGGCTGAGCCTTTAGCAAATGGCTCTCCCGATCGTCCCCGAGGAATAGCTATAAGCCTCGTAGGCATGCGAAGAGATCTTTTGTATTTGTAAAGTTCGTCTTCCCATCCAGGATGAAAATTAGAGCCATCTCCAAAACCAGGTTTACGAATTGGTGTTGAACTATTGCTCGCACTGCTCGTATCTAATTTCTTTGATGGAGATGACTTAGTGGGAGTTTTGTTCGCTATTTCATTTTTGTTGTCGTCACTTTTATTTACTTTACGCACTCGAAGTCTACTCGCAACGCTCACATCATCGTCACTATCGGAACTAGAAATATCATTTCGTTTCTCATTTTTACTTTCAGCAATCGATGTTTTGCCTTTTGTTTTGGATATGAGCCTATTAGTCTTTCCCTTAGCTGGTTTTTCCACTTTATCTTTTGATATGGTTTCTGTAGATTTTCTACTATTAACACTGACTTGTTCATCGCAACACTCCAGCTTCACATACACAGATTTTTCTGATAAATCCTTTAACATTTGGTATTTAAGTTCTCTCTGGACTTTTTCTTTCATTATTTTACTTTTTATCAATGGTTCATCTTCATCTGTTGAATCCATTTCTTCTTTTATTACCGTTTTTGTTGGGAAGCTATCGTTTTTTACGGGTGTTGCAGAAGAGGTTGGTAAGGCATCTTTTTTTTCTAGTTTTGTTTTATTTTTCCCTTGTGTTTTTGATTTCTGAGTTTTCGCATCATCTTTTTTATCTTTATTTTCGACACTTTCATGATTTTCAATTTCATTCGGAATTTCAGTGAGAAGTTCTTCATGCTCAGTTACAATACTAGTTTCAGTTTCTATTTTTTCATCCTCATCAATAGGTTCTTGCTTAATTTCAATTACAGTCGTGGAAATTATTTCTGTTTTGTCTGAGCTGTTTTCTTCTGTTCCGAGTTTTACTACTTTTGGGATTTTCACTTCAGTTTCATGATCTAGAGTATCATTTCGTTTTCTATTATTTTTTTTCTTCAAACATCCTGTTTTGAGTTGCTCCATGAAACTATCACAAGCACTAGCCCAGTCTAAATCTTCAGGTGATGACTGGTCTACAGGTATTAAATTTTCAGGTTCTAAGCTCCCTAAAATATTTTCCGACTTAATTGAAGCTACTGCATCCTTTTCTATCTCGTCTATATTCATAGGTTCTGCTTTTACTTCTGAAATAAATTCATCAGTTGGTTTTTCATTTTTTATTACCGACTCTAATCGTAAGTTGTCTTCTCTTATCTGATTAAAAAGATGTTGTTTCTGAGACTTGGGAAGTATTTTCACCTTTTCGGAATCAGAATCAGAAGATTTGTCTTGTTTTTGATTGCTATCTTGAGATGGAGGCATTACTTTTAATTCCGCTTTAGTACGGATTCTAGCCGCGACATCATTTTCAGGTGATTTACTTTTTGGTTGAGAGTTTTCACATTTTTGATAAACAGAATCACGGGCGAAAGAGTCTACAGCCTTTGGCATTTGAATATGATGACCAAGTATGGGATTATTTTGATTAGATTGCATTTTCGGATTATTTTTATTCGTCGGTTCCTGTTCACCATCTTTAGTTAAATCGGTAATTTCTATAACAGAATCGTCTACGTCATCAAG
This sequence comes from Papilio machaon, assembly GCF_912999745.1. Taxonomy (NCBI): domain Eukaryota; kingdom Metazoa; phylum Arthropoda; class Insecta; order Lepidoptera; family Papilionidae; genus Papilio; species Papilio machaon. The sequence continues at coordinate 2,042,194 of NC_059993.1, read as the reverse complement.
GACAATTACATCTGATATCTGTCGAATAGGTCTTGTCGTTTCGACGTATCCCGTTTGTTTAGTCTCTAAACTATTTCTTAATATACTCAAAACGCTCTTATTTGCAGGACCGTTTTGCACATCTAAATGTTGAGGGTGTACATCTTTATGGCTCGGAATTTTCTGTATTACATGACGGCTACTAGTCGGAACTCTATCGTGGTAGTGAGCTTGATAATCACTAATATCGCGATTAAGTTTTTCTGGATAGACGGTGCGACTGTGTCTTTGAGTTGTGTGAGGGTGATGATCACGATACATGTTTGATGCTGTTACTCTTTTTTGATCATTTTGATAAGCCTCAAATCTTTTATGACTACTGTAACTGTATACAGGTCGACTCATTAGCTCATGTTGTTCACGTGCCGATTGGCTCATACGTTCTATCCGACTGTCTGAAGTCCATGTTTCATATCTCACTAATTTTTCCGGAATGTTGCTTACAATAGGTCCAGCTGGACGTTTTCGTTCTTCCATTACAATTTGGGGATCTTCTCGAACTCTTTCCGTTTGTCTTTCATCGGCAACTGATCTTGTGAGGTCTATTCTAGGAACATAATCTGTTCTAGGCTGAACGGGACCATTATATTTACTACGATCGGCGTAATGGTGGTGGCGAGATTCTACAGGATACGATATTCTCTCGGCAGCAGGTCTTGCAGTCTCGTAAGTTCCATTGTAGCGCACTGGTTGTGGAGGAGTTGCGCAATTATGATTCGTATTTCTATCTCTATATTGATTAAAGTCAGGTGCAAAATCAACTTTATGAGATACAATATAGCCCGGTAAAGACGGTACTTGGCGACTACTGGAAGTAGGACGCGGTTGCAAAGGAAGCGATTTACTTTCATAAGATGCCGAATCAATTGCATCATCTTGAGTCGTAGAAGAGTCTGCTGAGTTTTTAACAGTTTTTACGGACAAATCAAGAGGGGACTCTCTTTTTTTAGTCTGGTTCAATTCATTCACTATAGAAGTGACGGAAACCGTCATTCTTGTTTGTTGATTACTATATCCAGCCTTTATTGAAGACCGAGAGGGTGAACTCTGAACTTGATTCACTGGCGAATAATTGTAGCTTGTTTTAGCGACGGCCGCGCCTCGATATGATGTCCTCGGTTGGAGTGAAGCGTTATGCTGAATGGTCGGTACTGGCGCACTAGGCGCATATCTTACGTGAGATGTCGACGGTGAGGGATAATGGTAACTCGGTCTAGTATCGACAGATCTACTTTTCCCATGAAAATCAATTCGCGGCTGTATTCGCGTGGGCTCATTGCCCATCGGTTGAGTCTGCGCGCGCTCCGAAGGTCTCGCTGCGAAATGTGTATTCAAACCTTCTGACCCGCTATGCTTGTACTGAGGAAGCGCCTCGACTCGATGATTTTGGGTTGTAAGGCTGGGTCTGTAGCCTGGATATGCTTGTTGAGGATCATACTTCCGGGCCGGTATCGATGGATGCCTATCGTAATGAGAACTACGCGTTAAAGACGATTCACGACGATGAACCGGAGGCAGGTAAGCTTGAGCAGAACGTCCTTCAACAGTGACCCTCTGTGTGGGAGGCGGCGCTTGCGGATGATGTATCGGTGGGACACGATCGTTGTGCGGCGGCGGAGCCTGAGCGGGTTGCATAGAATAGCGTGATGACGGTGGGCTCTGGACGGCAGACTCACGTAAACGAGCTACGGCATGCTGTGGCATGACGCTGGACAGCCTCGCATAAGTCGTCGGACTGTGTCGAGCGGGAACCGGCTGTGGCGACGCTACCGGCGGGCCGTGTGAATTTCGACCGCCATCGTGTACTGGCGGTTCGTACGGGAAGCGGGCGAATGATTCTGGAGGGCGTGAAGATGAATAAGGATCGGGCGGTCTGCTCGGTGTATATTGATCCGGCGGCCTCGCCGTTGGAGTTTGAACCCGTTGGATTGACGATCGATATTGCCCATGTTGGTCTATTTGCGGTTCAGACGAGGTCGGCCGGGCGAGAGGCGCCGCTGAGGGCGGTCGCGCCGGAGACGGACAGGGCGCGGCGGGCGCAGGCGCCGGGGACGGCAGCGTGCGAGGCGTAGGCTTGCGAATGATATGCGACGGCGGGGATAACGCTCCCATCGGCTCTTCCTCGTCTTCTGGATCTGGCATTTCCCGTCTTTTCTCGGCTGCCTCGCGCATCACAGTCGCTTTGTGAATGATGTGGGGCTCGGGTTCGATAGGCTCCGAGGGCGGTCGGGGCGGGCGGGGCGGTGGCGCGATCACCGTGGGCCCGGGAGTGGAAGGCGGCGCGGCGGCGGCGGATGGAGGGCGCGAGGACGGCGCGGGAGCTCCTGACTGAGCAGGCGCTCCTTCTTCCGGCGGCGGCGCGCTCGTCGGCCAGACGGGCTGACCGCTGCCCTCGGCCTGAGCCTGTTTAGGTAGCCCCATGAAATACTGGCGCGTCCCTTCGAATACATTATTAAAACCGTAGTCCATAATCTGCACTTCGGATGCGCACCGTCTGAAAAGAATAAGAAAAATTCTGTTTAAATATACATCAGTGATAAGCGAAGAGTTTGCGTTAAGCATAGTAAACTTTTCCGCTGAACAAACTACAATACAAAGCGGTACATATCGAGCGTAAAGTTTTGAAGTCGGGGTCGTTATACGTTGGTTGTCCTTGAGCGTACTTCGCCCTCGCGCGCCCGTCTGCCGCGTCAGCGCGCACACAGTAAGATAGATGTTAGCGCAAAATTAAAAATTTCGTCGTCTAAAAACACGACATAATAAGCAAGACCATTAAAAAATCGCCCCGTTAGAGAGACAAAAAAAGAGGACACGATAAACAAATGGAGCGTGGTTGTATTTTGGTATTAATAAAGTTAAAAGCTATGTCATAGTAGACGTGAGTGAGAGGAGGTATTAGGCTGCAGCGCGGCCGGAGGAAGCTGTCGCCGGGGCGACGGCAATCGATTGCATTCCCGGGACCGATGAGCCCGCGCCAACGACACGTGGCTCCAATCATACTTCGTCGTCATACCTACGCTGCAGTCAGTCTTGACATTAAATTAAATTTGATATTTACAGATATGTTGTTACTCCTTTAAGTTTAAATATTGTGTTTTTTTGAAACAAAATTTTAGCCTAAGTTAAATATTCTATTATGTTGTTAAAACATAGTAAAAGTGAAATAAATATAATCGAAAAAATACATTCAAACATGTTGACTTAGTGATCAGAGAACATATAAAGAAAATGTTACAAGTGTAGAAGAAGATTGTTTCCGGTTAATCGTATAAATATACCGTAAAGTGTGTCGGCTCGGGAGAACTGCCAAGAAAACACATAGGTATTTATCAGGCGGTGGCGATGCGTAAATAAATACCAAACAAAAGCTGACATAGTGCCAGGCGACGTCAACAAGTGGCATAATATCGAGATTTACCGAAACAACTCCAAATTATTGTGCCATCACTTTTTGTTTTGCACTGAAAAGGAATATCTGTGATTTGCTCTAAAGTATTTAAATAAATAAACTTTGTATAAAAGTTTAATGAGACATCGTCACCGATACTCGCAGGCAAATACAGAGACGAATGACCCTGAATGCGTAAGTATTATTTCGATGTCGTGAGTCATTTATACTCGTAGGGTCGTGAAATAGACATCGTGCACATAAGATGCAAATATCACGCATCTTTGCATTCCAACGTTGTCAGTATTTACAAAATTTTATATATGACATAGATACTAAAGAAAAAAAGGTATTCAGTATTATTTTTAAATAAGTAAAAATATCGCGAAGTGACACGTACTATAAAAAGGGTCAAATGCCAGCTGGCTTTTTATAATGACTATCAGATCATAATCATGTTAAAAATAAAAAACATAGTGAAGTGAATATATTACATATAATTATAATTTAAGTCGTATATGTTATGTTCAATAAATTTGATATTAACTATGGAATAATATTCAAAAAAAAAGGATCGGTATATTCTGACACTTTTTCACTCATTATTCTTTTGAAGACATAAATAATAAAAAGGGATATTAACTTCCCGATGTGTGGGAAGTGATATATGTTTAACCTTGCACGTATTCCTCGCAACATACATGACGCATATATGTATGTAGAAAAAATATTAATAAATGTGTCGCTATTAAATAATAAAATTATTACACAAACTCTAAATTCTTTTATAGTAAAATGCCTTATTATCTATAATATTATACAATAATACTTAATCTAGCACGAACTCTAATTAAAATAATGCTAATTAAAGCAGACAATTAGTATCTTTAATGTGCATTATTAAATTAATATATGTGATTCCTATCGTATTAAATAATCTCTATTAGAAAAATAAGTGATAGCCGTTTTACCTAACATCAACGCTATGCTAGTTTAGAAAACCGTTGGAACAGTATATTAGTATTGCCAGTTTAATATATTATTAAAAAGAATCGTATGCTAGTTATTAAAACTTATGTATCGAGCCCAAGTCCCCTGGGTATAGTGAGAGGCGAGAGTGAATACATAAACAAGGGGGTGGCAAGCCTCGATTACGTGAACACCCTCCCCGCCACTTAGACTTAATGTATGGTCAGGGCCACGTCTGCACTTTGTTTTTAACCATCCTCGGGTTCATAGGTATATGAAAATATTAAAAGAACAAAATAATGTAAAATATTTTGAATAGTCTTTAATTCGTGTACAACCTTTTACATTCGTGATTTTTTTTTAAGTAGCCCATCTGTTATTTCAACTTATGTTCTACATGTATTTTACCGATATCCGTTTAGCCGTTTTGAAGATATCTTCTAACAAACTTAAATCCATCTATCCATCTAAATTCGCATTAATAATATAAGTAAGAGTAAGAAATAAGATAGAGTATTAAAGTATAACAGAGTGTTTAAGTATACATGTAATTTGTGTAGCATTCACGAGTCTAATTTCAACTTAGGGTCTTCCCTATTATCTTTAAAGCCAAAAAAAGAAAAACGGAAATACGTCTACTTACCTTTTAAGAGCTACCCTGCTTGATGCGAGTGACTATGCGGCGATGCGTTCATGTCGCCCAGCTTATAATTTCCACTACCTGAAAATAAAATAAAAAGTGTAAATAAAAGTCCAACCTAAAGACGTAAAAAAATAATTATTAAAATAGATTCACAAGTAGGACAGTTATAATATAATATACTAAAAATAGTCGATTTGAAAACATTATTTATTTTGAAGTCGTTAAATAATTATTTATGTATGCAAAATGGCGTTACAAAGTAAAAAATTCGATCATCTAAGTGCATAGTTGCATAGAAAACGTATTTCTAAGCGGCTCTGATATACGAGTAACACCTGCCTTCAAGCTATTTATAAAGATCCTGCCGCAGGCAAGCAGGTAACTTAAGTTGTCTACGTTGTATTACTTTGTCGCATCATACCTCCATGATCTAAGTAAAGATTTAGAAATAAAACAAAAATTAAGAAGTAAAAGCTTTAAAAAAATTCAAAAGATTCGATTACAAAGATTAATTGATTGATACACTTTTTCTTCTTTAAAATCGTAATTTTAGGCTAGACGATGTCATAATAACATTTTTTTCCTATCAATTCTGCGGCATAAAACTTATTACATGACTTACATTGTCGTCTTTTGTCTCAAGATTGTGGTTACCTAATTTTAATAAAGGTCAATGTCAAGACAATAAGTTACTGGCCATAAAAAATGTAATCCATCAATGAATAAGTCCATTTTTTGACGCACTTCGTATGAGTCTGTTATGGACATTGGCCTACATTCACATCCGGCGCGACCGATTCAGCACATCACATGAATTGACTTGTAAAACGATATTGTTGTATAAAAAAAACGCATAATAGTACAATTTGCATAACACATTCTGTTGGGTTATATCAGTTACGTAAATGTCTGCCGTTATATTTTATTTAGAACAACTGAAAATATGTAATGAGTTTTTATTTATTTATCTCTACGTTTATTTATATTTTTGATATATATTAAAAAAGAGCATTGTCTTGATTATTCGGGTCAAGATAGTTAAGACAATTTAATTTTTTTAATCCATAACCGATCAAACAATCATTGTTTCGGAGTGTATGAAATTCGATATGGCACTTGACTAATTTCAAGTAAAGATAATTTTCCGTACGTGCCGTTTTATAAAATACTGTTTAAATAAATAAATGTTTCTACCTAGATAAGATGTTTTAATTAAAAAAAATGACAATTATGTTCTGGTTTTTCTTTTAAAGTATACAAAAATAGTCGTCACTCATCATCAAATTGAATTAAAGTCAATCTAATACGAACATAAATCGATCTTGACTGCGACAACATTCGTGCATTATGTAGAAAGCAAGATAAAGCCAATTTTTCATCGGACGCACGAACGAGTGGAGCGTTTGTGTACATGTGTGCACTATTTACGTACAGAGCTCACAGCTGTGCCGGGTCAATGACCTCGCGGCGCGCGAAACAAGGTGAATCGTAACTTCTTCGCTTTTTGTTTGACCGTAACTTGACTCCGCGTAATGAAATTTCAATATTATGAAGAAATTTTAATGACATGGTTAATAAAATTCATAGAAGCGGTCTAGGAAAGTCGAGGACGTTATTTAAAACTAAAAAAAGGACACGAAACTTCGATCGTCACAACATTAAAATTTTAAATTCGAACAGAAATTATGACGTTAATAATGATGAAACGTATCAATAATTAAAGAGTAGAGGCACGGCACTCGTAAAATCGACACGATCAAAGACAACATCCAAAAAAGTTATTTGAGCAGAAATTAAAAACTCTTCAATTGGTTTAACTTTGTTTCAAACAATTCATACTCTCGAAATACTTCAATTCAATAAAAAAAAATTATATTTAGCTTTTTTTACAACTCTTTTTTTCATTTCCATATTGACGCGTTATTTTAAGGATAAAAATAGAGGGAAAATTATCATAAATTATGCTTTTATCAGTATTCTAAGTTATTGTATGATGAAATAAATTGAAAAAAAATTCCAGCGAGGAAAATAAATGCATATGAATTGCGATCGACAACTAGTTGGTATGTAAATGTTTCAGTTTAGTGAAAGTGGACAAATATTTTATGTAAACGATGTGCGGGTGTTAAATCAATGTGCTTATTCCAGCGTATTTATATTACGCCTGTGGGGCATGCGTCATTACTTCGTAGAAGGTGAATAACATGTGTCAAACATATATAGATTCGAAAAACTTATAGTGACTTCTTCGGAATACGTGTGACCATATTTCTTGCTAATAAACACGAAACACAATTACGTTTCCTTACGTTAATTTAAAATAAACTCGGTCACTAATGTTATGTTCTGGTATTTATAAGCTTACACAGAAGATCCTTTTGGACAGTCTGACCCATAGTTACATATTTTAACTATATATCTTTTAAATAAAACAATTTATATTTAGTTCATATCTAAAACTGCACTGCCCTGTCGTTGACAATATGAAATCTTGCGTTAGTGCTATGAGATAGGAGATGGCACGCCTCGTTATTCATTGGTTCATTGGTACGTAGCGGCAAGATTTCGAAACTACGACCGCACGATCGTAAATCAGATGCCCAGCCACTATCACAGTCTTAATAAAACGTTATTTATTGGCCCCTCGTTTATATACATTTGAAATATGTCGAGACCTCGAATTATTGAAAGATAAATAATACTCTAAATTATATAATATATGTATATTGATTTACAGGATACGTATGTAAATAATTGTTAAATTTAAAAGAAAACGTACATATTTTTAACTGATGACTATCTTGAAAATTCGCAATTGAGGTAAAAGCCAATCGCCGTCTTTACTGGAGTTGAAAAATCGTACGTAGACTTTATCATTAAGTATGACTCAAAAATTGTAAAGTTTAATCCAGTGATTAGATTATAATAAACATTATTGATAGTGTTGTGCATTTAAATAGAGTAATAATTTATAGGCACATACAGTGTCGCAATTTTCAAACCCATTAATTTTACTAGGCAGCTATGCGCAGGCTCTATTCCCCTAATACCTACTGCCCCGTTTAGAGCACGTCGTAGTGTCTCCAAACAGGGGTGAATAGAGAGGGAATGAAAATTATGAAATTTACCCCTCTGTCACCCCGTAAAACTATATGGGGTGAATATAATTGATTAACTAAACAAATTCGAACCGGGAAAACTGTGCGTTAGATAAATTAAAACTGATTTCCCCTGTTCACAATTACGTCGATATGTTGTGTCTTTGAGATAATTAATATTTACAATATTAATAACGTACATTATGTTTTAAAAGTACGTTGCATTCTGTTTTTATATTTGGTTGTTTTTTATATATAGATAAAGTTTAGAACTTCCTGCACCATAAGTAAAAAATAAATAATCCTAAAAATATTATTTTTAACTCTAAATTAATTATACCTACACTTTAACTACCTAACTTTTCGTCTATTATACGTACCTAAATCTAGTTGTTAACTAACATTACCGCGCCTTACTTGACTACACTATATGACGCGGTAAAGTTGCTAATTTTTTTATAGCACATTGGCAAATGTGATAGCACGTGACGTGTGCCAACAATTTCCACGTGTGGACATGTTCCAAACACTTGTGACGCATCTCTCTACATAGCAGACAAAGTAAATAAATATCATGTATTTCAACGAGCATAGCAAAGATTAGAAAAAAATGCTAAAACTAGTGCGTTTGTATAACTTGTATTTGTATACCGCGATATATTCACTTATGTTTTTTTTTTTAACGTAACAATGGTCATACAAAGACATCACACAACTCTTCCTATTCATTTATGTCTGGTGAGTGAATTATTGTATTTAATTTTTTCGAAAATAATATGATAATAGCACATAAATATATATACAAATTAATTAATATTGTGCGTCAGTACGTGGGCCTGAAGCAGATGATCGAAGAGGTTGGCGTCGCGCCGACTCGTACAGAACAAAATTAACACTCGTATGTACTTACTAGAATATCGACTTTTTAAAGCAACGCAACAGATGAATGTAGACGCTTTCACTTTCCGTTGAGGCTAATCGACTGATACATTCCATAACCGTTGCCTTGAAACGAGAAAGAATATGGATTCACACGTTTGGAAAAGACAAAATTAATTAGATTACAATTAATGATATGCTTTGAAAATTAACTGAAACACAACGATGTCATTGTTTAGTTGGCAAAACAATTGAAGGCAATGTCGCTATGTAAATAAACTGTTTTATACTGCACTTTCTGGTGGTCGACTTTCGGATCGGATCGGATCAACTATCTGTCCTATTTCTAAGATTTATCTGACTTTGATGCATATTCTACAGTCTACAGGTAACATCACAAGTAAATAAACATTACTTACTGATAATTCTTGATAAAGCTATGTATTTTTTACACACAAAGAATACATTTAATACCATTTGGTTGGGTTTTGTGAACAATTTGGTAGTAGATTTAAGAGGAACGAGTGCTAAGGAAGAAGGGCTTTTGGTAGTAAACAACAATTTAAAGATCTGTATAAGTCTGCAAACGAGGCGGGGAAACAACTTGTTTTATTATTATCACGTCTATAAACTTGTTGAATATTTGCCGCGTGAACAGTTTTACTGCCTTATTTTACTTTTATAAACCCAATTCTGACTTAACTAGAACAAAAGTATCTTTTCTTAGTTAATATACTTTATAATTAACGTTTAGAGCATTTAACATTTTTATTTCATATTTAGAAAAAACAAACCTCGTCTATCTCAAAAGGTTATCAAGTTTTAAAATAAAATTAATTACAAAGCTTGTCGGACCGGTTTGCCAAGGTTATAATAATTAAATTCTTAATATAATTGATCAAAACATGCAGTATGCAACACATATGTAAACAATTAATATAGTCTACGATACAATGCGAGTTGCGAGCTATTCAGATGATATCAGAAAGATGCGCGGGCGCGCCTCTGGCCCACATATTTCGTTCTATTTTTTACCCGTTGTAACTAGCGCCCTCTATTTTTAAACCAACATTATTTACAGATCGCGATGTATGTCTGATTTACCACGTTTCCTGCTTTTCTGTTAATACTGCTATCACGAATCGAGATCGCAAATTTATCGCTTAGTTACTGCTATAAATAGCGGGTGACGTTTTGATTGTGTATTACGTACGGAGCTATGTAAACATTTACAGCGACGTATGTTTCTGTATATTTTACAATTTTATACATACTTATCTCATTATATAGAATTGTTTAAAAAAACGCATACAGTAATAAACACAGGAATAACGCAACTTGCAACCCAGCTGTGCACAATAATCGAACGTATAAACATTTATGTTAACTGGAAATTGTACCCAGGAATTTTGAATAAGAACACTATGGTTACAAACAAACAGGTTATTTGTATTAAAGGTAACCTTACAAACGCATCACGAGCCTTGCAAAGCCCCGTAAAAACACGAGGTCAAAGATAATGCCAGATACTTGTTCATGTCAAGGTTGGATTTAAATGTTAAACATATTATTTGATAATTTTAGTAAAATCTAACTTAGTATAACTAATAACTTGGAAAGATCATGCAAAATAGTTATAAAAGAAATATAAAAAAATGACATACGACTGATTTATTATTATTAAACAATGCCAAAAACGCACACAAAGCAGCATATAAAGGAAGCAAGGCAAGCGCTTAATGTAAATATTATTTGTATAATTTTCTATATGAATATATAAATAGCAATTTTCGAGGAAACATCTCGTAGATTATACGATGTACATACGTTTGTTGTAACTCAAATGGGTCGTATTATCAGGACGCGCTGCTTCTATATTAAACTGTAACAACCAGATCCCGCGTGCTTGGAATGTCTCCAACATTCACCTGCACTGACATATCTAACTCGTCCGTATGTTTCATACTAAAATACACCTTTTATTTTTCTTCATTAACAAATCCTTCGTAGAAACAAGATGTCGATAACTTCAGGATATAATGAAATTGACATTCATTTTTCATTTGAAATTAAATTTATACGTATGTATGTGTAATTTATCGCATAATAAAATGTAAATCGAGTCCAGTAACATGAAACAGGAAGATAAATAAACCAATTAAAATCATTTAATAACTTTTTTAAATTTCATTTCGTGCAGGTAATATGCATTACGAAATCAACGTTACACACAACAGAGTACGTTTCTTACTCGATAGGTTTAAAAAGAAAAAAAAAGAACGTCTTATACGAAAGTAACTGGAACCGTTATCGAAGCGCGAGTCGGTCGAGACACGCAAGCGACTCGTTCGCCTTCCACAGCCTGTGTTTGTGTGTCAGTGGGTCAATAGCTGTTTATAAGCGAATAATTTCGCCAACTCACACACCGGACCGGTTTACAGTTACATCAGATAAGCCTAAAATTGACCCCTGTCACATTCCTCTCTCAAAAAATATGAGAACTTATGCGAAATTTTAAACGACAGATTTGACATTTGTATATCAAATAAAAATTGGTTCAAGATTTAAAATGATACCTTTAATGATGAAAAACCTTGGTTGCTAATCCATCATCAGATGTAGAGTTAGTTTTAATTTGTGCTACTTAGTTTAAATCTGAGCATCGTCTGTTTTACATAAATAACGTACCGAATCGTAACTGTTGCGCAACAATTTTTTTTAACATAATCCTGGGTTTTCACCGAAAAAAAATTAGTACATTAAAACATTAGTATTCTGTCAATGACCTTGATCTCGCAGAGGTCCGCTATGATATGATAAAGTTTAGTTAACAAGTGTGGAAGCGAGCAAAACATTGTAGTGGGTCACCGGGCCAATGTCGCGCCGATCCCTAAGACCTACTCTAGCTAATGTTAAATATATTTACTTATAAACTGCTTTTATGATCTATATTTCATACTAATATGACTGCACATTGACTTGATCCATAAAAAGAAATGATATTACAATGGGAAAAGGCAAATAATTTGCGAATGATAGCATTTAAGTGGAAAGTATTATAGAGGTTATTTTTAAACAATCAAGAGTAATCGTTATTTTTTATCATCTATTTGTGTGAATGCGTGAAAATAACACTTTCAACGATTAAAATTTTTATTTAACGATTAAATTTTATCTTTTAATTAAATTAGCTTATTGTTTTCGTATATTCGTAACACAATTAATTAAAACAAAATCGCGTTCGTTTAACAACAATGTTGTTGTTGGCTTTGCATCGGAAGCGTACGCGCAAGGGTTATCAGTTATTTGATAACATTTGGCATATTTTGCTCGCTATGTCATTATAAATAAAGTAAGATTTACTACGTAATTACATAGATAGTTAGCATGTCAACAACTACTATGACCTCAACATCATACGGATAATTAAAATTATTAATAACTCGCTCTAATAGTTAATTTTCAAGGTTACATTACTATTTTACTACAATACTAATCAAACGAGCAGAGCTATTACGTGAAATAGATCGTAGAGTTTACTATTAAATCCTTAATCGTGATAATATACTTTGACTTTAAACTCGCATATATGTCTAGGTATATAATAATTAAATACATAGTGTCGTCGCGTGTGTGTTACATAGTTATCGAATATATTTGTTAAAGTATAAAGTTCCACACAGTTTAATTTTACACATACATATGTAGTTATTCTAAACCGGTATGGTCACGCGCATTTGTGTCAAATCACTCGCGTGATCGGTCTGAAGTTGAAATGTAAGCGAATAATATTAAGAAACGATAGCTAACGATGTCAGCTAAGCTCAGAGCAACGCGGAAATGTATGGTGAAAGTGGTGAAAGCGACAACGAGCAACATTTAGCTAATCGTACGGTTACGTCAGCGCGGTGCCGATGTGAAAGTCAATGTTAGGCGGATGTCGCGCAATGACACGTCTTGTGTTGTCTTTAAATCAGATGGGCACAAACTTGAAATACTACAGCTTGACGAATAGTTTAGTGATTCCCTTTATGCAAGGACGACGGGGGGCATATCGCATTGGGTCTTGATTAGTGATGCAACGGATGTCTGTTTCCGTTTCCGCAAGTGCGGAAGTTCCGCGTGCTTTTCAACATCCGTTTCTGCTTCTGCTTCCGCAACTTTTATAACGGAGATAAAACGGAACTTTACGACGGCTGAGAGATCCAAATGCGCGGCAAGAGACGGGCAGTCCGTGCGCGGCCTTTCGGCACTTGTCGCATTTGTTTGTTTACGTACTATTTTGTGAATTTAAGCGCGTAATATTTTCTGCTGCTATTTGAAACAATCAGTTTCTCTTGCTGGAGTAAACTGTCTAGTTGTTGTCCATATAAAATTTGGCAACTGGCAAAATGTGACTATTTCATACTTACGAATTATTAAATGTACTTTTGAATAAGTGATAACCATGTAATATATCATCATCATTATATAGTTAGAAATATATTTGTCGTTTGTCAACACGAGTGGTTTGTCGAACTTTAATTTGTAAATAGTGTAATTTTGTTTCCTGAAAATAAATTAAAAAAAACGCGTATTTTAACTTATTGCAGCGCAGTAAAAATTAGTGATGCAACGGAAGTGTCTTAGCGGAACCAGAAACGGAAACAGAAGTCAAAAATAAATTTTAGCAGAAACGGAAACGGAAACGGATGCGGAAACAGAAGTGTAAATAATATGAAAAAAAACATATTTATGTACAATTTTTTTTTTTGGTAAAAACAGTTTGTATTCGTTTTTAATTTATTAAGGCATTGGATATCGGTGTCCTTTAGCCTTCAATGTATGTATTTTTACTGTGCTGCAATAAGTTAAAATACGTGTTGAAAAACGAGGCTTTTAAATATTAAAACCATTTTACAAATATATTTCTTTATTAATACAATCACTGCTGACCACTCGGATCCGAGCGAGGGGCCCGTTCACTTTGTAGTAGCCAGTAAGCCGTCGGCGTTTGAAGCGAGTCTATGTTGCTTTGTGTGGCCACTCTGGCAATATAGTCAACTAACGAAAAAGAGTATTAGTTTCATTCTTACAGTGTTATAGTGATTAATACAACGTTCGTACGGAGACTAACATACAAGTATCTTGTATTACATGAAGCTAAGTCTGAACTTTATGTTATGTATGTATATTTTTTAATTATATGTATGGCCTGTATGTGTGTGTGTATACGTGTGTGTATGTGTGGGTGTGTATGAAATGTTACAAGATCTTGAACCGAGAAGATAAAAGCTGGTTTTGATTAGTATCCTTACATGTTTTACTCAATATTCTGGAATTTGATGAAAAACTTGACTTTGTCAAAATCTTGCAACATATTAGTACACAGAAATGCGATCGTGGAACAAATATCTAGATATTAGTGAACTAAACCATTGCTATCCCTAGCGCTTAAAATGATGATCCCTAGCGCTCAAATGCAAAAAATGTGTTTTTTTATTGAAATAATTATAATAACATTATTAATTTATCTATATGTTCAAACATTCCCAGATACTAAATAAAAATTCACCATAAAAAGTTTTGGCTCCCAGCTGTTACCTTTTTTTTTTATTTTGTAAACAGTGAATGTGTTAAGTATCAAATACACCAAATCTAGATTAGAAAAAGATATAATTATTAGGCGTCGGTGGCTCGTGGCACTTGACTTGCAATCTGCAGGTCCTGGGTTCGAAACCCGCCATGTACCAATGTGTTTTTCGATTTTCGATTTACATATGTACATTTATCAGACGTTCTTACGGTGAAGGAAAACATAGTGATGCTGCCTGCACATATCTGAGTAAAAATTCAATGATACATATGTATGTGTGAAGTCAACCCGCTCTGGGCCTGTGTGGTTGACTATGGCCTAGTCACCCCTAATTTGGGGTAGGCTCCGAGCCCCTCAGTGGGGATGTATAGTGAGCTGATGATAATAATGATGATGATATATTACATGGTTATCACTTATTCAAAAGTACATTTAATAACTCGTAAGTATGAAATAGTCACATTTTGCCAGTTGTCAAATTTTATATGGACAACAACTAGACAGTTTACTCCAGCAAGAGAAACTGATTGTTTCAAACAGCAGCATAAAATATTACGCGCTTAAATTCACGAAAAAGTACGTAAACAAACAAATGCGACAAGTGCCGAAAGGCCGCGCACGGACTGCGCGTCTCGCGCCGCGCATTTGGATCTCTCAGCCGTCGTAAAGTTCCGTTTTATCTCCGTTATAAAAGTAGCGGAAACAGAAGCAGAAACGGATGTTGAAACGCATGCGGAACTTCCGCACTTGCGGAAACGGAAACAGACATCCGTTGCATCACTAGTAAAAATACATACATTGAAGGCTAAAGGACACCGATATCCAATGCCTTAATAAATTAAAAACGAATACAAACTGTTTTTATGGAAAAAAATATTTTTGTAAATATGTTTTTTATTATTATTTACACTTCTGTTTCCGCATCCGTTTCCGTTTCTGCTAAAATTTATTTTTGACATCTGTTTCCGTTTCTGGTTCCGGTAAGACACTTCCGTTACATCACTAGTCTTGATAAAACTTACACATGGGAATAGTTAACTGATTGCAGTGTCATTGAGGCCCATTGCTGTAGGTGATTCCCTCCGCCAAGCTCGTGGACGTTATGGTAGACACTCTTATAAGTGTTACGTATTTGCCAAGCTATGGAATACGATCATCAGCTAGAAACTTTTTAGAGATATCTATGGGTACCGATCACTTCTTTATCATACCGATTCAAGTGGCCTCTCCCTCGTTTGTAACGTAGTTACATAATTTAATGGACTCTCTCTCTTCTTCATATACTTCATTACTGAAGGTCGTGCTCGCCTAATGGATTATTCATGTGTTAAAGTATACAGAAATCTATGATCTCTGCCTGTCATATTATCTCTAAGGAGTAATTGTATTCAACGGTGGTCATAGTAAAGATTCAGTTAACTTCTTGTAAACTGAAGATAGTATCATTGTTTTGGTTGTCGAGGGAAAGTGGAAAGGAGTTTTATCATAAGTTCGGTGATAGTGTATCTAAGTGGAGCGGGGCTCACATTCAGTGCAACTACACCTTATCTATGAGAGATAAGCTTGTTTGTTTATATTTCGTGATTGCGAATTGTGTCAACGAACTAATTAAATCTATCTCTAGGATCGCTTATACGAAAGGATGACAGAGAAAACGGACGGAAACATTTATAAGATCTAAGTATTTGACGGTGTATTACAAGGTTGAGTAGGGCATTACAGAAATAACCGCTACCTTTATAAAAGTGTTTCACCAACTTCTTTGTCCGTCTATTTTACCTCATCTTTATTATTAAATAATTCAATTTTAGATGGATGGATATTTGTTTGAAGGTATCTCCGGAACGGCTGAACGGATGTTGATGAAATTTGGCATAAAAGTAGAACATATATTGAACTAAAGTTATCGATAGAAAAAGTTTACGACTGATTATCTGAAAAAGAGTCAATGACTTGAATTTACTACTCCATTAGGCTACCTGTTTAGCAAATTTCAAAACAATAATTATAGAAATTGAAAACATAAGTCGATGACATCCTTGGCCTAAATTTCTAACAGATAATGGCTATCATGTGGAACACTTTCAACACGTATTTAAAACTGGGTCTAGTCACAAATAAAGATTGAATACAATAAGTCTTTCGTCTAATCAAGTAATAATAGACTAAATAAAAATTCTAAAAATCTCCATTTATTTTGACGTATAAATTGTTATGGATATTAACGTTAAAAAATTCGTTGGATTTAAATTTTCGCCCGATGTATGGCAACATCGACCACCCCATATCTTTAATACATTCAAGACTGACAACAGATGTTTCAAGCACCCTTATAACCTTGCACAGGATATTATCAGTCGGAACATTAGTGTTCATGAGTAGCAATAGCAATTGGATATAAACGCGATCTCAATAGAGGTAATTCGAGGCTGTGTCGGCTTCCTCATGGCGACGTCAGCGCAGCGCCGGTAGGAAACTCGCGCCTTGACCCACTTGACGCGTAGCGCGCCTCTCTACTCGCTACTAGTTCGCGCGCGCAACACGCTATTCGAATCGTTAGTGTCGACTTTCGAAATGTATTTGATTTTAATAAAAATTAATAAAACACCGCATTCGTCACAACTTGTTCGTAAATTAGACTTAAAAATTATATTTCAATTCACTGTTAGTACTCGGTGATCGCTGCGATGGTAGCTACTGAACTGCTAACAAGTTAAAAAGTAAACAAACCTTAACAATGAAAATTTGCTTTGTTACTATCAAATAATGTATTTCTGAAGAATCCAAGCTTTAGCGATATATATAATGAGCTAGTTTAAATCCCCACATAGCTATAATCATAAAAGCCGAAGGTAAGTGGATAGTTAGCGTTAACAATGTGCCAATTGAACAAACCCGGCCCACTTCGATTGTTCCGAGCACAAAACACGAGCACACATGCTGCCGCACGTGACATCGCGTCGACCATCAAACGCTTGTAAAATGTTAATACACTATACATTATTAAAGGCCAAGTCGCGTCAATTTGGCCCAGTGGGTATAAATAAAAACTAAGTTACAACAATCCCTTCAGTGTCAGAAAGTACTATAAAATCCTTGTCGAAATTTACCGTCTTTTTCTATGTTTAAATACCTAATAACATCTTTTTGCTGCTTTGAACCAAAAAAGTTTATCGCTCTATAAAAATAATTCTCTAAGTAGCTACGACATATCTTAAAAATATATTGGCTCATAATTTGTAACGAATTTAATACGTTCAGTGTCTCGTCTCGAGGGTTCACTTTCGCACGAACAAATCGTAGTGACATGGAAAGTGTTAATAATACCAAAAGCCCCGCCTACACTGTGCCAGTTTGTGGGAATAATACAAATTTTATTCGATTTGAAGTCACAATACACGTACAACATATTAACAAAACCGCGGAAAAAATACCCTCTTGTTAGTCTCTACAATTGCCAGATAAATTGTGTCATTATTCACAATATGCACATCCCTAGAGCAATAAAGGCTTAAAAATATCATGTAAGCGTCATCTCATTAAAATAATATTCAAAAGGTCTTGTCGATTGTTTCTTCTGCTTTATTAACATAATAAACAGTTTACAAACATTTTTACAGTTAATTTTATCTGTTAACGGCATATTAACAAAACGAGTTTAACCTTTAACAAAAGCCATAGCACATTAAGAATCGACTTATAATGGATTTCAGGTAAAAACTTAAAAACAACAAAAGAAAATGATTAAACAACCAGCAGTAATAATTTTTGCAAATGGTAATTATTTCTAGCATAAACTAATTTTAAAACACAAACAATTCCGTAATTTAAAAATAAATAAAAAAAGTAGATAAAACTCGTTAAATGTGTCTACATTTTTCATTGTGAAAATGTAGAGTTAACACAAAAGCACTCACTCTCTCGCTTCTCCTAATCCAAGATGACGCATGCGCAATAGTATCGGAGGGAGTTTATAATGGAATGTCAATGACGTGGATGAAAAAGCCCTACAACAAACAACATGTGAGAATCGAACTTAATGCCATAAATATAATGCCCTTTATCATAAACTTATTAATGGACTATTTCAAAAAAATATATTTTTGAAAAACAATCCAGAGTCCGCGGTAAATCTCTTGCAATTTTGAATAACGTAACATTGACTGAAAAAGAATAAATCTATTGTCATAACTTTTTCCAAATCTCAAATCAACTCATTACTCAAAGAAAGCTACATCATTTTATAATGTTCCTATCTTATATCTAGTATCAATTCAATTCATAAAACAGATCTTGAAGAAAAAGAAGAAAACTCAGCAGCGATTAAAACAAAAATTCAAAAATGAAACACAAAACCGAGAAATTTTATTAAATCAAATTTGGATTTGAATGTATCGAACTTGTATACGATGTCTCGGCAGCCAATTTAAGATGGCGTTCATTTATTAACGATTCAAAGTTCTCATTGGACAATAACCTTGCTCAAGAATTTACAATGTGTGTGATATGTATAAATAAATAGATAGATAAGCGTTATAAAGGCCAATGTTGCAATATATGCTCTTTAATTCAGATATTATTGGCAACTTTTCATCGTTTTGTAATCTAATTTCGTTTCAACATATTGCAAATTCCTCATTTTATTATTTGTATGTAAATTCAATTTTTACTAAAAAAAATAAAGTTTTATTTCATTTACAAATTTAATTTCAGTATTAATGCAATTAATTAACGAACGAACTAACTTAAAATCGCCGTGGACCTGTTTAAAATTAAACAACTGTAAATTCAAACAACAGTCCTAAACTTAAATGAATTCAAACGCACTGTATATAAATTACTAACAGTTTACCTAAATGTTAAGAAAGGTTATAAAATGTCTACTTACAGTTGCCATGGGAATGTTTGAAATCCAAAAAGTTTACAATCCACTAAATGAGAACACTGGTCACTTGTTGGCTGAGCATAACAATGATAAAGTAACTTGCGCAGCAAACACTTCACTTTTCTTCGGAAAAATTTGAAACACTTAATTCAATCCGTGAAGGGCACACAACATAACAAGATACTTCACAAAATTCCACTTGACATCATACGCTTCAAAAGTATTAATACGATTACATAAAACTACACCGTATCTGGGCTCACACCCAGTTCCAAGTAGGTACCTGTAACAAGACAAAGCGGTAGTAAGTTTTACGATATTTTACAATAATAAAATACAAACTTAATAGAATTTTAACTTTTTACTTCGCAAGGAAGGAACACAACATATGACGCGTACTCACTTGACTAGAAATAAATTTAAAGTGAGCACAAAATGAACAGAGACGTAAAGAATTTCTTTGTCACAGCGCGACACGTACAAACGAATCAACGACCAAACGATGACTGGCTGGCGCAATGGAGGGAGTACGGGAGGAGAGGGGGAGCAGACGGAGGAGATACGGGGGGGAGACCGTCTGGTCGACTGGTTGGTCGACCTATTGGCTCGGCACTCACACAACGATGCGATCGGTAAAGTTTCTAGGTTGATTTGTTTGACGCCCACAGACCCGTTTATGCTGAAATGAATAAAGAAATTTGAAGCGATCTTTTAACACAATTTGCTTTTTTGACTTTATAGGTTTATAAGCGGGCGGGCGAGACGATTCGTCAGATTGAATGTTTAACATTAGAAGTCCAACTGAGGTGAGGTATCAGTCGAATATACCTACAAACACACGCAACCTTCAGGAGTTCTCATGGCCACGCGCTCGAGCGTTAAGGTCATCTTACTCGGCTGCTATTGCGAATAACAATGCTTGCTTATTCAGCACAATATTATCACTGCATAGTTTAAACAGGGTCCCCGTGCCGTGTCTGCACGGACGGATATGAGGTGAACACACACATGAGGGTCACTATAGAACAGGTTTTTATAAACTTTTGCGGGATGTAATTTCGAGCAAGATTCGTATATAACTTGGTTAGCTTTAGTATAAAGAAGTAGATTTTGAAACATGGCAGATTACACGTGCGATAAGGCGTGTTATCCGAGAACAAGTGAAGGAAACGCCACATAATGAGATAACAGATACTGATAAGTGTAACGCGTAAGTAAATACGAAGGGACCGAGCACTGATTACGAATGATAATTAGGGAAAAATCATAATTCATAATGCTTATGACAAAATACTATATTTATATAGTAACATGCCCAAACAGGAAACGTCACTGTACCCATATGAATTTGCTAATATAATCTGCAAACTCGGATTTAAGACAGTTTATAGAGTCAAGCTTCCATAATTTTTTAGCGATAGTTAATTTAAAATGGAAATTATTTACTTGATAATATGTTAAATGTAAGATTTTTGCCTCAACGCAATCATAATTATCATCAGATAGAGTTGGACATTGCAAAAACGGTTCTGTTATGCAGATGTATTGAAACAAGGAACCCAACTGACTGTATAAATGACACCACATTTCCTGCACCGAGGCGAGGTGATAGAGATGATCTGATCCACAAGCTATGCGGTGACTCCATTGTTATTGCCACTGATCATTTCTTTTGACACGTCACGTCTATTCATAATTATCTCACAGTTGTTTTGATAAGCAAGGAACTTTGGATACAACACTAAGTTTCAATCGAATCTCAGTCATTATTGAAATATTAAATGTTCCCGCAAATATAGATTTTACTACAGCCTGATTGCCTATGACACTGAAAGGAAGGATATAAATCGATTTAACGTTCAGGCTAGAAGGTAACCACGAAACGAACGTCCAAACCTGCGAAAAAGTTTACTCTCTTATTAGTGGAATAAAAAATGATAAATTCAATAAACAAACACCACATAATACTAAAAAAAAAAATTACAAATATTGCTCATTTACTTCAAGAGAATTTTCGTAACTATCATGTAATCTGATATTCGATCGTCATCTGTTTTTGTTATGATTCTTGTGAATGTTGACTGGCCTAACCCTTATCGTGTTTGGGAACATATTGGAACATAAAACGTTTCCTGTCACGATCCAATCCAGTTGTAATGACAGACATGACACAGATGTGTATGGTTGTGACACGCCACATTCCAGATGCGGAACCAGGTTTCTTGTATTCGTCCGATTGACGAAAGAATTAATTATCATTTAAAAAATTGTATGGTTAAAAGTAGACATTTTCAATAATTCAATAGATGTGGAATGTTTTGATAAATTTAGACGAAAACCAATTCATTTATAAATTATATTTAAATTTGATTCAAAACAGCACAAGTAAAGGATAATAATGTTCATAAGGTCAAACAATAGTAGAAAACTGGTTTTGCTATCTCAACTCGAAACTAATTATAAAGTCGACTTAATTACGTCCACAACTGTCGTTACGACAAATGATAACATTAATTGTGCCATCTTTAATAGGTAAAAAAGGTATAATTAAATAAAAAAAAAAAATTGATGTAGACGTTAATTTTTTTTTACAACAATGAAGTAAAACTCTAAATTATAATGTTACTGGCCATTTGTGCCGCTACGCACGATGTAAAATAAAAATAATATACGTTCATATTCTTCGCGGGGGTAACGCACTTGTTCGGTTCAGTTCGCAGCTCTCGCTCGCACGCGGGCATTCATGTTTTTTTGCTCCTACGCCAAGTCATCGCCTCACCACTTCTTTATTTTTAATGGCAACATAACTTGTCGCGGGCTCGCTAGCCTTTCACTACATGACCGACAAATATCGATACATAGATTCATACCAATACCACAGATAAATATTAATAAACTTTAAGGTTGAAAAAGCGTCTCGCTGTCTTTAACTGTGTCAATTTTACACACGAACATTGGCCAACATAGCTAAATGAACGTAGGATAAAATTAGACAATTTATTTTCGTCTTTACAACATCAATGTTCGAAGCTTAAAAACACATTTTAAAATTATCTAAACAATTAAACATACACGTGTGCATACAGATAATAACCTATTTAGTTTCTAATTTTTTTCTGTATTGCTTTCAATAGCTTCGTTACTCTTATAATTAAAAATAATTATAACAATAATTTATATAAGTTAAATTATTAACTTATATAAATTATTGCATAATAAATAATTATATAATAATTTAACACAAAAATAAAACATTTTATTTTAGTCTCAAATAATTATTTTTGTAAAAAAAAATATGTGAAGAAAATAAGGTAGAGAAATAAAAACTAAGACTGTAAACTCTTAAAATGGTAAGTTTTATTTTACCTTAAAAGCTAGCAACACTTTATAACTTCACACGAAGTTGCATCACAGAAAGCAAAAGGCCAGTTTAGAACTCACGTAGCTTTCTTTGACTCTTTGATCTTCCAATTTGTGTGAAAATCCACAAATCACCGGGTTGTGAACAAACAATTAACACATATCAGAAATATAGTCACTAGTTCTATAGTCACAGTAGGAAAAGGATTTTTTTTATTTATTTAAAGACATATGTACGTAACAGCACGCACGGCTGCCGACACGAAACTGAGACCTGTCGGAGAGAAAGTGACTGTTTCCAGACGATTACTTTCCAAGTGGCCGTGCGGTTTTGGTTCGTGCCGGCTCTGGAGTCAACCGTTACCCTGTTTTGCGCAACGAGGTCGTGTTTAAAGTTCATGTGGCGGCAACTATGCGCCATCTCGCGGTTATGTAAATAAATGCTATTATAATTTTACTAGTGTTGCCTCATGGTTACGAGCGAATGTATCTAAACTACGTAATAAATAATTATTAATTAGGAGCTATTTGTACTTTCAATATACGTTACCTGCAAAAGTTGCCAAAACATAAGAATGATACAGATGATTTCGACCCTTCCTACGATATAAGTTACATGTTATATAGAGATGTAACTCTATTCGTCAGAAGGGAGATTTATTGTATCACGTATAACCTATAGTTTACAATGAAGGCTAAAACGTGTTGGTATGCCACACATTATCTTTAAAAAATAGAGATAACAATGTGTATTTGTACGCATGTTTCGGAAATGGAAACACACTGTTAAGTATGTTTCTGTTAAGGAAAATTTTGCGACTTGTTTTTTTCCGACTTAATAAGATTGTGTGTGGGTTTGTTTTTAACTATATATGTTTACCGAAACATAAACAAAAACAAATCTGATAAATGTGAGGGTCATATTCTTTTATATTTTCCGCTATCCATGGTCATTTCCCTGACGGCGTAAGAACCTAAAATATTAATTGGGGTTTTACCTAATTGGAATCTATTCTTGATTTTCCTCTTCCTTTCCTTTTCTTTATCATTTGTCATCAGTTTGTATTGTAACATTAAAGTCGAATACCAAAATTCGTATCAAGAAAATTTTGGTAATCACAAAAAAATAACTATTGGATTTGTCCAAAAAGTTTGTAAAAATATACTTCGAATGGTAATATTACTCTTGCTCTATATGTATACTATTAATAATCTAAAGCGGAAAACTTAACACGCTTATCTTGCTATCATATTAATGATTAAATTCGAGGTAGATACCTATAGCTAAGGAGCTATAGATATGATTTAATATTACCTAGAACCCTTAGGAACAGATGAAACTATTGTGACAGTTGAAATTGACTGCTTCAACTTGTACATAATTTAGAAACTTGATATTGCTTCTAAGGCATTTATTAATAGTTTACCGTTGATATCGATTTTTGTCGAAAGGCACATGAATTATAATGTTATCTATATGGCGATGTCAACGGCCGTGCGAGGACGAAGGGAATGCCCTCTACGCGTCGACGAACTCGCACCTTACACATATGTAGCAAATATTGCGAAAAATAATAATAATTACAATGATAAGCCAGTAAACTTATAGTAGAAACACCTTTTAAAATAATTATTTTACACGTGAATTAAATATTTCTCACTAATAAAAGTACGCATAAGTAAACAGTTGAAAAATATAAAGTACTTAGGAATTTCAAAGTATTAACCAGTATTGCGGCCGATGGGGACGCAAAATACTGGAATGGCGGCCACGTACAGTTCGACGCAGCGTGGGCAAGATGGACCGATGATCTGGTCAAGGTTGCGGGAGTATCCTGGATACGGGTTGCACAGGACCGATCATCGTGGCGACCTTTGGGGGAGACCTATGCCCAGCAGGGGGCGTAACGAGGTTGAATGGATGGATTGAACCGGTATTTCGTATTCGGGTAAATACTGCTAGTAATTATATGAAACACAATATACGTATTAACGAGTAAATTCAGGTATTACAGTTGATATATATAAGAGAAGATAAAAACTGTGTCGTCCCTCAGAAGGAAAAAGAGCAGAAAAATGATAATCAATGGCATTTCGTGTAACATGTTAGGTTCAAATAACGTTCTCTAGCTCGGCTGACGGCTGATAGAGATGTATGGAGTAGTACATACTGTACCGACCCTCAATATAAGGGCAGATTGATGATCATAACATTCTCTAGTTCTCTACATAAAACAAGATTATAATAAGCAGTAATAAAAAAAATCATGAATGTTAAAAAATCAGTAGTGGGATGGTATTTGTTGCCGTTATAAGAAACGGTCAGGTCGGGACCGACGGCCGTCTGCGCATACCAATTCTATACATGAATTCAATTTCACAAAAAAAAAAATATCATTACATGTTTGTACTCATTCTCACGTGCTTTATAGATAAATAACCTTGTTAACGATGTTAAAGTTATAGCAATGCTGGCCGTAATGACGTTTATTGTTTTTTTTTAATTTGTTCACGGCAGACGTGTTGAATAAAAGAATTCTAGTATTTCAACGTAGGAGAGTTTTGTCCGGACGAATCTAAGAATTTTGTATGGATGGATTTAGTGATAGACATCTATTGACTGTAATGACATAGCAATAATAAATTTTAAAGAACAAATTAAGCTTCATTAATGATGATGCAACTTCTTTTTATAATCGTAGACGAAAGAAGTCAAACAAGAAAAAACTTGTAGTAGGAAATCATCATATTTAACTGTTTTTAAAGAATTAATTTATAGTTTATAAAATTGATGATCTTGTACCATATCACACTGTATTTGGATTACTTTCATTAAACAGGTTCAATACTCTCCTTAGGAAGTACATAAATTATAATACTCTATTCCTGTGACACGAGTAGTGCTAAATTAGGAGCAATCAGTGTCAACGACGGCCTTGTGTAAATGGGACGTGTCTTCCGGAGCAGCATCACATAATAATATCATCTATCATCATATATAATAATATTATTTCTTCTACTGTTTACACGAAGTACTTTGTCTTTTATTTCCTCATGAAGAACCTTATTCTATAAACTATATTATCAAAATTGCAATAGATTTGCTAAAACTAACATTTTCTTGCATTATCTATCACAAATTACAACATTTCCGATTAAACACTGTTCATAAGATTTAGGTACTCTTTCAGAAACTAGGAAACCATAGACATTCCTTCTTTTGAAATTCGAAATACATTTGTCTTATTAAGCAAATAATAATATACACGTGGCGCTCAGTATTTTTATCGTAAAATGTTAATCTAGAATTTTCGCTTAAAAGACCAGTTATAAAAGATATTTTCTATCGTTAAATCTCTATCACGTAAGCGTTTAGCTCGGCGTGCGGGGCTGCGCGGTGTCGCAAGTGGCAAGTGCGAGCGCCGCCGTGCCGGCCTAACCTTGTCGTGCTCACGGACACCGCAATTGGGTCAGTGGGTCAGCAATTTTGCGCTTTTTTTCGCGAGCTGCATACTTTGTATATTTTTTAAATAACAAAAAGCAACAGTTTTTGTTTTCGGCCAACTTAATCTTCCTAA
Source organism: Papilio machaon (assembly GCF_912999745.1). NCBI lineage: Eukaryota > Metazoa > Arthropoda > Insecta > Lepidoptera > Papilionidae > Papilio > Papilio machaon. The sequence continues at coordinate 2,015,780 of NC_059993.1, read as the reverse complement.
TCAGACAAAAATCCTAAGTCCTAAGAAATTAAAAGTAAACTCAACTAAGTTTAAAACATCACTATTATTATTTTAATCATGTTGCAATGACACATTTATATGGCACATTTTATCAGAAGAATACCAAAAAACACTTGTAAAATCATAAAAAGTCCATTGTGATATTGGTGTTACCAGAATAGGGATGTTTTCCTTTATACGAGAAACGACTGACCATCTGTCACATATCAGTCACATATTACGAGTAGAATAGTGGTTACAAGATAATTTGTTTTACATGTATCAAATAAACGAGTAGAATGACATAAAATCATACATCATGTGATACGTAGTTATCATTTGTAATTATCGACGTGTACGTATGGGTTTTATCTATCCGAGCCTATTGGTACGACCTTGATAATAACTATGGATAAAATCTAAGACTTTTAGTATAGTGATGGGTATGCTAATAAGCAATAAGGTCATCGAGGTTATTAATAAATGTTAATTTAAAAACTATGTATCTATATATTTAAAAGCATTGACAGTATAAGTCTCTGTTTATAAGTTGACAGTTGGAATATAAAATATAAATTTCACTACATAGAAGCGCAAATAACCTTCTATTTGACAGATGGCGTGTTTTCCCGCTCTCCGTGCGGCGTTTGACAGCGCACCAAACGGCAAATATCCACAGACTACACATGTTTCGCAATCATGGGTTCAATTGCATGGTCGCCGAGAAAGCAATAATTTGTTGCGTAGTTACTTATTGTACACTGGTTGATAATATATCCTTTCCTATAGTAATAATAGCCAATATTTACTAATTCATATTTCTTACGCCCATTTCTTGTGATTCAAAGAAAAACTCAATTTCGCACAACACATGAGACACTGCGGACCTTTATATTGTCGTGTAAAATTTATTTATTTTTCTTTGTCTTTTTTGAACTAACTTTTAATACTTATTAATAATTTGTAGGTTTCTAATGTCACAATTATTAACTGACTTCAAATGAACAAACCCTATACATAATATGTTGCTTTGTCCTCGTTTCTCATCAGTTTTATAAATCGAGTTTATCAATTTACAGACGAACGTTTTATCTTAATAAGTTTTAAAAACTACAGTTAAAATATTAAATTATTGTGGTGTAGTTACAAGAGTTTATGTTAATCATAAAGAGTATTCAGTGAACAGTGCGCATTATCGATGTGGACGTATTAAGATTTATGATTGGTGATAGTTGAGTTGAGAGGAACTGAGGCGAGGCGAGGCGGAGCTGTGGGGCGACGGAGCGACTCTTCCGCCGCCGGGATTACTAACTCCATTGAACGCATGCTGTTATAACTAAATGTGTGAAAATATATTACTATGCTAAACACATCACATTTAATACTTCCATTTAAAAAAAAGCAAATACACACGAAATACGGTCAGAAATCTTAAAAAATAAATAAATACATTACGAAACAGTAAAAAAATGTACAAGCCGCACCCAGAAGCGTTAGTTTATTAATAAGGAAGGTATTTATTTCTCATACTAAATCTACGATAAAGTGGCCACATAACGACTATGAGTTTCAGTTAGAAATAGATCGGACAACACTTATTATTTCTTATTTGGTTTAACAAGGATATGAAACTACTATCGTAGTTCGTAGCGCAGTCGGTGGTGGAGATGCGGGGTGCGCGGTGCGCGGGGGGTGCACTGACAAAATAATAATAACTCGCAGCGATTACGAACGAGTCATCGACCTTCGAAAAATCTGACCTGCGCCGCGCGCGGCAAGGTTGCGCGCACGACATCGCACCGCAAACACGATACCAATATTTTAAATATTATTAAACTTCGACCGTTTTATTCTATTTTAATTCACAATGTAAAAATAAACGTAATACTAAATTATGATTATTGTTTAAATTGATTATTAATGGAAATTTTAGAGGTAAAGAGTCAATTTGAGAAACATGTGGTTTACGATTACACTCCTACATATATACTTACCTACCTACGGATCACTGTGTATGAAATAACACATAAGATAAAATGTCTTAAGTATTCACACACTAAAATAATTACTATTAAATTAAATTAAAATAATATACGTATTTGCTGTAGGTATACAATAAAAAGGCGGGAAATTTAAATTTCGAATGTTTACCAGATAGCAATGGCCGGTTTAATAGGAATCAAGTTTTTGTGACATTCATTGACCTTTGCTTCGTCTCATAGCGTTCGATTCGTAAAAGACTCGTTTTTCTTGAAAACAGGTGGGGATAAGGTCACCCATATAGGAACACGCGAGGAAGGTAAACCGCTATTTGTAACTTTCGCGATATTTGCTTTGGTTAATCATATTTATATGGTTAATCAAAATAAATCTTAACATGAATTTATTAACAAAAACCCAAACAAAGATAGGAATAAAAATTTTCAAACCATCTTACATTTGAAAATACAGTCGAATTGATAACCTCCTTCTTTTTGAAGTCGGCTAAAAAGAGATTCAAAATCTGATTTAAGGAGTTGATGGACAATTTAGCATTATCACCTCTTTTAGTGCTTTTATTTAGAGTTGAATGACTGTTACGTTACATTGGTGTTTGCTTAAAATTTGTTTTGTTAAACGGCGATATCTTGTATGCACGATAAAAATAATTACTTTTTTATCACGTAACACACTGACCATCCCCAATATTAATATAAAACAATTGTAAATTTAATAACATGGCAATTGTATAATACATGTGCCATGTCATTCTCTCTCTCTTTCTCTCTCTATTACTACAAAGCTGACGATACGACTTGATTTTTGTTTTCTTGTTAACTTCTATGACTAGTCTTCTATTTAATCAATTATTTGAATTGAATTGAAATGAATTAAGTGAATAAATACATATGTACTTTAAGATAAATAACAGGGTCAGAAGCTCAGAAGACTACCATCATTTATTCCGGAAATTATTAAATTATTGACAAATCAATATAATGATTGACCATGGACGTCGCCCTAAGGGAGCAGCTGCTCCTCCTCCTTGTGAATCGAAAAATTATTAAAATATTGTTATCGTTGTCTTTTTTAAAGGAAAGAGAGGAATGACAACTTGTTTTTGTCAAGTGTAAACCCATGGTTAGTGTCAACGATCTAAGCACAATCACTTCAACGGTTTGCGACCACACTACCAATTTACCTGTTTAAACATATGAACGAAACTCCTTGGCTGACGACTCGCTATTATTGTTACGAGTACTATTGTTTTCTTTTATATGGCGGCCAGTACGCTATTTCATATTTTCCCTAGGAGTTTTATTTTTATTTTTCACCTATTTGTAAACATTTTTTTTAAGAAGCGGGATAAGAAAAGTTAAATCTAGTGTTTCTAGTGCAAAATTAACTTCAGCTGAAAGACTAAAATGCATAATTGAAAACCCGAGCGCATTTGTTGACCCACTTTCGTAACAACGGAGATATAAATAAATTAAGCTTTGTATTGATTTTCTTTAACTTTAATACATATACTGTTAAATAAGGCATTAATATAACGGGAATATAAAGTCTTATAAGGAAATGAATTAAAGAGTACTATCGATATTCAAGTGCATTGTTCGATGTGAAATGAATGGCTAATTTCCAAAGATTAGGTCATCAATTCCATATACTCACATTAACATGACGATTTTATGAAAAACAATTGTGTTTTAAAAGATAGCGGTGTAATTAATTTATGATAGATCGAAATGATAAAGTAATCTGGGTGTATTAATTCACATATTTTTTAATTTTTTGTCATCTGAAATAGTAATGTCTTTTTTTAGTTACTGATTCGATTTCGATAACAGTCGATTATGTATAAAACAGTTTATTTTTTTAAATTGATTGATGTCCGATAAATAAAATATGAAAGTTAATAACTCCATTGTCATGCATAATATGTTTAAAGTTTGAAGCACTTGACAAATGTCTTGTACAGTATGTCATTTGTTTCAATTGTCGTACATCACTTGTGATGGATTGTACGAAGTGGCGCTCAGCAGCAACGATGTAGGACCGATATCCGTAGTGGTTTTATTTTGGTGGCTTGGTCGTGTCGACATCGACTGCGAACTGTCGAACAAGAGGTCGGCGAGGTGAACACCCCACCAAGGAGAACCATTGACCCCTTCGATCACATCCGTGTATGCGCCGACTTGAGGCGCTACGGGGAACTATTTGCGCACACAATATCCTTGCGAACGTTACGACCTCTTTCGATTTATTTTCTTGTTTTAATGAGTGTTTTTTGTTTTCTTGCTATTATAAGAAATCGCTTTTGTTGTTGAAGTGAGTTAAAAGATTTTGAGCTTTATTTGAGCATAGGTTTGCTTATACATTTTTTTCCACTTTAAAAGTACGTTCTATTTAAAAGGCTTAGCTTTAAAGTAATTCTAACAGCAGTTAATATATCAACACCCTCCACTATGGCTTGTCGGAGGCAAATTGACAAGGCAACGTGGTTAAGTGAGGCAGCGATCGAAAATACACAAGATACCGTTTACGGCCGTTAGAGGGAGCTCTCAATGCTCGTCTTTCCGGGAGTGATTACTGGGCCATGACTGATTTTATTGTACTTCCTCATAAACTTATTAAAGTTTGTGTTTGTTTGGTAGTTGGTTACGAATTAATTCGAAATAGCACTAAACTGATTTACAAATTCACTATAAATACAAATTAACATAATATTAACGTAAGTTTTATTAACATTTCCCGACAAAAGATAATCTCCAAACCATTAATAATAATTAAAAAAAAAAAACAAATGATTAATTACAATGTATGAATTATTCCTCTGGATTTTCTCGACAATTGAATTGAAAGTTCGTTGTTATTATAAAAACGAGTTATGGACATTTCCAATACAAGTTTAAAGTGAATGTTTGGACGTTTAAAGATTGTCTCTGACGTTGGAGACACGTTTTTACATCGTACAATGACATCGACTTGTTTAATTATGATTCCTTTTACGAAGGTATTTTATTTGTTAACTTAAATATATTAAGGTAACTTTTACATCGTTTTATTAAGAATGCATTTGCGTTTTTACTTCTATTATTAAAAAAATAAGACACGATGACAATGTTGCAAAAGTAAGTTGCAATGTTAAAATACTGTATACTAGAGGACAAAAAAATTAAGATCTTTATTTAAACAGCGTATTCGAACTAAGTTGTAAAGTAGATGTTGAAAGAGACTCCATTCGCATTCGCAAAAGACATCATTAGATATGCATGTTTCACACGAGATCAGAAAAGTGAGGCCCAGCACCAAACATGCACTGTTTGGTATTGCTCATGTTAGGACGAGGCAGAACGTTTTGATAATAAGTATACTGCAAACTGCACTGTCTACTGCTTTAACTCGCTGTTCTACCCTCGTGGGTATTCCGGACAAGGACACTGATACATTGAGTATGCATATGTGCTAATAAGCCTGTCTCAAGCAGAAACTGCATCAAACAAACATACAGACTCGCTTACGTAAACCAAGGCTGCGCTTCGATCGCTTGTCAGCGATATCTTCTTAGCCTTTCTTTCAAATAAGTTAATTTACTAGCCTACTATCAACTAATTATCCTATTTACTCCAACTTCCTTATTTTAAAGACATTCAACAATACTTAATAACTTCCTTTTGTTTCCCATTAAAGACATTTTGTCGTTTTTATCGCATTTTTCCTTAAGTATTTGTTTGTCTCTATCGTTAAGAGGTAAAAATTTACCTTAACGATTGCAAATCGCATCTGTTCGTTCAAATAATAATCATAATGCAGTTACACTTAGTATTTGCACTTCGTGATGTGAAAACAAGAAAAAAATCGTTATGATTCAATAATATAAAAACTTGTTCTCATGGAATGTCAAAGTTACAGTTACATCGGCTTATTCTCAAATATTATATGAAATAATATAAAATGAGGAAAAACAGATTAAAAATTTACTGTGTCCACATGCTGCAACTGAGTGTACGAGTAAGCAAAGCAGCGGCGATTTCCTATGTGATAGGGGAGAAAGTATAGTGCATTCCTCTTGGGTGCACTCTATGTAATGCAAAGTCGGGGACTGAAGAGTTGTATTTAATATTTCAATACAATGTCGTATTATGAATGTAGAGACTGTTGAATTATACACGAAGTTGTCTTCATACAAGAAGACGGCAAATAAAAGCAAATAATTTTACCAAATACTTGAAATTAATATTGACACGTTTACATTCGGTTTAGTTTAAAAGGTATTTTAAGGGATGAAAAGAGAACTCCTTTGTGCAGTATATTAATTTACAAATTGACTATCTCGGCTCGGTCAAATTGATTGTCACAGCGTAAAAAAATATTTGTGCGAGATAACCGGCAAACACAACGGACGGACAGCGGACAAAAAATCATGAAGAAACTTTCGACTATTTTCGGCTTGGCTGTGTTACGAAACGTTTTGCGAAAGCGGCCGTTGCGCCACGCGAGTGGTGACGCGCACTTTTTGACAGCCACTTGAATCTCTCGATGCCATCAGAACAAGTACCGCGAGTCTCGTTAATTAACATCGTTTATCGATCGATTCGAGTTCAGGGCAATTAAAACGAGAATCGATTATATTCTTTGTCCCTCGAGCGTTTAACAAAGTAGACTGGTTTGCTGAAACGACGTGAGGTAGATACTTGGCCCAATTTCTGTTCCGATTGGACGGTAACGACAACCGCGGGTGGTCTTTATAGCGACATGCAAAAGTTTTTGTAGCCGCAGAACGTAAGGTAACGAGAAGGTTCGATGGACAAACCGACTGCAGTACCTCGGTCTAAACTAGATAGAGGTGGCGGTGAGCTACATGACTCGCCCGGGAACCGGTCGCGCGACGGAGGGCGGTGGAGGACGGCGGAGGGGCCCAGACGGAGGGACGTCATCGACCTGCGCCCCCGCGCCAGTCACGCGCCCTCCGCCGCCGCCCGCGCGAACCGTAACTTCATTGTATTGCACCGCGAATCAAATTCGGTGTAGCGGAGACGTTTTTGCTAGCGCCGACCGCCTGTAAACTCGATTAAACGACTTTTAGAGTGGGCGGTAATGGGAAAAGACTAGAGGGGTGAAAATCCTATACAGAATTGATTAGAGTGCGAAATATACAGACGAAAACGGCGCAAAGTAACTAGTTTCTTGGCTGAAGATTGGTAAAGGTTTTGTTAATGGTTTCGCGGAACGGGAGGGGGAGCTAAGGAGGACGGGCGAGACAAGTGAACATTTTCGGTCGTCTACGGAGTGTCATGTCGCTGCGGAATCGACCCACTGGGTCAAGTTCATTATTTAAAGGCTACGTGATATCGGAGGGGCGCCTTTTTTTATAAAATCCTTTTTATGTCCCCGCTTACCTGCTTTGTACAATGTTGCTTCGCTTGGTGATTCATTGTGTTTAATCGTCTATTCGCCTTTCGGAAGAATTTCATGAATGTTTATGAAATATGATTTTGTTGTAAAATTATTTGCGTTGTATTTCCAAAACATCAAAATTCGACGTGTTAAGAAGGTTGAAGTTCAAAAAATAAAAAGCTACCTTCTGAGAATTAAAAGAAATTTGTAAAGCTCTCCTTATGCTCATTATTTCTGATATGATCTCTAAAATAAACTCCGTAATTCCCATCATAATATAAAAATGAGCCAATGTCAATTTAAAAGTATCATAATGTTATAGTAAATATAAATATTTCTTCGAATCAATATCACAAGCCGGCGACAGAGGTGGTTCGACCAACGCAAAAAATAAACCAAGGTGAGTGCAAGTGTCACTGGCTTTTAACACGTAGGCGTAGAGCGTAGACGAACGACTAAACACGTCACTCATAAATTTGTCTACCTATTTATTTTATATAACACGAATACCCTATTTAATTTACCATCTTATCTACGTATCGTAATTATTCAAAATTTATGTAAGAAAGGTGAAGTGTATCACAAAAAATATAAATGCGGGCCGCAGGTTAGAAACCCCTGGTTGGGTCGGTCCCACTGAGACACGTGCATTTGAGTCTTTTGTAACTGCTTTTTTTTAATCCTCCCTGAAAGCGAGGTCATAACTTTATTGTAGACACATTTCCGGAGACAACCGAATCATTCGTCCGTTTACAATTTTTTTCTTTACTTCTTTTAGGAACGTATTTGAGGGCGAGTTTGAATTAGAAACGATAATCGTAACTTTTGCGATGTACCGATAAGGTTACTATTATTATCTGTACACATTTGAGTAAACATATTGGATTTAAAACCAAAAGAGAATTGGTTTAACTCAAGTATCATCAACTTTATTAACTAAAAATTTATACATTTACACATACAAAAAATTTCATTTTATTTTGTTTTGAGATGATCACGATTCATTACAATTTATTCTTAATAATGTTATGTAATAAAATAATTTGTAATTAGTATTCATTCACATATATTAAAAAGGAGTATATACTGATAGGCGAAACGTTGATATTTCGAACTCACGACCTCCTTATTTAATAGATCATGGTTAAACATATTTACATTGCTCATTCGCTGTAATAAACACCTAAATGTCGTTCTTATCTTTACTACTTGAAACGAACGAAAAAAATAAGTAATTTTATTGACGAAACACGTAAAATATAACTGTTCTATGTTCCGTAGTCTAAAACTTAATCTGATCGATATAAATTGTCAGTAATAATGAAAGAGTGGATGTGTAATAAACTGAAGTCATTGTGAATAGGCTAATTTCAAATGCTTGACGACAATAATAAATCATTGTGTTGCGAAATGCCTTCCGATTGATATTGTTTAAATACAAATGAAGTTAGAAATTTGAAGCGACCGTATTCATTACACGACGATGAATATTAAGACAATTTGAAGGTCGGCCGATGTCCTCGAGTACTACTAATTGATTAAATTTATTTGATACTTACTTGACGATGTTTTTAATGTGACCTTTTTCCACTGAATGTCTGAAACAATAAAAAATCTATAGTTAAATTGAATACACGAATCTAGTAACAATTACTAGTAAAAATTAAGATTTAAAATGCGTGACTAAACAATTTCTATTCCTGATAATTTGTATTGGTCCAAATTTTTAATGCTCATATACTAGACTAGATTACAGAATATTTTGAATGTAAACAACAAAATTGCTTTATAGTCGCAGAATTACTTTCCTTCAAAAGGCAATATTGCGTATTGTCAAAGTAAAAATTCTAATAATTTGCATTCGTTTTTGTCTAAACAGTATCACTAAATACAGTCGCATTACCTTCTCTATAACGCGAAAATTGTGGTTGTAGGTTAGACAACATCAATCAATATGTCCGGAGACATAGTAGGCTGCACCTGTGCGAAGTACCCTCGAATGAAAATAGTAGGCTGTGACGTCAAGCGGTAATGAAAGTGTTGAAATTTTAAAGTAACCCATTTGTATAGAGTTTATGAATGCCAGAGCGGAGCCAGAGCGCACTGAATGGAGTTAATGAGTACAATGTTTCAATATAACAGAGTAAAAACTTAAAAATTAAACTCTTACGTTTCTTTACTCTAATTGAGGCTATGAAATATGTCAAGCATAATATTATGACTGAATCATACTGAAAAATAATCGTAACACCGCAGGAAACCGGAAATATCAAGGAAATTATTTTTAGAACACTAAAAGTAGACTAATTTCTAAAGCAAAAACATTACTCTATATCAATTCCGTTGTGTAACACAAACTTTGCTAAAGTTTTCTCGACTTATTTTAATTCCGAGAAAGCTTTTAACAGTTCGGCAAGTCCAGGAACTGTTCAATATATTTTTAAGTACGTTTTACGTCAACGTTTTATTTTTGTCGAGGAAAACTTTCTTATTGAATTTGTATGAATTCAATGTCACATCATAGTTATATAACAAAATGTTTATAAATAAATAAATAGCTACGGAAAATAAGACTATAGGTTCGATGTTGATAGTCTGAATGTCAATTTGTTGAGTCTGTGGAAGTTTCCTTGCAGGAACGTTAGCGAGACGTCTGCCGGCTAATTGAAGAGGCTTACTGGAGTACGACTCGCTTCCTTTGTTATGCCATGTTCCTTTTTATATAAAAAAGGTATTCATATGAAAAACAAAGTCGTAATAAAAATATTTAACATAATATGTCTGAACAATAACCGTATCAATTAATGTATATATCAATATGTCAAGTATAAATAAATTATTTATTAAGTAATCTATACTGAGATTTTTTCTCCAAAGTTCCATTGCAGCATTGTTTTAGGCGTCTAAAAATGTTAACATTTGAACAAATTATTTGCTTCTAATATCATTAAACATTTTCTTGTGGCGATTGTACTTTACCTAGTGACGTCACACGTTCCGATGCCGAGGCGCAACAATAGACGCGCCAATTCGTCAATAAGCGCGGCAAACGGCGCACGACATGGCCGCAGCCAAGATGGCGGACGGTGAAAGTGGACGATGGCTCGGTGGCCGATCGCATACCGTTTATTCGGTGTATCTAAATGCGCAATCCATACCTCTACATAACTACCACGTATGTAACTTAGTTGCTGACTTGGAATTACTTTCGTTTCTTTATTTGGTATGCGTTCAGATTGAACCGGCATGATGCAAAGTTTATGCAATACGAATTCCTCAATTTGTACCTGTTTTACAAGGTTTAAAGTAAATATTTAGATTCATTATGTAAGGTATTTTTTAGACATCTATCATCCATTTATATTGTTATTTTAACATTGTTCAATCATTATTTCTTCTCATTTAAATGTAAAACGTTCATTAAAATCCAACAATTCATGATCCTGCCCAAGCCTCATACTCTTATATTTTTGCTATTTTGGCTCTGTGAGACTTTACATAAACAAAACTTCCCTACACAATTCCATAAAGTTCGATTTCTCCAATTACTATAATTTTAATATAAAATTCCAACAATTGAACTTGCAACTTGGCAGTAATAAAATTAATTATCTCTATTTGCTGCATTCTAGAATAGTCAATTAAAATAGCGAAATATAATTCAATGTCAATAGTCGTTGCCAATTAAAAGCTATTCGAAATTCAAATTGTGCACTAGTGACATTGGCGGGTAACAATTGAGGTCAGTCGGCCGGTTTTTACGGACGTAACCGGAAGTAGTTACGAAATGTTCTTAAATTCGCTTGAAGATAACTACGTTTAAACAACTACATCTACTTCCTTATAACCTTTAACGTTATCTTGAATAGTGAAATAATCTAAGAGTTATCAATTATTTATTAAAAATTACGTAATTATTATAATTTCCTGTTTATTTCTTGCTGAGTCAAGTCATGCCCTGGGCATGCAATCTTCATAAAGTAATTTTATCACATTGTCAGTATTTAAATAATCAAATATTAACGCGTTTGTTCGATTGCGATAAATGCAAAATGTACAGACTGTATATAAGGAGGCATGTGGTTTATTAGATAAAGATATTTATCCAAGAATAGAGCAAAAAAAGTATAAATGATATAACATGATATTTTTTTATCAAGAACAAGCAGATGAAACGGGAAGGAAATCGATACATCAGATTTATTTATATCCGTAGCATTGAAAGTCCGGAGTCCATTATATGAACTGAGATACGCGAGAATCGCAATTAATATGACAGGATAACGATAACGTTTGAGTCACATAAGAAAGCCTAATATTTATCGAAGAAAAAAACGTAGATCGTTATGACGCACACATCCGAACCATACATTTCTCAAAGTGAGTCATATCAGAGCTGTTTTGTCAATAAAAACTTTTCCACAATGTAAGAAGTAATTTCATAATTATGCGTTTCGACTGCATACACTTGTATTGACACGCATTGTCATCTCGCACATTCTCTTTGATAAATCAGAGACAACAATATGTGTCAAAACAAGTATCAGGCCAGTAATAATATCTGAACGAATAAAAAGCAATTAATGACGCATAATTGTAATAAACAAAAGTGAACGTACACGTGCAGAGTATAATTACCACAAACAAAACAATAAACAATTCAATATATATCATTTAGCAATTAGCAAGTTGAAAACTGTAGACATAACAAGACTACCGTGTTGACGTAATACACAGATTTGAATTTAGTTTATGTATACTTATAAACATTACATTAACAAAACATAAACCAGGCCCACAAATACCTACGTACATTATTACAATATACAGATTCCTATTGTAAAGTCCCTTTTAGGCGCGCAAAGACCCCAGTCATGGTAAGAATCCTGGTTCAGACGTAGTAATACATTTTCATAACGTTTTTATTTACATCAAACTCTAATTAGTCTAATCAAGCTCAATAAATTATATTTTGATATGACGCGTCATAAAAAAATTGTCATTATAAAGCAATAATTGTTAAAAATAAACTGTCATCATGTTTTAGATCAAAATACGACAATGTACCTACATCATTATGGTGGCAATCTTGACTATTAACCGTAGAGCTGTTCAACGGCTACTGAAATATCGATATTTATTCATCAAATCAATTTTATCGATGGTTGTAAAACATTAAAATGTCGATGTTGGGAGGTCTAAATCAAAATTCAACATTTCAAACACTATACAGCTGGAATATAGCTCGCCGTTTAGATTGTACTCTTTAGAACAGAAATAAGTTGAGTCGCCTCATTTGTTATACTTCCTAAATTTTTTTTATCACATTGCATTGTTATTCGAATCATTCCTTAATCATGAAGTGAATTTGAATTTCAAGTATAAAACATTAACAAAATCCCGCAAATCTTTAAACTACGTCCACACTACATCACATCTAACCTTGTAATAGTTAAATTGGCAAGGATGTGACGTCACTTGACAATAGCGGATGAGGCGACAACGCATTAAAGTTTCCTTCTACATATCCACAATTACTTTTTAATCAAATACAATCAAGTTCTCAGGTTATTGGCCTTTGATGTAACCTTGACGACGAGGTGTTGTATTACAAAATGAGTTTTAATATTTGCAATCAAAAATACTAAGTATTAAAATATCATACTTATTGAGAAATTCTGTTAGTAATAACTTCATAATTGCGGTTTATTATCACAACGTATGCTTTTCCTTCTAAATAATAAATAGTTTTAGTAAATAAAGAATATCTTATTCTTTTTTATTGCTTGAAACGTGATAAAGTATGGTAAATTTTACACGTTTAAATAGTTTTTTCGATGTCAGATTATTTTTTTCGCTCACTTGGATACAATCATAGCAAAGCCCATTCCAAAACAATAAATAATCTTATATATAAAATTCTCGTGTCACAATGTTAGTGAATGATTTTTTTATGCATATTCAGTAGGTCTGAGAATCGACTACTATCTATTTTTCATACCCCTATCAAATTTTTGTTGAACTGCATGCGAACGGAGTCGCGGGCGACAGCTAATATAATAAAATAAGTACTTACGGATGTATACATTGAGTAAATTAAATCAAAACGTGACTTCTTATGTATGGTGTTAAATACACATACATTGAAGAGATCCTTTTGTTTCGCCAAATACGTGTACAGATAATTAAACTGAAGGTGATATGACAGTAGCTCGCGACGAACCACTATGTGCATGTGGCTGAATCTACGCGGTCATTGCCTGCTTGATAAAATATGGCGACGACATTCACCGATTACATTTTTATATATCTTGTATGCAAAGGGTTTGAATAGTTTTACTTTTCTTCTTTTTATTTAAATTAGTAGATTCTTTTCAAATGTAATTCAGTGAGATAAGACTCAATTCAGTAAGATTTTGCTAAGAACAAATGAGGGAGATTAAACAATGATTTTAACAAAACACAAACGTAAATTATTATTATTATTTTCCTATTATTTCATTTGCTATTGATTTATAACGTTGAAAAATATTATTCTCAACGTCAATATCATTGAGAATAATGTAAATTGTATTAACTTAATGTATAACGTTATTGTCAATGAGGAATGCACAACGGAAGAGTGAACGGAGTCATTTTTTATTACATTTCTACACTTTTATAAGAACGCGAGCCAAAAATATTTATTGAACATAATATGCACATCGTGCTTATAACATATTGAGGAGATAAATCTATAAATTTATGCATTATCAATTAGTTTTAGTTTATCGAATTACTAAAAGGATTTAAAAAAAACTAGTCCGATAACCCTTCGACCTCGCGTCGCGCAGGATGATAAGTGCGCGGACATGGAGACAAAGTCGCGGCCACCGACCCCGGCTATCAGCTGACGACATCGCTCCGGCTGAGGGAAATTATCTTTCACGCCATATTTCGGTCATTCACTACCGTCACCCTTTCTTCGTTACACACATTTTGAACAAAGTTGATTGCAATCAAAACACACTAAGAACGAATCTATGATTGTGATTGGGGTTAGGTGCTTGAAAGCTTTTAGATCCTCCAAACATCATAAACACTTGATACGCCACTGAGGATCAGAACTTTGTTACCACTATTATGTTTTCTTTTTATCATATTCCCACGCACTTTGCCATACGTTTTTGTTTCGAAATCAAAAGAATCGCGAAGAAATCGTGTAACATCGTAATGTAAGAATGATTCAGAAAATCTTCCGCTCATTAATTCATTTTGTGTGTCTGACCCGATTTTTATTCTGAGATTCTTCGAAATATAAAAACGGCGGGGGATCAACGAAATGTACACCGATGCTTTGTACAATATCATTCACACGTCAATACCGTCAGCGCTTTAGGTCACGTACAATAATAATTATTATAATATAGTACAGAGTACTACGACTTACGAGTATAGAACAGAAGTATAGTTATAAATACTGAACAATTTATAACTACTTATTCGAAAATTCTGAAGTGAAGTGAAACCATGACGTGTTTCGTTTGTTTGTATCAAAGAAAATTCTATAATGAACCTGTATGATGTGGTTTCAAGTATAAAAAAATATATTTACTAGCCAATCCCGAAGAGATAGCTTGCTTGTTTTCAGGAAATTCTGTTAACAGTTAAAGTTCTGCTGACTTCAGAACTTGATGCCAGCGCCAACTAGGTCCAATTTCGAATCTAAATTATCAAGAAACTCACTTAAAAACACAATACGAAGAAAACACAGAAGTACAATTTTCCGAAACACTACCACAAGTACAATATCTGCACAAATCGTAAACAAGAATGTTTATTTATCTGTTAGCTATAAACTTTTGCCAAACTTTGACTCAAAGAGAGTCACCGGCGCAGGTACGATACGTCTCTACGTCTCTACAACGCGAACGCAACACACTAGCACGGCGACCTACTTGTGAACCCCGCAACCCGCCCTGCCCTCGCCACGTCCCGCCAGCCCGTCACCGACACCACGCATCGCATCGCTAAATATAGATGAAATGTTGTGAAAGCTATAAACCATATTGTAATAGGTACATGTACACACACAAATTACATAATTAAACACCAATTTTTATAAAATCAATAGGATAAAAAAAGAGTAAAAGATGGAGAATAAATATTTAAAATTAATCAACGGAGAAAACTAAAGTAGTACCTACTGGAATGCCGATGCCAAATGAGGAATAACGACCATACAATTCTAGAAAATAGTGCATCTAACACGTGCATGGAAGTTAATATGGCACCAGCTGTAAAGATCAGCATCAAATTTCAGCTTGGTGAAATGGCATAAAAATAAATCAATACTAATATGCAACCTTTCACGCAGTGTGGCTAGATTCATACAAAATGAAATATAGTTATATCAAATATAAAATTATCTTCTTGTATCGACGTTTAGGGATTTTGTTTTGACAGATTTTATTAAATATCTCTATTGTTGTGCAAGTAACATTGGATTATCAATTTATTGTTAGAAAAAAAGATTGCTTAATAAATTAATTAAGTTGCTATTCAACAATTTCGATGATAAGAATCACTGTAACTAATGACAACTTTGATAGATATAGATTTTAATTAAAAACTTTATTATTGACAGTGCAGAGGAATATTATCTCCCCTTTCTGCTTTTTACATTTTTTATCGATCACTTATCACATATTTTACAAGTGGGTTTACAACGAATATCCTCTGTTAGGTTATGTCGAAATTTCTCAAGTGTGCACACTGTGCACGATTTAAAAACCAGTCCCCACGGGCCTTGAGGCACTTGGACACTTGCCACGCCCACCAAGACGCACTCGAGCGAATTTTAATGATAACTATTAGATTCAAATATATGTAATTCGCAGTTCATCATATGCCTAAAACATAGTCTCGCTTAATTTCAAAAGTTCCTAACATAAAACCTCACGTTTATTACTTCGTCCACCAAAAGTTCAATGTCAGATGATTAAGGAACAATAAAGTTTCACACTACTTCCGCGTACGTAATAACGTAACGCACGCTTTATCTAGTTAAGTGTGGCATTGAGGAATGCTAACACGGACGAGTTTTCCGTATTGTAATAAGCGACGCGGGCACATATAAATTAATGTTAGTGGCATACAACTATATGCTACAACAAGCATGAAGCGACGAACGATCCTGAACACGCAACGTCAGCTAACTAACGGTACAAAAATATCGCTCGAGTGCTGGCTTAGAATTCTGGGCTATTTAGACTTCATAACACCTAGTCTTAATGGCTATTAAGTTTTATGAAAGCACGACACGACACCGCAATCCGGTTTCCTTCCACGTATGCGATCGCTCTCGAACCGCGCAAGAGTCGGTATTTACCTCGAGTGTCGGAGGACAACGCCGACAAATCCAGGACGGAGTGGTCGCAGCGTGAGGAGTCACACACCACTCTCACTATAACACTATATATCCAGTCACAACGATCGCGACCATGCGCTTGGTCTACTTAGGGGCTGGAAAGTCTGATACTTTTTTCGTAAAGAACACGAATAAAAGTCTGATAAAAGCGAGTACACAACGACACGTACAGCTAACCGTAATGCCTGAAGCAGACTGATGAAAAAGAGCGAATTGAAACGAGGCGCGTCGAGCGATGGCACTCGCGGGCGGGGGCAAAACGAACGCCGAGCTGAGGTCTCGTTCACTCTTGCAAGGCTCACATATTTACATCTAGTGTTGGGTCGCGAGGAAAGTCGAGAGGCGCCGAGGCGAGCCGAGGGAGGACCGCTAATCCCGCTATCATCGTCGCTAACTCGCTAGTCGGCATGGCAGGCACCCGGCCCGGTACCGCGGGAGGAGGAGATGAGCGTGAATGCAAACGTGCGTGCATCGAACGCGAATGCAATGGACTCGACTTGCCCACGAACACGAACAATGCCAGTTGGGAAGTCAGATAAGGTGCACTCACTGAGCGATATTGCCACTCGTGAAGGAAGTCATTAGTTATTACAACACAGTAAAGTGTGCATGCTAATTACCTGCTTTTATATAGTACTTAAAGACTTTGCAGTGTTTCTCATTCATTTGTCGTGTATAAAGTTGGTGTTTGATATTGCTTTAATAATATGCTTTCGCGTTATATAAGTAGGGTACTTTAAATAGGCTTTGTTCTTCGAATTCAAGGCTTTATTCAATCGATCAGTCTTCAATTTCTAATGTTTAGTTAATTGTCAAGAGATATTTTAATGTACCATACTATTTCTAGCTTAGTAACAAAAGAGTTTTACTGCCATGGCTCGGTGCATTACACAAATGTCACGTTTTACGTTTTCAACACGTAGTACTTAGCTCTGTTTATTTTTATTGTACATTTTCAATGATCCATCTCGACTTAGATCTACAAAATGAAACCACAACAGCATATTAAATGATAACTACTACAAATCCTTCTGAGTTCGTATAAAAATGTAGAATTCAATGCACTCAATACTTATGTTATTCTAAAACATACTAAAATATTCGTAACCAGTATCCAGAAATATGCAGAGGATTATGAAAGGAACAAATATGTAAGAGAACTATATGATTTTTCAAAGACAAAGATTCTATGGACCTTTCAGAGGACTAAAAGACAGTCGTTATAGTCATATTAGTATAATAAAATAAGATAGATTTTAGAAATAAGAGAGAGAAACCATTCTCGTTGTTCCGCTCGACATTATCGCGTTCGGTGCGAAAATTCCGTTATAAAGCGATTTATATGAAACAAAAACTGGAATATGAAGGAAATTTCTCCGCTCGCAAAGTTTTTGCGCGGTTCACAGTCGGATCACGCTCCGCGACCGTCTCGCCTATTAGTTTACCGTAAGATAGAGCAAGATGGACATATCCAGAGATACGAGCGTCTCTCTTTACTAAAATTGACGTTTCGTTTCATGGTAAGTAAACTAGTGACGTAATATCTGTTAATAGAAATATTACTATGGAGCTATTTTTTTGATCAGTATTTTAAATAATTTTTGAGAAGAAAAGAAAAAGTTCTTGATGTAAGAGTTTTTTTACTGACACTTAGACTAAAACAGACCAGTTTTCCGCATTCTAATAAGATTTTTATCGAGTCTAGAAATTTTATAATAAACGAAATATAAATCAACCTGGTAGTTATTTGTGAAATTATAAATGTAAGATTTATTTTATTATAAGATTAATTTCCATAGTTCATTTTTGTTGTAACAGCTGCAGTTTTTTTCAACAAAGTAACAGTATTTTTTATCGAATTGTTTTTTTTATCAGTTCCTTAATCAGTCTTTGCAAGTTTTGCTGTTTTTTTGATATTGAAAGCTAAATATTTAATAAGAGTCTAAAACAAAGAGACACAAAAGTAGCATTAAGTAATTTTAAACTACTGAAAACAACTTTTTAAGAATTATTACAGTAGAAATCTACTCCATGCATCCACTATTCTGTTAAACAATAATTTGTGCGTGTGTTGGTAGTTTTGGCCAAACCTTTATAGCGGTGGTTTAGAACAGGTAACTTTTCAAAATTTTAAATTTTTTACTATTTG
Organism: Papilio machaon; assembly: GCF_912999745.1. Taxonomy (NCBI): domain Eukaryota; kingdom Metazoa; phylum Arthropoda; class Insecta; order Lepidoptera; family Papilionidae; genus Papilio; species Papilio machaon. Next base: position 1,996,842 of record NC_059993.1, on the reverse strand, counting down.
AAATTTTTAACATATAACTTATTCTTCATATACTTACCAAAAATAAGATACTCCGGCTGATGAATTGACTTTTCAGGCATTATTTTTACAACTTTTGAATACACACTGCGGCATTGCGATGCATAGTAACGTTGGCTGTGTTCCAAGCGGACTAAACAAAATATAAGCGCACTTCTCCAGTTCGCTCTTCCTTACCCAGCGCTTTACTTCTTTTTTGCGACGATCCTATACCTTGTTATAGTTTCTATTAGTGGCCAATATTGTGCGTGTAAAATCCTTCCCTAGGTAACCCGTCAATTAAGTACTATATTATAATATATAAAAAATATTTTCGATACTTTAAAGTCGTGAGTTTTCAAACTAATCAACATATAACGAGCAAGGTTAGACCGAAAACATCTCTATGTATTTTTGCGTTAATATACTAATTTCTCTACATCTTTTGCAGGCATAACGCATAGTTTATTCGGCTCTCTTTGGCGCTAGTGTCGCGTTCACAGTTCGCACAACTTTCTGCTCCCATTGTTCTACGCATGTGGGAACTCTTGTTTTTATTTAGCTCCGCCATGTGATTCTCTTTGCGTTTCGATGACAACGCACGGTATATTGAATGTTTGCTCTATGATATTTTTTCTTATTGCAAAAAGTCATTATGTTATTGTAAGCGTTGAACCGACAATTACAGTGATATTTGCACATATTTTGTTTCGCGTATTTTTATAAATTAGATGATGACGTGACGTTAAAACGACACGTTACTTGATGCAAAATATTATGTCAAAATGATACGTCTTCTCCATATTGATATGAATTTGTAATGAAATATAGGTAAAACCTTCTTATTTTAGTTCATATACCGCAGACATTAGATACAGATACCTACCGCAAGACATTACAGAGCAGACGGTAAAGTTAACCTGACGTGCACAATAACTTAACATTATGTTTACTAGACGCCACAATGAATCAGGTCTGGTACGAGAATAAAGAATGAGTTTATGCAAAAAATAAATAGCTCATGCATATGTGGTCCCCAGGACAAAATTTAGGATGAGAGTTACACCAACGGTTTTCTTAGTGAGCAATAAACGAGTTTCCGACAGTATGCGTTCCAATTTTAAAATTAATGTTCGTATATTTACATAGTACTAGACAGAAATAGATATTTTTCAATAGGACCGCTTGAACAGTTTGCGGTGACGTAGCGTCATGCTAGAGCCGCATCGCTACACAACACAAGGTCACTTCCGTGTACGTTGTAACTAACCAGCAATCAGAACGAGCTCACTTTATATTTACAGTTTCCTCAGCTAAGTTCCAGCTTTAAAAAAAATGTGTTAGATATAAAATACGTCAAAGTTCTTCATAAAATACCTGTAATTCTTATAAAATTTACTATTACGTGATGTCTCTTTTGTAAAAAAATGTATAGTATATATATTGTATTTTTTAATTCTAACCTGATATAGTTTTACTTTCTAGCAGTATGATTCAATGGTTGCCGTTATATGCAAATCCGTGTGCTCAGATACCGGTACTTGTTTAACGAGGGATTCCACTTATAGTGTTAATATTGCTTCTGATTTAATAACCTTCTTACTTACTTTACTTGTTTTTATAAATTGTACTCAAACCTTTTCATCTTTAAATAATTCCTAAATTATTTGCTCTCTTTTTTTTGCTTTACCTTTAACGATACTTTTATGATTTTGTTTTGCACGTCGTTTTTGTCGTTTCACGGGTATTTATGCCGGTTTCTATGCATGTATATCAATTTCATTATGACCTCTTGTTTTGTAAATTTTGGAGAGTTATGTGTCATTTGATTTGCATTCTTCGGGTACCTAATGGATGGATGAATGATTTTTTAATACATCTAATATTTTTTTCATTTTTTTATACATAGGTAGGTATGTCTTTCACTTCGAATGAATTCAATACATGAAGGACTTAAATGTAGAAAGTGAATTTTTCAATCTGCAATCCAATAAGATTGCCAATTTGATAAAATAAATTCAAAATTGAAATTCCATCGGTAAGATCCGCACCGGTCTGTGCCGTGCTCAGCACTATATCAACCGGTTTGCGCCTGCTTTTTTTTTGCTAATCTAAAACGACTTTTAACTCACGCGATAGTTAACTTCGGTTCAACGTTATCCATCTCTCGCTTTCTTAGCTATCTTTTTTTGAGGTAAGGAGATGGGAAGATCGTTCACCTCTTTTTGAAGGGCAAAAACAGAGGCTTCATGCTTGTTTGTTTCCAAAAAAGCGTAAGATTTAATTGTTTTTTACTTGATTTTTCAATAACAAATACGTAATGATTGAAATGAAGTTTTCTAGGTTTCGTTCAGTGTTAATTATTATATGTTATTCCCTAATCCCTTACTTTTATTTTTTATATATCTCGCAATCAAAAGAAGAAATCAGCTTGAAGAGACTACTTGTATGATGCTCGCCTGACATTAGTCAATCTGGAAATAGGGATCGTTGCTAAAATTGTTTACATGAGCTTTGTGAATCAATTATAGTTTGTTAATTCTTTGAGTATATTCTTTGAATCCGACATTATCCACAAGTGATCTCAATTAGTTATAATTCTTATAACGAGCCACCCCGGCCTTTAAATATAAAATTTGTACAAAACAACGAAAGCATGAGCGATAAAATCAAAGGATATTTGGATTGGATAGAGTTAAAGTACAAAATACACATAAAAGTCTATAATCAAACGTGACGTAATACTTTTAATTTTATCTTTGTCTATAATGGTAATTGAATTATGCTCATAAAACTGTCAATAGAAAAATAGTATTTAGAAAACGCTACCGTTTTTGTTCATCAAACATAATATTATGAACAAAATGTTGCAATTGTGATATTTAAATTAATCGTAATTTTTTTAAACGTCATTTTTACTGACAGTCAAAAATTTATATATAGAATTAATTTTCTGTTATTAGGTATTATAGGAATACATTATTTCAAAGTTTAGTTGATATTTTTATATTAGGTAACAAAGGTATGTTATTTGCCAATCAAAAAACATAAAAAACAAGTCAGGAATGAATAATATTGGTCGCTAACAATACATCATTTACTTGATCAGCTAATTTTTAGTTAACGTGTAAATATTGTTAATACAGGTATCATAATTGTTAGCCAGCTGTAAGTTATAAAAGTTCGGTGACCGTTGCGGGGTCAATAACATTTGTTAATACAATTTCCTACAATAATATTAACAAGTGTTCGATATTTATGGAAAACATTGTTATAGCTGCTATATGTAAATAAAAATATATTATATGGAAATATAAAGTAAGTGATTTGATGTAAAGTTTATCAAACTTATCGATTAAAAGTTTTTCGGAACGAAGTTCCTTATCGCGCGTTGTGAAAGGGGGCTAGACGGAAAAAAATCTTACGAAAAGTTGTCACGACACTTTTTGCTATAGTAAGTATGTTAACGACGAATGAGCGCTACTTCACCATGGCAACGACGTGACAATATATAACGAAAATTCATAGAAATAAAATGTACTTCTTGTGAAGACTTAAGTTTTTTATTCATAGAATAAACATTGGTTCCTTCATTAATTAATAGAAAGGAACTTCGTTCCATCCGGGTGTCCCTTGACACCTCTCAAGTTTTTATTATTATTTTGGTTCTTAGTTTCCGTTTATTTCCGAATGGAGGCCTAATAACGCTTAACGTTATTTTCCTTTCTAGTACAATAATTAAATTATAATCAATGTAGTATTTTAAATCACATTGTAATTTTCCTATAATAAAATTATAATGTAAAACGTTATAATGTAATCGCAAAACAATATGTTTGTTTGTAGTCTGTACAGTCGAGACACAACAATCACTACAATGGTGTACAAACTCCGACAGTGACCTATATACAAGTCCGAGGCCAAGTTCATCTGCGTTTCGCTATGTTTCAACATATACATCCAGATTCTGATATAGTCAGAACGAATTTGTTATAAATTCCACATTGACTTTTTAAATAAAATATTTAGTCAAAGTACAATAGCAAAGTTAGAAGACCTATTAATAAATAAAATCAACAATAATGCTGTGAGTTTCAATTGCCGTAAAGTACAAAAATACATTATCTGTCAATCTATTTTTATATTATAGAACGGAAAAAAAATTGGCGGGAACATCGAGATGATGGTTGATCGACGACCATGAACAACCACAACACTAGTGGAACTTCAGATGCGTTGCCGGCCTTTGAGAAAAAGGTATGCTCGCTTCTTCATATTTTTGAAAAGCAAACAAAGATAACAATTCAATTCAAGTAAATTACTGCAGCGTAAATTCACTCTAAAAACAAATACGTAAAACGTTTATTTTCATAACATACAAGTAGTATCATTCAATGAGTTAGATTAGATTTACGTAATTGCTTATATTATATCAACCTACTAGCATCTGATCGCGTAACAAGGAAACAAATACTACTATAATTATTATAATTACGTTACGTCTTTGAAACTCACAATAAATATGAACTGAATAAGTTCTTCATTTTGTTAATATTTCTCTACTGAAATTAATATTATTGTCAAATCTTAACGATTTAAAAGTAATAAAAGAGAATAAAGTAGCACGGATAAATCGATTTCTCTTGACCTAAATCCGTTGGTCAAGGCCACATCGGCCGATTCAGACTGCGACCGGAATAATGTTAATCTCTAATCCATATAAAGTGTACATTCAAACAACACAAATGACTACAATAGAGATTTTCCATTAACAAAATACCGTAAGGTATTGTTATTGTGCATTCTTACTTCTGTAATTTTCAAGTCTTACAATGTTCGATAAGAAATAGTTCAATAGCAAGTTATCTAACCGATTGACCAAAAAGGCTTTGCAACAACATCTGTTGCACGAATTGGCCGGCTCGCCCGATAAAATACCACGACCACACAGAAGAAAGGCGTGAAGTGGAAGCAATTCCGTGTTTCGTCGGTTGATTGTGGTGCCCGAGGCCTAATTTTAGTCCTCTTTTCTCCCACCCTTTTCTTATAAGGAAAGGATTTGATGGAGGAGGAGATGCATAGGAAGGTTAAATATTCTCTTTTTGTGCGTCTTCTCCTTCGTCGATTGAGGGTAGGCAACGCATCTGCAATTGCGGATGTCTATGGGCAGCGGTCGCTTCGCCATTTCGGCGAATTCATGTGGCCGCTTGCTCGTTAATACCTTGTAATATTTATATAAAAAAAATACTGTTAAATCTATGTAACAATTCTAAAAAGTTTATTACTAATGTCAGTTAACTAATCTATGCATGTAAAATTCTAAGACTTAATCCGTGTTTAATTAATAATTTACAATACCACAATATGTAATGTAATCAATGATTGTATGAATCATTATTTTGTGAATCAATAAATGACAATGGAATGTTTTAAATACAACATAACTGTAAGTGTACGGATAATAAAAATAAACTCATGTCCGCGAGTCGAGCTCGAGCGAACGTCGAAGTCGTCGTCGCGGCGTTAACCCAATTCCGAGGTATCGCTTTCACAACGCGTTGCGTCATCTAGCGGCGGGCTGCGGAGATGTGCGCTGCGAACTTGTCTCACATTGTTACCGTTGCGTAATTGTAAACCAACAGAATTTTAACCGTGAATTAATCGTAGATAGAGATTTAGTTAAAAAAGTATTCATATTATTACCTTTTATACTAAACTAGCTTTTACCCGCGACTCCGTCCGCGCGGAATAAAAAATAGAAAACGGGGTAAAAATTATCCTATGTCCGTTTCCTGGTTCTAAGCTACCTGCCCACCAATTTTCAGTCAAATCGATTCAACCGTTCTTGAGTTATAAATAGTGTAACTAACACGACTTTCTTTTATATACATAGATAACATCATTAACTACGCTAAAAAGAAAACATCGAATATTACCCGAAACTTTTATTAAGTAACTTACTGATTTCCATTGCAATTTATTTTTTGTTTATTCTGTAAACAAGCGCTCGTTTTTTTTTATTCAACATCCTCGTTCATTTAGTTACTAGCTGTCGCCAGCGACTCCGTCCGCGCGGAATTAAAAAAACTTAATAAATAGCCTATGTGTTCTTTCAGACTATGTTCTACATCTGTGCCAAATTTCATCAAGATCCGTTGAGCCATTCCGGCGATACCTTCAAACAAACATCCATCCATCTAAACATTCACATATATAATATTAGTAAGATATAAATTTGTTGCTAGTGGTATTTGTAACCTTTACATCAACTTAACTGAGATAATAGTCTTTAAATGTGCCAATTACTTAGTGAAAGCCAAAAGTCAAATATGGATCACTTTTTCGATCGTACCGCATTCCTAAAAATGTCATGTTAAAGCTTCATTCAACATTCCTTTCCTTTAAAAGAAAGTTAAAGAAAACAAGGTAACTTTTGTATCTGCTTTCATGACAGTTTTAGTGGTGCGATAATTCGCCAGCGGGCGCTCGTGTCGCTTTATTATAAAATTATTGTTCCCTCATTCGTGCTGATAGCCTCATTATTTCTACTTAACTTACGATTAGGATCGTTTTATACTAAACAATAATTGTCAAGTCGTAAAACACTTACATAACCAGTAAAACTAGGGTTATACGTAATACTTACGGCTGACCTAAATAAACCGATCGGCTTTTACACGATAGATAAAAAGTCTTTATAAAATTATCAAATATGTTGTTGAAAGCAAAACCGAAAATTCGTTTTTTTTAAAAGAATACGTACCAGGTCATCTGCTATGCTGTGCTGGACTCTGCTATCATATATCTTACATTCAAATTTTAGAAATAGAAATTAAATTCATTTATTTTTTGATAGAGTTCTCAATTAATGTAGATGGGGTTCTTGTAAGGATTTTCATCCTCGCTTTTACACCTTAATCTTTTGTCTAACTAGTGTTAGCTTGACAAAACATGCTGTTTGAACATAATCTATATTTCAAGTTAAATTGTATTTATAAATAATTTAAAAGTTAAGTAATTTAAAAGATCCTTTAGAAAATAGAAAATTATTCAAGGCATTATTAATTGACTTGCTGACTATCTATCTTCTAAATCATAGATATTTAATTGTAAACTTTAGTTGGAGTTGAAATACTTTGGATTCTTGTATAGTAGTAGTAATATATTATCTGTGCTTTGAATAATCAACAAAAAATTCCTACGTACGTTAGTACATGTCCCTATTGAAATATTAATTGAATCCTTTTGTTCAGTACTTATTTTGTGTATGGACCTTTTTATTTTTGGTTAAATTTTGTTATTGATTTTAACGTACAAATTAAAGATACCAGATTATAATGCAAATAAATAAATTTTTATATACTTAACTACAAAAAGAACTTTTATAAAAAAATCTATTCAAAGAATTGTTCAAGTAACACTTAATTGGAATGTCAACAGGACTATTATATAAAATTATGAATCTTCCGACAGAGTAAACAGTTAACTTTATCTTATCGTACAAGTGACGATAGGTTCTATGAAATTAACAGTCAAAAATTTTATATGCTCAAAAATTCTATTAAAATAAATTCCGACGAATACAAGCTTCCCTGAAAACATGACCATTATTAAAATAATGTGAATTCGATCGAATTTGTGTGTGTGTATGATGAAATTTTTAACATTTTTGCAAACCACACCCGCTCAAAGGTTGCAATTTATTCAATATGCAGGAAGATTACAATATTTTAACAAAGATACACACAAATATTTTATGTAGGATATAACTAGGTTATAATACACAACATATTATACTGCATAGTGAGAGACTTGGTACAAATTACGTTTGTATACACATAAGCTTGATGTCATTTGGCGTCCTCATTTCGCGCGCATCGTGCGGAGTGCGGTGCGGTGGCGTGCCGCGCTGCACGTTGCGCAAGCCGGCCGCGCGAGGTCGCCGCCTGTCCTCATTCGCGCGCTCTCCGTACAAATGTCAGGATCAAGGTCGCAAAATATCGAATGAATTTATTCCCTTATATAGATTACATTATTTGTCTCTGTATAATTCAGTTTTAATGCTAGTTCCAGATTTTATAAATATAATTATATCAAATTTTAATGTCATCTGTTAAAACGTGAAGTTAATTACGCTGATAATACTGAATTTGATTAATATGTAAGTAGTATATATTTTTTTAGTAAATAATTTTGGGAAGTTTTCAAGTTTTCTATTGGCGGTTGTTGGTCCCACACCTTAGTTTAGATAAAACCGAAATCTATATATATAAAAGAAAGTCGTGTAGTTACACTATTTATAATTCAAGAACGGCTGAACCGATTTGGCTGAAAATTCATGGGTATGTAGTTGAGAACCAGGATACGGACATAGGATACTTTTTATCCCGTTTCCTTTTTTAAATTCCGTGGGAACGGAGTCGCGGGCAAAAACTAGTATTATATACGATAAAAATGTAGGAAACATTTAAATAAAAGACAGTATAATTCTACAATAATTTTATTGTACTATAAACCAATCGATGGAATCTACGTAAGCTGTTTAGTGAGGATATAATTTTCAAGTAAAAAAAAAACTATAAGAAATTAATAAAATGTTACAATGGATACATAGTACATTGTTCAATTCTGGGATTCAGTCTTTACATAATCTATAATGTAATAAAAATCTTTACGCGAAGGTGTAATGTAAATCTTTTGATCAACTAAACAAATAATTGGACGGTGTAAAAAAACATACATTAAAAAGTCAAACACTCGATTTAATCACTAATTAAAATTTATTCATACATTTATTTATAATATTTTAAGACCAAATAATGTAATTTAAATGTCTAAACGTCGAATAAAATTTATAATTTTTCGTTTCAACATCAATTGTTCGTATTAAATCGATAATCGTTTTATTCGATAGTTATGTTTAAATAAATCAAACACTAAATACCAATTCGATCGTATTATTATCAAACACACAATAAAACTTACAAACAGACAATCAGCAGGCTATTTCAAATCCACTCGAAAACATCGTTTACAAACAATTTCTAATAAAAATAGATGCAACGAATTTCGAGTTTCTACCAAATACATAAATTCATTCCATTGTATTTGGTTATGTATGACGGTACAGTGGTATTTGCTGGCGGTAATCCTTTAAATAAGAATTCTTTAAACAACTTGAACAACTTGTACGCTTAGAATCAATAGAGGTCGGATGTTTTTCAAACTGCATACTATATAAAAGTCAGGGGTACAAGCAACATATTCTTTATTCGTAACAAAGGGATTAGTTTTTTTCATTGCAAAGACAATTTGTAACTGGAACATCGCGAACGAAGGTGACTGTACCTATAAAGTTATCAGACATTATTTCACTGTATTTTTAATATAGAAAACTAATAACAATAAAAACAGACTTTACTTTTATTTGTGACTTAAACATGCATTCTTCGGTAGTGTGAAATGATTTTCCGTATCTCAATGAGACAGAAATACTAACGATTTTTTTTTACAAATTTCAAACATCATACATTTACTTTGATAATTTTAGCATAACTAGGTCGAGATAATAATGGACTAATAACCAATTAGTTCAAATTATCAACAACTTGTATGTAGGTTATATGTGCATTTTTCAAGATTAAAAAAATATTTATCAATCGAAAAAGAAGTGAAATTTTTATACATAAAAAAAACCAAACCTACATTATCTTAATTAATATATTTTTTTAAAATATTCAATTCTTATTTTTAACATCGCGACTTATTAGAACTCTATCGTAAAATTACTGAGAATTTTCAAGTAGGTATCTTGGGCTTTGTAAGTGAATTATTACTTTTTATATTTATTTTAATGAGCAATTTTGGTGTCTAGAATTAATAACAGTGTGTTTATTTTTGTTAAAACTAAAACAATATTTTGTAGCATTGAACGACATTGCATAATGCTATCCTACATCAATCGGTTAAAACTGTATTCTGTAATGGTGTTGTGGTCGTTTATTATCTTTCGCTGATTCAGCGGATCTTCTGCGTGCGGCGGCGTACACGGCCAGCTTGGAGGGCGAGGGTAAGCTGGAGTCCCGCGGGCGTACCAGGGACTCCCGGGACTCCGCCGCGGGGAGCGACGCCGATGTCGGCACAGAGGGCAGCTTGCGCACCGTGTCGTACGGCAGGGGGGAGCTACGAGATGCAGTAGATGCTATCGAACCTGATCCATCCGAATCCTAAAAAAAGTCAAAGATTATTGTGTTCTTCTCTTGGTGTATTAACAGTTTTCATTGTGTTTAAGGTTTTAAATACTCCGATTAGTTAAGTGGTCACCCTTAGTGAAGATTTTGTATGAGAGATGAACAATAGGAGTTTCCCTAATGGATTAATTAAAGACGGAGTGTGACAGAGAATCTAAGAATCTATAACCTTTGTGTTTATGAACGCATACTAGTATCTATTTGTATTTTATGTCCAGGAAGTCGTTTCAATCAATCATTATGAGGGAGACATTTAGTAACGTATCAACACAATAGGTACTTTTAAAAAATATGCAGAATTATAAATGTATCTAATAATATATCTGCGTAATTATAAGTGTTAAAGAAACCAAACACCGAGAGAGAATCGTCACTTTCACTAGGTCGGTGAGGCGGGGCATACGATTTCTTATGCATGCATTTGTCAAGGACGCGGCTCACATGTGTTCTATACTGCGCCCACGTCACCAAATAAAATACGTTCATTTATTTTATTGCAAGAAAAGTTTTATTTTTTACCGTTAATAAAATTTATAAGGAAACGTATTTTTTTAAGTGCCAACTTTCCTTCACCGAATTCCACAATTCAGTTGTAATTGTAAAAAAATATTATAATTCAATGAATTGCGGTTAAGAATAAATATTTGCAACTTTTATAAACTCTTTCATATTACTTTAATTTTTCCATACAACTTTGGATCGTCAAAATAGTAGATTTTATTGAGAGACTATTTCTCTTTTATTTGCAAATCTCACCTTCCTGTTGTTGTGTTCGAGCCTGTCGTATCTGGTGTTCCTGGCGGAAGGCTTGCGCGGTGGACGGGGTAGGGCGGAGGGTGGCGGCGGCAAGCTGGCAGCGCGCGTCTGCTGTGAAGCGCGTCCCTGCCGCTCCAGCAGCAGCGCCTCCTCTCCGCCACCCCCACCCCGAGCACCACCAGTGCGGCCCCCCACTCCCACCCCACCCAACCCGGGGAAACAGCATAGGCCGCGCTATAGATGCATATTACATTATGAAAGCTATTTATTTGTAAATAGTAGAGATGGAAGATGAATTCTTTTTGTATTCTTTGTTAGGAAAATCTCGCACAAACCAAAGCAATTAATAAATACTCTTACTTACCTGTATGAGAAAAATGCTTCACGTCCATAATTTTTTAAGTTACTCCAATATGAGTGGCCATAGTTCATTTTCATTACGAACATAAATCTCTTAATGTGAGGAGTACGAAACATTAAGTAGAGTTTTTTCATCTCTTATTGGAGCAGTGTATTCGTTATTTCAACTAAACACTTCAAACAAAGCATGTTAATGAGGCAACAACACTCTAATGCAGCCTGCAAATTTTTTTAATGAAAACGGTTACATTTTTCCTTTATTATAATTATTTTTGACGCAAAAAAGCTGACGTGTTAGGAAACTAGTAAAACTACAACAAACAAAACATCATTTTTTATTTTTTTTAAACATGCATCCCTTTTTAGAAAATATATTGATTACATAATTATTTAAATTAAATAACCTTTTTTGTATACATTGCATTAAAACATCTTAACTTAAATCAGAAAGCCTCGGAATTATACTGTTATACGAAATATGAAAGATACATTTTGTATACAAAAACACCTTAAGTTTACCTTTTGTATAAAAGATAAAAAAGGCACTATACAGAAAAAAGCTGCCTATAATATACAAAGATAGTCAATAAAGTATCAAGATGTACTATTCCATAGGCTTTTTTTCAGATATAATTTTAAATAGACAATAAATACGTTATTAAAAAAAAACTTACACCTAATTTACATTATATACAGTGTCAAAAACATAAGAAATTTCAAACACATCTTGATCCCAACTTTGGTATTACTGTAGTGACCAATATTATATATTCTTTTTTAATACTTGAGAAAAGATCACTTCGAGTAATTAGTTGCTAGGACTAGTGGAGTATTCGCGAGATTCCGTTACTCAATATTAAATTATTGGCACTGATACTTAATATATACCACATGTATACTACCAGTATACCAAATGTATACTACATGTATACTATTTATACCACCTGTATTATGATAGAACACCACATTAAGGCACTTTTAATATCATCAATTAAAACAAAATTTGACATACAAATTTTTTAGATCTATTAACGAGTTTTGTGATTCGTAACTTTTTAATTATCAAATATTTCTACTTATAGTTTACAATTTAAATTTGCAAAAATACAACAACTCAACAGTTTTACAAAATCACATTAATTTTATAATATTTTCATCGATAAATTTATTTAAAAAAAAAAACAAAAAAAAAATGCGAGCCGTCATGGGACGCCTGGTAGATGTGAAACATCGTGTGTGTACAAGTAATATGCATAAAAGATAATATTATTCAAATAAAATATATGTATACCTCAGTATAGCGTGGCGACCCGTCGCCACGGCAAGCGTCGCCACGCCAACAATTCGGTTTACAAGTGAGCTTATAGATGTTTCACATCAAAAATCTTTCTATAATAAAATTAATTGTGACATTATTTTCATAATTATAGGGCGAATTGTTAGAAAGCTTGTTAGATTAAAAATCACTTCACACAAATGTAAAATCACACAAAACACGAAAGCTCAAGTATTGAAGGAATGTTGTTATAATAAAATAACAAAAACGGAATGTATACAGTGATGTCTGAATTATACGAACTTGGTATATGTCTGTTGTTGGATATACAAGTAGAAATTAATTGTAATATAAAATGTTAAAATAAATAATTATAGTACTTAAATGGAACGCCACTTAAACACTTTCTTAGACACGTTAACTTAGAAATGCAATACTAGCAGTCGCTTAAACTCATTAGTGGAAATTGGGCTTAAGGGATAGTGACCAGCACATAATTTAGTAACACCGTGTCACGTTAGATAAAGGTAGACTGTGTGTATTGTCAGTAGTAATTGTGTCGTGGCGTGTCGCAGTTGGTGGGGGGCGAGGTGGTGGGGGCGGGCAGGTAACTCACAGCGGGCACGGGTGGTCTCTCCAGACGTGATTCCAGCGCCGCCAGCTGCTCGTCCAGTCGCAGTGATGTGCTGTCGAAACCGCAACCTGAGAAGCACACACAACATGTACATACAAATGTTTAACAATACAATGACGGAATATCCTACACTGATCATTCTAGAGGCCTAATTCTAGTAGTTTTTTCCTTCCCTTTTCTTATAAGGAAAGGATGGGAAGGGGAAATATTATATTTCTGTGTGTTTCCTCCTCCAACGATCAAAGGTAGACAAAGCATTTGCAATTACAACATTAGCGAGAAAACTCTGTAGGTATATTTATTAAGTAATTTAACTACAGTAAGTGTAAGAGTGAGTGAGATTGCTTTATTACCGCTGGCGTTGTCGTTATGTGGCGAATAGTTCCTGCGCGCCAGATGGCGATATCGCGAAACGCCACCGCCCACTGAGCCCACACCTTCCGCGCTGGAGAACGACGCACCTGACGACAGGCCCACTGTAAAAAAATATGACAAAATAGCATAGCATATATTTTTTACACTTTTTTTTACCAAATTTGAGCTAAATTTGTCTCTTACCAAGTTCCTCTCGGCTAGAATTGTTACGTAAAGATGCACCGCTGTCGTATGCGGCGCTAGTGTGCTTCTGCAGCACCTTGATCATGGCGTCGCGTTCTGCCACCTTAGATTCCAACTCCTTCACTCTGCAACATAAAAGAAAAGAACCAATAACAATAAATATTTTTTATAGTTTTACCACAATTATAATCATGAATTTTGATAATTTACTTTATGATTAAGTGTCGTTATCAAAATATATCGAGTATATATTTGTGTCGATATTTGTTACCTGCTCTCTAAATCAGCCACCTTCTTCTGTGCGGAGTGCAGCTCGTCCATGTGCCGGATCTTCTCACAGCGCGCCTCCGCCATCAGCCGCTCGGACTCCGCTGACGTCTTCTCCAGAGCTGCTATTTTTACGTCTCTGAACAAAATGAATATCAACATTATTTAAAACAAGTCAAAATATGTAAGTTTATTCAAGTTACAATAATCACATGTAATTTTTAAACAAAGCACATAGAACTTGAAAGTACTGTACTTAGGTATAGAGGCTGCGGATACGGCGGCCTGTCTCAGCGCCGCCTCCTCCAGGTAGCGCTGCTCCCACTTGGCGCACTCCCCCTCCAGCGCCAGCAGCCTTTCATCACGCTCGCGGACTTGCCTCCGCAGCTCCGCCTCCCCCGCCCCGCCCCCCGCGGCCCCGCCCACACCACCTCCCGCCCCGCCCCCACCACCTCCGCAGTTGCACTCGCGTTTACTGCACAACATATACATACTTTACTCCTTATTTCACACTCTTTTTATATTGAAAAAACTAGCGCTTCACCACGATCCCACATGATGAAGTCTAAAGATGGTACACGCTAGCTTTGTAAATGCCTATTCACTCTACTTTCCACTTACTCTCTACTCATTGTCCTTTCTTACTTGTATAATTTGGCAAAGTGAATTGTCTTTTTATCCATCCATCGGCTGCTTGTAATAAAGGAAAATTATCATATAAAAAACCATTTTTTAAAAATTTCTAGAATTGTGTATGTATCATGTATAATGTCTAAATATGTATGGATATTGATGTAGTTTTACCGCAACGTCTGCAGCTCCTTCTCAAGCTGTGCGCGAAGCTTGCGCTCGGTGTGCTCGCGACGGTCTGAGGCCTGCTGTAGTGAGGCCAGAGCACGCTGAAGTCCCAACACACGCTCTACATAACCGCTCGCATGACGACACTACAAACATATAATAATAATAATAATGTTTATTTAATTCAGACTACAAAGATCCATATTATTATACTAGGGTTAGTAAAGACTTAATAAGTAATGTTAGTAACAAAAATAAAGAGAAAAAATAAATAAAACAAAATAAACTATAAACTATTCGTGACCGGGATATGGTTGTTACTCAGTGATACAAGAATACGCTAGTCTACATGTATATTTATCCAGCGAGCCAGCATCACTGAGTCCCACCTATCCAACAATGCATTCAGGATAACGTTATGGCTGTCACGCATTCGGCGCAGTAAGGAGGCGCAGCGCTTTCGCTATATATAAATACTATTTTATTAACTAGCTGTCGCCCGCGACTTCATCTGCATGGAACTAAATTAAAAAAAACTTAATATGTAGCCTATATGTTCTTCTAGATTATGTTTTATATCAATACTAAATTTAATTAAGGCCTTTCTGGAGATAACTTCAAACAAACATCATTATCCATCCATCCATCCAAGAAACGTCAAAACTGAAATATGTCAAAAATAAGAATCTAAATTGTTCAAACTTTCGTGAGACATCATAATTAATTAATTAAGAAACGGCTTAACTTACGTTTGATCGTCCGGTGACGGCACCGACTAGTTTCGAACCCATCGGGGGTCCATCTTCAGGGCGAGTGTTTAATCCGAAGACTTCGCGGTCGCGTCGCGTCTCGCACTGGTGCGAGACGCGACGCGACCGCGACCGGAGTTAAGCCGTTTCTTAATTAATTAATAAGAATCTATATATATAAAAAAAGTCTTGTTAGTTACACTATTTATAACTCAAGATCGGTCGAACTGATTTAGCTGAAAATTGATGGAGAGGTAGCTTAGAACTAGGAGACGGACATAGGAACTTTTTTTTTATCTTGTGTGCATTAGTTTTCATTACGCACGAACGGAGTCGCGGGTAAAAGCTAGTATTCTATGAAGTGTCCAAAAAGGCTGAAGTAAAAAGGCTGTATACAACCCCGAGGCCGCAACAATAAGAACCTTCTCCTGACAATAACAAACACAACAAAAAAAAGTGAAATTGGTCCACCGTTCACGTGATAGCGTGACCAAAGGATATAAGGATTCATTTTTGTATATATAGATATATAAATTACAGATCATAAAAGTAAAAGATATAAAATATATCATATGATTACAAAATCTCAATATAGAAATTGTTTACACAAAATGATTTAATTAAAAATGAGCACACAATATACATATATACATTTTTAGTCAAAAAATTCTTCATAGTCATACAGAGATTTCTGTATAACTCATGAATTTAATCTATTTTTAAATGAGTCGAGGCTGGTAGCCGTGACGTGGTCCGACAGACCCCATTACATATTGCATTAGACTCACTCATTTAAAAAAAAACACAAGAAATAATAAGCTTAAAAGAAAAGGATACGAAAAAGTAGAGAAAACAGAATGAGATAGAGAAATCGAACAAAGAATGAATTGGTAATTTCTTTTAAAAGAAGTAGTGGCAAAAGGAGTCAGAAGACAATAAGTGGAAGGAGCAAGAGGGGGTGAAAGGGTCATCATCATTATCAGCTCACTATACGTCCCCACCGAGGGGCTCGGAGCCTACCCCAAGTAAGAGGTGACTAGGTCATAGTCAACCACAGCCAAGTGCGGGTTGACTTCGCACATATCATTGAATTTCTTCTCAGATATGTGCAGCATCACGATGTTTTCCTGGTGAAAGGGTGAGGTGAAATAATGTACATACCTCCTCCTCTAGACGTACGACGTTTGCTTGTGCGTTGGTGAGCGCTGTGTCGAGGATGTCAATGTGAGTGCGCTGCTCCTGCAGTGTGGCGCGCTGGGCAGACATCTCTATCTCCTGCCGCTCCTTGGCACAAGCCAGCTCCTTGTCTAACAACAACAATAATAAACGTTGATTTATCATTATCTTACGTCTTACTAATATTATAAATGCGAATGTTTGGATGGATGGGTGTTTGTTTGAAGGTAACTCCGGAACGGAATGGATCTAGATCAAATTTGGCATAGATGTAGAACATAGTCTAGAAGAACACATAGGCTACTTCTTAAGTTTTTTTTTTTAATTCCGCACGGACAGAGTCGCGGGCGACAACTAGTAAATTATAAATGCGAATTTTTAGATGCATGGATAGATGGATGGATGTATGGATAGATGTTTATTACAAGGTATCTCCAGAACGGTTGCATGGATCTCGCTGATATTTGGTATAAATTTAGAAAATAGTCTGAAAGAACACATAGGCTACAAATTAAGTTTTTTTTATTTCACACGGACGAAGTCGCGGGCGACAGCTTATTTAATATGAGCATTATACTTTGTGTGATGAGCTGTGCGATGAGCATCTCCCTGTTCTGCAACTCCTTGCGTAGAGCCTCCGCGTTACTGTCGCTCTCATTGCGCACACCCTGAGACACTAGCTCCACCTACACACAACATTTTACACTTTAAAACTAACGAGATTTGATAACTGACCTAAAAAAGTATGCCAAGGCATTTACTACAAATACGTATAGTATATTAATAAAGGAAATTTAGTAAACTAGACCTTGAAAGACCTATAAATCATCATCACTTGATAGAGACAATACTGGCGCTAGTGTAGCAACTTAGTACTAACTCGTGTTAGCAAATATAATCTGTGGACTGGCTGCACTAACCTTTATACATAGACAGGCTATAAACTGTTGTATTTTGTGCTTATTTGATCATTGCCATTGCAGTTGGTAGCAGTGGTGAGGATTCGAAGTAATAATAAGAGTAAAATTAACCATCAGGAATTTCAGCAGACGCATTTAATTCGGAGCTGTGCAAAAACAATCGTTTCCAAAACATTTATAGAGAGATCAGTACCTGTTGTTTGAGTGCTCTGTTGAGATCGTGCAGTCTGCGGCAATCCGCCTGCAGACGCAGACGCGCCGCACGCTCCAGCCTCTCGCGTCTCTCACAAGACCCCACCAGCTCCTCGTGAGCGCGGCGCACCTTCTCCACCTCCTCCTCCAACTGTACAAGTGTAAATAGAACTAAGGATATTGTGAAACTAAGAAACCATCCTAAGAACCAACTAAACAGAAACCATTGCCCAAAGATTCATGACTGCTTTATCAAACCTATAGAATGATCTTGATTGTACTCTACCTTTGTGGTCTTGGCGACGCGTTCGCAAGCGTCGACGAGTTGTCTCTTCAGCTGGTGGTTCTCAGCGGCGAGCGCATCCAGCACCGCGGCGAAGGCATCATCGGACTCCTCCAGCGAGCCCTCGCCGCCGCTGCACCACCCACTAGACTCGGACCCACCCGGCACCGCGCGCACTCCCACACCCACACTGACATACATATATTTACTAACAATTTTTTTATATAATATAATTAAATTAAGATATTCAATTTCAATAGTATATTATGCTATTAACTTTTCAAAAGCAACGTTTTAAGAATAAGACATAATTATTATAAAAGATTTTTCAATAATAGCGTAAAAATCCTTACATACCTGGTGAGATCAGGCTGCGATCTGGAG
Source organism: Papilio machaon (assembly GCF_912999745.1). NCBI lineage: Eukaryota > Metazoa > Arthropoda > Insecta > Lepidoptera > Papilionidae > Papilio > Papilio machaon. Next base: position 1,978,242 of record NC_059993.1, on the reverse strand, counting down.
AGGCTGAGTTTATCCTTGCTGAGCTTGTCCTTGGCGCGGTCGCGGTGTCGCGGGGAGGTGCGGGGCGAGGCGCGCGGCGAGGCGGGTGGCGTGGGCCCGCGCGGGGTCGGCGACTGCGCCACCTCCTTCGCCAGGTGCTTCAGTACCGATGACTGGTTCAGAAAGTCATCCGGGATCTCCGTTATTTCCTGTCACATTATGTTTACATTATAATTTGAGAGAGATGAATCAAACAGTGAACTGTAACTTCATCTAAACTCTATTCAAAGATTCAATCTTCATTGTCCAAAAAAATTAAATCTGAATGAATAAGCCATTGTTAAATTTTTTCTACCTGAACTCCGTGATCCGGTGGGCTAGTATAGATCCTCTGACCGCCAATATCAATATAGTTAGCATTAGTTGTTACAGCTTGTTCTTTATGCATCTTGGGCAATGGTATGCCACTAGGTTTTTTCCCCTCAGTTTTCTTTAATGTATGATATGGAGAAGATTGAGTATTAGGATGTTTAACCTCACTGTTTGTTCGTTCGTGTTCTCTAGAATAAAAATATATCCTTTGATATCAAAGTTTATACTGATTTTAAGTCTTTACTAAGTTTTTTCATTTAAATAAATATGACCTTAGTTAATAAAGAGCTTCAAATTATTTAAATGGTAACAGATTTGTTTGTTTTAGGTTATGTTATAAAAAGTTAGTATAAAAATTTAAAAAAAAAACTGACCGAATCGGCGTTGGTCTTGTAGGCCAAGAATCGTCTTGATTATGAATAATGAGAGTATTGTAAGAAGATGAAGACACATCTAAAGAACTTCTATTGCTGTTGCCGCCTCCTACAGAATCTTTCAGAGAATTACGATTGCTGCCTGTTACACTTTCCTTCAAACAAATTAATACAATAATATAAAATAACACTAGTTTTAAAATAAATTTAAACTCTTGGATGCTATAAGTCTCATGTAGGTCTCATGACCTCACACTATATGTATATGGAGCAAAATATGTGTTTCACTCCCGTTTTGCTATTATGTAAGTGTGTTAAAGAAATAATGTGAATGTGAGTGTTCAAACAAAATCTTTAAAAATATACCTTTAATGAGTTTCTATTATTTCCATTGTTATTGTTTTGACTTTGATTCTCTTGACCCTGAGGTTCAACTCTAGCTGTATGCCGGACGACATAGCGCTCCTCTCTTGACAAATTCTCATTTGATGTAGATACATCTGTCTCACTTCCTGACAGACTTTGTGGGAAACCATTTGACACTGTCCAAATAAAAAACCAGTATCAACAATGACCAGATTAAAACTATACTAACACATTCAGTGCAAATATTAAATTGTTTAAACATTCGTGAAACATAATAATAAATTAATTAAGAACAACTTAACTCACATGCGGTAACAGCACTGACTAGTTTTGACTGAGTGTGAGACGCGACATGACTGCAAAGTCCTCAAAATAAACACTCGCTCTGAAGATGGACCCCTGACGGGTCCGAAACTAGCCAGTGCCGTCACCGGATGATCACATGTGAGTACAGTGCAAATATAGTCATAATCATTGTCATAATTGCACTAAATTTTAGTAAAGAAGTAAACTGGTTATTGATAAACCTTGCCTGGCCAGATTCTTTTCATAGAAAAATTTACATCTATATTATATTTTTATGTCACATAGTGACAATCTGGTCATTGTTCAACATTTGCTTCTACTATAAATGACAAAATAGTAATAAAATTAATAATTACAAATTGATCAGTAATTTATCATAATGATTCTGTGATTTACCATTTATCATTAGTAATTTATCATTACAATCCCACAGTCAAACTATTTATATAGTTTTGTAGGAAACTGTATTAAGTCCTAAAATGTTTATTTCAACTAAGTAAATAATAATAATAAAAACACTATATCCCATTGGAGAAGTTTAAATATTATATTTAATATAAAACAAAAATATATAATATAACATAGATATTTATTGTTCTTATTTGGTAAAAACATATAAAATGGTACAATGCAACATCATATTCAGAATATACTAAAAATTACATTATTTTCCAAATAAGATATGTTTTATAAATAATATATACACTTTATGTGTATTCTTGATCACATAGATTTTTGTATTGTAACATATCGCACCTTTAAAGTAAAACCGTTACTAAACGAAAATTTTCATGAATTGAGTTATCAATGCCATCTATGTAAAATATACGTAAACTACAACATAAACTTGTCATTTTTGTAAAATATTGTATTTTACGCCACCTAGCGGTAAATTAAAGCGTTACTAAACCGAGTTATGATCGGCTCGCGAAATACAATATTGTGTCTATATCAGTAAGAACATGTTCGTAGAAGAGTGATAACGGAAGTTTAAAGTAACAGTGTTATTATTTGGATAAACACGGCTGTAAGTCACAGAAAAGGTAAGTTGTTAATTTGTTTTAATAGGAAAAGTGTTTCAATTTGTTTAAACACAGTTTTTGTGTTATGAAATTACGCAATTCATAATAAAATTTCATTGATAAAATGTTACTGTTTGTATATTCACAGTTTGCTTTTTATTTTTTTAGGTATTATTCCAATAACGTTTATCTATAAAGAGTAACCATTTGTTTAGTTACAGTTTTACAATAAGTAAAGAGTAAATTAAATCATATCCTTAATTACAATAGTGGGACATTTATGTTAGTCACAGTTTATTTCTCTACGTAACGTAAGTTTGCATAAAAATTTTAGAAGTAAAATATTACATTTTGTTTAAATTCCATCTAGTATTAAAATTTACTTCATAGTTTATGAAACAGTTAATAATAACGTTACACATTTCTTTTAGTATCACTTTACTACTAATATAAATAAAAGTTGTACTTAAAGTAACTAAATTTATTTAAGTTAAAATGTCAATCATAATAATTATACGATAATAATAATAAAACCACTTGCTTCAGGTCATGGCGTATTTACGGAACCCACGTTTGTCACGCATTTTGGAGGCTATGGAATCTAAGAAAGATTCCGTAAGTACTGAAAACCCCAAACTAATATCCATGGACGACCTGGATTATAATTTTTCACGCGATGCAAATCCGATTACTGTCGATACTTGTAGATCTCCTTCTTTATTACAAGAACAAGCACTACCTCAGTCCGTTAGTCATACTATGGAAGCTGATGTTCAACCAGTTGATGACGGAATACCAAATCCATATTTGAGCGGTACTGGTTTTCAAGAATTAACTCCAGAAGAAGACCTTACCAGACCAGGTCCTAGCAGTAGACCAAGATCCAATTCAACTAGCTCGAAATCATCTTCAAGTTCATCATCAACAAGTTCATCTTCATCATCTTCATCTAGTGCGTCTGAATCGGGTAAGGACTTTTCCCCTGATGAGGCAGATTGTGATCCTGATTATGTACCAGCAACCCCACCTAGGCGTGTATTATTTAGCCCCACTCCTCAAAATAGTATCTCTGTACAACTAGTTGAAGAAAATAATTTGGGTCCTCCAGAACAAAACAGAACTCCGAACAAACGAAGGCGTAAAGGATTTCCAAAAGCATCCGTGAGGCAAGATGCTAAAAGACTTCGTAATAGTGGGCAACAATATACTTCTGTGTCCCAGTTAAAAAAAGTCATGCCAAAGAAGCAGATAGGACCCCCATGTGGGGAAAAATGTAGACTAAAGTGCAGCGAATTGATCAAACAGGAAGACAGAGAAATTATTTTTGACAATTATTGGAAAATGGGAGATTTATCTAGACAAAGAGATTATATTGCAAAGTGTATTAATGTTATTACACCTAAGTATCAATATAAAGTACATAATAGCAATAGAGGACCCAAACATTCATTTTCATTCGAGATTAACAATATTAAGCATCGTATCTGTAAAACATTCTTCAAGAACACATTGGCCATTAATAATCGACCTATTGCAACTGTAATAGCAAAAAAGAACCAAGCGGGAACGATTGAAGAAGAAAAAAGGGGTAAACATGGAAAACAGTACAAAATAAGCTCAGATATAATTAAAGGAATAAAAAACCACATAGACTCAATCCCAAGAATTGAATCTCATTATGTAAGACAACAAACGACTCGTGAATTTATTGATGGGGGTAAAAACCTTACAGATCTTTATACCGACTACCAAACACAATGCTTGAGTGATGGTGTTGAAGCTGCTAAAATTCATACATATAGAAAAGTGTTTAATGAAGATTACAACATTGGCTTTCACACACCTAAAAAAGACCAGTGCGAACTATGCATTAGCTTTAAAAACGCTGTTGATAAAACAATAGAATTACAAAACAGATACGACCAACACCAGCTTGAAAAAGAATTATGTCGCCAGGAAAAGTCAAATGACAAAACAATGGTTAAGGAAAACTACATTGTTGCCTGTTATGACCTCCAGGCAGTGTTGCCTCTTCCGAAAGGAGATGTTTCTACTTTATATTACAAGTGTAAGCTCAATGTTTGTAATTTTACTATAAGTGAATTAGCGAAAGACTATTGTGATTGTTTTGTCTGGAGCGAGGTCGAGGCATTAAGAGGAGCTAACGAAATAGCAACGTGTGTTTGGAAGTATTTGACAAAGAGGGCATCAGAAATAAATGACAATAATTTACGAATCACATTTTATTCTGATAATTGCTGTGGTCAGCAAAAGAATAAGTTTATGTTTTCTATGTATTTATATGCCTTATCTGTTCTTAAAATTAAGTCTATTACGCACAAATATTTAATTAGTGGGCACACACAAAACGAAAACGATTCTGTTCACTCTGTGATAGAAAAAGCCGTTAAAAAGTGCTTACGTTCTGGTCCTGTGTACACACCAGATCAATACGTGGCCATTATCAGAACTGCACGAAAGAAAGGCAATCCTTACAATGTTACCGAAATGTGCTATTCAGACTTTGTTGATATAAAAAATCTTACAGAGATATGCGGTGCTCAATTTTCAAAAAATACTGAAGGCGGAACAGTTAAAATGAGTGACATTAAAATAATGAAATTTGAAAAACATCAAGATTTCAACCACGTTGGCATTTATTATAAAACTTCCTACTCGGATACAGATTTCAAAGAAATACAATTCCGTAACAATCGTTCGTCTCGAACACGTACTAGCACTGATCTTCAAGATTTCCAGTTGAAGCCTTTATATCAGTCTAGATTAAAATTAAGTGATAGAAAAAACAGCGACCTAAAGAGTTTAATTAACAGTAATATAATACCACAGAGTTACGCATTGTCATATTACAACAGCATCTTGTTTTAGCAATACTAAAACGAGATGTTATTGTAATAAGACAACTTATTATTGATGATTATTGATTTAGAAAAACAATAAGTATAACATTATTTTTAAGTTTTTTACGAGATTAATTTTTTATATAACATTTTATATGGCAATAGGTTTGCCTCATTATTCTAATTAAGTGATACCTACAAGTCAACATAACTTTGATTAGCCCTGAGTAGCTTTTGTGGATAGGGAAATAATGCTGTGATTGTAACTTTGTTAAATTAAGTAAAATGCTATTTCCAATTGGTTTGTTCCTCGTCAAACTGATTGTAAAAATGTAATAAGATACATAACAAGTAGTTAATATAGTAAGATACGTACATGCTGTGATTTAAAGGTACAAATTTCTCAAGACTGATTGATAAATAACTATGCCAAATGATTGTATGGATCTCTCTTTAAATTATAATAAAACACTATTAATTTTGGAATGTTTTTTTATTTGGTAATATTATAACACCACAGCAAATGCCAACTTTATGATTTTTAATTTAAATGTTAAATAATATTATTGTATTTATGAAATTTTAATAGTTTTCTATTTAGTAACATCAGTTGCACTGTAATTTCATAGTAATATACCATAATGAACAAATTATTAATGGTAAAGTGTTACTATAATAATATAAATCAAAATAAATAATACTGTAAATGAAAAAAAAATTACTTTCGTAAATCACGTGTCATAATGTAAACAGAGATCTATAATAAGACCTCATTAAATGTCTTAAAGAACCCTACACTCAGATTTTATTGACAAAAAATGGTGACTTTTTTCTAATATTGGCTCTCCTGTAAAATTTTATAATTTCGTTTAGTAACGGTTTTACTTTAAAGGTGCGATATGTTTACATTTAACACTATTTGAAAGTAAAAGTGAGAGCATTTACCTTCTTATGTTCAGATATGATTCATAACATTGGAATGCTGTACTTCAGTTCTACTTTCGTAAATCACATACTTACCAGGTTGTTTCTGTGTCCTTTGTATGTTGTTCGTGAATGAAAGGAACCGTCCCGTTGGACGCATGGACCCCATGTTTGATTATTTATGACGATATCAACAGGAAACCATTTCACACTACATCAAAACTTCTATGAATCGACTCTTCTATACACTATGTTTGTAACATCTGCAAGTTAAGTCACTTGTGTTTATTAACACACAACTCATGAATAGAAATAGAATGCAATAAGAAATACAAAGTATGCAGTCGCCAAATGCACACACTGTAAATTGTAACCGTGGTTGTTTAGATCACTTTTTGCCGTTCATTTAACAAAAAAAGAATAACATTGTGTAACATATAAACTTAAAAATAACTTACAATGTTTGAAAGATTCTATTTTATATTAAAATATATTACATATTTCCTCAAGTATTAATCCGATTGCTGAAATCTCAGATGAAGAATTATATAGATTTGGCATGCGCGTTCACCCGTAAGGGACAGATAGAGAGTACTATAGACTATACCTATATATAAGTAAAAGGATTGGGGTTACCAGTTATTTGTTTTGTCCCGAAAATGAATAATTACGATATAATTTAATATAGACCAATTTATATATTCCCAATTAAATTGTAATTAATAAACGTAATAAATATAAAAAACAATGCGTAATTTTTGTTTATGTGACTAAGATTACATAAACAGATTTTTTTAGTAATACTTAGTCAGGTCATAAATTCTGTTACATGTTTAATATAAAATAATTGAAACAAGTTTATTCATTATGTGACCATTTATATACCAAAATGAACTTAACAAAACATAGATTCTTATGACACTAAAGTTTATTCAAAATGACATCCGTGATTTTGAATACAGGCCTTCAATCTGCTCGGCCAGTCGTCTATCACAGCACGAACGAGGTCCATGTCAATATCGGCGGCTGCCTTAATCAAGGATGTCTTGAGTGACTCCAAAAAAAGAATTTCCCGATATTTTTTTCCCGCGTACTGCTTCAACAAAGCGCGGCATCTCTTCAGTCTTAGGTCCATTAGACGAGCATTCAAACGATGTCCTATTTTTCTTCGATATGCACGAAGCCCTAAGTCTTCATAAAAAGCTACAAAAAACATACCAATATTATAGTCATATAATTTTAAATTACTCTGTATATCATTACAGTGAACACTACATGTAAAACTACTTAATATTAAACTATTTTGATTGTAATTTCTAAGAAACAAAATTTACATGGGACAAATTAAAAAGCATACTCTTTAAAATCAACGGGATAAGAAAGTATCAAATATTTAAAAACACAGCATATACCAGAATTAAAAACTCCTTTTGAAATCTGTTGAAAATAGTATAAAAAATGTGAATTGTTTCATTTATATACATTATACATACTATAATTTATTTCCCCTAAATTCAGGGTAATTTTTACAACAAGATGGTGGTATTATTTTTACGGGTAATAACCAACCAATTTGAAAAGAAGTTTAATATGGCCGCTTGTTTCCCAGATCTACAGTATATTATTTGACACAAATGACATCTGCGTTTGGGCGCATAATGTTCGAAAAATACTATTTTATTTTAGCTGATTTTACCCGTATTTTAACATATTAGTTATTACAAAGACTGTAAAGAACAACTAGTTTGTATTTTCTTCCTTATTTTGTATGAATACATGTGAATAAGTGCGTAGTTTCAGTACTTACGAGTGAAAGGTTATGTTTTTCTCTTTTCGCTCACTACGGCTTTTACAACCGACGATACAGCAGTATACCATGTTTTATAAACTTTACCTTACTAAAACTGTAATATCAAAATATTTTTGCACAATTACAGCCACTAAGTACTCACAATTTTCGAAAAATAGCACGAATGTCAAACTTTGCTAGGGACAACCTAGGTTGTTTGTAGGGGACAACCTTTGTTCCAAACAAAGCCCAAACCCTGGTACGCAGAAAAGGACGGAAGATAGTTATCCCTGTCTTTGTCACGTCACAGGAATTGTGTATAACTGTATCTCTCTCACTCACGGTATTATTATTACCGTGTCATAGACTTGGCTGAAATAGATTGAGTTAACCAGCTGTCAGATTAGCTACTTTTTCTTTCTTTATGATTTCCCAAACAATCTGTGCAAAAAATACAGATTATAACAACAGAGACTTGGGAATTTTCAGAGCGCTGCGTATCTGTGCAAATATTTGAAAATAATGAATCTTGAATCCTTAGAGACAGTGACAGCTGACAATTTGACATTAAGTAAAAAATGTATGTATACTTTGGAGCTTGCGAGTTTTAGTTTTGAACTGATTTGAATTTGAAGACTTTAAAACTTTGGAAAATCGTATAGGCGGGATTATTTGTGAAAATCACAAAAAAAGAATCGCTTAGTTTTGTATTTAAAATCAAAAATGTCCCTAAGATTTTTTTCTAGAATGATTTTACCAAATACAATAAATAAATTACAGATGTTGAACATATCTGTATATAATTTACACAAAACCCTACCAACCGTGCGTAAGTTACTTTTTTATCATATACTTTATGACTTAAATTAACTGTCCTATGGTAATTATAACACTAATCGTAACCGCTAACCGCTATTCCTTTATTTTTTTTTTTCAGGTACATTAAGTATAAATTTACCGATAAATACGAACCAGTCAAGACGATTATACTCTGAAGATGCCAAACTTCAAGAAATAATTGTAGACTACGATTATGTAAAAAATGCTACATCAAACAAAAATATTTTAATTGTTGATGTTCGTGAACCAGACGAGATCAAAGAACATGGCAAAATTCCTAACAGCATTAACATTCCTTGTAAGTTGAAATTCTAATATAACACAGTATTGATGTGTAGAGTTGTATATTTATATATTTTTTAAATCTGTTTTCAAGTGGGAAATGTAACAACTGCCCTGAACTCACTATCAGAGAAAGAATTTGAACAAATGTATGGACAAAAAAAGCCATCAGAAGATAAAGAAATTATCTTTTACTGCATGATTGGAAAGAGGTCTGGAATGACACAACAAAATGCTATAAGCATTGGATATAAAAAGTAAGTTTAATTTTTATCATAATGTACTTTAATTTATTCTGTAAATATTTCATAAATGCTTTTGTTACAGTACTAAAAATTATCTCGGAAGCTGGACAGATTGGGCAAGTAAAAATCAGTAGATTATGGTAGTGTTCTACTTAAATATACTATCCATTTTACATGTTTAAAAAAATTAGTCTTGTAATGTTACAAACCATAAATATAAAACATGTTATAAAGAAAGCTATTCTTTTGTTATGTATAATGTATATAGAAAAAGCACCAAGATATATAGGATGAGAAAGCACCTTGGAATATTAAACAATCTTGTTATTCTATAACAACTATTACTCTTATTTTTGTCAATAGTTTATGAAAGTCAAACTTTATTTAAACATAACATTTATCATTGACACACTGGCAAATAACAAGAATAGAACATGTTGGGTTTACAAATAAAATATAGAAAAACAATTTATATGTTTAATTATTTTATTGGTGATGTAAACAATTCATAAATAACACCAGCACAATGTTTATTTTAATTATTTCATATTATGCTTTGTGAATCACACAAAAAAAATTATTATTGCTGTCTACTAGACCAGTCATTCCAGCTACCCAGGTATGTTTTTGAACTGAAACAAAAATAAATGTTAATAAAATAAATTATTTCATCCAGTATGAGTGATTTTTTTTAAATATTAATACTTCAAAATGTTTTTTTTTATTTGTACATTTGACCCCAGATTAGAGTATAAGAACAAAGTTCTGTAACATAACTGTTATTTATAACAGTCAAAGAGTAAGAAATAAGCACTTATTTTACATAAACATCTTATTTATTATTTGACTAAATGGCAATCCACACAAATCTAGGCCTTAAACCTATTTAATATAACAAATATAAAGCAAAATAATACATACTTGGAATATCCAAGTTTCAAAGCTTTATCAAGGGCTTCAGAGGACCGTCTTCCTGACTGACAGTAGAAGATCAACTCATCAGATGACGTTGGCTTGCTCCGCTGAAAATTCTTTTTGAATTCGTCTTCAGACATTGATGTTAAAACATTTTGTACTTGGCCCACTAAATACAAAACATGAGATATATTTAAACAAAGTCAATAAAATAAAAACAATAGTTGCTGAGTAATACAGTTACAGCCTGTAGTATTAACAACCACAAGGCTTTAGTCAAAAATTAAGGTTCCTGTTTATATCTCTGACATCTTACACTAATATTGATTTCAACCAAACCAAACCAAAAATTTCTCCTGATTTTTACTACTTTCTATTCGTTTTTCAGGCATTACTTGTGGCTACTTAAATTGTTAAAACTTTCGTGAGACAATAATAAATTAATTAAGAACGGCTTAACTCAGGTGTGATTGTCTGGTGACGGCACTAACTAGTTTCAGACCTGTCGGGAGTCTATCTTCAGGGTGAGTGTTTATTTTGAGGACTTCACGGTCCGAAACTAGTCTATGCCGTCACCGGACGATCACACGTGAGTTAGCCATTCTTAATTAATTTATTACTTTTGGCATTGTAGAAAGTATCACTCACAGCATGTAGTATAAATTTCAATCAATATTATATTTAAAATAAATAAAACAATTACATGGAATATTTATGCTCGAAGGTATCTTTCCTGTTGCCTTAATTTCATCTATATTCCTAACATCAATGATAACCTTTTCTGGTTGATGGATCACCTTCAGCATGTCTTCGTAACTCACCACTCTCTTGGGATCCACCATTGTGCTATTATTTTTTTTCTTACTGCTGTAATATCTTAATTGATGTGTATATTGTAAGGCTAATGTGTTAAAAGGCTGTAAGACACCTAAAAGTATAGTTACATAGTTGCTAATTCATTCATTGTGTGTATTAATAGAAATGAGAAGCTACAATGAATGCTAGAAGCATACTCCATAACACACATTTCTATAATACTAATATAAAAATTATCCCACAGAGAGTAAAATAGAAGTGATATATTAAAATTACATCAAAAGCTTCCCAATTTAAAGTAACACTGGTCTGCAACAAAATCTTCCAATTTCATGAATATGGAGATTTTATTTCCCTGAATCTATTACTGTTAAGAAATTTTCTATGATTAAAAAAACAATTTTTTTGGAATTCCCAAAGATTTTTTTCTTAAACATTAAAATAGTCTATTCATGTATAAAACTGGTTAAGACTATAACTTAATAAGATCAAGAATATTTTAAACACCTCGGCGGAGAATAGAATAGTGTAGTTAACACCACAAAATAACATCGGACCTATTGCATAAATATAAAATAGAGATATAAATGCAAATATAAATACATTTTCCAGCCCCCAACGATGTTAGTGTTTTCGCAGCATATTTGACTGAAGCTATTAATGCTGACATGGTTCACCAATTTTACTTACTCTAAATCACACAATTGAATACATGTTATTCCGCCTTAAACACACAACACAAATAAAAACACGCAAAACAAGATGTGTACATGCCACGACTGATTTACATTTAAAAAGCAATTTATACCTGCAGACCACTCGCATAAAATACTACTTATGACAGACAATTAAATGGAGAACACAATAAAACCGAGGTGAGTCTTATGTTTATACTTTATAGCGAGACGATCGATCTCACTTCTTGTTGAACCAGAATCGAATTTGACAGTGACAGCAAGTCACTATCATTTGTAACATTGTTATAGGAAAAATTCAAATGTCAAGTAGTACAAAGAGTGCCAGCCAGCTATGATACCCGCCCGTGAATTGGAATAAACGTATCAGTAACGAAAAAGTTTTGGAAAATATATATTATATTTATGCCAATATTCTTTTAAAATTAACTTTTAACTATCAAGAGATATTTCCTAATCCTATTCATCTCCTCCAACGCCAAATCATCACATCTCCTTCCCCACATTTTCATCACCACTGCATGAGAAAAATAAATTATGATTTCGAAACGAATATTTTTATATTTCCAATTTACTGTCTGTCTTCTGTGTGGACATTTTTATATGCTCTTTGGTGGGCGTGGTGTAACTGGTGTATGTAGCATAGAACTTGAGTACATTTTGTACTCAATAAATTTTTAGTTTTAAAAGTTCATAATAAAAGTCCAATATTTTTTTTTAAATTTTAATAAAATAAAGTACCAATGATTCCAAAAATAGCTTTTAGTGTATATCAGTCTTGATGATTGATAACAAAATTTATGAAATAAAAAATATATTGATTAGCTTATCAGAATTATGATAGCAATACTTAAAAATTAAATTACATAAAAATATTTTCTCAATGCCAAGAACTGTCGTGTCCTTATTTAATAATTAAGCAAAAATTGAGTATTTGAATAAGTGATAATTAAAAATTATATAAAAAATATCTCTTATAAACAAATATAATCTTATGATTTTCTATTTTATATTAATTTTAAAACACTGGCTTTAATTAAAATCTGTTACAATGTTATGATAATGAACAAGATTTTGTGACATGAATGTGGCAAAATAAAATTAATAAGAACATGCTAATTTTTTGCCACCTTCTCAAAATATTTTTTCTTTTCAGCTGGGTTAGGGATAATCTGCAAAAGAAAAGAAATTCAACAATAAGTAAATTTAAAATAAATTAATAAATAATAATAAAAAAATTACAAGAACCTTTAAAATTATGTCTTTGCTAATTTCTATTTTAATTTTCTAATAAATGTTATATAAAGTTAACTCACAGTATCTTGGCCTGGTTTCCATCCAGCTGGGCAAACTTCACCATGTTTATCTGTATACTGGAATGCTTGAACTAATCGTAAGGTCTCATCTACTGACCGGCCTACAGGCAGATCATTCATGGTGATCTGTCTCAGTATACCTTTGTCATCAATGATAAACAACCCTCTGAGAGTGTGGCCCACATCTTCTAAGTACACCCCATAGTCTTTAGCTATAGAATGTGTTAAATCACTCAACAGAGGGATATTTACCTTTCCAAGACCACCTTCTTTGCGTGGTGTATTTATCCATGCTAAATGTGTAAAGTGTGAATCAACAGAGCATGCCACTACTTCTGTATTAATTTTCTTAAATTCTTCAATCCTTTCCGAAAATGCTAAGATTTCAGTTGGACAAACAAATGTACTGAAATTAAAAAAAGAGGTAAGCTCTCAAGTTAACTTATAATGAGTTAACTAGTTATACATTTAATGTTTTATGAACTTACAAATCCAATGGATAGAAGAAAAATACTAAATATTTTCCTTTAAAACTAGATAAGGATAGCTGTGTGATCTCCCCATTTACAACTGCAGTTGCCTCCCACTCGGGCGCCGGTTTGGATACTTAAAAGAAAGTTTTACATTTTATAATATATCGCTATCATAAACAGAATAAAGTTCAAAATACGTACTCATTGCTTTAGTAAATTGCAATTTATGATCGATTTTCCTAGCACCGCCGGGGAAAACATTGCCACTTCCAAAGGAATAACAGGAATCACTTTCAAATATAGACGAATTACAAGTGTTTATCGACCATATTATAAATAATATTGCACTACATATCGACTTCATGTTAAAGTAGTACGAATCTCTTTTAAATGTTTAAAAAATATGTAACATCAATGACCGCCAGAATAAAAGTGACCATCTAATCAGGGACACACAGATATCTACTATACTAGTCAGAGACAGATAGGACACTTCAATTCTGTATAGTTTTTACGATTAATTCCACCGTTGGCGCAAAGCGCTAGCGTCGCAAAGATGGTAGTAAGGGGTTAAACGAACTCAATCTATCGATATATTTGTTAATAGTGACGTACCACAATCGATAAGATTCGAGATTCCTATAGAATTACAATTTGATCTCGTATAATAAAACAAAGTTTTTTAAAAAATTATTTATTTTTACTCCTTAACCTATATGACTTAAATTTACTATAAGCCATAATTTGAGGTCTGCTCATTTTTAACACATATTTTTCTTCTACGTCCCCTTTTAGTATTTTATTTATTATGTTGCACCAGTTGTGTATTTGAATTCTTAATATTAAACGTATGACATATTCACGTACACATGTTTTATGCACTTTGCAACCCAACCAGTAAAAATTGGATTTCTTTAAAATATCGTGTTTAATGAATTTCCCGATGCTTTTGCTATGCGCATAATTATTTAAATTATTATGTATCAAATTAGATACATCTCTGTATACTATAAGAAAACGCTTTGAGGGGTACGCCAAATTGCTGTTTTTAAGCTTTTTATACTCCCTATGTGCAATCCATGTGTTAATATTTTCATTTTTATTTCCTATGTATGTTTTTTGACATTCCTTACAATTAAATTTTTTTGAAATTCTTCTGCACAGATATCCAGCTATGTAAGCTGAGGAATGAACACGCACTCTTTCATTAATGGCGCTTGCTGCACATAATGTGTTATTTTCCTGCTCTTGTTGATCTGATGGCAAGGAAATCAGACCAGGCATACAATTAAAATTTACTGGCAGATTTTCTTTGTCATCAGTACCGATATCTTCTTTTAATAAATTAAAAAAATCTACTATAGTTTCACTGTCATCTTCTTCACAGTTGGAATATATGCTATGAGGACCCATCACATTGGAAATCAATAGAGATTTAAATGAATTTATGAATGTACATGAGTCAGGATTTACATTTCTATAATTTATAGCCCTTATTCTGCCAAAAAAATTTTCTAACGGGTCCTGGTTTATAAAGCGAGGATAAAAATATTTTAAACCATATTTTGAAAACAGCAATTTGGCTATCCTTACAAAACTTTCCAGTGTTGTGACCCACCCATCAAGAGAGGGAACCCTTATATAATATTCTTTTTTGTTCATTAGTGCTTTTTTACTGGCAGAGTCTATAAATCTAAGATTTTTTAATGTCTCTATAGCTTCATGCCAAAAACAAAAATGTTCGGAATTTGGTTTGACTGGCCCTCTTAGTTTCCCTTTTGTTGTGCTGCGCTTTGAGCCATTTACGCTGTCAAATAATTTGTCCATAAATTCCACAGCTTCACCTGTTGTCTTCATGGTTTTACTAACATTTTCACCATTCACAGTTGTACCTGAAAAGCAAAACCAAATAGTTATGAGCTGTATGTACATACAAAATCATCATAATAATTAAAATATCAAAACATAGAAATAATACTTAAATGTTATTGCACTACCTGCGCCTAGGTATTTTACCCACAGCTAGTATCTATATATATAATTATAGTATAAAGATAAATGTACCCTATGTATTGTACCCCATCTAGTATATATACAATTGTACTTATGTCTTATTCTGAAGTATGAGTTATATTACCATAGTATCATCAAATACATTTGGTAGTTTTTGAGTGAAAGTATAACAAAAATCCATACCCCTCTAGTGACTTTCATATTTGAAGGATAAAATACATACTGTATAATGAGGTGTATTTCAGCATGGCACTGGTTTGTGCACTGAGAACTTGAGCAGCTACACTGACTTTCATTTTTTTTATTTTTGATGCAATCACATGATGATCTGTTAATTTTTTGTTCATCCTGGTGTGTCCAAGTTGACAGTCAGCTCTATATACTGTCAGAATATCATCCCATGTGGCAATGGCACCATCAAAAACCATATTTTTGGTCAGAAAATTGTTCCTCAATCCTTTAAGCAAATGAGGTGGGTCGAATACCACACTAAGTTTTTGCCCAGAAACTTCAATTGTTCCATCTGCAAAAATAAAAAAAGTTACATAAGTAAAATTTCAACAAAAAACTATATTAAATTATCTAAAAATATTTACTACTAACCACAGTGTTCACCTTTCAGATTTATTTTCTGTGCTGTCTCTTGTCTTAACATTTTTAATGCACTTCTAAATGTGGTACCTTGGTCACAAACTAGGGCTATAGGTATTAGACCTGACTGTGACACCTTTGCAACCACCTCCTTTAGGATTCGTTTGACTTCTTGAGCAGAAGTTGTGCCTTCACAAAAATAGTAACATATAGGTTGTTTCCAGTTGGAACATATACCTCTCACCATGAAAACAAGGGCATGATCAGAAAACTTCAAATCTTTTTTGTTTCCTAAATCCTTAAAGCCTTTAATTTCATCTTTACTTTCCACATAGGTTAAGTGTGGTGTAAGAGCTACCTCATCAAAAATAATTGAGCAAAGCTTCTTTTTAACATCCCAATTCATGGACTTTCTTTCAATGAGCCTGAATATGTTCTCATTAATTCCGACACCAAAAGAGATTTTTTCTGATAAGCGATTGAGTGTTCTTTTAGAGGGAAGTTTAAATATTTTCTGTAGAAGTCTGTATCCTTTTGGACTCTCTTTCATGAGCGTCAGTGCTAGTAGTTTTTCATTACTTGTGAATCGCATAGCTTTTTTATTTTTATTTACTAATTTCAATTGCATCATGATAAAATTCTGTGCATGCTTATTCATTTGGTTAAAATGTATAAATGCATGATCTCGACTTAGAGTTTCAGCTGTAGCTAGTCTTTCCTTAAAAGATTTTTTCTTAGCAGCCAATGCTTGTCTTTTAATCTTATTGATAAAACAAGTGCACCTTGAGAGGTTCTTTGTTTTCTTGGCTATAAAAAATATTTCACAAAATAAATAAATAATGAAACAATCATACATTTTTAAAGTTTATTAAAAATAAAAAGAATTTTCTTCATTAGTATTTAAGTCAAGTATTCAATTCATTTAAATTATTATGTAATATAAAATTAATATATTTATATAACATTATAAAATTTCAAGAAGTAAAATTTCTATATATTGTTATTGTAAATATTATATTCCATAGGAAAAAAAAAGAATGAGTAAGGCTAAATGAACAATGAAATCAACTTACCAACATTTACATGACATTTTTTGGTCAGTTTTAGTGCATGTTTTTGTCTTGTTGTAGTATCTGAAATGAAGCATTTTATAATTATTAAATAAACCTTTGACCTTTTCATTATTTAGTCTAGTCTACAATCTTAAATGTTATACTGTATATCATAATTATAAAGTATCAATAATTATACCTGTTGTTTCAACTAATATTGGTTTTACTTGCTCTTTGGTTTCTGGAGCTGGTTCAACTAATATTTGTGATACTACATGGCTACACTTGGTTGTTGAAGCTATTTCAATGGGTTCAGGAACTTGTGATTCAACTGATTTATGATATGAATGATCACCTGGAAAGCAAAATAATTGTTTAAAAACATACATAAACATATTCTGAATCCATTTCAAATTGATAAATACAAATAATTATATTAATCTTTCAATGCTACAATACCAACCATCAACTCTGAGAGCAGTAGCTTCCTTAATGTCACTTTCAGGTGCAATTGGTAAACAGTAATTGTGGTCGCTTATGTGGTCACCAACTGAAACATTTTAGGTTAGTTATTAGAAGCACTGGATTCTGACCACAAATTACACTATCAGTGTAGATATCAGAATGATGATCTTATCTAGCATAGAAAGGCTGTGGTCCCACCCCCAGCAATGAGCAAGTAGATATAAGAGGCGATAAACTTATAGCCCTGTGAACATCCAGAAAGTAGCTGTTAATATACTATATGCTATATATACTATATACATCTATTTTATTTATGTGGGATCTACATCTTATTATACGTTTTTTGAGCGTGAATAGTTGACGGTTTGTCGCTTCCTCGCCAGCAGTGGGACCACTGACTATACAATAAGATGCTGAAAGGCCTATACCTCTTATCTATCAAAATTAAATAAATGCAAATCTTCTGCTTACCAGTGGAGCTTAGGGGACTTCCATAAAATATTTCTTTTGCAGTAAACAAGCAAGGGTAGCCACTGCGGAGACGGTTTCCCGTATTATCAAATTGATACCGATCAAAGTGCTTTTGACAAACACGTTTCGCCAACAGCTGTTCTTTAGATAAACCACTGAGCTCTATGTTAGTGGGGATCAAGAAAGACAGCCACAACTGTCTTAAATTATCGTCCTTTGGAAGATAGAAAAGGCGATGTGTTCTGTTTGTAGATGAGCAGTTCCCAACACAGCATTTTCGCAAATCCATGGCGAAAACAATAGTCGGTTAATCGATGATATATGAAGGAAAAACTACGTTTAATTTGTAACTTAACTCAAGCTTAAAATGGCGAGAAATACACAAAATAATACCGTAATTTTCACTCGATAAATACTCAATTACTTGATTTTGACAATGTCAAAATTGAAACGACGGTATGGCGATCCAAGATGGCGGTCGACCAATCAGCAGCCAGCACACTAGCGCTTTGCGTAAACGGAGGAACTAAAGGTGTCACAGGCCTGCAGGGACAGGGACACGTTTCCGATTTTTGGAACAGAAACAAATCCTTTTTCCAATCACAAAATGATAATAACTGTTAAAACTAGTGAAGTGACTATTTTAAAACACTCGATATTTCCGAACCAATTAAAATAAAAAGCTACAAAGTAATTTAGACAAGACCTAACATACAATCTCTTACAAAAGTTAATCAGAACTTTGAATTAAGCTGTCTGGACTGTGGATTTCAAAAATTACGTATTTACTTCATTTATAATGGATATTTTCAAACTGAATGGATTTGGATTTTTTATAAAATCGATACTCGATAGATTGAAAAACTTCCCTATTTTTGAATGTCAGTCATAATCATAGATAGTTGTAATCTATGGTCAGAAGTTATTTCAACAATCAGCTCGGATAAAATTATTCATTTTATGAAATTACAAAAATACCACGTAATTGTTTTTCAATGCGAAAATTATTTTAAATCCTCAAATAACTCGAATAATAACGAAACGTATTTATGTATGCGAAATTATGATAAAGTTTAATTATTTTTAGTTAAGGTGGTGAAGTAGCCACTGGCTACACCGTTGTTTAATCTTTGGTTTTTTCTGATTCGCATTCGCAGTCCCAAGCGAATGTCGAATATTATTTCTTTTGAATATTATTTTTATCTTTTAAAACCTCCAAGAAAAATGAATCATTTAATCATATTTAATATAATCTCCTAAGTTTGACGTAATATCGGTCCATCGCAACTTTTTGCGGTAAGATTATTAAAGTTTCTTGGTTGGATCCACTTGTTCATTATGGCGGTCTGATTACATTACTTTATGTTTGGTGACATGTTGTTCATAATTTAGCTTTCTGTAAAGCTAAAATGTTTGTATTGTGTGAAGTGTATAATTTGTAATTTCCTGTTTCGTAGATGGACGTACAAGACGAAGGTGTTTTGGATGTTGACTTACTCCCTGACGATGGGTCAGACGATGAAGGTGAAGCGCCGCCGTCTTCTGGTATGACATTTTGTTTACAAATTGTACAAAGCTATATTTGTCCAGCCAATTTTAAAAAGAAGCTGATTTCCATCACTTTGTTTTGTTTGTTTCAAGTCAAATATGATTAAAAATAAATAGGAGTGGAATTGCGTATATACCATAGTGGTTCATGCGTATTTTAAGTCATTCTGTTTATTAATTACAAAGAGTTTACCAACTTGTATTTCCCGATTTGCGTTATTTAAATGTCCAAAAACATTTAAAAATAAATTGTCAAAACTTTCATACCTTTTAGGATAATTTATTGTCTTTTCTGGAATTCTCTATTTGGCATCATAATATTTAGTTTTAAGGTCAATAGAGAGAGTAGTCTAGAGATACAATATAAAACACCTTCATATACCAAAATTTTCATACAAAAATAATTGTTCCAGATTTCTATGTGGGGCCTGGGTCAACACCAACATCATGTGCATCATCCCCACGTGGGGAGGAGCCTGCCTCTCCACATGGAGGTGCAGCACAGCCAGCATTCTTTCACCATCAACCATATAGCCGACCATTCTTTACATCTGTTAGAAGAGGCCCAGGTAGACCACGGAAAGAGGGTCCTAAGTTAGCCAGGGAAGGAAAAATTGTCAGAAGGTAAATTACTTCAATGAGGTCAAGAAAGTTGTTATTTAATTTAAATAATATGTAGCCTAGGCCTTACTATTCCTCATTCTTTTTATATTTTTTTTAGATATAGAGGAAATCCCGGTTCTGTGAGAGGAGCAAAGCGACATCGTACCAGCCGGGATGATGCTCTTGATGAGGTAATGGATGAGGATGACTTCACCATGCCAGCTCCAGAAGAACCACCCTATATGCCTGAAAAATGGTACAGTGTACTTGATTTTTTTAAATCTATTGTTATTATTTTAAATCTACTGGAGATTGACATTGCCTGTTTTGTTTCATCTACTTTTATATAGAATAGATTTTTCACATGTAGAAAGCAATTGAATTGTTTAATATTTTGTAACACATTATAACATCTGAAAAATCTAAGGAATGCTGAATAATTTTATGAAAATATAAAAACTGTTTATTTATCCTTAAATATGTAATCTTTGTAGTCTTGAAATATATTTAAATCCTAATTTATAATTGACTTCATTAGTAAAAAAGTGAGAGCAACTTATTTACTCCAATATCAATATTTATTTCTTCTCATCCGCCTATTTATACTAAACATTTGTGTTTTGACTTCACTCTGATGCTGGACAATAGCTACTTCCATAATGCTAGAAAAACTATGGCCATTTCAGTTTCAATTCCTCAATTGCCTTGATTATAAGAAAGTGTTTATAGACATGTGTGGTAGTTACTTCTCTACAACTACTAAAAACTTTGCTGAAATATCACTAGAACCACTGGTTCTAATAGTGTTAGAATAATCTCATCACTTTAATGACTATGCCATCAATTTTCTAATAACACATCGGGTTGTAAATTGAAGTAAAAATCAAAAGTCTTAACCATTTAGGGTGTATTGGTGAATTTATAAAATGCAATAAATTTTGTTAACATCTAGGATTATGTGTCCTTTTTTAAATTGAGATGAGAGCAATCATCAATTAAGAATAAGAGCTTTTAATCTTAGGTCTAGTAAGCACATGTTTGTTTGTCCCCTCCTCAAATGTTATGAGGTGAGGTTACTCCCTACCCCTATACCTAAAATCACATGTATTTTTAGTACAGAGTAATATTGTAATATTCAAAATATTATTAATTAATTTATTAAATTTATGTCATCAGTCAGAAAATACATAAATGTGATATCTTTGTAGATATATATAAAAAAAAATTATTATTTACTATAGGCCTGGAAAAGTGTGTGCTCTCTGTAACCTGAGTGAGAAAAGTCAACTAGGGCAGGGTGAGATGCGTCAGATAACATGTAACATTGAGGAAGGTGATGGCAGTTCAACACCGGCTATAATAAATTCCGGAGGTGCAACACCAACAAGCATTTCAACACCGAGCACACCGACTTTACCCATGATACCTGGACTATCATCACCTCCACCTGAGTCAATAGATCCAATGCAACAACATCTAGCTTTACCATTGAGTAGACGGCAGAAGGCTTTTAATAAATGCAAGTAAGTAAACAGCAGTTTTAAACCCATACATTTTTTTAAATTAATCTCAATTTTTTAAAAATATGTAGAAGTTGTTAAAAATATGTCTTTTACTATTTTTATTGATTGTTTTTTCAACTTCAAGAGTAGCTGCTTTTATTAAATAAAATACCACCTGTTTTAAAAAAAAAAAAACATATTCTATTTATAAATGATTTGTTTCCATTTTAGAACACCATTGTACAACATGGAGCACACAGATGAACTTTCTATCATTGGTCACTTAGAAATTCTGGAACTACCATCTGTTGTGTCTTCCAGCTCAGTGTACATACACAGATGTTGCTTGGAATTTAGTCCACCCTTTCAGGATCAGGTAAATTTTTTTTGTTGACCCTTGTATGATGTCTTGTGCTCTGTAAATCACAATTTCTTTTTTCTGGAGTATGTTTACATTATAATTTTAAACTTAAATTGATTTAATTTTAATCTTTGTCACTAGGTGGCGGCGGCTTCTAATGATGAAGATAAGAGTCAGTTAGAAGAAGCAAGAGTAAAAGGAATCATTAATAATGCATTATCAAAGAAGTGTGCCTTTTGTCAAAGACATGGGGCGAGCATTCCATGCAAGGTAACTTATTTTATTAATTGGGAAAATTATATTAAATTATTTTAAAAAATTGGCTTACTTATTCAAATTTGTTATTTCAGATGAGCTGTAGTAAATTTTTCCATTTGCCCTGTGTGTTGGCCTCGGGTGGTTTTATTGATTTCCACACCAAGTCTTCTTTCTGCAAAGATCATTTATATCAAGTGCCACTTGTTTGTAAGTACTCTTTATTATTGAGGGGAAATACTTAATTTGTTTGTAGTTTGTATGTATTATTTATTAAATCCCTTTTAGCAAATAGTCGAAACAATGAAATATTCATTCAGTAATTTTTATTAAAAAGGCTTACCCTTTAAAAGTATATAAAATTTAATACAAGCAATGTGTCCTGTTGTAATTTGTTATTAGTGACTAAGTCCTTTAATAACAATGTAAATGATAACTCTAATCTTCATACCTCTTTAGGTACTGCTGATATTGAGTGCAGGACATGTAGAACTATTGGTGACATCTCCAACCTGATGACCTGTGTCACCTGCGGAGGACACTACCATGGAACTTGTGTAGGACTTGCTCAGATGCCGGGTGAGTCGATTGGATATAAACAGATATAGTTCAACAAGGCAATCTCACTATATGCATTGGGCATAAGTCATACTAAATTATGACAGTTCACTAGCGTATTCCTGTCAACATCAAAATGTGTCACAAGATCCCTTTTGTCATCATGTCATTTTTTTCTTTAAAGTAATTTTTTATGTCTAAGTAGGTTTTATCTAATATATAAAATTCTCGTGTCACAGTTTTCGTTCCCGTACTCCTCCGAAACGGCTTGACCAATTCTCATGAAATTTTGTGAGCATATTCAGTAGGTCTGAGAATCGGCCAACATCTATTTTTCATAACCTCCCCCCCCCATTTTTTAACTGCGCGCGGACGGAGTCGCGGGCGACGCTAGTAGGTACATATATATATTCTGACAGAACTAACTGCGATAGCAGCGCCGCTTACCGGTTCCGATATCCTTGTTTGACTATAGTTTACTGGAAGATTTTTGCTATGTGTGACTTTTTGTTCCGGTGAGATGCAAGTGTTTACATCTGCATTGTGTGCAGGTGTGCGCGCGGGGTGGTCGTGCCGCGGCTGTCGTGTGTGCCAGGTGTGCAGGGGCGAAGCGCCGGGTGACGCGCGTGCTGTGGCCTGCGAGCACTGCGACAAGCTATACCACGCCGCCTGTCTGCGCCCCGTTATGGCCACCGTGCCCAAGTACGGCTGGAAGTGCAAGGTGATATATCGCTTTATACAAATTTTTTAAAACCACTTGTTTAGGCAAATATTTTTCATAAACATTAGTCATATTATAATATTCAAGGTAGCATTGATTAATATTTTCGTTCATACATGTTTCATATTTCGTTTCAACATAGTTTTTTTATACATTTCCATTTATGATTCTCGCGCCACATGGCTGGATCGCCATATAGGGGAGATAAATTAGTTTATGCTTACATTTGAGGACAATATCTTGTTTGAATCATTTGGGTTTAACCATTGTTTATATTAATTAAATTAATTTTAACATGTCAAATTTATTTTACACACCAGTGTAGTAGTATAGTGGACAACACTTAGAATTTAGGTTGGCTACGGGTGAAAATTGTCTCCGTAAAACAAGTAACCGATCAATAGTGACATTGATGAGCTTGTTCCGGAATATTATGTGTTATGATAAGGAATGGTTTGTGTGTCAGTGCTGCCGCGTGTGCTCTGACTGCGGGGCGCGGTCACCAGGCGCGGGTCCCTCCTCCCGCTGGCACGCACACTACACAGTGTGCGACTCTTGCTACCAGCAGCGAAACAAGGGCTCCTTCTGTCCGTTGTGCCGGCGAGCGTACCGCGCAGCCGCCTACAGAGACATGATACGGTGTACTACATGCAGAAGGTAACACTTACTGACCTGCTATTTATAATAAATATATTTTCTTATGACTGTGGGCGCCAGGGTTGGAAAAAAATATCTAAAAAAAAATGTTAAAATACAATCTTCACGGAAATAAAGAGATCTTAAAAATTTAAGTGAAAAGATAGAATTTACGCTTCTTTCTACACAGGATGCAGTATTGAAATTCTGATTGATATTTTCTTATTGTAAATAATAAAATTCTTTGCTGTAGGTACGTGCATGGTGCTTGTGATCCGGACGCAGAGCCGCAGCAGTACAGACAGAAAAAAGATCAGAACCCCTCCTATGAATATAACTGTCCTATTTGCAAGTCTCACATGCAGATGTCCGGCTCCAAATCTGCTTGTAAGTAATACATTATACAAAATAAATTACTCAACATTTTCTCCATATTGTTAGGGAAGTTTTTACAATTGAGGATACTAATATTTATGTTTTGACAGCATTTGAAGACGATAGTTTGACCCAAAGTGGTCAAGACTCATCATATGGCGAGGAAAATTCACAAGAACAAGATCCACTAGCTATTGAGCCCAAAGTAAGATTTATTTTACTTCATAAATAATAAAAAGGAATAATATTGATATTTTACATCTGTCTATAATGTAACCTTTACAGCAGGCGGACATTGGTCTTGGGAAGGGAAAACCCTTTTCGGTGTCATCCAAAGTGGCAAAGAAAAAGATCGGCGGATACAAATTGAAAGGCGGATTCCCTCCAGCGGGTAAATTAGGCTTCCAAAAGCGGCAGAGAGCTGTGCTCGATTTCGGTCGGAAGAGGGGATCGAAGCCTAAAATGAGAGGTGTCTTTGGTGTTCCTGGCTTGGGACTGCAAAGACCCCAAGCACCAGATAATAAAACTCCAGAAGATGACCCAGGTATTTATAACAAAAAAAGAAATGTTTTATTTTAATATCTTTTCTAATACTATAATCTATATAACAGAGACTTAATTCATTGTTTATTTTGTAGGTGTAGAAAATAAACTTGTCCTGTGTTCGAGTAAAGACAAGTTTGTACTGACTCAAGACTTGTGTGTGATGTGCGGCGCTATCGGGACAGACTCTGAGGGCTGTCTTATTGCGTGTGCGCAGTGCGGGCAGACATACCATCCTTATTGTGTTAATATCAAGGTATGTATGGATTTAGTGTTGGATTATTGAAAAAAGTGTATTATTTGATATTCGCTAGGACGTTTTTTTTTTGCTTTTTAGAATAGTATAATTTTGTGGATTACTAAAAATATAAAAAAAAGTGTTAATAGTTCCATTTACAATTTGGAATATTGCATGAAAAAAAAAAAGCGATTATTTAATGTAATAAAAATGTTAATCATTCGTTCAGTTTACGTCGCGTAATGTATGCGTGTGTTGTAGGTTTCCCAGGTGATAGTTGGTCTGGGATGGCGGTGTCTGGACTGCACGGTGTGCGAGGGTTGCGGCACACGCGGTGATGACGCACTGCTGGTGCTGTGCGACGACTGTGACACCGCGTGGCACACTTACTGTGCGCGCCCGCAGCTCGCCGATGTACCTCGCGGTGCCTGGCGCTGTGAGCGGTGTCGCCGCTGTCGCGTCTGCGGTACCAGGGACACGCTCGCCTGGCGCGACAACTATACAGGTATAACCATTAAACTATAGAACCTGACGATCCCAGGATGTTCCTTTAATTATATCTAGGAAGAATTTTTGATAGTTAGATTTTGTTATTTGTTAATATTTTGTTTTTTTTTCATCAGTTAAATTTAAAAGCAGTTTGTTTCATAGCATCTTGACCACCTTTTTTGAAACAATGTCATTTAACAGTGGTAGACGTCAGCAACAACAACATCCGTTGTACGAATTCGTCGGCTCGCCCGGTGAAATACCACGACCACATAGTAGACAGGCGTCAAGTGGAAGTAATTCCGCGTACAGTCTGATGAGTGTGGTGCCGGAGGCCTAATTTTAGTTCTCGTTCCCTTCACACCCTTTTCTTATAAGGAAAGGATGCGAAGGGGAAGTGGATTTGGCGGAAGAGGAGATGAATAGGAAGGTTAAATATTCTCTTTTTGTGCGTCTCCTCCTTCGTCGATTGAGGGTAGGCAACGCATCTGCAATTGCGAATGTCTATGGACAGTGGTCGCTTCGCCATTTCGACGAATTTATGTGGCCGCTTGTTTTTCCACCTTGTAATATAAAAAAACGACATAAGTCATAAGATTTATGATGAAATAAATTTAAGCCTTAATCATTGTATTGTATGTGGTATTATTGGTGTTATATGTGTGGTGTTGGGTTGTGTGTCAGAGTGTGCTCCGTGTGCGTCGCTGGTGATGTGCTGTGTGTGCGCGGAGCCGTACTCTGATGGGGAGCTGATCATCCAGTGTGAGTCTTGCCGGCGCTGGCTGCACGCCTCCTGTGACAGCATACGCAGCGAGAATGATGCCGAGATATGTTGCCGGGCGGGGTCAGTACCAGTTTTATAACTTTAACTAACATTAATGTAAATGGATTGACAAAACATACAACGGAAAATTCATCATGATATTTTGTAGTATTTTACGGCCTGTTTGTATTATGTGATAATATTATATACTTTTTTTACAATCACGGCTAAATCAAACTAATACTACACCCGACTTTACTTTCATACAGCATACTTTCTGATATGCTAATAGCTTAATGGTTAAGTATAAGTATTCGACTTTTGTCGTGAACCATATTGTTGCATGAACCTAGTAAATTAGAAAAAAACTTTTATTTTGTATAGAAAATATATGCGAATGAGTTATATGTTTTTCCTTTAGATATAAATGCATAATGTGCCGGGGTCGTGAGGTCCCGCCGCCGCATATATCTCGCGCGCTGCCCGCACCGGAGTGCGTTGGGGGCGCGGGTGCGGGTGCGGGTACGCGGCTGACTGCGCAGGCGCTGGGTCTGGCCGGAGAGTACTACGTAGACGATGTGTGCCTCTCGCAACGCGGAGCACACCACATGAAGCAGCTCGAGGCCGACATGGGCATCACTCATACGAGACGCAAGAGACGCTTTAAGAATGAAAATGCTGAGAAAGACGCCGGTGAGATATTTTTGGATAAAAATGTATCTTTCAGTATTAAATAAATGTTTGTGTTGTGTGTAAGCAATGCTAACTTGGGCAACTTGTTTTCCACTAGAAAACAATTTCATTTTTATGTCTCTTTAAAAGCAATTTTTTTTTCTTAAAGTGATAGTCCAATAATGCGGTTGCTTTTATATGCTATTTTTCGTGTCGTCAGCCCTTAATAGATAAATAAATATATTCTTGCTAATTAACTACTCACATAAGAAAAAAGTAATAAAATTATTATACATATTAAGATTTTAGTTAAAACATAGTAGAAGTCTAACTGAAATTTTTCTGTGTTGGTCGCTGGCTTTATGGACTAGAAATAATGGCATCTATTGAAACAGTGGTTCAGAATGCAGACAACGAGATGGCCGAGGATTCCAAGCCCGACAGCACCGCTGAAGTCAAAGACGAACCTGGTATGTCCAATATTGATTGACTTCTTTCAACACATTCAGTGCCACTATGAATATTTCCTAGGAAAATAAACTTGCCCGGTGAGTTAATGACACTGAATGTGTTAATAGACCACATAAATTAAGTTTAAGCATAATAAAATTTAGTTTAGTTTCTATTTACAGTTAAATAATGTTATATCATGTGTTTATCTTTTAGTTCTGTTAATCTAGATATTTTTGTCATAGGTTTAGCATCCAATACAAACTTCAAAGAAGGCATGCTTTGGAACGTGGCGAGCGACGGCCCACCACCTGAAGGATTCACAGTGTACTCTATAGAGTCTGGTCTCACTGTACTGAGAAGAAAACGACAGAGAAACCTTAATAAACTAGGCATTGGCGGCTTCGTGGTGCGACAGAGACAGGCGACCATTAAAGCGCAAGCCGACGATGACAAAGATGGCGACGGTACACAGGCGTCAGGAGGTAAGGAAATATTACGATGTAATAGTGTAATCCAAACCTTGTACAGGCTGAAATCAAATAATAATGAATATAATTAATCATGCGTATTATTTTGTTTATGAATGCCGAATTGTTAATTTTATGCAGAATCACCTAGCAACAAGCGAAAACCCCGCCGCAAGCCACGCTCTAAGCTGATGGAACAGTTCCCGTCCTACATGCAAGAAGCTTTCTTTGGAAAGGATTTACTCGAGCCTGTCAAACCCGCCGTCAGTTCCACGGGTATTTTTTTTACATTTTGATATTAATATTTTTTTATTTAAATTATAAATAAATTGCTTAACATATTTAAAGGTTCGATCAAATTTAATGGCATCCCTTAACACAAAAATATTTTTCCTTTTTATCCCTACTTGACGAGTATAGAAGAAAATGGTAAATATTCTAATATTTTTAATAATTTTACCTGTTATGTCATACATACAAACATACAAGAAATGCTTACCAGTCAACTGTTGTCAGGTAATCCATCAGAGAGTCCAGGCGGGTCAGTACGTGGTGGTACTCCGGAGGGCTACCGCGAGCTGCGCGACTTCAAGCTGGACATTGAAAACTCTGACAGCGAGGGCGAGGATGTGCTGGCCGCACTCACCAGCTACAATGACAATGACACCTCATTTGTTATTGCACTCAATACGGTCTGTCAGATTTTTCTCCTATATTTGTTACTGAATGTCTGACTTATATAACCTGGATAAGCGAGAGTCATTGAATATCGCGTTCTCTTAGACTCTCGCTTATCCATGATCAAATTTATGTCTATTTACATATCTCAAAATATGTTCTTTATGTTAGGTATGTTCATAAACTAAAAGTCATTTTTTTGTTTGATGATATAAGATTTTAGTTTTATTATAAAATGACGGGTGACTAATCGCGTCGCTGTCTTTTACTCCCGGGGATTCACACTTATGTGCAGGTTGCACCACAATGTTTTCCTTCACCGTAAGAACGTCGGATAAATGTACATATGTAAATCGAAAATCACATTGCTACATAGAGGGATTCGAACCCAAGACTTGCAGATTGCAAGTTAAGTGCTTAACCCCTGAGCCACCGATGCTCATGACTAGTATACTAAACTAAAGTGTAAATAATTTTGTCTGTTACACTAATCTATCTCATTTTAACAATATACTTTTTTATACATAGGAGGAACTTGACTTATTAAACTCTCTGAAACCAAAAGACGAGAAGGAGGATCTATCAAACAATATTAATTCGGACGGCACAGCAAAGATTAAGCTGGAACACCCAGAAGATGGACACCTGAAACATACAGAAGACTCTACTGCACTAAAGAATGCTATCTTAGGCCCTCAGCCCAGTGAGACTGAACAGCCACCTCCAGCTGCAACGGAAAATATACCTACAGTGCATAGTACTAAGACTGAAACTGTTAGTAGCGGTAAGTTAATTTTGACTAATTTAAAAAATAAAAACATGAGTTTCAGTTTCTTGGCAATTGTACCAAAACATATTTGTTAATATTCATATGTCATAGAAGCTGTTTATTTAATTTATATTATCTATTCAAGATTTATTGGTTCTCTAAATTTTACGCTTTTATGATAAAATAAGCTTCAAATTACTAAAGCCTATTTTAATTTTAAGCCGACTTCAAAAAGAAGGTTATCAATTAGACTGTTTTTTATGTGTGTTATTCACCAAACTTTGCATAGCCTACTTTGTGCGTTTTTGTGTTATAAGTAAGCTTTGATATGTTAATGAGACGCAGTAATACTCTCATCCATCCTTTTCTTGAAGTGAATTGAATTTTTTCATGAATATTTTGTTTCCTAAGTATTAAAATTAACATTCAGAGACGGGTGGGTCGTCTCAAGGGTCGACGATATCGCCAAAGGACGAGCTATCTCTGCTGGGTGTCAACTTGGACGCAATGGTACGCGACACATTACCCGACATGGATGGCAATGATGTCGACGAGATATTCAAAGGTGTACTCACTGATGACTCACAGGTAACTCTATTTTTGTGGTAACTTATTAAATTAGGTAAGGTATTGCTTGATGTAATTTGATTTACAACAATTTTGGAAATTTTAAAAATAAATCTTTGTTTTAGGAGTCGCAAGAATCGTCCGCATCGTATGTGAATTCAATGGCTAGCACGCCGTACTCACAACAACGACAACAGCTGCAGAGCCCAATGGACTACGCCTCACCTTATCACAATGATTTTGGTAGCAAGTAAGAATTACAAAAACATAATTTTTCATTGGAATACATATTAATGGAACCCACATAATGCATTCTATTGATTGTTTACATTTTTCCTGTTATAATCCAGTAATGGATTAGATCTCTGCATTGGAATAATGTAATTTTTAACTTTAAAATTATAAATTATAAAATGTTTTTTCGTATAACTTACAGAATGGACATGAATTGTGAAAATTTTTCTTTTACATTACATACATACACTAATTTGAAAGTGCCAATAACCTAATGGATATCCGATGGTGTCATAGTGGGTTGGTATCGCGCCATTTGACTATTGTAGTAAACAATATCCTAGCCTTGTACTTAATTGAAATGTTGCAAAATCATTAGTAAATTAAGAAAAATGTGCTAATTAAAAAATATATGTATGGGTTAATAGTATTAAAATGGTATGTTGAATATAACAGCAGCAGCAGCGCACTGAGCCCGCTGTTCTCGGAGTGCGGGTCAGGCACGTGGAGCGAGCAGCCTGCCGCACCACCGCCATCATACAACCAGCGCAGCGCCGACAAGATGCGCGCCGATGAGAGTGAGTGAAGCATTACATTACACTAATATAATCAGGCCTGATAATCCAAACCCCCATTGAAGATCCGTAGGGGTTTAGATGCAACCCACACTTTAAATATCCCTCTCCCCCCTCTACCCTCTTCCTCCCCCCCTTTTTATCCCTCCCCCCTCTCACGGTTTCTCCCTCCCTCTCTCTGCCTAGTTTGTATATCAAATGGTTGTCGATTCAGCTTTACCAATTAGTCTCAGTTTTAGATCGTTCTATCCACGACATCTTCGTCTGAAACTAGGCCACATTAACTCTGACACATTAGTGTTAAATCCAGAGGGAACCTTCTGAACGATGGTGTTCCAATTTCAGTATCTAATTACTACAGCAAGTAATGGAGTTTTCCTTAGGTCATTTATCTCATTGGTTTTGTTATTTACTCGTATTTTAATTGTATATCTTCATTTGTAGGTTTAGGTTCAGCGGCAACAATATCAGCTGTTCTGTACGCGAACACTAACCATCCAGAATGGAAGGCCGAGTTCCCCAATTGGGTAGACCGTTGCAAGCAGATCCTTAAGAAGTGGCGCGCTTTGCCCTCCGAGCAAAAAGCGCCCTACTTACAACGGGCAAGAGATAATCGCAGTGCAATACGAATGAAGAAAGCACAACAAGTAAGTCCGCTTTCCGTGTGTAAGATGTGTGTGCTAACCCAACTCACTTATCAGTGTGTTTACAATGTGTGTTCTTCACCTATGCTTTTTCATACGAAATATTTGTTGGCAAATAACTACAAATAAATATTATTATAAAACTATTTAAGAAGACTATTAAGAAATTTTCTTGACTATACACCTTTACTGTCTCTTTTTTCTCAAAGACAATGTTAGGGTTTTTATTGTGTCAATACAGAGTGAGTGCAGTGGAAACCCACAGTAATGTTTGCATACAAATATTTTGGTGATTTTAAGCTATAGTAATTTTAATTCATATTACCTATATAGTTTTTTTTAATGAATTATTTAAGGTAATATGTATTGATATGAATAGATTAGAGACGGCAATTGCTAGTCACTATGGAGTGATGTTCTATATAGGCTGTGGATTCTGTCGCTTTACGCTGCAATATTAAATGCACTTGTAAATAATATTTCTAGCCAAATTAAGATAAAGTTTTTATAATCTTTAGAAATTTCTATATACAGCTATAATAAATAAATCGTAAATATTGTAAGCCTATGTTATTTTTCTATGGACAGATGTTACTGTAGCCCACAGTTTTGTTTAAAAGCGATAGGATCTACAATTCTTAATTTCTCTTGATATGTATAAGAACCATTATTTTATCATTTTTTTTTGTCAAATTTAGTTTTTATATAATTTTTATTTAATAGCGAGTGTATTTCGATACTTGTGTGTAAAATATTAAATATACTATGAATTTTATTCAAGAGTTTGCAGTTATTTTTATACACTTCAACTGAGGAATCACAATGTACTAAAATTAGATATACATATCATTGACTTTATGTTTTATATAATTTGAGTCTTACAAAGTTGTCATTTATAAAAATATACATACGGTTTACATACGATTTTTGTGTATAACTTACCATATATTTTTGTAATCAAATATTTCGTAATTATGACGATTTTATTTATAACGTACAAATAAGTAATCGGACGCGGGTTTCGTCTCGTTTGTTGGAGTTACATCCTTACGACACGAGCGCACCGTGCGTGGACACATTCTAAGAGTTACGTGCGCGACAGAGCACGAGCGGCGCGAGCGAGACCGAGGGAACGAGCAGCGTGACCGCCCCGGCCGGCGTCACCAGCGTGACTGGCGTGCCGAGCGTGCCGAGCGGCGTGACCGTCATGCCCAGCGTGCCGAGCGTCGTGACCGGCAGCGTGACGAGCGCGGGCCCGCCGGTGCGCGCGCCCAACGTGACGGTGACGGCGGACGGGCTCCTGGAGGCGGACGCGCACATCCGCGTGCTGACGCCCTCTGAGATCATGCGCACGCTGCCGCGCCTCGCGCACAAGCCCCCGCCCCTCGCCCCCGCCCTCGCCCTCGCCCTCGCCCCGCACACAAACACGGTACAGCCGTCGACCTCGCCGCCCTCCGCCCCGCCGCCTCGCCGCCTCGCCGCCTCGCCTCTACACACTCGCACACACATTTCTGCTACCAACTTCCACACTACTTCGTATTTATTTCTCTTTTTAATACTCTCTTTTATGAATAGAATTTTATTATCTATTTATTTGTATTTTAACATTTAGCTTTTCATATGTAATTACGTATAAATATATAATTTATGTTTTTATTTATCGTCTACTTAACATATAATGCACATTAACATACCTTGAATACATACTTTTATAATAAAAACTTAACAAAAATTCGAATACTACATACAATAACTAACAGTGTATGGTAGCAAATATGTGTATGCGAGCCGCATATTAAAGTTGTTGGGTGATCGCGTTGTCTCTCGCTCTTTAACCGAACTCAAAATCACTCATCACCCAACAAACAAATGTTTGGCAAATCAATGGCGTTGTAAAGCTGTGTGAATTTTTTTTCAATTTTTCTTTTAGCTTATTTGAAATGAGGGAACAGTGTCCTATTCTCAGATCGCCTCCAGGACTCGTATCCCTGTCTCCGTAATGTTGTGTTTTTTTTTTTATTTGATGCTTTGCCTTGGTAGTGTTGGCTTTAACATTGGTTCGTCGGTGGCTGGTTGTGGTGTGCTAACAGTTCTAACATTAGTGTTATTGTAGTCGACTGTTGAGTTGCATTGTACATGTCGCTTAGTTTTAAGTTTAAAAAAAAATTAAATCCAATGCTAATATATTTTTTTATTAATGTCTCTTGAGATTTATGATTACACTTAGTGTAGAATTAACATTGAAAGTTGTCTAATGACGTTATTAAGTTTATTGTTCATATACTTTATTGTAGATTTCTGATTTTAAAATGAGAGTGTAAACTTAATTTTCTACAAGTATTTGTAATAACACAAGCATGTAATAAAAATTGTAGGTTTTAGGAAATCAATAATTAGTATGAGTTAACAGCAATTAGTTTATTTGTACATAGTATTTATATACACTGATTTATTTTTGCAATATAATATTGATTGATCAAGGGATATTTGAATATTTCGTTGTTACAAAACTAGTTATTACTTTACATAATTTTTTGATGGTTACTTCAGATTATACTTTACCATATCTACACTCAAAAGTATATCGACTTTAATATGGAAGAAAAAAGTGTAAAAATTGACGGGAAAATTATTATATTGGTGTACATTTTAAAAATGCGAAAAAATATCTAGTCGTAAAGATCTAGCTGTCGCCCTCGAATCCGTCAGCGCGGAATTAAAAAAAAAACTAATAAGTAACCTATGTGTTCTTCCAGACTATGTTCATTTGTGCCTAATTTCAGCAAAACCCGTTGAGCCGTACCGGAGATTCCTTCAACAAACATCCACCCATCTAAACTTTCTCATTTATAATATTACCAAGATTGCACAGTATTGTATTACAATCAAACCAATGAAATTATTTGTCATTTTAATATCGTAGGTAGTTTTTGTCGTAAAATACAAAATGCTAAAACGTGACTTTTCATAAAAAAAAAACAATTTCTTCACAAAAAAAAAAATCAACGGAAATTCAAATCTTTTGGTAGCTATCTCGATTGGACATGACTGTCCAGTCCTGATTGCTCTTTAGTGTTTGGAATCAACGAATATATTCTTATAATCCTGATCAATCCTTTATTGTCCAATTAACAAGTTTTTCTATCTGTACGTAATCATTTTTTTCTATCTTTTTGTCAAGAAACTCAAATATTATGTTTCTATGTAGGTAGATATTTTGATAATTTAGACAATTCAGTATGTTGTCTAGAAGACCTACAGGATGGAGCATTAAGATAACTTTTAGCAATAAAGTATTTATATAAGATAAAAAAATCTACACAATATACTTTCTCAGTACATATTTTGAATGTATATAATGTTTTTTCATTACATCAAGAGATTAAATTTATTTGCAATTGTTGTTTTAATAAATTTGCCATTCAGTATAAATTCTATAATTAAAAACGAATATAAATATAATGTGTATATATTTGAGAGATTACGTTCAGATAGTGTTAGTAATGTGTGGTATGGTGGGGGTGCACTGGCCGGCAGTGGCAGTGGCAGGCCCCGCGTGACCGTGCAGTGTGGGCGCAGGAGCAGGAGCGCGCGTGCGGCGGCCAGCGCAGCGCGCGCGAGGCAGAGCAGGAGCGCCAGTGGAAGCAGCTGCAGCAGATGCGCCAGCAGCAGACGCAGCAGCAGCAGCAGATCATACACGACCAGAGGATACAAGGTAACTACACTATATCGCCGTTACTACATTAAAATAACTTCCATGCATTTTTAACTCTTTTTTATTTTAATTCATATTTATAAGCGAATTTTGTGTGTATTAAAGCAGCGATGCAGCGTATGCGGGCTCCGGACAGCAGCCCGCCGCCAAGTAATGCGCCACCGCCGAGCCCCGCGCCGGCCACGCCCGCGCCCCCCGCACCCACCACGCCCACAGCCGAGGCGCCGCGCAGCGCCTTCCCTGCGCAACGCTTCCCGCTGCACTACGCCACCAACGACGACATCAATCGTCAGCTGCGCGACTTGCTGCAGCGGCATCCCGACAAGATGTGGCCGCCGCGTACGTATACTAAAAAAATCCTTTTTTTTTTCTGTATAAATCGTGTATACTTATCGTTATAGCTATTTATATTATTCTACAGAAGCGGGAGGTGAAGAAGGTGCGATACAAGGCATGAACCTAGAGGGCCAGCCGTTCAGGCAGCCACTGCCAGTAGCGCTGCGCCCGCGCACGCCGCTACAACCGGGACAGAGGCCGGACCATCAGTGTTAGTATATTTAATATGGCTTCACCAAGGGAACTTGCAATGTATGAAGTCCAACTTACATATTAAAAAAATATATATATGTTTGTTAACAGTAATAATGCAACAACGTATAGTGGGAGCTGAGAGTAACCCAATGCAACAGAACATTCCACATCCAGTTGCTCAGCACCTCATGGAGCAGAAACAATCCATGGCTGCGCAACAATCTAATGGTTTGTAATATTACATTATTACCATGTTTTATCGCCTATTAATTTTATTTGAAGATTTCCTTAAAATTACTATGAAATTCGTTCACCTCCATCGTTCTGCAAGTCGGTTCAAGTTATAATCGTCTTGTTTATTAATGGAGAAGATAAATTAGCCACATATAATATACAGATATAAATGAGTCTAATGATATACTTCATACACTGACACATTTGTAACTTTCATGTAGCTGACATTTTTTTTATATAATCCAGATTTTTTCCCTAGACCTACCCTTCGATTTTTAAGCCTAGTATTATTATACTATAACAACTAAATTGTAATTTTTTTTTATTGTTGATATATAATATTTTTACTTTATAACAATTTCTTTGCGTTATAAATAAGTCGTCTTACGTGTGTTAAACATTTTTAACAGTTCCAAATC
This sequence comes from Papilio machaon, assembly GCF_912999745.1. Classification (NCBI taxonomy): domain Eukaryota; kingdom Metazoa; phylum Arthropoda; class Insecta; order Lepidoptera; family Papilionidae; genus Papilio; species Papilio machaon. The sequence goes on along the minus strand of NC_059993.1, from coordinate 1,941,525 downwards.
TGGGAGCAGACAATAAACAGGACTCCGCATCTGAACAAGGTACGGATGAGATGGACATGGGAGATATGGATAAATTGGAACAAGATGCTGGAAACATTGGAGAGGTTCGTAAGAATGCATTAGTGTTATGAAATTATATCATACAACTTTAGATAAAAACTTTGTCTTTTAGTCTAACAAATTTAAAATCTGCAGAAATTAAATAACTTTCTTATTAAGTTGAATATCCTACTTTACATGTAGATATGTTATATGTATTAGGTGGATATATTGACTGGTCTGGGAGGCGAGGATGACGAGGCGCTACTGGAGTCGCTGACGGCGGAGATGGGCGAGCAGTTCAACATCCTGGAGTACGCAGACCCTGAGCTGGCGGCGCTCAACGACGTGCACTTGTTGGACGGCCTCGAGCTCGCTGATGACGTGCCCGACCGCCCGCCCGACCGTGCCAACGAACGCCCGACCGACCGCACCGCAGACCGACATGTCAGGCGGCAGCAAGAGTGAGTACAGCTCCTTTAAATTGTGAATATATAGGTATTTCTATTGTATTTCCTCCGTATAACTCCATTTTATTATTAATCCCGGCTCGAAAGACCATATAGATTGTTAAAAAAACTCAGTATTATACAAACTGTTTTTTTTTACTTAACATGACAATTTCTGTCGTGCTTGGATCTAGATATATTATTGTTTTCGATGTTATTTTTGAATTGATGTAATATATATATTTTTTTTCAGTGATGATAATGATAATAAACCAGAGGTGAAAACAGAAAGTGACCTTCAAAAGACGGTCAAGATTATGGAACAGAATAAAGTGGAGGTTAAACCGGAGATGGACACAATCAAAACGGAAAATCAAGACATGAAATCAGAAATGCCACCCGCACACAATGTCAACCAGATGTACCAGGAGGGAGTTCATAGAGTTATAACACAGAATCAGCAGATGTCTTTACAGGTATATTTTATTTTCAATAAAAAATATATATTATTAAGTAGATAAGTATTATGTGTTAAGTATTGAATTTTGTTTAACTTTTTTTAAATATGTCAATTTTAACTCAAGTTACTTATGATAACTTTAATACAATACATTTTGTTATATTAAACATTGTAGACTTCAATGCAAGAGATAAAGTCAGAAATAAAACTGGAGGGAGAAGAGGGGAAGGCTGAGGGAGAGTGGCGCGCCGTACAGTCTCCGCAGCGACCCGTCTTCTCTCAGATGTTCACTACGGCGGTGCAGCGTCTCCAGCTGCCGATACAACAAGTACTATATTTTCCTTACTGTTTTTATTATCTTACTTCGTGCTAGTGGTATTTGCAACTTTGATATAATTGCAGCAACAACAAAACATGGGTCAGCGGGCGCAGCAGTTCGGTCAGCCGGTGCAGCAAGTGGTCGGGCAACAGCTCGTGCAGCGCGGCCAGTTGCAGCTCTCCGGACAGCATAATATGCACTTTGCTCAGGTGATACATCCAATGGCCAAATGTTCATTATCACAAAAAAAACTTCATCAAATACAATTGTTTGTTTTTCCATCTCAGAAACACTTGTATGATAATGTCATCCCTCTCATGTTTATATTGACAAAAAAAAGGTATAAAGATTTTTTTATATCATAAGGTGGCAAACGAGCAAACGGCCACCTGGATTCGCCACAATAGCGAAGCAACCGTTGCCTATAGACATAAGCAAATGCAGAAGCTTTGCCTACCTTTAATAACGGAGAAGGGAACGCACAGAAAGAGGATATTTCTTCTTCCTATTCGTCCCCTGTTCCGCCGAATCCACTTTCTCTTCCCATCCTTTCTTATTAAGAAAGAGGATGGGCAGGGAAAGAGGCCTCGAGAAGATACGTAGCATGGGTGTTTCGACAGGGTAAAGTAACGGTAAGTAAGAATGTGTTTGTTGTTGTCAGAACGTGAGTCAGAATGCGCACACGCAGAGCATCGTGAATGCGATGACGGCGCAGGTGCAGGCGGCGCTGGCTGCGGGGCGCGCCATCGCACCCGGCACGCGGCTGCTCGGCGCGGACGGAGCTGTCGGCGTCGTGCGACATGACCGCTCTGTCGCACTCGCAGCACTGCCGCACTCAGGTACATACCACACCTCACACACCTCACACACCTCACACACCTCACACACCTCACACACCTCACATACCTCACATACCTCACACACCTCACACTCTCATGAAATTCTTTCTTTTTACTAATATTATAAATATGAATGTTTAGATGGCTGGATGAACAGATGTTTGTTTGAAGGTATCTCCGGAACGTCTCAATTTATTAAGTTTATTTAGTTCCGAGCGAACAGAATCGCGGACGAAAGCGTGAAATAAATTAAAATTTCTCCTTGTATAAACACGATCTCACGTGATATTAAGTGATGGTGTGATCGGTGGTATTTTCGGTCTCAAATCAACGCTGTCTATTTTATTCATCACTTAAATTTACTTCAATAGTTGTTGGTAATAGTTTGAATGGATAAGTAAGTTAGACGTTTGTATAACAGCGTCAGCAGGCGTGAGTCGACCTCCGCCGCCGCCACCTTACCCGGGCAAACTGCGCGCTCATCCGCCGCACCCCCCACCCCAGCAGCAGCAGGCACCGCAGCAGCCACAACCACCGCCACCACCATACCCACAGGTATGTTACTAACTCATACACACCGGTCACACACATACCACTACACATTTAATATATATTTGACAGTTGACAAAATTAAATAAAAATTTAGGGATTTTTTTTCTCAAAAATATCGTCTGGAATTGTAATTAATTCTATAATTAAAAATATTTCGTCGTTTTTGTTACTTTTTTTAAAAACGATACCTATCTAACTCAAAATGACATAACACAAAACATTATTGATATGACATAATTTCAAACATGTTGATGGTTACATTGTCGTGCATGTAGTAATTTTTCCGATATCCGTGTTATATATGGAACCAATTTTGAAGTATACTTCAGAATTAGTTCATATGCTTTAAATGTAATTTTGTTAAAGCAAGAGATCACATTTATAAATTAATATTTAATATTTACAATCAATATTTGAAGATTGATTAATTAACATAAGTTAAAATAAGTGTCTAATCGTAGTATCGAAAATTTAAATTGATTTGAAAATGTAACTTTAAAATTTAATATTTTAAAAATATACTGGAAAAATTATAAATGTGATCCTATATTTCAGAATTTAATTTGCTTAAATACAATCGCAGTAAAAGCAAACTGTAAAATGCGTAGCAATATCCACAGCAATATTAATTCTAATAATACATTGGCTATATCATTGAGGTGGTGGAGATACATTACGAATGTAAATACAGAAGCAAATTTTATTGAAATTGAAGGACTAATATTGCATGGGTACGACATGCCATTTCCTCGCTTTTATAAGAGTTTTTTTTTATTTCTTTATTATATGTTTAATTAATATTGAGAAGGGAATCGGTTATCCCTAAGTCGTATTAGACGAAGAAGAACGAAGGAAAAAAAAAGCTCTTGTATGTACCGCGCGAGGCAAAGCGAGTCGTAGGCGTTGTGTTGAGGAGCGAGTGCAGTCGAGTACAGGCGTGTTGTTTGCATGTCGGTGATCGGTTGTCGGCGTACAGGCGCCGTATGACGCGGAGGCGTGGGGCGACTGGCTGCACCGCCGCCCGCTGCTGCTGCAGGTCAGACCACGACCGCCCGCACCCCCAACACCCCCCACAGAACCCCTACCCCACCCCAACCTTCCACACGTATCGCGTTTTGTTCAGATGACTTCATTTCGAATACTTTTCAGTATTTTCTAATCTTCTTTTTAATACTTGCCATATTTCGGGTTGAAATTTTTGGTCTTATTATTGGGACACATTTTTGTACATTTCAGACTAAATTCTTAAAGTTATAACATTCTTACTCTTTATTTCTCGATACGGATTTTTTCTTTATCCCAAATTTAACACGAGTTTACTTTAGAATTGTGATGTTACCAATTTTTCTTTACTTTGTCTTATAGTTTTCAGTCATAGATGTGTTATTTTGATTTATTACTTCCTCAAACATCCTACCTTTTCTACACCTTAGTTCCTCGAAGCACAAGGCATACATAAGAGAGACTATTAGTAGCCTTGTCACAGCTGATCACCTGTTGTGCTTTATCTCTGCTTGTATTGTGCACGCATGCGTACTGACTAACCTTTTAAACCTTTTCAGCAACTTTCCTAATAAAAAAATAACCTTTAAATAAATAGTACGAGCACTAAAAATACTAACATATGCAATCGAAGTTACCTTAATGTTCATTCTGCTTCAAATGTCAATTGCCTGTCTCATCTATGTTCTTGTGTTACGTGGTGTGGGAGATATACAATATGTTGGTGTATGCAATCATTATTTTTAAAGGAAATTTTCATTTTTTTTTCATACTTAAGTAACAGTTGTATGTATGTTACCACTCATGTTGTAAGCTAAATAAAATATAAAAATAAAAACAATATAAAAAACTAAATAATATATAAAGAATATAGAAATAAAGATGAGAGTACTATCTATACTAATATTATAAAGTGGCAAGATTTGATTGTTTGTTTGCATCGAATAAGCTCCCAAACTACTGAACTGATTTAAAAAAACATTTCTCTGTTGGTACACTATCCCCCGGTGACAGAAGCTATATTTACTACTAAAAATAAGATAATTAATTAATAAAAAATCACAAAAAATGCCATTCGTTGTAATCAAAATATTTTGTTTGACAGTGTTACATTATATGAAACGTCTAGTTTTTTCACAATAAAAGAGTCCACAATGCATTCTATGTACTTAGATAAATAATGTTTCGAAGTTAGTATTTAGCACTATTTAGCTCTTATCCTATTTAGCTTACTTTGCACTCTCTACGTTTACGTTTATTTTCTGTTGTTGCTACAAATTTGTTAGTAGTGCTACAATTCATTTTTCTAATTGTGTCCTTCTTTGAAATACTTTTATCATAATGTACTATTTAAGTTTTATCTACATCATCATTACCAGTTATTTCATAACGATATAAAAATAACATACAAAACAATATAATTATGTAACAAGATGAGATGGGTATATTGTCTGATAAAAAATTTCAACTCGTCTATCATATCACACGCGACTTAATCGAACGCAACCGGCGACAAAGTCAACGGTGGCGGGTGACGTCAATCCAGGAGCAAAGTCACCAGAGCAAAATTTAACCGTCAGAACGTAAACCAGGAGCAACCGTTGCTTCTGGAGGAGCTACTGGAGCAGGAAAAGAGAGAACAAGAACGGGATGGCGGGGAGTGGTCTGGCGCGGGGCCGGGCGGGCCGGGTGCCGCGGCGGCGGGAGGCGCGGGCGTGGGCGGGGTTAGCGGCGTGGGCGGGGTCAGCAACGTGGCGCCTCCCCCCGCGCCGCCCACCGTCGCCCTGTTCTCTGTGCCGCCGCCGCCGGCGCCCCCCGCGCCGCCCGAGCGCCCGCTCACCGAGGCCGACCACCACGCGCGCCTGCTCTACGAGCAATGGCTCGACCAGTACAACGCCTTCGCCGTCGACCAGCTGCGCTACTACGAGACCGAGGTCCAGAAGCTGCGCAAGACCCGCAAGGTGAGCCCCGTAGCTGCTTCCGTGTTCGTGTGCTTACAGTAGTAGCGTGTTACACTCCTCCCGTGTTTCTTAACTCTTACCCGCAGGTCGTGTATCATTTGGGATGACAGTATATTTAGCACTGTGACTAACTTGGGACTCGTAGTGCACCTCGCACTCGTGCGATATTTTACACAACGTCTCTGTAAGTGTGCTTTCCTTGCAGTCGCTGAACAGCAAGCAGCGTCAGTTACGCAAGTCCGGCAACGAGCTGATGCCTAACGACGCAGCCGCACTACAGCAGGTCTCCACGCAGCAGCAGGCCTTACAGAAGCATCTCGAATCTGCGAGGAAGCAAGCCAGGCAGCACAGTACTCTCATTCAGGTTAGGATTCATTATTTTTTCCTTTTTAAATTTGAACAATTTGAACAATAAAACTTCTTTTAATATTGTTTTATAATTTCAGGAATACCAAACTAAGCATCGTCAACAAAATCCGCAATTGACACAACAAACGATTGTAAACTCGCAACAGATATCGAGCAACCAGGGTGTCTTTACTCAGAATCAAAATGTGGGTCAATCTTCTCAGTTGCAACAGACCACTATTAACCGTCCGATGCAGATCGGCCTGCAAGGTGCGCCGTCACAGCAGCAACAACAGCAGCAGACGCTTATACGAACCCAACAATCCGTGTTAAATTCTGATGGGCAACCGATCTCGCAGCAAAGGATAGGTTTAGTAACCTCACCGCTAAATGCACAAGGTAGAATCCTTCAAGGCGGTCGAACACTTGTCATTGAGCAAGCTGGTGCGCCGCAGCAGCAACTAGTGAGACAACTTTCCGGCGTTCAAGAGAGGCCCCAATCGGTCGGGGGCATGGTGCAATTCAGTCAGCAGCAGTTGTCGGGAGTTAGGGGATCGATGCCGGCGGGAAATCAGATGCCGCGCCAGCCGGGCTCGCGGCCCGCCATGTCTCCTCTGCACGTGCAGTCGCCGCACTCGCAGTCTCCGCTACATTCGCTGGCGCCGCAGTCCCCACTGCATCACCTCACCTCGCCGATGCAATCGCCGCTACATTCGCAACAGTCACCGTTGCATCACACATCGCAGTCCCCGCTGCATCAGTCGACGCAATCTCCGCTTCACACACAACAGTCCCCGCTTCATTCGCAACAATCCCCGATGCATGCTCAGCAAACGCAGAACATGCCGCAGCAGTCACCCATGCATCCCCAGCAGTCCCCGATGCATCCGCAGCAGTCGCCGATACATCAGTCGCCGCTACACACACAGCAGCAGTTATCGACGCAACATTCGCCTATGCATCCACAACAGAGCCCGATGCATCCGCAGCAGAGTCCCATGCATCCGCAGCAGAGTCCGATGCACCCTCAACAAAGTCCAATGCATCCGCAACAAAGCCCGATGCACTCGCAACAAAGTCCAATGCACATACAACAGTCGCCGTTGCACACGCAACAATCTCCGATGCAGTCCTCCATGTCACCACAACATTTCCTTCAACAATTGCAAGCGCAAAGAACTAGTCCTCAATTACCGACGCCCAGCCGCAGTCCGCAGGTTTGTATATATATAAAAAAAAACTTATTTTATGTTTAGATAAGTTATTGAGAAAATATTTTAATAAGATTTTGTGTTACACGACTAAAATAATAACATGTTTTTTCGTTTGTGTTTTAACTCTTTCCTGAAAAATTCTTATATCCTCTTATTTGACTAATATTAATTAATTTCAGATTTATCAACAATCACAAATACAAAGCCCTGTAGCCTCCCATTCACCTCAACTACAAAATGTAAGTAATTTTGTTTCAACAACATAAATTAAAGCTGTACAATTATTCCACGATTTCTGAGTATTGTCTAAAAATGTTTCTTTTTTTTTAGAATGATTATCCTACGGGCAGATTTTCGAGGCCCGCCCCTGGATGCTCTCCTTTGCCAACACGCTTTGCAAGACCACCTCATCATCAACAAGGTAACCATATCATATAAAGTAATAAAATCAGTATTTCGACATTAAACTCTGATTCTTACATGTTAAATACATTTTTCTAGGTATGAGGGTCGGTGTTCCCTTCGGGAGTCGCCAACAAACCTCACCGCTCGGCAGTCCGCAACCGTTGCCATCTCCAGGCAACACAGCTAATGAAATGGCTGTGAGTTCCATTACTTTTCTCAGTGCATAGAATAATGAAGGTGTAATCTGCTGTAGTTTTTGAGGCTCTATATTTACATACATATTTCGATATGTGATCGTTCAATTCATCACACACGAAAAAATAATATAGTTTTAATCTACATTAGTATAGTACATAGTATTAATGTATTCCAGCGCCAACAACTGCTCCAGAGACAGCAGTACAGTCCGATGGGCGGCGCCCCGGCGTCCCCGTCGTTGTCGCGGTCGCCGCACGTGGCGCGCACGCCCACGCCCTCCGCCTCGCCCGCCGCCTCCCCGGCGCCCACGCACCAGGAGCACGGCGGCGGCCACCACCACCACATGGCGCCCCACGACCAGCGCGGCGGGGGCCGGCCGCACAAGGTGGCTCCCCTCCCGCCCGGATATAGGTACTTCAAAATCGGTCTCTTTGGAGGCGCTCCCGTTTGGCCCAAAGACGAAGAACGGCGACCACCCTCCCATTTGAATAAAGTATCTATACTCAAAAGGCGAACTCCTCCTCGGCCGCGTTTCGCTGGAAAAACTGCTGCACCGAGCGAAAGGTCGGAAGAAGTCGGCGAAACTAGCGATGGAAGAAAATTTGTTGTTTTTTCGACCGACGGCGTGGAATATGCGGCGACATCCGATGATGCAGCGCGTATGAGTTTTTCTAAAGACGATAACGACGATGATGTGGAGGAGTTTGTAGAACATCTGGACGATGATGACATAGTTGTCGTAGAACCCGGAGCGATATCCCCAGAGGAGCGCATCGCCACGGAGGAGGACTTTGAGGAGTTGATAGATAGCGGTAAACCTGAAGACGAAATGGACGAGGATACGTCTCACCAGGACAAGTGTTTGACTAGAACTGAAACTACCACAAAAACTGTCGCTGTAATCAGCCTCGCTACTGCGAAGCAGCCTTCTACAAGTGTCCCGCAGTATAAAATTGTTAATACATCACAAAATTCCTCACTTTCTCGGCTGCCGGTGCTCAACGCCACCATATTATCTCAACATGCTAATACGAAAATTATCAGCGAATCACAAGCTACAGTAGCGTCAGTTTCCATAGCCAATCAAACTATTTCTGTACCAGTTTTGAAGAATCTCGCAGTGCCTATTGCCAGTGTAACTGGTCATGCCGGTGGACCCAAACCCCAAATAAAGAAAGTACCTCTTAATCTCACAAATCCCCCTCTGACAGTTAATATGTCATCCCAACCTCTTTCTAAGCCAATCAGTTCTGTAATAAGTGTTATATCTTCGAACGTACCCAAAGTATCCAATTTAAACCCTGTGATCAGTCTTGCAACTTCCAACACGGGTGCTTCCAGACTCCCAGTGTCGATTTTAACGCAACATCAAGTGAAACAAAAAATTGTGAAAACTATAGAAAAACCGATTGCCTTGTCATTGTCTAACACCAAACTATCCAGCTTATCTGTTACACATGACGTTACGTTGCCAGCCAAAATTTTCCAAGATGATGCAGCATCCCCCGATAGTACTGTTTCTGCTGAAAATAGTGACTCACAAAATCCTACTACTTCCGTGTCTTTGCTAAGCTTAACATCCCACGGAACTCAGAAAGATCATAAACCTTTAGCTATCATGAAAGATTCAAGCAAAGACATTGACATAGAGACCGAAATAAGCCAGCAGACTGAATTACCTCACACACTTTGTATCACCGATAGAACACCACTTCTTTTGGGAAAGGCAGACATAAAGAGTCCTGACCCAATTCCAGAAAAAATTCCGGATAACATTATGGAAGGTGATGATGAAGATAAACCCGAGGACAACTTACAGAGTAATTTATTGCTATCATATAATAATACTTTTATACAAAATCCATCAACAGAGGCTAAACAAGATGAAAGTGTTGTTAAGACCATAAAAGCTATAGCAAATCAAACTAAAGAAATGGTTATCGACTCGAACATGCAAATAACATCTGACATGGCGCAAGAATCTGTTCAGATATCGATTCCATCGCCGACGCCGTCCCAAGAGCGGTACCTTAATGATATAACTATGCGAGAACATTCCGAGGCGGTCGAAGGAAACACAAAACGTGTGGAAAGCTTAGAAGATATGCTTTGTATATACGATAACAGAACTGACGAAGAAAAACCCTATGAAATAAAACAAGCAAGCCAGCAGCATAACGTGCATTTCAATGTCCAAAATCAAAATCCAAACATTAATAATACACCTACGAAACAAGGCAACAAAGAAGTTCAAGAGCCATCAGTTTTATTAAAACGTGAACAAGAGAAATTGAGTCTGCAATCGACCACCGTTCCGCAGTTGTCGCCGTTGTCACAACCAGCGGAGTTAACTTCGAATATGGCTAATGTTTCACAACAGCTACGAACTATTATGTCTTCATTGAATACAAACTCGTCGAAATTAGAACCTCAGAATATTTCTAACGTGAGAAAAAATAGTGATGCTACCACTCCAACACAAGTAAACTTTGAAAATTTGTTACCATCTTCTAAGGTAGAAGTGACGACTTCACGTCCTTCCCCTATTCAAAGAATTGAGAAGCCACCGTCATCTATTCATAGTTCAGAAAGTATGCCTATAAGCGCGGCCCAAATGGTGGGCACTCGTGTAAACACTTTGTCGTCTATAGGGCAAATAAGACGGTCTCCCACAGTGTCACCAATAAATTCCCCCATTCAAAATACATTGATGAAATCCCCTGCACAGCCCTCTCTCATATCGAATCAATCTTTTACCCAAAATGAAGATGTTATTGTTGCTACTGTGGCATCACAAGTAATCCAAATGCCAGCTCTTTCAAAAATACATAGTAATTCATCAGCACCGGTGTCTTTGATTCATTCAAATAATACTATAACAACAAGTATAAGTGGGTTTCAAAAAGGTCAACAGTTGCCCACAAGTATATTGGGCCACACCTTACTTCAACCCACTAGACAGATCAATACCAGTAATATATCGTTCAGTTCTCACAACATTAGCTCCAGTCAGCCACCCGCTTTAGTAATGACATCGAGAGCAGTAATGAGTAGTAATAAAGAACCAGCGCCGAATGTCACTGTGCGCATGCCACAAATGCAAATGAAGCCTAATCAACCTTCTGGTTCGATCAATTTTATAACATCATCAAAATTGTTACATACGCAATTAACGTCTCCATTAAAAAGATCGAAGTCTACCGATGAGCCTAAAAGCGAAGTTATAGTTGGTCACATACAGCCTACGAAGAGGCATAGCGTCGAATCGGTAACAGTTAAATCTGAACCTATGGAAACAGATGAACCTAATGCAACACCGAATTCAAACGACAATGCAAGTAAAAATACTGGCGCTGGAAATCAAAGAAATGACGAATCACAAAATGTTCTTCTAAAGCAACTTTTACAGACAACGACCACGGCGGCGACTGTGGTCCCACAGCGAACAATGACAATACAAAGGACGGCGCCTGCTTTGGGTACAATTTCCTCTTTAGAGGCTCAGCTAGCCAGACCCTCGATACCACCCCCAACTTTAGCTTTAACTCAAGAAGTAGAAATACCAAATAATTCTCCGCGACATTTGACTACGGTCAGTTCCAGTTTTAATAATCGTCCGACACAAAACTCGATTCCTACATCATCAATTTCACCACTGAGTCACACATCGACGCAGTCATTGATGGACGTGCGAAAACAACCAATAAAAATAATGTACAAAGAAGAAACAACACCAGTCCCTGAAAGTTCGCCTACAATCAAATCGACGCCAATGTATTCGATGAATTTAGAAAATCAACAAATTAACACGACAATTAAAAAAGAGGTGGCACCTCCACAGCAGAGCCCAGTACATAGGCCATTTACACCGATGGATGTTAAAAAAGAATTGTTGGATGAAAGTTCTCAACAATCAGCAACATCCGGTATCTCGACTGCATCCGATCAAGGAAAATTAGATCAGCCAATGAAAGAAGAATACCCTGAAAGTGTGACTATGGACTCGACTTCAGAAATTAACACTCCGGAAACCGCCACCGAAGCAAAAAAACGTAAGAGACGAGAATATCAGCAGAAGAAGCGCAAACAAATGCAAATGAACATGAAAGCCGCTGCCGAAAGTAATCTGAGCTCAGTTAACGCTAAGAAAAGACCGCGGAAGGGTTCCAGATATGAAGAAGACTATGACACATTCATAGACAATTTAATGACTCAATTACGACTTTTGCCGCCGATGCAAATTCAAGAGCCTACGCTTGGCGTTAATTATTCAGTCTGTCCATTGTTTGGTTCTGGTGATTTAACTAAATTAAAAAGTAAAGATTATGATATTTTAAAAGGTGATCTTACCGGAGAGTTTGGGAATGCTAAAATACCAAACGTCGCAGATTATTATAACACAAAACCATTTGGCGATGAAGAACCGATACCAGAAAAACAAGCGACTTCCACTCAGCGAGGTTTCTATGACCAAGAATTCCCACCGATTATATTCGACGAAGATCCCGAAGATAAGAAATTAGACTTCATTTGCAAAGAAAGAGATACAGACACCCCCGATAGCATCATTAGCTGTTCAAGCCCAGAAGGTTTTGAGATCGAGCCGGCAGACAGATTCCCGGGACTAAGGTTCATCGACGACGAGGATGATGAGGACGATAGCGATACACCGTCAGGAAAAATATCCCCAATAATACCTCTAATTGCTCCCATACCGATACGTATGAAGCCGCTATCTTTGTATCAAGGAAAAGACGAAGAAGAATGTCAAAAATCAATTAAAAGCATCGATACCAATTCACCGCTTAAAACTAAAATTGATGATTCTCCGGGAAGCACAGAAAGTAATGAAAATGTTACTGTCACACTTACACTCACCTCAGGAGCGGCTGAAGATATTCTCGGCGTATTGAAAGAGCTCGCCGGTATTCTGCATATACCGCCTCCTACGTCATACCAAATAATTGAAAGGACAGCGACACCACCTTCTCATAAACTGGGATTGTACAGATCAAAAGGAAAGGACGGCAAAGAAGGAACACCAATCGACATTCAAAGTATATTAAACGGAGCAGCAAAATTCTGTCGGCACTGTGACGTTGTAATATTGGATTCCGTCGTCCGCGCAAAGGCCTCCGAATTCCCTCTACTTTCGGCTAACAAAGGTAATGCGGAGGAAATTCTTTGCGACAGCGATTCCGAACTATATTTTTGCAGCACTCAATGCTACGAAAGATTCGCGTGGCGACCTACCAACATTATTCTCGATGGAAAGTCGAAAGCTGCCATTAAAGATGACAATAAGTCTGAAATAGAAAACAACTTGTCAAAGGACAGAGACGACTTCGACACGGCATCGACTGAGAGCATGGAAACGGATGATTTAGACATAAAACCTGACATAAAGGATGAAAAGATGGATTTATCATTTATCGATTCACTAGATAATGATGAACTAATGAAGGAAGTCGGCGACGACGTGAGCGCTCTAGACGAAGACCTGAAGAGCGTAGAGCAAGACGATAAAAGTAATCAAAGCGTGGAAAGAGAGAAATATAGGGGCATCCGCTACAAGGCTTGGTCGCCGGGCTGTATCGGTCCGCCGGTTAAATACAAACGTCCAACAGATAGGGAGCTAACGGAATTGGTGTTCAGAACGGGCGTGGCGATAATGCCGGTGACGAATGAGGACACACGTAAATGCGAGCTCTGCGGCATCCAAGGTGACGGGGTGGGCGATGGAGTATCACGTCTGCTCAACTGTGACGTGGACCGTTGGGTGCACCTGAACTGCGCGCTGTGGTCTGCCGGCGTGTACGAGACGGTGAGCGGCGCGCTTATGAACGTGGATGGCGCACTGGCGGCCGGCATGAGCGCTACCTGCGCCGCCTGCCGACGTCTCGGCGCCACCGTGAGGTGCTTCAAGGTGCGCTGCGGCAGTGTCTACCATCTCGGCTGCGCCGTCAAGGAGAACTGCGTCTTCTACAAGAATAAAACGGCGTTCTGCGCGTCACACGCTCCTAAGGTAAATACCACTACGTACTAAATTTCATTGATATTGAAGAATTGACTTGGCTAAATAAAAAAAGAAACAAACAACCCAAGGCCGAGATTGATTAATATCTTGTGTTTACGTGTTGCGGGGGAGCAGAACGAGAAGGACAACGAGCTGACAACGCTGAGCGTGCAGCGGCGCGTGTTCGTGTCGCGCGACGAGCAGCGGCAGGTGGCTTCGGTGATGCTGCACTCGGACGCCAACCACCTCATCCGTGTAGGCGGCCTCATCTTCCTCAGCCCCGGGCACCTGCTGCCGCATCAGCTGCCCGCCTTCCACACGCCCAACTACATATACCCCATTGGATACAAAATCGTTAGTTATTCACATAGTTTTTGTTAGATAATAAATTAGAAATTGGTTGTTTTGTCATTTATAATTTTTTTTATCTAGCATGTAAGTGTGAGATTGCTTATTTATATTTGATTCGTAGGTACGGTTCTACTGGTCGATGTCGCGCGCTAACAGTCGCTGCCGATACCTTTGCTGGATCTCAGAGGAGGAGGGGCGGCCGCGCTTCCACGTGCGGGCGCAGGACGAGTCGCGTCGGGAGTTGTGCGCGCCCACACCGCGCGCCGCATGGGCTGCCGTCAGTACACTGCTCTCTCCTTACATAACAACACAGACACACATACTACACATGCACTCATAGTTTGCCGTTTTATATAACTTGTGAACATTTTTGTAAGACAAAATATACCCTTACATCATATACCTTAACTGTGCTTTCTTCTTCAAGATTGCATTGTTACTATTACTTAAAAATATTATTGTAATATTAGGTATTAGACGCAGTGGCTGCGCTGCGAGAGAACCGCGACGAGGAAGGCGTGCTGAAGCTGTGGCCCAACTATGTGACCGGAGAGGATCTGTTCGGTCTCACCGAGCCTGCCGTAGTGCGTGTGCTCGAGAGTCTGCCTGGTCAGTTACTAATATATTAACCATATCCTTTTGTGTAAATATATCATCTTCCAAAATCCTAAACATATTACGAATACTACAGACTTCTAACATATTGCGACAGATATTACAAATGTGTTGTAAAAATGTTTAATAGGTGTAAAATGATAGAAGTTATAAGTATGGGGTGATAAGATAATATCTATTTTTTTATCTGTGCAATTTAATGATTTAAACAGAAAAAAAGATAATGATTTTAAAGGTGGTATAATGTACTTTTTATCGATGATTATTATTAGCTAAATTATTAATATAGAATATTTCAATTTACGTAGGCAAAAACTGATGAGATGAAAGCAAGTGCAACATATCATCACCTTATTAACGACCTGCCATTGTTCAAACGGCCAACTTCGCGCCACCTCGACAATCCTGACTGAGCAAAAAGTATAAGATTATACCAACTTTACCTTTGCAAGTTATTGGCGAAAAATACTATTCTATATGAATAAACAAGACACTATTATTACTATGTTAGTATATCGAAACCAATGATACTTATAACAACGAATATCAAATTCCAAACCCCATGTATATCAACAAAACCAAAAATTACATTCAAGTTTTTGTTTATCGATGGTGTATTTGACTATAATAGATCCTCAATGTGGTCTATAATGCAATGAAAGCGAGACTAGGTTGTGTGTGTGTTCCAGGTATCGAAACACTATCAGACTACCGGTTCAAGTTCGGACGCAGCGCGCTGCTGGAGGGCGGGCTGGCTGTGAACCCGTCGGGTTGTGCGAGATGTGAGGCGCGCGGACGCTGCACGTGGCGGCGCGCCGGCCCATCTCGTGCACCTCGCCCCCACGCCCCTCCCGCCACCCCCCCACCCGACAGCCCCGCCTGCCCCTACACCAAGCAGTTTGTGCACACCAAGAGCTCTCAGTACAAGAAGATGAAGCTGGAGTGGCGCAACAACGTATACCTCGCCAGGTTAGTCGATATATTCCACTACTGAAATGAGCATCACATGTAACACCTCATCAGATTATCAACTAGCTGCAACGAACTATATTGGCCATTCATAATGTACAAAAAAAATAAGCACCTTGAATATTGTGTTAAGCTACTGATTTTTTTGCAGGTCTAAAATCCAGGGTTTGGGTCTGTACGCCGCTCGTGATTTGGAGAAGCACACGATGGTTATCGAATATATCGGAGAGATTATCAGATCAGAGTTGTCTGAAATACGCGAGAAGAAATACGAGGCTAAAGTAAGTACGGCTGTTTTGTTTTGACCTTTTTTAATTTCAACATAAAATAATATTTTAATTTACTATAGCATTCTTTGCATCTTATTTCCTTCTGATAAAAATTTAAATAGATGATTATTTTTTGTTCTTTGGGGTCTAAATATTTCAAGATGTATGGATGTTGTATGTATGTGGATGTGTTTTATGCGTGTAGAACCGCGGCATCTATATGTTCCGACTGGACGAGAGGCGCGTGGTGGACGCGACTCTGAGTGGTGGTCTGGCTCGCTACATCAACCACTCGTGTCAGCCCAACTGCGTCGCTGAGACCGTCGAGCTCGACAGGCATCTCCGCATCATCATCTTTGCTAAGCGACGTATCGCGCGCGGAGAGGAGGTAAACAACTTTCTTATCACTAAACCATAATGTATTAAAATAATTGATGGATCTAGTGGAAATAAATAGGGGGTCTCAGATTAGCGAAAGTAGTGATCAAATTTTACGGTGCTTTTTTATATCGAGAATTTTTAAATAATATTTGTTTGCACAGCTGGCGTACGACTACAAGTTCGACATAGAGGATGACGCGCACAAGATAATGTGCATGTGCGGCGCCCCCAACTGCCGCAAGTGGATGAACTAGTAGCCCCCACGTTACAGACGACACAGTAGGCACAGTCACCTCCTCTGCCCTTAGTTAAGGCTATGAATTTAGTTTTATGTACCAAAGTGACTTTACACCGTGTTATAGAGCTATATATTAAACATAATTAGATTCAAGCTGACATGTGATCTAACATTATAAATAAGACAATATCTACAGAGTTTTACACATATTTTGGTTCTAATGTAATTTTGTAACTCAACTTAGAAGATCAATGATATGGAACATTTTGTACATAGTGAGTTGTAAGTGATGTATAAATTTGTTGTTACCTTTTTGATGTGAATCATTTTTTTTTTCATTCGAATGTACGTAGGATTTATAATTTCTTTATTATAGTGTTTCATGCAATCTAGATATATTTTTGAAAACATTTAATTTCTATTGACATTTTTGATGTTCATTATTGAATTATTTATTTTAGTAGAGATTTAAGTATTTTCTTTTGAATTAAACAATTTATATGTAATTAGTTGTAGCTAAGATATGTATTTTTTATTCGATCGTTGTTTAGAAGGTAATGGATAATCTCAATGGAGGGTATTTCGGTTGATTAGGTTAAGTTACCAAATAGAGGAGTGCATTTAGTTTGCGTGTTAGAGCAGCGGGAGAGTTGCATAAGTTAGGTGATGCCACATTGTGCCTGACCCGTTTTGTACGTCTATATAACATAGGTTAATGATACTGCGGAACACCACACGGCGCCTTAGTCCATTTATTATGTATAAATAATATTTGACTGCATCATATCAAATAAATCACTATCAAAAAAATACTTTAAAAATATGTATCAATCAATGTAATGAAAATAATAAAACTTTTCTATATTTTTGATACATTAAATAAGTTGGGGTGCATTTTTGAATCAATGAATGTTTAGTTTTTTATAATACAAACATTTTTACTATAGTATTTTGATGTGCAGTTAAATATTATTCAATATGTATTAGCTATTGTATTCAAGCTTTACCTTTGTGGGCGCGCACGAATTCACAACGGATTTAACAATATCGGAGTACTCTTACTGTGTGTTTTCACTGCAAAATACAATGTGAGAGTGCAGTGGAAACGCACGGTAACTGTATATTGTACATACATATATGTATAGGTTTGAACAGGGTTTAGGCCGTATTAGTTTTCAATATTGTCGGTTATTTGGTAAATGCAAGATTGTGCACCGACCGCTGTCAAATATTACCTATTTCTATGTTCCTAGATATTTTAGTATGCAGTTTGCGATGGACGTTGTGCTATTATGTTATTCTAATGTATTAAAATATTAAGTTGGAATTCTGAAAGAACTTGGAAGCTGGAATATACTGAATGTGAGCATTGTTGATATATGGATAGTGTGAGCTCTTTACATACTATTTGGGTTAGAAAATCATCATCATCAGCTCACTATATGTCTCCACTGAGGGGAACCTACCCTAAGTTAGGGATGACTTGGCCATAGTCAAGCACACTGACACAGTACAGGTTGACTTCACACATATTGGATTTCTTCTCAGGTATTTGCAGGTTGGATCACGATGGAATACAGAAAAAAACATACATAGTTAATATTTTTTGTACCTTACATTTAATTTTCTAAAAAAGTCGTAAACGTCCTCGCAAACAACTCCCTCACAAGACGTTGACTTGATTGCTAAGCGCTGAAATATCATATAGTTTGAATAAACCGTTAGAATTCGTGCGTGTAATGTAGTTAGTATAATTTTTATAATAATGTTTGTAGGATGTAGAGTGACGTCACGAAGTTAGCGATAGGTGGCCCGTGATGTAGGAAGGGCTAAGGGCTACTCCTCGAGCTTAGATGGTGTGAACAGTAGGCGTAATAGATATAAACGTATACTCTTTTGTAGAATAGTATTTTTCAACCTTTCTTAAAGTTATATTCAATGTTTAATGAAGTTTTTTATTAATTTATATGAGGTTAATTAATCAAATGTTTTTTGAATCTTTGTAACTTTAAAAAATGTCGTTTTATTTTAGTACAAAAGTATTGTGTCACAATTAGGACTTATTTAAGATTGATTTGTGTTTATCTGCCACTGGTTGAAAAATACTGTTTTAGAGTATTTGATTGAAAAAATATAGTTAAACTTTATACGTCATTAGACATCGTAAAATCATGTAAATTATACTTATTTGTTTTTTATATTAAGGATTTAACCGGAATTGAAAAAAGTTAATTTTACAAGTGGGCATGTTTACGGAACTAATCGTTCAATAAAATGACACGAAATATAGTTGATTCACATATTGTAAGCGAATAACTTTTATATTTGTGTAAGTTGCAAATTGAAATCTCATCATATCATTTCTTTATAAGAATTTTTAAACAAAATAGATAATAGACAAACAATTCTCTATAACTTCTGATGTGTTGAGAAAAAGTATTACATCTACTGTTTGTGTCGTTTGGAAGTGGCTATCGGTTTCGGTAAGAGTTATACAGGTGTTCGGAGTTACGTGTAAAGTCGAAATAAATCATGAAGTCGGCGGCCTTTGTTATTTTTCAGCATATCCGGACATCCTGTATATCATGCAATGTAATTTTAAGTGTTATAATGTGCAATATCATATTGTAAATAAATGTAAAAGATCGATACGAGATCAAGAATCGTGTTTAAGTTTTCTATAAACAAAATAAAATATATCGTTTTTTTATAAATGATATTGCATCGCTTCACCATCAAATTATTTATTTAAAGCATTCCCATATTTTTTTAAACGTTAATAAACATTTTGTTTTTTTTTTATTTGAGAAATTTGTGTATTTGTAAAATTATGTATTTCATGAGAAATATTCTATACTAAATATTTTTATCACATTATTTTCCTGTCATTAAACTTTTAATTAGATATAATTGTATGTCTTTTATTTATTTATACCTATTCTATATAATTTAACGTTTGTAATTTGAGTGAGGTGTGACCGGAGCGCGCCAGAAGTAAGTTCATGGTCTTTGCCTACCCCTGTTGGTTACAGACGTGAATGTTTTGTTTGTACATTTGTGTAAGTTAGAAATAAAACACGCTATTGTTTTGTATAAATTTTTATTACAAACTTTATTTTTTTTTACTTAACTGCAAATAATATAATCGAAGAATGTCCTAAATAAAACTGGAGGGCCAAGGTTTGTTGAACTCAACAGTGCGGTAGAAATGGCTTATCGCAATAATTGTCTCTCTGCACACGTATTCCGACCAAATCGATATGCTCTCATTTTATTAGGAATTCATTAAATTATTACATTAAGGACTCGTACTTTCAAATAAAATCTACGAATAACCGAGGTACAATGACAACTTTAATGATATTCTCACGTTGTAAACTTTTTTCCATGATTACTATATCTGAGTAATTTATAGTCTAAACAGCTTGACCGATTTGAGGAAAGTGAAATACACATTCTTCCCTGGAGTGTCCAAAAATACAGTCAGTCTAGCAAATAGATTTTATAATTTCATTGATAACTATATTAAATTAAAAAAAGATGCTAGAATGCAGGAAGTACTGATTGACTTTGTTTTGATGACGAATTGACGAGCCATTTCGTTTAAGAAAAAAAATAATTGAAAATTTTTTATAAAAATATACCAGATGTCGCTTTTATAATTTATAATTATATGACGGGTCAAAAATTATTTCTCAATACAGTTGGAATGAAATAAATAAGAACTGCAATTAATATTTATAAAATAATGTCTGTTTTTGTATATGTTTACATAATGCACTTTTAACTTGGCCGAGGTGACTTCTTTGTAATGTCAATAAATATTAAAAATAAGAGACAAAGACAGCTTAAGAGAAAAAAACTTTTTGTTAACGGCCATACAGTTGCACCTTTACCTTGATTGCAAACAAAAATTAAAAACTCATAAAATTAATGAAGGAATAACATTCCTTTTATTTGTGGAGTTGCGTAAACCAATTAGGTTATAGTTCTAAATAAATGAGGTACCCAAATTATTGACATCTATATATATAAAAGAAAGTCGTGTTAGTTACACTATTTATAACTCAAGAACGGCTGAATCGATTTGACTGAAAATTGGTGGGCAGGTAGCTTAGAACCAGGAAACGGACATAGGATAATTTTTACCCCGTTTTCTATTTTTTATTCCGCGCGGACGGAGTCGCGGGTAAAAGCTAGTTCAAAATAAAACAAATCTTTACAACATGATAATACAAGTGCCTTTTTTATAGATTGGCATTTAACATTTAATATTTTGCATTTTATCTTTCGTAATAATGAATGTTTGAGTTGTAATATTGTATCGGAACCTCAAATTAACCATAGGCTTAAACTATTTGCAGTGGATGTTTTCAAACTGCTTTTGTACGTCGCTATCTAGTAATGCTCATATCTCAACAAGCTCCATTATATAACTTTTGTACTATTCGTAAGTACATAACAAAACTAAATAAGTAATTTAAACAAATCTTTTTTTCGTCATAAGTACAAATACTTTACAAACAACACTTTGAATAGATATAGCAATCATGAACATTGTTTGATCCACTTAATTTAATCGCCTTTATGAAAGGCATTATAAGTATTTTTTGTACTTAGATTTTGAAGAAGTTTCTTAGAATAGTTTCACATCCGAAATTATAAGAGTAACTATATTACTTATTTATACTTTTAAAAAATTTATAATGAACTTTGTTACTATTGTGAAATTATTATAGATATGAGGAAGGCAATTAAATAGGGGAGCCTGTTAAGACAACACATTACTAGGGAGCGAGCGCTAGGCTGCTTACAAACGGGCGCGTTCGCTACCATTTCTTAAACGTAGCCGGATCCTTAATAAGCTAGTAAAAGAAATATAACAAAATATTACGTTTTACTTAAATAAACTGTGTCACACATAGATGGAATATTTTACAAGACATTGTAAATAAATTTAGATTCATGTACAGTTAAGAGGACTTTCAAAGCAAATTTATAATACGAAGACGGCTACGTCGAGAGTTGAATGATAAAAAGCATACGATTATAAGCGAGCCGCGAGTGTTGTGTGTGCGGGCTGTCTTCAGTCAATGTATTGCGCGAGCCAGCGGAAGCCCTCGCCGTAGCCCTGTCGCTTCAGCACCGAGCACATGAACAACTCCAGCGGCCGTCCTGGTAGCTCCGACCGCGATACCTTGCCCTGTAACACAAACCCACTCATCGTTCACATATCCATTTATCTATCTATTTTCTTCTGGTCAGTGAAACATGTTTAATTCATCTACATCTTTCCTCGTGGATGGTTAAAGCACCATGTATATTGCTTACCTTGCCGGTGGTCTGCTGGTAAAGGTTGAAGAACTGCCTGAGCTCATCCTCGCTGGCGGCGCCGGGTTTATCAATCTTGTTGCCGAGGATGAGGACGGGGCAGTTGCTGAGCGTGTCGTCGGTGAGCAGTGAGTCCAGCTCAGCCTTGGACTCGGGCAAGCGAGCGCGGTCGCACGCGTCCACCAGGAACACGATGGCGTCCACCGCGGGGAAGTAGTCGCGCCACACGCGGCGCGCCTGTTGATGCCCGCCCAGGTCGAACGTTGTGAACCGCATACTGCCTATTGACAGCTCCTCCGAGGCTGCACACACAACACACAGATTACTTACTTTTTTTTATATATCAAAAGGTGGCAAACAAGCAAATGGCCACCTGGATTCGCCGAAATAGCGAGGTGACCGTTGTGCATAGACATCCGCAAATGCAGAAGCCTACCTTTAATCAATGAAGAAGGGGACGCACAGAAAGAGGATATTTCCCCTTCCTATACATCCCCTCTTCCACCAAACACACCCTCCCATCCCTCCCTTTTTTTATTAGAAAGGAAAGAGAAATTAGGCCTCTGGCACTACACTCGTCAGACGAAACGCAGAATTGCTTCCACTTGACGCCTGTCTTCTGTGTGGTTGTGGTATTGCACCGGACAAGCTGAACCATTCATGCACCCAACATTTTTGAGAAACTACAGAAGTAGAATCAGTGGTAAATATTATGTAGATAAATTGCTATTCTATGTAATTTTGAAGAAAAATGGATAACATAATAATGAAAAATGTTACTTTTTTACAAATCTGCCTTTGTAATATTTACAAACATTATTATGTAAATGTGCAAAAGTATTG
The DNA here is from genome assembly GCF_912999745.1 of Papilio machaon. Classification (NCBI taxonomy): domain Eukaryota; kingdom Metazoa; phylum Arthropoda; class Insecta; order Lepidoptera; family Papilionidae; genus Papilio; species Papilio machaon. The sequence goes on along the minus strand of NC_059993.1, from coordinate 1,918,726 downwards.
TACACTTTTATTAATTTTACAATTTGCATCATAAATTTCTATTTTTATCTAATGTATTCTTAACAATGATAAGACAGGTAACATAACTTTGAAAGTCAATGCATGCATTTCTAATAAATAATAAAGATATATTTGACAAGTTTATAATACACTAAACTTTACCAATAGTATAAAAAGCAGTAATAATTTGTACATCTGTTAAACCTTAAATCAGTAAAAACAAAATTTTAATTTATCTTAGTAATGTTTTATCCAAAATGAAACTTCTTTTAAGTATAAGGCTACTACTTTAAATGTTAAATTCTATTAAAAAAATCATTCTATAGTAAATACTTGCATCATAAATTGGTAGCATTTGATGTGTTATAACTTACTTCTTTTTGAAGTTGGCTAAAAAAATGATTGTTATTGTTATATATCATATAACTCACTGGGATGAAGTGTGGGCACATGCTGTGCCAATCTGTCATCCTTCAGCATGTGCAGGAGTGTTGTTTTGCCTGCATTGTCTAGACCCAGGAACAGTAGTTTGCCTGATTTCTTCCACAATCCTGTCCAACAAATAGAGATATAACTAAATCTACTAATATGTTAAATATAAATATAATTTATCCAATTTAACATTTTCAAACAAATTAAGATTTTTTTTTCAAAGAAACAATAACAAATTTCACTTTTCAAAGGCAAATTATTTTCAAAAGAAAAGTACAATTGTTAAAACTACCATAAAAATTGTTGTATTTAAACTTGATGAAATATTTTGAAACAAACAAAAGCAGTCAATGGCTTACTTAGGAAATATCTAAAATAGAGCATTTAATTTTCTTCCAATTTGTGTTCCTTAAGTAATATATCTAATAACAATTTGATAATTTTGCAAAAAAAAAACTATTCTTATCAATGCATATAAATTAAACATAATCTGTTATATTAAGGTCAAAGTTTTTTCATTTGAATTTCAATGAAGTTGAATTAAAATTATCATTCATGAAACAATTCACATATATGTGTTGAATTTGAAATTAAAATGATGTAATATACTTCTTTATAACTTAAATCAAAACATTTCATACAGTAGAGGTCTATCTTGCTTGAATCTATTAAAGTAGATTAAATGTAGACATTTCTGATCATAACACAACTTACCCAAAAATCCTAGGACACCAGTGAACCAATCCAAGATAAACATTTTTAATCTGAAATTAGGAAATAGTATTAATTTTAGCACAACTCTTCAACTTCTGCACAAAGGCTGAATAAAAAGTGATGACTTGCAAATATTTATGTTATCTACTGCGTAGTTTAATTTGGCATCACTGTAACACGATGATAAATCATTGAAGAAGGCACACAAGTTCAAGTTTCTTCAAGGTGCTGTGGAAATATTCTTTTGTGAATTGAGTAATATGACAGGACGTCATTTGCGTTGTCGAAATTGAACCAAATATCACACAAAAACGAATGAAATACTCACTTATTAAAATTGAACTATATTTATTAACGCTAAAGGAAATTATCACAATAATTCGCACGTTTTTTATTACGTTTCGTCGTTAAAATTGACGATTTTTACTATGAAGTTATGAAGAGTTAGAGTATGCGACGAAATATCAATCTGTTGGCAATGAATGACGTACGCTACTTCCGGAAGTTGTCACATTGATAAGGTTGTCACCTTTTACAATTCTATAATCTAAAATTAGAAATAATATCTTGTCCTAATTAGGTAGGAGTATAAATTTTAGAATTAGACTTTTGATATTATTTACTTGTCAATAAAATATTAACATTAATTTTGTCTTAATTCAGCTATTTGAGTGTATTCATTATGTGAAGTATCAAGTTTTGGTGATTTAATATTTCAACTTGAAATTAAATAGAAATTAAAACTATGAACAACCTAAAGAAGTATCTATAGAAATAAGAAACTATAAAAATGAAGGAATCATTCATATGTTTTTGAGGAATAATTTGCACTTAGTACTCTATGTTCAATGCTTTAATTATCTACATTTTTTTTAGTGGCAAACTTTGTTTGACATTTAATATTATTATTGTAATGCTGGAAACACTGGCGTCCGGAAGTCTTTTAGTGTTTGACAGCTTTTAAAGCTAAAGGTATTTTCAAGTTTTCGTTTAAATATGTTAAGAAATAAGTGAATTTAAACAGGAATATGAAGTCTGATTTATAAAACAGTATTATCTTATTACATATACAATGTTTCATAGTAAATAGTGCAAAGATTACTTAGATTATTTGAGGTTGTAAATCGGTGCTGCAAAGTGTTGTCATTTTCAGGATAAGCCATGGCTCCAAGGAAAAACAAAGTTGCTAAAGAAGAGGTCCAGGTTACTCTGGGACCACAGCATTTGGTGGGTGAAACCGTGTTCGGCGTAGCTCATATTTTCGCCTCCTTCAACGACACATTTGTCCATGTCACGGACTTGTCTGGTCGGGAAACTATTGCCAGAGTCACAGGTGGTATGAAAGTAAAAGCTGATCGTGATGAAGCTTCACCGTACGCCGCTATGTTGGCTGCACAGGTTTGTACTAATAATTATTTTGATGTTACTTTATACTATTCATAACCTCTTTTGCACATTGTTTATTATTGAAATTAACTTCGTAGGATAATTTCTGCAGTTCTTTACGAAAACTTGTTTACTAAACCTAACTAAATGCGGGCATAGTTATGGAAGAAAAACTAAAAATAATGATAAAAATTTGTAAACAAATGACATTTATTTTAAAGTTAACAAATAGAGTTATGTATCTTCGATCAGTTCATCAATCAAGAGTTAGTTCATCACAGTACCCAAATAGAAGTATCAAATGAGACTTCATATAATTTTAATATCTTTGTGTTATGTTTCTTACTCTTATCTTCCTAGGTTCACATAGTGCGGCAGAGGGTGGGAGGGTTTTTATTATGCTAGTTGTAATACAATACAATTGTGACTGTCCAAAATAAGTTCCATGTTCTTGAGAAACTATTTGTCACTATGTACCATATGTATATTTGAATATGTAACAATGTTCACAAATAAAGTACAATGAGCAATATTTCTTGTATATTAAAGTTTTGTTGGGTAATTAGATATACAATGAAGTTCCATTAGCTCAAATTATATTAATATTAACTGTGAATTCAATAATGTCATTACTTATTTATTTATTTTAGTTAAAAAGAAGGAATTTCTATTGTGTCTATCCTGACCTTTTCATACAGGAGTTTCATTCAAATGTCATTGGAGTCACATTAAATAGTCATACTTGAAATTATTTGATATATGAACATTCATATTTTTTAGGATGTTGCTGAGAAATGCAAAACCCTTGGGATCACAGCTCTGCACATCAAGCTACGTGCGACAGGTGGCAACAAGACAAAGACCCCGGGACCCGGTGCACAGTCAGCGCTGAGAGCGTTAGCCCGCTCTAGCATGAAGATTGGCCGCATTGAAGATGTCACTCCAGTGCCATCAGACTCTACGCGCAGGAAGGGTGGTCGTAGAGGACGCAGGCTGTAATTTTTTAGTTTAAGGCAACTGTGGACTACAATAAAGGTGTTTACAGTTTTTGAGTGTTTTATTTTTTTGTGATGAAAAGCTAGAACAAAAATGTTGCCAAGTGAGAAAAACCAATCTTTGGAGCAATCCACAAAATGCCTTAATTGCATATCTAAGACATTTAGACCAAATTGTCATCAAAATTGTATTTAATTAACGTCAAGACACACTAAATTGCAGTTTCATGTATGAACAGCACTTTGCAAGTTTTTTTCAGAAGAAATAAAACAACAATATTGTGAAACATCATTGTTATTTTTAATGAACGATTCAATACAAATAAACAAATTGTTAATTACTAAATACTATGTCCTCACAATGACAGTGATCTGGTACATCTAAAATTTGTATTGCAAATTAAAATTTAACACAGTATTAAATTGTTTTGTCTACATCTAATATTATTGCACATGTTAATGTTGGCATTATTAGTATATCTATAGAAATGTAATATATATTTTTAATAAATTTATATTTACCACACAAATCTGATCTATCAAAAATGGAGTGATTGCTTTTGTATTGTTCATTCATACAGTGAATTTTCACTTCCTAAATATTGCAACACATTTTGGTAGTAGAAAGATAGGTCAATAAGTAACATCGAGCGTTTAGATTCATTATGTCAGGGGTGGTCAACAAGTCGATCGCGACTATTAGTCCGGTCTATCATACCAAGGCAAAAAATATAAATCAATAAAACAACTGAACAAAAAGTTCTCAGACACAATGTCTCCAGTAATATAAATATTTACAAAGAATGTATGTTTTATTATTTCCCCTTTAATAAAATAAAAAATACTACACAATTGTGTACCGAACTTTTGCTTTTGTAATTTCAAGGAGTTTGTAATTAGTAGATCACAAGGTTTCGTCAGTAAACAGTTTCTGGTCTAATAAAGTTGACTACCTATGCTATATCAGGGTTCTACGAATATTTTACATATAGTAAAAAATTTTGTGACCTAAAATTTATAAGCGCTCCTTATTGACAATGGTGTCAAGATAATTTTATGAGATCGATATATATCAAACATTGCTCCTTGAGCGGATTAACCTATTCCTCTAGGTACTTTACAATTTACAACATTTATTTATAATTACTTGTAGTATTTCTTTACAAACCTAAACTTGTTAGATAAAAATTTAAATAAACATCTCCGAATTACCTTGTTTAAGATAAATTATACAATTTTATAATTAATAATTAGGTTCCTAAACTACGATCTATATTACATGCATTAAACTCATATTTATATAATTAACTATGCATTAATATTAGTAAGAAGCGTTTTATATTACTATCTACAAGAATCACAAATATATTTTTTTAAATATGGCAAGTATAGAAAAACCATAAGTTTTCGTCCCTAACATCGTGAAAGTATAAAAATAAACAAATTTAACATAATTCAAAATACAAATATTAATCAACACGTCTTTTACAAACGAAAAAAAAAAAATAATCTGTTGCTTTACGCGTCAAAAACAGTCTCAATATTATGTCAGAGTTTTTTTTGTAAGATTCATAAAATGTAAACGTTTTTTATTTTCTTTACCTTAAATACATTATTACGAGCGTTTTAATTAATCTGAGCTTGAGAAATTGTCCAGTCCAGAATTTTATGAAAAAAATATGCCCTTACTTTTTTATAATGAACGTGTTTGGTATTAAACTCAGACAATGGTTTTTTTCGTGCTAATAGGATTTTTGGACATAAAATTCCAGTTAATATTATGTTTACACGTGAAACACATTTACTTAACATAGTTTACGGGTCTGTCTCCATTTATTTTACTTGCGCTACTAAATTGCTAAGATAATTTTAACCGCTCACTGAAAAGTAAGTCTCATACAGGTAATGGCGGTTCTTGTGAAATGGTTATATATCACATCAGTCGCTGCGTGCGTGTGGCGGGGGTGGGGGCGGGGGCGAGTGCGCGGGGCGGGGGCGGGGTTTGCGCTACAAGGCAGTCTTGAGACGGATCTTCTTGAGATGCGGGCCAGAGTTGGGGAAAGAGCGGCGCTTGCCGGGCGGGGGCGCGGTGTCGGGGTGGGGGTGGGCGAGCGCGGTGCCGCCCGCGATCTCCTCCCAGGTGCCGGCGGCGGCGACGTCGTCCGAGGAGGAGGAGGGCGCGGGACGGGCGCGGGCGCCGGAGCGCGTCATGGCGCCGCGCAGGGTGCGTGCGAAGTTCCGCTTGGACGCCTTGACGGAGAGAGCGGAGCGGGAGCTCTCCGAGTCGTCGGCGGAGCGGCGGCCGGCCTTGGCCTTGACGACGCCCGCGGGACTCTTGCTCGAGTTGGGCTTGCGGATGGCGAGGATGTTGCGCCGCTTGGTGGAGAGCGTCTTCGGCTTGGGCTCGGTGTCGGCGAGGTATCGCGTGCGCGAGGACGTCTTGACGGGCTCCGTCTTCTTGACGTACTTGACGACGTTGACGTTGATGATCTCGTGTCCGGAGCGCGGCGCGAGCACGGGCGGGCTGCGGCGGCGCTCGGGCTCCGCCTTGGCGGCCACGTACGCGTTCTCCTTGCGCTCGTCGACGACCTTGGTCTTGGTGCGGGCGTAGAGCGGCACGCGCGAGGGGGAGGACGTCTTGGGACGCAGACGCGACATCGTCAGCTGTAACCGGTATTGCGATCAATGCACGTCACCGCACACTGAGAGCTGGCACAAAGTGGTGTGGAGTTGATACTGCGGGAGCACACACCTCTCTATATTTTAGTACGCGTTGGTGGAGTCGTGCGTTGTTAAAAAATGTAATTGAGACAAAACACAATCCACTCTGAAATCGTTTTTCTTACCCTGGATATTTATTAAAGTGCTTGTTGATTATTTATAGCAGATAAACACTGAAAATTAAAGACATGTGTTATAAACAAAAAAATACATTGTTAGGTTTTATCAATGAGAATTACAAAGATAAAAGTAACAGAGTTATAAAATTAAAAACAGCATTTCTCCTTATATTTTAAAATGTTTGAATCAACAGCGAAAACACACACAAATAGAAATGTTTATTTGACTGTGATGTGGTAATGAGTTATGTTTCGAATATGTACATGTTAAATTTATTTATTATCGTTGAGTAAGTGGGCGTGGGTTGGGCGTGTGGTGGGCGTGTGTTGGGCGTGTGGTGGGCGTGTGTTGGGCGTGTGGTGGGCGTGTGTTGGGCGTGTGGTGGGCGTGTGTTGGGCGTGTGGTGGGCGTATGTTGGGCATGGTGTACCTGCGGGCGCATGGTGCGGGAGTGCACACGCAGCCAGTCGCGCAGCGCGGCCAGCGAGCGGTGCTCAGAGCAGGGGATGCGCGAGTTGGGATGCTGCCCCGTCACGTCCAGTATCGACGCGCCAAGAGAACGACCCACCTGAAGACAAATACCATATTATAAAACAACTTCGTATCGAATGAATTAATTGAAATTCAAAATTTTATTTCTTTAGGTATCATTGGGAAATACTAAAGAAGCATTGGGACATAATGCACAACCGCACCCTTCACCTTGATATGTACGTAGAGTTAACAGTCTTAACAACATACGAAGTAGGAGTCAGATTCAGTGCTGAGATCGACATTGTCCATGTTGCGTTTCAGTATTTTTATACTAAATGCTTTGAAATATTTGTTAACTTTGTGCCAACTTAAAATATAAATCAGACAGCGTTGTGACTGTTTGTTTATATACAATGTGCTTCAAGCCGCATATCTGGAGATTTTAAAAGAGACTAACGAGATGTATGAGCTAATATCTAAGATGTACTATTTCTACGTGAGTGGCGCTTATCATAGTAAGGTGTCTGCTGCAAACTACGTGAGTGAGAAACGATCACTTCTGAGCAAAGAACAAACCTTCATCGGGTCTATCTCTTTGAAAAACTCCAGATTCCTATAGCGGCTGTTGCTTACCTGAAACGGTCATCACTTCTGAAATATATTTTAGTTGCGATTTTCTAAGAACAATAAAATTGAAATTGATATTTTTGTTTTGTAAAGATTTTGATGATAAAACAAAAAAACTCGTTTAACTCGTATGCATGAAAAGGAACAACACAGAGATCAAATCTAATATATAAAATTCTCGTGTCACAATGTTCGTTTCCGTACTCCTCTGAAACGGCTTAACCGATTCTCATGAAATTTTGTGAGCATATTCAGTAGGTCTGAGAATCGGCCAACATCTATTTTTCATTTTTTTTAACTGCGCGCGGACAGAGTCGCGGGCGACAGCTAGTATAGTTATATATTTGTTCACTATAATTGTAAATTGCAAGTTATTAGTCACAGTATATACATGTAATGTAGTATATTACCTCTTCAAATATATGCGGCGTATACTTGGGCGGCTGAGGGGCGTGTGGGTGGGGCGTAGCGGAGGGCGTGGTGATGGGCGGGGCGTTAGGCGGGGCGCGGTCACGTAGTGCGGGAGGCAGCACGTTGACGAGACGTCCCGTGTTGTAGTTACACTCTAGCGTGTAGGAGCGGACGAGACCTGTCGCCTTCAGTACAGCCACGCGCCCTGAGCCTTCACGAGACATACCATCACGACGATCCCTGTAACATAATCAACATATATGTTATGATTATGTTCTTATCTGTTTGCACAAATAATTTGATTGTGTTGTGAGAAGTGTACCGACTTGAGATACATGTTGCGCTCTGTGAAGTTGCAGGAGGCGAAGTGGAAGTGCAGGTTGTTGAGAGACATGATACGAGGCAGCAACATGCACTCCACTGATCTCTCCACGTCTTCAAAGTGGTTGCCGTACATGAAGATGCCTGAAAAATAACAATCAAACATTTATATTATTACATATGTTAAGAATTATTGTTTTAAAGAAAACAAAACGAGTTAGCAAGTTTTTTTGCGAGTTAGCAATTTTAAAAAAAAGAACAAATTTCTTTTTTTACAGTTTTAAATAATTTAAATATGTCCACTACAATTGAAAAGGTCTCAAAAAATACAAAAGGTAGACAACGGCTATTAAATACTATTTTATGTACTAACTAGCTGTCGCCCGCTATTCCGTCCGCGCGGAATAAAAAAAACATAAAAAGTAGCCTTTACTTTCTTCCAGACAATATTCATTCTATCAGACAGACATTTATGAAATTTCATCAAGATCCGTTCAGCCGTTCCGGAGTTACCTTCAAAAAAAACATCCATCCATCCAAACTTTCGCATTCATAATATTAGTATGATGTATATTTCAATAAGAAGGAGGGGTAACCTTTCTTGGAGGCGTGTCCATGCAGATCTATGTACAGGAAAAGTCCGGATTCAGGTTCTTTGGGCGTTTTCGTGTTGGAGCTGGACGCACATATCATCTTCTTCTTCACTTGCTTCACCGACGTCGGCTTCGGTTTCTCCTCCTTTATTACAGGTGCTGGTTGCTACAGAGAATTTCTTTATATTATAGACCAGTGTTTCCCAAAGTGGGCGATAACGCACCCTTGGGGGCGTTTGAAACCTAGGAGGGGGCGATAAGGAGCCCAAAAAATGGGGGACATTGAAGTTAATTAAAGTAATGAAATTGTGGTTTTTAAGTTTTAGGGCTGAATAAAAATTAGGGGGCTCTGAAATATAATTGGTTTTCAAAGGGGCGGTGAAAGAAATAAGTTTGACAATCACTGTTCTAGACCATTCACCTAATACCTACTTAGCTATGGAAAGACTATTTTTTAAAATTATATAACATAATTGATAAATTGAACAAACCGGTATAGATATTTCAGGGGAAGGTCCGTCTCCATTACCTGCAGACACCGCCACACTGATTGTGGATGGCGCACCCGGCGCTTGCTGGACATACAGACAACATTGCTCATTTTACAATAAAGATTTAGACATTTTTTTCACTAGCTGTGAGATTCTGGACGCTGGCGTTTGCTATTTATATGATAGTCTCAGACGCACTTGCGAAAATGCTACATTATTGCTAAGAGAAATAGCATTGCGATAGTGGAAATGGGTTTTTAGTGCACTCGATAGAATTATATTCATTAAGTACATAATTTAGCAACAAACAGATGATGAGATGAGTAAAATACAGTCATTGAAATATTTAAATTTAGCTTTTTTATCTACAAAATTATATATCAATGTTATAATTTCTGTTTTATGTTATAACAAAACTTACTGTAAACATGGCCGCCGGTTGGTCCTGTTTGAAAAATTAAAAACTATGCTATTGGAAGAATACTTTCGAAATTTTACAATATTAAAAGATAAAGTCTTTCATAAAAGTAAATAAAATATCCAAGAGAGAAATAAATAAAACTTACGACTTCCTCGTGAGGGCCGGACATAACGAATCTCTTGAAGCAGTTGGTGCAGAAGTACACGGAGTCTTCACTCGCCGCCTGATCCATGTCCTGTAGCTAGACAATATCATGACTAGTTATTTATTAAATAAAGTCACAGTTACTTTAAAAAAAACTAGTGAAGAGTTCACTATCGGATTTTATATAGTTTGTTTGATATGGTAATAAATACCTCAAGCTCCTGTCTATCGAACTGCTGCATTTGATGTTCTCTGTACTCAGTTATAGAGCTGAATGTGGGGGAGCCGGAGCGGGACGACTGGGAAGGGGTGGGAAAAAGAGGTATAGTAGATGACTTGATGTGTAAGGAACAAACATTTGAAAAAACAAATAAGGAAAAGATGAGCAATAATGATTGCCTTTTCACAATTCGGGGACAGAATGCCTGTCAGAAATAATCAGCCTGGGTTCGTTCACTTCTGAATGTAGGCCTCCCCCATCGATTTCCACAATATCCGGTCCTGTGCCACTCGGAACTTTGACCTGATGATGATTCTACAGGTGGATGTTATATATATTTATAGTATACCTGTTGTGCAGTGAGCACGCCGGCACCGGCAGGGTATCCGGGCAGCATGGCCGCCACGCCCGGCATGGAGCGCTCGAGGCGGCGCAGCGCACGTCTGCACTCACCGCACCAGCCCATGCGCACCCCGCACGCCCGCCCCGCCCCCACCACGCCCTCGGCCCCGCCCCCGGACACGCCCCCACACACTGACCCGTCACTGTGTACGGTAACTCCTACATTAGTGCTCGGAAATGACAACTTTGTGTTGTTGCGACTTAAATACACTTGTTGAAGTTTCGAATCCTCGCCATCTCTTGTTGTTGCGTCAGCGCCAAAATGGCGAAGATCAATTAAGCACAAAATATCACGATTTATAGCTTATCCATGTATAGGAGTCGGTGATACAAACATATAGAGATAACTACATACTGCTGCTTATAAACTTAGCATTTACCGTTCACGTGATTACAGTAACGACCCCAATCTTTCCAGAATACCTAGCTATACTTAAAATCTATATTTTCGAGTAAATGATTTGAATTTGAAAGCATTTGTAGGATTCACGGCACCGACAATTTCAATAAAAGAAGAGGTAAAAAATATAGAGTGAATGAGGACTTACCCAGCAGTGGAAGACCCTGATTCCATGAGTAAACTGATACTGTTCTTGAGTGTTTCTCTGAGTGGCTTGAGAGGGTTGCTGCCGGGGATTTTTAACTCCTCGGAGGTGCTGACGTGGACGGTGGAGCCGAGACAGGTGCGCAACAAGTCGTCGCTCAGCCGACAAGACCCCTCCTCCAAGTTCGACTCTTTAGTTGTCATGCTGCTCAGCTGTGAAGGCATCTCTTGCAGTTTCATGTCGTATACCTAAATAAATATAACAAAAAGTAGGCAATGTCCTAGACTATGTTCAATAGGAAAAAACAAATAAAAAAGTAAGCAACCATAATTCCAGATTATAATTTATCAGAGTTCTAAATTCGTATTTATAATATTAACTAGCTTTTACCAGCGACTCCGTCCGCGCGGAATAAAAAAAAAACAGAAAACGGGGTAAAAATTATCCTATGTCCGTTTCCTGGTTCTAAGCAACCTGCCCACCAATTTTCAGTCAAATCGATTCAGCCGTTCTTGAGTTATAAATGGTGTAACTAACACAACATTCTTTTATATATATAGATATATATATAGATAGATGATGTATATAGATAACAAATATCTTATAGGTTAGGCAAAATGAAATCGGTGGCTAAAACAAAGTCCCACTTAAATTAAACCAGTGTGAGCAAAATCCGTAAACAAGTACTTTCGATAAGAGAGCTGAAATTTGATATTTGATTACTTGTTGCTGATAAGTAGTTAAGTGTTAATTTTACTGTTTCGTCGAAAATTTAATAACAAGAACAAAAGGTCGGTATGAATTTTTATACAATAATGAGCAAATATTGATAATTAGAGTTTTACGTCTTGAGGTCAAAATATTTTATTCATTGAATACAAAATCATTTTACCAGCTGTTTTATGTCAGCACCATCTGGTATGACGTTAATGACTTTTTTTAGTGATCAAGCTAAGAAATTCAAAAATAATAATTAAGATTCTAATGATAGTTTAAAGCTGCACAAACTTTTCGTTTACATTGAAATTATAGGCCGTTTCATCCTATTTGGTGGCTCACGGATCTTTTTACCGCACCTAACTTAACCGTGTTCTGCACAGCGACTCGTGCGATGTTCCGAGCCTCCAAGATATTTGAAACCAACATTACCTGGTCGGCGAGGTTCGCCGCTTCGCCGCAGGAGACGGTGGCGTCTTTACAGGAGTCGGCCGAGATTGGCTGCAAGTTGCCCGATGACTTGTTCGAGCCCAGAGACTTCTCTTTGTTCTTGTAGTACTCTCTCTTGTATGGACTTTTTTTCTTCTTCACGTTGTCCAATAGCTATTTACAAAAGTAGTTCTTTTTCAAAAATAACTTTGTTTTGTTTGTTAATAATAAGAGAGGAAAGGCGCAGTCGTTGACATGTTTTACGATCGCGCCGGAGGTGTTGTTGCAGAGTTTTATAAGTCGTAGAAGGACTATTAAATAATATTTTAACTCACCTCGGCGCTTTCACTTATGTTCTGCATACTCCGAGATGTTAACGCTTTGTTATCCTCGAAATTGTCCTCTTTTTCGCAGCCAAAGTGATAATATCTAGTAACAAATAATGCCTTCAATATTAATGTAGGAACAGAACGTGCGACTGAAGTAAGGTATGATGTGAGTTCAATGAGAGAAAGGATGAAGGAGAAATGGCGTTGATGTGACGTGTCAGTGAGTCCGAAAATTACGTAATAAATGGAACATATGTTTAGTTTAACTAAATGTCATTTTCACTGAATAACAGACAGAACAGCTGTTACAATTGGTTTCTAAGACCAAAATCTCTGTGTAAAACATAGAGTCATTCCTCTTTAACAAAACGGAGACAACAATATTTTTAAAAGAGTGTTCTTAGAAACCTAAGATTATTGTAACAAATGAGCAGGATTTTGGTTATTGCAAAGATTGATATGATATCTCCATCCTAGGCCATAGTATCCTTGATCTAACATGTTTTGTGAAACCATGTTATATACCTGATGAGTGCTCTGGAGGCGTAGACAGTGGGATGCAGCGCTGGCGAGGGGTTGAGGTAGACGCGGTTGAGGTTGACGCCGCGTGTGTCGGTGCGGTAATGTCCGCGGGCGACACCGTCCGGGTTGAGGAAGGGGATCATCTTGAAGACGTAGTTCTTGCGCAGCTGCAGCGCCACCGGGTCGTGCCGCGCCAGCAGCAGGCTCAGAAACCCATTGAACACGAAGCTCGAAGGCGTCTCGCCGGGGTGTACTCGCGCAGATATGAAGATCACCTATATGTTCCGATTGGGTGTAATTTGAGTAGGTCTGTGGCATTTGGTGACATCTTTATCGTAAAACATTCACGCTTTACCAAAGTGCGCGTATCGAGAATTTTTTTTGGAGTAACGTTTTCTAAATTATATTTTGTATTTTTGTAGTTATTACAATATTAAGTTGGTATTTTATACCTTCTTGTTCTGGAACTTGAATGGCCTCTCTTGGTTCTCAGGGAAGAGGTTCTTGAGCCTCTCCTCGCGCTCCGCCGTTATCCCGTGATGTGACGTTATTGTTAACAAGTCCACTCGCCTCCCTACCATTATTACATTATGAGAGTAACGCCACTATTATCGATTTCAAGACTGCATCAAGGATATTTTTTTTTAAGATTAATTACTAATATTATAAATGCGTATGTTTGGGTGGATGGATGGACGGATGGATGTTTGTTTGAAAGTATCTCCAAAGCGGCTGCATGGATCTGCTGATTTTTTTTTATATAACCAGGTGGCAAACGAGCAAGCGGTCACATGAATTCGCCGAAATGGCAAAGCGACCGCTACCCTTAGACATTCGCAACATTTCCTTATAAGAAAAGGATGGGAACAGAAAGAGGACTAAGATTAGGCCTCCAGCACCACACTCATCAGACGAAGTTCAAGTTCAAGTCTATGTGACTTAAGCTTTTAAATCGGCAAGGAACATATTAAGTAGTTTTACTTAAGGCTTTAAGATTAGCACAGGGAGAGGTAGAAAGATGCAATATATTTGTTATTTACCTTCAAGTGAGTAGGTAAGACACTCGCGACAGTAATATATATCGTCAGGCGACTGGGGCGCAGGCAGTGGCAGCAACTTGCCATCCACAGCGTTCAGAGCTAGCTGCAGCTCAGCAAACGAGTATGGATACGTAAAGGCAAAGAATGTCGTTGCTTTGGGATTGTCCGATGTCTTGTATTTAAAGCTCAGGGTAAATGTGTTATCATCCGTCTGGAATAAAAGATAAATTAAGTTTTACATTTTCAGTATCCATATTTAGGATTGAATTTCATTTGTACTAATAGAAGTAAGCTTTTGATCTGTGACATAAATAACATCTCTTAAGAGCTGTAAGAAAGAGTCTATGGCACTGTAGATATGGGAAAGTTATGTAACACATTCAATGCTAATCACTCACTCTGCAAGTCTATACATAAAACTTGTGGCATTGAATGTGTTAATTGAATTCTTTATGGTGAAAATACTGATTGAGATTTTATTTTCCTTGCAATAATTTTAAAAGCAAAAAGTAAATCTATCCTTGGCGTCTATGGTATATAAATATAGTATCCATTGATAATGTACTTACAGAGTGCACTGGACGATCCTTTATCCTCTCCCACTGAGGTTTGCCAGGTAATGTCCTAGTGACAGGTGCCATACCCTGGTTGTACATTTTGCCTTGCTTGTTTAGGTTTATCAAGTTAAGTCGAACCTATAGGCATAAAATTTAATTATTATTTGTAAACAGTACCAAATAATAATGTCAAATAATATTTAATGTTCATAAATAATAAATTACCAGTACACCAGGTTGACTTGCTTGAATGCCAAAGTAGAACCAGGTTCTATTTCCATTTTCAAACTCTGTCCCGGCACAATCCGGCCTTGTCCATAAATTAAACTCATATTCAGGTGTTTCTGAACAATTCGATTTTACATTTAAACTCGGAGCTAAAAGATAAATACGACGTACTTGTTTCATTAATAATATAGATTAAACAGAAGGAAAAATCAGGAATTTGATTTAAAGTTTGGTAAGATTTTGTTCTTAAACTGTTTTAAAAATTACAATTTAATTATATGATTTGAATAAACACAACGCAGTATTTGCAAACAAAGTTTTGAAGTAAATCAAAATTCAAACGATACAATTGGTATATTTGTAAAAACTATCACATTCAACTCACCGATTAGTTCCGAGGGAACTTGTTCTACATGGCCCAAATTCCCAGAATCGAAATTATGAATAAAATAAAATCCGGCACACTCAATTATGCTTTTATTATCCATAACTGTTAATATTTACTACATTATACAAAACAGACACAAATGACTCGCCAAAACGATAGGTTCTTTATCCGCATTCACTTGAACAATTTGAATCACGAAAAATTTAATTTTGTCATTTAGTTTGCCAATTTATTGACATCCAAAAATAAGACTTCACTGTTTTTCTAAACAAAATTACGTAATTTTGTTGACATCGATTGACGGATAACAGCTGATTTGCTTTATTGGCAAATTGAAATCTTTTTATAATTTTAAATTATATTAAATTAATTGTGGTACGTTAATTAGCCACTTATTTACTTGTAAATTTTTTACGTTGTTATCAAACTACAATTTATTGTTTAATGTTTGCGATCACTAATGAAAGAAGTGATAGTTTTCCTATTGTAAATTTTGATTCAAGATGGCTGCCGTGATACATTTACAAAACACGTTCCGAATTGCAACTTCGACTGCCAGTGCGAAAGTTCTTTCGTGTCACAAACATTACAGTTTAGGTAAAAATTATGTTCAAAAGCCGCAGAATGTTTTCATAATAATTTTAATTTGCCTTTATTAGATACCGAATATTCAAAATAAATATAAAGATACATCTTCGTGCCTGCTTTACATTATGCCAGTACTACTGTACTGAAAAGTAGCACTCAAAATCAGCGTTAGCACTAAACACTAACTGTCGTCAATGCTACTGTCTTACTGTACTCGCATATTGTAAATCAGGCATTGAAAAACCTTTAGAGATGGGTATGGATATAGAACGGATCCTTAACGGTTCTTGGACGCCACCTGTACTGCCCGATTGCTGCTGTTGCAGAAATGAGTATAAATCCTAATACTTTATTATTTTGTTACGATTTAGATAAAATTTATGAAAATGCGATTTTTGAGAAGTATGATAGCAGTGATATAATGGTTAGAGAAAAATGCTGTAAGGAAGGAGTGTGGTTCAAAAAAGGAAGATGTGAGTAGAGGAACAAGGCATATTTAAGTAGATAGATTTTTTGGATACGTAGAAAGGAGATTAAGAAAGAAAATTTATGGTGCGAAAGTGAGTGGCAATGTTGGGCCGAAGTGAATGTATGCGTAGATGTATGAATGTAGAAGAGAGAGGGGTGTCAGGCCTGCGCTTATTAAAAATCTGTGGAATCTGCCTACCACTACGCGAGAGAATTGTTATTGTTAATTTGCATAACTCACGCAAGGAGCCGTTTGCTTTTTTATAATTTATCGAGATCAAATTCGCATTGAATGTTTCTACTCGTGCATAGTAAGGTATGATGACGTCACAACGATGTTGTACAAAAAAGGTTACGATTAACAGACATAGAGCTTCTTCGCACATAGAAACAAAGGCTATCTACGTCAACTAATATCATTAAATTTAATTCAATGATTAGTTTCATGTTTTATTCAAGTTGAATAGATTGACTATTAATTTTATCATATTTTAGTCGTTTCTTTTGAACAATCCCTTTGTTTTGGTTCTTATGAAACACCACCCGACTTATCTTCTTTAATATTTTAGATGTGCAGACATTTATTTTCGAATCTTTAAAAGGTATTAACGCTTAAAAGAAAACAATTCCATTTTAATTCAAACTTGTATTTTTTCGTCATTCTTATATCTATAACAATATTAAATAAGCTTAATTAAGTATAATATAGTATAATTCACTTAGGCGTGGTATTTAATTATGGATTATAAAAAATTACATTTCGTATAATTTTAAATAACTCGGCCAATAAATGCCTTCATCACCAAAACTTAGTCCTATCAATAATTATAACTACAATCAGCTACATTTCTTGTCTTCATTCATCTTTCACTCCACTAAATTGTCTTTTGTGAGCACAATTCTTTGCATTACAGAAATAAGGGTATCACATAATAATTAATAATGGACGTGATGTAACGGCTAGTGTAGTTTGGCAACACTTTTGGCTCCTTCACCAAATTAATATTATAAAAAAAATATAATAATAAACATTATAGAGTTTAATACACAATTTTTTTTGGATAAAAAGAAAAGCTTTTATGGATTTATAATTTTAATGACAGTTATTTTTTTTCAAAATCATAAAAATAAAAACAAACATGGCGCTGAATTTTAATTATTAGATGTCATTTTATTATTAAAAAAAAATATCACAATGCGGAATCTAATTCTAGCGTACGTGTTTGATTCTTAGCATACACGAATATGAATATTAAATCTAAATATAACAGCAACACTGAATTTAACACACAATATATTAAATGGCTTAGGAGTGGTCGATGTTGCTAGTACCAATGTTTAATGGTCTATGTATTAAAACTTTAATTTCTTTAAACTGACATTGTTGGACGTCGACTCTTAGTTATTGTTTACCTTTATTGGATTGTTATACAGCAAAATTAAAATAAAAACGTTATAAACGTGTAAATGAAAGAATAAATACATGAAACATTTTCATTATATGATTTGTTTTGACATTAACCATCCTAACCGGCCACACAGGAACCTTGAAGTAACTAAACCAAACAAAATTTATCTGGTTCTGTTTAATGACGATGAACAATTATAATAATGGACTAGAAAGCCTATTTACGAGCATTAGATTTAAACATAAATCAGATAAAGTCATATAATAATTAGGCAATCCATTTTTATTTTATTTCATTGCAATACTTAACATCTAAAATTAATTTGGATTACATAAAGTTTGGCGCAATATATTGCTGTGAAATAACAATATGAGTTCATTTCTAAGATTATAATATTAAATACATGATTAATGTACATATTTAGAGTCGTATTAAAGCAATTAAAAATAAATTACAAATTATTGGATGTAAATGCAGAGTAAAAATGTAATTTAATTAAAATATAAACGGCGTATTTATTTTTAAAAATGGATTCTAATTTTTTTTTAATCTGGGAAGTAGTCAAATAGATGAGCGCAGCGGAAGACGAATGTGATCATTTGAGCAGAATAGAGAATAAAATATGGAGATGAAGTGAACCGAGATGAACCGAATACCGATCGTCCGTTCACCAAACAATATACATAAATGCGCGGTATTCACCATTTGTAGCACATTTTTTTTGTACAAAAGGAACACAATAATAAATTGTTTCATAATGCACCACATTCCGATTGTTTGTACAGCGCTCCAACCTCAGTATTGACACTTTGAACAAATAGTCTATGGTTTTGTTTAGTGTTAACCCTTGCCGTCGTGAGGTATGACGGCCACTGTGTTGGGTCTCTGCCTGTCGTTGTGTGCGGTGTTGCCGGGGGCTGTGGGGACTGTGAAGGCTGCGGGGGCTGCGGAGGCACTGCGAGCGCTGTTTGGGGCGCGCTGCACCTCCTCCGCAGTGGTCATCTTGCACTCGACGACGCGGTAGCTGAAGGCTTGGGCGCCGCTCTCGAGGTCAGATCTCGGCATCACCGCGTTCGGTATGCTCTCAAAATTCTTCGTTTCGTCTTTAAACGGCGGGCAGCTGAAAGTATAGAATGTATCGTTAATATTTTCATTAAAGGTCTTATGCAGGTGCAAAGTAATGCAGACTAGACGTGCTTATTAGAAATGTAAGTGGATATAATATAATATATAACAGCACCCTATAGTTGATAGAAGTAAAATATTGTACCTTAACGGTGGCGGAGTGGGCGAGCGTGATAGTGGAAAGCTAGCGACCTCACGCGATATTGCCAGCGACTTGATGGAACCGAACGTCTGCTCGGGGCTGAGCGGGGCTCCAAGCACCGATGCCATCCCTCTGTAGACATAACTTACAGTTAATATTTACCTCTAGCAGTTACTAGCAAAAGCTCTACTATAATAACTACTAGTTAAAAATCGAGTAGTGAGGTCATAAACTTATAACTTACACTACAGAATCGGACGGCACCAGGAAGGGCAAGGGTGGCGGGCAGGGGGCGTCGGCGCGCGCGGGTGAGGCGGGCTCTGCTGACCGCGGGCAGCGCGCCGGCCCGCACTCTGGCGCCAGCCCCAGCCACGTGCGCACGCGCAGCCACAGCCCTCGGGGGCTACCTGGAACAACCACAACAATAAAATCACATGATGCACTTGCTTGTTTCCCTCCTTCTCCTATTTAAAACTTTTGGTAAGTGTACTTACGAGAGTACTTCCTACTGTTCTGCGGGCTGAGCGGGTAGAAGTCTCCGTGTATTGGGCAGTGGAACGCCAGGCGGCGCTGCCGGCGCTGTGCAGCGCGCATCAACATGCACAGTACTATACCTTGAACAGACGGACGTCACAAACTATAGGTTTAAAATATGATAAAGGTTTCCTAATGGGGACAACGATGAGTTTTCAAGATTCTAAAATCCATTCGGTGACTATTTCAAATTCTGATTGTAGACTGAAATAACTAGTATTGGATTTACAGTATGTAGAATCTTGCATAATTCGGTCTCCTAACAAAAATAAGAAATGTGTCATTACCTGCGATGGTCATGAGTGCACCGGCTACGATACAGACGGGGCCAAGTACGCGCGAGTTTCCGGTGAATGCAATACGCGCTGCATAGTGGTCAGGCTCCTCGTTCTCACCACAGCCGCGGTACGACGCAGCTGAAATACGACACCATATTATTACATCTCACGTTTTAAGAATTGAGTACTAGATTTTCTTTTTTCTACTATAATTTTATCAGTCAGTATCGTCTTGGCTCCTTAACTAGAAGACCTGTATTTAAGGAACCAATGACTTCCCGTAACTGTGTACGGAAACTCCTTACTTTGATAATTATTCTGCAATATTTAATATCTTAAAATTCGAATGTTAAATGTATTATAAGTAAAGCCAGTTAAACCTACCGGTGAGTACGCATCCGACAAGCATGAAGAGAAAGCCGAAGATGGGCAGGATGATCTGACAGTTGGCGGCGACGACCACGCCGGCCACTGCCAGGCCGCCTTCGACGCGCTCGACGCGTAGCCGCGATAGCGCAGGCGGGCAACGCGGCTTGCCGCCTACTACCAGTGGCTCGCCAGGCGGCGACGTCGTCCTACAACATGAAAACATTATATTAATTTAGTGGGAACCGAGATAAACTTCATATCAATGGTACAAGTCATATTTATTGCATGATATATAAAAATTCAGTTTAATTGTCAAAGAATACATATTTTAATTTTAAATAATTCAACTAAAAATATAAATAACGACGATAATGCTACGCTGCAGCTTTTGTTCTTAATCCTAACTACAGCATTAACATGTTATGAAATTACGAATTCCAATCGTCTACGTTTCGTCAATATCTGCAGATCGTTTTGTTATTTATTTATTCTCTGTTTAAACAACCTCTCTTATTTTTGACATATTTAGGGAACGTACCTAAATATACTCATTTATCGCTAACAGTTATAGTGTTGTTTACCGATCACATAACAAAATTAAAGTAGCGGCCATAACGATTTCAGATTAAAAGGCGACTAATGACACACGTTTGTTTACTGAGCACTCTATTCAATTGTTATTCGAGTTAACAACATGTTTACTGTTTCAAAATTAATGAATTATTTATTTGGTGTACTTTAAAAATAATTTCTATTTAAAGAACACCAAGGTTAGGAACATTAAGTACTGTCTGCTACATTATTGTAACTAACACAATAAATTATTATTATTATTACGATAAGATATGAGAAGCTGTCCGGATAAAAATAAGTTAATCTTATTCATTTCACAGTAATCCATCGAATTGGTCAACTCAGCGGTACAACAATAAACCGAAACAATTCTTCCAAACATCAGTTCCAAATACAATTTTATCTTGTGTTCGAAAACCATTCGGTTAAGGTTTTATTTTAGAAATGACAGTACGATTGAATTTATTCTCTCGGCACTGAAGTTTTACGATTTCATACAAAATCGAATGTGAGACAAAACAGAGACAGTACGTGATATTAACCATGATTTCGTCGAGAAATAAAAAAGCTATATATTTTATTTCCCTAAATATATTGTTTTATTGGTTTTTTAACGATAGTGAATTTAGTGCAACATTTAATGTTTTTTGGAAATGATTCAAAAAGAGTGTCGACGAATGATAAGGACTGGGAGATGTTGCACTATTGCTTGCTTTTAAAAAATTGCGTAAATAAAATTTTATTTCACAATAAAAGACCTTGTTAACTTGTCAATAAATAATTAACACAACATATAGAGTAATTTATGTCGAAGTAGTAAATAGCAAGTCATAGGCTTGCTATTCTAAGTCAGCTAACAAAGTTGTTAGCGCGCCTGTTTCCCGATTTGGCAACTTGTACGCAATACAACTTTGCACTGCACATTTATAAAACGAGGTCCTCACTTACTTTAGGAGTACATGTTAATCTTGTACGAGAAAGAAACAAAGAATCTTTTTATTTGAAATATTAATTTACTTAACACACATCACATAATATAATCATACTCATATTGCGAATGCGAATGTTTGGATGGATGGATGGATGTTTGTTTGAAGGTATCTCCGTAACGGCTCAACAGATCTTGATGAAATTTGGCATAGATGTAGAGCATAGTCTGGAAGAACACATAGGCTACTAATGTTTTTTTTTCCGCGCGGACGGAGTCGCGGGCGGCACCTAGTTTTATATAAAGTAAAGTATCATAGTAGTACAAACAACTTTGTTTTCCAAAATACGTCCTAATGTTCCCAACAAAAACAACTAAAATGAACCAAAATATTGAACATCGCATTTCAATATTGGGATTTGGACAACATCTTAATTTGTTTCCTCGTACAAACACTCGAACATACATAATAAATTCTACCAAAGATAATAATTTTGGGATTTAATGAATATCTTCTTTCAACGCTTCGTTCGAAACATTTATGTTTTATTTATTAGGAAGATAAAGTACGCCGAAATATCTTAAATATAAGCGTGTAGGTACCAATTTCTTATACATCGTTTTCACTGGTTTGCAGTGACGCACGCACGTGGTGTACGTGATATAAAAATTTATTACCATACTTCTCTGTACACATTCCTTCAAATATAAATGGCAATATTTTTTTATTAGCAGTAAAGATTTAAGGTAGTTTCTATGATCGGAAAAAATTAAACATAACGTCCTTCCTCGATCACAAAATTCAATTATAGCGTTTTTTTCGAAGAAAACTTGTCCAAGTATGAAAGATAACGAGGAAATAAAAATTCGTTGCAACAAAAACGTAAACCTTTAAACTGAGACCTTAATGGAGGCCATGATTGTATCGGCGGAACGACGATAAAGTTTTGCGTCTAAATTCTAGCCTAAAGGGAATTTCAGGCACCGTATAATTTAATAGTTTTTTTTTAATTAAAGCAGTTGCCCGCGACTTTATCCGCGCGGGATTATAAAAAAAAAACTGACAACGTAGCCCAATGAAATAGTGATATTTTTTATCGGTGTAGAAGTTTCTTTGCCAATTCAATGCAAACAAATAAATAAACATCAAATTTTTAATCTTTATAATTTTAGTAAAGTAATTCTTTTTTTTTAAATACATACAAACATTTGTGACTTTAATCGTTTGTTAAACCAACCTTTAGATAGTTCTTAAATATTTGTTTTAAAAAAATTGGCTAATATTCAAGTGGCATGAAACTATCCCGGGAATAGCTTCACGACGCAACCGACGCGACAACCGCACGTGTGTTGCCACGTGTCACATGTGAACAGCCACTGCTTTTTCATATTTTTTATATAAACTGAACTCGTTGCATTTATTTAGCTATTTATTTAATACAAGATAGGTATCTCATGCATCGGTTTCTTTTAATTTAATAAAATGAGTAGTAATGATGCAGTCGCTAGTTGGGACTAATTTGAAAATGAATACCGGATCTGCTTTCCAATAATGAGTCAAGTGTATTATTGTATATTTATAGCTGGGTACAGATAAAATAATTTAGTGTCGAAAGTTCACAGAGAAGACATACACACTTACCACAGACTTTTACATCTTATGTTACAGAGTTAAGAAGTAATCAGTAAGTAGATAGAGCCGTTAAGAATAAAATAGGCATGAATTATAATACAATGGACGCGTAACAAAAAGTACAGTCACCGATGAAAATAATGAATTGAATACAGAACACAGTAGCCATATCGGTCTGGACTTTTGACTTGGACGGTACAAATCAAAATGTGACGTAATATGTCCTTTGGAAGTACTTATAAAAGTATTCCAGTTTATTGTGATTCTCTTTTATTTCACTTAAGTAAGCTGTACTATAGACTCTCTGTTTAAAAAATAACCATTTCTGTTTATAACTGTACTATTACGGTGGACATAGTGAAAATTTCTAAATTTAATTTTCTCCTATTTAAATTTTAATAGTGGTGCTCGTCCACAAGATCCACCACTGATTACGTAGCTGACTGTACTTTTATTACGTAAAATTGTAGGACAATGAATGGAAGGAAGTTGGTACAAAAATATGTCACTTCCGTTAGTATTGTTTCCTAATGTTTGTGAGTATATATGAAGTACACTTTTTAATGATAATAAGAAAAAGAGAGTCACTAACGTGAAGTGTGAAAAAGTGATATGTAATAATTTTTAATTTTATTTAATGTTCAATTGCTAGCTATTGCAAAAGCTATTGAAATTAATGATACAAAATGATTATGTACCTAATCTATATATATAAAAGAAAGTTGTGTTAGTTACACCATTTATAACTCAAGAACGGCTGAATCGATTTGACTGAAAATTGGTGGGCAGGTAGCTTAGAACCAGGAAACGGACATAGGATAATTTTTTACCCCGTTTTCTATATTTTTTTATGCCGCGCGGACGGAGTCGCGCGTAAAAGCTAGTACTTCATAAAGGTTTCTTAAAAATTTATTGTGTTTGTATGACAATATCCTATTAAAGTGTCGTCACCGCTTGCCGGTACTTTGCCGGTGTCACTAACGTACCACATATAATATTAAGATTGATGTCAGCAAATATTTTAGCAATCACGCGCCAGCGAAAGTTTTATCTCAATTTGATTCACTCCATAATTTCTACCTCGAAACATTTTATATTTTAACAAGATACATACACGTAAATATAGTGACTCTATATTAGATTTTGAGATAATAATCCCTTAGTTAATTTATCCCAATTTGTTTTTTTATCAAGCTTTGTCTGACCAAAGTAAACAACCCCATATAAGATTTAACATTGCCAGTATTTTTAATATCTTTTCAGACATTTTTATGTCTTCATAAAAAATCCAATCCACCATGATGGGTTACTCTTAAAATTGTCTTTATTGTTTCTGTTTTTAGTATTTCAGTACATCTATCTCTTGCACACTATCCTGCACTTTATCCAATGACTCAATAACCTTAGAACACATATGCGTTTAATGGAATTGGAACCCGTGACTCAGTGAGCGGTCGTCTATCGATCGATAGAGTAATTAATTATGGCGTTAAGTAGGCTAGACTAGCGGACTAGCGGCTTAAGGCTGTCCGTCGGTGAATAATCTAACGGTCCTCTCAGCTGACTTCGAACAATGAGTTTCCGGTTTTGATTTACTTACAGCGATGTACAATAAAGGGTTAAATAAATATGTATTCACTTTGCGATAGATATTTTAAAAATAATTAAGAGGCAAGTAGAAATTCTATACTTAATTAAGGTTATCATTACTAATATTAACAAATAGAGCCGTAAACATACATACAAATGGTTTCTCTGATAAGATGTTAGTATCATACTCTCGCTAAAATTAGAAAAGTTATAGCTGTTGGTACGCTTTTTTTTGCAGAAATGGAGGGATAGAAATATGAAAGACGAGAAAAAGTGTAGGTACATCCATAGGTTATCTATGTTATTTAAAATTAAAACAAATATAGCACTTACTTATTGTAATAACATATTCTGAAGAGATTGATTTTTACGTAATATTTAGTTACGCGTCACAAATAGATATTTAAGAAGTGACAGGCACAAGCCGCTGGCTACATCAAGCCAAATACAAATATTTGTTGATAAAACGTCCAACGTCGACGCTGACATCCATTTTGGAATGTCTGCGTTCGGATTTCTATTTTACTATTTGCTTACGGCTTCGTTCTAAACCTCGTTGCGTATATTGGAAAAGTTTTTCCATTTTATATTTGTTACATACGAAGCTTTAAAAAATTTAAATTTTGAAATTTGATTAAAGTCGATACATAGACGTGTAATAAGGCATTTGAATAGTACATTATATTTTTGGATGTACGTGTGGTGTGATAAAAGATAATTGTCTGCATCTGGCCTAAAATAAGTCATGTGAACCCTGGCGACTTCCATGGTTGAGGATCTTTATCCTATTTTAAAGTAAATCAAATTTTTGATTGTACATTTATTTTATTGTAGTACCTTATTTCAGAGATTAAAATGCTGCACGTCGTTGTAGCGTTGCATTACCGTTCGTTTACCGTATTGTATGATGGTCTAGTGAGCACGGACAAGAGATCCGGTGATGTTTTTGCGGAAATCGCTTCAATTTTCGTCATTTTTTTTGCTAAAGTTCAACGTCGCGTTGACAATGGATTTGTTGCGTCACTAATTGTGAATGTTTCACACAATACAGTTGAATTTATGTCAGTAGGACTGGTTAAATGAAAGTTTTTTTGAATATTATTTATAGAACAATTATTTTATTGAATTTTAGCTCGAAAAGTTCAAAACACAGCTTTTTCTAGTCATTTAAGTTCAGTATAATAGAATTCCTTTTCAAAATGTTGAATAAATTTTTGACGTTTCATTAAAATATTTATGTATGGAATTCTGTGTCGTTAATATTTCGAAGTCGTTGATAAAATAACTCTTACGTAGTAACAATGTGTTCAAACAATTAATTATTCATTGTACTCTTTTAATGTTGTATGTATGTTATTTCTAGTGTTCACACGCGACGTTTATTTCTGTATCATATTTTGACCGGTAGGGGACGGGAGGGGGCAATTTGCCGTCATTAGCCGCGGCTCGGATCGTACAGAAATAGTCCCCGTCCCCCACACGAATTGAGTGACAGAGGACGCCCGGCAACGACCATATCCTGTCGCTCAGAACGAGTTTTTTACACCAGCTCATCGCAAAAAATCAACTTGTCAATTTCTTGGCTCCGTGTCGGTTGACTAATTAAGCTCCAGACTAGCTCAGGTTATTTGTGTTGAGAAGCCACGAATAGACCGACTAGTGTCTCAAGTGCTGCTGGTGGTGGAAAAAATAATATTTGCCGATTACCACCCTAGGCGTATTCTAAATAATCAAATGTTGATTTCATGAGGAACTTTTATAAAATTGCACATTGTAAAAAATTCAATCGTTATTAGATGTAATGAAATGTTGATATCACATGTAAATTTTCAAATTGAGAATCTTGTTATGTTTTTGCAACATTAGCGGTCGCACCAGTGGAAAAACGATACGAGACTCTCGCGGTTGGTACTGCGCGGCTAGCCGCTAATTAAAAATAAGCACTAACAGTCATAAGTAAACCTAAGCTATATTAAATTTTCTATATAAAATTCTCTATCTCTAGATGCAGGAGTAATATCTGGTATAAATGTATATCAATCATTAGATATATGAAAGAATGTTTATATCTGATCTCAAAATACCCGAGGCGGAGACGCATGAAAATATTCAATGTAACACTTACAGTTTATAAACGAACTCTAATGGATTTAACGACAGACGAGACGAATTAAATGACTAATATATTTTGAGGAATGGATGTGAGTTAAAATCAAAACGATGTATAGTTAAGATAAAAAAACTTTTAAAGTGACGTTAAATCTATTTATAGATTTTAAATCACTAATAGTAATTTTAGTTGATACACTATGGTAGATAACACTAAATTAACACTTACTTACATAAGTTATATTACATAAAAAGCTTAGCACATCTAAAAGACATGACTGTTCAATCTCTTCGTAAGCCTTTTGAAAGCTATTGTTAGCGAATTGTTTTAAAACAATGCCAGCTCTAATTGTATAATGTTACATAACCTCTCTAACTACGAACACGTCATAGGAATTGGAATGCGTGCTTTAGATTCCCAAAGCAAGTTGTGTGTAACTAAGCTACAATAATTATTGGAGATATAACAGTAACAAAGTCACGTGATGTCATCAGTTTTCTCTTAGCGATGGTAAACATTTTGTTGAATTAGTTTTTTAAGTATCACATCCTGATATAGTGTTAAGAAATACAATTTTTAAGATGAATTGTATTTTGATACTAAGGTATTTTTCATTTTGTCACCGATTCGTAGAAATAGACAGCCTTTGTTTGCATAAACAATGTTTAATTTTTTTATATCACAATATGAAATAAGATCATAGCCTTAACACAGCAGAATTATCCTTTTAGTGAGCGTTTACACCTCGTGTTAATAGAATGATTGTCACCACTACTCGCTAATTCTATCTTTGAAGCTTCAATTGTAACTGGCTCAGTTCCGTGCGGTTCTTTGGTCTAAATATAAAGCGTCAGCCGCCGACGACGTGACAACGACCAATGCATGTAACCGCAATTTATATTTATAACGCCGATGTACCGGGTAAATGAAAGGAGAATTAATTGAAGTTGACACTATGTTGAAAGATTCCTTTTGGTCTGATAGTGATGATGTCGTGTCCAAGAAAACACAACCCGGGATATTTCCCCTTCCTATGCGTCTTATCCTTCTCCAAGTGCACTTCCCCTTCCCATCATTTCCTTATAAAAAAGGATAGGAAGGGAACGTCGACTAAAATTAGGCCTCGGGCACACACATTCATGAGACGAAACGCTAAATTGCTTCCACTTCACGCCTGTCTTCTGTGTGGTCGTGGTATTTCACAGGTCGACCCGGCCCATTCGTGCACCCAATTATTGTTGTTGCAAGATCTACCACTGTTAATTATTTGGCATTATACTTAGCGTTTGTTCAGAATTAAAACAGCTGAAAGTAAAATTTCTATTATTTAAAAGGTTGTACTGCAATTAAAGAGATTTTTAATGAACCAGCCTTATGCTGTATGTGTGTAGTGCTGCATACACTTGTGTGCATAATTGTAGGCACTGCAGTTCCTATGAGACCGCATTAAAGTGGCACGGCGGAGTGCTCTGAATCCTATAATTACGACCTTCCCGTCTGGTGGACATGTTTAACCTTTTATTTCCTACCTATTTTTGACTGTAAGTGTACGTATGTACTGAGAAAGTCATTCGTTGAACTAAAACTTTGGGCTTTTGCCTTTTTTCACATCGTACGACTTGGATGTTGTGAACTTGTTCAATTTTTTTTATTTGTAATTATATGTTACGAAAATTTTAATAGAAAACTCCAATAGTAGAAACCTCTGTACGGTTCATTACCACAATTAATTCCTGTACTGGATGTAAATATGTTTTGAATAACATAAAACATTAGTTTTGATGAAATGTTTCTTTCCGAAGCGAAAGTTCATTCCCATGAGAGAATTGAATAACGTCTACATATCATTATGATTGAAAACAATTCAATGATGATATGTCAAATGCATGGAAGCATCAGATATCATAAACAGCTGAACCGCTGGTCTGCATTGTTATTCAAATGTTGCAACGAATGTCTCTAAACATAGCAGCTTTGCAAACAGAACAGTATAATGCGGGGGGATATGCCGAGTGGATGAGCAGAGGAGGCATGCGCCTTAATGGTTTTCAAGGGATATATTAATGATTTTGAATAGTATAGTATATCGGTTTGTTCATGACTATTTTAAAGTGTGATATTGTCATTCGATTCGTATTTTCCTCCGGGTGTTATTGGGGTAAAGTTTATTGGACTTTCTTTATATAAAATAAGATAAATTTCAGCTGACGTCTTTACCTACTTCCTTATAATAAACAGAAAATATACTCTGTTTCCGTTTTCAAACAGCGCTCAATATTCTGAGAATTTAAAAATGAAGAAGACCGCCACCTGTCTAGACGTGCGTAAAGCTTGTGGGCGTATGTATTAATTTATTTACCCGTATTTCTCCATGTTTTCCTTACAAATTGTACACAACAGTTGGTTGTTACCAGAAATTAACGTAGGCGGAAAGTTAAAGTGCAGATTTATGGTGACAACCAAATGAAGCAATTTTTTGATTTGAGTCACGACTTCTTTTACGAATATGCCTTTTTCATTATGATACATAAAAAAATACTAGAGATTAGATTAAAAAAATAAGCATGCATGTATACTTATAAAATAAACAAACACAAATATTTCTCCAGCAAAAGGATTTATATCGAGAAGCGACCGTAAGCTGACCCTGTGTAAATAGATTTAATAGATAGGGGAGAGAATCTCGTCTCGGCGCCAAAAACATAATCAAAGATTTGTGTAGGAGACATTTTATGTCTATAGTACTTTGTGATGGAGCGTGTTACGTCAAAGGGATTTGAGGTTATTTTCGTCTTTCATTGTTATTCAAGATTTTTTGTATAGGTGATCTATAAATATTTATGTGCAGAGATTAATAGGCTTTAAAAATAACGTAGGGCCATGGAAAGTGTTGAATAATAGTTTTCAAGATAAAATATGGCATACAGTAAGTTACGCCGTGAAGGGAAATCTGTATAACAAATGGTTGTCTTCCGCCAACGAGAACTGGTTAATTAATCCATTTCCTACACGTGTAACACACGATACGCACCAGTTTAATGTACTTAATTGATGCCTGCAACGAACGATTCCTTTGTCATGCCTCAACATAATTAAAAAGGATAATACTTCAACAGAACAAAGAATTGCATAGATACAAAGGTTTTTTTTATTTATCTATTTCAGTATTTTATTATTATTTTTAATCTGTTGAGGAATGTTTATCTGAAATGTAAGCTGATTGTATAAATTGAAGCAATTACTCTTATGATTCATGGCGTTGGAGCTACAATTTGTAATTGGAATATCTCATCACATACTATTATATGAGTTAAATTATATCTTGTAAAGATATCTGATCCGAACACCAAAATTGGGGCGAAAAAAATTCTCTGGAAGCCTTTTGTTGGGGCATTTCGAGAATCGAATATCGATGAGGCGTTAACCTTATATGAAACTTTCCATCTGTAGGTTATTTATCTATTTTATCATATCACGTACGAGTATAAAATTCATAAATTAATACGGTAAAAATAACAAATAATGTATTCTTCTAGAAAGAATGTTGAAAAAATAACTTCAAAAATGCTTTTGTTTAGGTAGTTTCAATAAAAAAGTTAGTCATTTGATATCTATCGTAATATTTTATGGCTGATCTCTTTATTGTCGTGATAAGAAGCAATGAAATTCGGTTGCCATCAATGATTTCTACCAATGATCTGGCATTGGTAGAAATCCCAGTAAACTCAGACATGACATATGGCTTTCTAAATTTACTACTATAAGTCGAGGATGGTTTTTCACACCATAATGTAATTAGGTTAAAAATTTGTCATTGTACATAGCTCTTATAGTCACAGTCTTTCAGTATTAGATCCTAAGTGTGGTGTTCCTGCTGCACGTTTGCCCCCTTCTCTTATAAAAAAAGTGGGAAGCGAATTTAGTTCTTTGACAATAAATCTACTAAGATTGCTATCTCTAGCGGTAGATTTTAATTATCTTTTCGTAAACACCATCAGCAGTTTAAATACCAAAACTGTTCCCAAAAAGTGTTGTTGACGATTTATTCGCGTCACGCTCGGGGCAAAACGATGCGGATGTCTCGAGTACGTCATTTAACATGCACCACGCAGCATACGGTTTCATTGACTATGGGTGCAGATTCTAAATACAAAATGGCGGCAGTAATGTTGCATCATTTTCCATACATACATTCCATACATTCTTTTTTATTGGTCGATAATGTTTTTTAAATAATTAATTCGATTCTTTTTAGAGTTGCTTTGATTAAGCTTCCAAAATTAGGTACATTTATAAAGTTAAGTCGATCAGAGACACCAACGAATGTAATAATTGGAAAACATAGTTACTGTTTTTAAAATTAAACCTTATTTATTTGAATAAGTATGGATCTATCTTTGTTTACACAATATCGAATTCATAAAAAATGCGATAACGCTAAAATCTACAAAGAATGTAAACAAACAAAAAAATTGATGATTTGGAAAATCTTCAATTCAATTCATCTCGAAAATCCATTTGAAAGGTCAAGGCCTCGCGCAGGGAGAGACGAATTACGATTTTTCTTCGACAATTTCATCCAAACGAAATGGAGAAAACCAGAATCGTAATAGTGTTTTTATTGAATATTTGAGTAGAAACAAGTTGTTTATAAATCAATGTTTGTACAGATTCATCTAATCTTATTTTATATTTGTTCTAAGTAATTGAATAACCACAAACCATCTACATACATGATATTTAAGTAGGTGGATTATTCAATTACAGTGTGTTATTTAAAAATCTCATTTGAAATTTCAAAAGAAGCTTTACGTTGAAGCTTGCAATGGCATAATCATTAAATTACTTTTAAATTGTGTAAAAGAAAAACTATATAAACTACATTACAACATACTTAATTAAAAAATTATAAGAAAATCTAGTAATAAATATAGCCTATATTACCCAGGGAATGTGTACCTTTCCAACAGTGAATGATTTATTTAAATCTGTTCAGTAGTTTTGGTGCCTATTCAATACAAACTAACAAATAATTAAATCTTCTCTCTCGTATAATTTCGGCAGATAGCACTTATGTTTGTGTTTATATAAATTACTAGCTGTCGCCCGCGACTCCGTCCGCGCGCAGTTAAAAAAAAATGGGGGGGGGGGGGTTATGAAAAATAGATGTTGGCCGATTCTCAGACCTACTTAATATGCTCACAAAATTTCATGAGAATTGGTCAAGCCGTTTCGGAGGAGTACGGGAAAAAAAACTGTGACACGAGAATTTTATATATTAGATGTATACAAAGGGCTAATAATATAATCTTTGTTCTGTTTATGATAAACAAAGGGATAGAAGCGGAATGATACGAAACGACAGCGCGGAAACGGACAGATCAATGACCTTACGACTCCCGTTTGTTCAGTCGCTGGGTGAGTTAATAATTATTATTCCATAATTTGAAATTATAATTAAATTATTAATATATAATTAATAATTATTACACAAAATATTCTTAATAAAATATACAGTTTTGTGTTATAATGCGATCAGTTTGAAATTAGGAAGAAAAGAAAAATGGTTAACAAAGTGATTTTTCTATAGTATTACAAATTTTTATTTTTCAAATTGCCAAAAATAGCTTCAAATATTCTAGTATATAAACACATTTGGAATCCACTATTTTATATATGAAAGGTGCTCTATTTATTATACCGTCTCGATACAGGATGCTTTTACAAAATAAAACCATAAAATTCCAGGCTAATCCCTTTAATCTAAGCCCGGCTTCCTGTGAGATAAGCACCTCTTTCCGTGTCTAGGTGAGCGTGTTTAATAAGGCTTTGTGAGTTCATTCGATGTCTAGACAGCTTACTGCTCTGTGTGCTTTCCTTTTTGTTTAAAGAAAAACGTACGAGTACTCGTGTAATAACTAAGTTGACTTTTTAATTTATAAAAAAGTTTAACTGCCACATTCTAAGACCTCTAATGCTCTCAAAGGAGTTGTTTAAGTAAACATTAGGCAGATCTGAGTGTCGTAATAAAGTGAACTAGTAATTAATGGACTAATGTAAATGAGTGGAGTGGGCACATTCGAAAATCACTAAAGATGAAACTGAGTAATTATGTTGTGACTAAATATTTATTTAGTCTTAAATTACTGCGACAGACTAAAATTAAGCAAACAAGTCTCACTAAACAAACAGATAAGAAAGATAAGTAATACATTAGCGTAGAAATATAGATGATATGCAAAACAAAGCTATTTATCATAACAAATAAGTACGCGGGAAATACACATTACTTTTACTAATCAAAATAACTCTTAAAAAGAAAACAAATTGTTATATTACTTTTTAATCAGACTTAATTTTTTCTGTTACAATACTGGCTGTAAAGTTCTGTTTAGATTTTTTTATCCAAAATTTGACCGTTGCCTTTTTTTCGGCCAGTGATGTTCAGTCTTTTCAAAGTTTATTTTGATAATAGCCCAGGTTACGCAGCTTTATGAATGCTCTTGTAGCATTTTTCTTTTGTACCTATTATTTCTTTGATTAAATTCTTTACAAGCCAGTGATGGCGAGGATTACGCGCATTAATCCGGGACCGCATTGTTAATCTATTGTACAAAATTCAGGCTAAGAAAAAGGAACAAGAAGGAAATAAAGCTTTTTTGTTACACCTTGATTAGAAATTTAGTTGATACAAAATAATATAAAAAGAGAACATGTTAATTAAATTTTAGGAAGAGCTCGCCATCCTTTTAAAGTGCACCTGCATTAAAGTTATATTAAATTTCAACAATGTTTACAAAAAACCTGAAGTGGGTATCTGTAATTGTTTTAACAACCTTTAGGGGAGATTAAAGTAGGTAAAGGCTAGGAGGGGATATTCCTTAAACATCCCACTCACAACAGTTAACGCAAAGTGTATAAAAATTCAAACATTCATACAACTGTTGTCGACTCTACCAATGTTTTCATGATAATCGTAAGATGTTACGTTGCTAATACCACTACTACTCTTCTATCTTAATCTGCTAATAATCTATGGACAGCTAAAAGAAGACGGCAATTGTCAATGACTTAGAAGTTTTGGATAATTTGAGACCATACGAACTTTGAAAAGCTGACGTCGTAAAGTCTTCTACAAAGAGCCCGTATCAAAGCTAACGAGCGATCGGCATTGAGTCTCCCCTCGATTGTCAAGTAACAAGCGAAACAACAACAGCGAAAGTTCACGCTTCGCCGCTCTTTATTATTCATGGAATATTTTAGCAAGTTTGCAAACTTTGCTAGCTGAATATGCTGTAGATGTTTTATTTACATCTTCCTTTAGCAATCTCCTATGATGTCATATATAAAGTGAATACAGAACTTGAGATATTCACACTTATTGGAAATCCATATTTACGGAACATTGAGTTGAGAAGATTTATAAAGATGACATAAAGCAGTAACAAATTGAACTATCTTATCTATATATATAAAAGAAAGTCGTGTTAGTTACACTATTTATTTATAACTCAAGAACGCCTGAATCGATTTGACTGAAAATTGGTGGGCAGGTAGCTTAGAACCAGGAAACGGACATAGGATAATTTTTACCCCGTTTTCTATTTTTATTCCGCGCGGACGGAGTCGCGGGTAAAAGCTAGTTTTCAATAAATTCAATTATTAAATTAGTTTTCTAGATAGTGAAACTCTAGATAATGTGCAGACATTTAAGAAAACGTATTATATTTATGGTAACATAGTAACATATAAAGTATTAACAGGAACTGCGTCACGCAACTGACCAAAAAGGAGGTCGACGCCACAGAGGTCACGACTTCGCTAATATGTTATTCAGATGTACTCCATATATTTTGTCATTCTATATTAAATGTACTAAAGATCGTGATTTACTGCGTTTCCTTTCTTTTATAATTCTCGGTACATTTATCGGGTGACGTCACAATGATCATGTGAATCGGTGACCATATTGGGATGACACGATCATGTTGTAGTCATCACTGATATTGTAAATATATATCTTTATAAGAATTCATGACTGTCGAATACAATACGTGTAATCATAGAATATTCCTTAACTAAATTATTTACTAAACTTGAAATTGAAGACAAAAGATTTTCATAAGAATGTTTTATCGCTTTAAGGAAATGTTTGTTGAAGCTGCAATAAAAATATGCAATAATAAAATTATCAATCAATATTGAAATAAAAAATTTGAAAATAAAAAAAAAATAGTTGTTTCAAGTAATGTCGTTTTATTCATGAGGCTTAACACATTTAATTTTATGTTTATTTTTTGTGATATTAATTTAATAAATAAGGAAGATGTTTAAATAATTACAAAATATTTGCCTACAAGACGTAACCTTGAATTACGATGTCCAGAGTTCGGTAACTAATTGAATTACTAATCATAACCTAATATAAATATTTTTTTTCTTTTGATTAGTATTCCTTATTCGTGCAGAGTTCTTATATGTATGTATTGTTTAAATACTTAGTGCTTCAAGGACAAAAATCAATTATGATTTAATTAAATGACATGATTAATTAATAATTAATGTTATAAGTTTAATAATTCATTTAAAATGTGATTAATTGATTGGATGAAAAATTCTGATTGTAATTTGTTCGAACAGTTTTGAATAAGTTCTTGATGAAGTGAATATCTTCTTACTTAATTTGGTTAGTGGTCTTGTTATTGGAGAGCGTGTCTCGTCGTGAAATTGTAAGGTTTTTGAACTTATTTGCTGTGATTCAATTCGCCGGCTACACCAGAACGCACGCACTAATGTCAACTTTTCAACGAGCACTTTATAAGATTTCCATTCGATTGGAAAATAATAATGAATTTATTTTTTGGTGATGCCGTAAATTCTTATTTATTATTTTTCAATATTATTTTTTTCACTCATTGGAATAATGTTATTTTATATTTTTGCTTCAATTTGATCAAAGTATTGGCTCTGAAAACAACATTAAAGAAAAAAATATTTCTAAACACAGTAGTATATTCTGTTGGAAAAGAAGCTTAATAAATTATGACCACAAAAACGAATTTATAATATTTCAAAGTGTTTCTATTTGAAATAAATACCTGCTCCAACAGTAATATTTAATAGTCATACGTACATATATGGATTTATGGTCACCTTCTTAGTAAACGATGTAACTTTATACAGAATATCGCTAAAACAGGTTTCCTGCTATCGAGCTTTGTACAACCCTTTGCACTTATCGTTTATTTGCTTTCTATAAGGCTGTTTCGCACCAGCTTTATGGAAAAATATCGCACAATGTCATTTATTTTCCTTGAAAACATTTTTTCTATAATACGTATTCGCCTTTTACTGTTGAGGGTAACTAATCGTGGGTTTTTGAGATCGAAATCTCCGTTTAAAACATATTGTTATCTCTGTTTTGTCAAAGATTTGACGATATGTTTTTTACAGGTATTTTGGTTTCAGAAACCCACGGTATGTCACCATTTTTGACACTGACAATTACCACCAATTCTTTTTTATCAGGAATAAACCACAGCTTCTACACGATCCTACCTAATGCTAAGTAGTGAAGTGGTTGAAATAAGTACGAGCTAGTTTAGAAGCCTAATCAGTCTAGTTCGAATACCAAATCAACAGCAAAAGGCTACAACTTGGCTGAGTATATCGCCTATTTCCAGTAATGTCCTTGGTCACTCTAAATCTCTGACATTCAGATCGTCTGATTCCCAGCTTTACATCATTCATGGTACTTATTATTATTACAATTGGCTTTACAGGAGTCTTTGTGTCAAGGTACGTGTAACGTGACAGGGGCCTAATGTAAGCCAGCACGAGGCTTGAAGCCGTAGAACTGCTCTGGGCAAATCACGTGGCGTCGTTTACAGGTCACGCGGACAAGTCCCACACTTTTATATATCCCCGTGACATAGACACGACATTTAAATCTGTTTTATACAGAGATAATGGGGTTTATTTATAAAAATGACAGGAAATCCGATTGTTTTTATAAATAAACTAGTTGTCGCCTAATGAAAACCTTCGTGTTCTTCCAGACTATGTTCTACATTTGTGCCAAATTTCGTCAAGCTTCGGTGGGCCGTTCTGGAGATAACTGCAAGCGATCATCCATCCATCCATCTAAACATTCGCATTTATAACATTAGTAAGATATATACTATATACTACATAGTATCAAATAATACATCTTATTACACGATTTTATTAAAAGATCAAGCGGCCACCTGAATACGCCGAAAAAGCAAAACGAACGCTGCCCATAGACTTGTGCAATAGCAGATGCGTTACCTACCTTTAGTCGACAGAGGTGGGGGCGCATAGAAAAACGATAAATAAGGAGGGAGGGTAAGTGGGAAACGCATTACTATCCTTTTCTTAACATATATTGTATAAAGTGTTATATTTGTTTGTGGTAAGATAAAGGGCAAACGAGCAGCGGGAACAACGTTATTTTACTTAAGCTATTTGTAGCTATAAATTATTATCAATTTCATGCATTTTAGTGTAAAATCACACGTGACAAGCTGTCTCTTCGTGGTTGTAACACTATATATTTGTTGGCAATACTATCTAGATTAACTTAATTGATGGATTAAGTATTTACTTACCTACATATTGATCTAAGTTAATGTATCTGGTCTACATTAGTTACTCACATAGCAGTGTTATTGTTATTAATAACGTACAATGTGTCACACGGGATATGTTTGAAAATGTGTGGTCTTAGCTGTCATTATTAATCATTAACTGTGTTGTAGTCGTGCAGCTTTGACAGTATGAAGTGGGCTTGATAGAAAAAATTGTATATCTCCAAAATAAAATATGGCCGTTGAAGTGTTTACGGTAAAATATAAAGATATAAATGTCACAAAATTAGGGAAAATATTGGCTAAATCGATCCTATACTTCATTACTATAACATTTTTTTTTCAACATGGCGCCAATAGCGTAGTCTCACGTCACAAGTTATCCTCCAGACAGTCAACAAATCTTCATTAGCATACAATTCGCGTGACGTATTAATACATGATAAATTCGTCAATCAATATGCTAAGTGAATACAGAAGCCTTAGTGTTAGACCACTTAGCAGGCCGCATGCGGACTTTTTCGTATTAAATCACGTGTCCGATTTCCACAGGTTTGGTCTTGCTGCTGTACAAAATACATATGCGACCGTCTGCTAACGGCTCAGTGAAATCAGGCACTTCGAACTAAGTAATCTGTAATATTTATTAGCTGGCTTCAAACAAGCCTTTGACGGCGTTGTGTTCGTTAGAGTATTATAAATAATGTGTTAACTATGTGTCGTTGTATAAAGCTTTTGTAAGGAACTCTAGGTAGAGTCCGCGAGCGATGTCTGCGTTTCACAAATAAAAATTTCAAGACATACAAACACATATGAAAAGGTGTAAGGTATTTTATCTTAACATGTCTTGAAGTTAAAGTTATAAATAGTTCAATAATGTAGTTTTTTATGAATAAATTGAGACAGCAAAATATTGTCTATAGGACAAAAGAGGGAAAATAAACTTATTTAATCAATTAAGCGTATAGTTAAGTTAAGTCACACTACAACATATGCTATTATGCGTTTCGCATTTTTATTGTTGTACTAGCTGTAGCTCGCGACTCCATCCGCGTGGAATTAAAAACAAAACTAAAGTAGTATAGCCTCTATGTTCTTCCAGACTATGATCTACATCTAAGCCAATTATCATTCAGATCCGTTGAGCCGTTCTAGCCGTTCAAACAAACATCCATCCATCTAAACATTCGCATTTATAATACTAGTATTAGTTTATAAAACAAATTAAAATTTTAATTTAATTTAATTGTGATAAATACATAATTAATTAAGTTGTCTGTCTGTAGACAGTATCGTTCACTTTCCCCACACGTGCAATTAACATGCTCTTAATTAATAGCAAATGCTTTGACGCAGAACCAGTTAAAAGTCAAAAACTCAATTTAAAACGGAATTAAAAGAACTCTTTAAAAATACTAGAGTTAACGTACTCAGAGAAGTTTTAATGATCACTATGGGAGACCTGTGTTGTAGATTTTGTTATCTATATGACAGGTTGGGTTTTATCAGATATATATATGTTGTTTGGCAAGTTATAAAATTAAGCTTGTTTGCGGGCTACGGTTTGGCGAGATGCCAGGTTTTGGGGTACGTGTCACATGTTATGCTTCTGTTTTTGTAAAAACAATGGTTTACTACAAATGTTAAATAAGATCAGATATATGTATATAATCTATCCGTTATTTTATCGGAAATCCGTTGAAAATATCTGATTATATTAAATAATAATAATGAGTATTAAAAGTTGCCTACAAATAAACAATGCTTTTCTGTTTACATTTTTATACAGATCACACTGAAAAGAAAATGTTAATTTTGTTTCTTTCAATTGATTAAAGCAATGCTTTAAATGTTTGACCCTTTTAAAGCATTAAATAATTCTTATATTTACGGCTTTCAAATCCATACCTGAGTTTCATAGTGCGTGTAATTGGATTACAATTTTCAAGTACACGATGCCTCCGGGCGTACGAACTATTAACCGCTGTATTATGAATAACCAGCCCTAAAGGGTTACCTGTAGCGCATACGACGTGAACGTGGTCAGGGCTGCCATATGAAAAAAGAAGGTAGATAAGTACGTAGGCAATTGGTAAATTGCACGTTATTATATGAAATATGAATTAAAGTTTTCTTTTTTGTTTTTCTTATTTTAAATAATGCAGAATAAACGTGTGTGATAATTTTTCTTTTTGTTAACAAATGGTAACTTATTCATCAATTAAAAGTTGCGGTATTTTAAAATGTTGTCGTCCACCGAAAGATTTTTTTTTAAATTAGTACCACTAGTAAAAGTCACACGAGTCTTTTGAATGGAATATATACCAAATATTTTAGCAAATCGTGTAATCTTAGGCAGCCCTATGAGAGCACTATTTATAGTGTCACTCTTGACACGGTTGCGGAGTGTCACTCGGCCGCGAATGACGCGTCAGCGGTATGTATAGACCGTCAAGGTTATCTGAACTGATGGGCATAAGCCTAACTACTAAATTATGACAGATCACTAGCGCTCCCCTGTCAACGTCAAAAAAAATCTGTTTTGTACTGTAGTTGTCATATTTTTTTCTTTTATCTCATTTTCTATGTCTAAGTAGGTTTTATATATATTCTGAATGAATCAACCGCGATAGTAGCGCTTCTATCACCGGTTCAGATCCTAGTTTGCAATATAGGAAGGTTGCTTAGATAATTTGACTGGCAGATTAACACTTACCACTGAAGACACATAAGGAAAGTAAAAAAAAAATCATTTAATGTGTAAAGTTTAACTACACCTACAAAATATATAACATTTTAAAACACCGGTGTTGTTGATGTTTATGCGCAATGCGTAACTGCAGCGTTTAGGAGACTCACTGCATGTGGATAACGTAGATAGCGTTTAAAAATTCAAACAAACATACTCATAGAACGGGAAAGTTGAGTGTAGATATAACACGAGACCTTTACCATATTTTTATTCGATTTTAACCAAATAACTGTGCATGTCGAATATGCAATCAATAAAATTAATACAGCTTTTTATAAGTAATTCAATTACTGGCAACACGACGCTCGTGACGTTCCCAATTAATATGTGTTATCGTGGGCGGTTTTAATTGAACATGTGAATGTATTTTATGCACCAACCAATGAGTAACTGAAAATTTCCTTTTTCAAAAAAATAAAATTTCTTGTCGCTTCATAACATAATTCATATTTTTTCCATTCGATTAACGTGTTTACTATTTTAATAGCAAATGAGAAAAAAAAACAAATGTAACGCTTAATAATAGGATTTTGCATTAAAAGTTTATAAATTACACTTAATAATTGGTGAGAAAATGAAATATATAACTTAGACGAAAAATAAATTATTTTTAATGAAGATTTTAATGCCGTACATAGTTTTATAATAATACGTCA
The DNA here is from genome assembly GCF_912999745.1 of Papilio machaon. NCBI lineage: Eukaryota > Metazoa > Arthropoda > Insecta > Lepidoptera > Papilionidae > Papilio > Papilio machaon. The sequence goes on along the minus strand of NC_059993.1, from coordinate 1,877,735 downwards.
CTTGCACTTTGGACATTTTATAATTAACTAGCTTTTACCCGCGACTTCGTCCGCGCGGAATAAAAAAAATGCACACAAGATAAAAAAGTTCCTATGTCCGTCTCCTAGTTCTAAGCTACCTCCCCATCAATTTTCAGCTAAATCAGTTCGACCGATCTTGAGTTATAAATAGTGTAACTAACACGACTTACTTTTATATATATAGATTTTAGTAAATCATTACAGAATTTTTTCATTTAAATAGGCAGCCAGAATGACCGGCAAAAATGTGTTAAAGTGGAAAAATTCCTCAGCTTGCATGCGGGTAACGGCTGCGAAAATACGGAGCAAATTTCTCAAAATTTTTGACGTCATGGAATTTTAAATATAACATTGTACAACAAGATGCCACGTTTATTTTTAACATGTTCCAAGCCGGTAAAAAATAATTTATAACTATCTTAACATTTTTAAACTATATGTGAAACTCAAAAACTACCGAACACTTTTTAATTTTTCTAAAAAATTAATAAAAAAGAATTATGAAAATGGGACGATCAGGAGCGTAGTTACGAAGTAACAAAAAAACATAGACGAATTGACAACCTCCTCCTTTTTGAAGTCGCTTAAAATGGCTGCCAAGAGCAAAAAAAAGAAAAGTACGTCTACATAATATCGTTTTATTGTCTGTTTATCGTTTTAAAATGTATAGTGTAGAGAGTATATATAAGATAATTAAACATATTAAACTTGTTTTGGTTCGTTAAATATTAATTTTTATAAGATAATCTTGATGCATTTATTACCTAAACAGCACAAAAAGTAGCAATAAATCGCCAGTATGAAACCACAATATCTATACTTGTACAAATGAAGTAAATTATCGTTCACAAGAGTCATTGTTAGGCCTCTGCTCCAGCAGTCAATATATAATACAGTACCAACATCCGCCCACTGATCACATTCGTTCCGTGAGAAGAGAAAGGATTGAATACAATTTGATACGATACGATAATCAACTGTGTATGCTATATGTATACTTAAATTAATGAGTTTATTATGAAGTTAGCTCTTGCCCGCGACTCCGTCCGCGCGGAATTAAAAATAAAATTTATAAGTAGCCTATGTGTTCTTTCAGATTATGTTCTACATCTTTGCCAAATTTCATCAAGATCCGACCTTCAACCAAACATCCATCCATCTAATTTTTCGCATTTATAATATCAGTAAGATCTTCGTGTATTCAAACTCGAATTCGTTTTTTTTTCACTTTTCAGTTACAGATATGCTGGATTCTTTAAATGAGGGCCTAGCATGAACATTTGCTAGAAAGTATATATAACGTCATCGAACAAAATTGTATTAGATTTATACAGCGGGCGTAAATTACAACGACAAATGTCATTTACATTTTGTCGATCACGTTTCGAAAACGCAATATTCGTGATAGATTCTCTGTTGATATTTTATCCGTGACACTGTCACTAAGCTTTGCCCTCTTTTGCTGGCGAACTCCAAACTCTTTCATTATATAAATAAACACTACATTACGCATTAAGTCGTAACAGCACATGCAATGTATTAATGTTAAATTTTAAATGCAACCAGACACGTTGTATACTCGTATCATAAACAGTTGTCGTAAACCGAGCCATTTGCTCGACTTTATTACTATTTAAAGAACACATGTAACCTCATTAATACAACGACTCTTTATATAAAAAGCAACTATTAAACATATAAAACGTAGCTTTTTTACCACAAGAAAGTTGTAAATGTTATTTGTTTTAGGACATTGGTAAAGGCAATGAAGAAATCATTTACTGTATTTTTTTTTTAAATATAACATAGATATTTACCATTTATTTGTTTCATTAAACGTGTATATCTCGTTAAAACGAGTTGGCATCAGCCAATTGTGTGTAACACGCCCGCTCACATCGTAATGAACACTTCCGGCCATTTAAAAGGGACACAGCGAAACATGTCATATATGTTTCCAACTGTAGTTATACAAGTCATTCATTTATATTCCATTTTACATACATTACCTTATGTATCTCTGTACAACACACGTATCTACAAGAAACCTACGCTGCGCACTTTCAAAACTTACTGCCTCTTTCTGAAGATATTGTCAAGTTATAAAAGACATATTTTATTGACAACTATATTTATAGCAGTTGCCTGCGACTTCGTCAGCGAATATTTTAAAATAAAGTTAGCCTAAGTTACTTAAAATATTAATAATCTGTAACTTAAAAGCCTACCTGTACATTCACCTAAAAGGTTGAGCACCTATGTCAATTGGGACTTAACAAAAAGTCAATGATATATGGCGATTGCGAACACTGTCAACGATTAATGTGTTTAGCTGGTATCCACTTTATTTATTGCATACGTAAACATCGTGTTCAATAGCTTTTAGTTAATGCAGGATCAACGACTTTATAACCTAGTCATTACAGGTCAATGTTAGAGAAACTTATGTTCGTTCTGTAAGTAAAATCACCAATATTTTAATCTGTCTTTAAAGAAATTCCTTGTTTAGACTAGCGTCGTGATATTATAGCGTAAATAGAACAGATAGACAGATATTACACGTGAGAATAGTAAGCAACAAAGAAAATCTACAGCGTATTTAATATACTATAAAACTAAACTTTAAAAAAGTACAGTCATATTTGATCAGATTTTTGACTACCTTATTCCAGTTAATTTTTCTTCTTATATAGTCATCCTTCTTTTAAATTATTCCGTTATCATTATGTTCCATGGCCTAGTCACCCCTAAATTGGGGTAGGCTCCGAGCCCCTCGGTGGGGACGTATAGTGAGCTGATGATGATGATGATGATGATTATGTTCCATGTAATGTTACGTAACTTGTGCTAGATACGCATATGTTAGGTGCAGACAGACAACATAAACAAGACTTTAATCTTTCAATCGTACAGCCGTGATCTATGTGTCGTGTAACATATTTCGGTATGTACAACTGTTGTTGATGGTATACACTCAGTACACAATAACAAACTATATTAAAAATTGTGTCGATTTTACAAGATTTGCAAAAACAAAACTATACAATTATTTGCATAAAATAAGAGGAATAGTCACTGCTGATAAAATTTATAGTTGCATTTTTTTTTGTAAATTGTAAATAGTTTTTTATTATTTACTTAATTATTATTGAAGCCAATAATTTTATTTAATTTAAGTCAAAACTTTAAGGTTTATAAAAGGATAAGGCCATGGAGATGATGAGTTATTTATTATTTTGTGTAAATATTGCATTAGGCTTGTAGTCATAGTAAATGCTTTGCTTATTAACGTTTTCTGTAACATCTTATTAACGATTATTATATGCTGCTTGTTAAAAGATGCAACAAAATTTCTTTTTCGTTATATTTATCTGAATTTTGTTTTTAGTCAAGACGTTATCGTAACTATTTCGACTTTTTTTTTCATAACAATATTTCATCACTGCGAAATAAAATTGAAAACAAGGCCAATTTTTAGTAACTTACTATTACATGTTTAATATTATCTATGATGAACTCCCTTACCTGAAAAAGATAAAAGATAAAATTAAATATTTACTCAGATAATACTAAATTTTTTTCTTACATTCATAATCTGTTGCGCAACTCTATGTAATACATATTTAAGATGCATATTATGTAGTGTACAGTTACAGTAAATACCAGATAGAGAACTCGGTAAGCACTTGAAGAAAAGCGAGGACATTAGACTTGATTTTACAGTTGTGTTGGGCGCTTGCCGAGGCACAGAATGACTTCGAGTGAGGCAGATTATCTCCGCGATACATAACTCGAGTGGCATCGACCTTGTTTACACAAACACAAGAAATACCTCTACCAATCTACGAAGAATATACTAGTTATATACGAATTTAATATAGTTAAATGTAATAAACTCACGACTATAAGACTCTCAGAAAAAGAGTACGAATTTGCATGCGCCTTTTAGCAGCTCGATTAAAAAAATACAAAATATTTAATGAAAAAGTTGAATGATTGCAGTAGGTTTATCGTTGCATGGCTTCACTTAACCACAACACATATTGGCATGTAGCTATAATTCGTTTTAATCAAAACTATATGGTCCATAATTTATGTGTAGTGAAATAAAATTCATATGGAGTCTGTATGATTAATAAATTAACTTTTGAGAGTCGATTGGCCGATCCATCGGCCCAATGGGAAAATAGTATCCATAGAATAGAAAAGAATCAGTTGGTGGTATCGGCCCAATGGGAAACACACACTATTAAAACTTTAATAAATAAATATTATTTTTGAAAAGTTCATAAATTATACTTTAAATATGTCGACTAATGTTATATAATTCTAGCTCTGTTAATTTCGTCTGTTTTCGTGCAATGCAAGCTATTTTATGCTAATCGCATTTATAGCCAGAAATACTTTAGTAAATCCGTTTCAGTTTGGTAAAGGTTTTTCAAGCCATTTTGTGGGATTAAGTTAAGCTACTGTAACTTAGCAGACCAAATATAGAGCCTGAGTCATCGAGGTCATTCATGTCAGCTTGCTTACATTTAAATTGGTATTTAAGTTTTTTTTTTTTACCTTAAAGCCCATAATCTAGAGGTAGGTAGATATTACAGATTTCCATTTTGTACGTTCTGTGAAACGTTTATTCTATTTTGTTAAATTTAAGATTACATTCGTATTGTAAATAAGACTTCTCTAAGTTTATACATATCTTTTAAAAAATGAAAGCTTAGTAACTCAGCCTCTATGAATAAACGAGGTTAATAACAACTTTGTATATGATTGTATTAAATGCAACCGGGTCAAACAAACCTTGTATACGATTTTTGACTCTGTACATAAAATATATTCATTGATGTTTAGTAAGCAGACTTGTATACGAAATGGTATTACTTTGCTCTAGTTTCTTTCTATTTCAAAAGACTTAAAATGTTAGAGTAGCGTAAGGATTAAAGAAACAAAACGTTCCGAATAATTCTTAAAAATAATTCACAGATAATGTTATTGAAATGATACTCTGTATTAATCTGTAATCTCTGTAATCCTAAAATTAAGCTGTTGCTCGTCGTAAAGTGGTAGGCGCATATCACAAAGGCGAATTGGCGCGAATACACATCTTATCTATCTTATCTATATATATAAACGAAAGTCGTGTTAGTTACACTATTTATAACTCAAGAACGGCTGAATCGATTTGACTGAAAATTGGTGGGCAGGTAGCTTAGACCCAGGAAACGGACATAGGATAATTTTTAACCCGTTTTCTATTTTTTATTCCGCGCGGACGGAGTCGCGGGTAAAAGCTAGTATATATATAAAAGAAAGTCGTGTTAGTTACACTATTTATAACTCAAGAACGACTGAATCGATTTGACCGAAAATTGGTGGGCAGGTATCTTAGAACCAGGAAACGGACATAGGATAATTTTTACCCCGTTTTCTATTATTTATTCCGTGCGGACGGAGTCGCGTGTGAAAGCTAGTATTATATAATACCCGATTTTGTATCATTAGAACACACCCTTGAATATGTTGACATATTATTTCATATTTAATATAGTATTCAATAGTAGTATGCCAGGAATAAAACTAATACTAAGAAATACAGATAAACCGTTGGAAAATGTAACTAAATCTAAAAATTGAAACAATTTTGTATTCATACAACAAAAAAATCGAGATCAAAGTTACATGCGATTGTTTACACCATAAAAATGATTGCTTTGTTCTTTTAGATTGCGGAAACATTACGTGTGACCCATATAGAGCATATCTCTACAAGAGCCGGGGCAACTTTAGACGCGGCTAGGACCCGGCGAGCATTATCGATCTCATCCGGGACGATATCTAAATTCAAACAAGATTAGAATATTAATGATTTTAATCTTACTTTATTTGGATACTAACAAAAACACAAATTCTCCTTCTAGTTAATGATATTTCGTCTGAAATATTATTATTATTAATAAAGGTCTGATAATTTATTTCAGGGCCACTTTGTCACGATAAACTTGCGCACAATTTAAGGTAATAAATTACACAGTATTGTACTTTCGTGAGATTGGTGTAAAGATTGTTATAATAGTACTTATATACTTTGTCTCAGTAATATAAAAGTAAAAATAATATTCGCCTACGATTTTTGTTCAGAGTCCGTGTTTACTCTTATTATGTACTGTCAGAAACAACATCTACTCCACGAATTAGCCAGATCGCTATGTGAAATACTACGACCAAATATAAGAAAGGATAGAAAGGTGAAGTGGATTCGATGGAGAAGGGGACGCATTGGAAGAGAACTCTTTCTGTGCGTCTCCTCTATCAATTAAAGGTCTATGAGCAGCAGTTGCTTCTCCATTTCGGCATATTCAGGTGGCTTACGCGTTTGCCAACTAATAATAAAAAAAATCGTACTGTGAGTTTCCGCTATATAAACATTTGTACAAAAACATATTTTCATTATCTTTTAAAAGTTAGAGATAACTTATAATTTACAGGTGTATCGACAGTGGAGACCCACACTAACGTTTAAGTCTTTGTAAGGTCACCTAAGTTATCTCGTTATAAAAGAATCAAGGAAATAAAGTGACTATTATTCATAACACATAAATACACGTGTTGTAAATGTAAGAATGTTTAGGTAACGTTTCTCCACACGTGATACGATGTCGGCCGCGATCGAGGATAAATGTTTACGTAAGTTACGTAAACTTACGACCGTGTTGGACTGCCTTAACTTAACTATGGAATGTTCGAAATTTCATTATTGTATTATGTTGAACCTTAATTTTTTTTTAAATACATAATCACACAGACTTCATACTTTTAGTTTCAGAAATTATTAGCCCTCTGTATACATTCTTACTAAAATATAAATGCGAATATTTAGATGTATGAATGTTTGTAACAAGGTAACTCCAAAACGGCTCAACGGATATGAAATTTGGTATAGAAGTAGAGCATCGTCTGGACACATAGGCTACTAATTACGTTTTTTTAATCCGCGCGAACAGTGTCGCGAGCGACAGCTAGTGATTTATAAAAACAGTGACCAACATGCTATTTTATCATCTGCCGAAATTGATACGGAAATGCGTATTACTAGAAAAATCTAACATATAGTATAAAGAGGAAAGATTTGACATTTTGTTTGTTTACATTGAATAGAGAATTCGAAATCCGTAACTAATAAACTAAACTGATTTTTAAAATTCTTCTACTGTCAAGAAGCTATACTATCTACGAATGACAGGCTATAATTTGTTACTAGCCTTTTTCAATTCCGCGCGAACGAAGTCGCGGGCAGCAGCTAGTGTTTTATAAAATAAGGTTATTATCCATCTTCCTTGATTATAAATACTTGGAAAAAAAATAATTCTACTACACTACAGATAATTTTTACGAATTTCAACTCATATGTAGGTTTTTCTTAAAGCAGATGGAGAAAAAGGTTTGAGACTTATATTAAAACCATTGCTGACAGAATACGATACGGATAAATTAAAAAAATTGTACATTTGAAACAAAATCGATTTTTAATCGTCTGGAAATTTAATGGTATGAATAAAAGGCTCTCACGGCAGCTTTCCGTGTTAGGTTGGAATAAGGCGGTAACTTGTGGCGTGCAAAGGAACGACTCGGATGGCTCCTTTAGAAATTAGCGGAGTCGCGTGGCAGCCGGCAGCCGTGAACCGTGACCCTGGAAGCACGAAGGTCGAACCAGCTCGCGACGGAGCTCGCTTCACAAGAAAAATGTTTACATATCAATTCTAGGCTTTATTTATTACCGAATTGCACGATTTCAGCGAAACTGCATTTATAAATTCCTATTTTGAAAATAGGTAAAAGAAAATGATAGTTTAGTTGCATGTTGTGTATTATTTAAATTATTAAAATCTTCGAATTACTTTGATATTTTATTAACTTTAATATAAGGTGTTATTATTATATATTAGATGAATTTATTAAGCATTAGCACACATAAAGCTTTCATATATTTTCTCTTTTCTTGCAGTATAGGTACTTAATCAATGCGGATTTGAGAAAGTTATCATTGTGACATTATGGAGCATACAACATAGATAATTTTTACTAATTGAGAATGAAATCATATTAAAATATTATACACCAACTTTGATTGTAACTTCACATGTCACAATAATACGGCTGTTGCCAAATTAATGGAATAACCAATGTCCAAATAAATAGCTTGATACAACGTGTTTTCTCATAATGCTGCAAGCATCTCCATACTATAAGCAAATTAAATAAAAATGCTTTTAAAAATTAATGGAATAGATTTATTGTGGTGTGGAGTAATGAAAGAAGAAATCGAAATCTTTTAAAATGCGCACGGAACAGTAAAATTTCTGTAGACACGAATACTTAAAAATGTACGGAAAAAATTGCCATTTAGAGATGCTCTTGTCCCTTAATCTTTACTAAATAGATTGGAGAGAATTGAAATTTATTATCTATGCAAAACAGAAAAGATAACGCGAATACTGTAACAATTTCTTCGCATACACAAACACTAAACTACCTGGAGGACATAAAACGTGATAAGGCATGCATTTTTAATTAGCACGTTTGAGACTGAGTCACGCTTTGCTATAATTTATAAGTCAACTAAATCTTTTATATAACATTAAGTAAGCAAATAAATATTATAAATACAGTATGATCAGATAAGCGCGAACTTTCCCTCTAAAACAAAATGGCAGCCGTTGCGTGTCAGAAGACAGTTCCTGAACGATTTCTCAAGCAGACTAGTTGGATTGCCACACGTCGCCTTATATAATATGTACTGCATTTCAAATGTAATTTGTGCAGAGTTCACTGAGCTTTGGATAACATTTAATATCAATTATTATGCATCACATTTAGTGCATTAACCCGTGCCATATTACGACGTCATAGCTCTTAAATCAATAAGGTAGAAAATAAGAAAAAATCTGAATCGCTAAATTTGGAAAATAATAATACAATTTTATCAAAAACTGATTCTTAGTGAACTTTGACAGAAGAGATCATTGAACTGAACAATCTTATTTGAATCACGTTGTATAAGATTTAATATTTAAGAAGCTGCTAAAATACATAAACTGTCAAAGAGTTTACTCAGAATTTACAAAACAATTTGTTAGTGAGAATAACATAGATGAAATTTCAATACAAAAGTTTTGCAAAACCAAACTAGGCAATTCATTTTTTTACTCTATAACCTTCTTCAATATGTCAGCTTTTGTATCGAAGCTTAAAGACAGAGATATGCTTGGTATTTTCCTTTGAGACATCATCCGTAGACGAACGTCGCCGACGTACCTTTCATAGCTCAACTAAGAGGCTTAAATTTAATAGTATAACTAAAGTCTATACAAGCCATTATAATATTATCCTGCCTAATTTGTGATTTAAATTGACTGGTTTTTTTTTACTTTTAAAATAACTAACCTGTAATCGAACAAAAAACGTAGTGCCTTTTTTCGAAGTTTAAAAGAAAGGTCATTGAACTAAGAAGGCCAGACAGCGATGCAGCAATTTAATAATACGGAAACCTGATTTGGCTTTATACATGTGTCTAATAAATGATAATGAAATAAGAATATACTAAGACATTAAATTATCAAACGTGGTTGAAAATGTTAAATGTGTAGAGTTGTTATATTCTTTTTTTTTTAATAATGTCGCAGGCAAAGGGAATGTAGGTTAATACTGCCAGTATGGCTCTCATATAAAACGTTTGAAAATATGTTTTTACGATATACACACGAAGCAACTCGTCTATTCGTTAACTTCATATGGTAAAATAAGTTGGAAATAAGCGTGGCAGGTGCCCTTGCAAATTGAATTTCACGAGAACCGGTGTTTAAATATACATACCTAATATTCGTGTAAAACGTATTTATATAACATACATAGATATTACAAAAGAATTGTATAACTACATGAATTTGTTTATTTGAAGATAAAATGCTTTATTTGAATAAAATTAAGTATACTGTTGTCTGAGATTTAATGCTTCGATAATCGCTACCCCTAAATCTGAATATCTGATCCTATTCTATTTGAAAAAGAACAAGTGTCAAGGGTAAAAGTACATTATCATGCAATTCATTTGGCCCGGTGAGAAAAAGTGAAGATATTAAAGAAAGCGTTATGTATGTCAATTTTTATTATTATATAATCTGTCAGAACTGCGCTTATAGCGCCACCTGTACCTGGGCAGATAAGACTGTGATTTTTCTTCGAAATTATTCAAGTTCGATGGATATTTAAAATTAAAAATAAAATTAATTCCTCTCAAATTATTAACAGCCATGTTAAATTTTCGTTCAGGTAAATAACCTACATGTTCTTAAATTAACAAAACATTTTAAAATAAAAAAAGCAGTACATAAAACAAATCTTAATTCAGTTTGAAATAAAAGCGGTATAATGAATCGATGGATCGCGGAAGCAACGGAAATGCGTGACCTACAAATCCCAATACGAAACATACATGAAGTGTGGTTAAACGTGATTTTTTTCAGCTCACACGTAATGACACTGCGAATTTTTTAAAGGTTACGGACAATTTTTTTAATATGAAAGTATTAACTTCCACTAGAAATTTAAATTAAATTATTTAAATTTAAATTATGGATAGATCTATTATAATCTGAATATATATTGATAGATTATTTGAATGACGTCATTGTGTATGTTTCGTATGTTGTTTTAAGGTTGGACAAACGCCTAAAATTAAGTGTCTCAAAACAACCCAAGTGGAACTTGTTAAATGTCCTGTTTTACTTTAAAATGATGGTCGTCTTAGGAAAACATGTTTCACTGTGTTCATGCGTACACACTAACGTACGTGAGTACAATGATTCATTTGCTTTCGATTACGTTCTGTTATTTACAGTTACAAGAACTCTCTATAATTAGTTAACGGTTAGACAACGCTAACTTCGCGCTAATTTATCTTACAAAAAGCTTGTGCACACGTCATTTAGGTTAGCAGAACTATTGATATTTCATTCTGTTCAAGATAATTCGTATAATTAAAGATAATAGCAAACTAGTTTCATTGTAGTGAAACGAAAACGTATTAAATTAGTGATGCTTAGCATCTCTCATTTAATAACCTCTCAAGTCTTAATTTTCATCTCTAAAGACGGAGTTAGCAATCATTGCTTTCACCAATTATAACAGCTGTCAAATCCATCTGTAAGAACACAATACTCAGAAACTTTAACTAGCACTTACAATAAGAAGTTTGGAGCGTCGGTGGTTCAGGGGTTAAGCACTTGACTTGCAATGTGCAGCTCTTCGGTTCGAATTCCGCCACGTACAATGTGTTTTTCTATTTACGATTTACATATGTATATTTATCCGACGATCGTACAGTGAAGGAAAATATAGTGATGCAACCTGCACATATGTGTGTATTCCTGGGAGAAAAAGACGGCGACGCGAGAAAAGTGGATTGCGGTGGTTCATTTTACCACACCAAATTAATGGAGGTCCGTGATCTCTGCCTATCCCTTTGAGTTACAGGCGTGAGTTGTGTGTTATAATAACAAACACATTTATTAATGTCTTGTTTATCCAGGTCTGCTTCAAGATAGCTATATATCGTTAAAATGTATAGATAAAATAACTTTCATAAAAAATATTGTTCCGTTGTTTATGTTTATACTCTGCTAAATACGGAAATTATTAAAATCTATTGTAATATAAGTATCGTAACAAATTGCTCCTGTCAGAGCTTCCGGCCGAATATGACGTGAGCACAAAAGAAAAATGAACAGGTTCATGCTAAATTATTGAATAACATCATTCTACTACATTGCCGTTTAAAATCCACGTTTTAATTCTATGAACATATAAAATCAATATTTAAGTACGCAGAATTCTTACTAATTAAGCATACATTTAATCAGTAATACAAGATATTTACCGTAAAAAAACCTTACTTAAAAAAAGTAGGTAGGTTTCTTTTCGACGAGGAAATGTTATAGTTAGACTTTATTAAAAAAAAATACTAAATAAACTAAAAAAACAAATAAAAAAGTTAGTTTTAAGTGACATCCGATAATAATTCGTTTGTGGTATCTACGAAATGTTGTAGGGTATAGTTGGATTTTTTGTTCTTTTTTTTAATTAAATTTTGCTTGTTTGTGCTAAATTATTTTAAAAAGCCTCTACTCCTATACCTTTATAAGAAAAAATAAACAAATGAAAACGGTTAGCAGACATCACAATGAAACAGTAAAGTCAACACACAATTCCTAAGAAAGTTTACTCAGGCTATCTCATAACAGCGCCGGCGACGACGGAATGCGAAATGAGACGCAGCGAGGGAAATAGCACACGTTTTATGGAAAACTTAGATGATACTAAACTACTGCTTTAACAATCAAATATACTATTGAAAAAAAAATATTGATTAGTTTCTGTTTTAATTTATAATCAACTGTCACCCGCGATTCCGTCCGCGTAGAATTAAAAAAAAACCTAATTAGCCTATGTGTTCTTCCGGACTATGTTCTACACGTATGCCAAGTTTTAGTGAGATCCATGCAGCCGTTTTGGAGATACCTCTAAACAAACATCCATCCATATAAATAATCGCATTTATAATATTAATAAGATTATCCTACTTGAAGTGTTCAATTCGCAAACCATGTTTTTTCCTGGTGAAAGTTTTACTTATTCGGTACTTAAGCCTTTCTAGAAAATTTAAGATCCCAGAATGTAAAATATTTAACTTAACTGTTAAGTCAGAGTTCGCTTTTTTAATGTTCTTAATTTACTAAACCCACAATGGGTTTCCACCACCGTGGCAGTTGTATTAACTTGATTTTTAAGAAGGGTCGTCTATTAATCACTTGATATTTTTTATCTATTTTTTAATCCCCTTCTCTCCATTGGTGATAAAGACTTAAAACCTGCTAGCTGACTAATAGAGACTTTTTGATACAGACTTTACAAATCAAATATTCTTTTGTGTATTACGGTGTAATGCTTATTCAAAACCGAATGGAACTCTAACACAGAACAATATTTGTCGCAAAAAATGTAGTGATTTATTACAATGATTTCAGAATATCAAAACAGAAGTGATATAATTTACAACACGAGTCTTTGAAATACTGTAACATGAAATAATTATTGACATCATTTGTTTCTTTTTAAATTAAAAATCGTCCGTGTGCGTCTAATAAGACGTTTTAAAGATGCAGGAACGAGCTTAGCTGATAGTGAGGGCTTTCTAATCTACATCGGAGTGTCAAGTGAACTCACCAAACCGGTTGACCCTTCATGCCGTCGTACGATTCCTCTATCAACAGCGAGTGCAGTTGCATCGCCTACTCACACCATTACGACACAATAGCGCACAGAAAACTATCACAATTCATTGTTAATTACCTCTATTTTAAAAATAATTCACACACACATTCGCAAAATTCGTTATTCGACAAAAAATCGTCTACACTACCACACTCATCCGCTGCTTGCGAGCGACTAAAACTGAGTCGAGTCGAGTGGAGGAACGACAGTCGTGTTGAGTAAAATTATGCTTATCCTGTTCTACAGAGTAATATCAACTCTAAACCAGTTGAGTAAAGCTTACTTTTTAATAATAGTGATTTATATTTATAGTAGTTTACGACTGATCCGTAAGCCGCAAGATATAAAGTACAAATTTAATTGTTTGTTGTTTTCAAGTTGTTTAGGTCGCGGGGTTGACTGGATGCAATAGAAAGCAGGCGTATTCTCGCCATTTCGTAGTCACCACAGATTTTGCATGCTGCGAGCTGACTGAAAATGACAACCAAAAAGTAATCATTATCGTATTGTATATTAACTGTTGTTTTGTTTCTTGTTTTTCTATTTATCAAGATTTATATTAACCAACATAAAATATTTTTTAACAATGGTAGAGGCCGCAGCATTGGCTGTTGCACGAATACCTCACTCGACCGGTACACATGAAGTTGGGCGTGAAATGGAAATAGGTATTTATCGCTTTGATAAATGTGGTACCGTTCTTTTCTTTCCGCATCATAGAGATTTAAGAGTCTTGGTTCCTTTGAAGCCTTATATTTTTTAAGTAGACCGTTTTTTGTGGCAATTTTTATAGTAGAATAATCGCGTGCAGGTAACGCTTTGTTACTGGGTCAAAGAGGTCATAAAACTGACGTACGGCTAATTTCAGTTCGCTATCTTTTTATGTAGAGTTATTATTATAATTAAATGAGGAATAACTGGTGTTTTCATTAATTTAAATGGAGTCGATCGTTCACTTTGAGACATAAATTGGACCATTAAGATCATTATTTTAATATCATTCTAACAAACATCCAGATGATGACATAGATTGTAACAAATACGCAAACATTATTCTGAAAATAATTATTAACATTTAATTTATTATTCATTCTACACAGAAATTTTCATTATTTTATCCATTGAGTTATACATTTATCTGCGTTTGAAAATATTTTTCTTTGCATATGTTCATGCCTCATTAAAAAGACGTATCATATAAATTATAACAATATATGAGGTTACTAGGCAAGGTCACAATAAGAAAGGGCAAATGTAATACACTTTATATGTATGCCCAACATTAAAAACCCTCCAGAATCGTGTTCCTTGTAACGAGCCAAATCTATATTTACAAGTGAGGTTACTGACTTCCGGCTTGTAACATGTTTCGTCAGCTTGCTCTAGTTTTTCATTGAATCGCTTAATCTTACGCGTTGCTATCAAACAAACGTACTAACAGAAAGATCTGTGACTACCTGTTTAACTTCATTGATATAAAAAAAGTAAACAGACGTTACCCTACTATTTTATTTCGGCTTCGGAATACCTACGTCATTCTTACAAAAGCTATAAAGGTTGCAAATAAAGATAAATTTTAAGTTTTAAATATTCATTATCATTAAGAAACTGTGTTAAGAGTTTGGGACATAAATCATTCTTATAATTATGCAAACGTGCGTAAACAAAGAGTTTATTCTTTCTTTTCTTTCCGCGTTCTAGATTCCATAAAAAAGGCTGTGCTTTTAAAAACGTCAAGTAATTTTCTGTGTCAGCACCCTCAGGGTAACAGGCGCGAAAAAAAAAGACAATTACTGAAAGTATTTCACCATATTTTTTTTGACTAATTAACGTGTTATTTTAGACAATTAAAGGCGAGACTAGACTAATGATCAGCGTAAATCATTGCTGTTAGTTGGTGGTGATTGTTATTTATTTTACCAACATTCTTTTTAACCATTCAAACTAAAGTTACGACATGCGATAAGATGATCTGTCACTTGGTGACAATGATTACGAAATAATTAAAATTACTAATTAGGTTAGGTCACCTGGAAAACAATTATACAAAAGGTCCAAATAAAACTGGTTCTTTGAACTCAATTGTGAGTTTTTTTAATTTTAAAAGTTTGACAAAATACAATACTTACATGCACCTTTGATGACAGTAAAGTGGCACTCAACTATTAGGATTCGCGTTAGATATTTTTAATACTGTGGGTTTCCATTTTCGAAATATTCGTATACAACGTGTTGTGATCCCTACTCTTTAATAAGAGTAATTAATATTTAAAAAAAAACTCAAAAAGAATAATGTCAATTAATACAAGTATTTCGTAAAAAGAAATTCATGAATATTGATTTCTTTTCTGTAGAACAATAATTAGTATAGCGCTTGGGTTAAATTTAGAACTAGGTATATATTACAAGGATTTTGATATAACCGTGAAATCCCACTGTTGTGCCGCGACAGTTGGTATGAGAGTATTAGATGGACGGTAATGTTTTAACAGTGGAAACCCTTATTTATAAATCGTCCTATATACAAAATAGTACGTTGACAATGTCTGTTTAATTGATAATAGAGGTAAGTGAGCGCAAAGTCCGATCAAACTTGAACAAACGCCAGCTGGGACTGGGACGATATATTTTGAGACTCTTAAACAAATTCTGTTAAACCGTAAAACGTTTATTTTACGAATATAAAGCTGAGGAAAGCTACGTCTTTCGTGTCTTTCAATTAAATTGGTGACTTAATATTTTTTAAAGCAAATCAAAATCATCGAAGAAAAAATCACTGAAGCAGACGGTAAATCTTTCCTATAAATTTATTTGGATAAAAGCGTGGTCAATGTCTTGAAAACTTGATTATAAATACTGTAGTAATAAACATTGTTTATTAATGAAACGATAAAACGAAGTATTTAAGAATGACTTTTACTCGAATTCCATTGAAAGCTCTTCTTATTTCGTTTAATTTTGGAAACATTGTCACTGATATAAAAATAAACATCGCTTCACAGTAAAAATTCTGAATAGTTTGTATGAAACGCGGAAAATTCTTCAGAAGATTTCATGATTCAGACTCGTAATCGAGAAAGAAATTTGCAAGGAGTTCGCGTAATGCTCGTTGACTAATTCTTGTCATTTTTCAATATTAGTATCTTACTCAATATGATAATAGGATGTTTTTATTCATATAAATAGTTTTACATAGTTTAAAATCAATTTAAATATTACTAATTCAAAGTTTAAGTTTACTTCTATATTAAACTGGTAATATAAACCACATAAATCATAAACCAAATTAATCATAAATCATACTGTAATTAATTTGATATTTTAATTAAGTACAACTAAAAGATTTGTGACCTTATTTTACTTTATTATAGGTACTAAGTATGAATGATGTAATAAGGTCATAAGACAGTCAGACTGTCACATAGAGGTTATAAATAAAAAAGGCCGATTTCACACCAGTATTTTTTTAATATTAGGTGGCAAACGAGCAAGCGGACTACATTCGTCAAATATTAATCATAACAAAAACATAGATTTTTTTATAATTATATGTAGATATGAACAAAAATAAAGCCACGTATTGAAGACACACTGTATACACACTGTATACACACTGTATACACACTGTTTACGGTCACATCACTTCTAGGTCATAGAAGATGGATTTCTTATGCTTCTTACTCGTGGATTTTGTTTGACACGGAATATGTGAACCGGTGTTTTTTTTAAGATTTAAGATTTTTGAAAAACATTTTTGATACTGATGTATGTTTTTATGTAATATTATATTTTTTAAAGGTAAATATGCGAATAGAATTAATTATAAATTAAATCAATTGTGTATAACACCTTTAATGTACATTTTTTATGTTAAGGCGCTATTGAGTTATTAAAAAAAGAGTAAAAATGGTTATACCGCTTTTAGAAAATGGATAATAATTAAACAACTGAATGAAAACAATTTTAGATGCTTTGAAAGCTATTAATATTATTATTAGTATAGAACAGAAATTATTTTCAGATATTTCGGTATATTATGTTGGCATAGCATTAAATGTCAAAGATCACTGCAGTGTAGACTACGAGGTAGGTACTTCTATGTTTTTCTTAGCGTTTTAATATCATGCTTATTTCCAAGTGCTTTTAAAATTTATTAATTAAGTAGCTTTCGCCCGCGACTCTATCCGCTTAGTATTAAAAAAAACTTGATGAGTATGTCTATGCCTATGTGTTCATCCAGGCTTCTATGCAGTCGTTGTGGCGATACCTTTTTACAAACGTCCATCCATCCATACATTTAAACATGCGCATTTATATTATTAGTAAGATTAGATAATTTATTTTAGAACACATTTGATTGCAATGTACTTATTATGTATTAAAATAACTTACTGTAATGAAACTGTATAATTTTAAGCTGCAATATCTATTATTGTTGCTATGTGTGATTTACGTTAAATTCGTTAACAGCATTGTGTTGAACTCCCTATTTCTGAATAAAGCTTTAAATATTCATTTAGAATTTTAAGGTTATATTAACTTTATAAAAAATACAAGGTTACAATGAATAACACTTGACCAGGATTAGGTGAATGACCTCGCATCACGTGTCAATGTGTACGCAGTTGTTCTATTTATAATGTAAGGGAGTACACTTGTGTAATCAGTACACACTTACACAGTACACACTCGATCTAACTCTAGCAGGTCCTTTCTTCGTATGACTTCTTTAAGCTAAAATATTGTATGAACTTTTGTATGGGTTCTTAGGATTTAACAGTTTGATTTCTATTGATTTAAACAGCATACGTAATTAGGGTTTTGTGATAGAGACAGCTTTGACTGCGACAAAAATCATCCCCGGTCTTTTATTAAATAAACTTTGTTGGCTTCTTAAAGAGTTTTATTGGTAGCATTTATCAGTAGTCATATAACACCAAGTTTATCGGTTATTTTTTTTTTTTAAATAAAACTCTTTCTTATTTACTGCAAGTAAATATAAAATCGAGGTCACTTATCATGAAAAATCAAAGCTTGCAAGCTGTCATAACAAGGCAATATAATCCGTAAAATATTGATCTTAGCGCACTTTGTTGAATGGTTATAGGAATTAACGCATTATCCACAGCTAGGAATGAAAACTAAAAGTGTGGATCATATTTCATTCATATAGTTACCTAAACCGATTCAATATGAAATATAATTAAATGTACAAGCTATGAAAAGGTTTTAAAGTAAGGCTAAGAAGGTCCATATCAAGTAAACAGAAACACGCCCAAATTTCATACGTGGCGGCCATTTTAATATTTGAATATTATTTAGTCAAAATTGTGAGAAAAAATACAGTGATATGGTAAAATAATAGTGACAAATATAATATATAAAATTCTCGTGTCACAGTTTTCGTCACCGTACTCCTCCGAAACCGCTTGACCGATTCTCATGAAATTTTGTGAGCTTATTCAGTAGGTCTGAGAATCGGCCAACATCTATTTTTCATTTTTTTTTAACTGCGCGCGGACGGAGTCGCGGGCGACAGTTAGTATTATATACTTTTCTAAGAAAAAGTGTTTTACGAAAAGCTTTTTGTTATTACGACTTTTAGCGTTAATTGTTGTTTGTCTATAATTTAGGGTTTTGATTGGTATCCCTTAAAGTCGGTATTGAATAAAATTAAATTTAAAATCCCATACCTATATGTCGACTTCGGTGGCATTTCTTGATGGTTAGCTTCTGCTGGTTGCAGGTCATTGAAGCTCGAGAAACATCTGAAAAAAGAAATGTAAAATTATACCTTTTAGAGAAATAGGTCGTGTAAACGGAACTTCTCTAAAAGCGGAGTGCGAACTGAATAATGTTTTATTAAAACTCCTAGCGGGTATTTTTGAAACTAAATCTCTTCAGTTCTTGGTAGGCTTATATGTATTATGGCATACACTTGTTAGTGACGTCATATATAATAACATATATATATATATATATATATATATATATATATATATATCAGAAAAATTCCCTGATTCTGAATATATATATATATGTCAATATCGCAAAAAATGTCGCTTAAAACAAATAGCCTTTCACCCCTCGATATGATTCATGATAATATTTTTAAAATGGAGATTATAGTTTTAGAAACTCACTTTTATTTATATTTATTAGCTAAGCAAAATTTTTATCTAAGATCAATTAACTGCGAGTAAAATATTTCGTTTTTAGTGAAGTTAGTAATATTACAAAAAAAGACGTTACACAAATTCTCAGTGAACTAAGATTTGAGTTTTAATGCAATTTGTATCACAGTCTTTTAATTTGGAAATAATTGAGACTGCAACATTAATATTAGATTTATAATTATATAAAGCATCTCCTTCTCTCTTCTCTCACCTTTAAAACAAACATGTGTACTAAAAGTTACTAAAAGCATACAAAGTTAGCATAGCTTACATCCCCTGGCTTTTCATTTAAAATAGCCTCCGCGACTTCACAATTTTCTCTCAAGGCTACACTTTTGTGAGTGACAAAAGCGAAAAACTTTAGAAAGTACGGAAGAACTCACTTTTAATTTAGACATCTTTGCCCACGGCCTTGCAACTGACTTCGCGCTTAACTTTTAGTTTATTAAGACATTTTTAATTTAACTATTCTCTTGATATAAAATACAAATAAAAAAAGGTTGTTGCTGTCTATTTTACTAGAAATTAAAACTTTAATTTGGTCAGAATTTTAGAATCGGAACATTTCATAAGAATTTAATGTAGTGTATAACAATAGCAACAAGCTTTTGTACTTTCTTGTTGAGTACGGGTTACAATTTCCCTTAGAAATACTAAATGTTGCCCGTGAGGTCGCAAAAACCCTAGGAGGGAGTCGCGGGCGGTAGCTAGTCTTTAATATATTTATTTAAAAACTAGCTGTCGCCCGCGACTCCGTCCGCGTGAAATATAAAAAAAAATATAATAAGTTTAGGTGTTCTTCCATACTACCATTTACATCTATGCCAAATTTCATCGAGATCCGTTGAACTGTTCTAGAGATACCTTCAACAAACGTCCATCCATACAAACATTCGCATTTATAATATTAGTAAGATAACTAATTCTGTAATTATAATTTAGGTACATCAATCGAGCAAGCTTATTTCGTCAAAACAAAAGACGCTCTCATAGCAATCAGGTCGAAAGCTTGTAATAGTTTAATTATTGCTCCTATACTAGATATTATGTGGGTAGCGAATTTAATTCTTTGAACATAAATGAAGCATTAAAATTGCACGGATCGCCTGAAGTGGTGTGTAAACTTAGTATAAAGACCATTATACACTAGAACTAGAACATAATAAAATAGTACTGATAAGAGTCGATATAGTTATCAATAACACTTTACAAGTGACTGACTTGTATATTGAGTGCGCAATAATCTCTCCGGCACTCGTTAACAAATTCACTAATTAATATTAAATTGATCTTGTTCTTTTATATAAGAGAAGGGACGGGAACACCGAGTTAATTAACAAGACCCGCATGTCGCATGTTATGGACATCCGCAACACCAGAGGAACTACAGATGCGTTGCCGGCCTTTAAGGAAATAGTATGTTGCAGTTATAGCCAAACCAAATAATCAACCGTAAAATCAATCCGTTTTTTAATTACTATGTAAAAAAATAATTAATGGGAGTACGAAACTGTATCAATCACACCAGAAAATGTCAGATTTTTATTGCGACATGAATGAAAAATACCCAAAATGTTGAAAAGAAACTTCAAACGCATAGAACATAACTGTCACGTTAAAGCTTTTGCGAATGAGGTTACTGGAATTTTGATTTCATTTTATATGGATAAGTTATTTTTTTCTGGTGTTTTTAATTGATGTACATAAATTGGTAGCCGTCTTATAGAAGCTTATGTCTGATAATTAAAATTTATTGATCAGTTTTATTAATTTCAGTATATATAAAAAATAAACTTTTATGCCGTCATTTCTTAGATCATAAAAGGTTAAATATTCTCAAATAGTAAAGATTCTAATATAATTTTCCTGACCGCTCTATTATTTAGATAGTCTTCGTAATTTTGTTGTCATTCAAATAATTTCTTAGTAGTGCTCATTTCAAGCCCAGATACCCTGAGATAACCTTTGCCCCACTTCCATTCTTCCGTGCGTCACTACAATTTATTAAAGTATTCAAGTTTTATAGCTTTGCTTACTGCTTATATATTTTCACAGATATGTTTCAATTGAATTTTACCAATAGAGTAAAGTTTTTTACTATTACATTTATACAAAGAATGGTTTTGTGGTGAAAAACAGAAATAAACATTCGATGTTTTCGATAGTCAGTCAGACGATGTCAGACAATTATTAAGATCTTTATGTATATAGTTTGAATTTATTACTCTTAAATTTTTCACGGAACTAACATCAAAGTGAATAAACACGTGTTTCTTGTATCGTACGTGTTTGTTTGTCAGGTTCTTTATATTTCTAAAGACTAATTTATTCCTGTTTTTAACAGGTCCAAGTGTCCATGATGACTTAATTTGTAGTTGAACAGTTACGATTGTTAATACTTTAGAGTTATCGATTCAAATTAATGAAACGTGTAAAGGCGTAAGAAGAATTGAATTCCATGTCGTTGCATATTTATATTTACTAGCAGTCGCCCGCGACTCCGGCCGCGCGGAATTACAAAAAACTTCATAAGTAGCCTATGTGTTCTTCCAGACTATGTTCTACATCTATGCCAAATTTCAGGGAGATCCATGCAGCCGTTCTGGAGATACCTTCAAACAAACATCCATCCATCTAAACATTCGTGTTTATAATATTAGTAAGTTTTATATTTGATTATTTTTTGTGTAGCATATTTTAGCAAGGTTGATTGTTTTCTTAAGCAGTTCGTTATAATGTTGTCTCAGGCTTCCCTTGTAACCAACTAAAGTCTCTGAGTAGCAGTTAGCGTTTAGGTGATTCAAGTTCCCTCTGCACTTTGATGGAATAATATTTTAAATTAATTATTTTACTGTTATTTTCAATTTAATCTTGTCCACCGAAATTATGAAATTCTGGCAAATTTCAATATGACATATATCTGATAAGATATATAATGACCCGAATTTTTCAATGTGCGAAAATTGAGATAAACGTTATCTTATCAAACAAGGTACAATTCAACCAATAAGTATATTGATATAGTTAAATATAATAGATAACTAGACAGTATTTTCCGTAATTGTCATCGATGAAAGCAGTTTTATAACATTTTAAAATTTTCACTTGTACTTCAATTCAGTCCTGCGATGGGAGATATCCAAGACTTTGTTATCAACTCATAAAAAAATATCGAAGGCTTTCCTAATTAAAACTGAGTCAAGAAAGCCTAATATTTACTTTGCTTGACTGATAATTTGATGGGAATTATCTAGCTGTTATACAATTTGCATTTAATTTTTCAAGCGCCTGTCACTTTGCACTTAGCAAATTATTTAAGGCAAGATAAAAAAACTTTTAACGACAACTGTAAATTTAATTTACGATGTACTTAAAATTAAACAGAAACTTTATTGTTTTATTCTTAAAAAAACAAATTGCTTCCTAATTTAATAACAACTTCATAATCCTTTATGGTTTATAGAAATGCTTTTATACATTTCTTATTTTATCCACGAAATATCCACTCAAGGTAAATTAATTAACAGTGGTAGACGCCAGTCACAACATCTTGTACACGAATGGGTTGACTCGCTAAATGCAATATCACGACCACACAGAAGACAGGCGTGAAGTGGAAGTTATTCCGCGTTTCGTCTGATGAATGTGCGTTCCGGTTACCTAATTTTGGTCCTCTTTGATTATATGGAAAGGCTGGGATGGGTAATATTAGATGGAGGGGAGGGCACCTAAGAAGGGGAAATATTCTCTTGCTGTGTGTCTCCTCCTCTGTCGATTTAAAGTAGGCAACGCATCTGCAATTGCGAATATCTTAGAGCAGCGGTCGCTTTGCCATTTCGAGGAATTCAGATGGACGCTATCTCGTTTGCCAACTTAATAATTAACTAAATACCATTTAATTATTTAATATTTAAGTATATAGACAAAACTAGATAATAACCTTGCTAGTAAACTAGTTAGTATGCTTTTAAATATATTAAAACAACAGTTTTAATTAAATTGAAACACATTAGAAATAATTGTTCATAATTATCTAGTGGCTCATTATTATAGTAGCGACATGTCACTTATTTAATTACAATGTCACCACTATGTTTATCAGTCAGCACGCTCTTGTTAAATAACTATATTTGTTGAGGGATTCGTTGCACGGACTAACATAGTGCAAATGGTAAAGCATTCCAGTAGCTTCTGTTTATCAGGACCTAGATATATGTTCTCTTTACATACATATTGTAAAATTATATAGTTGCCAGTAATCAGTGATTTTATAGGTACCAGGAATCTACTTATTGGAAGAAGTTTAATATATGAATATATTTAAAAAAATTGTTTTGTCTCTTTAAGGTTTGTAGATGAAACATAATTATAAGACCCTGTTTTGGCTTATTTGACAGTCGCCGTATTAAATATTATTTTGTTTTTTTTTTCTATAAATTAAAAATAATAAGTTACTAAAATAAAAATTGTCTTTGGTGTCTTCTAAAAATGATATCTAAAGAAATATGTTATACTTTATGTTTCAATTTAACTACAATCGTTACTATTTATGTACCCGGAAACTGTTCTATTTTGATACTGAGATAGTTTAAGAAGCGGCTACGAGCGTGTTGCCCGCAGCGCCCCTGACCCTGCGACCTCTTTATCTAAAGGTTACGTGCAGTTTTCAAGAAAACAACCTTTTGTGTGCAAAGAATGAAAATTCATTAATTTATATACTAATAATAATTCCTGCACGTGAAGAATTAATCACGTTTACAGAAAAGTTACGCGATAATCTAGCGTAATATACATTTGTATCTTTATTAGCGTTTATGTCATTAAGGTGCGATAATTTTAATGACTAATTGCAACCAGCCAGCACGAATTACTGTTTTTTGTTAGACTCGATTTTGCCCGCGACTCCGTCTATACGGAATTTTAAAA
The DNA here is from genome assembly GCF_912999745.1 of Papilio machaon. Classification (NCBI taxonomy): domain Eukaryota; kingdom Metazoa; phylum Arthropoda; class Insecta; order Lepidoptera; family Papilionidae; genus Papilio; species Papilio machaon. Next base: position 1,853,283 of record NC_059993.1, on the reverse strand, counting down.
TAAATAGCATTTTTTCAGATTGTTTTCTACATCTGTGCCAAATATAATTAAGCCCTTTGAGCCATTTTGAACATACCTTCTAACAAACTTCCATCCATCTAAGCATTCGCATTTATAGTTTTTTTTGTTACATTATTACACCTTTGATTGTAACTAATGTCACCGACTTTCTCTTTTTTCTCTCTCAATAAAATTGACCTAACTAAAATAAAATTCTATTTTTTATTACTGTTTTCTGTATTTCAGAATAATTTAAACTAATAATAATATACTAATTGGAGACCACGACATTGTTCACGTGGAAATGTTATTTTTGATATCGATTTTTTTTTAATTCCTACGTAATTATTTTTCTTTACCAGTTTTCTTCTTTTTCTTTTCTCTAAAAATACTGATGATGAAACTGAACTTTATTTGATATGGAAAAATAAACGACAATCGATTAATAAATAGCCACAAACAAACAAACAGATTGATAATACAGGATTGTTGGACTTTTATTCCATTGATGTAGAGGAAAGTAATTTCGGAACGTAAACAAGATAACAACTTTATATCATTATTAACCCAACTTTATCATGAGATATGCTACGATATTGTCATATTGTTGTGTCGGTTTGTGTATCATGTCTCAAAATAAAGTTGTTTTTTGTTTCAACATTTTTGTTGTGAAGAAGGAAATAAACCTGTGGCAAGTTTGAGTTTCAGCGAAATATGTTTTTTATGTATTTATTTGAAGTTAGCTACATGAAACATTGTTTCATTAATTTAAAGTAATTTTTAAACGTGTATGTTTAGAAATTTCAAAAATTATCTACTTTAGACATAGTATGTTTTGTTAGTTTGTATACAATTAATTATAAATTAAATAAAATTTATTCTTGAGACTTATAGACGTACCAAATGTCTGTTAATCGGATTAATTAACAGTTAGCTCTGATCTAGATAGGTCTTCAGAAGTCTGAAGTGGGATTAGAGGGGTTTATTATATATTAGTTGTCGCCCGCGATTCAGTCCGCACGGAATTAGTAAGTAGGCAATGTGTTCTTACATACTATGTTCTACATCTATGCCAACAAGCGAGATCCTTATTTAATGTTGGCTTGAGCCGTAAGTTTACGTCAATTTTATCAATAACTAGCTTTTACCCGCGACTCCGTCCGCGCGGAAGAAAAAAAATGCACACAAGATAAAAAAGTTCCTATGTCCGTCTCTCGTCTCATCTTGAGTTACAAATAGTGTAACTAACACGACTTTCTTTTGTATATATAGATAGTAAATAGTAAATTACATTTTACTTTTGTTTAAGCATTTATTTTTCCACATGTTTCTTTTTTTTAAAGAAATATACGTACGGAAGTCACGACAATCGTATTGAGTTCTCGTAGTCAATATAAGTAATATTGTATCGAGAATATGAAGTTACAGTTGTGGAGTAAGTCCAGCAATATGCCTTTTATTGCATTTGCTTTATACTTTTATCGTATTGTATTGGAAAACATAAACATGAACTCATGAACTGTAGATAGAATTAAACTTAAAAAACCGTACAATTCTGTTAGAAAACTTTTAAATTTTGGTGGCAAACTATTAAGCGAATACCTAAATTCGTCAAAATAGCGAAGTTATCGTTTCTCATAAACATCCGCATTTGCAGATGCGTTGCTTACTGACCCACAGAAAGACGATTTTTCTCGTTCCTATATGTCCGCTCCTCCGCCAAATTCCACTCTCCTTCCCATCCCATTCCAACATGAAAAAAAGGGGGAAGGCGTAAATTATGCCTCCGGTACGCACACTCATCGGACAAAATGCGAAATTGCTTCCACTTCACGCCTGTCTTCTGTGTGGACGTGGTATTTCACTTGGCATGTGGTTTATTTTACTTTCTTCCTCAATAAAATAAATTACATCTTATTTACATTTTTACCTCTGGTTTTCTTTCTAAAAACAGCAATAGCAATATCTTTTATTTACGGTAATATTAACATTATTTACGGTACATTAATTGTACGTTTAATTTACAAATTGAACGTAATTTATTTTTTTATTCTCACATGTTTATCAGCGCTTGCGTCAGTATGACACCGTTTCTTTGTTCTTCGTGTATTGTTTACTATATTTTGTAAATTTAAATGTACAAATACATTGGTTTTGAAATATTTTATTCAATACCTAATTACTAAATACTCCACGTTTATATTAATTCTAAATTTAATTTAAAAAATACATTTGTTTTTTTTTTTAAATATAACCTCATTATTTTTATTTTTATTTATTTATTTATATTAAACAGGGTACAAAATACAAAGTTATATTAAAAGTGTATATAAACCCATCGTGGGTTTGTCCAGACACTTTGGTACTACGCTATGAAATATAACTGAAGGTAAGTTTAGATTAATTTTTTAAACAGCAACTAAGTGAGATCGCTCATACCGTCATATACAGGGTGCACAACGGGTAATAATTATATAACGCTCAGGATTTAAGATAGTAGTCTTTAAGTGTGTTTTTTAAATTTTTGTAGTTTATGTTATTTTTAATTTCAGAAGGTAAATTATTTATTAATGTTGGAATTATATATTCTGATGTACGCATACCAAAGACATTGACATGTTCTGGAATTGACAATTTTTTATTTGTTATACTCCTAGTTGTAAGTTTATGATTAATTGGAAGCTGAATTTCATTCCGAAAATATTGTTCTACTAACAAGTTATATTCTACTTTTTTATGTACTGGAATTACTTTACAATGTTTAAATAGTTTTATAGGGTCTTTAGAATAATTCTGTTTTATTTTCGCTGGTGTTATTAATGAAGTTATTATGAAGTCACTTTCTTCACCTTTAATTGAGGTTAGAAATTCCTTATTAACCATATTATGTTTTACTACCTGTCGCCCGCGACTCCGTCCGCGCAGTTAAAAAAAAATGAAAAATAGATGTTGGCCGATTCTCAAAGATACCGGATAAGCACAAAAAATTTCATGTGAATCGGTCAAGCCGTTTCGGAGGAGTACGGTGACGAAAACTGTGACACGAGAATTTTATATATTAGATGTACAAAGTAAAATCTTTTGTTCTATTTTTTTACTTGTAGTAAATATACGTAATATGTATGTGGATCTAACATACCTGTGTAATTAATATGACCCTAGTCTCAATACAATGTAGAGGTAAAAGCAATCCATTAATGTAGCCTCGACATAAATACAACGCACACTAGTTAATTTGTATATTTAAAATTATAATAATTATTGTTTTTAATATTTATACTATCGATTCGGCCAAAGAGGTGGCAGTATGCCATCAAGACCTTTGCCTTTTTATATTGAAAAAGATAGGATAAAAAAAAAGAGAATAGCGCGAGAGTTACCATTGTAGCGCGGAAAGTGAAGAAAAGACCGAGATATAGGAATTAATAAAGTTTGATAGAAATAATTAGTGTAAATATGTTAATAGCATTTTTGGCTTCCGTGCTTGTTGTCTTCAATTTATACACAATTTTATGTCCCATTCCAAATTAACAACTAAATCTTTGTACACAAAATTCAAATTCCATACAAGACGGCTATTATGTTTTATATTTATATTTATTATTAAGTCGAAATTGTGACATATATAGATAAGTGAATTTTTTGAAATGTTCTGATGGTATCTAGACATAGTATTTTAAAAAATGTTTTCAATTTTTTTGAATTTCTTGGAAATATCGATAATTACCAATTGTATAAATTCAACATGAGTACGTGTCTACAAATAAAAAACGATATTCTAAACAGGTTACACAACTGGAATTGAATGATTTAGGTATTCAATACGTTATTCAACGACGGATACGGAATGCATAATACTGAGGCATACAGATTATTGGGGATTTATACATTTATACGATATCTTTATATGTATTAGTACGTAGTACACTTATACCTGTCATATAGTCACACTTATCGTTACTAAAGTTAGGTACTGATGTTACACGTCGAGTATTCATGCAGTCAATGCGTAGTGTTACAGAGGGACCAACGAGCAACGAGCCGCTCGATGTGAATGTTACACCTCGGAACATTACACTTCATAACATCGGTCAGTACCCAGTTTTAGATAGCAATAAGTTTATTCTTTATTAAACTAACCGTGAACTTCCATTAACAATAAACTTGTATAAAACAATAATTCTATCTCAGTTTATTCAAGTAGAATGAAAGGCACGCATTAACTTTTTATGCTCGTCTTTAGTTTGAATAAAATCTAAATTCACTGGATTCATTATAAAATTTCTTTAATTAACAAAAAACTGTTTAAAACGTCAACAGCTACTCGTAATGACAATTAAATACATGGTTTAGATTTATTATATGATTTACAACTGATGTCAATGTACTTTCTATTTCCAAAGGATTTGAAAAACAAGTTGGCGATATTACCAGTAGAACAGGCAATAATTTAATCAGAAATTACATTTAGAAAGCTTTCTAACTAGACCGGTATTTTCGTACTGAGGATGAAAGTATTATTATTAATTTTAATGACTATTTAATATTTTATTTATTACGACGACGATTTATTAATCTTAATTTTATTTATCAATGTTTTAATTTATTAAGTTTTTTAAATAACTTGTTTGTCATGAAACTCTTGTAATCTATATGTACATGTAAATACATAATATGTGCATATAAATAAATTTGGAGAATCTGTAGGTATATAATATCGAAAAAAGTATACACCACGTTTTTGCATAGCCAATAACAAAAAAACAATTTTTGTAATATTTGTCTGTCTGACTGTCTGTCCGCAAGTCCGCGTTTGTTCCGGGTAATGTCCGGAACGGCTGGACTGATTGTTATGGGACTTGAACGGGAAGATAGCTGATTTTTTTAATGAAAAAGTCGCTGGCGATCACTAGTCTTGGAATAAAACTCTTTCATTTTATTAAAATGTTTGCTATCTCCGTGTACTTGATTACATTAAACCTTGTTTTAAAAACTTGTTTCCTTTAACAACTTTCTGTTTCAAATTATTATATACTTTTGATAGTGGAAAAAAAATATTTGGATTGGATGACATGAAAATATTCACAATTATTAATAGAAATATTAACGTCCTAGTAATACTTCTTTCTATTGCGGTATAATTGATGAAGTCGTATCGTAGACGAAGTAATCCTACAGGTTTCTTATTGAGGTATGCAGTTGCTAGGAGCAACAACTTTTGCCACCGCAAGGGGACACTTTTTTCAAATTAAAAAAGAGACCTTTCGTTACAGTGTTTTTGTTCTGGTTTTAATAAATTAAAACAAACTTAATTATTTGTTACACATGTTTATATAATCTTACAATATTTAATGTTTAACATTCATTATTTTAGTCACTGTTAACGTAAATTAATAAGTTAAGTAAATTATGAAAATTTAATAAAATTTTTAATTAAATGTCGTATCTTTTTGTCTTAATTTTTTTTTCATAAAAATAACACATTATAATTATCTTAAAATTTATAAAATAACAAATAACTAAATTGGCAAGAAATGTTTAACTTCAAAACAATAAAATGTTTCTGATTTAAGTACATATTTACGTGTACAAATGTACTATTAAGTGTTAAGATAAGGAAATAAAAAACACTTACTCTGTTTCTCTTGTCTCCAAAGAGTTGTTAGAAGAGCGGGGAACAAGTGGACGGTAGCTAGATCGTGTCATCTTATACTCTTCACTAGAGTTCACTTTAAAAAACTTACATACTCGTAAACATTACAGGTTTGCTATTTGAGCACAATACAGCTGACAACCGGCGTTACTCCACGCAGTACACCAACTGATTACACGCTACTCGATTACCGATTGTTCTGTTCACATTATTTACACAAAACCTTGAGCTTATCTAAATCGTTGCACTTATCAGTTCTTTATATTATTATAAAAATAAATAAAGTATGCAGAAACTATTTACGTTTACAGTCAACAGTGAATGGGTATGAGCGATCAATAAAATTAAAAGCCGGGGTGAAAGCTCGCTGGAGGAGTTTAACCACGCCTCCGGCCCTCTTTTCAATTTAATATTTCAACTCCATCTACCGTCGAGTGGGTGAACTAAAGAGCAAGTGGCACTTGCCCTTAATTGCTTAACTTGTATTGATTTTTTAAACGTAATAAATTGTAAGTCGTGATTATCGTTTTATTCCAAATACACGTCTATATATAATCAGAAAATAATTTTATTATAAAGATATGGAATAGACTTTTTACAAAATTACGATTTCTGGAGTGCGACTCCACAATTGTTAAAATGCAAATTAAATTTAACACGTAATTTGTAACCTACATTCTGATTATTGTAGAACTCCACAGCACAATTTTAAACTAAATCAAGAAACTGATTATAATTTGCGAAAATCAGTTTGAAATTAATTATAAAAAATTTTTAGGTAAATTATTAGCCAGAGTCAAAAATATAGAAGCAATTTTGTAAAGCTTATTAAAGCTTTTAAAATTTCAGCAAAGAAGCTTTGCATCGTCATCTCTTGCTCAAGAGCCTTGTTTATTTTATTTTTGTGCCAGCTGGAATAAATTAAACGAATAAGCATGGATTTTGCTTGACTAGCAACTGACTAAATCTTTTGCAGTAATTTTAATAAAAAAATATCTCGGTTAGTTTTTACGCCTCATCGAGATAAATATGTGCACGACAATATACAGAATAAAATAAAACCTTGCATAATCTTCAGTATTGTTCTTTTAACGTACGATTAAAATTGACTTGTCTAAATTGTAAATAGACTTCTGTTGCTTCGTAAGTATATAATATACTAGCTTTTTCCCGCGACTCCGTCCGCGCAGAATAAAAAAAAAAAAGAAAACGGGGTAAAAATTATCCTATGTCCTATTCCTGGTTCTAAGCTACCTGCCCACCAATTTTCAGTCAAATCGATTCAGCCGTTCTTGAGTTATAAATGGTGTAACTAACACAACTTTCTTTTATATATATAGATGTACGTTTCAATAAATGTATCATATACTATTTTACATATATTTATCGTTAAGTTGCTCAAACTCTTTAGCAATATTATTATTTCCAACTAGAGAATGTAAGGTGCGTTGATGTTAAAACGTTCATTATAAATAAAAAAAGGTTTTCTAGTGTTTGTACTCTAGAGAATGTTGCCAAAAGGGTCCACTGAAACATTTGAAATAAAACAAATTGTTATCTCATTTTAGCAGAATAAATAATAGCGATATGTTTTTGTACAATCATTTCATTAGTGGTGCATTAAAATTCTGTGACTCTCATGTTAGCCTACGCGCAGTAGTAGCTTAAACAGTTCTTTGACGTTGGTAACATTGCTTGATGAGCGTGTGCTCTCTTTGTTTGGTGATTACAATCAAGTCGTTAATGGTTAGCCATTTTATCGTAAGGTTTATGACTTGAAGATGATATGAAGAAAATGTTTTTACGATGTATGCTTAAACGTAATTATGAAATATTTACGGCAACTCATAAACAAGAATCGAGATGCAGATAAGGAGACCTAAAAATAAAAATGATCAAATAAAATACAGAATGAATCGACGATGATTTTGTCTCCGAAAAAATTAAGTAATACTTTTTAACTATAATATAGTTTACAACTGATTCTAAATAGTTATTATTTTAGGCAACTTTTTTAGTAATCAAAACAGTACATAATACTTTTATTTTATTGTTTTTTTTTAAATAGATAAAATGTATGCGCAATAACATTCTTGACTGATAATTAAAAATTTAAATGGACTTTTTGTCTTCCTCGCTGGGCGGTTCTTGTATTTTGGGTACGCTATTTTCCTTTGTTTTTTCATCTTCGTCTTCCTTCAGGAGCTTCTCCAGTTCTTTGTCAGCGTTTAACAAGTCTTCTTCAGTTATGTCTAGGTCTGGAAAGCGTTTCTAAAAGCATAATTATAACTACATAACTCAGAGTAGCTTAATAATAACTTAAGTGACCTAGTCTAGATTGTTCTCTTCAATCGTTAAGAGGCTTGCCTTAGTAATAATGTAAGAGAAATCTACACTTAAAGACCCCATAGTGACCAATCAACATCTCCGAGTTTGGCACTACGTGTTGACCCTACGGTTTGTCCGAACTGTAACGAAATGTAGAAAATCTTTACTCGTTTTTGTTCCTTCGTTTAAGTTTAAATGTAATTTTTGTGGTTATGGAGTTTTAGATATAACATGTTATAAATTATTCAGGCTATCTTAGAACGTATTAATTTCGAGCGAGTTACTGCGTAGAACAAAATTTAATTTTAAGTGTAGTGGCGGTAGGGTATGGCTAGGCGGGGCGGCCGCCGAGGGCACCGGGAATAAGGGGGCGCAGGGCCGCAGGCACCAGGGTCGGATATAAAGGGGCGCCTGCTGTGCCCCCTAAGTTATCCTATCTTTGGAAGATTTGCCCCGACACCAAAAGGGGGCGTAGCTAAAATCTTGCCCAGGGCGCCTGAAATGCTAAAGCCGGCCCGGTACCGGGCTGTGAGGCAAGGCCTCTGGCTCAGAGGCTTTGAAATGCTTTTATACATATTTACCGTTTATTAAATTTTCATTATCTGTAATACTTAATTGAAAATTGACTGTCGATACTGTTGGTTAAAGAATATGACGCTTTTATGAACTGGTCCTTGGAACATACCTGGAGCTCCTGCAGCGTGTTTTGTATGTTTTCCTGCTGCGACCTCAACCTGCGGGGTAATGTGAACACCGTGTTGAAGAGACGTAGCATCAGCCAGCACAGTGCTGTTAGCGCACCGTACATCAGCATGGCTTTGCCCATCGACCAGTAGTCTACATTTACTTGTTGGTGCTTCATTTTACTGGGATTTTTTATTTTATATTTTGTATTTTCTTTGAATTTTTTTGTTCTTTGACGTCTTTATGATATGACTGTAAGCGGAACAATGGGCGACCCATTTCCCATCGATTGGTATGACGTGTTTGAGAATTATTTATATCATAGCGACAAACCTTGTAGAGTTGATACTTGTAATTACCCTTTCATAATGTATGTCTATATTTCTATCGCGTTTTTTTTTGTTATAATGTTGGGGTCTTTTACAATATGAATAGGATATACTATGTTATCATAACTATATTAAATAAGGTAAGCTGCTTTCTTTAAAAATTTGTACTGTATTTTTAAGTGAATTAGACGAAATGAATATAAGTTTGTAGGAGTGCACTGTATGCGGACAATACAGGATTGGGCATTGTGGCAATCATTGGGATAGGTCTACGTTCAGCAATGGACTAACTCGGGTTGATATAAGAATATAGAATAAAAAAGTAACAGTCTGCGAAATATGTATTGTATTCAGCTGGACACATTTTCGATCGATAGTGGTAGCAATTATGAGAAATAGGTACACCACGACTGGTCGAGCGACGCGCACGTGTCCAGTTCACACAGACTACAAAATCAAGGTTAATCAACAACAAAAACTATGTTAGAACTAAATTATATTTTATACTAGCTGTCGCCCGCGACTCCGTCCGCGCGCAGTTAAAAAATGGGGGGGGGGGGGGGGTTTATGAAAAATAGATGTTCGCCGATTCTCAGACCTACTGAATATGCTCACAAAATTTCATGAGAATCGGTGAAGCCGTTTCGGAGGAGTACGGGAACGAAAACTGTGACACGAGAATTTTATATATTAGATATCTTTACTTAGAAGTGAACTTTCTGGTGACTGAATATATTTTCATTACAATAACTAGTACAAAATATAATAGAAAACGTTACGCCATCTGTTAAAAGTACCGAAAATCCATGTATCGGAGATTAAACACTTTGCATAGTACATTCCCCCTTTACTTCCCTTTTCATGGCACTCTACTTAATAAGTCGCTCAAAGAACATTTTACATGAACATGTTACTTACGAGAGAGGGATTTAATCATAATTTTAAGACCATTTTTCGGGACTGGTCAAGCGCCTTATCGCATAGTGGAAAATAGGGTTTAGAACCCTATAGGGTCTAGACTTTAATTAAAAAAAGATAGTGCTTTAATAAAAATCGATTATTATAATTTGATAATTTATTAAAATAATTATTCTTTTAAAAATTCAAAAACAAAATCAACATAAATGATAACTGAACATAAAAAAACTCTACGAGAAAAAAAAATCAACAATTTATATAATACAAGGTACATACTGTATATACCACGTTGGTTTACAAAATCACAGCTTAGTAAATACAATGTGCTTTGACCATATGGTTGGTTAAAAATCTATACAAAGGTACGTGAGTTATGATAAATCTAACCGTTAGTTTCCATTGTATAACCACTATATTAAATATATATGTCTCTTTTTTTCGTATAGAAAGAGAGAGATGACATGATACACGTGAAATGCCAGTGAAAATGCATTAAATACTTTTATCAAAGCATCGTATATCTACGCTATTTCTATTGAAATGATCAAAATAAATGTTACGGTAAATAAAATTAGGAAATTACGTGTATTTATTAGATAATTTAATAATTAGACGGCATTAATGGCCCAAAACGACAATTTTTTTTTAGAAAGAATAAAACACATGGATGAAAAGAATAAAATATAAACGTAGTGACTATTTCCACTTAGCTCGTTGCGTATGGTCGCGACAGTGGAAATGAGAACTTAAACTAAGAAAGAAGTAACTTAATCGTATTTATTAAACTTCCTATTAAATAAACATAGTCCCCAGATAATTTTCGAAATAAATTTACTATAACAAAATAAACTAATTAAATTTACATAAAATTAAATAAAATATATTACTATTTTAATTTTAAGGATATACTGAAAACATTTCTTATCGCTATATTTATTGCCTTTTGTCGATATCAAATAATTATATATAAACCTTAAAATATACCATAAAAAATTGCAAGTTGCATATCTTTTAAAACACTTTAAATTTTAAATGTACTCATTTTACATTATTCCACTCCAGCGCTGGGTTACAGCCGTACTGGAATCGTCGCAGCGCAATCCAAAGTGGAATCACATTTTATTTTAAATTTTAATCGCTGGACTGGAATAATGTAAACTGTGCATTATATGTTCAAATTAATATTATTAACTAAATGTTAATAAAATTTTCTTTAATCCAAAACCTTTTAAGAAGATCCTTCAAAGAGTTATTAAATAAAAAAAACAGTTTATTAAATTATGTAGAAAACAATTTTTGACAAATACAAAAGGCCTTCTTTTTCTTACGGCTCGATGAAAATATTTTGTTTCGTTTACAAGTTACATGTCTTTTATTTAAATTAAATGCTGACCTTGATTTAAAAGAGATCGTACGATAATAATGATATGTTGATATAAACGCTATGGAATACCAAAAAAAAAATCAAAGTAATAATAATGCTTTTCAAATAACATATTACATATACGCAAATATTATAACTAGTAAAATACAGGCACATATAATATAAATCATGTACCATCGAGGAAAAAGAAATAAAAAAAAATGTTTATGGTGAGCTTTTGGTCCAAATAATCTTTACATTATCTATGATCAGGAAAATACTAGATAAAATAGTGTTGGAAAGGTAAACGTTAAATTTCCTCGGTTGTATTTTTTTTTTATATTTAATGTAATTTTCTTGGTAGGTGTTTTATTCAATTCCTAAATTGTTGAAATTTAAAAATAATCACAATAATTTTAAATATGATATAAAAAATGAAATAATTTGGTATATTCCTTGTGAGTTTGCTTCAGGCGGGCATATTCTGAATACATTCCTTGATTTGTGTCCACGCTTGCAAATTCTACAAGAAAAAATATTTATTTAAAGTCTAATTTTTTAAACCGAGAACACTGAAAGTATTTTTATATGGCAACACTAGCGAGTCTTTAAATGGTTACTTAGTTGTTCCTTATTGTAGATATTACATACTAAATCTAAACTAAGGATCGTCCTTAGTGGCCATTTGGCGATTCTGAGGATGGCAGTTAATAAGTCAAAAAGTGTTATACACAAATAATCATCATCATCAGCTCACTATACGTCCCCACTGAGGAGCTCGGAGCCTACCCTAAGTTAGGGGTGACTAGGACATAGTCAACTACACAAGCCAAGTGCAGGTTGACTTCACACATATCATTGAATTTCTTCTCAGATATGTGCAGCATCACGATGTTTTTCTTCACAGTAAGAATGATAGACCGATAAAGTTATCTGAAATTACGACAGTTCACTAGCGCCCTCCTGTCTATATAAAAAAGTGTCAAAAGCACTCTTTGTATTGTAGTTATTTATTAAGAATGAGTTTGAAACTGATACCATATTAAGACTTCAAACAGGTTGACAAGAATCTAGAAAAAGTACTTACCATTTTGTCTAATGTATGCGAAATGTGGTTTATTATCTACATACCTAAAGCTTTTTCAACTAATTATAATCTGCAACACCGTTTTTTTAATGATCGTAGGATTTTTTTTTAAATTTCGTGTTGAACTTACCTTCTTCGCAGCCTTCACCTGTAGCGTTATAAAACTAACAAGCGACTCGTGCAGGTCTCTATCTTTTTGCTTCTGGAAAAATTCTATCTCCGCTGTAGCTTTCTTTGTGAACTCTCTACAACACAGAGATATTCTCACATTAAAAAAAAAAACAAATATTTATATAATTCTGTCTGATAAAAAGACTAATTTTGTCTAATATGTGACTTATGGTCATCACAAAATGGGAGGGAGAGGAGGTAATAGAAGGCAGCTGACTCATTGAAGACACATTGATAAGCATACTTTATGTAAAAAAAAAAACATGTGAGCCGTCATGGGACGCCTGACAGATGTGAAACATCGTGTGTGTACAAGTAATATGCATAAAATATTAAATATTATAATTAAATAAATAATAATGATAATGTTTAAATAATGATAAAATAAAGATAAAATAAGGATAAAATAATTATAAAATAATGATAATAATAATAATAATAATGTATACATCAGTATAGCGTGGCGACCCGTCGCCACACCGTACACTCTACTTCACATAAAATATATATATAAGTATACCTTAGTATAGCTTGGCGACCCGTCGCCACGGCAAGCGTCGCCACGCCAACGATTCGGTTTACAAGTGATCCTATAGATATTTCACATCAAAAAATACTAATAGACTTCCTTAGAATCGGCTGGCTAGTCTGCTCTCAGATATCCTAGATATATACGTATGTCTCACTGTAGCTGCGCGTGCGCAGTGTCGATGGCCTGTCGGTCTGCGAGCAGTTTGGTGTCGAGAGCTCGGGTGCTCTGGTCGCGCACGATGTCGGGCTCCGTGGTGCCGAACAGCCGCGACATCAGCCCCGACTTGCCCGCAGCAGCTCGGTTCCGTTCAGCTATCCTAAGAAAGTAAGACTTGATAATAGCTTCTAACCACATAATTCTACGCCCGGGGAGAGCGAGAGGGCGGCATAGTGTCGCACATAAAAAAAAAACACAGAAAGGAAAGAAATTTCAGAATCTAACAGATGTAGGCCATATTGTTGGATTAACAAGCTGTACAGCAAAAACTTTTCTATGAATTGCAAATTTCTCTGCGGATCAGGATTTGATCCTAAGTGTGACAAAAGAAAACCTTGTATTTAACATGACAAATGCCCTAAAAAAAGACATTATTGTTGGATATTCTTGATGGACATTTCATCCAATAATACTTTGGAACATTACATTGACACTATTTGAATTCTTAAGATATATGTTTACCTATTGTTAAGAGTGTCATGAGCAATTTCCAAATTCCGTTGCAAGGCTTCATGGTTTGTACAAAGATGTTGCAATGCTCCTGCATAAAATAGGTATTCTTTCAACTGATCGGCCAATTGCTCTTCATCCTCGGCCATTGCATCTATACTGTCCGCTATTGAATCTGAAACAAGAATTAAATATATGTGTCATGAATTGTGAACATGATGTCATGAGTATTACATGACAATTAATAAAAGATTATAAAGTGTCATGTACTAGTCACATGTCATGATGATTAACACTTAATCATAAAACAAATTTTTCAAGCTGCAGAGACAAAAAAGAAAGAAAATAAACTTGTTAAAAGTATTTGTAAAAGTAAAAATCGGTTTCAAATAAAATATTTTATTCATAAACTGGTTTTTGATAAAACTTACCAAAGTAATGTCCGGCCTTTTGTAAACCGTCGCCCATTTCTTTTTCAATTACACTCCATTCACTAAATAACTTTCCATAATCTGCATGAAGCTTGCATAGTGCGTAATTTTTTTCTATTATTTTAGACCTGTTAATGTAAATGTCAAAATTAACAATAAAAAATTATAAACAGTTTAATAGCTGTTATGTGTACACTATTTCTTTAACAGTATTGCCAGCTTTTCATGATTTTCATAGTTTTATATAAATTTAAGAGAAATATGCGAGAGAGTATGAGTATTTATATTTTTGCTAGTAGTGGGGGGTACATCATCACCTCAATACATCCCCACTGAGGGGCTTGGAATCTACCGAAGTTGAGGTGACTAGGCCGTGGTCAATCACGCTAACCAAGTGCGGTTTGGTTGACTTCACATATCTTTGAATTTCGTTTAAGTTGTTTGTTGTTTTACTTCATTGTATGAATGTCGGATAAATATACATATATAAATCAAAAATCACATTGGTACATAGGTGGATTTGAACCAAAGACCTGCAGGTTATATGTTAAGTTTTTAACCCCTGAGCCAACAACAATTAGTGAAGGTACAGTTCATACTTCTTACCTAGTATATAGAAAGTTTCCCAAATTTGTTTCCAGCTGTTTTCCATAGTTTTTGACACTTTCAATTTCTGGATCAGGTTTTTTTAACCTTATTGATACTGAAAGTGATTTGAGCTTGTTCTCCGCCAAAAGTAAATATCCTGCAAAAAGATTAAAAAGTAAGAATTAAAAGAAGGAATTTACAATAAAAATGGTAAAACTTCGAGGAATAAAATAAGCTTTAAAGTTTTTTAATAATAATGAAACTTAACAAAGTTGCAACAACAAATTTTCAGTGAAACTTAGCAAAAATTAATCACATGTGAAATAAATCAAGTTTTTTTTATTGAATAAGCTAGCGCTTGACCACCATCCCACCTGGTGAAGAAATGATGTGGTCTAAAGATGGTATGCACTAGCTTTGTAAATACCTATTCACTCTACTCTTTAAATTTTATAAATATATATTACCACTATCAGTAATTGTTTCCCTCCAGCCATGTTCCTGTTGAAGGAAATTAATAAACTGATCATCGAAACACAATCGAGGATGAGATGCCACTCGTAAAAGGAAATTTTCTAATCCAGCCCGTCTTCTTTCAATAAATTCTGGGTCAGTTGTATCTGATTTTCGCCATGCATATAATACCTGAAAATAAAATTGATAAATTATACATTATGTAGGAAACTGAAAGTGCTTAATTTTATTTAGTATAGTTCATAACATATTTATTAAGTAACTAACAATATTCAATGCTGTAGAAAGCAAATAATGTTGTAGTAATAGTGCCTTTTTTCAAATAAACTTAGCACTAATGTGTACTTAAAACTAAATGAAAAGTTTTTATATAAACAAACCAATTACAAATATAATAATGTTGAAAAAATAAAAATGTTGTTATACATATAATTTTTTAATTTACCCGTTTCTCTGGTAGTGGTGGTATGACTACATGGGGATATTTAACTTGGAGATAATCATGTATCTGCTCAAACTCTGTGTACCTTCTCCAAATTGTGCTAATTTTTGATTGTACTAGCTTGTATTCGGGATCATTAACTCTGAAATATTTATATGCAAACCAATTAAAATGAACTTTAATAACATCAAGGCATAAGAAGAAAGGGGGCGTACATAACTAGAACGATTAAATCAATTTAACAACTTATTATAATCAAAGTTTGAAGAAAATAATCCTTTGCCTATTATGTCTATGGTATAGTAAAAAAAAGATAAAATAGTTATTAAAATGCGTAAATTTGTCAGTAAATTACTGCTAAATGTATTGTAATAAGGACGTAATTCGTTCGTGTAATAATTAAACGAACTTACTTTAGGTCAATTAGATACACCGTGTAATGATCACGTACGTGAAGTGTACCGTTTGCACGTTTCTCCGACTCCACAATAGATATATCGACGTGTTTCAACAATGTATCCTAAAATGAAACCAAGATAAAATTTATCATTTCAACAAAAGGTAAACGAGGGTAAATAAAAACAACATACCTGATTTTCAAAATCCTCCGCTATCTCTATTTCGTTGAACGATTTTGAAGGTTTAATCGGCGAATTATCCGCCGACATCATTTTTAAACGAAGAACTACAAATACAATTGAAACTTGATAGAATTAGGAATTTCTTTAAAATTATTTATTCCAGATATTACACGAAATATGACATTTGAATTTTGTGATGACTTTTAGTGACGCATGTTTAGAGTTGTGAGTGTTACCGGTTTTGCAAAAGATTTTATTGTTTTGGATTTTGGAAGTTTGAAATAAAGAAATAACGGAGAATAAAAAATAGCAATGGCGTTGTCTTTAAACTTTGTTTATCAAAATTATAAAAAAAACACATACTAAATAAAATAAAAATTGCAGGTCCGAGCCGATAGATATGTATTATTTACCCGATTTATATTCTCTGCGTGGAATTGTCAAGTTTTCAGAGGATTCCGATAGATGGCACAATTATAGTTTCACACTACAGTCAGTATCAATAATTTAAGTAAATTTATGAAGTAATTCAATCGTTATTATTACGGCAGCTGGCATATCTGATGGCATCAGCGTCGTCAGCTGCTGATTATAGATCTTAGGGGTAGGTAGTAAGGTGGTATAGGTACAGGTATTTATTTTAATTCCTAATTAAATTCTCATTCGCTGGGCCAGCGTGGTTGACTATTGCCTAGTCACCCCTAACTGGGAGGCTCCAAGCCCCTTGGTGGAGAGCTGATGATGATGAAGACCAATATGGATTGTAAATATGTATCTTAGTATTACTAAGAAGTCATCTATTTTATATTTTTACGATTCTTTCAGCTAACTCCCCGTGCCTCCGCTGGCGACGACCATGTCTGATGACCTGATTGAAATGGTAATTGGATAACAAATTGCTGGAGGAGAATTGTTTGAGCTTTTTGGAATTTTAAATGTTTAAAACTGATGCAGAGGTTTTTCGTTTAATTAGAAATAAGGAATTATTCTTCATAATATTAGCAAAGACCCAAATATTAGTTTCTTTTTCGGACATTTATTTTATAAATCGATGAATGTCGGTAAGTCACTTAGAATTCAAGATAATTTTGCTATTTTAACAAAGTAAATAACACCTGTTGCTTTCTTGAATGAATTAAATCACTTCGTTTGTTTGATTTATGAATTAATCTTGAAAATCTCATTATAATTCTGAGAACCAGGTGTGTTTAATATTTTTCACAGTATTGATATTCAAGCAGTTGTTTAACATACAATTTAAAAATAAAATAAGTGAAGAAATTTATTTAAAGCGATGTTAATTCTTATGGATTAAAGTAACCGATAAATCTTACTTATATTATAAATGCGAATGTTTAGATGGGTGTTTGTTTGAAGGTATCTCCTGAACGGCTCAACGGATCTTGATGAAATTTGGCACATATGTTGAACATAGTCTGGAAGAACACGTAGGCTATTTATTATTTTTTAATTCCGCGCGGACGGAGTCGCGGGCGACAACTAGTTGCTAATAATGTTAAAAATAGCGTTAGCTTTTTTATTTACACCCACACGAAATTGCTTTAATTTATATGAGGGTTGTAATAAATCTTTTTTTCGTTATGATTCAACGGCTACCATTTGTTTTATAACTTCGAGGGCCATTTTGCAAACAGCCAAGTTGATTGGGAGGCGCCTCATAAGAATACATTTTCATGCTAAGAGTCTTAAGCTTTATGAGAAATGTAAAATAAATTGTGATTTTTTTTAGGGCAGAATAATTTTATATTTGCAAGAAAAACTTTTTTTAGCTTTATTTCTGTATATGTTTAGGTAGATATAGTTATAATGAAGAGACATATTATGTAGTTGCAACAGTATGTTTAAATTAGACATTTTATTTTATTTGTCTTTATTTTCTGATCAATTTCGAGATAAAAGAACAAACACAGATGTAGTACGAAACTTTGCGAGATAGTATCCGTAGAGTCATCAATAAAATGTACACATGTAAGATTTGTACAGCGCCGCTAACGGGCGACAAGTACATATACACATATATTTCTTGCTAAATCTCGTGCTAGGCCCCTGATATTTGTTTTACTTACGTCATTAAAATGTAATAGAAGAAAATGAAGGAAACATTTGCGACAACTTAATTATGTAGTTCCTAATGTTGGCAAGGGAAAATAAAATTAACTAGGTACATCATAGTTAAATTAATGATGCTTTAGAAGAGAGTTTAATGAAAAAAATGGGAAGAAATGAGAAGAACGTATTATTTCTACTTTTAGTGTAGTGACCCACTGGAAGACATGAAATATTAAATAGTAGTAGTCATTTTAACAATTTCAAGTAGTTAACTTTTTGACCTAGAGAACGATAAGGTAATCTGACCCGGTGGGCAAAAGTCAAACTAAATTATGACAGCTAGCTCACTAGCGTTCCTCCTGACAAAAACTATTCGTGCTGTAGCTGTCATGCCATATTTTTTTTTTCTTTTCTGACAGAACTAACTGCGATAGTAGCGCCTCTCACTGGGCCATATATCCTTGTTTGACTCTACTTATTGGCAAATAGTTGATGATCTGTCAAAATATACTCACTTTTTTTTCGTTTTCAATTTGTTTTCAGTATCTAGTGCGGTGTATCACTACACTAACGCGTCATTAAGGATCAGCTGGAACCGCTGCTTTATTTCAATGAGCCGTAGTAATTACACTGCCGCCAATTAAGCTCCGCTCAGTAATACTCTTACATTTATAACGGACAGCTCCAGGCAATTAACTGACTTGATTGAGAGCTTTTGAAAACTCACTTCCGTCGTTCATAATTTTACACTAGGTGCAATATCGTAATAATATTTCTGTATATAAAAAATTCCATATCAGGAAAAAACGAATTCTTAGAAAGAAAGAACGATGTTCGGAGTGTTTAACACTCCGTCGTTCGGAATGAGGTCGGCATTTCGGCCTTTTAAGGATCGCTAGAAGGATGAAGATTTACTAGAGCTCCAAGTCTTAGACTGAACTTCGTGATGAAAGAATTTAAGCGAATATTTGCTATACTAAATCAATTACTTCAATTCCATATATGTTGGTCTACTAGCTATCGCCAACAACTCTGTTCGCATGGAATAAAAAAAAACATATTAAATATCCTATATGTTCCCAGACTCCCAGACTATGATCTACATCTATGCCTACTTTCATTGTGATCTGTATAGCCTTTCTGGAGATACCTTCCCAGAAATATCTATCCATCCATACATCTAAATACTCGCATTTATAATATTAGTAAGATTATAGATCTGATTTAATTATGTCGAAGTGAAGATTGAAATTATAGACTGTCGATGTCAATTAGGGCTGTCACCTCATTGGGTTTGACAAAAATTTTTCGCGGTGTCGTGGTGTTTTAAACCGTTTGTTTATTTTTGGTCGTTTACTAAAGATCAACGGCGGACATCATTCTTTTTTCGTCGTCCGTTAAGGATCAACTAGGGGACATGGTTTAATTTTCGTTGTCACATAAAAATCAACGGTGGATATTTTTGATTTTTTGTTCCGTTTTTATTGTGGCCAGTATTTGGGTTTACGTTTGTTGAATGTTAGCAACCCTATATGTCACGCTTTTGGTGTTGGGACGCCATTATCCGACATCAAACGTAATAAAATTAACAGGCCGCTCTGACGGCCATTTGTCCGCGTCCACTTAATGCCGAACATGGCTTTAAATTCATTATTGGAGGACAGATTGAAATTTTGGTGACGTATGGAAATAGAAAAAGTTTCCACTATCCGTAACACATGTGGGATATAGCCCTCTCTTTCCTTGTCTTTGAAAAAAACAGAGTTAACTATGTTTTTGTATGGATGTTTCGAGCAGTAGAAGATATGATTTAAGATAGTATATGATATTGGAATAGAAAATCTATGCTTAAAGAAACCGCATGTTTATTTTTCAAATGAATTTTAAAGTATTGGATATGAAACACCTGCGAAACCTATTTCCAATCGACGATTGCACGAACGGAATGAATTAACGAAACAACACCTGAATCTATATTTAAGCGTTAATGGTACAGATTTACGAATTTTGTGTACCAAAAAATTACACACAGTTTATTGTTATAGAAAAAAAAGAATTTAATAAAGTAGGTATCTATGTATTTATATTTAAGAAAGATTTATATATTTTTTTTAGTTCATAATCGAAGCAAAGTGGCCAGTTATATTGTTATTCCATTTTTGTTAAAGTTATTATTTACAAAATGACAACGGTGAAGTTTGTATTCCCATAAAATAATAACCTTAATAATTACGACTGGCATTAAAATTAAGAAGTAATCTGGACGTGCATAAATTCTAATTAACTCATGCTATAAAACAACACATTAAGTTGTAATTTTCACGTCCAAGTGTAAAGATGAGGCAGTTTTCTTGGTTATACGACGATTTTTTTATTTAATTTTATTAGCAGACTTCAAAATGAAAGAGGTTATCAATTCGACTGTATTTTTTTGGTAAGTTAATTTACCCTATCTAAGTTAATTTATGTTTTATATTAAAAAAAAGGACTTACCAAATGGAAAATGTAATTAATATTAATTAAGAGCTTTAGATAATGTTTATTATACATACTAATATTACTGGCATAACAAATATTACGCCTGAATCTGATAAAAGTTCGTAGAACAAAAAAGTTTATGTTACAATTTGAAATATTGATTCTATCAATTTGTTTCTTTGCCATGCTTCGTTCCGCTTAAGTTCGTGACTTACAAATTTTATTTGCTAACATCTATAATACCCCACAAGGTAATTTGATTCAGTTTTATAGGATCGTAACATCAATTTTCTCCTCGAAGGTAAGGTTCAATTTAGTCATGTTAGGTTCATAGCACTATGACTTATGACAACTCATCGCAATTTTAACTTTATTTTAAAAGCTTCTTCTTTAAAATGACATTAATGGATTTCTTCCCTTATTTTGAATACGACATTATGTTGAAATAAATTACTGATATCATCTTTTTTATCTCATTACGTGAACACCCATAATTTGTAATATATTTCGAAGATCGAAGAATTGTTATTAAAAATTATGTGTTCTTTATAACATACAGTAAGTTTCCACAGTAGAAATACTTGAACATATCGCTGTCTCTGTGTTTTCAAAGAAAATGAGAAGTACGACAACATTTTATGCAAGTTCTAGACAGTAAACTCACAATTTGCGATTTTATAACTAAATGTTGTGTGTTAATTTTGTCTCTTAAAAATTCGACGTTCCGACAATATCACATTAGCGACAGATAATAAAATTTACATTGTTTTCTTACGGACGTCACTCGTCGACGTGTCGCCAAAGTAATGAATGTCTGACTCTATGGAAAAAAAATATATCGCTGTTTTACTGTAATAGCTTGGTACAGAGTTTGAGAACTGACAACCAATAAATAACATAGTAAAGTAAACGTCAAGTTACAGGGACAGTAAGATATTTTTATTTAGCTATATTAAAATGGGCCGCATTAAAACTTTTAAAACGGAGAAAAATACTATACATAAAAACAGATAGAAGTGACATTATCGCGTTTAGCCTCGTTTTTTTTTTTCAATAAGTAATTTTATTATAATATTGATAATGTTCATTAAATAGTCTCTACACAATTTTGTATTATGAAAAATTAACAAATAATTAATTTTAATTTCAGTGTATAATTTAATTTGTTACGATTCGTTTTAGTTTTCAAATGTTGGTATGAATTACCAATGGAAAATATATTAGTGCACAGATATTTGGCTTTCTGCCACATTTGTGTTAATGAACGAGTACAAAGCATAGTTTCATTCTGACTTAAAGCAATTAGGTAAAACAAAAGCAATTATTCAATGGATATATGAATCTACTAGCGCCTGCTATTATGGCTCGTGGAATTAGTAGCTTTTGCATTATTCCAGACTGTAATCTATCTTTGTTCCAAATTTCAATATAAATTAGTTTAGCTTTTATAAAGCTACATGGTGACAACTACGGAGGTTTTAAGCAAAGGAAATCAAGGATTTAAATATTATTGAGCAGCGATATGAAACAGAATAAAAATTTATTGGATTTAATTAGCTTCGAGTAAAAAATAATACAAACTAGGCAATTACATAATTTAGTTATTTACAATAAATATTTTACATCTAAATTATTTGGCTCTAGGTTTTTCTTGTCCATGAAAATATATTTTTAATCTTCCAGTTGGCTGATTTTAGTAAGATTACTAAAAAGCTAAGTTCACATTTGTGGACATGATTACAGCTAAGGTATAATTAAGTGTATAACTTTACGGGATGTTTATGAATTATTCAAGTGCTATGAATAACTTATACTAACTTTGTATACCACAGAGCTTGAATTCTGTTCATATTCTATTACGTTTAAGCCAATAAAACTATGTAGTTTGTCACCGGCAATTATATTTACTTCTTATTTACTGTTTTTATATATTATGTGTTATAATGTGTTTATATATTTCTGTTTCCACTACCTAAATACACGTTTAAAAACAAATAGATAGAACATAGTGTGCGTTTCGTAGGCCATATTTTAGTCCAATTTCTTTCTTATAAGGAAACTAGCTGTAGCCCGCGATTCCGTCCGCGCGCAGTTAAAAAAAAATAATGAAAAATAGATGTTGGCCGATTCTCAGACCTACTGAATATGCTCACAAAATTTCATGAGAATCGGTCAAGCCGTTTCGGAGGAGTACGGGAACGAAAACTGTGAAACAAGAATTTTATATATTAGATAATGGAAGGAAGAAGGAGATTCGATGGAGGAGACTCATAGGAAAGGGAAATATTCTCTTTCTGTGCCATTCTTCCTCTGTTGATTAAAGGAGGGCAACGTATATGCAATGTCTTAGGGTAGCGGTCATTTCGCCATTTCGGCGAATTCAGGTGGCCCCTTGCTCGTTTACCACTTTATAATATAAAAAAGAACAGTATTTTACAATAGATGTTAGTAATGCCAACCCATTTCAAATATTCATGGCATAGAAAATAAGGTTCTCTTATCGTCTTTCCTCTTCTCTCACCTCCTACCATTATACCTCCTCCTACGCATCCACCTTAGAACTATAAATAGACGAGAATATCATCTGTCCTGACCCTGTTATATACTTCTAATAAAAATTATTGAAGGAAAAAAAAACTCATAAAGTCTTTGAGCACGTTTGATAAACCTTTAAATTAATTTATCTTAGCCGACATCACAGGCTCGATTCTATTTTACTTGCTTTGTGCAAATAGAAAAGCCTTTTCATTAGAGGATTGTTTCGATTTCAAAAGAAATTGTTCAAGTAAATTTCATAATATTTATGAAACTATCTCACAGCCGCACTTAGTAGTTTAAGCAATCGCTCAGTGTGGATATCTCGTACAAAAACTAAACTAAGGGATGATTTTACAGGACATTTAATGATTCTGAGTTAGGCTGTCACTGTTTAAGTTGAGATCAGACCTTGAGTATAATATCTTTTCATTTCAAACCAATTTCATTGAGGCTTTTGCTCAAACAATTTGACGATAAAGTCAATATTATATGTTTACTTGTTTGGCTTATAAGAGTTTTATTAGAAATGTTATAAACGTGGTTTTGTTGCGGATAAATCCGAACACAGAGACGTGCAAGTAACAGTCTTAGAATTAATCAGGCTAGGTACGCTCGCGACTTTGATAAATCGTTGGATAGGGCACTGAAATGAATGATGACGCTAGCAAGTTGAAACTGGTTTTAGGTTTGTTACACTACATGGAATAATTGAACTGTAAATAAACTGGCTAAAGATTAGAATAAAACTAACAGTGGTAGATGCCAGCAACAACGACATCTGTTACACGAATGGTTCGGTCGCCCGGTGAAATACGACCACAGAAGACGAAGCATAAAGTGGAAGCAATTCCGCGTTTTATCTGATGAGTGTGCGTGCCGGAGGCCTAACTTTAGTCCTCTTTTCCTTCCCACCCTTTTCTTATATGGAAAGGATGGGAAGGGGAAATGTTTTCTTTTTGTCAGTCTCCTCCTCCGTCGAATGCATCTGCAGTTGTGGATGTCTATGGGCAGCGGTCGCTTGGCCATTTCAGCGAATTCAGGCAGCGGCTTGCTGGTTTGCCACCTTTAAATATCAAAAAACTATCAGAAGGAAAAAATCTGAGATCAAATTTCATTGTCATTCTGTCATATTCATTAAAAGAGCTGTCGTCAGTGACTTTCTCCGTGCGGAGTTTAAAAAAACTGAGTTATTAGCGTGTATGTTCTTCCTGACTATGTTCTGCGTGCAAATTTCAGCGAGATTTATGCAGCCATTCTGGAGATACCTTCTAGCAAACATCCATCTATCCGTCCAAACATTCGCATTTATAATATTCGACATAGTCTTTTTAATAATGTTATTTTCCAGCAACCGTGAGATTTGACTCGCATTTTATCCGTAAATTTCAGTAACCATATTAATGTAATTTTTACAAAGAGATTAAAGTTAATAGGATCTTGTTTTACATCGTTCAACATGTTGTCGCCTTTATTAAGTTATTGTCGAATAGAACGAACAAATTTCGTTTGAAATTAACTACGTCAAGAACATGTTTGAGGAAATTGCCATCTTGACATCAATTATATCCTAATTTATGTTACGATAGAAAATTTGATGAATTACTTGTGAGTGATATAGCGTGACTTTCCATATCTGATAACAAAACATGTTCAAATCCCTCTTATTCTATTTAAATTAAACAAAGACAACGTAACAACAAACATATTTTGTACAGGTTTTTCAACAATGGAAATCTACGGTTTTTCTGTTTAAATGTTACACATATATGTAACTAGCTGTTACCCGCGACTCCGCCCGCGCGGAATAAAAGAAATGCACACAAGATAATAAAGTTCCTATGTCCGTCTCCTAGTTCTACGCTAGCTCTCCATCAATTTTCAGCTAAATCAGTTCGACCGATCTTAAGTTATAAATAATGTAACTAACACGACTTTCTTTTATATATATAGTGTTAGGACTGTTGAGGGTAGCCACACAAAAAAAAGGTTTTATAAGGAAGTATGCGCTGCTGCTCGAGGCAGTCTCTTTCCATCCGTCATTGCGGAACGTCTGACATTTTTGTTTATTTACGTTCGGTTTGAGTTTATAGTACAGCGAGGATTATTATGAAGTAGAGTTAAATTCATTATTTCGCTGTTAGTTTAATTCTTTTAAAATACTTTTGCATCAAATATCTTACAATAGAATAAAATTATAATCTGTACTGAAGAACCAAAATAGCTTTTTGACTTAGATATGTAATCTAATTTTGTTTCTTAAAAAAAAAACAGACTTTTCTGACAAGCGTCGGAGCGTAAAACATTGATTGTAATAAAAATTCGTACATTCCAACTGAATCCCTTACGGAGATATTGCGCGTTTTAAGTTAAAAAAATTATTGTTAATTTACTTACGTTGATTGATAATTCAATTACACATAATGTTAACAGAAAGGTCGTGGGAAATGTTGAATATTCCTGCATTAAAACATGCTCAAGTCTCACGATATGACTCAAGTAGAAAATAACGAGTTCGCTCAAGCAAGTTTGACAAAGTTGCTATAGCTTAAGGGGAATTTCCGAGGATTAAGGGAGGTTGGAATACTTCTTATAATTTAAAAGACATTTTCATCAAAACCCTTTCGTTATGAAAATGTTTAAAGAAGTCCATAAAAGGATCAAACGTTATTTGTATTTTTATAAGATATTTTAATCTGTTTTTCTTTTTTTAAAAGAACATTCAAACTCTTAAGAAATTATCAACAAGTATAACTTGTATTTAAGTCCCTAGAGTACCTCTCATAACCTATATTATGATTTATATAAAATTTCGTAGTAAAAATTCCAAACCGTCTCTTTCAAATATTTTTTTTTCGATTATAACTTTTTTCATCTCCTGAATGCACACGTGACCCGACTGATATTTCTTTTATTGATTTAAAAATTTATTCTTTGTAAAAACCGCAGAACTACGATGAAGCACGACTCTCTTATAGATATTTCAAAATAAAACCGCTTCAATATGGCTGCAGTGAAACTCGTAGTACTGTTATCTCTCACTTGCTCTTCAAAAAAACATAGACACCGATATGTATCAGTTAAAACCAATTTTTTTTTCCTTCAGTGCAAATCTGAATCAATTTAGACTTTAGAAGATGTGTTATTTGGTGTTTGCTCACGAGTCTCCCCCCACTGAAAGCAATACAATACCAGAAGTATTAAATATTTTTTTTTATTTATACATTTATGTAAAATTTTAAAATAGGATTAATTACACGCCAGGATACAAAATATTGTTCCCGAAACAGTTTAAACAATTTAATATTATAACTTTACATAATATAAGTCTTATGAAAACATTCAGTCAAAGTAATTCAATTCGCATTATGCCTAATATTAATTTTATAAGTAAGCCATTACAATGTTTCCATTATACTGTAGGAAGCGAGCGTCTGTTTTGAGCTTTAAATCCCAAAGGCGTCTGTCCCAATAAACGGCTATAAAAGTGAAAATGGAGTTAAATTGTAAGTCATAAATTTGTGTTACAAATTAATGTTTTACAATTTTAATAATACATTTTAAATTGTAAGACGTTTTATCGCAATCGTTATAGAAATCTGACTGAACTCGGATTTGTTTTAGAAACAATAACAGAAATATTCGTGGGCCTACGTTTAAGTATAATTAAGGCAACATTAAACTTTTGTAATATTTACGCAAAGATTTTTCTCCCTGAAGTTCCCTGTGTTATTGCAGTGTGTAAAGCTTTAATAAATAACCTTTACCAGTCTCAATATTCTTATTTAATGTTTAGTGGAAGCCTACGTTAATCTGAATATCAAGCATTTAGTTATAATAAATTCGAAAGCTTACTTCAAGTTCATCATGAATTATTTAATGGCTTGAAATTTACCTTTTTCAGCCAGTATTTTTTATCGAACCTTTTTTGTTTTTAATAAAAGAAGTTTCAAAGCAATTATTATTTTGTATCAGATTTTTAGACAAAAAGTGTTCTATTGTTTATTTTCTACTGTTACTTGTTATGCATGATGTAATATAATCACAAAAGAGAACAGACTAGCATATGAGTTCACTTACATACGAATAAATATACCAGCAAAAAACTTTACCCCTCTCCGGATCCAAATGGAAAAACATAGCAAATCTATACAGCAGGGGTGGCCAACCGATCATTTAGTCTACTCAATCACACTAAGAAAAAAAAATACGTAAAAGGTAACGGAGTGGAAGGTCCTCAGACGTAATGCTCACATTAATGTAAATAGTTATTTTAAGAAAAAAATTCACTTTTATGATTTTGCTTTAAATAAAAAAATACTACATAATTGTCTTCTGAACTATTTTGTTTCGTTTAAGATTTTTCACGCAATTTTGGATAGGCAGATCGTACAGGGTTTCGTCAGAAAATAGGTAGTAGATTTTTGGTCTAATAAAATTGACAACCTCTATCCTATAAAAACCTTATCTGGAGTAAAATGTGAGAAGAAATTAAAACCTCTGGAGTCCTTTTATTGTAATATTTTTTCTCGTGTTAACGCTTAAAAAACAAAATGACATTTCAGATGACCCTTGATTAGAAGTCAAAATCTATGAGTATAAAGTTGTTTGATTGTAACAAACAATAATAATTAATTTAATACAATAACTCAAAAGAAAACAAGATGTTATCTTGAAATTTCATTTCTGAAATACGCGTACCAAAAATATAATTGTCTCAGTTATTACAAATGTAAAAAATTTTTGTATTAAAAATTTTAGAAGTGTCTCAGCAATAGATACCCATACTAAAGTTAACAAAAGGTGGCCTAACGGTTTCAGTAAACCAATCGTAACTTAATTTACAATTCATGGATTTCTTTGAATCTCCGATTAATTTTGTTCTATTTCTTTGTAATACGTTTCAAGGAAATTAAGTGAACGCTAAATCGGAAGCTTTCTTTAATAACATTAATTTATGTACAATGCGTACCAACCTTTTAAATTAACTTACAACGTAGTTGTGTATTTCACCCGCTATTTTATATATTTTGTTGGAATTTTTAAATTTAATATGGCATTATATTCATTTCTAGTATAATAGCGGCAAAAGATTTTATAAATACTCGTAACTATTTAGGATATTCTTCTAAATATTTCGCATGAAAACTTGCGTGTGTTTTTGATTTTGTATGTTGTAATAAAAAAAAACTTTATTTTATATTCGCTTTTCCCCGCGACTTCGTCCTCCCGGAATTAAAAACTTTTTAAGTAGCCTATGTGTTCTTCCAGTGTTCTACATTTATACTAAATTTCATCCAGATACGTTAAGTCGTTCTTGACCTTCTACCAAACAACCAACCTTTCGCATTTATAATATTGTTAAGATTACTATAGAAATAAATGAAATTTGTTCATCGGTTTACATTGAAGCGTAGTAAAATAGGATTTCTCTTCGATAGGCAACGTGATACAAAATGAATTTCTTTGCCCAAATTCTCTTTGATGAAAAACTAATTTACTTATTACTCATCCTAAGTAAATATTTATAATTTAATTACCACTGAACCTATACTAAGTTGGCTAAACGTGGGTTTTTGAGATCAAAATCTTTGTTTGAAACATATTTGTTATCTCTGTTTTGTCAAAGACGGGGTTGACGCTATGTTTATACAGAGATTTTGGTATCAGAAATAAACGGTTAGTAGTCTAATTTTAAGGTTTTACGATTTGCAATGCCTTTAAAACAATGGTAAAGACTAACTGTCACATTCTGAGTCGTTTTTCGGCCAGTAATGTGGATTTTAAGAGATATGATATTTGAGCAATTAACAACTTTGAGTGTTTCATAGAGCAAACAAAATGTATAGGTATTAAAACTGCCTTTGTCTTCCTAACTCTTGGTATTTCTTAATTTTTAGTATAACCATGAAATGCCACGACCACACAGACAACAGGCGTCAAGTGGAAGAAATTCCATGTTTCGTCGCGTAGCGGTCGCTTCGCTATTTCGGCGAATTCAGGTGGCCGCTCACTCGTTTGCAATATAAAAAATGAACCAAATATTAAAAAAAAAATTTAATACAGTATACACTTTGAGACAAATCAGAGAAATTAGATATTTTACTTTAAAGCACACTAGAAATCATTCTCAAGTTTTATGGAAAGGGGTTCCTTTTATCTTAGTATAAAATATGAAAAAAGGAGAATAACATTAATACATTCAGTCAAAGTTTACTTTTATCTTTGCGTTTTGTTTAAAGATTAAAACAAGAATTAGAGGTCAGGGGAATCATTTAAATATTTTAAAAGTTAAATTTATAATTAGTTTAATTTTAAACACAGTACAAGATAGCAATAAAAAAGTAAAGAAAATTTTACTAAAATGCTTCTAAAATAACACTTTTAATATTATTTTTCGGTTAATATTTAGTACATTTTTTTTAATAAAAATGCGAATTACGAAATCTGATAAAATGAACGAATAAATATAGAGTAAATTATTATAACTATTTAGACACGAGGCAGTCCATAAAAAAATGATAATATTTTGTAGCGGAAATTAAATTTTATTTAACAGCATTGTACACAAAATAAAATGTCAACTGCATATTAATTGGCCTTTACATTTATAACTCGTCGATACGAGATTTTTAACACAATGCATTAAAAAAAAAGTACAACGCGTGTAAACGCTTTATTGTAGTCTCGTGGACAAACGCTTGTATTTTGGGACATCGTCTGTGAAATTGCTTTTTGTACTGAACATTAATTCGTGTGTTAAAATACAACATTAAAATCGTTCTGCAGTATTACTGAATTTATGAAATGAAAACTGCATGTTTTTAAAACAATGTGGCATATGAAATGAAAGTTGAAACTGTTATTATTTTTTATTGTTGATACCCAATAAGCAGACGTAACTGTTATTACAACTGCAGGAAAATCATCCAATGGAAATCTACGCTAACTTTATCAGAGAGTAAGCAGACAAGGATTAACATGTAAATCAATTACAGGTTAACCTTCGGCTTTAAACAGCAGATCAAACTTTTGTTTTAGGTAAGTAAAACTTTAACGTGAACCCATATCAATTTTTGTGACAAGTATACAGCACGTGATCATATTCAATGGATGTAAATGGCCAATAAAATTCACATTTTAGACTCTCTCTTGATACGTGACGAGGTAAAGAATATATTGTATTATGATTTTGATGGAAAATGCCTATTTTTATATATTCTAGGTAACATCAGGGATAGAATAATTGAATAACAATAGAGTAGCGTAAAATTGCTTCATCCTGAACAAAGAAGAATATACTACAGACCACTTTAGCCGTTTTGAATCAAATAAAATTGTGGTTTGACAAAGGTCTTTTTCTATATTTAGAAATTGATAGAGTCAGTATTTGTTACTTGAAAAGACGTTCTTGCACCTATATATGTTTCCAATGTTTAAAAAATTTTCTTTGGAATTATATTTCGCGAAATAAAATGCTGCTGCGACATACTTTTTCTATTGATTCGTTACTTCCTATGATGTAAATATATTGCCTTGTTATTTAGAAAAAACGATGGCATGTTTCTGTTACAGTTGTGGATGGTTATTAATTATCCTTAATAGAAAAATATGCCGAACAAGCTTGTTGAAATAAACGTTGGTCTTACGATGTAAGGAGGTGTCGTCACCAATTTAGTTACAAAACTCGTTATCCTTTATGTTAATAACATTGAAATTTCGCTTTTATTTCCATATTTTTGCATTAAAATAATATGTCATAATTATAGCGTATCACCATCTCAAAGGCCGGCAACGCATTTGCGACTCCTCTGGTATTGCAGATGTCCATGGGCGTCGATGAACACCTTGGTGTTCCCGCTGCTCGTTTGCCCCCTTCTTTTATAAAAAAAAAAATCGTTAATAATTATCAGTAATTTCAAAAATATTTCGACATACTTTAATGATGTTTGGACTTCATAAAAAAATAATCTTTCTCTATGTAGTGTTGAAAGATTATTTTAGAAAATGTTATAACTCTAGATATTATTAACAATGGAGTAAAATATGAATTAAATAAAATGTTTTTGTGCACAAATGCCTTACCTTAATCTCTTGTTAAAGCCACAAGACGTATTTACAGAATTCACCCCAACACGGAAATATATTGTTTGACATCCTGTATATGTACCCTCAAGCGTTATTAAATTGGGTCATGACAGAAATATAATTGAATTTTTATGCTCTGCTCTACGGATTTGAAATTACCGGCATTTGATTTGTCACAAAAAGTCAATCTGTTTTGTATGCTTAATAAGAATATAATTTATTTATAAATTAACTAGCCGTCGCTCGCGACTCTATAGACGCTGCTTTAAAACAATACGTAGCCTATGTGTTCTTCCAGACAGTGCTCTACATCTGTGCCAAATTTAATCAAGATCCATTAAGCCGAAGATACCTTCAAACAAACATCCATACATCAATCAATCTAAATATTCACATTTATAATATTAGTAAGATTAGTGCACATTTTTAATAATAGTTAACTTAAATCTGTTAACTGTTTATGATTGAATTATTTGCAATGCTACGCATCGTAGCAGGTCTACGCTGTAGCTTGAAACATTTTTATACTACATTATCTTCAATATTGTTATATATCTTTTTATATAGAGAATTAGAGGGAAAACTTGTCATTGTACATATATTTTGGCAGTGAAACTGGTAACAATCACACATTCATGTTCTCCAGTAAGAAATTCAATGAAAGGTACCATATCGAAAATTATATTTTTCAATAACTAGTCAGAATTGTTTATAAATTTCGATAAATCGAATAAATTCGTCATAGTCATAAATGATTGAGAGAACATTGAAGATGAAATAACAAATAACTAACACGTAAACAATTCATGTGGAACAATATAATAAATTGCTTTCCAAACAAAACATTTACATTAATTTAACAGCAATTCATATATCCCTGTCTATGTTTTTACATTTAATATTATAAGGTAGAAAAAAATAGAAGACGAGTTTTTAATTGTTCTATAATAGTATAAGTAATTCATAGCTGGAAACATTACGTTCAAGGTTCTCCTCTATACCTTATTGAATAAAGAAATTTTACTTTTTATGGCATATAATCCGGATAATGTAATCATTTATACCTTCAACATAACTTTTTGTTTTTTTTTATCTTAAAACGCATGTGAGGTATTTAATATGAACTTATAGCAAATATTTATAAAGCAAATATATCTAACTTTAACGTTAAATTAAAGAGAAGTAAAAATATGTAAAATATAATATTTGAATGTGAATTAATCAACAATTTATTACGTTTATATTATGACTAGAATTCACCCGCGACTCCGCGGGGAATTAAAAAATAATAATAAGTAGCCTATGCGTTCTTTGAGACTATGTTCTACATCTGTGCCAAATTTCATCTAGATCCGTTGAACCGTTCTGGAGATACCTTCAAACAAACATCCATCCATCTAAACATTCGCTATATCTTGTCTTGCTTACTTGTCACTATATCTGAAAAAAGAGGGATAACAATATATTTTAAATCGGGATTTCGGTCTCCGAAACCCACTGGCTATGTTATTAATTTCGAATGTGACATTAACTTTTCATGTAACGGCATTGCGCAGTGAATTCAAACACCATCCATCGTGTTCTGTACTCCTAGTACTCTCTGGCTCTGTTCCAAACTGGTTGTGTTTTGGGTTATGTCCAACCTCTACTCTATAATTGTAATGGAAGAATTCTTATATGCGTACTTTGTTATCAAATAAATACTATAATGAAATGAAATATTACGGAAGTAAACAACTTTCTTTCATACTTTATTAAAATGTTTCATTTATTTAATTCGATTGACGTAGAATTCTACTAAATTGACATTTAACAACTGTTTCCATCCCTTTCATTCTTTTTGAAAAAATAGAGGCATTAAAACAAGGGTCATAGTAGTCGATTTCTACCATTTAATCTAAAAATTGGAAAACATATTTACAACATCTTAATGGTTAAATAAAACAAAAGAGCTTATATTAATAATGTTAAAAATATTACAGTCAAAATATATGTAAAACTACATTTTGTACTTATGTTTAAGTTTGTTCGTTGTACACAGAAATCATCTCATCTCAAATTATATTTATACGTCACACTTTGGTTGTGTTATCATTTTCCATTGGAGTATTATTAAAGCTTTGAATCGAAACAGAAACTGTACCTAGAAAAGAATAATAAAATTAGAATATATTTTTAATGCATGTTAAAAATTTTTTTTTTTACTAACATCTAAATGCAAGATGCATTCAGCCAGCATTGCTACGAAATACAATGAAAAGAGGTTATTACTAACACAAGCCATTTCTCTAACTACTTATTCATACAAACAACAACAACAGTCCTCAAAAATTCGTTAATCAAAATTAACAATTTACCGAATAAGTTGTTTCGAAATCAAATACTAATTTGGGGAGCCATGTGGATTTTTGCTGAATTTTGTCATTTTGCTTGAAACTTTGAACAAACCTAGGAAAAAAGAATAAAAACAATAGTACATAGGACGACAATCATTTTAAATGAGATTATGTTAGTTTAAAGATTTTTATTTAAATAAAATTTAAATTATAGTAGGTAATTTAGTATTGTTAGTTGTTTTTATTTAGTTTTCGGGATGAAGATTGTTCGTTATAATTCTGTCTTCATTCTAAACCTACTTGATTTCATTAAATGAATTAGAAATGAGAAGTATTAAACAGTTTACACTGAAAAAGTTTTAAATGGATTGAAAACTTTTGACTGAAACTTTACTGGAACTCTCAGTGTTTCAAAATTTAAATGATTAGAACTTGAAAGTTGAAGATCGCTTTTAGAAGATTTTATTCAGTAGTAGAAATAAACTTTTTACCATATTTATGACCAACAAAAACATTGATCTTATCGTGGGTTTTTCAGAGCAAAATCCCCGTTTAAAATATACTGAAATTTCTTGAAAC
This sequence comes from Papilio machaon, assembly GCF_912999745.1. Taxonomy (NCBI): domain Eukaryota; kingdom Metazoa; phylum Arthropoda; class Insecta; order Lepidoptera; family Papilionidae; genus Papilio; species Papilio machaon. The sequence goes on along the minus strand of NC_059993.1, from coordinate 1,818,950 downwards.
TAATCTGGTACACGAATTTAACTTCAATAAATTATAATAGCAATTCCAATATCAAAAGAGGTGACGACAGTTAACGCGTTGTGTTCTAATTTTCATCTCGCTAACGTGAGATTTATTCAAATAAAAGAGGCACTACAAAAAATATAACTAACAGTTATACTAATATCGCCTCGCTATCGCATAGCGTTGATAAATTCCAAAATATTGATTATTTTAAAATTTATTTATGAACGCTTCAACGTTTAAAATTGCTCTACTGTAAAGTTGTGGTTTAAATATATCAAGTTCTTTTTGTAAAGAGGCGATATGTACTTTGTATCATTAGGTGGCAAGTTCTAATTAATTTTTTTTTTGTAGTGAAAATTTTTAAGACAATATCTGTGGATTTCGATTGTTATGACTTGTTGACACATATTGCCGTCCTTTATATTATTTTTGATGAAACAGACAATAGTATGTGTGGCAGTCGAAATAATAAGATACTTTAAAATGAATATTAGTTTTTGTACATATATATTATTTACAAAATGTTTTTTATTTTAAATATAAAAATCAACTTACTGGTTCCATTCTTCTGTGTAGGTGAATACGAATGTAGCGATCTGTCCAGATGTTGCAATTCGTACATGCCTTGTCTACGGGCGTCTTTGTCTCCAAATGCGCAACAACATTTCATGAATTGTCTGAATCCTCTTCTAAATCTAAATTTAAATATAAAGCTTAAATCATTTTTTTTACATAAATTAAAGCGATGGAAATAAAAAATATAACATCGTATAAAGCGGTGTAAGACGATATATCGGTATGTTAAGCGATGTAACGTCACATATAGATGTATCTATTTCTATCGTGTTACATCGCATCGTCATGTTACATTTTTTATTGTACTAATTCATAGCATTTTTTTTTAGAATTGTTTAGAACTTACTTAAAATTCATCCAATAGAGTATAATTGGATTTAACATTGAATTACTCATCGCTAGCCAGTAAATAGCGAGATATATCTCTTGTATGGGAGGATAATTTGTCACTTCAGGATAATTTGACGTGATGATGAAATACACGTGAAACGGAAGCCAGCACACTGCGAATATTACTACGATAACAATCATCATCTTCACAACCTGGAATTGTCATAGATCGAACATAAGTCATCATCATCATCATCAGCTTACTATACGTCCCCACTGAGGGGCTTGGTGTTACTAATAACAACTAGTCTTATAAAATACGTGAACAGTTTAAATTCCTAGTGTAAAGTTTTGTGTAAAATCAATGTACTTACGCGTCTTTTACCTTTCACATTATCAGCTTGGCGTTGAGAACTTTCTCCTATAGATTTAGAGCCCCATAGCTCTACCCCTATCCTAGCGTATGTATACGTCATAGCTATTATCGGTATAAAGTATGTCACCATCATAAATATTACATTGTAACTGGAACATAAATAAATACGTGCTTATTAGATTTTTAATAATAATCTTACTAATAAAATAAATGCGAATGTTTGGTTGGATGGATGTTTGTTACAAGGTAACTAAAGAACGGCTGCTTGGATCTCCCTGAAATTTGGCATAGATGTAGAACATAACCTGGAAGAACACATAGGTTAATAATTATGTTTTTTTCAACTTTTCGCGAACGGAATCGCGGGCGACAGCTAGTTAGATTAATATAAGTAAACACGACTTTAACAAAATTTACAGATAAAAAATAACTGTTGTTGATAATTTCACTTACATATATTCGATTTCAGATCTTGTAGTCAATCCATCAGGCCATTCAGAGTAACACACTTCCCTGAAAGAAAAGATATGTATGAAACTTGGTTCTGTATGTACACATTATAGCAATATAGACCCACAATATCTCGATAATGTATTCAAAAACACTTTGAAGGAAGAAAGTTTTTGTCACACTTTACGTGTTTATCAATTAATTAGATATTTAATGAATAGCTTGGTCAAACTTTGTCAAATATGTTTGAGTTTATTGCCTTTTAAAGGTGTCTATTAAAATTGACGTTGCCTTTAAATAGGGATGTCAAAGTTCAAATGTTTGTAGTTATTTCTTTTTAACCTTTTCAGAGTTATTATGGATTGGATTATAATTTTTTTATATCATAAGGTGGCATACGAGCAGGTGGCTATATGAAATCACCGAAATAGCGAAGTGACTGCTGCACATAGACATTCGCAATTATAGATGCGTTGCCTACCTCTAATCGACGGAGAAGGGAACGTACAGAAAGAGAAAATTTCCCCTCCCCTTTCCCATCCTTTCTTTGTATTAAAAGGCGGGAAGGGAAAGAGGACTAAAATTAGGCCACCATCACGCACACTCATCAAACTAAAAGCAAAATTGTTTCCACTTCTCGCCTTTCTTCTGTGTGGTCGTGGTATTTCACCGGGCAAGCCGGCCAATTCGTGCAACAGATGTTGTTGTTGCTGTCGTCTACCACTGCTAAATATGTGTTCTTTGATCTTTGAACTTCTTACCTTACACTACCATCAGGCAGATAGTCAAAGTCTGTTGTGAAATAGACAAGATTTGGGATGCCGATGACGGCGCTGCCGACCCAAATGGCTGTCATGATTGCAAGTGTGGCTCTTTTGCCCAGTCTAGGCCGCAAGGGGTTAACTATTGCCATATATCTGTAACAAACGATAAATATCTATTTCAGATGGAAATTGCTACATATTATAAAGTTTTGAGAGTGCAATAATGCTTTCGCCTATGTGAGCTTGGTTAAATGATATAAAGAAATTTAAAAAAAATTGAGAGGTGTCAAGGGACACCCGGATGGAACGAAGTTCCTTTCAATTAATTAGTGAAGGAACCAATGTTTATTCTATGAATAAAAAACTTAAGTCTTCAAAGAAGTACATTTTATTTCTATGAATTTTCGTTATATATTGTCACGTCGTTGCCATGGTGACGTAGCGCTCATTCTTCGTTAACATACTTACTATAGCAAAAAGTGTCGTGACAACTTTTCGTAAGAATTTTTTCCGTCTAGCCCCCTTTCACAACGCGCGATAAGGAACTTCGTTCCAATAAGGTAAACCTTAGTACATACTTACCGATCTATACTTATGACCATTAGTGTAAAAACTGAAGCAGAAATACTGACGACTGCAATGAATTGATTGAATTTGCAGTAAAAGTATCCAAAGGGCCAGTGACTGTTTAGCATGTAAACGAAGTTTATGGTAACATTTAGTGTGGAAATCATTGCGTCGGCCAAAGAAAGATTAACTAAAAAAAGAAACAACATTGAGACTTTAATGTTCCAATATAAGTATTGTGGCAGTGGAATACTATTGTTAAACTATTTTAAATTTTGTTAAAAAATTATTCATGTCTCTTTTTTCCAAAAGAGAGAATCGATATACTTTCGTGTAGGTTTCGGAACTGGGAAATTATAAGTACCTAGTAAGTAATTAGTGACAGTTCTCATTCGTCTATTAACAGCAACTATCCAGATGACGACAAAGTTTCCGAGTGTTGCAACGACCACAATTATGCAGAACAGAATTGACCATAGCACCTGTCGACCCACGGGTAACATGAAAGGTTGGTACTCCTGTAACATAAAATATTAATGTTATTCCTCATCAGAGCCCCAGGATCTATTTTATTAAAAAAACTAGTAAAATTACATAACTGAACAAAATTGAAAAATTTACATTTAGACTGCAACTGTCATCTATTTACAACCTTATTTTTCGTTAGTCTAATTATATTCTTTTTTGTAGAAATTTTTATCATTTACCATGAATTTCTGAGACTAAAATCCGTTCAAAAAAAACTGGTATCGCTGTTTTGTCAAAGATAATGACGGTATGTTTTATACCGAGATTTAGGTCTCAGAAACCAACGATTAATAAGTTAAGGAGGGGTTCGTGACTTGATTTTCGTCATTCATGTAGGCTCGGCACTCAAATTGTTCGTTAATTTACTAGCTTTTACACGCGACCGATCGCGCAGATTAAAAAAAACTTAATTATCTATTCATCCAGATTATGTTCTAAATCTATGCCGAATTTATCCGTGATTTGTTAAACCGTTCTGGAGATACCTAGTACCAAACATTCATCCACACATCTAAACTTTCGCTTGAATAATATTGGTAAGATTAATCCAAATCCAAAAGTTTTCTTACCTCTGTGTAATTTCCCGTGTCGTTTATATATCTGTTTTTATTCACATCGTAAAATGTTACAAAAAAATTATTTCCAGTGTCATTTAAATCAGATTCATCAAAAGAGGTGTTACTTGAAATTGATGCCATGATCTGTAAAAAATAAAGGAAAAAAAAACATGTTTATTTTCGCAGAAATAAAACATTTTTTTAAATAAAAGATAAAAGAAAAGAGAAAAGAAAAGCTAGTAGTTTCAGATATTACCATACGTCACGTACCACCTTTAAATGTTTAGATCCCAAAAATTTAATATGAAATTCCTTTCAGTGAGTCTTATTTTACTATTTTTTTTATAAGAGAAGGATCTAACGAGCAACGGACCGAAAATTGTTTGATCCGATGCCCATGGACATCCGCAACACCAGAGGAATCGCAGATGCGTTGCCGACCTTTAAGGAAGGTATATAATACTACTGTATGGTATTGTACTATGATAAGTTAGGCTAAGAATAATTGGAGACGTAGGTTGGTCTTTTGTTTCTATTGTTCCATATGCTATTGTATGTGAAAACAAGTAAAACAAAAAAAATATATATGTGGCTTGATTGAAGCTGGGAATTCTTAGTAGCGCCATTTTAGTTTTTATTTTGTTAGAATACTTCTCTTTTAGAAATCTATTTTAAATGTTAGACAAAAATTCAAACTATTTTAAGACGCACATTTTGAGTGCGTGATTCACATATCGACCATTTTTCATCAATTTTTTTTTTGATAAATCTAAAGATTTAGCTCGCAAAAATGTGTAGTATTATTTTATTTATTTTGGACTACTTTGGGAACGCAAATTGATGATGGTAATTTATTAAGTTTTTTATAAAAACATCATACATCTAAGTTGTCGGTATTACGAATGCTGAACGCTACATCCCGATCGCTCGTAAACACACCACTCGTGAAAAGATTTACTGTTTTTTTACAGACACGTATTATAATAAATTTTAATCTGTTGGACGTGAGATGGAAGACAATGTCTAATGGTTTCAATATGGGACTATACTCGTATATCATTTTATTTCAATGAAAAAAATGTAATGTGATAATCACAATGTCAGCCCTCTTGTATTTTACAGACAAACTAGCTAATACCCGCGATTTTGTCCTTGTGGCAAAATCCGAAAACGATACATTATTCTAGTATCAAAGGTAATCTATGAAATACCACACTTTGTTTTCACATTTGACATCGTCAGAGCAGTATTCAAAAAAGGAGCCTATAATATTCCCGCGTACGTCAGCTTTGCCATCAAAGTCCCGTCAAAATCGGACCAATTATTCCGGAGATTATCTGTAACAAATGTGGTCTTGCGGACAGTCATACAGACAGACAAAGATTTTAAAATTGGTTTTTCGTTATACATGTGTTAGAAACATGACATTTTTCCGATATTACAAAAAGACATTTTAATTTTATATGTAGATTGTGTTACAATTTTTATCTTTATTAGATCGGTTGACGTTGGGGAATTACGTGGTAATTTACATCGAAGAACATTCGGGTATATAATATTAGTAAGAATTATGTAGAACTTTATGCTATGAAATGGTGTCTTTTAAAAAAGAAATTGTAATATACTATAAATATTGGTAAAAGCAGTCAATTTCAAAGTAAATTTCAATATAAAGATTTTAATGCGACCGTACGCAAATCGCATTAAAATATGGTTTATGTTCCATTTCCTTTTTATCTAGCAATAACAGGAAGTATAATATGGTGACGTTTGACATTCTTTGAGACGCAGTATTTCTTGTAAACCACATTTATTAATTTTAAAATATTGAAGAGCATATTTAATTCTAGGTTTAATCCTATAGAAATTTTATTTTGTTTATCTTCTTGCATTCTATAATAAAAATAGTTAATGCAAGTTATTACTTTCGGGATAGAAGCATATAGAAAAAGTGGAATCTGATTTTATTTAAATTAGATACCAAGTTTATCATCGTTTTCGTAAGTACATAGCGTCGCACTTTCATTTCGTCATAACATTATTCTAATAATCAATTGTTAAAAAATAAAAATGAAGATTGGTTATTAGTTTGGGAGTTTATTCAATACAAATAAGAGTATGTATACACATGTATATATTAAGAAGAGATTTTTATAGTTAAGATTTTTATTCCATAAACACAATAATTGCACACACGACGTTTTCTTAAAAACTGTTCAATGTAGTTTTGATAAGCCGTATGTGGGATTTAACTTTGTTTATCTTCACCATAAGGTAGCTTTCATTTCTTTGCCGGTGGTTTAAGATATTTATGTTACATGATTTCATTGAAAATAAATTGTGTTTATAGTTTGTTATAAAATAAAACATGACAGAAATAGACAGATATGCTTGATCATCTTAACAACTTACAATACTTAGAAAAAAATATATAAATCGTACTTTTTAAGTTCAAAGAGTACAGAATTAAAAATATTTTTAATTCGTTTCACATACTGCTTATAATCAGGTAAACCTTTTCTTATCCATAACAAAAATGCTATCAAGAACGTCTGTTAAAACAGATAACTAGCTCCTAAAAATATATGACTTTTTTAGGAAGTTGTAATTACATTTTCTATGTTAGATTTTTTTTCTTAGACCCTTTTTTCTAAACCCATTTCAATAAGGCTGTTCCTTAGTGGAAAAAGGGTCTATTAGACTTTTTAATACAAAGTTTAACTACGTACTTCCGTTACGTATGACATCACTCACGCCCACATACGATCACTCAATTGATATTCAATGAACGGACATCTGTGTACACGGACTTCTTGGACGTGTGCCAATAGATGTCTTACCATATGTTATTATTATATTAATACTTATGAAGTTACGATAATATTTAATTCTTACTCATTTTTGTTTATATCACAGTAAGAAGTATACAGTTTAATAAGGCAATTTTCTGTTCATCTGCTGCTGTACTCAGGCGTTATTGTCTCTTTACTATGGAAAACCTAATATTTGTGAAAATTAAGTATTACATAAATGTAAAATAACAGCAGTGGAGCAAATGTTTAACTAAAATGATGCAAATTGTACTGTAACATTTGCATTTTGATTTCAATTTTCTATAAAGGTAGACTCAATTTAAATTACCGGAACTTGCTTTGTAGACCAAGACGATAAGACATGTTGCTCAAAGCTCTATTCAAGAATATTTATTACATGGTTATAGTACTTTAGAAGCCTTTGTTATTCTGCTCGTATTTTCTTCTGTATGTATTGTGGTCTGTTTTTTTCACATTTTTTTACATTATGAACTTTAACAGTGGTAGATTCCGCAATACAATATTTGTTAGGTGCACGAATGGGTTGGGTCGACCGGTGCAATACCACGATCACACAGAAGATGTGAAGTTTAAGCAATTCCGCGTACAGTCCGATGAGTGTGGTGCCGGAGGCCTAATTGAGTCCACGTTCCCTTCTCAAACTTTTCTTATAAGAAAAGCTTGGGAAGGGGAGATGGATTTGACGGAGAAGGGGACGCATAGGAAAAGGATATATCCTCTTTCTGTGTGTCCCCTCCTCTGTCGATTAATGGTAGGCAACGCATCTGCAATTGCGGATGTCTATGGGCAGCGGTGACTTCGCTATTTAGGTTGTCTCAGGTGACCGCATGCTGATGCTCCCCCCCACCTTATAATATAAAAGTAAAAAATGTAAATTTTTCATTTCGTATAAAAAAAAAACTTTTTTAAATATTAAAATGTGTACTTGAAATGAACTTAATTAGTGCAATCTTTTTTTAAAATAATTTGGTGGAAACCGTATAATAAAATACAAATAGTAATGAGTGTTAGAAATTATTTGAAATTACTATATTCTGAAATATTTATTTACTTCTCGGAACTTGTCTAAAGTGATATTTAGAAATTGACGCCTTTGATCAAACTTGAGGCGTTTGCTTTAATGTATTGCGAGAATTGATATTAATATTCAGAGGAAATGACGAACTTATTGCAAACGAAAGTTGTTACAATTTTTTTCCTTTGCTCCCTATTTAAGATGTGTTGTAAAAGATTAGCAAAAAGATTTTATACAAGGAACACATATTCAAACCAAAAATCGAATGACATATTTTTTTTTAATTTATTTTTTCTATTGTTTACTTTTGAAATATGTGAAAAAAAAATATAGTCGAAAATTGAATCAAGGACGAAAAAGGTGTTTCATTTTATAAATAGTTATTACAACATGTGTCCTTGAATTTAATTTAAATATGATTACTTACTTTATTTATTTGTTATTCCATCTTAGGACCAAGGTAGATAATATTTGAAGGTAAGTTAGTCTCGAGATGTCCAATGAAACGCAGTCATTAGTGTTTTTCATAATTTGTTTAAAATCGAACCTCATGCCACTGTCAACATTACTAGACTAGATTGTTATAAGTTGACTAGCTGTCGCCCGCGACTCCATCTGCGCGCAGTTAAAAAAACTTAATAGGGGTATGAAAAATAGATAGTAGCCGATTCTCAAACCTACTGAATACGCATATAAAATTTGGTAATAATGGGTAAAGCCGTTTCGGAGGAGTACGGTAACTAACATTGTGACATGGAAATTTTATATATAAGATAATTAATTAAAATTAGAGGAAGATAAGAAATAAATATGCGATTTATCTTTTATGACATAAGATTTATAAATTGATTTTGTTACTTTTTAAATTTAAGATAGGTCCCGCTGTTGATAAGGCTTTTTAGACAATCTGCGGTTCTAGGGTATAGTAAAATATGTGACTTTAATTTCTAGGATATGAGATCATTTTAGAAGTTATTGTTAATGATTGTTTTACTAAATTTCGCTGAATTAAATTAGTTGAAAAAATACTTCATTATAATGGAGGTCTTATGTTAGGAAAGTTATTTTAAATATGTTAAAGGACATGTCATTGCTGATAGAGATAATACAAATATTAATTTGGAAATTTATTACACACTTAAAAAGTTCCGGCCGTTACAAGATTATTAGTTTTTTCTTTACAAGCTAACAAGCGCTTGATAGATCAAACTGGTGATGTTTGTTTAAAATGTCTTGAAATATAACTGAAGTATTTATTTAAATAATATGTTTTTAATTTCCAATATTACAGCGTAAAGTTTAAAAAAAGGAATATATGATGCTTGAGCTTGTTTTTAAGAGTTCGTATGATTTCAGAGTGTTTCTTAAATTTATACTGTAAAATTAAACCACCTTTAACGTAACCTCAATAGTACAAAATAAGCAACTTGGGAATAAGATAAGTTGGGATTCCTGGGCATTCTGTTCTATACCATGGAACTCAATTTGTGTGTCAAAAATCGGTTACATACCAACAGTCACCAAGAAAAACATTTGATAGAAAAAAGAAATTGTAAAATATTTTATATATTTCTAACACGAAATACATTAATATATTTATATGCTTTTTTTAAAAAGGATGTTAGTTTAGTTTGTACGCAACATACACTATCCAGAACACATTAATTCCACTGTTAAACAATCTGTTTATAACTTTATATACCACGAGGTTTATATGACGTTCTTTCTTTTTGAGTTCATTGTTTGAAGACAAAGAAATTTAAAAGGTTATTTATTTATTTATTTATTTATAATACAATGTTAACCTAAAATACAACTATGTCCAACAAAATTATTTAAAACTAGCTTTTACCCGCGACTCCGTCCGCGCGGAATAAAAAAAAATAGAAAACGGGGTAAAAATTATCCTACGTCCGTTTCCTGGTTCTAAGCTACCTGCCCACCAATTTTCAATCAAATCGATTCAGCCGTTCTTGAGTTATAAATAGTGTAACTAACACGACTTTCTTTTATATATATAGATAGATAATTTGTCTGTAGGATCAAAAATTATATATGATTATATATGTTAGCTAACTAGCTTATTATACAAAACTCGAATTCATGACACCTTTAACCGGTGATAAAATTTTGCAGCTTAAATTAGATTTTTTTTTGTAATTTGATTTAGCTTAAAATAATTTCAACAATCTTGATGTATGATAATGTGTCTTTACCAATAAGAACTTTTTATATCGTAACCCATTGACGACTAGAAAAAATATTTATAAGCCGTATAAACTAAGTAACGTATATATTCAATGACCTATTAAACACAAAAAAGCAATACAAGTAATAAATTTTAAAGTGAGAAAAAATACTGAAATGTACAAATCAGTACAATATGCGACTATGTAAAAGCAATTTTAATCAACAAAAGCCATTGGAAGGACCGAATATATCGAAGTAAAACAATGTTCCATTTGTTTGCCATCCCTGGCCAATGATGATGTAAGAATAACAGCGGCAATCTGTTTAAGGGAGAGACAACTAATAATAATATAATAAAAGTAGCTGTCGCGAGCGACTCCGACCGCGTGGAGTTAAAAAGAACCTTAATAAGTAGTATATTTTCTTTCAGACTATATTCTATATCTGTGTCAAATTTACAACCCTTATCACTTAGAGCAGTGTTTCCCAAAGTGGGTGATAACGCCCCCTTTGAAACCTAGGAGGGGCCGATAAGGGGCCCAAAAATGGGGGCATTGAAATTAATTAAAGTAATGAAATTGTGGTTTTTAAGTTTTAGGGCTGAATAAATATTAGGGGGCTCTGAAATATAATTGTTTTTTAAAGGGGGCGGTGAAAGAAAATAAGTTTGACAACCACTGACTTAGAGGTATGAAAAATAGATAGTAGCCGATACTCAGACCTACTGAATATGAATATAAAATTTCATAACAATCGGTCAAGCCGTTTCTGAGGAGTGTGGTGTTTATAAAATATACAAAAGAATTTAAGTAATTTAATTGTACTATCCAAATATTTTCATTAAATAATAAATAAACAATTTTACTTACCTAGATTTTAGATTTGAAAATATTATTCTTATGAACATTAGACATCTTTGATTATCACTTCATTTTGATTTGTTGTTTTGCACTTTACATAAAATATTTTACTTATCACATATCTTGCATCACTATAGTAAACAAATGTTATCTTTGTTATAAATATATACTATGTTAAATATATTTTAAATAAATTATATATCATTTTACGTTTAGTGTTGACTCGACGGACTCGTATTACGGAATGAGCCTAAAACATGTTCAGTCGATCTCTTGCGCAGATTTAGAGTGCGTTTACGTATTAAATTTAGTACCATGTTATAAAATGCTTTCAACATTAAGCCTATGGTTAAATTTTTGCGAACGAACGATATTTTAATGCTGTTGAAAGATTGAAGTAACACTTTTAGCCCTTTATAGATAGGAATATTAGTTATTGCAAAAAATAAATTGACCTAATTCAGTAAAAGATTTTTTATAAGCTAATAATCATGCTTTAATTAGTATTTGTATGATTTTTTTTCAGTATTGTTTTTTTTTTGAAAATAAGAAATGAAATAAAAAAAAATTGCGATAAATAATTTATCGTATTATGACAACCGCGTGTTCTGAATTTAAAAAACAAATAAAATGAATTGTCACAGTTTATTTCAAACGATAAACGTTATCGTTAAAGTTGATTTAATAATAGAATTTAAAGTTGATAGAAACATGATAAATATAAACTGATAAGATTAAAACTAACATGAAATCGAAGAATATTTGATAGAGCAAAGTTTTCGCATATGTACTAAAATATAACGACATATATTAGATATCTATACTAATACTAGCTGTTGCCCGCGACTCCGTCCGCGCGCAGTTAATAAAAAAATGGGGGGGGGGGCCATAACCCCCATTTTTTTTTTCATAAAAATCAGCCAACATCTATTTTTCATAAAAAATAGATGTTCGCCGATTCTCAGACCTACTGAATATGCTCACAAAATTTCATGAGAATCGGTCAAGCCGTTTCGGAGGAGTACGGCAACGAAAACTGTGACACGAGAATTTTATATATTAGATTATAAAGAACAATTTGTTTGTTTGTTTTTTTTTCTTTCTTTGTTTTGAAGTACAGTACCGATTTGAAAATTTCTTTTACTGTTGGGATGCTATACTATCCTCGGGTGATAGGCTATGTTTACTAATATTTTTTTTTTAAATACGCGCGTACGAAGTCGCGGGCAACTGCTATCTTTGAAAAAGGCCTACGATATGTATTTTATCAAAATATTTTTAAATTAAGTTAACTTTCTTAATTTAAGTAAATGAGTAAAATTTTCGTCACTTCATTACAAGCCATAAAACTTGACTTACACTTAAACGCTTTCGGAAAACTTATTTCGAAGTTTCATTTCGGACTAAGTTATCGAGCAAATTTAAGTTGGTGTATTCCACTTTGAAAACTATTTGAGAATTAAACAGACTTCTTTAAAACAATTGATTGTTTCGAAGCCATATAATAAATAAAAAAATCGCAATAGAAAGAGTGAGTAATGTTACAGACAATCTGTTTAAAATGCCACGAAACAAGTATATTGTGTCCCCTGACAGTGATATATGGGCGAAACGGTGCACCGTAATACGACGGAATGAAAAAAGATCTCGTAGATTTATGCCTTGAACAAGAAAATATTAAAAAACAAGTACATGGTAGATTCAATACAGAAAGGGTGATGACATTTAACCCTAACTAAGATATAAATTACAATCGATCGCTCACCTTATTAAATGCGTTTTAGTTTTTTTTTAAAGATGACTTAAAGCCTTTAAGGGCCTTATTTCTTCCCCTCGCTACGCTAAGCTCTGTTCTTGAGAGACACTTAGTCGCAACTATTTTTACGTACCGCTAAGGACAGACTTAGTGTTACAATGATGATCCTTGTCACGTTGACAAAATTATGACATCAACTGTAAAAGTGTATAAGAAAAAAAGTTAAATAACATTTGAGTTCTAATATTATATTAAAATTTACGAGTGTATCTTGATACTTACTATAAAGTGACCTGCTTTACCTAGGTCACAAATAAAACAAAAATTGTCATTTCTCGTTTCCATGAAAACTGTACGAATTAACGTTTTAACATTTCCGTGTCTAGAATAATTACAACTCTTAGTTTTTTAATTCCTACGTAACGCGTTTTAATTAGTATTTCACGATTTTTTATTCGACGGATTTTTTTTTTAATTTGATAATGATATTTTAATACCTAGGGCTTTTATAATGTTATGTTGTATGTACAAAAAATTACTGACTTCTAATGAATAAGTGACTAACTCAAAAATACAAGAATATTCAAACTATTAACTATTTACATAGTTTTAATAAATTAAATGTAATTGCTTCAGTATTACTTAGGACAGACCTTTATTTAACATAAGTTTTAGGGTCACGGTACCCTTATAATATAGTTAAATCATTAATCGTCGTTAAACAAGTCAAAGTCGAACCTCCGATAGCTTAATGGTTTTAGTTATGGCGCACAAAACTTTAAGACCAAGGTTCCTATCTATTATTTGAAAATTCACTTTGATATTTTCTAAAAACATACTGCTATATTTGTGAAGTCTTACGAAAGCGAGATGTTTTTACAGAGATTTTGGACCCGGAAACGGAAACCCACAGTAAATTGTAAATGTATTTGTTCAGTGCCTTATTACCATTATCGTAGAATACACTAAGACACTATACATAGTAAAATTATACATCGAATTATCTGTGTATGAACACGAGTGTCTCCTGATTCATCAGTACACATATGAATAGTACAGATATTAATATTATAATTTCTGTTGTAGTCTATTTGTACCTTAAAAGAAGAGGGTAATTCGCTTATACATGTTTGTGGGATAAATAAATCTCGATAGTCATCTTTTGCATATAATTTATTTTAAAACATCACATTTCAGCGAGCTTATCACCATCTCAAAGGCCGGCAACGCATCTGCAATTCCTCTGGTATTGCAGATGTCCATGGGTGTCGATGAACACCTTGGTGTTCCCGCTGCTCGTTTGCCCCCTTCTCTTATAAAAAAAGTCTTTGCGAATGACATAAATCATTCCAATAATAAATAAATAAAATACTGAGATTTGTCACTTACAGACATATAAAAATTATTTTACAAAACATACAATATACTCTCCCACATATATGTAGTTAGGTCCTTTCCGTTGTATCCTGTAACCTAATTTGTACGTTTTTCTTAATGTTAATAACCGAGATAAAAAGTCATTATTGAAACATTCCTCATTCCTTCATAGCACAGAATACGCCCGGAATATATGAATGAAAATTAAATACAATGAAGCTATAAAAATTAGCTTTGTTTTGGTATCTAAAAGATTCTTGTACAATTATTATTGATGAAGTTATTAAAGAAATACGATTTTTTACTTCTCCTGAAAAATTTGATTTTTCCTATTACGGGGTTATTTGGTGGGGGCGTCGATATGTAATCCATTCTTTTTTATTATTCAAAGACTGTCCTACTCGTAATATTTTTTATACTACGCAGGCAATATTTTTTTTAATAATATTTTTTATATTATACAAGTTTAAATATGTCAGAAAAGTTAAACTCAATTTTTCTTATAACTTTGTGAATGTCCGAATATTGTAAGGCGCCATATGTCAAAAAGGTTGACGACACCCGTCGCTTCTGATTTAATAAACTAACTTTTTTTCTATTCTATAAAAATAACCAAATTTAATAACGAAAATGTCAATGAAATAAATAACAACTTTAAGATTATTACAGGACCTCCTTAAATTGAAATATGTTACTTAGTAATTTAATAAACAATGTTATATCAAGGTTTACTTACAAAACATTTTGTATGTAAATTTGTAAGTTTCACCTTAATGCTTAAATAAATCTTTTTTGGTGTTGACTATTTGGTAACATTTGAATAATTTGAAAAGAAAATATTCGGATTATTTGAGAATTGTCAGCGACGGTTAACAAGATAAATACATACATTTGCGGTTACAGATTTGTTGGGATTTTATAAAAAATGTACGTAATAGATGAAAGTTATGGGCGTTTTGATATTAATGGAAGTGAACGACCAAAAAAGATAAATGGAAAATGGTATAAATGAATTCTTTTCTTATTTATTTCTTCGTAAATACAAAAAATATAGGATTTTTTTCTACAATTGCCCTCCGTATCTTATAAAATATATATCGTGCCAAAAGAAATGTTTTTTCAGCTAACAGAAATTATGGTACGTTAAAAGGATGTCTATTAGGGCGATTACCTAAATCTTCGGTTTTATTTACGGCTTATTTCAAGATGAAATTGTAGGTAATTTTTATAAAAAATACTTAATCTTACATCAGAAAAGTATGTAGTTAGAAGAAAAATTCGTAATGCTTCATCTAATCTAATCTAATCTACACTTAACATTAAAGTAACTGAGAATATTAGTATACAATTTTCAATGCATTTTCATGCAAATAAAATTGTCGCATAGCGGTGACATGACAACTATATTATGTCGCAGTGGTAGAGCCAGCACGACAACGCTATTGCTAGTTTCACATGGAGGCAGATCAGTATGACAGTGCAGACGAACACTGCTATTATTTGAACGCACTCACTGCCAGTATCGTTCTATCTTGGCGTATGCTTTCAAATAATAGTAGTACTGCACTGTCGTACTACACTACCCCACTGTTTCTACGTGTGCCCCGAGTGGAACAAGCATATATTGTGTAATCTTTGGATATGCCTGACACCTGCTAGAGATTACACCTGTTTTGGAACTATAACAATTTATGTATACGACATTCGTTACGATTTCAGTCATCCTGTTGAAAAACAGGCTGTGGTATTTTATTACTGAACAATAGTTTTGATAAAGTAAAATAATTAGATTAAAAACTCTTTTTTCTTCCTTGAGATTTAAATTTATCCAATTATTATAGTGATTTTATTTATTTCACATATTACAAAAGAAAACAATAGACAAAAGAAATTATAAAAGTAAAGCATTCCATTTTTGGATTGAATTTATATTTTTTTCTATATGGCCTCTTTGCTAATTCTTGACACACCCTATAAACTACTCATCATCATTATCTTCGTCATCATCATCAACAGCCTTTATCTAACCACTGCCGGGCAAAGGCCTTTCCCAAATGTCTTCCACAGTACGCGGTCCTCCGCCTTCCGCAGCCAACTTCCCGCCGTACGAAATTAAACTACTCGTCAGCTTTACATTGTGAAAACCCATTATAAATATATGCCTAAATTTGAAACGAACATATGAGAGAAAGATTGTTTTTCTTCAAATATGATTATTGATTGGTTTAATAATTTTTTAACACTTTCACAACTAAGTGTTATTACCGTTAGGATTACACTGTACTAATATTTTTGTCAGTTAGTTTTTGTCGTGAGATAAAATGAACACATAAATATAGGAGTAGAAAACAGGAATATTCCTATTTAAGGTAACGAATGGTTTACCAGGTACAATGCGATGCATTTGGCGTCATTATTTAGCACTAAGCTTGGAACAATAAAGTCTGTGGAGTATCTTGATACTATAAAAAATATTTTGATGTATCTCTTTGTTTTATTCTGTTTAAATAACGTTGGTTTTCAGTTGTTAAAATATAAGTTAGATTTGTATACTTAAAAATATAACAATAACTAGCAGGGGCCTAATTAATATGTTATGCCTGCATTAATAATCAATTGAATAACGAAGTCTTCTTCATAATACATACTGCTCCGAATCTTGAATCTAAAAAGTAAAATTTTTTATGTGAAAATAAAATAATACTTTTACTCTACTCGAATCTTTTTCTTGTTTTATGCTCTTTTAAGACAAAACAAATTGGTGTCTCTGGCGAGAAATGTCTTCGTGTCAGGTATGTAAATGTTAACGGTAGAATTCCAGTGCCGTGGCACTTGCACACATATTGCAGTCTCTTTTTTGTCAAAGAGAAGTGAAAGGGACGACAATATGTTTGTATACAAGTTTGTCGATAATGAAAACAGTAAGCAAAAGAATGTAATAAGTAATTGAATTTCAGTGAGTATTTTTAGTTGAAGTTTTAATTAGTTACGGTAGAGGTTTGATTCTGTGAAATGAGTATGAGTAAAAGGGGATGAATTCAGATATAACGGCTGGTAGAGATGGAGTAATACGTACCATAGTATGTATTACTCCATACATCTCTACACCAACCCTTTCCCAACGGATTGATAATGTTTTGTTAAAATCTTGTAGATTTACATAAATTCATATTCGTAGACCTTGTAGGCCAGTATTTCTCAAAGTGGGCGATAACGCCCCCTTGGGGGCATTTGAAACCTAGAAGGGGGCGTTAAGGGGTCCAAAAAATGGGGGCGTTGAAATTAATTAAAGTAATGAAATTGTGGTTTTTAAGTATTAGGGGTGAATACAAAATGGGGGGCGCTGAAATATAATTGATTTTCAAAGGGGGCGGTGAAAGAAAATAAGTTTGATAATCACTGTGGCAATAAGATTTTTTTCGTATTGAAATAATTTTTACATATTTAGTTGGTACCAAAAAAGAAGTTGTATTTTCTGCTAACAGTAAATACTTTAGAGGTTAAAATGAATATTGTAGCATTTTAAATATGCTGTTATAATAATGCGTTTTCAAGTACATAATGATATAAAAATTCTACAAAGTTAAATGTCTCTATCTACTCCGTGCCAAAGTATGTCTTTGTTCAGACAACATAACCATTTAGCGGGTATGCTAAATGTTTTACCACACTAATAATACTAAAAACATATAAAACTACTGTTTCCTAACTTTTTTAACGTACATGGTAACTTTACGTTATTCTGTTTTAACCTTTTACTAAAATTAAATTTTTTGATTAATTTTTTTATTTAAAAGAGTAAATAAAATAAGACATGATATAACAACAGTTAAAGTCGAATCTACATAAGCGAGAGCCTAAGGGATATTTTTTTATTTACTCGAGTCTCGCTTATGTACGTCGTCGGAAGGGATCGAAAAATGACTCTCGCTTATAGAGGTTTCTCGCTTATCCAGGTTCAACCATAATTAATTACTTAATATAAATCAAAATTCTCTCTATAATTTTGAATCTAAATACATATTTTGTTTGTAACTATGGTTTTCGACTGAAGTGACACTTGCGTTAATATTGTTGTATTTATTTAGTCAAAGGGTATATAAGGGATGGCATTATGTAATAGAGGTGTTAGCTCAGTGGAGTTCTAGGATAGTATATAACACGTGAGGGCTTTGTCTAAGAAATATGAGTGACATAAATAAGAGACCCTCATAAAACACTGAGTAACAGTAAACCGCAAGATGACGCTACGGGTACAGGTGGTGAATAAAACTGTTTGCTACACGTGTTATCGTTTGTTATTTGACGAATAAATTTTACGTAATGAAAATTCCGAGGTTACAGTTTCTAAATAAGTTTATATATACATAAGAACAGCAGTTCTGTCAGTCAGGATGTATACCATTTGTCATGCATGTCTCAAGTGTGATATTCCGCAAAAGTTTGTTTAATAAATAATTGCTATTAAATTGTGACAGGCGTTTTGCGCGAACATACATTGTGTGTGTAAAAAAATTTCAGTAATAATAAAAGCTGGTATTTTTAATGTACAAAATATCAGTATTTAAAAGAAACCATTGCAAATATACAAAATGTGCTCGAAATAATTTACAAAAACACAGCGAAAAGTATTTTAATCAGACAGTTTTTGTGTCAATGTATGCAAATTGGAAGAGTTTTGAAACAGACGTGTAAAGTTTGAATCTTGACGTCGAAACTTACACAGTTATGTTATAACTGGCGAGAATATTTTATATTCATATTTAGTTGGTTAAAATTCTTCTGAATTCGTAAGCGTTTTTGAAGTAACTTTTTTCCTGGAACATATTAGAAAATAAGCAATAATTAATAATATATTTCTTTTTATTTCCTTTTTAATGCATTTGCTTTTCTACTACAATCGGTATTTTAATTCAAAGAATAAATTAGAAGATGTATGCGATCTTTTTATTTAAATTGGTTGAAAAATACGCGGGTTAAACTAGAAAATCTAATTTCCTTGCTCTACTTTAAAGTGTGAGAAAAATTGTAAGTGCTTCTACTACAAGAATAATTTACGGACGAAAGCTGGTAGTACTTGCACAAGTGTTTTCCTAGCGATAATATAAGTTTTATATATGTTACTAAGCGCGGAATTTATTCGATTATACATCGGAACCACCGTTAATTTTCCAAACGAAACTACCATACACATTCGGCCAGAATTCAATTACATCAATATCCATTCACTTTAATTCATCCTATGACATTTTTGATTCCATTTGTGCGCATGTTACGTTGCATCAATCACAATTTAGTCATCTTGTTTTGCAGACCGTACCACGAATAGGTATGTATAAAAGTAAAGAACTACTGTTTGTTGTTATTTATAAACTAGCTGTCGCCCGTGACTCCGTTTGCGCGGAATTAAAAAAAAAACTTAATAGGTAGCTGATGTGCTCTTCCAGACTATGTTCTAAGGTGCCTAATTTCATCAAGTAACCTTGAGTTGTTCCGGAGAAACCTTCAAACAAACATCAATCCATCCATCCATCTAAACATTCGCATTTATAATGTTAGTAAGATTTACTTGTTAAATTATTGCGCAATAAGTAATATCGATACTGCCTTTTGGATGCGATCTTAGAATCATTAGTAAACTCAATAAGTTAGTCCATTTTAATCGAGTATTAACGAATATTGAGTGTTGCTTTGTTTTAGTCCCGGGAGTGATCAATCAAGTAGTCTATTTATGCACGACATTGTATTTTTCGGTCGACTTTTAGTGGCAAAAAGCTACACAATGTTTAAAAAGGTACTTTGAGACATTGTTTACGTTTGTAAGGTCAACTACTTACCGATAATTTTTAATGTATACATTTAAATACTTAACCTATTCCGCTCAGAAGCGGCCGACATTGCACCTGACATGGACCAAACGCAGATCACAGGATATATCTAGTTGGTGGAGTTCTTTGGTCGTCCTGTGCTCAACTACGGGTCATCTAGTCACACTTAAGGTAAATATTTAGCCCCAAAAATAGTTACGTTTCTTATTACCGTTACACTAATCCTTAATTCGTTACTAAGGAATATCCTTAGCGTAGATTTCTTTCACAAAATCTAAACTAAGGTGGACCATTTAACGCCAAATAACATATCATAGTCATCCGTTTATGTAGCGTTTCCTACCTTTATTCACCAGAGGAGGGGATGCACAAAAAAGGGTATATCTCTCATTCCTACCATCCACGAAATCCACTTCCTCCCCTTTCTTAAATGAACGGTGGGAAGGAGAAGAGGATTAATAAATTTGGTCTCTGGCATGACTCTGAGTGCAAGTTATATGCACATTTAGCATTGTGTAACTATTGTTTTAAAACATTTAATTTGTACGATGTATATGTGGCGTTAGTTTAAAACCGCAGTTGTTATCAGAGGATATTAATACAGCGGTCAGCCGCACTTCGTTTTGACTTTGATAAACGATGCAGAAAACCATTTAAGTATCAACTAACAACAAGAAGTGGTATACACTTAACTTATTAAAACATAAAACAAGCATAAAACCATAAAATTACAGATAGGTATGTTTAGTTTTTGATATTCGATGTAATTCATAATCAAAGATTACTTTTAATTTTTTTTTATTAAAAATGGCTTTATGGACTTCTTGGTGTAAATTTCTTACCCACATTAACTTTAATTTTTAAAATTTCATGTTCACTTGTTCTTTTAATTTCCTTCAAAAAGTATGTAAAATAATAGTTTTAATGTATAAGTACTAATGGGACTAGTACGAATGTTAGTGACATCGCCATCATATCGTCAAACAAAATCCAACAAAATTTGTATTCAAATTTGTTCAGCGCCCTCTATCGGCGTAAAGTATACCAAAAATCTCGTATTAATTTTGACATAATTGACGTTGACGGTACGACGATGCACAAATAATCGTGCTAGGCCCACTGACGTTTCTTAAGAATGTTTCTTGCTTATCCCTTTATCTTTTAATAGTTTCAGTTTCCTAAATTTATTTGGACAAAATGTTATAAATGATTATTGTAAAAGTTAATCCTACGATTTTTTTTAATGAAAAACACATGTTTTTGTAAATTCGATGAAAATAATTACTTAAAAGTAAAACTTAAAAAAAAGCAAAACTTAAAAACAACACCTGTGTAATCCGAATAGCCAACTAAGTAACATTAGACAAGGGACACTTAGTAAATTTGTCATGTAAAAGATAGAGTATCCAACAACGATTATGTAAGACAATTTATCAACCTAATGCGTCACGACTTTTACATCTATTCTAAGCTTTGGTTACGGAACATTGAGAGTTACTTTTTATATTCGTGTTCGAGTAATTAAAGTTTCCTTTGTGATGAAAGAACATGTTGCATGATTAAAAGTAATAGGCTTCTTATCCCTGATTCTGAGTATAGTTATTAAAATTTGATATGAATTCTACCTTTTTAGAGTTCTACAGCCGAATTCCGGCATCAGGACCATCGAGGCAGTTCGTCCTGTTCTTAGGCAGTGGATGGACAGGATACACGGGGTGCTCACCTTCCGGTTAACACAGGTGCTCTCGGATCATGGATGCTTCGGCAAATACCTGCACCGGATCGGGAGGGAGCCGTCCGCGGAGTGTCACCACTGTGACGGCTGTCTAGTGGACTCCGCCCAGCACACGCTGGAGGAGTGTCCTGCGTGGGCAGTAGAGCGCCAGGATCTTATGGCCAATGTGGGCAATGATTTATCTTTACCGGCTATTGTCAGCAGAATGGTCGAAGCTGACCAAGCATGGGAGGCAGTACAAAAATTTTCTGAAGCGACCATGTCTCGCAAAGAGGAAGCGGAGAGGATAAGGGAAATAAACTCCCGCAATCCCATCCGCAGAAGTCGCATGGGGAGAAGAAGACGGGCGTACCCCCAAAACCTTCCCCCCTAGCATGACTCGAGTGGCGGGTTAGGGGAAGTCCGCCACTCAGAATGAGTAGAAGAGGGCGCGTACGGGTTCCCGCGCGCAAAAAGAGGCTTACAGTAAGAGGAGGCTGAGCCAATCACCACCGGGACGTGTTGAAGAATACATTAGTGTCCCCTCGCCCCGGTGCATGGTGAGGTAGAGGGAACCAGAGGGGTTTAGTGGGTATGCTCCCTTTCTTCCTGTCCCACTCGGGGCCAGGAACGGGGAGGAGTCCCACATACCCACGCGCCTTTCCCCAAGGCTCGTGGTATGCGTAACCGCATTCCCCTCTCTAAAAAAAAAAAAAAAGGGGTTAAGCACTTGACTTGCAATCTGCAGGTCCTGGGTTCGACTCCCGCCATGTACCAATGTGTTTTTCGATTTTCGATTTACATATGTACATTTATCCGACGTTCTTACGGTGAAGGAAAACATCGTGATGCAACCTGCACATATCTGAGAATAAATTCAATGATATGTATGCAGTCAACCAACCCGCAGGTCAGCGTGGTTGACTATGGCCAAGTCACCCCTAACTTAGGGTAGGATCCGAGCCCCTCAGTGGGGATATATAGTGAGCTGATGATGATGATGACTTCACACATGTACTTTAATTTACTATGAAGAAGTAGCCAGAGATAATTAAAAGAGATTTCTCGACTATGGACGTCGTTAAAGAAATATCTCTGTAGAAGTAACTAATTACTTCTACGAAGACGCTACGACGCTACGGCGCTACGTAGAATTTAGTTTTTTCTAATAGGAACACTATACACATATATACTTATTAAAATAATTTAACACTTCTAGAATAAGACAGGGATTTTTAATGTTATTATATTAAATAAAATTTAATATATTAGTTATTATTACATATTTTATAGAATGTTCTAAGGATGTATTATTATAGAATGTACTCGTATCATTCAATTAAATTAGGTGTTTGTAGCTTACGCTAACATAGTCGTTTATCATGTTCGACAGTAAGCTAGCTCCTACTGGATCTATGGTACATTTTATTGACAGCTAATGTCTTTATAATTAATTAGAGCTTCGTTCGAACTATACTTAAAGACTTATAGATTAGTTATGGATATCCGGTGATAGACTTAATATTGGTTAAAAAATTTCAAATCGGTTCAATAGTTTTAATACTTTAAAACGAATTGAATGAAAATAACATTATCTTTGTTGTTGATATAAATTTATGTGAATTTTCTTCTTTAATATGCTATTTGATTTTTTCTGAAGCAGCATTATTTTCCATCTAAAACATAGGTTAAACCCTTTCTCTAAGGATGCCCAAAAATGCACTGGGGATTTTTCCTTAACCTTTTCATTATTAGCTCACTAAACGTCCTCACTGACGGGCTCGGAGCCTACCCCATATAAGGGGTGACTAGGCCATAGTCATCCACGCTGGCCAAGTGCGGGTTGATTGTCTTCACACATATCATTGAATTTCTTCTCAGATATGTGCAGGTTTCATCACGATGTTTTCCTTCGTAAATGTACATATGTATATCGAGAATTGAAAAACACATTGGTACATGGCGGGATTCGAACCCAGGGCCTGTAGACTGCAAATCTAGTGGTTAACCCTTGAGCCACTGACGCTCTTTTAAGATGATGGAAAATTATTAATTCTTCTTTTGTCTTGAATCAAGATAAAATTTTAGGTAGATGGAGGCTACATTTTTATTAAATTACTATTACTTAAGCTTACGGAAGCAAAAGACCCTGACCCCACCACTCCATTACTCTCGTTTAATGACGTTATCAAATCTTATCGCTTTTTTCGACCTTCATGGCATTGTTAGTCGAGACATTTTACAACCGTCCATTTTGCTTAAGATGTTTTTGCCCTACAAAAAGGTTAAGTTCAATGAAATATATTTTATTTTGAGATATACTGACTACATTGTTATATATGTATATATATATACACATATATATATACAAATACATACTCAAATATGTATATTATACATTTGAACATGGATAAGCTAGAGTCCGTCCGCGATATTCTTTTCTTATATAGTCTTATATACAATAGGTTACTCGCTTATCCAGTTCCCTCTTAAAAGAGCAGTATAGTGGAACATAAGTCCTATAGTTTTTGAGTTTTTGAAACAATAAAGAGACGTAAAATTTTAATTAAACTTATTATATTTTGTTATTTACTTATTATGATGTATTTTGTTGCTTTTGCATTTAGCTTGTTTTCCAAAAGAATTGTTATAAAGTTTCAGGGAGCTAATACTTTGTAACATTTTCCTTGGCGCTGTTAAAAGTATGTAAGCAACTTAGAACTTGTGTAGAAGTGTAAAAGTGTTAAAATTTACGCTTTGCTTATTCCAACGAGCTCCAAAACTTTGATTTTGAAACTTACACTAACATTTTCTAAACTAAACTAAAGGAAAACCAGATATTGTACTTCAGTTCTCATACATGAGAACTGAAGTCGAAGTTATTTTTATTTATATATTTAATTTTTTTTTTCACAAATAAAGAAATAATTTAGATAAAATGTAGTAAATGTAAGGCTCCATATAAAATTATTTTAGTTATAACAAAATTTGTTAACTTCTTTTTTATTTAAATAACCGTTGGTTTCCGCGACTGAAATCTCTGTATAAAACATATCGTCATCCTTGTCATTATCCTTGACAAAACATAGATAACAAAATGTTTGAACGTTGATTTTGGTCACAAAACCTACGATCATTCAGTTATTTTAAACTACGCATTTGACACACAAACCACACAACTTGTAACCTGGATATTTTTTTTAAATCTAATAAGGTCATAGCGTACCTGAATCGGACAAAAAAAGAAAACCCTTACGATGTCAGAAATAATTTGTCTACTCTACAACTTCTTCGATAGCATCTGTTATATCTGAAAATCCGATCACGTTTTCCATTTAGTTGAGTCAGTGCGTGCGCTAACGATGCCACTGAAGTATATTTTCGAAAATTTCTTTTTAAAGCTCGCAGTTTTTTCTATACAAATAAAACAAGTTCACGGGTATTTGATTAGGCTTGTTAAAAAGGTGGTTCATACTTAACTGGTGATCGGGTAAATGGTGGGAATTTTAAACTGTAAATGCCTCTTCAAGGCAAACAGTGACTACTCAGTAAAAAAAATGGTGGGAATTTTTTCAAATAAACGTAAATACTTGATCAAGTTTGATCCGCACCTTTATTTAGCATAAGCCATGACATGTCAATAAACAATTTGACGACCATAACACTATATCACACGTATTGTCGAAAAGTTTTACTTTTTTCGACTGTGGTTTGGTTTAAATATTGTAACGAAGTTCTTTATCGCGCGTTGTGAAAGGGGGCTAGACGGAAAAAATTCTTACGAAAAGTTGTCACGACACTTTTTGCTGTAGTAAGTATGTTAACGACGAATGAGCGCTACTTCACCATGGCAACGACGTGACAATATATAACGAAAATTCATAGAAATGAAATGTACTTCTTGTGAAGACTTAAGTTTTTTATTCATAGAATAAACATTGGTTCCTTCACTAATTAATAGAAAGGAACTTCGTTCCATCCGGGTGTCCCTTGACACCTCTCAAGTTTTTTTTAATTAATATTTGGCATTACAATTCTATATTTAAATATGTTACAAATTAGTCTTTGATAAAAAACGAATTGTCCTTGCTTTTTAAGTACTTAAAGCGTTTTTCAACTTTTTATAACAAAAGACACTCAAAGGAGATGGAACAATAGTTATTCGTTATCTTTTCCTTTCAAGAACAGCTGTAGACGAGGTAAAAAAATGTATTTTAAAAATGTTCTTGCTCTGAATTCGCTGAAGATTTCAGAGGCCGTTATTATAATGTTTCTCTTAACTTTAAGTGGGAAGCAGAACATTTTTAAATCCATTTACAGTAATATAGTAGTAAAGGTACAATGTTTGGATGGATGCTTTATACCCGATAACTCCATCACAGCTAAATGAATCTGGATGAACTATAGAAAGGAGATATATTACGGTCTGGAATAAAAGCTTTGGAATAGCCTATGAGTATCATTTCTCATGGAATAATATACGGTTCCCGTGGGACTGATTTGTTTTCGTTTTTCAAATACGAAATAACTCTGAAACGAATAAAATATTGGGTGTATGGTTTTTTATTAGAAAGCGATTTTGTCGTGGGATCGTACCAATTAGTTGTTCGTAAAAATCACAGAACACATAGTTATCGTGGGTTTCTGAGCCTAAAACCTCTGTAAAAACATAACGAAACCCCTATTATTAACGTTGACAAAAGAGAGATTGATATTAATATGTTTTAAACGGAGATTTTGGTCTCGGAAACTGACAGTTAGTAGATTCTATTTCAATTTGTGACACTGAAAAGGTTAATTAAATGAATACCACACAAACAAAATGCTAAAACAAGTTTACCGCTCTTTATTATAAACGTGATCGTAATATAATATCAATTAGATAACAAAACAAAACCAATTACATTAACAACGTGTTTACCTCCAGATGTTGCTTGATTTATGGCAAATTCGACTTTAAAACTTGTTTGTTTTAAAATATTAAGAAATAGCAACAAACAAAATATTATTATTAAAGAAAATGAAACCCTATGACAATTTAGATATTAAGATATTTGATGCAAAAGTATTTTAAATAAATAAACTAACAGCGAAATAGTGAATTTAACTCTACTTCTAAATAATCCTCGCAATAGTATAAACTCAAACCGAACGTAAGTAAACAAAAATGTCAGACGTTCCGCAATGACAGATGGAAAGAGACTGCTTCGAGCAGCAGCGCATACTTCCTTATAAAACCTTTTGTGAGACTACCCTCATCAGTCCTAACAATATATATATATATATAAAAGAAATCTATGAAGTAATTAATTTGATTGTAATACAATAACTTTGAAGAATTTACTATACAAGTGTGATAATTAATGAAAGATGAAAAAAAATTGTTGTATGTCTACGTTATCTTGAGTTCTGATAATAAATTGGTTCAGAAAGTGTTTACCAATAAACCTTAAACCTTTTTGTTATTGCTTAGCTTACTGTGAGACGTCAAAGATTCAACGGAAATATTTTATCTGTTTCATTGATTAGAAAAAGATAGGCAATTTTACGCATCATCAAGTCTTAGCCTCTTTGTACACAAGCACAAGGCAACGAAAATCTTCGATACATGTATGCTTACGTCGCGTGTATCACACAACGTTTAGTTGTCGACGCGAGTCGTCTATTCGTTTTTATACATTTGCTGCTCCATTTTGAATCGCAGAAACTTTTCTCAAAACCATTAAAAAAAGTTGCGAGCGACTAGTTTTGGGAAACAAAATGTCGGCGAGACGTTTACGAACCTTTATAACATTGTATTAAGTCGCTTAGCCACTAAAATCGCCTGGATTCGAAAATTTACCTTGCCTAGTGTACAAAGGGCTTTACAGTGATCGACTTCAGCGGGTATTCTCTACGATATAGATACTCTAATAGTAATAAAACAATACTCCATGACATCGAATATTCGTTTTTATTACAAAAAGCAAAGCAATGACAATTGGGGAACGGCGGGCAATGTTCTAGTTAGTTGTTTCGTTGAGTCATTTGTTCGTAAGTGGTACATACGTTGCTGCCTTAATTTACATTGTAAGTTTGATAAATTAACCAATCCGCACTAGGCCAGCTGGGTTGCTTGTTAGTCAGTATTAGCCTAGTCATCCTTAACTTAGGATGTTGGTATACGACAAGTTTATTTTACAGTAAAAAAACACGTGCTATTATTGTACTATTTTTTATCTTCTAATATATAAAATTCTCGTGTCACAGTTTTCGTTCCCGTACTCCTCCGAAACGGCTTGACCGATTCGCATGAAATTTTGTGAGCATATTGAGTAGGTCTGAGAATCGGCCAACATCTATTTTTCATATCCCTATTAAGTTTTTTTTTAACTGCGCGCGGACGGGATCGCGGGCGACAGCTAGTTTAACTATATATTAATATGATATACATATGTATGTGTATTGGTAACTTCGACTTCATTTCGTGTGTAGCTCATTAAAACTTCACCGAAAACCGCGCAGGATTGATTCTGAATGTTTATAAATTTCAACTTTAAATGATTTGGTCGAAAGTTTATTTGTTTTGAAAATTAGTTTAGAATTTAACTTCATTGTATTTGGTTTAACATTAAAATTGAAATAACGAACGTATGCTATCGGAATAACCTAGAAATCGGAATCGGAACCTAGAAAATTGACTTTCAACGTTGGACTAGAAATGATTAATTTGAAATTTAAATTTTAACTAAGATTTGTTAATTAAAAAACAAAATTCTTCGGTCTTTACCTATGACACAGCGAAAAAATGCGAACCAAAATCGAATAAAACCTCACTGGTCAAAGCAATTAAATTGTTTAGGATTTTTGTGTTCTAAAACTTACGTACATAGAAACCCACATAACCCTGAGTCATCATCAGCTCACTATTCGACCCCACAGAAGGGCTCGGAGTCTACCTTAAGTTAGAGATGACTAGGCCATAGTCAACCACGCTGGCCCAGTGCGGGTTGGTTGACTTCACACATATCATTGAATTTCTTCTCAGATATGTGCAGGCTACATCACGATGTTTTCCTTCACTGTAAGAACGTCGGATAGATGTACATATGTGAATCAAAAAACACATTGGTACAAGGCAGGATTCGAACCCAGGACCAGCAGATTGCAAGTCAAGTGCTTAACCCCTGAGCCACCGACGCTCTTGAAACCTAAGTCAGTGAGGAAAAAATGAGTATTATTTTTAAAATCGGATTGGTCCGATTGTATTTCGTAACCGTTAGATTCGTGTTCACATAAGTACCTACGACTGCGGGCTCATTAATTGTGAATTCCCTTGTTCACTTCGCCCTACTTCATGAATTATTAATGTTACGTGAAAGCTTACGTTGTTGACTTTCCGATTTGTATGGATTTTATATGTTTTTGTTTTGTTTCGCAAAGTATTTACGTGCTTATTATATTTAATGATCATGTTGCGAAAAGCGCCCCGTTAAGAGTGAAAAAAATTATTGTTTATTAGACACATATTGTTAAATTAAATTAAATTGTTATTAAATTTGTTTATTAAATTTTTTAATTCCGTAAAAAAGACAGAAATTATATTAGAATCGGTATAAACTCAAAACATAGTTACATAGGCTGTCATTCAATAAGAGCAAACATCTTAGAGAATGAAAAAACAGATAATGTTTTCCTTTATAAGATTTGCAATTAAGTTTGCCTTAAAATTAAAGTTATCGTCTTTTGTTCCAACAATAGGTTGTTGACTAACATTAAAGTTTTATTAAGGTATATGAAACAAAACAAATTTTACTTACGTAGACAACATACTTGGATTCGAATATAAAGAGATCAGTAAAATGATTATCTTATTGTGAATAGTTATTTAAACAACGTCTTTATCTATTCTAAAAGCAGACAATAATGTATTATAATAAAATATAACGACTTAATCATAAATATTGCTTTCATTACTTTATCGTTATATGAAACATTTATACATTTTTTATAAGGTTTATTGACAGCATAAATTTATCATCGTTATCAGCCTGAGTTCGTCCACTGCTGGGCGTAGGCCTCCCTCATCGATTGTCACAATGCCCGGTCCTGTGCCGCCCGCATCCAGTGCACTCCCGAAACCTTGACCAGGTCATCGGTCCATAATAGAATACGTACAGCATAAATTACATATTATAAATTTACTCTATAACAATTAATATATAGATAAATAACATATTTAAAATATACGGAGAAAGTATGAAATAATGACTATTAACTGTTGAAAGACGTAAACATTGTAAAGCCTTTGAACTGTTTTATATTAATTAACAGCGCAAATCGAATATGCTATATAACAGTAGGAAGAATGATGGAGGTTGCGGAAAAAGCTAGTTATTTTTATGAAGGTCTGTGATGAAAGCTCTTGTTTCCCACGCCTGACATTAAAATGAGCTTCTCAATTCCTTCCATTTCCATTTCTTTAATTAATTTTTACTCACATTAAAATCTGTAATAAATAATGTATGTTATATTTTATTGTTTAAATACCATTACATTGATTAATAACTTTAAGTAATACTCGTATAGAATGTT
Organism: Papilio machaon; assembly: GCF_912999745.1. NCBI lineage: Eukaryota > Metazoa > Arthropoda > Insecta > Lepidoptera > Papilionidae > Papilio > Papilio machaon. Next base: position 1,788,648 of record NC_059993.1, on the reverse strand, counting down.
CTTTAAGTAATTTTTCTTTAGTAAAAAATTTTACAAAGTATTTATCTCCTAAATTCTTCTTATAGTAGAGTCAAAAAGAAAAGTGTTAATTTTAATAAAATGTTAAATTCATCAGACGAACTGAAAAAAAAAACTGTTTAAGTGAATAATAAATAACGATAAGCCTTAGGAAAATTTTAAATGAAATGATATTAAAAGCATCTGTAACTCCTGTTCTTTCGTAAAGTTTTTGCCTGCTTTGAATTTAAGGCGATGCGATCCTTAAAAGTTTTACTAAGATATACTCGTCACGTTCGTTTGCGGCGTGTTACTTGTGGTTATACTTTCAACTTATTTTGAGAAAAGAAAAAATATTATATAGAATTACAAAAATTATGTCAATTTGAATATTACATATTTACATACTTTTAGTACATTGTTCAAAACGTTACAAATAATGTAACGAATTTAAAGAGAAATGCCATTACTTTCTATCTCCACATTCGATACATAGTTACATATCGTTAAGTGATATAATTTCAACGAAAAGAGTTACATATCTCAGTCAGATGTAACTCTATTCATCGTATGGTTCGCTATTTTTAAACAAATTAAGACTGTATGGATGTTTGTTACAATGGTGTATATAATTCAATTTAGCAATTTTATTACAAATTAACATAGTTTTAAATGAAATCAATTAAAATATTTAAATTGATTGAATATTCTTAGTAGAGTAGGTTCATGAATTGTAAATTTAGTTCTGATTGGTTTACGTAAAGTCTCAGGATTTGTTACGTAAGGCGACTCTATTGATTTTGATTGATCAGCTAATTAAAGAAAATAGTAAAAGGAAAATGTCGTGTTTTCACCAGAACACTTGGAACAGAGAAAGGACAGACGTGGAACATGTTTCCTCTATTGATTCTAGATCATCTGTTATTTTATCTAATCTCACTAAAATTCTCAATAAATTACTTATAACAATGTACAGTCATCTTTCGACCTGAACTAGTACAAGGAATGCGACGTATTTGGTTTGAAGTCTAAAGAATTTAATTATAACGATATTCGTCCCTTTGAATACCAACAAGATCCTATTTCGCATATTCATTAATAAAACAATCCATGAAATAGAAATTAAATTAGATATGACATTCTAATTAAATATGGAAAAAATTATTTGAATCCAAATCGTATCATAATATCGTTAAAAGATGGCGAAAGAAGGTTTACTGTTATCTGCAATATTATCCATATATAAGACTACACCCTCCTTGTTTACAATTTACACCTATGCTAACTGAATTAGACATTCACTATGAGAGACAAAAAAAAATTATTCGTTTTTTTTTTTAATTCGGTCCCTAAAGAAGAGTCTAACAAAGAGTTATCAACAATTTAATCAATGAATTTGAAGTATAGATGCAAAAATATGTACAAGCATTAATTTTTTAGCATACAAGCGCACTCAGCAAAATGATTGCATGTGACATAGAGACGTGCGTGTAATGAAGTGTGGCCGAGTTCTTGCCAAGAACGTGTTACGTCCTCACATCATTTATCAGAGATTTAGGTGACGGGCGACGGTGGCGTTAATCCAAATGGAATATCATAGTAAATATGATGCGTATTACGAAAAATATTAATATTTTCATAATTTATTATATATATTGATACAAATCGAAGAAGAAAAATACTCTTCAATGTGACTGTTCGTGAGATTTAAATATCTGGCTATTAAATTATTTAAACTTTCGTGAAATATGATTAATTAACTAGCTGTCGCTTGCGACTTCGTCCGTGCAAAGTTAAAAAATACTTGATGTGTTGCCTATGTGTTCTTCCAGATTTTGTTCCATGTTAGGGGTATAAAAATTAGATAGTAACCTATATTCAGACCTATTGTATATACATATAAAATTTCATAAAAATTGCTCTTGCCGTTTCGGAGGAGTATGGTAACAAACTTTGTAACACGAGAATTTTATATATAAGATATATAAATGGTTAAACACTCACGCATTTGTCCGGTGTCGGCTCCAATTTAAACTTTCCATAAATCTTTTTTAATGAACTTTATACCTCATTGTTAAATAATACAAAAAGAACTCGCAAATTCTTACAGATGTTATTGTTTAAGAAATTGCTACATTGAGTAGAAAACCTCTTTAGCAGCCGCATTCGGAATTCGATTTAGTTAAATCGTAGCAAAGTCTTATCTGAGCGTTGGAACAGTTGCCATAATGAAGTTCTAAAGTTGAATGTTTTGTTTGAAGGTTTGCCAGAGCTTGTTACATTTGTAGTTTAAGAGAAACCATATACCGCAAATACAGTTTCGCTTATTATATAAATTTAGTATCACTTTCTGAATATTCCTAAAGTTTTGGAATTACGTTTCATGATAGTTAACTAAAATTATTACTTACACATGGGCACAGAAAGGGGGGCTAGGGGAGAGGCAGCTGCCCACACCCTTAGAGAATTGAAAAATCCAAAATAGATGTAAAAAGTACTTCCAATAAAACCATATTAATGGTAACACTCCCCATATACTTATATACATTTTAAACGAATACGAGAACTCGAACAAAGAATATTATCTTAGATCAAGCATGATTTAATGATAGAATTAAATAACTCGTTACGTTTTTATCTAGTAAATTATTTCCTTTGTAGAGAAAACAAATCATTCTTTTCTCCAGATGCCGTGCGTCGGTAAATCGAAAAAGGATTTAACAAAAGATTTTCATTTTCTCCTTCAAGAGATAAGACTGTAGATTCATTGATCAACTGTCGATACAATGACTCGACTCACTCAGGTACATGGCAATACATCATTAACTGATATACTTTCCGGCCAAAAGGACTAGTATCCAGGCCAGAAAATATAAAAAAAAAACTTGAGAGGTGTCAAGGGACACCCGAATGGAACGAAGTTCCTTTCTATTAATTAGCGAAGGAACCAATGTTTATTCTATGAATAAAAAACTTAAGTCTTCACAAGAAGTACATTTTATTTCTATGAATTTTCGTTATATATTGTCACGTCGTTGCCATGGTGAAGTAGCGCTCATTCGTTGTTAACATACTTACTATAGCAAAAAGTGTCGTGACAACTTTTCGTAAGAATTTTTTCCGTCTAACCCCCTTTCACAACGCGCGATAAGGAACTTCGTTCCAAAAAATGATAGTACTTTAAATGAGATGAATAAAAAAATGTAAAATCTTTTTAACTTACACATGGCTCGATATTTGATAATCTTTCTTAAAAGTGATACAATCATATCAAATAATGCATAGATAAATTAACTAACAACAATTTTTTATGGTACATTCATGTCAACAAGAAAGAACGGCATCAATATGAAAAATTAAGGAAACACTTGATGATACTTGATAAATAATTATAGTTGTATTCCGTTACAAGGATTTAGATAATATTGAAAATAAACGATTGTAAATTACAGTCACGTGCAAACAGAAATGATTTCGTTTACTAAGTCATTTCCTTTTCTTTTTGTTTGTCATTTTAGGAAATGTACCATTATTGTGTTCAATGACCGAATACGCGCTGAAAGCTACGCGCATTTTAATCGAATTAGAGAAATGTTTTGTTCTTGTACATTTTTATTTTACTTTATGGATAGGTGAATGAACCTTTACCTCCTTACATTAAATTAATTTTATTACCGATAGAATATGTCGGAATCTAGCTAAAGAACCTAATTTTTCTTATTGTCTGTCCTGTAGTGAAATTCTATTGTCACTCTTTTTTGCAGATGCCCATGAGTAGCAGTTATTTGATATCAGTCTTAGGCTTGATCATTGCAAAAAATTTATAAATTTAAAAAAGTAACTTTTTTCATAGGCTTATTTTCTGACGCAATTCATTTTTCAATTAATTTTATAAAGTTTATTTAACAGTATCGTTCGTCTCGATTCGGCTTTAATAAAATTTAATAAATTCGCTTTTTGGTTTACATTACTTTCCTAAACTTTACTTTGGCAACAGAGATAAATCGCATTTCATTTATGCCCCGAGGGTTGTAATTGAAGATCAGATTTATGTACACTGTACGGGGTGAACAAATTAGAAATGTTACTCTGTTTAACTTTAAGAGTACGTTACATTGTATTTGTGATTTTATTAAATTCTAGCTTTTATCCGTGAGTTCATCCGTGCAGTGTTAAAGGAAAAACTTAGAAGAGTAGCCTTACCCTTCTTCTAGACTACGTTCTGTGCCAAATTTCATCGTGATTTGTTGAGCAGTTTTGAAAATATGTAATAACAAACATCCATCTTCTACATCGATTGTGTTTTTTTTTTGAGAAAATACATATAGAAATGTCTTTGTTCAGGTATTGTTGAACAGTTAACTAATGGTTACGAAAATTTCATTCGATTACTTGATTGTATTTTAATATTTATATGTGATTACAAAGATTTATTTAAAAGGAATCGACGAATCGTGAATAATAAGTATTCTCAAAAGGATGAATATACTAAACGGATTACCAAACCGCAGTCGAAATCTTCTTATCGTAAATATTTCTATAACAAAGAATGAGCAACGGAAATGTTCACGAAAAATATTTTTATTTAACTGAATGAATATTAAAGAGAAGTAAAAATTGTTTGTGTTTCGTGAATAAAATATATTAGGGTTCAATAAGAGCAATATACTATAGTTTAATCATGTTAAATGATTAGATGTGATTTAATTTAAATAGTTTTTTTTCTACATACACAACAGCTTAAAATTATCTTAAAATAGTAATAACAGCGGAAAGAGTATATACAAGTGATAACTTAGCCAATAGTGTTTATAACGACATTATAAGAAGCCAAAATGATAGTGTAAGAACAGACATTATACATTACTTTATACCTTTTTACCTACTATTTAACTGGACACATGTAAAGTTTTAAATACAATATTTTTCTTTTTATTTCTACACAGTTTGATTCCATAAGTGAACATCATGCATAATTTTTTACCAATTACATTTTAACTTTAGTTTTAGAAATATCATGAAATATTTTGGTTTATTTTCGTTAAGTTAGCAATTAGTTTCAAGTACTTTAACTTCCGCTAATCACATAGGCATTTAAATAAGTGCTCAAGTATTTATATACTTTAAAATTTGTTAAAAAATTATAAAATTCTATTTATAACATCTGAGAAAAAGGGGTCCGGGTGATCCTTTAAAGTAACATCGTAATCCCAAACGGTGCGACACCGCAAAGCGCCATACGTCAAATGACCCGATCCCTTCATCCCACACCACATCCTTTTATATTCAGCAACAGATTCTGACAAAATGGTTTGGAAATGATATCGGACATTTTTCAGTGATAACTTTTATATGTGTAACAGCCAGCTAACGAATAAATATTTCAAAAAGTTACGCTTACGTTTGTGATTTATTCACAAAATCGCCATGAATGTCTTTTTTGTTCGGTGCTTTTGAATTTTTAGGTTAAAAACTTAAATAAAATACAGTAGACATTTACAAATCTTGTTTCAAAAAGCAAAAATAACTTTGTTTTTTATTTGCAAATGTTTCCGCAGTGAAAACGTAGATATGAGCATGTGAATAGCGTGGTGAAGTCCGTGGATTGCAATACAATTACGACGCAATTTCCGTAACATCTTCCTTTGTGTTCATATTTATGGGTAACTGTCCAGTTGATGAAATTTTGTAAGAATGATATATCAAATTCTAGATATCAAAGAATACTAAATACTATACCAGTGGTTTCATCTTTTTGCGAAAAAAGAAACAAAACTAACTTAGGAAATAGAAAAAATTATAAAATATTTTACCGTTGGTTTCTGAGCCCAAAATCTCTGCATACAACATATCGTCATCCCTGTCATTATTGACAAAATAGAGGTATCAAAATGTTTTAAACGGAGACATTCGTCTCAGAAACCCACGGTAGATCCTTCAGTAACATGTATTATGTAATAATTGTGGTTTTTTATTTCTTTTTTCTTATTTATAGTTTTTTGTATAAGTACATTAACTTGTTAATAATATTAAGCAGTAGATTATTGATTGACGTCTTCAACACCATGTCAAGTTCAATCTAAAAAAAATGTAGCTGAAAAGTGTAGCATTAAAACGAACATCCGGATCGGTCGCACTTTGATAAATCTCGTGCACAGGAATGTATTTGAACGTATTACTTAATGGTTGATTGAGAATAAAAGTACAATGGAGTTCTTTAAATATATTTTGCTTTATAGTGACAGTAAACAAGTATCGCACCGTGAATATCTACTCTAATAAGAATTTGATTAGATATAAGAGGCAATTATCTTACATCAATATAAAAATATTCTAAAAATGAAGATTCAAGGAAATTTTGAAGAAAAACACCCATCTACAGAGCTTTCAGTACGGAAATTTTTCCCAAATGTCAATCAATTTTATATTACCTACTCCTATTCTTTCTATGGAGCCTTTGATCAAGACAAGAATAAATTGGTCTACTGTGAAATTTTCATTCACATAGCAGTGGTGGATAGTGACAGACGAAATGAATGTGCTCTTTACATTTTGGTCTAACATCGTAGTTAAGGAATTAACTGTATACGACTTAGGTTTTTAAGAAATCGATTGTTTCCTAAACAATGCTACCATATGTAACTTTTTATCTTAACTGTTTCCTTATTTTTAACTTGTTTTATTTGATTTGGCAGACCGTTTAAATAAACAGTTTTATAGAAAAATGTCACACTAATCTTATAGGGGAAAAAGGAAGGCAGAGCAGTAGAGAATAGAGTACTGCTATAGTTTGAGAGCGTACTTATTGTCAAAACATTACTGGTATGTCTCGGCGTTGTGCGTTCAAAAAAAAAGCTACACTGTCTAATCCTCTGACTCACTGTTCTCTGCCTTCGTGTGAAATTGAAATAAGCACGGAATACAAGTATGCCAAAATAAATAACTATTAGAACCGTATTCATTGGGTATTTCCGCAGTAAATACAGGTTGTCGTTTAAATCACAACATAAACGGCCACGGTCTCCCACTAATTATCAAATTAACAGTTCACCCGATTAAATGTAATCCAATTAACTTCATTGTTAGGGCATTGAACTGTTTGAATGTGGTGGATTAAAATGAAATATATAGAAGAATCTATATATATATAAAAGAAAGTCGTGTTAGTTACACTATTTATAACTCAAGATCGGTCGAACTGATTTAGCTCAAAATTGATGGGGAGGTAACTTAGAACTAGGAAAGGGACATAGGAACTTTTTTATCTTGTGTGTTATTTTTTTTTATTCCGCGCGGACGGAGTCGCGGGTAAAAGCTAGTATGTGATAATAGAAGGTGTGTACATAGTTACATTTAGTATGTTTACTTGGATTTATATAAAAATTAACTAATGAGAACTTGTAGTATAAAATTACCTGTGTAGAGAACGCGCTGCTTAAACTTAAAATTAAAATATTAAACTTTAAGTTTGCATGTTTATTATGAAAAAAAAATAACATACTAAAAACTACGTAAGATAATGTTATTACATTTTTATAAAATATGTCAAAACTAGCTGTCGACAGCGACTCCGTTCGCATGGAATTAAAACTTAATTAGTAGCTTATGTGTTCTTCCAGACTATATTCTATATCCATGCTAAATTTCATCAAGATCTGTTCAGTTGTCCTGAAGATATCTTCAAATAAACATCGTTCTATCCATCTAAACATTCGCATTTATAATATTTTATGTTCAATTTAGAAAGACACTTCGCAAGACATTATTCACTATGAAAGAGGCTAAATTAGAGAAAAAGACAGGTTGATGTTAACTTTCACATCAACGGTGAACTTCCACGGACAATAGACCAAAACATTTCGTCCCTTAGCTTATAACACCGCTCAAGTCGAAAATTGGCGGTTTTCACATTTTAATGCCATTAGATGGAGATGTTCATTCCGCATCTAACCGTTGGTCTCATGATAATTGAAAGGTAAAGAAATATAGTAAAAAAGTTGAAATAATCGACAAAAACTAAAGAAACAATTATTTCTTAGCCGCTAAATAACGTAGTATTAAGAAATAACTAAAAAAACATCATTTTTTAAATAGACAGTTTTTTTCTTCTTCTGTAAAGTTGATAAAATTGACTTATGCGGTGTTGATAGCTAAGGAACCATTTATTCATATTATTAATATTTATTTTTATAGAAATTTTTACGAATATTTGGCAATAAAAAATCACTGTTATTTTGATATTTTTTGTACAATTTTAATAAAATGTTCACGTGCAAAACAAGAACTCTTTTACACAACACCTTTTCAGTTCATTACAACGTGATGAAGCACGTGGGTAGTTGATTGAAGTTCACTTGAAGGCAATAAATAAGTTTTGGTAAACATTTTCCTCGCATTAATTAAAGTTTTGACTGCAATGACACTTGTTTTAATATATACATTGTAGTGTAAGTTTTGTAAGCGAAAGGGATGATAATATGTACCGATACAAGTTTCGCTGCAGTGGAAATTCACAGTTACAAAGCGAGCCTAAAGTTTAAACGATGTAAATGCATTCCGTTATCCCCGAGGCAGCGACAAATCGATTGACATTCTGAAGCTCGCAGTCGATAATGTCCGTGTTATTCAAATTCTGTACCAAGTAAACTAAGCTGAAGGTTTCCTTTGAAACGCAAATAATGTTTATTTTACAAAGTAAATTTCAAAACATTAATAATAACAAAAAGATACTGTAGAAATATTATAGTTCCTCAACGAATCTCATCTTTACTAATACTAATGCTTTGAATAGGTTCCGATAATACTGAACTGGATTGAAACTTTTACTACTGGAAAGCTACACTATCTCTGGGGATGTAGGCTACATTTATTATTAGCTAGTATTTTATAAATCAAGATCAAAAAGTCACTAATTTTACTAAATTACCAGTAGTTTACAAAAAACCAGTACTAGTACCAAAAATAGTTTCCAAAAAGTTTTTTATTTCACAGTTACAGTCGTTACATGTCAATTCTGCCAATGGCATTCTGAATTAATTATTAATGGAAGCATACTTTTATATATTGGACTGTATTTTTGTAAAAAAAAAATCCACTATCGCAATACAGTAATAAAACTTAATAAAAACACATGTAATTTTATTTAAGTTATCTATTACGTTACAAAGTATATTATCTTAAACTCAAGCAGCAGGATTACTTCGTGAATGACAGGTTAATGCCGGGAATTCTTTCCAGACTTTTTGTTATATGAATTATTGTATTCAATAGACGGCTACGGACTTTACCTTCGTTAATCATATGAAGCCTCAAAGATGAATTGGTTCTATAAGCATATTGACAATGTACTTGAGAACTTTTTCGAAAAGAGAACACGTTAGCAAATACAGAAATACAGGTTGAAAAATCATTAGTCTATGTTACTGCAGGTTTTGACTGCCGGGACATTTGTATCGAGTAATCATTTTGTCTCTGTCTTTTGAAAGAGAATGTAAGAGATGCCAGAAATGTTGTCGGAACACATTTACTGTGATAAGCTTTGTGTCTTATGATAATGACTTAAAGTTCAAATTAATATGAAATTTCCATCCTTTGATTAATTAAAACTAATGTTACACCTACGTATTAATTACATCTTCTATATATATAAAAGAAAGTCGTGTTAGTTACACTATTTATAACTCAAGATCGGTCGAACTGATTTAGCTGAAAATTGATGGGGAGGTAGCTTAGAACTAGGAGACGAACATAGGAACTTTTTTATCTTGTGTGCATTTTTCTTATTCCGCGCGGACGAAGTCGCGGGTAAAAGCTAGTATCTATATATATAAAAGAAAGTCGTGTTAGTTACACTATTTATAACTCAAGATCGGTCGAACTGATTTAGCTGAAAATTGATGGGGAGGTAGCTTAGAACTAGGAGACGGACATAGGATAATTTTTACCCCGTTTTCTAATTTTTATTCCGAGCGGACGGAGTTGTGGGTAAAATAAAAACACGTATTATTTTACAGAATAAAAAACAACGGGTAAAATAAATGTACATCTTTTATTATGAACTATATTAAAGTAGATCCTTCTTATGCCAATCATTTGGTTGACGGTCCTTAGTCCAGTAAATAACCTTTAAGGCATTGGGACATTTTCAGATACAAATTTCATGTCACGTCGTTCGTAATACATGTGTTCGCTGACAAGGGATAAATTGTGATTGTTTTGTTTTCGCTTCAAAATATTGTTTTATTTATGTAGGCTTTTTCATAACTTATAGGCTTTTCTCTTCAGTTGTTTTGGTAATATTTTGAAACTTTAAAAATAATGTAACTGTGGTATTTCACTGCTGAAAGGTTTATATAAAAACAATTATGCATTTTTTTTTTCTTTTAAGGTTCTTGATTAGTAAAATTTATTGACGCCGTAATCTTTTGACAATGAAGTATTTTAATAACAAAACATTTTCCATACACTATTCGTACAAAAAGGACTTAAGATAAGCAAATAAGGTTGTTTTGGATGTTTTGAAGGTGGACATAAATTTGTTCGGCACCGTTATCAATGTTGTACGACAAATCCTCCCAAAATACCCAAAATACCTTTTAACGGCCATTAAACGCACGCACAGTTCTACGGTTACGCATTTCGATATTTTTTTTAATGTAGAACAAAAAAGTTCAAACTTTGCTTTCGTAATAATACTGGCAAGTAATGTGTTACCCAATGCGGAGTTTAGCATAAAGTGTGTGATTTATAACTTTTTTCAATGGAATTTAGATGAAGTCTTAAAAACTTATTTTTAGTTATATTATTGTGAATTAAAATTCAAAGAAATTTACATGAATATGGAAATATTTTTAAATATAATTTTCTTATTACGTATTACTTCATAACATTGAATAGTAGAACAAAGAATAATTAGGAATACCACGGAACAAGATCAAACGCAGCTAATTACGTGTATTGCTTTGTAGTGGATACAATTTCACAAGCGAGATTACCATTCACTTGGTACAGTCAGCAAAATAGTAACATATTTTGTACACGAATAACGTGTTACAGTCAACAAAAGCAAGTTTAGTCTGTTATTTGTAGTCGGATTTGATACTGAAAGGATAATATAATTCTGGATATAATTCGATGGTCTTTGTCTAGTTATTATTGTACAAACATTTATTACTGGCAAATAGCACTTGGCTTTGCTTTGGTTCATAATTAAATAAATAAAGACTAGTTTAATCGCTAATAGAAACAAAATAACCGTTGAATGTTTTCGAATTTATTCGAAACCAACAAACAATAATTTCTTTTCTCTAAGTTGGGTGGAATTATGGTTCATTATTTCCATACACTGCTGTGAGTTCATTTAATGATAGTATATAACTTGTGTTTAGGCAAATGTATCAAAAATAAATCAGTTAATTATACTTCTTTTGATGTATTCAATTGTTTTCAAAAAGAGTCAAAGCATCCAACGAAGTTCTCATTATAATTGAAAGTGTTGTTAATAACATTTACTTGGGTGGGGAACTTCGTTCAATTTACATCAAACGGACCATTGATCTGTGACGTAAGTGTCTGCTTACGTCAAAGGATCACATCACTTGATCGCATTTAAACTAATACCGTTCTTGTTAAACAAATTAACTTTTTTATGGATGAATTTTTTGTACAAAAAAAAACAAATTACATTAACAACATTTAATGTAAATTAATTTAATATCAACTCTAAAATTAATCTTAAAAATAATATCTCTAAAATAAAACATTTCCCCTTGTGTCTTTTCATAGTGAAATAACGGCAATGAATTTAACACGCTACCGCTAGATGCCTCGCCTCTAATACAGAAGCAATGTTATCAACAAAAGTTTTCATTAAAACCGCTTTTGGCTTTTGTAAGATAACGCAGTTAATCTCTCGTCAGCAACAAATCTAGATGGAGTCTAAACTTCCAGCTACTTAGGAAGTTTACTCTTAACTTTTACAGCTTTATTTTAATTTCCACAAAACGGATTTAACAACATGAATACGCTATTACCAAAGTAGCCGCAGCAAATTAACTAAGCTTTCATCGTCATCATCAACTCACTATCCGTCTTCATCGAGGGGCTCGAAGCTTACCCCAAGTTAGGGGTGACTAGGCCATAGTCAACCGCGGTAGCCCAATGCAACCTGCATGACTTCACACATATCTTTTGAATTTCTTCACGATGTTTTCCTTCATCGTAAGAACATCGGATAAAGGTACATATTATATGTAAATCGAGAATCGAAAAACACATTGGTACATGGCGGGATTCGAACCCAGAACCTGTAGATTGCAAGTCAAGTGCTTAATCCCTGCGTCATTGACACTCTTTCTAAACTTTACTATTACATTTCTCGTTCGGTTCAGTTCTGTCGGTGTATGGAGAACGACAATTCTGTATGAGAGTAGAAGTTCGCCTAATGCCGATCATACACAGGCTGCTCAATATAATCCTTGAATGAAAATAATAATAATAAGCCTTATATCATATCTACATAGTATTCTACAATTGCGTTTTGTTACTATTGGTATATAGCAAAATATGAATCCCTCTTTGAGTCCTCCTCCGTCTTCTTCCAGCCTGTTCCGTTTTTGCTGAGAGTGAAAATAATCTTTCCCTGCTACATAATCCTTGTATAGCTGCTTTTAATAGGCATCAACTACAATACCAAAAGATTATCAAATATGGCAAAATGCAAAGGGTTTTATATAACACCAAAGAAACTTATAAGAAAGCACATTTAGTTTACTAGCAAATGATCACACAACTCTTGATATCTATTCAATTGAAGTTGAAGGCTGGGGAAAATTAATTTAACATTTACCAGTTTACGTGATGTTACTATATGTAAGTAGAAATATTGAGTTTGCGTCCTTGAGAGTTTGACGTATTGGACTTTTAGTAGTACTTTTTTTTTCTTTTTTGTTTGGAACAAAAAAAAGTTTTGAACACCAGATGTATTTTTACACGTTGATTTTTTTTAAAGATTAATTTGTATTACTTTAAAACACCATAATCATATTTAATACATGTAAATTTGTTGTTATATCGACGCACCCATCGAATAATCCTGTAATGCACTCTTACCGGGTTTTTGCGGTATTATAATTTTTCCTTCATAGCACAGAATACGCCCGGAATATATGAATGAAAATTAAATACAATGAAGCTATAAAAATAGCTTTGTTTTGGTATCTAAAAGATTCTTGTACAATAATTATTGATGAAGTTATTAAAGAAATACGGTTTCTTGCTTCTCCTGAAAAATTTGATTTTTCCTATTACGGGGTTATTCGGTGAGGGCGTCGATATTGTGCATTTTATAAGGCAAAGAAGAGAAATCTTGCAAAGATTGCACTAAACGTGAATTGAATAGAAGCAGTGAATTGAATTTAAATAGAACTAGTCCTGAGCAACACATTTGAATAAGCTGCAAGTTCCACTATCAATTTTAGATTTTATTCAAGGGTTTTTGAATCGAATCAAATATTTATGTCCACTTGAATTCGATAATAATTTGAATTTAGAATGTAGCTTGTAGCTTATACACTAGCTGAGTTATGAAAAACAAAAACAAATCTATTCTTTTTTTTAAGTGAAACTGAAGCCTTTCATTCTTGTATATAATCTGTGGGCTTGTCACGAATGAACGAAAGTTTTTTTTTAATTACGCGCGGGCGAAAGCTTTTCTGTTTATAACTGCTGCTGTATACATGTAATAGAAAATGTTTCCCTTATCTATTATAGTTGTAACTACGTTAGTTTAAATGTACTTGAAAAGTGTTGATATTAAACTTTTCAAGTATAGGTCACGCTTAACTTTCTGATAGTGTGTTGTCATTTAAAATTATTACTTAATTAATTTATAATTCAGTAATTCCAATTTACGACACTAACAATACTGTCGGGTAAGCCCCGACCTACTGATGCCAGGTAATATTGTCCGTATGACAGAATGGTAAAGTTTTTTTTGGTGTGGATTTAAACATAACAATGTTTTATTTGTGCAGCTTAAAACGTTTGAAGGTTTTGAACGTAATGAGGCTTCGTTGTATTCTTTTACAGTATTATTGATGTTTAGTCAGTCCTTTTATTTAATATTATTTTTAATTAAATTAACTAATATCAGAGTTCTTTAAGTCATTGATTGTTGGTTAGACATATTTTGTCAAAAACAATGACAGGAATTACAATATGTTTAATACAAAGATATTGGCCTCAGAAACTCACGGTTATTGGATTAGAAAAGTCATCATAGTATATGTGTAATGATTGATACAGACTGAAAATGGTTCATTAAGTCGGCTATTAATTTTCCCTATATATTTAAGTGAAGTCTGAGTCGTTTCACGGTAAATTTATTACGTACAATTACATCCCCCAAAGAGATTTTTATTAGACATTATTAGATAGAAGTTGGATACTAAATTAATGGAGCAATAAAGTGTTCTGTTGTGTTTACTGCTATCCTTAACGAATTTTAACAAAATAATTGCAACGCAATGGCCAATGACACTCGACTACGTCTAATATCAAAATCTTCTGAAAATAATACGAATAAAAACATCAATATAAAAAGAAACTCACATTCATAACTCACACACACTCGCACATACAAATACACATCCATATATATTATTAACATATTTTGTATTGTAGCCTGTAGCACATACTGTACTAACATAAGATCATAAATAATAGAAGGCGCCGTCTCCTCTAACATGTTACACAGGTTACGCCTAGTACAGGTGACAGAGCTCTATTAAATTTGTAAAAATATTTTTAGTTCAATAAAGGTTTTTTTTAATTTCACTGTTTTTTGAAGACCACCGCGGTCACATTGGATGGATAGATGGATAGACGGATGGATAGATGAAAGGATTTTATATAAATATTATTAGACTATTCATATTTTTTGTTTACTTATCACTTATAAGAATTAATATTAAAGATTTCGATTCCATTCATCAGCATACTTCAAGCTGAACAACCTAATCCGATCACCGTAAGTTATAAATAAACAGAAGCAGCTGTACTTATAAGTTTTATTATAATATACGGATAATATTTAAAACAGCGATGGCAGATGTCCAGGAATGTACGTAAACCACTATTATTAGCTATAAAAATATATTTGTCGGTCTAGAAAACATTTAAAAAGCTCGTAAAGCTCGCAAACCAACAAATTATAAAAATGGCATGACATTGAATTTTAAGTAAATGTGAAAAAAGAAAGTAACAGTAAAAAATATCATTTCAAACGTGTTCTCTCTGAGAGGAGTCTACCCTATTATAGGAGACCATGCAAGTGTAGTACGGATTGGTTGACATCGTTCTTTAAATGTATTCGTAGATATTTAACTAGCTGAAGTCGTAGTTGATAAATATAGATAAATAAAAATCGCCTGCCTTTTTGTAATATCCATAGAAAATCTTTTTTTTATATTGTAAGGTGGCAAACTAGCAAGCGGCCATCTGAATTCATTGAAGCCGTTGCCTACCTTTGATCAACGGAGAAGAGGACGCAAACCATCATCTTCCTGGCTTTATCTCATTCACGTGGGGTCGGCGCACAAGGTTTTAAAAACCTTAATGTTTTGGCCTAATTTTTTACAGCCGGCCGCCTGCCTGTCGCCAACCCTACTTGGGAGAAGATCTACTACTGTTTAAAATTATTTTTTGTCTATCTGTCCGTCTGTCTACCTGTCACACTTTCCAAAACTGTTCGACCGATTTAGACGGAGCTCTTAATTGAAAATAGATGTGCGGGGGAGTAACATAGGCCTTTTTTAAAAATCTACGCCGACGAAGTTGCATGCAACAGATATTTTAACATATAAATAAAGAGGTAAATAAAATGATCTATTATTTTATTTGGTTGATGTAATTCGTGGCTTAATAAGGACGCGTGGACATGGTGAGTGCGTGTTTGTGTCATTAAGCGGGCAAAGTAATGGCTTGTTAATAGATTCTATCGCCGGAGCCAAATAGGTACCACGCCAAAACTAACAAAATGTTTAGTAATCTGGTATAATGTTTTTAAACAAAAATAAATTTATTACTAACAGAACCACATGCATTACATTACCAATGTCAAAATAATGTCAATTATATAAAAAAGTTAAAAGAGTTAACAGAATAAAATATGAGTACAAATATGATACATTATATTGCAGTAATTGATTCTTAAAACTACTAGTTATATTAAATAAATTATTGACACGTTTACTCAGAGTTATTGTTATCTATTGTATTAGTCCCACGTAAGTTGTGAACGTTTGCGCGAGTTCGGACTTCAAAGCGTCGAAGAGCGTCGCGCTCGGGCCAGCAGTGTCACTCCGCCTGCCTTATAACGAACATCGGAGGCGAGAATCGGTCGCTGTTTCCCCGCGAAAAGTGTTCAAATTAGGAACGATACTTCTTTTTTCATTTCTTCTTAAAGAATTAATTCTTATTAATTTTATTGAGTGCCAGACTTTTTTCAAATAATTTTTATTTTTATTAATTTGATTATAGTTTTTATATACTTTAAAAAGTGACTTTAGAATTAACTGTTAAAATGTTTTTATACAAACTTCGTGTGCAGATTCGATACAAATTATCTTGATTTACAACAAATTAAAAAGGTAAGTAAAATTTTGTCTAAACGTCATATTATTTTTTTAATTAAGTTATTTATTTCTTAATATTTATTCATAAACATGTGGTTGTCTTTTTGATCACTATTAACGGTTAACTTTAAGCGACTAAAACCTATAATCAAATAAAAAAAAATTGGCAGATTTATTTTTTATTTTTCAGGACATTTTTATTTTTTTAAAGTCTGCCGTTTAATTTCTGCATTTTTATTAGGAAATTATTAACTTCTTTATCTATATCTATAGCATAAGAAAAATATAAGAATAAATACTTAGGCAAATTCGATGACAATTTAACTATTACTACATCCTTGAAGACGATTAAGTTGAACTATGCAGTAATTATCGATTTATTTCCCGTCGCTTGATCTCATCATTTGGTTATACATTAACAATGATATAAATTTGTTGAAACATTTGGGTACAAAAAATCATACTGATATTATAAAAGTTTAGATGGATGGATGTTTGTTAGAAGGTATCTTCAGAACGGCTGAAGTGATCTCGCTGAAATTTGGCATAGATGTAGAACATGTATGTAAGAACACATAGTCTACTTATTACGTTTTTTTTTTAATTCAGTTCGGAAGCAGTCGCGGACGATAGCTAATCTATAATAACACCCAAATTATGTGCTTCCATCTACATTCTTTAAGAATCTTTAACTTATTGGAATGTTTAGAATTTGGTTAAAAAGATTAAGTATTTCCTTTGACCAAGAAATGGTCAAAAAGAAATACAAAGATCGGGATCGCATCTGTAGGGTTATAATTCCTTTTACATCTTTCTTAGATGTTTTCTTATACTTTTTAAATGAAATTAAAATAATAGTCTTAAAGAATTGCGCAGAAAGAATTTGTTTTTGTGAGTATATTTTTAAGAACGTCGCTAAATTCTTAAAAACAAAATTAAGAAAAGTATTTATCAAAGAATCGTTCCTTTTAATATATTTTGTCAATAAAGAAAATGAAAATAAGATACAGATAAAAAAATTCTTTCACAAGGTTAAAATTAATTAGCACTCTTGAACAAAATTTTAGTAAATGCTTTTAAAATATCGCTGCTCTTTTAAAAAATATAAAAAAAAGATACTTCCGTGACTCTAATTTTATTAATGAATTTATGTTTCAATCTCTACATCACGTAGCAAGTCTCTGCAGATTTAAATTCATTTGAAAATGGATGTTTTCTATGGTTAGTTTTTTTTTCAGTTTTATATTCAGTTTTCGTACTAGAAAATTTTATGTTTTCAATTCAATCTTCAGGTAGATTTCGTCAAATTTACTCAAATTGCCGAAGTGAATTTATAAACTTTAGTTGAATTTATCTATCTAAATTTTTGTGACGACGCCCTCTATTGTTTTTAAGACATATTAACACATTAGATAAAATTTAATCTAAATTAATGGTTCATGCTTTGTTCACTCGTTACACAATCGGCAAAATTGGCAATTAAGACTATTTTAAAACTTTGCTTTTATAGTTTAAAACTTTCTTACCAAGTCGATTTATGTTATGGACACGTGCCTTAATTTTGTTATCAACGGAAGAACTTGTACATTTGTTGATTTGCTATGATGGATAAATATTTGCAGCATCTTTTTATCGGAAAGAAAATTCGTTCGAATTTTGTTCGCATTAAGAATTTAAGCTTCACAAATCTTTCTTTCCCTTTGCAATTTATTGATATTGAATATTAATACAAATGCTACGTCCCCGAGAATTTTTACATCAAACGATTCAATCTTTTTTAAATAATTTAAGAAAAATAAAGTTAGAATACTTATTTTTTACTTTATATTATAAATGAGAATGTTTGAATGTTCGTTAGAAGAAATCTCCAGAATGACTCAACGGATCTTGCTGAAAGACATAGATGTAGAACATAGTTTGTAGGAACACGTAGACTACGTATTATTTTTTTTCGCACGAACGAAGTCGCGGGAAACAACTAGTTTCAATTATTTTTCATGGAAATTAAAATTTCTTATCCCCGTTAATTTTGGGTTTGTACTAAAGACGAGAGAATGTTTGCATATTAAAAAATAATTTACACAAAAAATACATTATGGATTTACGCAAGATTAGATATTGCTTGCAAAACTAAACGAATGGTTAAACTAAAACAACTTTAGTGAACAGAAAAACAAAAAAAGAACTTTAGAACTTCCTACGTATTTTGTTAAATTAGTAATAATTTATTTTTAGCCAGTATTATAAATAAATTATTTTTTATGATAGTAGTTTTCATCGTAAAATCTATTACAAGAAGTGTAAAAAATAGTTGCGTAAGTATTTTTGCGTGCTGTAAAAATATCTCGAAACTGATATTTTGTTTAATAATTCTTCTTGTGGAAACAGTAACGGAACTTTATGGTCTTTTCGTCGGTCCGTACGACTTGAAACACCAGTTTGGTTATTTTCTTCAGACTTGCTTTTTCGTGTGTGATTTATGAAATTTTATGTTTGTTTTTTAGTGTTTTATATGTTGCAATAAATAACGACGTTATAAAGCAAGAGATAATAAGATAAATGTTTAAAGAAGTTTGTCTGAATACACATTTTGTAATTACGTACTCTGTCTTTGGTATTGACAACTTGAAATCTCAAGATCCATGCAGGATATTGAAAATATAACAATCTAAGAATAATCTAACAAAATTAGGATTAAAATTTATCAATACCTTATTTATTAATTAATTTATTATAATCAAACATCTTAAACTTTGTAATTCATGATCTAGTATTAACAAGATATTAAGAGTAAGGATAAGAAATGAAGGAAGAATAACAAACCTAGTATATTTTATAATCGTGGGTCTCTGAGACCTGTCAAAGATAACGGGATGAGGATATGTTTATACAGAGAATTTTGTCTCAGAAACCAACGGTCAGAGAATGCTATTAGAAAATTCTCACTAATTCAAAAGAAGTCTTAAAACTCTTTATTTGAAATTAAAAAACTCAAATTTCTTTTGTGTAAAATCTAATGTAAGTAAATTAATTCCTTTTTGGACATATTCTATGAGTTAGCTTAAACTCACTTAGAATACATAAGTTCCAATACAAAGAATATCAAACCGAAAAGATAAGACATAAAGAAAAAAAAGATATCGACAAAAAAAATGAATTGAGTATTTAGACGGAAAAAATATAAATAAAAATATTTTTCAAAGTTCATTTTCTGCCTTTAACGAAGTTACCATTATTCTCATTTTGTAGCGTATGTTACGGAACAGGGAGAAATAAATGACACCTAACACTGTGTTTCCACTGCTGAGACAACTGTACAAAAAACATTGTCTCTAAACTTTTTCTTACAGAATAAGAGGGACATGTTATCGTACAAGCGTATCGGCGTTTTAACCTTTGCGTATAACAAGTTTAAAAAACAATTCCAACACAATTTAATGCAGAATGAAATAAGGAAAATGTGAACAAAATATTGCTCTTACGATCTTAAACTAAATGTTGTTAACTTCAAATGACGCGTTAAAATGTATTTTGTTACAATTTTATTTTATTCAGATATTTTTTTTTATAAAGACATTCTGACAGTTTGTTGATTGAAATCAGCGGCGGGAATTGTTCCAAGCTATTCTTCGGAACAATCCCCAAGGTAAATAAGTTAAAAAATACAAAGAGAACTGACGTCCTTTCGCAAAGCCAGATACGTCGATTGTATGTGGTCAGGTGGAAGAATCTAGCCCTGAGATGCGTAATTAGTTGGAAAAATTGATCCGAATAAATTTAAACACCAGTATATTTCAATGTATGCCTCGTTCAATTTGTTTCGCATGATTAATTGATTTGTTTATGTCAAATTAGTGCAAAACAAACCGATGTAAAACACAAATTAACAAAAATTATATCCAATCGTTAAAAAGTAAAGTCGCATTTAAATTTCCTTAGTAAATCTTTTCAGAGCAACTCGCTTAATGTATGTAAAATTTAATTTCATATTTTGCGAACTATTTATTTTTCTCAGAAAATGGAAACATTAAAATTATGCATTTTCAGTTAACAACATGATGTATAAAGTTACTTTCAAATGAACAGATTTTGAAAGCTCATTTTATATTCGTTATCGTAAATGCATTTTTAAATATTACCCATATAAACATGATATTTACTTTCTGTAATTAAAATTTTTGCTTAATTTCGTTTGAAATATTTCTTTGTTTTTCTGTCTTTATTTTAAACCTTAAAGTAATTCTGAATTATTTTTCAAATAATTATATTACTAGTTTAAAAATAAAATGTACATACACGAACAATCTAATATATAAAATTCTCGTGTCACAGTTTTCGTTCCCGTACTCCTCCGAAACGGCTTGACCGATTCTCATGAAATTTTGTGAGCATATTCAGTAGGTCTGAGAATCGGCCAACATCTATTTTTCGTTTTTTTTTTTTTTAAACTGCGCGCGGACTGAGTCGCGGGCGACAGCTAGTAAATTTATAATTTTCTATGTTGCAACATTTTCACATCCCGGAGCAAAGACGGATTAATACACATCTATATGTAAATATATATACATGCTAATGCTCAAAATATTTGTAGGAAAGTGTTAGTAATATCAACTCTATAACCAAGTTATGCTCTATGTAGTATTACACATATATTTGAGTCTCTTTGCCGAGGGATACTCTATCGGTAAGGATCCCTTTTTCGGCGTTACCCTATGAATTACATTACGGTAATACTTTGTAGTTTAACACATAATTCTTCTCGTTTAATCCTTTCTAAATAGTTATTTATTATTTTGAACGTTACATAAAAGAAAAAAAAACTAAAATTAGAGTAACTAGAAAAATTCTCGACTAATCCGTTTATTAGACATTCTTTGGCTTGTACTCAATTACGACTTAAGGGAAAGTAACATCAACTCACTAATTGGACTAACGTATTTAATCTTTAATTATCTGTTATCCGAGAATGTTGCCAGCTTTAACAAGTTTAGTCCGGTTAATTAATTATATTTTTAACTTTGTTGCTACATTAATTTTATTCTTTAATCTCTTATAGCTTAAATTATGAAAATATATTAAGCATTTTAGATCGAGTTACGAGTGCATATAATATATTATAATAAGAGTAAATAATTTATTTTAATATGTCCAAATATTTTATGTTTAGTTCAGCATTATCCTCTAACAATAATGGAAA
Source organism: Papilio machaon (assembly GCF_912999745.1). Classification (NCBI taxonomy): domain Eukaryota; kingdom Metazoa; phylum Arthropoda; class Insecta; order Lepidoptera; family Papilionidae; genus Papilio; species Papilio machaon. The sequence goes on along the minus strand of NC_059993.1, from coordinate 1,766,820 downwards.
AATTGTGTAAAAGAAATTGTCAAAAATCATTATTCCATTTATACGTTCTATTTTTACCTCATTGTTCCAACAGTCATTGTAGTTAAAAAAGAGATCATTGTTTTATACGGAAAATTACTGGCACTTTTTTAACTGTAATTATATCTCGTTTTTATTTATTTATTTATTATTATTATTTACTATGTTGAGGAGTTGTAAGAATTTAGAAAACATCGTAAGAAACCTGCACATATCTGAGAAGAAATTTAAACATATGTGTGAAGTCAAACAATCCGCACTGAGCCATCGAAATTAACTAAGGACTAGGATAGGCTCGAGCCTTGTGGTCCACACCTTGCATCCCCATGTATGAACTGACACCATTAAGATTACAGGAGTACCACCTGTAGTTACAGATAATTGAATAGAATAATACTGTTACGTTACATTACATAAGTTTGCTTTTAATTAATTAGTTTCACATAAGACATACAATTTATAAAATAATTCTAGAATTCTTAATTGCTGAAACGAGATTATCCACAACTTCTGTGTAAATTAATTTACTGATTGTAGGAAATACGAAGTTTATGTTTTTACTGCACAGATTTATCAAAGTCTAGTCAGTCTGTTTTTAGGAAACAATCCAATCGATAACCGGTTCCGCATTGTTCTAGATTCGAATCAGTAAAACAATGTTGAATGCCAACAATTGTTCAAATAAGCTTTCCAATATTATAAATGAGAAAGTAGTTTAGATGGATGGATGGATGTTTGTTACAAAGTATGTCCAAAACCAGCCGTTTTTTGCCATTTGACTTATACATAGGCAACTTATTAAGTATTTTTTTCCGCGCTGACGGAGTCGCGGGTGACAACTAGTTGTTTATAATTTTGATGTGTTTATTAATATTAATACTATTACACCTTTGTGTTTATATCAAATTTTAAAGATTTTTAATACTGTCCCTTTACAGAAATTTAATTTATAATTTTACAAGAAGAAAAGATCGTGGGCCGAAGGCAAATATGCTACAGAAAGAATTTACGTCAATGGCTTGAAAAGAACATCCTTTAGCTTTTAAAACGTGCAGGAATGAAAGTTTATTGTTTTATAACTTCAAAAGAAGATGGAATTTTTCAAAGGAAAATATACATGTTTTAAACATATTATCAATATAAATATTATGTGTATTTTAATAAGAAAATGTAGCATATTTTGTGTAAAATTATCTCAAATATAGTAAATGAATCGGGTCACAAAGTTTACTATATATGTTTAAAATCATGAATTCATAATATTTATTGTTCGGTTAAACGTAAACAGGCCTCAGGGGATTATTTTATGTATCCTTAACATATACATCATTGACATAAATATTATTCCATTTTTAAACATAATAATTAATTAAATAAATGAATTGATTAAATAAATAAATAAGCTAAATTCAATGTATTTAGTAGTTATTGATATATTAAAATCGCTTGAAATGTACATCTATGTACATCGTTTCATGGGTACAGCTGAATTTTAAATAAAAAAGTGAAATTAAAGTAGTGAAAATAATTTCAGTCGTTGAATTTAATGAAGGTAAAGCAGAAACTAGCTTCATAGTTCCAGTAGTACTTTTCAATAGATTCGACTTTCAATAGAGTACATTGGAATGATATTGGCAAAGATACGAGTGGACTTGTTGAGGAGTTACAACTAGTTTGTGTCGTTGGCTGACTGCGATTTACGTAACTGCATCTCAACGTTGATAATCTAATCTTACTAATATTATAAATGCGAATTTTTAGTTGGATGGATGAATGTTTGTTTTGAAGGTATTTCCACAACGACTCAACGGATCTTGATGAAATTTTCCAAATATGTAGAATATAGTGAGGAAGAACACATAGGCTACTCAATAAGTTTTTTTTTTAATTTCCGCGTGGACGGAATCGCAGGCGACAGCTAGTAAAATATATTTTATAGATTAAATATCATCTGCTTATCTCAACAAATAAATAAAATCAGTGAATAAGTTATATACGCGTAACAAAACTAACGGACAGATTTTCATAAAAAGATATTGCCAGAGTTACTCTAAAGCCTGAAGATTTGGAACTTGACGCTGCAGTAACTTTTATTCACCTTAAAAATATCTATCCAACGATTTTTAACAAATAACTCAATAGTTATTTGTTAGACAATTTTACATCACCTTTATTAGGTAGGCTACTGGTTAAGATCAGTGCCTTAAAAATGTCTATCCGGTTTAACAGTGGTAGATGCCAGCAACAACAACATCTGTTGCACGAATTGGCTGGCTCGCCCGGTGAACTACCACCACACAGAAGACAGGCGTGAAGTGGAAGTAATTCCGCGTTTCGTCTGATGAGTGTGGCACCGGAGGCCTAATTTTAGTCCCTTTTCCCTTCCCACCCTTTTCTTATATGTAGTATTTCGCAGTCCTGTGGCGCCCCTTTCTCTCCAGCGCTCTGGACAGTCGCCCAACCACGCCCTAAAATAACGCCGGCCCTGTACTCGTAAACTTTTTTTGCACATGTCGAATTTTGCCATATGTGATAAGCTAGATTACACACGTTTCAATTTCAAAGAGATTCAACAAATTAAGGCGATCTCACATGTAACGTGGTTTCGGATTCTATATTTGAATGGATAAATAGAGAAGACGTAATTTCGTTGGTCTATGTGCATGTGACAGAGCCATTAAAACAGCAACAAAGAGCTTTCGTAGAATTCATTTGACTTCACAGTACAATGATAAATTATTATTTAAGCCTAAGTATTTAATTGCCATGAGGCACGGAGTTACCAATGTTATATTGATGTTCACTCTAATGTTAATATTATTTTTTATAAAAAAAACTAGCTGTCACCCGCGACTCCGTCAGCGCGCAGTTAAAAAAAAAATGGGGGCGGGTTATGAAAAATAGATGTTGGCCGATTCTCAGACCTACTGAATATGCTCACAAAATTTCATGAGAATCGGTCAAGCCGTTTCGGAGTAGTACGGTGACGAAAACTGTGCCACGAGAATTTTATATATTAGATTTAGACTTATAATAAATTTAAACAATGTGTTTTTAAACTTAGAAATCAACCTAAGTGTGCGTGGTATTATAATTTAAATTACCAAAATACCCCTTAATTAATTTTTTATATTTTAAACTAACCGACCATCTTAAAGCGTAAGCGCTTGACCAGAACGGACAACAATGTAAAACATACAGGTTCAATCCTCGCTATGCATAAATGTGTTATTCGATTTTCGAATTTCATATTATCCTATGTTCTTGCGGTGAAGGAAAATATCGTTATGCAATCTGCACAATATCGGCGAAGAAATTGAAAGATAAATATGTGTAAAGTCAACCAACCTACACTGATTTGACAATGGCCTTGTCATTCCCTAAATTGTAGGGTATGTATGAGCCCCTCGGTGGCGATGTAATAAACTTATAACACACGCAAACTACAGTCTGTTAATGTTTTAAAGTAATATATTGTGTACTATGAATTCATAAACAAACTTTTGTGTTCTTTTATGAAATCCCATATTTCGTACTCATTTAACATTTAAATGCAGTTTTTAAAAAGAAAATGTTACAAAGCATTTACGCAGCGGACGGTCAAACCTTTATAAGTACTCCCTTTCAAGTGTTCATCACTTGCTCGAGTTAAAAAGGCAGATGTAAGCCGTTGATTTGGGACATTTTAGGGTCGCGCTGATCATTAAGTGAGGTCATTTGGTCACAGGAAAATAAAGGTGGACGCATTTACAAAGAGTTTTTATTTTGCTTTGTCATTTAATGGAAAAGGTAACAAAGGGAATGATTCTTTTCTTTGAAATGTAAAAAGAATAGAAAAGGTAAAAACTGTAAATAATTCACATAATGTTTGTCAAAGTTTTTCCTTAATAAACGGCTCTAAATATTTAGTAATGTACAAAGTATTTCAATTTGAACATCAGAAATATTGATTTTTCATTTTTCAAATAAAAAGCTTATTTTGATCCAAATATATAACTTAATGAGTTTCAAAACGATGCCAAAAGTTAATTATATACTTGACATAATTTGAATTCTAAGGTCAAAGATTATAAAGATAATATTTAGCTTTTATTTAAGCGCTATTTTCATAAATAATTAGCTTGCAAAACTAAAATCTTAGGCAAGGAATTGGTTTACAATAAAATTTGTAAATAATTGAAATTTTAACCTCCTCAGATGTAGCTGAGGAGGTTCACCGTTAGAATATTGTTGTAATTTAACGTTAGACCCATTTTCCACTAAGTGACATTTGCCATCCAGCCAGTGGAAATATTTGAATTTTTATATTATAAGTGTCCTCTCGATCGTCAAATTCACTTCGCCTTCCTATCTCTTCCTTATAAGAAAGAGGTGAGAAGAGAAAGAGGACTAAAATTAGGGCTTCGGCACCACGCTCATCAGACGAAACGCAGAATTTTTTCTACTTCACGCTTGTTTTCTGTGTGGTCGTGGTATGTCACTGGGCGGGCCGACCAATTCGTGCAACAGATGTTGTTGTTTTGTGAAAAAAGGGTCTAACAAATATTGTTAACAAAAATAACTCACCGAATGACATTAGGTAGCGACAACATGGCAGTAGGTAGGTGGGGACAAAACGACTACCTAATTAGTGAGAACAACTTTCCCAGAAATAGTAGACGTCCGAATAAAACCATTCAATTAGTAATGAACATTTTTTTGATTGTTTTTCGTGCCGGTAACACAATATGTTTTTCAGTAAATATTGAAAAGGTCGACCGATTGCGTCATTAAAAATAACAGCATGAAAATCGCTCGTCCATTTAATTTATACTAACTGTCGCCCGAGACTTTGTCTGCGTGGAATTAAAAAAAACTTAGTAGTCTATGTGTTCTTCCAGACTATACAATTCCAGTATGCATATACCAAACTATGCCAGAATATTCTACATCTGTGCCAAATTTCATCAAGATCCGTTAAGCCAGTCCGGAGATACCTTCAAACAAACATCCATCCATCCATCGATCATCAAGACTACGAAGATTTCATTGTCAAACAACATTGTCGTGAAAACTAATCCTTTAAAAGTCATAAGTAGTAAATTTGTTTGGAAGTTTCGAATTATAATGAAAATATGTTGTTAGCTTAGACAAATTCCTCTGATGCCGTGAGTAACAGCTAATAAAAAATATGTAAAAGTAAAGAATAATAACACGACATTAGTTCTAGAATATTTTAAACATGACTTCCCTAACTAGAGAAAATTACCTCAAATAGATAATTAAATTGAATAACACTTGTAACATATAAACAATCGACGTACAAACTTCTTTAGCTTTTCCGTTCACAAATAAAATATTACTAAAATTACTACACGTTCAATATAAAAATGATTCAGCATTTATTTTAGATTGTACCCATTTATATTTACGAGTGAAAAATAGCTTAAACACGTTATTTGCGAATCGTTATACTTATTTATAGTATTTTATAATCTGTGGAAAAACATAAGCAGACGAACATATGGGTTACTGCAATCTACACCTTAAATTCTCTTTCGAATCTTTAAATATTGTTTCTTACACCTACTTCTGAACGATACACACTTTGACAGTTTTCTAATAACTATAATGGCGAAAACAATCTTGTTTATTTTACCTACAAGACATTGTTACATTGTTAAGATCTTTTTATCGTGATTTGTATTGTTCCTGTCTAAATTTATCTTAAATCAGTCTGTAAGTCAATTTGAATTATCAAATATAATTGGACTTTTTTTTTTACTTTTTATTTAGAAAAACAAGGCACAATACTTTAAGTGTACAGACTATCGAGTTGACGGTTGTGGCTTCGATTCCTGCCATTCGACTTTTATAATATTCTCATCCTGTGCGTTCTATCCTCCCTCGAATAAACACCTTTAACCGACACCGTATCTGCAATTGCGGATGTTTTTAAAAAGCGGTAGCTTCAGTATATCGGCAAATTAAAGTGTCTGTCTGCTCGTTGGCCACCTTGTAATATAATAAAAATTGTTTTTGGGCCACAGCACAATCTTCGGACTTATTTGGAATTGGTTATAAGATGTGTTAAAAGGTTAATACATGCATGATATCTCCATACAAAGAAAATTTTCAAGAGAAAATAGTATTCATGGGGAATGACTACATATATAGTTACTTACTTTTTTTTTTAATAAAAGAGATCGAGGACAACGTTAAAGAAAATCCTTAAGATATCGTCTAAAAGAATGAATACACAGTCTTTATCTGTATTTAAGAATAAACCATAATTTATTCAAAGTTGAAAAAGAGAACCGCTAAAACCAACGAAGGAATAATTGCAAACCAAACACATTAACTAACAAAACAAGAGACATATTTGTTTAAAACAAATATTATCACATTATTTACACTTCCACATAGATTAAATAACCCGTTTAAAATACATTTATGTATTGGTTTATTCAAATCTTACTAATATTATAAATGAGAATGTCTGGATGAATGGATGGATGTTTCTCTGAAGATATCTACGTAACGGCTCAACGGATCTGGATGAAATTTTGCACAGATGTAGAGCATAGTCTGGAAGAACACATAGACTTATTACGGTTTTTTTTTAATTCCACGCGGACGGAGTCGCAGGCGACAGCTAGTTAGAATACATTATCTTATATTTCTGGACCCTAGACTGGCATGTATTGCAGTATCATAGCCAAAGGTCTAACTTAAAATAATGACATATTACAAGCGAAAAGTAGCATTACAAACCATAGAATTGAAAAAAAAAAATTAGGCATAAAAACAAAAAAAAAATATGTTACGATTTTGGAAATTATATCGGACTAACTTACAATGTATTTTTCGGGTATTCAAATTTACCTATATTATTCTAATTACTTGATTCGTTAATTGTTTTGAATAATTTAATAACCCGATATAAAACATCCAATCGTATTTGTAAATTATTCCGTTAACCTATTTTAGCCATCGCTGTTATAAACCACGAAGTAGTAATAAATTTTTTAAAAATATATTTGCTTACAGTTTATATTAAAAAAAAAAAAAAATCAAGGGAAGTATTTGAAATGTGTTTATATTCAGTTATTCTAATATCAACCGATGTTTATAAAAGCCCTTTGATACCATTGGGAAGATAGAAATGAGGATATGTCAGAGAACACATCTAATTTGTATGTTTAAATTTAAAACTATAAAATAAACATTCATACACGTGTAACAATGATTCGTTTTAACACATGTATATTTTTTTATCTTTTTTAAAACTTCGATGTTTATTTATTCTAATACTTTTCTGGTATGAAAGAGAATTTTTAATATTAAAGTTCTCTTTTCAAAAAATAAATTCGAAAAGAATATAAAAAAAAGTAGTCAATAAACCTTTTGTTTTTTTTGACATACAGCTATTATTAATACTTTTTTATGCCTGTTAAGCGATAATTTATCATTTATATATAAATAAAAACAAATAAGTAGGATAGTGCAACAAATCTGATAAAATTTCTCAAGTATGCAAAACCTTAAAGTTTCTTTATTGAGTTGAGCGTAAAGAATAAAAATGTAATTTATGTTCGGTCGAGAGTAAAATAAGCCAGTCTTGTTTTATTCACGGTTCCCAAAACACGATCCAGATACATTTTATGATTGTGGTACTCATTTATGTAATTAATACTTTTATATGTTTTAGACTCTTTTATTTCATCATTAGTACATAATATTATAAGCATAATCTAGTACTGAATTTATTATAAACTAGCTTTTACCCGCGACTCCGTCCGCGCGGAATAAAAAATAGAAAACGGGGTAAAAATTATCCTATGTCCTATTCCTGGTTCTAAGCTACATGCCCACTAATTTTCAGTCAAATCGATTCAGTCGTTCTTGAGTTATAAATAGTGTAACTAACACGACTTTCTTTTATATATATAGATGTATTTTTTTATTATTGGATAAAAAAAATGTAACTGAAAAGAATTTTGCGTTCTTGTGATTTGGAAAATATTTTTTGCTTACAAAATTCTTCAATGAAAAGACTTTCTTTCCCTTGAAGGTGAATGCCGATCTATCTCATGACCTTGAATATATTTGCATGGGAATAGCTCGCGTTTACGTAAAATATGGCAAACATAGGTGTTCAATAAATTCTGAGGAAGTCTGAAAGTAGCACCGGCAGTAGAAAAATTGAGAAGTAAAAGGTTAGCGTGGTATGGGCATCAAATTCAAATTCAAATTCAAATTCATTTATTACATATTTTTGCAAAAATCATACAATTTTCACAAAAATATATACCATGCAGAAACACATAGATTTATCATAAGTCAAGCACACAAAAATTCCTCTACGCTATAGATACCACTTCCAAGCAATAAATTATACAATCCCCGTTTAAATTGTCTGGCATTTAACATCTTCAAGTCATTTGGTACCATCTAATGAGAAGGGAAGAATCGCATGTGGCAAAGAAAACGTTAAGTATGAGTGTAGATGGGTACACCAGTAGAGGTAGGCCTAGGAAGAGATAGATGGATTGCGTGAAAGTTGACATGATCAACATGGGGTGACAATGGAGATGACAGCAGACAAATTTGGAAGACGAAAACCTGGTGTAGCAACCCTAAGTAGGTGAGACAAGGTCAAGCAGATGAATGAATGATGAGGTGTTCATTAAATTAATTTATTTTTGTAAAACGTTAAGAGAAGATAACAGTGAGTTTAAGTTTCATAATTTCAAATATAAAGTGATACTAAATCAAATCTTGTTCCTGAGAACGATTATTAAACGATTTGATTTATGAATATGTAAACACATCTAATGTAAAATTCGTAACACTTCTGCGTACATGAATAAATAAACAGACCATTTATTTATATATACATATTTCGTAGGAGTTGAAAATATTAAAAAAAAGTTAACACAAGGTAGTGGTCTAATTAGGTATAGTATATATATCATTAGTGTTGGTGTAGTTTTCTTTCAAGTCTTGGATTTCTCTTATATTACTCATAAAATGCATACAAGCTACTCGTGTTTTGTTTCGTTAACCAACAGTAGGAAGAGTTTAATGTTACCCTAAGGTCAACCGTTATTATTTTGAAAGGTCATTTTACTCAATTAGTATTCTAATTACTAAGAGACATACAAAAATTAAACGCATTACAATTACTTTAGTATCGCGAAGTTGTCAAAAGGTATCGATATAATGCAATAAAAGCATTTCAACAATCTCAGATGAAACAACAGTGAAGATAAGAAAGTCTCTGTTGTGACTGACGAATTGTTCATAATTTTTAGACCGTAAGAGTCAGCTTTGCTTCCCGAGGCCGTGATTCATTTCTTGCTTCATTCTTTTCAGTCAAGATTAAAACGAGAGACGTATTTACTTTCATGCAATAATGAAACGCGAACTCTATAACATAGTAAAGGTAAATTTAGAGATGATAAAAAGGGTCAAGTTATACTTAACTATGAAGAATACTAGGGTAAAATTTAAATTATTGGCCAAAAGCACTTTTGATAAAGTAATTGTTTAACACAAAAGTTGTTTTAAATATACTCAACGTCAAAACTAAGTAGTACAATTCTACTTACTGTCTGACCGAAATACAACGAGTGTGAAAATTTTTTAAGGTTCCGTACCTCGAAAGGAAAAACAGAACCCTTATAGGATCACTGTGTTTTCCGTCCGTCTGTCTGTCTGTCAAGACCCTTTTTCTTAGGAACGGGCGGAGGTATCTATCTGGAATTTATATTAAATACTCAGGTCTGCTGTTCGTTAGATCTGTGAAAAAATAAAACTTCTAATACAACGCAATCAAAAGATACAGCCGTTTATGTCGCAAATTTCCACTCATGCAAAGAAATCAAATTCTACAGAGTATTTCAAGCAACGTCTTAAAGCACGGATAAAGGAAAAATTGCGAAAACCTTAAAATTTACTAATGTATATACGAGTCTGACTCGCGCTTGGGCGGTTATTTTTTTTCCAAGTTTAACCTTAATTCCATATTAATTGAGGTAAAGCGAAGTGTACTTTGCAATGAGTGTAGTTACCTCACAAAGTACTTTCGTGGTTTGTAATATTTTTTCTTTTGTATAAACAGAAGACGATTTGTTTGTACTATTACCGATATATATGTATAATGGCAGCGTATCGTAGGCGTGTTAGTATGTGATGACGTTTGTTATTGATTTCGGAGTAAATTTATCCTTTTATTTTTTTTATTTCTTTTTTGCACTATTAGGTCAGGTATGAAGGTTATACTAACTGTCACAATATAGTACATGAATCAAATAACAATTTAAATAAACCCTAGTTAGATAAGTAAGGAGGACAAGATAAGGAATCTGATATCTCTAGTTTGTAATATTAACTTTAATGCGTATTGTTACCTAACGTATTGTTACCTACTTACTACTTGTTACCAATACGTTTCAAAGTATATTTTATAGATAGAAATCTCTCAAGTGTAAGGAAAGTAGAACACTTTAGATGAACTTTCACAACACTTTGATGAATAACTTACGTCTTACGGTATGACATACATACATATAATTTTTAATGTTTATAAAACCCTTTTTATTACGTTGTTAATACAATATTTATAATTAATTACAAGACCACAATCAATTTCGTCATTACATTGTTCGGATAACATATTGCACTCATTTTCGCGCCTAAATCTATCGTTGTTTACTTAAATACTTTTTTATTAGATATTCGATGGCCGCTAATAAAAAATAGTACTTATAAAATAAATATCAGTTATACAAATATATTTCTTATAAAATCATGTTACTATTTAAAAAAATGTACTTTAAATTTTTCAATTATTTAATTATTTTACAAAAGATACGTCTTTTTTACTAGCGCCATCTATTAATCGTTAAAGCCTGACCTTAAAGCAGACAGGACTCGAAAAATGTTCCTTTGCTTTTAAATTATACTGTAAAAAATTCACTACTAAATTAGAACAGTAACAACTAGTAAATTTTTTAACATAAAAATGTATGAAATCCTTAAGATACAATCTTAGCTTGCTAATGCCCAAAAACACGCCTTCTTACACTAAAAAATTATATGTGATAAAATAAATATTTATCTAAAAATCCGCTGAAATATTTGTAACGTTGTTACAACGCACACGTGCGGCAATTTATTTGTTATATTTAGGCTTCGCGATCTGATAACATTCTGTATTTAGAATGTGTTCGTGCCTATTCTTTAGACGGATATTTTTCGCAGAAGGTCAATTTTGAGGTTAGGTTTTGACAAAAAAAAAAGCAACTGACATCATTCTTTAGATATATTTAACTTATGACTTAATTATATGTGTGTAAGTGTATTTGTATGTGTATATAAATAGCTTGAATTTCATACATCTGAGGATTAAATTACACAGTTAGCAACACAGTTTTAATTTCATGGTAAAAATGTAAACAAAATCAGTTATTTTAACTTAACTAGCTGTTGGAGGAGGTTTTAACCGCATTAGGCGGTGTTTAAAATAAAAAAAAAACTAGAAACTTTATATTTAAAAATGTTGTTCATTACTTAAATAAGGTTTTTTGTAATGTTAAAGTTAATAGTGCATATTTTATATTTAGCATAATGTTTAGTCGCTGTTATTAATTTTCTGTTTAGCAATTGCACATGTACGATATCTTAAATGAAATGCTTCATAACTATTTTATGTAAAACTTATAAATTGTAAGGAATCAAGAAAGCTTTATTAATAAGTGTATTTGTAAGTTCGGTATAAAGTAATATTGAAAATGTACCAATAATTATGTAACTTCGGAATAAGTAGCAGACTCAAAAAAAAAAAATAACAACACAACACAAAATGTAAAACAAACAGATTAGTAAAATAGTTAAAGATCAACTGACAACCTTAGTACAAAAAGTTGTAGAAATAAAATGGAAGTATATAATTACTTTGAAGTTCCGTCATAAATTTTTAATTTAAAACAAAGTTTTAATTTAACTAAAATATGTAACAGCGTTTCCTTGTAACCGTCTGTCTGTTTCTGGCATTAGCCCAAACGTTCATACAAAATGTAAATATACAATGTTTACGTTGTAAATACGTTTTAATCTCTTACTGTATATTACAAAACTATTTAAGGATATTGCATATTATTACATAGGTTTCATATTAAATGTTAAATAATACGAGTGGTAGATCCCGCAACAACTATATTTGTTGGGTGCACGAATGGGCTGGGTCGACCGGTGCAATACACCACACAGAAGACAGGCGTCAAGTGGAAGCAATTCCGCGTTTCGTCTGATGAGTGTGGTCCCGGAGGCCTAATTTTAGTCCTCTTTTCCTTCTCACCCTTTTCCTATTAGGAAAGGATGGGAAGGGGAAGTGGATTTGGCGGAAGAGGGGACATAGGAAGGGGAAATATCCTCTTTCTGGGCGTCCCCTTCTCCGTTGATTAAAGGTAGGCAACGCATCTACATTTGCGGATGTCTATGGGCAACGGTCGCATCGCTATTTCGGCGAATTCAGGTGGCCGTTTGCTCGTTTGCCACCTTTTGATATAAATAAAGAGTAATATGATGTTAACAGAGATCTGAAAGACAATTCTTATTTAATCTTCCTGACCTTATCCCCCTTGTTTGTTTGGATATAAAAATATACAAAATCTGAAAACTGGTATTGCTTATTTCATTTTATATTATTGAAAAATTCACTACAACTTTTCAGAAGGTCTTATGAAGCCTTTGTTGCATACAAAAATTCTTACATGCGACGGCATTACATTTCATTTACTGATATGTATTTCAGTTGAAGTTATCAACTCAACTTTCTCAAATTTTCATAAATAATGTCCGACTTACGTATTCACTCAGGAGGTCATAAAACACGTCAGTCCTAGCCACTATCAGATTGGAAGTGCTAAGAGAACGTGTGTGAAGTGAGATATAGTTAACTAACTTGTTCCTGTGACTTCGCTTATTGTTTTTTATTCAATGTTTCAACTTTTAAAATAAAGAAAAAAATATTATTACTTATAGACCTGAAGTCAATTTAATAATTGATAACTATTATTAATAAAATAATTCTCTTTCCATTTATTTAAAAAAATAATGCTTAATCATTTTCAGCAATATTTGCAAACAGTAGCTTTTTTATCTAAGGTTAAAAATACATCACAATGTGAGAAATTCGTAGTGTAGTAAAGTATTAGTTTCACAAAAAATAAACAAAAACTATTTTTATGACAAAATAGCGGAATATTACAAATTCTTATACTTTGTATTATTTATAAGGAGGCGTGCAATTTTATGATAACAGTGCGGGCATTAAGGCAATGCCGGTCGACTTGATACTGTATGAAACGAGAGGGTAAACCGCTGGAGTGAAAAATGAAGATCATAAAAGTTGAAAATATAGATATTTCCATCACAAAAGTTTATTTTTGCCTAACAGGAAATGTAAAATAAATATATGAAATTTGTAAGTTTGAATTTAACTCCGTTATATTGTGATCACCTTTACCTTAATCAGCTCGACTTTTGATCTTAGACTTGTTAAAATATTTAAATAATTACTGGTTTATTTCTTCAAGATTATCGTTGGCGGATGGATTTGTTTTACACGCGCTTGTAACTTCAAAAAGTTAAAAGATTACATTTTTCAATTTAGCACAGTCTTTCCAGTAATACTTTATAACCACTTAAGATTGATATTATTTACTTAACGAGAGCTATTATTTAATATCAACGAATCAATGAAATAAATATATTTTTAGATATTATTTGTTTTTTGTTAGTGAATTCGCTCTCAGTACGTCGTCAGTTCGTAGTTGGCATTCACCATTTACGGTACTCTGCCGATGTTAAGATGCGAACGCGTACTGTTACTCTGTTAAACATAAAAGCGAGAAAGTTGTCAATGTTTTATCTGTACTTGTTTTAAATATAAATATTTGTTGTATTTAAAGAAGAAATCGTATCGTGATAATAATAATGTTAACTTTATGATAATTGTAATTTCGAAAAATTTTAATGGAATTTCCAATGTTTCACGTTAATGTTACTAAATGAGTTTTTAAACATTTTTAAAATCTTGTCATTGCATTTATGAAATAGTGGATATAAATGATTAATTTATTTATAATCATATTAAGTTTGGTAAGTAATATTATTTTTGATTATTTTTGTATTTTATTTTTAAAGTTATATGCATCTTATTTAAGAATAAAATACCTTGTTATCGTGACGAAGAAAATCTGTTTTTCGAGTTATTAACTTTTAAGTGTTCGATAGCAAAGGTCCTACCATTAATTGAAACAGATAAATGGAAGTACTATTTTGTATAGCACTAATGTTTATCAATACAAACTTCTGTATAGTTTGGCCTATTGCCAATATTATGGCTTATATACACGTCTGTTTAAGGACTTGTTGGCCGGAATTATATATTTAAGGAGGTCCATTAATAATCGAAAATGTAGACTACCAATTGTATTCCTCAGTTTCACCTACTATTGGGATTAATTTAACTTAATTGTAATGTAATTCTTGGGTAATAAGGCATGTCAATTTCGAATTCTCTTAAATCAGATTTGGATTTTCCGTGAGTAATATTGAATCGCTTTCAAGACTAGTTTTTTTGGACTAAAAAAAAGGATATACAAAATAGTTTTGTTTTTGATTTTAATCAGAGACCCAAAAAGTTATTATTTAAAGAGGCTAGAATGTTAAACCACCGTCGAGATAGTTATTAAACTTAATAATTATTTTCTACATTCTGTTCACTTTATTATACGATAGTTGATTAACTGAGCAACATATTAAAATTCCGAACACGATATCGGTTATTCGTTTCATTACATTCCATTAAAAGCGTCATAAAATTCATTTATAGATTTTTTAGGATAAAAAAAATAGTAGCCTATTTGTTCTTACAGACTATATATACTCTACATGTATACCAAATTTCATCGAAGTCCGTCGAGCTGTTTTGGAGATATCTTCCAACAAACATATCCAAAAATACGCAGTTAACGAAACCCGATATCTTAATTAATTGATTGATTTAATATCGCTTTGTAGCTAATGTTTGTACAAAATTGAGCGGCTTCTATGAAAGTATCGCTCGTTGGATTATGAGATTAATATTACTATTTGACGAATTGTGCGCGTGTGTGTACTATTAGGGTAGATAAAGCATTTGCTATTCACTTTATTACATACTAGCTTTTACCCGCGACTCCGTCCGCGCGGAATAAAAAATAGAAAACGGGGTAAAAATTATCCTATGTCCGTTTCCTGGTTCTAAGCTACCTGCCCACCAATTTTCAGTCAAATCGATGCAGCCGTTCTTGAGTTATAAATAGTGTAACTAACACGACTTTCTTTTATATATATAGATATAGATATAGATTTATTGGATTAATTTCGACAACAAAAGTTATTAATTTTAATTCAAACATTAAACTTTGAAAGACAGCTTTTTTTTACTATTGAGTTACTTTTTGGGAGGAAAAAAGGGTTACGTGAGTCTTGACTTACTAAAACCTTCTCGAGTGTAACAGGATACTCCTTGGATGTCTAAAGCAGGGATTCCCAAAGGTGTCGATATCGAACTAAAAAATTATAATATTAACAATAATTGATCTTAAGAGTAGATAATTTGACCATGGGGGTCTGTGGAAACGGTTTGGAATAGGGGGTCATTTGTCCAAAATAGTTTGGGGATCACTGGTCTAAAGGAACTCACCGGTAGGAGGTAGGTGGGGGGAGTGAATAATTGTTACACGTTTATCTACCAGAATGGAAAATATCACACTAAAGTCAACAAATTCAAGGTAATTGTTATTGTTGTACAGAAAACAAGGAAGCTGATTGTTGTGTTATTATCCAACATCCGGGCAACTGCATAAAATTGATTAAACAGTTATAAAATGATAAAAAAACGTAATAATTTATTAATACGTACTAGTTTTATTCGATTAAATGTAGATATTACAGACTACATAAGTCCATACAATTTTAAAGCGAAATTTATCAACAGTCTTCAAAAAAATGTGTAAAATAATAAATCTACTAAAAAGCCAATAATCATCCCATGAAAAGAATTACATCTTTGACATATCTCTAGAGATGTATCTTTTTCCGTCGGGCACGTAGTAGGTTTTAAGTTTTTATAGTTATATATCATAACTTAAGGGCTTGCTGTTGACAACAATGACGGATTATGTTGCCAGAATTTGATTGATAATCTTACTTTTTCTTTCTTAACTTTAACTTTGACATAGTAACATATTTTACTTACTACGTCACAGTTAGTTATTTTAACTTTTGTATTAACTTATTTACTAACTTATTTAATCATTTTTGCTCGTATACAATTACAGTTCCATAAAATTTAATAAGTGGTTGTGAGATACAGTCGAATCTGGTTTCTCTCTAACTGGAGGTTTCTCTCTAACCCGAGTTTATCGCTTATATAGGTTGGTATTTCTACTAGCTTTTGCCCACGACTCCGTCAGCTCGAAATTAAAACAAAATTGATAACTAGCCTATGTGTTCTTCCAGACTATGTACTAAATCTGTGCCAAATTTCAGCAAGATCCATTTAGCCATTCCGGAGATACCTTCAAACAAACATTCATCCATCCTTTCATCTAAACCAGGGATTCCCAAAGGGGTCTATATTGAACTTAAAGCATTTTTAATTCTCACTCTGTCTTCTTCTATTGACCTAATGCAGAATTAATAATAATATTAATAATTGATCTTAAAAGTAATTAATTTGGCCATGGGAGTCTGTGGTAAGGTTCATTTTGGAAAAGGGAGTCACTTATCCAAAATACTTTGAGGATCCCTGATCTAACTTTCGCATAATATTAGTAAGATATTGCCGCCAAATATAAATAAAGTTAATTGTTTTAAATCATGTTTCTAACCATTTAGGAATAGAAATTAATTAGTTCGACTAAATAGTCTTTATTGCAACCAGTTATATACTGAACACACAACGTTTATTTGATGTGTTAAGTAAGTACACTTAGTATAATGCGTAAGGTGGGTTTGTTAAATATTCATTATTAGCTTCTCTCCGAGCGAGATAGTGGAAACGATTTAATAACTCCTTTCGTATATATACATATGTATTTCAGTTATTATTGTCAAAATAGTGAGTCACTTAGGAAATGATTATATATTATATTAAACTGTAACAATAAAATATACAAAGTTATCTCATTTTTTAATAATAATAATAATAAACTCATTTAATCCATTGAGAAAGCAAAACAGCCTTTACAGCCATTTACATCCAAAAACTTAAACTTTAAAAAAAGAATACTCTAAATTCTCTCCAGCCAGTACATTCTTAAAATATACTATTGCTTTTAGTAATACTGATTAGCAGCTATTCAGAATTATTAAGAAAGAATTTTCCTTGCTTATTAAATTCCTTTGAATCCTTCATTACAAAGTTGGCATCTCAGCGTCGCCGTTGAATCGGAATGTCTTACTTCATATCACCATCTATTTATAGGTGTAATTTAACTTGAGCGAAGTTTCTAATTTAAAATTGAACGGATAAGTTTTGATGTTTTATCGTCACACATGTAAGGTTTTGCATAACTGTTTTAAACTTGCAAATAACTGTAAGGCAAAACTGGGTGCCATTTTAATGATAAGTGAAAAGTTTTGTCACACACGCTCTAGATTTTGCCTGAAGGTTATGCATGTTAGGCTTAATTAGAGAATGAAATTTTTAGTGTAACTCCGAAATTTTTTCCGATAATCATCATCAGCTCAGTATACGTCCCCACTGAGGGGCTCGGAGCCTACCCTAAGTTAGCGGTGACTGGCCATAGTCAACCACACTAACACAGTGCGTGTTGACTTCACACATATCATTGAATTTCTTCTCAGATATGTGCAGGTTGCATCACTATTTTTTGATAAATGTACATATGTAAATCCAGAATCGAAAAACACATTGGTACGTGGCGGGATTCGAACCCAGGACCTGCAGATTGCAAGTCAAGTGCTTACCCCCTGAGCCACCGACGCGACGCTCTCATTTTTTCCCATACGTAAATTTAAATCAACTGTTCATTTTGAGACTAAGTGGTCGCAAAGAACTCCTTTAATGGCCACACAATGACTAAATTATTGTACATTAAAGGAGACCGCAAATTACAGAACGGCGACGGCAACAGCTATGAAATTCAAAATAACTGAGTTACAAATTGAAATATCAAATATCATAATCTGTACTTCAGCTCGCTTCGTTCAGTTAACGAATGGCTGTTGAACAACTTTCTAGTTCTTTGTTTCAAAGTGAAACACAAAATGTTCAGACTTGTCTAAAGTATTCAAAGTTGGAAACTATGCGTTCCTTTTGTAGAGCGCATTCTGATAGCCCCTTTATAAACTTGATATGCGAAAAATAATAGTGTCATATTAATGAATACTTGTTCGCTAATCATTTTTTATTAAGTTTTTTTAATTACCTGACTGTTATTGTTTTTCATTCCCCTTGAATATACTTACTGTCCCTACCTTTGTAACCATCCATAATCTAAACAGCGTAGCAGCGTAACAGTTTTAAAACATGCAACATAAAATAAATTTAGATGTCCTGATTTGGAGCTGAAAGAACAATAACAACACAAGGATATTTCGAACTGTACTACAAAGATCAACCTCCAGATCAGGACATTATAAATAAAAATATCGAACCTCGAAAAGAGGAATAGAGAGATTTTGGAGGTTAGTGTTAATCTTTTCTTTTAAAATACTTCTAAAATGCCCATTCGTATGACAACTCGGATATAATTAAAAGGGACAGTACGATTCATAACATTAACCTATTTAAACAAACCAATCACGTTTATTAGTACAAGTAAGAGGGATATTAGATTAAATTATCCTTTAACATACACAAGGGTTTAGCGGACATACATAAAGCGGAAAATCGTCAAGCTTTGCTCCATGGAGATTAATTACGCCTGTCGTTAGTGTAGTTTAAGGGAGTTTACTGCGGTCGGTTGGAATGAGTTACTATCTGTAATAGAAAGTCTATTTGTGTAAGTTTATGTTATACATCAAATTTAGACTAAATTCTTAAGTTTATTAACAACGTAAATGGGATAGTTTGGATGGTTGATAACTCCAAAACAACTTAACGGGTGTTTGTTTGGCACAGAGATCTTGGTAATAATTATAATATTTTAAATGTGAAAGTTAAGGTTATGGATGGATGGATGTATGTTTGTTATAAGGTATCTCCTGAAGGGCTCAACGGATCTTGATTAAATTTGGAAAAGATATAGATCATGTTCTGGAAGAAATGTTTTTTTTTTTTATTTAATTCCGCGCGGGCTTAGTCGCGGGCAATAGCTATTAGTTTACAATTCGGAAAAGAGTATGGTATTGACATAACTGGAGCCTTTGATCCCGGTAACCGTGAGATATTTTTATTTTAATTTATACCAGTATTATTTTGTTTGAATTGAATATACTCCGTAACTACTGTTTTATTTATTGTGACTACATTTTTTTTAATTTTACGCGGATGAATCGCGGTCAATTGCTATTTATTAATAAATTACTCCAGATTGAAATATGTAATCAGTTCTATCATTTTCAAAACTATTAAATTGTTTAAACTTTCGTGAGGCATCATAATTAATTAATTAAGAAACGGCTTAACTCACGTTTGATCGTCCGGTGACGGCACCGACTAGTTTCGGACCTATCGGGAGTCCTACTTCAGTCTTTCATTCTTCGGTGCCGTCACCGGACGATCAAACGTGAGTTAAGCTGTTTCTTAATTAATTAATTTCAAAACTATTTCAGAACCATAAAACAGATGACTAAGAATGTTACAAGATCTTTTAAATAATCCAAAATCATTATTTTAATGCATTAAAACTACTTACTATCTTACTATTGTTACATGATATTTTTTATCATTCTTTTTTTAAATGACATTAGTAATCTTGTTTTCGTATTGTAAGATTCGATTCCAAACAAATGAATTGCGTGTTACATAAAAAGTTCCATTCGCTGATAGCAAATTACGATTAATGAGATCGCTGTTTTATTGCGGTATATGAGTGGGACGCAACGTTGACACGAGGACCAATTGTGGGGTTCAATCAACATTTACGAGGTCTGAACGCGGCATTCCGACAGCACAGGGAGAATCGATCGTGTCTAAATACCTCAGTAAATACACACAGGTGACATGAAACCGACACGCCTGCCAATTTCATTATTGGAATTCTATTACCCCATTTCTATTTATGACTCTAGTTTAACTTATGGGATATACTATCTTAAAGTACGCACTGATTTTCGATAGCACACAATATTCAAAGTTTATGATGAATTTAATTAATTAATTGTTATCTGGTAACTGAAGATGTCTTCTTATATGGCATTCGTAACTCTTTTAATCTACTAAAGCTAGAGATCTTTCGTTACAGTATAAAAAAACGTTTAAATAAAAAGAAAAATATAACACAAGAATATTTCTGTGTAACATTAACCTATTTCAATTTATTCGTCTGAGATTTACTAAAGCGTTTGACAAGTGGGTTGGTAATCAACGTTTATTCCCTTATCAGACACAAACGCAAATAGATTTTCTTATAAATATAAAAATCTTATTCATAATCAAAAACCCTAGATATTTCTGTGTCAAATTACATTCGGATTTGTTTCGGCGTTTCGGAGTTGTCTATTAGTGTGTTTTTGTACCTTTGTTGGATTTGTGTTGATTTTCTTTTCATTATTTTTTTTTTTTTTATATATAACGATCATAATTGTTGATTTCTTTTTGTTCTCTTTTAGGTCTGTACGTTATGTTTCTTATTTGTAATTTTTGTCATAAGTTTAAGTCTCGGTTGACTGAGCATTTATTTTTTATATTTATTTATAGTTTTTCTTTTATGTTGTTTACGGTTCTCATATTTTAGGGTTCATTGAAAATCGGCGCTGCGGTACTCGCCGCAGCAGATGTCTAATGAACACCTTTTCTTTTGAATAAATGATTTTTCTTTCTTTCTTTCTTTCTTAAAACATTTAGCTATAACTAATCACGTTAGATTTACTAAAATCCTAAATTGTAATAGCGGCATATGTTATACTACTCCGGGTTCTCTGGGTTGACGGCCTGGATGTATTATTATTAAAAAAAATATTAGTTCTTTTGTTGTCCTCAGCTCTGAATGATGTTTGACGACCCGACCCCAACAGCCGTCTCGAATGAATCAACGCCATACGTTAGTGATGGCCACAACTTTTATGTAACTTTCTACGATGTCGCCAAAGACAACTACATTAACCAAACAGGGAATTCCACTGAGGTAAGTTATTATTTCTTCTTATTTTTATTTCTGATGCATACAGTAGCGCTTTTACAATCTTCCTGCCTATTCCACTCTCTGTTGTCTCTGTAGTGTTGTCTCTGAGTTTCATCTTCCAATTATCGATATATTATTCGTTATTCAATCGTCACTCCCTCGTCATAATCATGTCAACTTTAACTCAATCTATTTGACTCTTCTTTGGCCTGACCTCCGCTGATATACGATGCGTATGCTTTAAGTTTATACTCATGCTACTTACATGCTTTATTAAGCTGTGATAACAAGGCTTAACTTTGAACTGAACATAAGCCCATACGCTTCAGTACTTTTAATAATACTGTTTTTGATTCTCAAAAAATATGTGAAATAAAATTTTTCATAAATTAAACAATCAATAGTTAATTATAACAAATTTAGTAAAATAAAAGAAAACTCCCCATAATTTTTATAATCATTTTGTAGGTAATTTTTTTAACTTGTTCGTGACTCGACATTGCAATATAATAACAGCATTTATTTCTCGGAAATGACGCTAAAATTGTCACAAACAAAACATTGAGTTCAATATTATTAGCCGTTGATTACAAACTGTTTAACTGGAATACGTATACAAATTGATTGGAAAAGGGAAATGCGAACGCAGTGCGATGCAATACGTATGCTGCCGCTGGTGATTACGTGTATTGTTAATTAGAGAAACAAATAATACAAAATCAGCATAATGTTAATACTACAATTATTATTATTATTTTGTGTTGAGTTTTTGTTGATCCTCTTTAATATATAAGTTTTCTTTAGTCACAATAACTTAACTAGTAATCAAATTGAGATTACGTGATATTTAATTTACTCTGTAAAGTAATGAATACAATATTTCCTTGATATCAAAATTAACTTTTTATCTTTCTGTGAAAATGTTTGCTTATTACAATTTATAAATTATTAGACATGACATCGTAGAAAATATTTTACATCTTACAACCGAACTAATGGAAAATTCCTTCAAATTCAAATCATGTCAATAGGAGCCTCTAAATTTTACTATTTCTACATATCTTATTCTGTACACGAATAGCTTTGAGCAGACGAGTCAATTCGTCGGTAAAATACTTCCGGCTGTTCAAAGCTGTCCGTGTACAGTAGCCTTTTATATAACATTTGCATTCAGGTATACCAATCATTCATACTGCCATGGTGGCGGCAAGTACTGTGGACGGTGCTGTTCGGCGGCATGGTGGTGGTCGCTACAGTCGGCAACCTCGTCGTTATCTGGATTGTGCTCGCCAACAAGCGAATGAGAAGCGTCACCAACTACTTCTTGGGTATTAATAGGTTTACTAATATTTGTTGAAATAATGCTTGACGGTCTAGTATACGTTAAGCGGATATACAATCAAATGTACCTTGCCTAAAGGGACTCCTTCTAATGATATATTTTAGTTTTTTAAATTTTATTTTTATGGTTTTTAGTTTTAGGTTCTTTATTCCTACTGAGAGTTAGTTTTATCAAATTTTGTGTCGTATAAGTTTGATCAAACATTTCAAATATATACAAAGTTAAACGTAAGTAATAAAATGTTAATTCTTCGTAGTGAATCTGTCAGTCGCCGACGCCATGGTGTCAACACTGAATGTGACGTTCAACTTCACGTACATGCTGTACTCGGACTGGCCGTTTGGACACTTCTATTGCAAATTCAACCAGTTTATTGCCGTCGTTAGCATATCCGCTTCCGTCTTCACGTTAATGGCTATAAGTATAGACAGGTGAGGCTTTCAATACATTTACTTCAATGGAGTCAAAAATAGATTAAGATTATTGCTTTATGTAATGTAAAAACATGTCAGAAAAGACGCCACCACGATGTTAGTAATAATGTGATTGTTCTAGGTACGTTGCAATTATGAGTCCTCTGCGCCCTCGGCTGGGGAAACGGGCGACCCTGGGTATAGCCGCTGCGATCTGGGCAGGCAGCTCTATACTCAGTAGTCCCAATATCGTATTCTTTACCACGGAAATGGATACACTACCAGATGGTAGCACGAGGTATGAATATAATATCATCAATTAAAAAATAACTTTTATCAAATTACATAATACATATTGAATATATTTTGATTTATTTTTAGACGCGTGTGTTTCGCTGAATGGCCAGACGGAATGACAACAAGATCACTGCAGGAATATGTGTTAGTAATCTTTTTTAATTGCATTGCTTAGAACGTATCTAAGGTTAATGTGAAGGTTATAAAATTAATGTTATGAAGGTTAAAAGCAGTTAATATTGAGGTTAAACTTCATAGATTATTTTTAATTTTATTAACATTTAAATAAAATTTAAAATACGGATTTGGAATGCGAGATAATTTGCAGCTAGCGACTACAAACTAACTTGAAAGATATAAAATACGAACATGTGAAAAGTGTAATAGTAGTGTAATTAAAAAATATATATAAATGAGAAAGCTGATCCATTTATTCTCATAATCCTAAAATTGCTTAATATTTATGTGGGATTTCAGATATAACGTTGCCTTCATGATATTGACATATTTTCTTCCAATTATTTCGATGACGTACACATATGCGCGTGTCGGCGTCGAGCTGTGGGGGTCTCAGTCTATCGGAGAATGTACTCAGCGGCAACTCGACAACGTCAAGAGCAAGCGGAGGGTAAATTAAGATTTTATAATTCCATCAAACATTTTAGAGACGCAGCATAAATCATACTATCGAATGCAGATATAAATAAATCTAGTAATTATATACCATATCTGGTTTTCAAATCTTAATGTAACTAGAATCTTGTTTCTGGAATGTCTAAAATATTTAATTTAGTGAAAAGTTAATATCGTACCACTGATCTCTACATATTAATAGGTCATTGTTTGGCAATTTAATTTTACCTCTATTATTAGTTCGAATTCCAACCACCGCTAACGTAACTGTCTACGCCAGAATAGCGAAAATAAATTTGGCACAAAGTACCATGATTTATCGCATGTATGGAGTATTGTTTACTAATAAAATCTCAACTCCAGTATAATCTGTGATAATATTTCATACTATTACACTAACCGAGATGTGTTAAAAAAAATTCCATACAATTTTTTGTCAAAATGTATTTAAAATCCAATTAAAGTTATGCTGGGAGAATAATGACAGTAGATTTAAACTAATATTCATTTTCACAGGTGGTGAAAATGATGATAGTCGTCGTTGTAATTTTCGCTGTCTGCTGGCTGCCGTTCCACGTGTACTTCGTGGTGACGTCGTATTATCCGGAAGTGGTCAACTACCCTCATATTCAAGAGATATATCTGGGCATCTATTGGCTGGCTATGAGCAACTCCATGTACAATCCCATCATTTACTGCTGGATGAACTCTAAGTTAGTTTTTTTTTAATTTATAGTTAATTTGGCTGGATACAGGGGAAAGATAGTTGATTCGATTAAATTAATTCGATAGCTAATTCCTTCTTCGTCAACTGTTTTCTTGCCTTCAATTAGATTACATATTATCTGATAGGGTATCATAGAATAACTTTATAACTTCCTTATTTTTACAGATTCCGAAGAGGATTTAAGCAATTCTTCTGGTGTTGCGGTGCTTTCGGCAATGGTGGTCTGAACAGACACAGAGCTTTTGGTCCGGATCACTTGGACCGGTCGCTTCGTTCGCTTTCGCCAAGTCGAAAAAATGGAACAAGTACTTTATTTCTTGTATTAACAGATATAGAAATATAAATGTGATCTACTAACACAAAACTTTTTAAATTACTCATTTTTAAAGCCATCCATGACAACATTTACTCAAAAATCTTTTGTTTTTGTTTTGTTTTTACCTTAAAATTGGTGGCCTTTTAATTAAACGTTTTTGTGTACCTTTTCTATGTCATGGACTAGAATATTCTTCTCCGTAGGTTTATTCAAGGCTTCAAGCAAAACAACAAAATTTATCAAAAACCCGCCCGGCACTCCTCATTTGCTGCATGCAAATAAAATCCACAAGTAGGGGACTTCCGGACGCCAACATTTCAGTTGGTAATTTCTTCATATTTAAATGTTTTCTCAAAAAGCTTTTTTTTTTCTTAAACATATAAATATGTCTGAGACGCATAGTCGCATTTCAGCTCTTGAACACAAGATAAAGGAGATTTAGCATATCACCACGTCACAATATATAACACTTTTTATTATGGATATAAGCTACAAAAATCTAATTTAACTTTTTTACCATTGTCAGGTACTATCAGAATCTCGATGCACAGCACGTATAATAACACGTTGCTGAGCAGTGCCTGACATCGACGCGGCGCGTCTGGTTCGCACGGCGACTGCGGGCATAATGACGCGCTGCATCCCAATCCCAACGTAGAGCGGACATGGATATGACGTAAGCCGAGCGCCCCGCGCCCCGCCCTCACTCCGCACGATCTCTATGGTTAAAATGAACCAATCAGAATGCGTAGCGTTAGTTTTAAATAACTGTCACTGTCATCCAAATTCCGTTGAGCACAGTCTTGTTAAGATTTTAATTTATATATTTGAAAGGACCAAGCTTGGTATTTTTAAATATCATTTTAGTTATGAACAAGAGACAAATGAAACAAGTTCTCAAAACTTATGTAATATTACATACATGATGGTCTAAATAAAGACGTTAGTAGTATTAAATGTGTCAGTATAACTTGTAAATATTTAATATAATATCATTATAATTAAGCCAAAGATAGCGCTACTAAAAATATTTTGGCAACAAGGCATTTTAAATGTGTACATATTTCCGCATTTTTCACATTCGACAGAAAAACATTTTAAGAATTTTAATTTGTCTTAAAAATTTTAAATCTATAAGTAAATTGATGTATTTTTTTACAATAAATCGATGTAGTTTTTAGGCTATTTCTTTGAAATCTAATAACTTGTTGTAAACAAAAGCTTCCTAATTGTGCATAGAAAAATATAGTTTTAAAAAATCGTTTGTGGGATACCATAATTAATTAAATTTTTTATAAATATTCGATGATGTAAATAATTAAATACTTAATTAAATTCTAAGTTAAGGATTAGTTTTTTTACAATATACAGAAATGTTTTATTTTAACAAAGTTTTAGTTTTATATAAAAACATTAATAATTTCATGAACAATTTGCATTTAATTTTGTATTCAAACTTCTTATATATTGTATCATGATGTACTGTAGAAAATTGTAAAAAAAAAATATATTACATTCTTTTTAATAAATGTCAACATAAATCTAAATAAATAATGTGAACACAAAAAATGTTTTATTTCAGTGAAATTGTCTGTTGAGGTTTTATTAAATTGACAGCAAAAAAAAGATCTAAATTAAAATAGAATGAAGTTATGAAATACTAATAACTAAATTAAGAGTGCTAAGAATTTGGAATTTCTGAGATCTACTTAGTTCCCATTGACAAATTAAAAGAGAACTGAAGTATCAACTCAGTCTTTGTTTAATAAAACAATATACAGACAGAAATCCCCTAGAAATCTGTTTAGTTTTCAACGTTTTCGGTGTTATGCGATGCATTGTGTAAATGTGTCCTACGAAATTGCGCTACGAAATTAGCTACGAATTATGTTACGAAAAGTATTGCGTAAGTGTGAAATCACATTTTTTAGTGTGTGTGTAAACTGCGCATTAGACTGTGCACTGTATGGAATGACTATTGTTTGACCGACTTTGAAAACTTCTCATTCTCGCTTAAAACGAATTTAACTTCATTTTTTAGTAGAAGTGAACTCACAGCAGTAATTACCAATTACTTTTAAATTCAACTAGTAAATGATGTAGTTAAGAACAAAAATGTTCATTTCCCTCATCGGACGTGAGTTCCGTCATCGGACGACACATCAGACCGCCAAGTTCCATCATCATCTCGATGGCTGGCAATCCACAACTGTGCGGTTTTCGCGTAGCTTTCTACCGCGTACCGCCGCGTTGTGGAATGGTCTGTCCTCGGCGGTATTTCCAAACCCCTACGACTTAGGGTCCTTCAAGAAGCGAGCGTATCACATCTGCGATTCCTCTGGTAATGCAGATGTCCATGGGTGTCGATGAACACCTTGGTGCTCCCGCTGCTCGTTTGCCCCTTCTCTTATAAAAAAAATACAAATAACATTTTAAAACCTGCAACGTTTTGGTTATTCTGAATAATGTAATTTTGTAAAGAAAAGAGTTATTAAAATATAAATATGTAGCTTATTAGTACGAGTATTAACTGGTAGTTAATTATCCACCATCACCAAAGAATATGAAGAATTTAAATGTAACAGAAAAAAATTACATTATTGCTAGCTATAAGATATGTTCAAAACGAAAGTGAAAAATTTCGTTGGTTTTATAATTTCAATTCGAAACACACCAAATTTTCCACACAAAAATTTTCTAAGTAACTATAATATATAGTCGAAATTAACTTTCCTTCAAGAAGATATACTAGCTGTATATATTTACTGGCAGATAGGAAGGTTTGCTTTTTAAAAGAAAAAAAACAGTAATTCATTACAGGTTTAAATGAATTTAAAAAAAATAAGAGTATACAACATCTCATAACAGCATAAATACATAATTTCCTAATTCATATTTATTTAACGTATTCAGTAAGTCAATTATTGTTACTTAATAGAAACTTATAGAAAAAAAACGTAAAAGTAGAGACAATATCACAATAACCACTTGTAAATTTTACACAGTCATTTATAAATTAACTATGGGTTTCGACTGCATTGACATTTGCATTGCAACATATCGTCATCCTTTATATTCTCCTTGGAAAAAAAGCGACAACGATATGTGTCAACAAATGTTGATTGCAATCGAAACCTACATTAATATAATCATAGATTATATTAGCGTCGATCGCTCAGTGACAAGTTATAGAGTATCGTTGGAAAATTATTAACAGGAAAGTGTATTGAAAATTCCATGGCAACGCTAACTAAATCTGTTTATAATAATAACTTAATATGCTCTAGCTAACAGGGTAAAGTTACTATCGCAAATTTGACCTCAAAATATTGAATTATTCAGTACTCTACATCATTATAGCTAAATATGTGCCTATTTATATCTTACTGATCTATCTATATATATAAAAGAAAGTTGTGTTAGTTACACCATTTACAACTCAAGAACGGCTGAATCGATTTGACTGAAAATTGGTGGGCAGGTAGCTTAGAACCAGGAATAGGACATAGGATAATTTTTACCCCGTTTTCTTTTTTCTTTTTTTTTTTATTCCGCGCGGACGGAGTCGCGGGTAAAAGCTAGTTATAGCTAAATAGGTGCCTATTTATACGAGTATCTTACTGATATTTTATATTCTAATACTTAGATGCATAGATGTTTCTTAGAAGGTATCGACAGAACGGTTTAACGGATCTGGATGGAATTTGGCATTGATGAATACTAGTAGAGCATAGTCTGGAAGAACACAAGGTTACCTATGAGGAAATGTGTACGGATCCCGTGGGATATTTTTGAATTCATATTTTTTCCAATAACTCTGCAATGGTTTAACAAATCCTATCAAAATATGGTATAGATATAGAATATAGTTTTTAATAAGACATGAGATACTTTTCATCTTTTTTTTAATTCTGCACAAATAAAGTAGGGGGTATAAAGTAATAAGTAGGGGGTAATAAGTACTAGTTTACGAAAAATGCCATTCGCCATAATTCATATAGCATCTATTTGTAGTGAATTATAATACAATCTATACATATCCCAAGACTTACCCACTACCTACTTAGTTAACTGTCTAACTTAGAATTTTATGATTATCTTTGATTTCTCGTTGATAATAACTGTTAAAATATTGTATTTTAATATTACATTACTACAAAAGTATGGTCAACTAGTTGTAGGCGAATTGTGACAGTATAACTTGCAACATTAGTTAACTGGCACAAGACCGCAAACACGAAGTTTGTCGGCGCCGGTTAAATGGACGCGGAGTTTACACAGCTAAATCACAGCTCTATTAAAACTTTGCTTGACACTAGTTAACTTATATTATAAAATTCGTTACATTTACAAATGAATTTTAATCAAGCATGTATAGGTTTCGGTGAACATAAAATTCTAGATTCAACTATTCTTCGCAAAAAATTATGAATGCGTAACTGTTTAGGCTACCAAAATACTGTTTTTTCTTTTCGACTCCTTCAGCGAGGAATTAAAAAATCTAGTAATTAATATATCCTACTAGCTTTTACCCGCGACTCCGTCCGCGCGGAATAAAAAATAGAAAACGGGGTAAAAATTATCCTATGTCCGTTTCCTGGTTCTAAGCTACCTGTCCACCAATTTTCAGTCAAATCGATTCAGCCGTTCTCGAGTTAAAAATAGTGTAACTAACACGACTTTCTTTTATATATATATAGATATCACCAGGGGATAGTGTAGCTTTTCAACAGTGAAAGAATTTTTCAAATCACTTCAGTAGTTTCGGAGCTTACTTAATGAAAACAAACCAAAAAACAATGAAATCTTTCCTCTTTATAATATTAATATAGATTAATTGACGCCCTTTATCGAAAGGATTAATCTTGTCTATAATTCTAACGGTACTATCGGAATTTTCATAATAGAATTCATTTTCCAAATATCTTTTGTATTATCAAATACAACAACTTGAATATAAATAACATCGTACAAAAACGTTATAATAACATTTGCTGAGGTTGCCAGTACTTCCTTGTTTGTTACATTACTGACATGTTTCAACTGAACAGCTTAATAGAATAAATGTTAAAGTTAATCAAAGTTTCTAACTCCTTGACTATGACTGTACCACAAGTGGTACTAGATACACGACAAGATCGGTACTTCAGGCTCTAGGCCTAAAGTGATAAAAGTTTTTCAATAAAACTTTCTTAATCCCTTCAAAACTATGCGTGAACGACTTCCTCAAGTTATGGCCTAATTGATTTTAACTGGAATACTTTGCCAACTTTTATGGTATTATATAAACCGAAAATAACTTAAGTATATTATTGTTTAACTTCTATATATAAAAAAGAAAGTCGTGTTAGTTACACTATTTATAACTCAAGATCGGTTGAACTGATTTAGCTGAAAATTGATGGGGAGGTAGCTTAAAACTAGGAGACGGACATAGGAACTTTTTTATCATGTGTTTTTTTTTATTCCGCGCAGACGAAGTCGCGGGTAAAAGCTAGTACTGTATAATTAATGAAATCCGGTGAATAAGCTGAAGTCACGAAATCGTAACAGATTTATTCATTGGATTGCTTTAATTATAATTTACTGCAAGTTTATTATAGAATCTAATCTAATTAGAAACTGTATTTTATGTATGTATGTATCTTGGTGTATATCGAATTAGCGTTGGTGGCGCAGTTGTGAAGCACATAACTGGGCCGGACCGTAATCTGTTCGATCCCCAACATGTATCTACCGATGTATTTTTATAGTTTTTCGAATTTCATATAT
This sequence comes from Papilio machaon, assembly GCF_912999745.1. NCBI lineage: Eukaryota > Metazoa > Arthropoda > Insecta > Lepidoptera > Papilionidae > Papilio > Papilio machaon. Next base: position 1,735,952 of record NC_059993.1, on the reverse strand, counting down.
TTTTATATTGATATATAACCAAATATTAGCTCAGTGCGACATCAACCTAGGAGCTCTAAACTACTTTAAATTCAAAAAATACGCAACGCAATGGCTATTGACTCTCGACTATGACCAATCTGAAAATCTTTTAAAAATAAAACAATAAAAAGTGAAAAAAAAACATCAATATAAAAATAAATTAACATCCATGACTATGCACACACACACACACTCGCACATACACATACACACCCCACAAATACACTCACTTAATATCATATTTTTGTACTGTAGTAACGTAAGATCATAAATAAGAGAAGGCGCTGTCTCCTGTAACACAGGTTACACCTAGCACAGGTGACAGAGCTCTATTAAATTTGTAAAAATATATTTAGTTCAATAAAGAATTTTTAATTTTTTTTAATTTTAATTTTTAATAACATACGGTGGCAAACGATCAAGCGACAACCTGTATCACTGAAATTATGAAGCGACCGCTGCCCATAGATATCCGTAATGCGCTGCTTAATATATATTTATCCAACGTATTACGGTGAATGAATCGTGATACAACTTGCACAAATCTGCGAATTATATGTGAAGTCAACCAACCCGCTCTAGGCCAGCGTGGTTGACTATGACCTAGTCACCCCTAATGAAGGGTAGGCTTCGAGCCCTTCAGTGTGTACGTAAGAAGACAAGACAAGAAATTAATTAGTAATAAAGTTATTAGATATAAAGGCTGATAAAGACATATGGTAGAGTAGCAAATCATGTGCCGACTCTCCAGAAGACGGCAGGAAGGTGTTAAGCATTCACCATTAGCAATATATGTACATCTTTGTTTACACCGAATAAAATTTTAGGTGAAATAATAACAATATTAGCGATATATTGGAATAATATTTGGTATAAGCCGAGCAGAGGGCTGCGAGCTCCGAACCGCCGCGTAAACTCAATTTACTAGCGGAAGATTCGATTAATTATGCGCTCACGTATAGCTGCGCTATTTTGAATTTTAAATGTTGTTCACATATCGATGTTGGTAAACTATGTTTATGTTATCATTTTTTAAACCGAGAACTACTTGCAGAATGACCATAGTCAAGTCCTAACCCAATATCAAGTCTTGAGATTGATAAGAAGGTAATTTTACTTTGTATGAGAGTGGCAAAAAAAATAGATCGAACGTCATCTAAACGATAGTTCAGATTTTAGATGGTTATTGTGCTCCTTAATACTGATATATTATGTTTACTAAAATATCATAGATAACAAAAAAAAATTGTGATCTATATATAGGTGACAGTATATAAATAGTTGTAAAATAAATATTTTTTCTTTATGTAAACAGCCGCCCGATTTAACGCAATCAACTACTAAAAAAACAGCCAGACTTTCGTGTCTTAATTTGATTACTATTGTTTTAGGATCAAAAGTTTAATTAAACTTGTTTACTTCAAAAAAACTTCGTCAACCAAATCAATTAACAAAATTAAGCTGGGGATAAATTAGGATTTTTTTTTGTAACTGAAACTTATTTTGTTATAGACGACTATTAAATAAACATTATGTTTTACTATATTTAATTGCATCGCTTAAAAAAGAGATAAGAAATGTCTCTTTCTATCTCTATCTCTTTTTTCGGATATTTTAATTAGAATCAGTATACAATGTAAACAATTAAATTTGTAAAAAAAAATGAAGTCTAAGTTTGTGTTCCTTTCGCCGATCCAAATAATCGCCTACTGGTTAAATTTGAAACAAATGTGTTAAAACTGTAATTTGAAAAATGATGTAGTCTGTTAATGAAAATTTCTTTTTGAACAATACTTTATGCAGTTAATTATAACATTAATATTAATCTTATATATAAAATTCTCGTGTCACGGGGTTCGAACTTGAACTCCTCCGAAACGGCTTGACCGATTCTCATGAAATTTTGTGAGCATATTGAGCAGGTCTGAGAATCGGCCAACATCTATTTTTCATACCCCTATTTAGTTTTTTTTTAATTGCGCGCGGACGGAGTCGCGTGCGACAGCTAGTTATTTATAAATAAAATAAAGTATGAATGAAAATCTCTGGAATTATGTTTTTCTCATGAAATTTTTTGATCAATTACGTTAGTAAATGAAGCTCAAGAATTGCTAGTTGAATTTTTAGTCAGATATTGCGAAAATTAATTTAATATATTGTATGTTAATTCCAATTTGATGTTAATTTACTTTAAAACAAGCTGTGTTGATTCCCCGTGAGACGTTCGTTAACATTGGCTTACGATTGCCTTTGAGAATATGAAAATACTTCTATTCGATTTATTAAATATTAAAGTACAAAGATATAAACTTTCAGATGTTAAATTCTGTGTTAAGCATGTCTTGATTTTACATCTAGCGAGCGCTTAAATTTCAGTCAGTCATCGTAAGTTTCTGAGAAACTTCGTTTAAAACATATTGTTATCTCTGTTTTCATACATACAGAGTTTTTGATCTCAGAAACCAACCATCAGTCAGTCAAGACTTCTTTGTTTTTTAATTATTCCTATTATGTCATTTCAGTCTTAGTACCTGTTTCCACCAAGAAACTAACCACGTGGCTACAATCCTGTATGTTGTAGCACTTACGAAAGTGCCAGTGGAAATAGTTCTCGCGACTTCACATAAAAAGCCTACGCGGCTATCCGTTAAGTGCAAATTGGATGTTGTGATATCTATACAATAAATAAAATTGCATAGTTTATATTGAAAAAAATATATTTCGTGCATAAGATATATTTATCAGCTTAACTTATACCGAAAAACCAAAATTAACATTTTTGTCTATGTATCTTGCGCAAGCCAACGTTTGTTTCGGTTATTCTTCGAAACGTCTGGGCCGATTTTAATGGAACTTTAAACGAAAGTAGCTGATGTATGCGGAAATACTATGAGCTATTTTATAGCGAAGCGAAGTGAAGTCATAGGCAACCACTAGTATGAAATTACAATCCAGAACAACCTACGTAGGACCAATCCTGCTCTAATCCTACACGAACAAAGGCGTTGACATGTAAAGACGCGTTCAAGCGTATATATTTTCTCAGTAATGTGAAAGAGATCTTTATTCGTATAAAGATTTTTCTCAGAAATCACTGATTAGATCTTGAGATCTTCCCGGATGCTGTACAGAGGAAATGAGGAACGGATGTTATACGGATTAATTAATCTATATTTTATTGTAATAATATCATTATTGCGTCTAGAAAATATAATGTAATGTGAATACATAAGACTAGAAATAAGCGAATTTGTTAACTTAATAACAAACTTATTACGTACTTGTGATATAAAATATAAGTATATAATTGTACACCAATGACGTATTGTAAGCCTTAAAAAAAATAATAGCTATGTAGCTGTTTCTATACTATGTACTTAAACTTCAATTATCATCTCCCTGTACTGATCCCACTTACGTCGTCGCACCAGGTTTCTGTTCCTCATATCGATCTATCTTCCGTAGTTTTTACGTCAGATTTCACGTAATCCAACCACCTGTTGCTACGTCTATATGTACTAGTGTATCCCCTCCACACTTATACTTAAAGTTCTTCTTGCCATATGTGATTCTTCCCTCCTCATAACATGCCCATACAACGCTAACCATTAACTTCTCAATTCTGAGATGTGAACGATTAGTTTTCAATTCTACTACTGGTGCTATTTTCAGAGTTCCTATAATGTACTTATTTTGTACTTAAAGTTAAGTAAAAAAAAAAACTTTGTTATCTAGAATGGTTGCTGTTACTTACTCCACTGGCGCAGCGACCTAAACGGGTCGAGATATCATATGTCCAGCTCCACTCCATCTCTCCAGCGGTATGTGGGTCGGTCGACGGTTAGGCGGCCAGTCGGAATTCAGAGGGGCTTTTGTTGGTTCAGTTAAAACAGAGAATAATATAAGGGTTGATTCTGAATATAAATCCACGTTTTTTCTGACCTCGTTTCCACTGGGGGAGCATTGCAGTAATTAACTTACTTATTTTTTTAATGTTAATTAACTTGTTTGTTCTTTTAGTTATCTACATAAATAAAACAGTTGTAGAGTTTGTTAAGACATATGTTCGGTTTTCTCGGTGTGCTCGGTTTTCCTTTCGCGCGGATTAAAAAAAAAACTTTTTTGGTAGCCTATGTGTTCTTCCAGATTATGTTCTACATCTGTGCCAAATTTCATCGAGATCCTTTGAGCCGTTTTGGAGATACAATGCATCTAAACATTCGTATTTATAATTATACATATTCATTTATTCTCTTATTATTTATATAATACATTTTATAAAAAAAAATTAACAAAATATATTATATAAAAAATAGTATACCACCGGCTGCGGAATCAAGATTATGTTTCGTGTTAAGTATATCTGAGTAATAGCCGAGGACATACTAACATTTTATATTATGAACATAAGTTAGGTAAAAGTTTAACGTAATGTTATGAAATAGTAAAAAAAAAATTAGCAGTGACAACTTTATGATATGTTTTAGTGGATAACGTTTAATAAAATTTTAAGAGGGCCATTTTCGAGGTGAAGGTTAATGACCTATTCATAAGAAGGTTTTAGTAGATGGCGAGCTTGTCGTAAACTTTATAGTGAAAGCTTTAGTACATAATTATGTTAGTACATTTTACGTTGTATTTGAAAACATTAAAAATATAAGGTTATACTTATACTTAAATTACTTACGACAGTAATGCCGACCAACAAAGTTTTTATGAAACAAAACTTAGGACAATACTTACTTCACTTAACTAGTATTAAATTACAAGCTTTTACAAAAAGATAAAACAGACCTATATTATATTCATGCGTTACATTTTTTGTGACTGACTAACTACTGTTTGCCTTGAAGAGGCATTTATAGCTACACCGGGCTTGAGATGGCTGGGCGCAGATGACGCTTAGCCTAAACCTTGTTTAAAAGTAACTAGACTCGAGAGCGAGTCCCGGCCCTCATGAGTCTCGGCTCAGGTTGTTACTTCAATATTATAACCGGATTGGGAGTCCGCCGAGCTCTTGGAACTCTGCAGTGGATGCTCCATGGAGTGACTGGGTTCAAGGGCCCTCGAGAGGGGACCTCGTCTCGAAAAAAATGGAAGTAATGTTATAGGTTTGTCCCGGTCGGTTTCCACGGTCGTGTCACTTGGAACATTGTTGTCTCTATTTTTTAAAGAGAAATTGAAGGATGCCAATATGTGTTAATACAAGTGGTAAGGAATTTGAAAGTCACTGTCAGTTCCATTATCTATGTCTTAGCGTTGTAATATTGAATGAAATGTTTCAAAGATTATAACAAGCCACGAATCTCACAGTCCTCTTATCCCCAATGCTTAAGGACCTTACTAAGTGGGGGTTCGTTATGACACTCATGAAAAAAAATGTCGTCTTTTTGTCATAAAAATAACTATAGAAATGTACAAATTGCAATAAAATCTGTGAGATTTCAAGAACTAGCGAAGAAGTGAAATGGCGGAAGCTTAAATTTGTTCTGTTCACTTATGTTTTATTCTTAAGATTTTATATTGATATCGTTCAAATTATAGTAAATTGTCCTAGAACTTATTGTACATTCTGAAACAATTTATATTCACGATTTCACGAAATTATACAAAGATACATTCAATGCACCAACGATTTTTTCAAAAAATATCATTGCTACTGTACAGGACATTTCTGACCCTGTCGTAAAACAGTAATTAAGCATGAGGTTTCTTGTACCACGTGTCGTTTTAGAAGCTATACCAGTAACGCGCTAAAACTAACTGGTAGTAAACGATGCAAAGAATTATTGGGGAAGTTGAAACTATTACATTTTCCAAATATTAATATTAGTGTTATATGAATACAAAGCCTAGAAATAGTTATATACTTCAGAAAGTAATTTAACTAAAATTAAGATACTTTTATAAATATGTTTTTGCAGATATAAAATTAATTAAAAACCAATCAAAAACAAAAAATTATGATTTTAGAATTAAACGAATTAATTAGCTTACATTTCTATGCTCAGGTGTACAAGCCGGAAAATAATGACAAAGTTAAATAAATAAATCTTGCACAGAAAAGGTAACTAAATTTTGTAGAAAACATCTCTTAACTTGAAATATAAATCAAATGGTTGCTTCTGACAGCAGCTATGTAAATGGTTTGAATTTGATGAATTGAATTACCCAGTAGACGTCGTTCATTGTTCAAAAAATATAAAAAGGGTCAGCACAAAAAGGACGATCGTTTTCTATAAAATTAACTTCTATATCTATTGCTTGAAGCTTACTTACATCATTATTTACTTAACTAAAAAAGCTTAGAAAATCCACGCGTTCATCAGCTAACTTCCCGTCCAAGTACCGTCAAAATCGGTCTAGTCGTTCCGGAGATTACCCGGATCATACGCGGCCTTGTAGACAGACGTACAAACAGACAGACAAGCAACATTTACAAAAAATTGGGTTTTCGTTACATCATGTGTACGAAATACGATATTTTCTTTCGATATTACTTACAGACGTTCTTATTTTATTAGGAACCGACCGAACGACCGAACGCGGAATAAATAATAGAAAACGGGGTAAAAATTATCCTATGTCCGTTTCCTGGTTCTAAGCTACCTGCCCACCAATTTTCAGTCAAATCGATTCAGCCGTTCTTGAGTTATAAATAGTGTAACTAACACAACTTTATTTTATATATATACTAGCTTTTACCCGCGACTCCGTCCGCGCGGAAAAAAAAATAGAAAACGGGGTAAAAATTATCCTATGTCCTTTTCCTGGTCCTAAGCTACCTGCCCACCAATTTTCAGTAAAATCAATTCAGCCGTTCTTGATTATAAATAGTGTAACTAACACGACTTTCTTTTATATATATACTAGCTTTTACCCGCGACTCCGTCCGCACGGAATAAAAAAAAAAGAAAAGAAAACAGGGTAAAAATTATCCTATGTCCTATTCCTGGTTCTAAGCTACCTGCCCACCAATTTTCAGTCAAATCGATTCAGCCGTTCTTGAGTTATAAATGGTGTAACTAACACAACTTTCTTTTATATATTACTAGCTTTTACCCGCGACTCCGTCCGCGCGGAATAAAAAATAGATAACGGGGTAAAAATTATCCTATGTCCTTTTCCTGGTTCTAAGCTACCTGCCCACCAATTTTCAGTCAAATCGATTCAGCCGTTCTTGAGTTATAAATGGTGTAACTAACACAACTTTCTTTTATATATATAGATATAGATAGAAGATAGATAGATATAGATTTAAAAGCTCTTATCCGTTAAGAAATAATAAAGAAACAACGTCAGTTATCACCAGTAATTTCATTCACTCTTTTTCTGAGGTCATTTAAATAACATTTTCTTAAAAAAAATAAGTAGTACTCCATCAAAACTTTTTTAATTTTCTATTTTATGGACATTTGAACAGTTGGTTTACGGTTCGAAATACTTTTTCGTTTTTTCCTCTTAAAATTCCTTAAAACAATTATGTTTCTTTTGCATTGATAAATTCGCAGGACTTTAAATGATTAATAGAATAAGGAAAAGTATAGCGATATAACTTTTAAAATATTTTTTGTACCAGGTGGCAAATAAGCTAACGGTCATTTGATTTCGCCAAAATAGAGTAGTCAATCGTATGTCCGTAGATGTCTCCAAGGAACTAAAAAGTTTCAAATACATTACCAAATACCTTGGTTAGACAGAAGAGAGATTATTCAGAAATAAAGATATTTCCATTTCCTATCTGTACTCTCTCCTGCCATTTATTTTAGAATTTATATGTAATTAAATTTAAAAGTGAGCACTTAACAAAGAAAATACCATACTCTGTTACCTCATGGCTCAAGGAAAACTTTCGCAATTTTCGTAACGATATTGTAAAAGTTTGAAGCTATGATGAAAGCTCGTTTCTATAGAAAACTTTTACATTTAAATGAAGTTGAAAAAACTAAAATATGTATTAATGAACTATTACACATATATAATATGGAAAACAAAACATATTGATATATAAGTTTATTTAAAACATGAGTCATAATATCTTCTATGGTTAAAAAATTTCATCCAAGAAATTTTCAATTATTTCAGTAAAAATAAATAAAAACACATCTTTATGAAAATTACGAATTGGAATGGATATTTTAAATCCTTTGAGTACATTTTCAAGAACGCCTTTCTCAAATCAACAACTTTCCTCGTCACGAAAACATTTACCTTAAAAATTAAGTTCAAAGACGATGAAAGATCAAATGTTTTTTTAATACAGTTTTAGAAAAAAATAACTTTCAACAATTTTATTATAAACTAGCTGTCGCCCGCGACCCCGTCCGCGCGGAAAAAATAATAAGTAGCCTATGTGTTCTTCCAGACTATGTTCTACATCTATACCAAATTTCATCAAGATACGTTGAGTCGTACTGGAAATACCTTCAAACAAACATCCATCCATCCATCCATCCATCCATCCATCTAAACATTCGCATTTATAATATTAGTAAGATAAAAGTAAGATTTTAAACAAGGTATCATACAGCGATAACAAAAACAGATTTTCTTTTAACCTAAACATCTTTATCGGGCAATAAACATAATACAAATTTCAAAGTAATTAAATCACAGTATTATTTATTACAGATATTAATGTAATGCTTACATGAAAGTATAACAAAATTTTATTTTTACTCATTAATTTAAAACTAATAAAATTATTAAACACATGCAACACATTAATCTTCTGCGAGTAAATGTAGTATTATAAAACATTTTTATCTTACGTCGTCATACAATAAAATTGGATAGAATAATCCATGTTCACTGAACAAAACAAAAAGAAGACCTACATATATGTTTTTTTATCATTTCTTTCTTTTGCCATTAAATACATTACAATAATTCATTCCACATAGAAGTGAAAAGATAAAGAGACATTTCTTTTTAAATTCAAAGCGCAAAAGAAGCCTGAATAAATAATAACAAGCAAACGCATTTAATGCTTTTAATAATTCATGAGGCAACGACACGAGAATTACATTTGTGTAACTGATTTACAAAACTGTCATATCTTATTACACTAACAGACATTCCTTGGAAATGTATACGAATTATCATAATTATGGGATGTAATAGTTTTTTTTTTTAAATAATTTTTAACAAAGAACAAATGCAGTTATAGCTGCCGTGGATTCTTTCTATTAAAAGACTTAACTTTTAATCGATTCGAACAATCTCAATGTCGAGTCTATATGTCGAAACGAAATCAATCAAACCAGTTACCCGATACAACTGGTGTGAATTTGATTTTGTTGCAGACAATTCTCAAAAGAGAGATATTGACACTGGGATCGCAGATCGTCAGATATGTACTGACGATGTGTCACGTATTCAAAAATACGTTCGGTATTTACTTTGAAAATATCGAAACATTCGAACCTTACATTGTGAAATAGTGAAATACAATTTGCTATATACAATACTGGAGCTAGTTTTTCTAAAAGATATATAGTGTCATTTATCAGTCTTCATTATTCTACATCGATTCTTATTTTAAATATTTAATAAATTTTAAAGAAGATATTTTTCTTGCTATCATAATTCTGAAAAAGGTGATAATTCCTAATGAACAAATTGGTCAAATAAATAACAATTAGATGATTTCAAGTCTAATGTTTCGACATACACGTTTAGAATTAATATTTAAAAAGCTTCAGAAACTTGTATACGACTTCGATTTCAAAATGTAATAGACACGGAATAAGCAACTCAATCTAAAGTTTAGTTGGAGCTGCTCATTCCACGTCTAGATATTTTAACGCTCTTAGATTCTAAAGGCATTAAAATGTGACAACCGTTAATTTTCGCGTATCAATTCGTATTCTTTCATGATATATGACTTCATTATTACATGTTACTATCGAATACTTGCATGTATTTTTAAACAGAAGCCTTATACGAATGTGTATTTTTTTTTGTGACTGAGTAGTCACTGTTTGCCTTGAGGAGGCATTTACAGTTTCACCGGGCTTGAGGTGGCCGGGCGCAGATGGCGCTTAGCCTAAACCTCGTTTAAGAGTAACTAGGCTCGAGGGCTCCCTCAGGAGCCTCGGCTCGGGCTGTTACTTCGTTATTATTACCGGATTGGGTACGAATGTGTAGTTTTAAAATTGTAGGTATAGTTATTTATGCAGCTGACTGTACACCTCACATTAGTTTTAAAAACAGAGACAGCAATATAGTAGTAATACAAGCATCAAAGCAATGCAATTTCACGCTAACAATATTTGAATGAAGCGTATTAATTAGTAAGTTCAACGAGAATGCGGTCAGTATTGACCACGATGTCGATCTATGATTTGCGGTCAATATTGACTTGTCTTGTTACAATATACATTATATGTTATGCTTAAATTTTTACAAAATAACATCAAAGTTGCCATCAGATTTATTATCGCAGACGAATTATACGTGTGTAATGATGAGGTTGAAAGAAAACGTTAACATATTTTAAGTCGTAAAGAAAATTTATGAATCAACAAATAATAATTTAATGAAGGTTGGTTGAATGTGCTGAAGGCTGCATCATTAATGCAGTATTAAGTTTTTTTATTAGTTTGCATTACTATTAGATACAAAAATATGAATTTACTTTCATGTTTTTTGTCCCTAACTAAAACCTACTTCCATTGCCAAATCTTTTTACCACTAATTAATTTATACAATAAAGAAGTAATTTTTTTCTCAAATCGTGACTATGGATGAATTTAAAAACGTAAACAAATCAATTTGCAGAAGTAGCAATCCACACAAATTAATCGTGCCCCGGCTTACGGCACGGACAAACGAAATGGACGACTTTTTTGAGAGCTCTCCACTATAAAATAGATTCATAGTCGCTAAAGAAAATACTCGAGCTTGGGAATTAAATCAATGAACGGCATTGTATTGTAGTTTTTATTTTGAAGAATAATCGCCTTGATTTATTTATTTATTGTTTACTAGCTTTCACCCGCGACTCCGTCCGCGCGGAATAAAAAAAAATGCACACAAGATAAAAAAGTTCCTATGTCCGTCTCCTAGTTCTAAGCTAGCTCCCCATCAATTTTCAGCTAAATCAGTTCGACCGATCTTGAGTTATAACTAGTGTAACTAACACGACTTTCTTTTATGTATATAGATATAGATTAAAAGGTAAAAGTATATATTTTCACGACATTAAACTTAGGGGTAAGTGCATTGAAAAAAAATGTTATACGAGAAAGGAATAAAAATTGCAATTCAATATTTGCAGCAAAGATGGATGGTTGCCATGGTATCGGAAATTCTCAACCAACAACTAAGGCTTTCGTTGTCATTTTGACATTTGTAATTGAAAGTTTTTTGCTACGTTAATAATAAATAAAACAAAGTTTTTCTGTGTAACAAAATGATCGGAATTTCATGCGGATGAAGCTGCATGGGAAGAGCCAGTTTATTAATAAGGAACTCTGCTCTTTATTGTTAACTGTTAGAAAATAATTATGTTCATTCGATGTCCTTATTTAATGCATCGAAGAAGGTTGTAAGTGTTCTTATTCTTATACTTATACTATTATTCTTATACTATTATTCGCCCGCGACTCCGTCTGGGCAGAATTAAAAAAAACTTAATTAGTAGCTTCTTCCAGACTATGTTCTATATATATGCCAAATTTTAGCGAGATCCGTGAAGCCGTTCTAGAGATACCTTGTAACAAACATCCATCTATCCATCCAGCCATGTAAACTTTCGAATCTATCTATATATATAAAAGAAAGTCGTTTTAGTTACACTATTTATAACTCAAGATCGGTCGAGCTGAAAATTGATGGGGAGGTAGCTTAGAACTAGGAGACGGACATCGGAACTTTTTTATCTTTTTCATTTTTTTTATACCGCGCGGACGGAGTCGCGGGTAAAAGCTAGTTTACAATATTAGTAAGATTAAAATATTTTTTTATATAAAAATTAAACAACATAATAAACCTTTTTCAAATATTGACATTAGTATTTATGACGATAATATTAAATTGCTATATATTCGATTATAAATTAAATAAAAAGGTATTATTAGTTTATAATAAGCGGTCTAGACAAAACGATTAAAGTAAACATTGTAGACTATTAAAAAGAATAAAATAACGCCTTCGTGGTCTTTGCTCCCGATAATGTTAGGTACAAATTTAATTAATTCACCGCAATTAATTTAACTTTAAAAGAGAGTAGATGTTCCCTTTTTCTATATAAAAGAGATTGTGTACATTTAATTAGTTTCAATTAAATAGAACAAGGTATTTTAAGATCAAAAGGGATCGAGTTTGAGTAGTTAAGTGTTTAACCTAATATATAAAATTCTCGTGTCACGGGGTTCGAACTTGAACTCCTCCGAAACGGCTTGACCGATTCTCATGAAATTTTGTGAGCATATTCAGTAGGTCTGAGAATCGGCCAACATCTATTTTTCATAACCCCCCCCCCCATTTAGATTTTTTTAACTGCGCGCGGACGGAGTCGCGGTCGACAGCTAGTAGAACAACAGAATTATCGAATAAAATGAGAGTTTAATTTTTTTTTTAAAATCTTAAAATTTCAGAAAAATTCATTTGTTATTAACCGTACTTGCAATGACATTTCTATTACATATTCCAATCTTTGTTTTCTCAAAGACAATGAAAGACATGTCATATTTTATACAAGTTTGTCGACAGTGGAAACAGAGTAATGCTGTTTCAAAACATCAGAAAGAATATGTCATCAATAAACACCTATTGAATCTAAATGGGATTGACATCGTAAATGTTTATGGCATGTGCAGATTCTGTTTTACTCCTGGCCAGTTACGATCTCATTTTATCGCTCTCTAAAGCTCTCACGTGAGTGCGGTTTCAACGACAATGCATTTGATTTAAATTGTCAGCTCTATAATATTTATGGTAGGAACCTATACAATTAATTAAATCAGAGTATCTGTATGTAATAAAATAAAGGTCGTATTTCACACACATAATGAAAGAAAAATGCGTTTCTAATAATAAAAAACCTAGTAACAAAATTTTTATCCTTCTGTCCGTCCGCAAATCCGCATTTGTTTCGGATAATATTCAAAACGGCTGCAACGATTTTGACGACTCTTTTAGTGAAAGGTACTTAGCTGAAGTGTGCGAGAGTAACATAGGTTTTTTAGGTTCCGTTCCTCGAAAGGACTAGGATCCATATAGGATCTCTTTGTTGTCTGTCCATCCGTCTGTCTATAGTCTGTCAATATCCCTTTTGTTAGGAACTCATGGAGGTATCAAGCTAAAATGTTTATCAAATAATATGTCTCCTGTACCTTAAAGCTGTGAAAAAAAACCAAACTTCTAAACCAACGAAGCAACCTGTTACTTACAGATGAAGAAAAAATTGCGAAAACCGTAAATTTTACTTATATACCTACAGGTTTGTACGGAACAAACGGCGCGCGAGTCCGACTCGCACTTGACCCGTTTTTTTTTTTTATTTTACAACTCAGCTGAGGCGGAACGTGATAATGAGTCATGCTTTTTCGTGCGTGTAGCCGGTGTTCATCGATTTGCTTACCACATCAAAGAAATCTAAGCCTATACAGAATTGTACCTTTAAAGAGAACCATTAAAGCTCATGGTCTTTAATGGTTCTCTGATGAAACACTACGAATATTTTATCAGAGAAAACAGAGTACACATGTAATTTAATTTTTTACATTAAATTCCCATGCCATATAAAATAGCTAACAAGTCCAAAAAACTGCTTTTAAAATGTAAAAACGTTTGGTCGAAGTGGACATTAAATGTAGTAACATCTGTGCATTAAAGTCTTCTGCGACAACTTTACGACAAACACTTCAGCACATTTAGTAGACAGAGTCTTATAAACGTTATTAACCTTTGCCTCGCCAATGGCCCTAAATTTTATTAAATGTGCGCCCCTAAATACGAAGAACTCAGCATCTTTGTTAGATTTAAGTAAAAAAATATTAAATAATTTTTAATACATTTTCAAGTATAGAATAGAGTTTATTTGTAAGTAAAACCTTTTTTCCTTAAGGTTGGCAGTGTATTTGTAATTCTTTTGTTTGGTAGAAATTTAAACGGCTTGCTCATTTGCCTTTCAAAAAACGGTCCTTTCAGTAATAATTATAAAAGAGACAGCAGACAACACATTCAATCTTAAAAGTAATTCTACAATTCTAAAACAATGAACAAAATTAAGTTGGATTTGAAAATAACGTTCCCTCGAGAGCAAACTCAATTCACTCATGTACGTGATTGTACCGCTCGTATACAGTTGCTGCCATATAAACTTAATGACAAATTTTATTCGCTTTCGTTCATTATTGTACAAGAACTGTTTTCATTGCTACGCTGAAAATACTGCGCGTCGGAGGTTAATTCTTGAATAAGATTACCTTTTATGAAACTAATCTGGTTCCACTGCGTCGTAGAGACCAACAGCGGCCTTGTGTTTACGCGTTGACGTCGAGTGAACGTCGAGCGGTCACAGAAACGACTTCCGCACCTATGCATACCCGGGAAACAGTGGTAGACGCCAGCACAACAACATCTGTTACACGAATTGGCTGGATCGCCCGGTGCAATACCACACAGAAGACAGACGTGAAGTTGAGCCAATTCCGCGTTTCGTCAGATGACTGTAATGCCGGAATCCTAACTTTAGTTTTCTTTTCCTTCTCACCATGTTCATATACGGAAATAATGGAAAGAGGAGGTGGATTTTACGTAAGACGGGATGCATAGGAAGGTGAAAAATTTATTCTATGTGTCTCCTCATCCGTCAATTAAAGGTAAGCAACGCAACTGTATTACGGATGTCTATGTTCAGTGGTCGCTTCGCTATTTTGGCGAATCCAGATGGCCGCTTTCTCGTTTGCCACCTAATAACATATATAAAAAAATATTTTAATGCGCAATCACGTAACTGATTTACATATTATGTAAGATGTTACATGTGTATGTACAGTTGGTATTAACTAAATCTTTAAGGGACATGATTCTGAATTTTAATTAAGCCTTCTCATATTATATTTTAGTATTTTTAAAAGGCGGGAATATAACGGACATTGTTTACCGTAGTAATTAGTAAAACAAATATGTGATCGGTGGTGAACCACAAATTATCTCGTATTTGTGACCGATACTGTCCGCGCTGCGATTAAAATAATAAAATAAACATACTGTAGTTACGTTCCCTTTTAAGATGGATGGATACCCACAGTATAGAGGTATTAGTTGTAGGTAAGTAGTGCAAAATTTTATCATAAACTATTGGAAAACCTTTTTTTGTTCAAACAGTTGATAAAAATGAAGCCTATATGTAATATAAAAAAATCACATACTCATGATTTTTTTTATTCTATTCCTCGCTTCGAAGTTGCGGTCAACAACTAGTTTTAAACAATACATCAAAAGCCCATTTTTTAAAAACATAAAGAAGTTTATGCTAATATTATAGTTTTTCTGGAAAAAGATTCAATGTTCAACAGCATCTGCTGAACTTAAAATATTCCTTTATATTATAGTCCTTTGAATCTAATTTGTAATGTAAATATTTTTCTGCTGAGGACAGTTGTTGATTTAAAAGAGGCGACCGTTGCCCAAGGGCTATCAAATTTTCATCTCAAAGATCTTTTTTGTTTTTTTTATTCATAGTAATGATTTGCTTATTTTTCTTAAATGTATACTTAAGGCTCAAATTCAATTTGTGGAAAAAGGATTTTAGAGAGAAAGTCATATGAAATTCCGAAAAAATAAGGAAAATTTTAGCCGACAGATGACCAAATATTGTGTACTCTATACTTGTTAAGTCTAAATATATTTTTGTTTTATTTATTACATTGATTTGAATTTGAACATTACCTAACGTGAGTTACTTACTAAGAATTTTATTGTAATTTACACTTTGGCAAATGATCCATAATGCATTTCATTAAATAATAATTAACAACAAATTAGCCCACGCCCGTAACCTGAAGGTGTAGGCAGAGATTTCAGACTTCCATTCAGTGCGGTCTCCACATCTCACCTCTTCCACATACATACATGTTCTTGATAAAAATAAATAAAATAAGAATGAAACATAAAAAAATCTAAAAGATGGTTAAGCTACGTGGGTTTAACTTTGATCAATAAAAACCGTGTGTGTTCCTCGCTTCACTTGTCACGCTTTCAAAAGAAAGCATTGTTAAGTGTTACTGAGAGCTCACGTCGCTTTTAGGGTAAAAAAGGACGTATAATAGGGTCGGCTGATGGTTCACACTATTCACGTTCATCGCAAATTATTTGAACTAGTACGTGACCGAGGTTTGTGTCCAACTTCTAAGAACCTAGAAAATAAATGTTGTCGTCAGGTCTTGTCTTCACTGAGGGACTCGAAACTGTCCTAAGTTAAAGAAGTTGGGCGAGCGTGGTTGACCAAGGGGTCAAGCATACTACAATTGATTTGCAGGAAAAACTATATGTAACTTGATATTTTCATTTTTTAAAGACATAAAAAAGAACCAGAAGCCATCATACATTTCGATTTTTTCTTCCGTACAAATTGTTGAATTGATTATAGTTATTGAATCATAGGGTGCATTGAAATTGCATTGGTTTAAAAAACTTTAATATAACGTAGAAGCAATGTAAATACTTAATGAAACATTCACTTAAATTGATTTCGTTCCGTCTCGCAAACAGTCGAGTACACAAACAGTCGTCGACTTCTCAAAGTGCGCTCTCCGGGGAATGAAATGAATGAACGGCTTAGACTGCAATACCTTTGATAGCGTTTACAATCTTCCAATAATATGTCGCTTTAAATAATAAAATTTATATATGTGTTTAAAAGATTTATTTATGTATATTTATTACCAATTTACTATTAATAAAGAGAAAACTTAACATTTATGGTCCACTAGCTGTCACCTGCGATTCTGTCTGCGCAGAATTATTAAAACTTATTTAGTAGCCTATGTGTTCTTCCAGATTATGTTCCACATCTATGCCAAATTTCAGCAAGATCGAACAACAACAAGAGAGATAGCTTCAAACAAACATACATCTAAACATTCTTCTAAGTCTAAACAAGTTTTATATCAGAATATCGTGTATGTAAAAATTTGAATACGGAAATTTTTTAAATATAAATACTTAGTTTTATTTTAATACAAACGTGTTTTATTTAATTACTATTGATTTCTCTCATATTTACTGCGTAGAAAATATAAATTACATGTGAAAATGCATTTACTACTTTCACCGTAAAATAAAAAAAAATATTTCATAATATACAAGTCCAAAGAAAATAAAAGATAAAATGTAATTTATAGTAAAAGATATCGATAGCAACAAATTACTCAAATACAAAGAAAACTAAATTGACTTATATTTTTCTCCAAGACAGTATCAAGAAAAGGAACAAGGCGATAATATCATATTCTTTCATATTGTTTCGCTGAACGCGACTTCGCTACCGGATATACCTTATTAACTCCAGGAAGGCATTCTGCATGAGGAAATAGAATAACATAGATTTCTTTATTATTATCATATCTTCGAGAAAGAAATAACTTAAAACGCTTTACCAAATCCGACAAGCCAAAACTAAATACCAGCCTACAAAATATTACATTCCATTGGTACTCTTTCCAAAGAAAGGATGGATTGTGTGAAAGAGTTAATTGGGTTAATTCAGATATGAGGGCTGATAGAGATGTATGGAGGAGTAGTACATACTATGCCAACTCTCCATATGGGTAAGGGCAGGTTGATGATGATTTCATTTGTATTCTTCCGAGGAGTCACACATGTCTCGTAAAAGCGCTTTTTATGCGTTAAAAAAAGTTGAAATCTAACCATTGCATTTCTATGTATCTGTTCATATGACAGCGATTTAAAACGCGATGTTTTTTCGCGCTGAATTGCATTTTGAGTCCAGGTCGATCAGAAAATACGGGTGATTATAAAGAGTTCGTCGCTCGAGAGCCACGAACGCTGAGTTTTAACGCAGCGCTAAAAAATGATGGTTATTGTCAAACTTCTTGATACTATACGACTTGTTTGACACAGTTTTCTATATTAAAGGTTTAAGTTATAATAGTTTTGGTCGTTTAGCGGCAGTATGGTGATATCGTCTTTAACCTAAAATCTACAGTTATGCGAAAAAATGTACCAGGTCAACATAACTCGCCAGCGACATCTGTTGGCAAAACGCCACATGCATTTGATGTTGTATACGATTTTGAGACGTTAAATATGGGCCTAGTTTGATTTAAACATTTTAAGGTTGGTTGTCGTATAATTAAAATAAATATTTTTTTCTATTTTTTTCGATTCCCTAACATGTTGGTGCTATTTAAACAGAAATTGGTGTTTGCCCCCTTCTTTTATAACAAACAATTATAACGATAAATGCATTGCAAATAAAAACACAGCCCTTTTTAAGGCGTGATAACCATTTAATAGAAACAAAAGCAACATTAACCTCATCATAAACTTTTTATCGCTTTATTACATTTATATAACACGAATTTAATGTGATTTAAATTTTACTTTTTTTCTTATGACCTTAACAGTAGGTTTCCACTGACGTGAAACTTGTATTAATAAATTATCATCTCTTTTATTTTTCTTAAAAACAAAAGAAAGTTACTTCGTAAAGATTACAAAATAGTATCAGACACATCTCATAAATATTATTCTAAGAATAAGTAAAATATTGAAAATACAAATAATATCAAAGGAAATAATATAAAAGCTACACATAATACATGAAAGAGACAAGCGAAGCATACCTGGAAATGTTTTCAATGAATGCACGAATAAGTAGAACTTACGTAGCGAGCAATGGAATTCTATTACAGTACAAAATATCTGACCTGAACAATACATCCAGTGTAGTTCTCAGCTACCGACGATGTGCAATGCATTATGTCGAAACATATTGTTATCGCAGTTTTATCAAAGGAAATGAAAGAGATAAAGGTATATTTAAATCTTACAATTACAAAGTGATTTATATTTGTATACATAAATAAAAAATAGGAAGGAAATCAAGCCATCCATTCTATTCAAAATAAATCGTCATTTAATGACGCACTAAAAAATGCAAGTAGACGTTGATTAAAAATAAATAACATAAAATTTTAAATTTAAAATACATTACACATTAACCGTGTTTATTTTGTGGTTCATTCTTGAACGACAAATACAGAGCACCTTCACCTATGGATTCTCCGGTGGCGGTTGAATTGAAGCAGAAATTGATTCGTCCCTTTTCAAACGGGAAGATATTGGGAAAATCCACCAAGTTTATTGAAATGTTCGCCAAAGTGTACCTCCGCTGAAGTAGATAATATTGTTTAGATATAATATTGTTCAACAAGTTGACTTGAAGTAAGCTCAAAGTAAGTGTCTAACGGTCGAATACTGAAACGAATCTTAAAGTAAGTGTGGCTTACAATTTGACGGAGGTGAAAATCTCAATGGAATTTTGAAGTTTTACCGTGGCCTTAACATATAAGACACTGTTCATATTTAAATGTCATTTCAGTAGACGGCCGTAAAACTCTATCACTATTAATTTTTATTTGTGGCAGGATATTCACGACAATAGATAAATGGCGGGGTTCGAACAACCACGGCATCGCATGTCTGTACCCTTAAACATTAGGCTATTGGCGCCACAAAAATTATTAAAACAAATTATTCTAGAATTGATTCTTGCGGCGACAAGTGCCGAAACGTATAGCTGAAAAATAAGTTTGAAGACAAGATCTTAGTGCGTACATGACCTTATACTTACAGCTTGAATAGGACAAGCGACACCCAACGCGGCTGCCACTTTGCCAATGTAAAGATCTTGGTCTAAGAAGTCGCACAGCTTATAGTGGAACTCGATGAACGATCGCTTGTACACGTTACGACGGAACTCATAAAAGAAGATGTGGGCCTAAGTGTTAAATAAGATTAACAGAAAACATAAACATAAGTGTGACATGATTAAGTAAGGAATAACTAACGACTCAAACCATATTGGTCAATTTAAAAAACGAAAACCTGATATGCCGACTCCACATAGAGCAAGATATAAGTAGAAAGATAATAAATAAGCCAAATTTTCTAAATCGTACTATGAAACTAATAATACTACATCGGAACTAGATTTGTTTTGTTCATATGAGTATCGTGACCTCCTTCTTCACAGAAAAAAAATCACTGAAAGGCGAACAAGATGCTTTTACAGTAATAGAGCTCGTATCAACAACATCTGTTGCACGAATTGACCGCCTCGAACGGTGTATACCACGACCACACAGAAGAAAGTCATGAAGTAGTTCATTTGATGAGTTACGTGCCATAGATCTAATTTTAGTCCTCTTCCCTTTCCTGTCCTTTGTAATAAGGAAAAGATGAACAGGGGAAATGGATTTTTCGGGGCAGCGCATGTAGATAGGAAGGGCATACCACTTTCTGTACTTGCACTGTTGATTAAAGGTAAGCAACACATTGACAACTTGTTGGGCTTTTCACTAATTTGTCGAAATCAGATCGCCGCTTGTTCGTTTTCCAACTCAGAATACAAAAAATGCTAGTCTAATTATTTAAACATAATACGTACCGATACGTTATTGTTAACGATATACGTTGTTTCAAACTCTAAATTACCGAGGTATTCACTTCGTCTTCCATATCTAGTTACGTTTGAAAATGCAAATTTAACGTATTTTGGATTATAACTCACTATATATGATCTTTCGAAGGTCACCTTTAAAGTCTGTAAAAAAATATAATTAGACAAGAATTACAATTATATTTTATTACAAGTAATAATTACAATATACAGTTTTAAAGAAACCCACACAATAATATCAATAACATAATTTGTTTTAATTTTATTCTTATACTTACAAATATGTTAATACTACATAAAATAATAATACACAACTTAATAATCCACGACATTGTAAAGTCAACAGGTCATAGAATATTACAGTTCAAAGTCAAACGACGAATAACCTTACTAACATAAATAATAAGTAATACGTTTTAAATGTACAATAATACAAAATGAAGGGAAATTGAGTAACAATAATTTTGTAACATGATACGAATCTAAATATCTTTATTTATTGTGCGTACACTTCTAATGTCGTTTTAATTTGAACAACGCAGGTAATTCTGGATAATGTAACTGTTATTGCGTAAATAATTATCCTTAAAATTACGTTACAAACTCAAATTCGAAATTTAAATTTTTAAATCATCAAGCGTTGGAACAGAATAGACAATCAAGCCTGTGACCCAAAGGAGATGACGGGTTTCCATTTGGCGCGATCCAAACACATCTATCTTTTACACCCATACATATAGACATACATCTCTGAAACTGCTATGAGATGAATGAGAAGGATGACTGTATTCTATACAAGTGTTGCGACAATGAAAACCCACAGTAAGATAGATGCTTCCGGCACGAACTGCGGCCTATGGTAATAAGTTTAGCCGCATGTGGGTCGGCTTATCTTGCGCAATAAATTGTCTTGTCCCTCTCGCGACACATTTGCGCCCCTTTGTTAATGTATTCACTTTTAGAAAATTTTTGTTGATATTTTAACATTGCAAGTAATTAAATTATTAAAACTAGTTTTCTGTTAACGTGAGTTTCCACTGCTGAAAAACTTTTAGTAAAACATTTTGTCGTCTTTTTCATTTTAAAGAGATATACGATTAAGAGAGGGGACATGTATTACAGGGTACTAAATTTTTGATCTAATCTGAAAGTAATAGATTAAATATTCAACCCAGAGATAATCTTTACAAAATCTCAATATTCAAAGTTCATTAATCCAAGAATATTCGATTAAAATTTCGGCGCTTCGAGCAACTGCTCCGGATTATAAACAGAAGCAATTAAACTTTTTATTCGATTTGTTTTACAATTTGAAGTTATAACATAAATAATTTAAAGTATATATTAGTCAGATATAATAGCGTACTCCATAAATATTTAAAAAAAAAAAAAACATAAACAAAGACACGAAACATACTGTCAGTAGCAAACTGAAGGCCTAACACGAATATTTGTGATAACGTTTTCGTAACGTAATCGATTACATTTTAATTAAAATTTAACGGGCGTAAAGTACACCAACAAATCTCACACTAATTTTGACATATTAAGTCGATGATGTTACAAAGGAGCGTGTCGCGAATATTCTTGCTAGGCTCTCTGCTACGACACTGCTACGCCGTAGTATTTATTGGATGTCTCGTTCGCATAATATCTACGCTGTAGCAAAATGCAACGTGAGATAAAAGATCAAAACTTATGGAAAAGATAACATTTATACGATAAAAAAAAATCAAAACCATCGTAAAATAACATAGTTTTAAATTGTCATTAAAAACCTCACCTAAAATTAAATATATTATGTAAATAAAGACTCAAACGTTACTAAACATATAGAAAACTGTTAGTACATACATTGAAATTAATATTTTATTCATAACATAAAATATATATTTGTATATACGTCAGAAATATGAGTTTAAAACCTATCGGTTTCGAAAGCCTTTTATTGACGCTGTCATATATCACTTTTAGTAGTGGAAAGAATCTAATAATAGTACTTTTATTGGAGTTGGCTCAGCTATTTGAGCTCTCAATATAAATGTCCGGCACATCGGGCAAGCTAAACGCATTTCCAACATACTAGACTCTATCACAAATAAACGGAATAATACTGTCTTTAATACAATTTGTCATGATATGAAAAGTCATGACATAGTTCAAATTTAATATATAATTTTGCTAGTTACAAATCATAAAATCCATTAATATATATAAATCTTATTTAAAAATTGAGTTTCTTTATTTCACCACAACATTTTGGTCACCAGCGTTTAAAAACATTTGAAGCATTATTTTTAAAAGTACTTTGAGGCAGCTTCATTCTATTTTAATTAAAAAGTTGTTCCAGATGAGATTTATTTCAGTTTATTGTTTGTTTTTAAATAGCCTGAGGTAAGAAAACTATTTAATTACAGTTGAAGCAGAAACGAGATATTATTTCAAGACGTTGTTTGTGTTTACAGTATTAAAAATAACTATTTTTGCCTGATAGGAGATTTTTCACTAGTATGTACGTGTATGGTGATCTGATGTATCCCAAAAGACTTAATTTAGTCGAATGATTTATTATTTATTATTTATTTATTTTGGAAAATTTACACTTACACAGTTATACTTTCAAATATTACATGCCCCGCAAAACTGCTTACGCAGTTTGACTGCAGGTCACTCGCTTTACATTACTTAAATGGTTACAATGAATTTAACAAGTGTTTTTTTAATAATTGTTTAAATTTACCAAGTTTAGGCTCACGTCTTATGTCCTCAGGTAAACTGTTTAGTAAATATGGAACTCGTTTTTTTAACATTCTATCTCCATAGTAATTTTGTACCATGGGTATTTCAAATTTACCTTTGGACATAGACCTTGTGCCCGTTTTATGTTGCACCAAATTAGCGAATCGATCCTGTTTACTATGGTTATTTACAAGTAGAAGATATTTATGTTTCAGGCTAGCCGGTAAAATTTTACATATTTTATATAGTTTAGAGTAATCTCCTTTACATTGATTCTTTGTCTTTTTATTTACGAGTAATTTTAAAAATCTTATTTGCAATGATTCTATTTTATCTATGTATGTTTTAAATGTTAATCCATAGCAATCAAGAGCGTAACTTATTATGGAATCCACTAGTGCAAAATATAAACATTTTAGTATTGGCAATGGGACTTTAAAACTTAAGTGATAAAACTTTTCTAGTAGATATCATGTTTTAAATTCTTATGCGGGCTATAGAAGTACAATTAGTCGATTTTTTAATTAACCAGTAGTTTATGCATGTCGCTTAATACTGTACTAACTTTAAAAGGGCGTAAAAAGGCCCTCTTAACATATAAAGTAACACCTACATTCCAGTGTTGAAACTTACTTATTAAATGTAAAACGAAAAAAGTTTTTATATGTTCAAGAGTTTCTCAACTTGCAAAAATAATAAAAGGACTAATGATAAAGTGTCTTTAACATTGTGATCTTTTGGTGACAGTTTATTGTGGTCTTAGAAAGGCAATGATTTATGAATAACAAACACTTTTTTACATTAAAACATTAAGTTAATGTCATTTATCTCTACAAATGGATAGATTTCTTGGAAATAACAGCTATTGTTTCGTTCCAACTTAATCGCGCCCTTTGAGAAGTTCCTTATACTATTTATATTATTAGTTCGAATACTCACCACCGCTACCAACCACAACCGTCAGCGCCAAAATGGTTGAAATCAATTAAGCACAAAATAATACAGTTTATAGCCTGTTCATGTATAGAGGTCAGTATTTAGTGTACATTTTTAATTCTAAACTTACACTAAGGGGCTTAATTACTTAGTGCTGTACGCAATGTCGATTAAGGGTTACTTAAACACTTGCTTAGTGTATATTTTTCATACTAAATCTGACACTAAAGAATCCTTTAGCACTTTATAAGTGAATGCGACAGTAAGTGTAATTAAAATTTAAGAAAAGACTGCAACACATCTGCAATTCCTCGAGTGTTCTAGGGTTTACGCCTTATGTTACAAAAAAAAAGTGTAGTCGAGTTATCAAGTAATATATTACGTTTGAAATTGGATAGTGATGTGGTTAAAATGCTATTGGATAAAGTTGAGTACTTTATAAACCAATAGTTGGTGAAGTTGTGTGACCGGGTCGAGATATTATTAAAGTTTAAAACTATGTTCGTGCTTCATGTGTAAGGTCTTTAACTGGTGTATATTTCTCAATATATCTTACTTACATTCATTAATAATAATGTGTAAATTTAAAAAAAAAATCTAGTGACAATTCCACGTCAATCTTCATCTTGTTTATAAAAAACAAATTCGTAATACTAAAGGTTGACATACACGTATTTTCACTTAAGACATATAGTCAAGTATAGCCACATAACTTGGGAAAGCGAATTTTCTCAGTGACCTTGTATTGCCATGTCTCCCTATCCGAAAATACTCGGCAAAAAGAAGAAAAATTGGGTGAATCAACAAAATACAAACAATATTTACATAACTCAAATCAATAAAGTACGGAGTTGCGAGCAAAGCTTGTGTATTATAAATGTCAAACGATTTCCCTAACCCTTCTAAGCCCACTGGATAAAATGAAGGGTTGAAGGTCCCTTTGCCTGACGCTCCGTGTTACAAATTTAATTAATTCCTGGCAAT
The DNA here is from genome assembly GCF_912999745.1 of Papilio machaon. Lineage (NCBI taxonomy): Eukaryota > Metazoa > Arthropoda > Insecta > Lepidoptera > Papilionidae > Papilio > Papilio machaon. The sequence goes on along the minus strand of NC_059993.1, from coordinate 1,710,613 downwards.
TAACCGACGCACCATTGACACTAATCTTTCATGATCTTATGCAAATACCTTTTTACGTTTAAAAATCATAAAAAAAAATTTGTTAAAACTTAACGAGACCAACAGGATGAAAAAGAGGTCGATTTTACATTTTTTTATTTATAAAATTTTATCTGAATTGTAGCATCATCTCTATTCTACAAAACAAGTACGCGCGGTCAGTCATTATCATTGGAAGACGAAAAAAAAATTCCTTAAATTTTATCCATTCATCCTTTGTAACACTTATGAACCACCAAAAGATCTAGAATCCAGTAAGTATAAATCGATATTAAGTTTAAACAATAACTTTAACCCTTGTAATTTTATAAATGTACGTAATATCTATGTATAGGCTAACATTAAAGTAAACGGTCAGTAGCCATCGTTTACTGAATGTGCTGGGAGCTAATGCGGTTCGAATGGCGCCGGCCGCGCGACTGCGTGCTCGAGGAAATTGACTCGATTTATCCGCAAAATGACTTTCATATGACAACTTATTGGAAAAAGAAAGGGAAAGTAAAATTCAACATGAATTTTACGTCTTCCTAAAGCCTTGAATTTTATGTTATTTGAGGCAAAGTGGACAAGTATACTTTGATTTTATTGTTACGCGGGTTTTTAATAACCGTCGTAATAGAAAAAACCTTTGCACACTTGATGGAGTCATAGGCCGCGCACTCAAAAAAAACTGTTTTCATACGAATTAAGGCAAGATTAGGAATTCCTGATTCAGCCGGTCAACCGCCACGAAAGTTAGCAAAGTCGACATTGTTTTATTTAAACCAAACGTGATCAATGAAAAGTACTTAATCGATAAATTGAAGACTTCTTGCTAAAAAAATTAAGCAACCATAAAGATGCGACATACTGAGAAGCAAGTCACTTTAATAATAGATATGAAATAAGCGCTGGTTATGCCGATAATTTAGCGAACAAGTTTCATAATTCTAAAAAACTATTCTGAAATTACGAAAAAGACATTGTATTGTTAAAAGTATATCACACTGTTAAAATAAAAGCATAACGCTTTTTTAAGAAGTTTGTAGAGTTTTCGTAGTTCGCAGTAGAAAGTTGAACGAATTTATTCCAACCCATATAGACTAACAATATACCAGCTTTGGCTATAAAATTCTGAGAGCATTCTCAACTTTTCGAGAATCTCTGTTTAAAACCACATCAGAATAGCGTATCAAACTGAATCAAAAACTTAGTTTTATGTTGAAATCCGATTTGTAAAGAACTCTTTCCAATCGCGTCTCTTCCATTTTGCTCGGTTTTAAAAAGGATATCATAAAACAGGGAACGTACTCAGCGAGTTTAAAACTTTCCTTTGGCTTAAAAATCTTAAATTGGTTTAAAATTTTGTTGAAATTTAATGGAATCTTATGAAAATAATAACTACTCATTAATGTTTACATTTATACCAACTAGTGAAAGTCTATTGGTCGGAATTTGACCATAATTTAGAATCAGACCATAATTCACAGTGGTCAGCAACAACATCTATTGCAAGAATAGGCCGGCTCGGTGAAATACCGCGACCACACAGATGACATACGTAAGGTGGAAATAATTCCGCGTTTCGTCTGATGAGTGTGCGTGCTGGGGGCCTAATTTAGTCCTCCTTCCCTTCCAACCATTTTCTCATAAGGTAAGGGTTGGAAGGAGGAGTGGATTTTACGGAGGACGGAATCCATAGGAAGGGGAAATATTCTCTTTCAGTGCGTCCCCTCCGTCGATTAGAGGTAGGCAATGCATCTGAAATTACGGATGTCTATGGGCAGCCGTCGCTTCACTATTTTGGCGAATTCTTATGGCCGCTTGCTCGATTGCCATCTAATGATTAAAAAAAACAAAGGTTTTTTCATTATTTTTTTTTTGAAAATAGCTTTTCAAAGGGTACAATATTTTCGCTTTATGTATTAATAAATATACGCAAAATTATAATTGTCATCTTTCGTTTACATTTGCTTTCATTAAATAACTTGAGTGTATAACACTTTTACGCACTTACCACGTACAAGTTTCCTTCGAAAACTTTCGAAGATTCATTAAATCATCATCAAGCTGATACTAACATTGTATTAATGTCTAAATCTTTATATTTCCCGTAAATAAGAGTGCAAGAATGTGAATTAAATTAAATAAATCTACGATCGTAAATTGCTTGTGATTTACAACATTTTTAAGTAATTTAGTCACGTCTGTAAAAGAATAATTACATTCTATCAATTACCTCGAATAATGTCGATAGAAATAAATTAAATAAAAGAATCAAGAAAGCATTTAACAAAGAAAGAAGACATAATAATATTACATAAAGTCTGATTCAACGGAAATGAGAAATTAATACAAAGCTATCTAAACAATTTTACCTATTTAATGCAGTAATCACAGACTTATTAAATTCAGATGATGTTTAGTGAATCGATTTAAACATTAAAACTTTCGAAAATAAGTCCATAGATAATAAATTTCCTTTCAGCCATTGAGATGTTTACGTATAAATGCTCTTTTCCATTAAATCAAGTATATGTATGTAAAATAGATAAACTAAAAGTACATTTATTTGATTGTATGTTTACAACGTTCAACAAACAAAATTTTGAACGCTTGTGTAGCGTCTACTCACTGACATCTATAAACGAACTGGCTATGAGACATAGTATTTTGTGCCTATTTGATTTTCGGTGATGTGGATTCGAACTAATACTACGAGTAAAGATAGAATTAACTATCACGTAACATCAACAAGCGCGTTTAAATCGAGACGAAGCAAAAACTGTTATTTCCAAGCAATCACCTATCCATTTATAGAGATCAGTGCTTTTACTTCATTGTCACTACAGAGATTATTGTCATTTAAGTAGTGACTGAGAAGTTCAGTGACCCTTTTAATCCTGTCCCCGACTCCAAACATAAAATTACTGCAAACCCTCTCACTTAGACGTTTTGATGAGCCGTCAGTAAAAGCTAAGAGCAACTCTACATTTATTCAAGGCTGAAAAATAAGTTTGAATGATGTAGTAGAATAAACATGCAAATCGGTTGTTAAATAAATTTGTAATTTAGTTGTTTTTTTATTTTATGATTATAACAATTTTATAACCGGGTTTTAGTTATTTCCTCACTTTTATACTGTTTTAAGCCTCTTTGATGTAAAATTTTATATTGTTTAACACACCTTTGTAATGACTAACTTGATATGCACCATACTCCTCATTATACATTCTAATATGGAAGTAATAAATCTGCAAATAATTATTCTATGATTTAAATGAGAACACCCCACGTAAAATCCGGTCCAATGAATCGTGAAGCAGGGAACGTGCTCACCAAATCAATTAAATCGGTCCCAATCCAATTTGAATCCCGTTTTAAATTGCCGTATAATTTGTTACCTCATTTTCATATGTCGGAAGGGACGGTTCTCATTGGATACCAGATTATTACAATTTTTTTTCTGTTTTTGGTATATTTGCAAAGGTATCAGTGTACCAAGTTTTCTTGTCTCCTTTTACAAAACAAAGGAAACAACGCATCTACAACTTTTATTAAATAGGTTTTTAATTAAGCTAATGGTTTTGACTTTTCAGCTACAATACCTTAACCCCTTAAGCCCATAGTTTCCGCTTTAGTTAAAAGTGGGAGGTAAGAAAAGTGATAGTAGAATAAAAAATATTAAAAACATTTTGTCGACTAACGAAATGCACTTGATGCTGCTTCAATTTAACGATAAAACATAATTGGATGCAAATAAAAACAAAGTACTTCACATTTAAGAAAAGCGAATCACTATTATTTAAAAAAACATAACAATATTTCTAGTGTAATTAGATCGAAAAATCTGACGGAATTAGTTACATTTACCATACCTATATTTATCGAAAGCCGTTTTAATTTACAAAATGGACAAAAGCCGTGAGAATGAATAAAGCTTTACAGAGTTCCCTAGCTGTACTTTTACGAACCAGTTTTATTTCGTCTGTAATTTAAACAGAGCGTTGCGTCGTAAAATACGCTTAAATAAATCGAAACAGCAACCGTGCCCATAGGAATCTATCAATATTGAATCGCTTTGAATAATGTCATAAAATCAAAAACGAACCCGTACACTACGAATACAACGATAATATTAATATGTCATCCACATTTCTCACTTCAAAAGGTCATGTCAAGGTCAAGGTCATCATTCATTTTCAGATTTGATATTACTTTTTTTTTGTTTCAATGTTGGTTGGCGAATCCTTATAAAATTAAAACGAATAATTTTAAATCAAACTAGCTTTTACCCGCGACTCCGTCCGCGCGGAATAAAAAAAATGCACACAAGATAAAAAAGTTCCTATGTCCGTCTCCTAGTTCTAAGCTACCTCCTCATCAATTTTCAGCTAAATCAGTTCGACCGATCTTGAGTTATAAATAGTGTAAATAACACGACTTTCTTTTATATATATAGATGAAATAATAATTGGAGACCAACTTTAGGAAAACAATTACTAGATGTATAATTGAGTTTGCTACAAGTTGCTGATCAATTAAGTAATTTGGTGCATACAATTCAATCGTAAGCACGAATAACTGCAATATAATTATCTAATTAGGAGTTAATTCTCGCATCTTCGCAACATTGTTAATATTTTATCTAGTCTTTATATCTTTATGTAATTGTAGTATTAAAAAAACTTTTTGATTAAATTTATTCATCTTTTTAATAGGTTATCTCTTTTCTAATGTTATTAAACAGCTCAGTAAAACATATATGCACATATTTTTGATTGTCTCATTTTACATCTAGCTTTACAAACTTTAATGACTTCGAAATAAACTTTAATCTGCATTCATAAGTAAATTTACTCCATAATCATAAAATAGGTGTATTGTCTGCAGTAAATTGACAATATTATCTATACCTCTTAAAATATAAAGCACTTTATGAATATATTGTACAATTATTATTCACATGTTCAAATTTATTAAGATACTTTTGGAAATTTTATTGGCCACTAACCGTCAGTGTCAGAGACCTAATCTCTGTATAAAACATAAAGTCATATCCCTCATTATCTATAACTCTACAAAACATAGATAACAATATGTTTTAAACGGAGGTTTTGGTCTCAGAAACCCACGATGAGAAATTTACTTTTTTATGTTTATTTTTTCAGCTTAAATTGGTTTCTACATATATTTTGTATATTTTCGACAACGATTATCAATTAACTCACATGAAAGTCGCTTTAGTTAATATTAAATTGGAATAAAACATAATAGACAACGTTTCCTAACAACGCAACGTTACTTTGCGAATGACCACGGCTGTCGCATCACATAAGCAAACCGGTTGTTTTTTCAGATATAAAAAAACGATTAAATTAAAAATAAATGAAAGGCAGCGTTTAAAGTGAATTTATCGGTGTAAAAACCCGCTGGGAGTCTCAAGTCTATGCAGATTTGCATAATGTTAATTGACAGGGGCAGTCAACGCAGCTTTCGCTAGCTTCATGGAAAATTTTCTAGTATTAAATAAATAAACGTAAAATAAAAAACTTAGCTATACCACTCCATTTCATAAATATGATATAACGATGTGGTATCTTTATTTTACTCTTTAAGTTCTCTTCTGCCGAAATTTAGTCGTAATCATATATTTTTTTTAAATAAAAAAGGATGTGATACTGAATAAAATTTGGTTTCCGGTACACACATTTCTTCACTTATAGTCTGTCTTATACGGTATTCTGATATTTAACTCATCCAGGGGGCACTCGTGTAACAACCAATGCTGCTTCTACCACTGTTACAAAATACTACGGAAGAAAAATTACTTCTTCATGACGTTATGAGAGATGAAACATTATCTTTACTCCTTTAAATCAATAATTAAAGAGAATTTAACCACTATGTAACAATAACGACTTACCATTGGTTTCTGAGACCAAAATCTCTGTATAAAACATGTCGTCATTCTTATCCTTTTTTAGACAAAACAGAGAAAACAATAACGTTACAGTAATAGTATTGAACAGTTTTAACGGGGATTTTGGTCTCAGAAACTAACGATTAGATAAATATTTTTTGACTAATTAATCTTATTTTTATTCATATTCATTTTAATGTGCAACACCAAAAAGATAGTGGTGACATCTTCCGGTCGCCATTCGTTTCACATTTTGATTGGTTTATTTTAGTTAATCTTTACTTAAAGCAAAAAATATGTTAAATCATATTCATGCCTACGCCTAAGTGTAATTTTTTTAAGCATTTCTTTTTATACTCATATTTTAATGAATTGTTTATACCTTAAATTTTCCGAAAACCGTTTTTCACAACCACTATGTCTATGGATTGTCGTTCATACTTGGTTGCTACTTACTTACTCTTTGATTGACATAGCCCAGTAATTTTTTACACTCTTTGCCAGCAACCATTACACAATTTATGACGAATATGGCCGTCTATTACGAATGGGAATATTCGCGGTTATTTTGTCTCAATATTTGCTTAATTATCTAGTTTTTATAATTTTGATAACATTGTCTTACAGAATAGAATGTAAGTCAATGTGCGTAATAAAATCTTTCACGTAAGTATTTTAGATCAACTCTAAATGCCCCGACATCCTTGACCGATCTTATGTAGCGGAAAAGTTACCATTATTTTTTCTCCTAATTTAATAACATCTGTTACAGGTATCCTGAAGATGCCAGTTAATCCTGTATCAGGAACGAAAAAAGGTGTTGAAAAATCGAAATTTACACTATCCTTAAACAGGAATAATGCTACATATTTGAGCGACGAAAATAAAAAACCTGTGAATTCGAAAGGTATTTCTAGCTCTCTAAAAGTGTTCGACGACAATAAGGAGAATAAGCCCGTAAAGAGAGCACTAAACAGCACATATCTGAATACTTTGAATGCTGCGAAGAAGCTAAAACCATTAGTGGAAACTCCGAAATCTGCCGGTAAGTACACTACATCTATACGTAATTATTTGCCGATCAGAAAAGATATTATATTTACAAGGAAAATTTACAGCTAGAAAGTAACAATAATAAATACGATATAATTAACAAATAACTACTTACAAGTCTACACTTATAGTGTTGGTTTAACTAATTTATAAATCAGTACAAGAAATATGAAATATATCCATAATTACTGAAAATTAAACGATTCACTATTTAAAAAAGATGCAGGAAGAAAGAATTATTAACAACCCAGAGCCATAATTCTTCCTTCATGATGGTTTTATTCTGTCACCATAAATTTCTTGAATTACTGTATCTTGAATAACATCAACATACACTGTTTTAAATACTACATATATTGGCGTTTTTTAGATAGTGAGCTGATAGTATTAGAAAAGCCTATTGGCAGCGCTGCCATGTTGAATGGCCATCATCCTACAGACAATCAATATGGAGGAGGAACTCAGTGGAAGGCACCTATTGCCACTCTCTCTAACTTGGGGAATACTTGTTTTTTAAATAGTGTACTTTATACATTGAGGTAAGCATTTCTTTAAATTTTTATACATACTTTGTTTTAAAAAATTGTTAAAAATTTTGTTATTTTTTTTTAATTTCTGCCAAATTATTTAATTTATCAAGTTTGTGTAAATTAGTCAATGATCTATTCAAGGTATGCACCTCGGTTTCTCCACAATTTACACCATCTGGTATCAGATTTAGCAAGTGTGGAACAGAAATTAGGCAGCATTAGATTGAAGAGTTCCTCATTGGGTCGAAGTGCTGCTGGCTTAGCATCATCAGGGACCAGGTCATGGAGCAGTAAGGACTTACTGTCTTTAGGACAGTCTGAGAATAATGCTGGGAAAAGTAAAATACAGGTTAGTCTTATATAAATAGATAATAATAATAGAGATTCAAATATATCAGTTAAAAGTGGATATTTTATTTCAAACAGGGCATGGCATAGCAAAGTGAATCTTCTTTATGAACATCCCCTCCTCTATCCTAAAGATACTGTGAGACTGTCAATAGTCAATTATTTATGTTAGCAATTTCACATAGATGCTATGTTTCGCCAATTTGTACTAAAAGAAATCTCTATAGAAAGTAAATGTCACAACATAGGGGCAGGCTTGTTACTTGATGGTAACAAGTCTATTAATATATTTTTTTATTAATTTTGCTATTAGTTTGTCTGTTCTGTGTTAAAAATTGTAAGTAACACAATAAGTTTTATCTTGTATGATAAAAATGTTAACATATTTATTCTGTCAGAGTTGAGTGATGGATTTAAAAGTGGTTTTATCAGCACATCGGATGGTTTTGGATGAATTTGCTTATTAAGAATCAAGATTAGATAACTTGAACTATATTCTAAATGGAATTTATGTACTTGTATATAAATGATTGTATATATTGTACAGGATACTTTTATGTATTTAAAAATCTCTATTCAAAATTTAAGATTGCTACGGAAAAGCTACATGAAACCTATTTAAACCTTCGAGCAGCAGAGAGCAAATGCCTCAACAGTGGCTCGGGAGATGGAAGTCCTGAGCCATATGCTGCTGATGCCTTTCTTGCCGCACTTAGAGATGTTAATTCTACATTTGAAGGTAAGTTTTGAGGAAAATCTATATATCTAAGAAAGTTTTAAGGTTGTAAGGAAATAACTAGTTTCAGTCGTTCGCAAAACACATTCATAGAAGTAAATTATATACTCTCATACATATATATACTCTCTTATATCTATCTAAAAAATAGAATTTCATAGTTATAATTTTCATTAACCTTAATGCAATACAATATACAATTTTTTCTTACAAATCCCAATATTTTTTCGACATCATCTATAAGAAATAATATAAGGTTGCACAAATAGAAATAACCTATAACATTGACATTGCAAACTTCAAGCGTTGACAGAAGCCATATGAAATATCCACACATTACATAACTAAGTATCCGTTACTTGTATGCTTTGATAAAACGTCATACCAAGCATTAATGCTCACTTAAATTTAAGTAAATAAGCCAATAGAATCAATAGAAACCTTGACCTAAGTTATTCATAGCATGTTTAATAATAACTTAATGAAATTTACCTTAAAAATTCTGCCCTAGTGACAATATGCTAATTATTTGGCACATGCACCTAGAATAAGCAAAACTAGGCAATGTACAGAACATTGCGATTTTTAAATAAATAATCCAGAAGCTAGACATATATTGGCTACCTATATAGTCTACCTAATACCATATTACATAAAACTACTCCCTGTTAAATATTAGCCTAGTAATCTTTTCACTGAAGATTGGCGTGAAGTGAAAGTAATTCCGCGTTTTGTGTGATAAGTGCGTGCCGAAGGCTTACTTTTAATCCATCATCCTTCCCACCCTTATCTAATAAGGAAATGATGGGAAGAAGTGGATTTGGCGGAGTGGGCGCATAGGCAGGGGAAATATTCTCTTTCTGTATGTCCCCTCCTCCGTCGATTAAAGGTAGGAAACGCATCTACGATTGCGGATTTTTATGGGCAGTGATTGCTTCGTTATATCTGCGAATTCAGGTGGCCGCTTGCTCATTTGCCACCTGATATGAAAAAAAAACACACTCATCAGAAAAAACGCGGAATTACTTTTACCTTATAATATACCCATAATTCAAAAAGTATCCATACATTATAATTCAATAGATACCCTGCAAACTTGTTCCAATCCTTTGCTGTATGTTGACATCCTTTTTTCATAGATTTTTCATCTATAATTGTATGGATGTTTTAGGTAATCGTCAACAAGATGCCCACGAGCTATTGGTGTGCATTTTGGACAACATACGAGAAACTTGCCGCGCGCTCAGCGCTAGAGCTTCACGTCTTCAGATACATGAAAATGGAGACAGGTAATGTTGAGGAATAATATTAGTTTTCTATTCATACTAATGAGTTTACCACACTTTTTATTACATATCATTTTCTTGTCTCGGAAAAGAAATCTAAAAACAGTATTTTTTTATTTGAATTAATGTTTCTAAAGAAAAAAAACAATTAATCAAAGGACCGTGCATTTGAAATACCACTCAATAAGGTGTAATAAATATTATCCTAACGTCCAAAACATTGTTGACAGTAATGGATTGGGACGTCAGGCAGGGTTGGACTCTGACTCTGGTAAGCCGACGCTGGGCAATCTGAGGAAGTCATGGAAGAAGCGCAAGGAAGGGAAGGCGAACGAGAAGCGGCACTCCCCCATAGAGGAGCGGGCGCCCTCCCCCGCAGACCCTGAGAGGGAGGAGCGCTCTCGTCCAGGGTGGGATTTTGTCGCTGATGATTTTGAAGGTAGGAAAGAAAAAGTATATAAGAATATATCCTGAAATCTTATATATATAAAAGAAAGTCGTGTTAGTTACACTATTTATAACTGAAGATCGGTCGAACTGATTTAGCTGGAAATTGGTGGGCAGGTAGCTTAGAACTAGGAGACGGACATAGGAACTTTTTTATCTTGTGTGCATTTTTTTTATTCCGCGCGGACGGAGTCGCGGGTAAACGCTAGTAATTATTATTTTATTTGTGCGTGTTAAAAAAGTTTGCATAGATTTTTAGATTACATGAACTGAATATAGTAAAGTACGTCAAATACAGAAATGTAGATTAATTGTAAGAAAAATATAAAAAGTTCAAAAATTTAGTTTAATTTAAAAACATGATTAAAAAAAATATTGTTAACATTTTATAAAAGGTTAAATATTATGCACACTTTTGTAGGTATATTATCAACATTCTAGGAAACCTTATCTTTTGATTAAGATACAAGGTTATTTATTACATGACAATATTATAGGTACGTCTGTGTTTTTAGATTTTCGATTTACATATGTACATTTATCCGACGTTCTTACGGTGAAGGAAAACATCTTGCAACCTGCACATATCTGAGAAGAAATTAAATGATATGTGTGAAGTCAACATACACTGGGTCAGTGTGGTTGACTATGGCCTAGTCACCTCTAACTTGGGGTAGGTTCCAAGCCCCTCAATATGTCTCCATATAGTGAGCTGATGATGATAATTATAGGTACAATGGTGACGCGCACGATGTGCTTGGAGTGCGAGGCAGTGACGGAGAAGGCGCAGGCAGTGTGTGAGCTGTGTGTGCCTGTGGGGGACGACGATGCGCCCTCAGACGAGCCCTTCCGTGCAGCTTGCCTCTCCAGTGAATATCTCCGAGATCAGAATAAGGTTAATATTGTTTCTTGAACAATAAAATAAGTTATTCCCGTAACCTAGAGGGGTACTCCGAGACCACTAACTTCCATTACTACACACTCTTCGGTTTCGGATGCTCTAAATACCTACCTTTAGTATTTCATAAATGTGAAAGGTTTATGTATGTCTGGTACCACCCCAACTAACACTGCCACACATAACTGGTTATAGTAATGAAAGTAAATAGGGGAGATTTTTCATACATAATCTACACTAAGGGTCTATTCTAATGACCACTAAGTGACTCATTGTGACAGTAAGAAAACTAATTATGAAAACAAATTATTTGAAGCTCCAGTCAAATAAAACTGAGACAAACAAACCGTGAGATTTGTGTTGTCCCATAATGTAATCTTTATTTTGTCAGAGAGAATGAAAATGACACATGTATTTAGGCAAGTGTCATTGTATTGCAGTATTGGTGCGAGCGCTGCCTGCGGTATAATGAGGCTTGGCGCAGTGTGTCATACTCGCGACTGCCGCGGCTGCTGGTGCTGCAGCTGAAGCGCTTCAGCGGTGGCATGGAGAAGATCACTCGGCATGCACCCACACCACTCCTCATGCCTTGCTTCTGCGAGCCTTGCGCCGCGCGACCCCCTGACCGCCCGCCACATCACAGGTACATACTTAGCTCACCTGTTTACATTGGTACTGAAAGCATGCTTAAGGATTTTATATAGCCTTAAAGGGAACATTTACTTAATCTAATATATAAAATTCACGTGTCGCGGTGTTTGTGGTTAAACTCCTCTGAAACGGCTTGACCGATTCTCATGAAATTTTGTGAGCATATTCAGTAGGTCTGAGAATCGGCCAACATCTATTTTTCATAACCTTAGTTTTTTTTTACATTTAGTTTTTTTTAACTGCGCGCGGAGGGAGTCGCGGATGACAGCTAGTAATATTATAAATGAGAATGTTTAGATGGATGTATGGATGTTTGTTAGAAGGTATCTCCGGAACGGCTTAATGGATCTTGATTAAATTTGGCATAGATGTAGATCATAGACTGGAGGAAGACATAGGCTACTTATGCATATTAAGCTTTTTTAATGCCGTACGGAGTCGCGGGCGATAGCTATTTATATGTATATATATTTTAAAGCAAAGTTTTTGTTATAACATCAAATCAATGAATTGTAGGTACATTCTATGGGCGGTGATAATGCACTTGGGTCAGACGCTGACGGGCGGGCACTACGTGGCGTACGCTCGCGACAGCCCGGGAGAGGGACGCTGCGAGCGCGAGGTGGGAGGCGAGGGCGCGCCCCCCTCCTCCAGCTTCATGCGCACGCTGTTCAACCGCCCACGCCCAGCCCCGGGCTGCGCTGCCAAGGACTGCTGCGTGCCGCGCCCGAGACCTGACTCCTGCTGGCTCGCCTGCGACGATGACCTCGTCAAACCCATCTCGAATGAAGAATTCGAAGATCTTCTCTCCTCCGAACCTAAGATGAGATCCGCAGCAACACCTTATCTTCTCTTCTACGTTAAAAGCGAAGTCGGTTAGTGATTGTGATGTCAGTGATACTCAGTGCCCAGTCTGTGCTTCAAGTCGTGTGTATTTAATGGAAATTATATTTTGGTATATTACCAATATAAATGTGAAATTAGTGTTTGTGTGGCAGAGTTGAGTTTATGATATAGAACAACTTAAATACCAGTCGAGTTTATTTTTGTAGGTGTCATGAATGAAACTTCTGTCATATTGGAGTTCACTGTAGGAGAAATGAAGGTAACAATTGCTGTATCCATGTGATTCAGTTATATTACTTAAATTGTTCTAATATTACGAAAAAATGTTTAATATAAAAGAAATTGTAATGAACAACATGTCTGCTATTTAGTTTAAGCTATGTTATGTCAATTGAATGGAAATTTTGAGATTTAATCAGATTTTATGTAAACAAGATTACAAATATTTTTTAACGGTATCTATGATGAAAACATCTAAATAAAAATTTATAACATTTACCAAAAAAAAAATAGTACATGTTAATTTTTGTTTAATAAAAAAAAATACTATGAATTGAGGATATCATTTCAAAAATATATTGGGGTCCAATAGCAACAAATTTTCTAATACAAAAACACCACATACGCAATTTAAACGCTTTTTTACATAAAATCTCATAAAATAATTGAGACAGAAGTTAGTTTGACTCATAACATAATAATTCTTATGTTATTTGACATATTATGCTTAAAAAGACATATATAAAGTTGATCAGTGGCTGGTCTCTTATCAATGTAGAATGAATGGACATATAAAAAATAGTAAGCACGAGGAGTAGATATTATATATGTAAAATATAATACTATGTAAAAATGTTACAAGTCAGACAATATGAAACAGAAACAAAATATAATGTATTTTAAAAATAATTATTGAAAAGTATTTGAACACATGTTCCTCTGATATGAATTATATGCTCCCATGTTATTCGCATAAAGGTGGGAATTTAGACATTGTGTTTAGATATTAGTTTCCACTACCAAAACATTTGTCCATAAACATATTATTATCCTTTTTATTTGATGTATAAAAAAACATAGACTATCATTTTGTACATTAATTATGTTTGTGAAGGCAGAATGAAAATTTGTACTTAATGTTATCACTTGCAAATTGATAACAGATCCATGCCTTCATAAGTGTTTATAGTCAAGGTTTTGTGTGGTAAAAAAAAATATTGATGTGTTTTAAATTATTTTCAATCCATTGTTTCATAAATATTTCATACAATGTCTTTTCCCACCTTAAATGTATCAGATATTTACTACGCTAAAATGTTTAGGCCTAAAATGTATATTTCTCTATATTTAGATTTGTCATTACCTAATTGTGCCCAATTTACATGGGTCCTATGGGATCCTAAAATGTGTTCAATCATTAGATTCATCCATGCACTTAATTGAGAGCAATGAATATAAGTTAGCTAATTAATATATATAATTCCAACTTAACACATTCAAAGTTTACTTTAATATGTCAAAATGTGCCGACATTGAACATAATACTAAAATCAACAAAATTTAGAAGTTCTTGGTTATTTGGGTATAACAATTTATAGCATGTTTAAAATAATGCAAAATGTTTACTTCTCTTAAAAATTATTGAAATAAGCAAAATAATTATTCTAGATTTTACTAGGTCTGAAATCTGAAATTAATGTCTAAATTCGTTGCTCTCAAGTACTTATTCACACTTTCATGGCCTTACTTCCTTAAATGTAAGCAATCATAGTTCAAAGTTAGTACTTCATATAGAGTTTATAAATATAATGTATAGCCTACGTACAGTATTACCACGAATTAATGAGTGCACCTAAATTTTAGATATGTACTTATGAATTTATTCTACGTCACGTAAATTATTTACTATCAGTGAATAAATTATGCGCTGTCCTGTTGATATAATACCTACTGGATAGCTCATTGCCAATTTCATTGACATAGAAGTACTACTTTTACCAATAAAATAAAACAATTGTTTATAGCCTTTTCTACAACTTTTTTTGCCTTAGGTCTGGACGGAGTAATAATTGAAAAGATATTGAGAGCAAAATTATATTAATCTTATATATAAAATTTCCATGTCACAATGTTAGTTACCGTACTCCTCCGAAACTGCTTTACCGATTGTTATGAAATTTTATATTCATATTCAGTAGGTCTGAGAATCGGCTACTATCTGTTTTTCATACCGCTATTAAGGTTTTTTTTTTTAAACGCGCGCGGACGGAGTCGCGGGCGACAGCTAGTTATTTTATGAATGTGACTCAAACTCTAAATTTTAAAAGATTAACGCAATAAATTTAATATCGTGGTAGCACTATACTTGATAAATGTCTTTGATTAGTCATGTTGTTGATCCTTCATACTAAGACCCATAAAAAGCATAGTTAGAAATGGTTTCTCATTTTTTTTTTTTGAGAGCGCACATAAAATAGATGTCTATGTATACTAATGAATGTATTTAAAGATGGACAATGATACTAACCATTTGCTACGAAGTACCGACTGCTGCTTTGTATGATTTTTCATACTATATGTATATTTAATACGAATTTGCTATCGTTTAAGAAGCTGCCTATCCTATGAGCGACTATTTTTGTACTTGCCGCATGATGTGTCTTAACTTTTTCTAATAAGACAACTTAATTGATGTTTTACGTTAAACAAATATATTTTAATATTGATTTAAAAATATTTCTTTTTCTATATCTTGCAAATATTCGTTTTTATTGGATAATATTTGTGATGTTTTAAAATGTTGAGTAAATACATATATTTTCATGTTTGTTGAATGAACAATATTAAGAAAGAAAAAGAAGAAAATCAGTATTATTGGACTTAATATTAACAATTATAAAACTTATGACTGTATGCATGTAAAACTTTTTCTATTGCTACTATAACTGGTCTCATCTTTCATTGTTTGTTTAGTTTCATACAATTTTTAAATATATGACAGCTTATTTTTTTGTATTTTCGTGTTTAGTTGATATTTACTATTAACTTATCTTGTATACTGATGTGATGTACTCGTATATTTGTTGCGGATGCCATTCCAAAACCTTTCAAAAAGGTCAAATAATCTTGTCAGTAGTTTTACGTGTTTATTTTAATCAAACAAAAATGTTATGATTATTTTAAATGTAAATTGGATTTTGGAAATTAAAAATAATTTCGATATGTGTTGTTTTTTTTTTTTCAAGTTGTGATGTTGATTTTTATGCCCTTTTGTGGTATACGCCAAAATATTAAGATCCTTTCAATTATTTCGTAATAACAACTTTGGTATCAAAGGTGATAGGATATTTCTAACGCTTTGTAGACAATCATAAGAAATGTTCAACATTTGTTTGCGTCGACAAAATATAACTGGCTTACTACAGGCTATCAAATGTGTGCAGCACAACTTGTGTGTTGCGGTGTTGCCATTATACTTAAATATTTCTTAAACAAACGATTTATAGATATATGTCACTATATTTTACCAAACAAATCAATAATAAATGTGGAATATTTAGGCACGGATAACCATTAAATTAGGACTGTTCACGTGAAAATCGATATGATTATACCCTGAAATAACCAATGATGGATCGATGAGGAACATAAAAAATTTCTCTTCTCTTAGTTTTCCTAATATAAAGGTTCCTTTTCGAAGATTAGCCTTTATTTATACATTTACCTATTAAAATAATGTAATATTTATTTTTCGAAACACGCCATTAATAAATGCAAGATTGCATGTACGATAAATTTTATTGGTTTAGATAAGACCAAGGAAGGATAAATAGTGACTTTATTGACCAGTTATAGAAACGGCTGTACTGATACTTTTATCAGTTCAGAGATAAAACGAAGTCAAACGGGACGGGACGGGACGGGAGTGCGCCAGAAGACGTTTCAACGTGTTTTGTGAAAGTTGTGTGTCGTAAGTAAAACAAATGAAGGCGATAGAAACACGAAACAGAAAATTTCAGGTACATAATTTTAACATTAATCGAATTATCACATCATCTTAAAACAATGTTAATGACACGTAAAAATTAAAAATATATTTTACTAGATTGAGAAAAACCTAAGTTTTTAAATGAAAAATTATAACTTTATTTTCATCTAAATTTTTAATAGTAATCGTAAATACCTGTGTAATACTATTGTAAGAGTTTTGTATTTACTATTTACTATTTTAAAGTTAATTTACAATGGAATTGAGCAACACTGCAAATAAAATAATGTGACTAGTGTAAAAATTGCTACCTGCTTGTGACATTGCGATGACCTTAGCCGGTTAACTTGCTGTCAAACTACAAAGTATACCGAGTTGCTTTGCTTTGTGTGCTTTTATATCCATTTAAGTTACCTTTTTAATTTTACGTATAAATGGCATTTGTAAGTAGATCATTTATATTTTTATTTGCAAATATTTCGCATACTGCTATCGGTAATTTTTATAGTGTTTGAAAATGTTTAACCGGTGTTTCAAAATCGGCGAAGTTAATTAATTATTTGTCTATCTCACTCGCTATCCATTCTCTCTTGTTTCTCTTTGTCTGTTTATGGGTTGATCACGCGGTCCCGTAATGATATACCTATATTCACATTGACTAAATTTCTGCAGTATATTCATGTAACCTAGTTATTTATACATATGTATTATACATCAATGGAAGATTTCCTCTTGGAAACTTTAATGTGGCCCGTCAGCTGTAAAGCTGCGTTACAAATTTTAACTTCACTCTATAACATTTTTACTAATTTTGATTTTATTTACTTACATTTAAGGCTTTAACAAAATTTTAAATGACTTCAGTATGTTTAGGTGTTTTCAATTAAGACATTATGAAGACTAAAATTATCGGGGTTAATCTTAAATTATCAACGTTTAAGTTACGTTTAAATTCTTCTAAGACGTAAATTATCATAAGATTTATTGATTTATGAAGGTAATCTCTATATTTCTTTACAAACTAGACTATGTGCTCCGTTTTTTCTAACAACTATAGCTTGTAGGTACCTATATATGAGATTTTAATGAATTAACTCATACCGCCGTTAACACTATTTTATGGAGTAATTATTCTAGACCACTAACTTATGTTTAATGTAATTTAAGACATTTAGTCGTGATTGCGTAAAGTATGTGTGTAAACTGTGAACTAGAACAACATCGACATTTAAAATATATTAGGTTTATAACATAAGATCTTATAGAAAAACCAAATGATAAATAAATATTAGTTTACTATGAGCTTCTTTACACAGAATAAACACCCATACAAGACATTGTACTACTACTATCTTAAAAAAGAAAGTTACGTTATATGTTTATGTACAGATGTACTTATATTTTAAAGGAATGATACATACCGTAAATTATAGGGACAATTCAAAGAAATAAAGTTAGAAAGAATCATAAATTACGATAGGTAAAGTACTCTATAAATTGTTAAACTTGACAATTAACGACAAAAACTATAAGAAAAATTCATAATGGAAAAAAATTATAGACATGAAAATAATACCGGAAATGGACACCATTTAAACATTTAGTTTTAGTAGTTATTTTGATTTTTTTTTATTAAGTTTGCTTATATATCAAGGAACGTATGCAATTCTCAATATCCGTAATGAAATAACAAACATATTACGTACCTGGTACAAATATATTGTGTTAAAAACACAATATTATTTTGGTCTTGGTTTCTAGTATTTAGGCTGGTAAACAAAGAACTTGTAAAACTGGAAAATGTTTGGCACAAGATTTATAATGTAAGTTACGCATTAAGTTACTTCCAAATAAAAAATGAAAACAACCACAACTCTATTCGATATCTTTCGTATCGTATTTACACATTGCAGCACTCAACTGTTAACAGTCATCCTTCCAATAAAATACTAACGGAAGTCAAATGACTCCTAGATAAATTCCTGAAAATTTATTACTAAAATCATTGATTTTGTTAAAATGTACGTGCAAGTTACTCATATTTAAGCAAAACTGTTAATATAATAACTTTGGGTATACTGTTATAATCAATTAATATCTAATGTTCTGCTATACTGCTTACTCTGATATTGGCAAGCTGCACGCATTGGCAAATATTCAAACGTTTAAATTTAGAATAACTGGTTCACAAACGAACTTTTATGTAGCTAATGTGAGGCGAAAGGGACAAGGGTTTTGTAATTTTAGAAACGATAAAATATTCTGTTTACAGTAATCAGAATTTTTCGATCTATAGAGGAGGGCTTTTTAAATTTTTGGTTTGGCACTCACCCCGCGTAGCAACGTCTCTATCTCTATTGTTGCGCGCGCCGCGATTCGCGCGATCCGATGTAATACGCAAGTCCGTAGTCGTATTCCGGTGCAGCTGCGACGAGAAGTTTTTAACGAAGGGCAGTTCAAGATCACAAACGTTCTTACCCCTGACGTGTTTAAATAAAAGATTGTTACATTATACAGCTGTGAATATGGTGTGGTCGACAATATACGATGGCAAAACTGAGGTAATGTTCCATGTTTGTTTAAACGCACAAATTATATCATTCGAGCTACGTAAAATTCGTCACGTTTACGCAAATTACGTTATAATGTTACCTTGACGATATTTTTATAAATAGGAAAGATTTTCAGTTGTAAAATTTTTATCCATGCTCCCATATCGTTCTTACGAGAAAAACGATTACCTAAGATAGATAAAACAAAATGAGTGCGAAGTTTTGCCGGTACGCTATTCGCAATGTGTCATTAATTTTTAAGAGAACGATGGTAAAAATTAAAGTGAAATTGATGTTTTGTCTGCTTAATTTTTTGTTGAAATTAACTCTTTTTCAATATATTGTTTATATTCCAAAATGCTACCATTAAGAAATTGTGAATAACACTACTAGGATTATTTTTAATTGTAAATGCATCAAAAACAGAAATATCTTAATTAATTAATACAGTTAAAGTCTATGTTTTTAGTGTTTAAGTAGGTAAGAAAACTATCCCAAAATTTTCTATGTAAGAATGGTTATATGGTAAATATAACTCTATACTATATCTAATTTGGAAATTTGTTTTTTTTTAATTTTATCAATAACATTTATAATTATAAAAGGGAGTTTTGAAATGCCGGTGATAAAATTTCATAATTTGCTGGCCACTGATAGACATATTTGTTTCCAGCGGCAACAGTTGTTAAGTAATAGTTTAATTTGGCTAGAAAACTGCAATCTTTTATTATACAGCGGTATGTCAAGCTTTTTATTATTTTTTGGGCCAAGGCAGTGACTTTAAGATCAAACAAGCCACTTATTATTTCCAATAGCAGTAACAAATATTGATTTTTTGATATCACATGCATGGTGAAAGGCACTCGGGGCTGTTGCTGGAGGCAGACTGTTTTATAACACATATATAATATGTACTATGCTTTATATTCAGGTTCGGGTTCTACTCTGATTCTGTTTTTAATAACAATACACTTTATTGTTGTATCCTTTTCCTTTAAAAATTTGAGCCGATATTAAGATGCCTTGATTTTCCTGTAAAGATTTTACAAATTATAAATGTACTTTTTTTTTAAATTACATGCAGATAAAAATCTGAAGAATTCTCTTTCACTAGTTATGTATTTATAATGCAAGATATAATTTTTTTATTTAAATAAAGATTCTTAGCTGCATAACATGTTGCCATTAAAATCTATATACTGGGATTAACTCTACATCACATAAAGATAGCAGAATGTTATAATATTACATAATAGACCTTGACAATGAGCAATTGTTATATATTGTATTTATTTATTAGACTCATTAATTATGTATTGCAAATATGTTCAGGGTTTTAGGTATTGTAATTTTTATCCTGAAATACATAAGTTTGTTTGGTAAACCATAGATTCCAAAACTTTATTTCTCGTAGGCTCCCAATGAACATTGTACTGGTTTCAATGAACCAATTATTGTTAAATTTCTTCTTCTATTTTTGGTTAAGTCTTCTGTGCATCATAAGGGGTCCACCTCGCCAACATTTTGGATTACTTTTCAAAAGTCAGAAAAAAAATCTACTAGTCTTCTAGTTATTTAAAAAAAAAAATGGGACCCATATGCAAGCACTTCCTTTCGATTAAAATAATTTTTATCAAAATCGGACCACCAGGGGCGGAGTTTCGCGGTAACACACATTAAAAAAAATACAGTCGAATTTTTCCTTCTTTTTGAAGTCGGCTAAAAGCACGTGAAACATTAATTTATACGTAATGATATAAATAAAGTCTAACATAAAGTCACTATATGCATTACGTATGTGCAAGTTTACTGATTACTTCGACATTGAACGTGAGATGCGCAGGAACATACGGTGACGTAACATTTAGGTATTTAGGGTCCGTTCACACATACCGAGGCGGAAGGCAGAACGGAATTATGGAATTGGTTTAAAATACGTAAAAAGTTAAATTAAACTTTATACTTCAATAGTTTAAAACTCAATTATATTTGTGATGAAAATATCTGTTCCGCTGTCCAGCCCGGTGTGTGTGACCGGACCCTAACGTGGAAAATTAACGTAAATTCGTTTCGGTACGATTTCTAGAATAAAGAACCCTTTTTCGAATTAGTAATTTCTATAGGATTGTAGGGTTTCTTTCCATAATAACTCGAAATTAGAAGTTAAGCAGATGTTTAAATAATCTTGCATGGTTATATCCACAATAGTAAATCGAATCGTAACGACGAACGACTAAGGACTACGTTCGTTTCATTGTTAACACTTGTAGACTAAACACCTTTAACTTTGAAATGTGAGGTTTGTCATTCGATCTGTATCCAGGAGGGGGGGGGGGTCCAGGGGAACTAGACATAGTGCATCTCACGTATTTTTCCTACACATTTTGTCGATTCTACTAGCGATATCGATAAACAAATATTACATTGTCTAGACCCGCTTTACTCGAGTCACATAAGGGTAAAAGTGTAGGTACTTAGTTGTTGTATACGTTAGTAAGTCCCTTTTAATCAAGATTTATATTTAGTATGATGTTACATTAAGAGTCTTCCTTGGTGACTAACGATTGTGAGTTGCGGCACTGAATCGTCTATTTACCTAAATATTTTGTGGGTTAGTTATTTTTTAATATGTGTGCAGATGGGATCCGCGGAGAAGCCGGGCATGCAAATGGCGGCGGCGGACGTGGGCTCGCACCTTGAGCACATGTGCAGCCTTGACATTGACTCCAAGGCCAGCTATGTGCGCCTCTCCGGCATCATCTGCACCATCGGTAAGTTAAGAACCATCAGTTCATTATACTCAGCTAAAGAAACGTAGTATTCTATGAACACAATATTCTCGGTTAGTGTGTAGAAATCTTGTTCTATATTAATCGATAGGTCGTAAGTTTTACTGGCACACCGAATGAAATTAGGTTAAATCCTACGTCAATAAACTTTTTACACGCGATTTATACATTGCCTTTTTTATCATTAAAACGTATTTTATTTTTATAACTAAATCGATGGGTCCTATGTATAAGGGCCAATGAAACAAATTGATGATTTTTACTTTTTTATGTTCAAAGCTACGTCTTAGTTTAGTTAACAACATTTACTAAACACAAATACACATTTACAGGAATAAACGTGTTTTTTTCCTAAAGTAAAAGGGCCTTTGGGCATCTTTTCCTATATGGTTGAAATTTTGAGAGTCTCTCCTGAAAAGTTGTCAATTTGCACATTGGCCCTTATTCGTAGGAGCCATTGAAATAATTGGTTACATTGAAAATTTTGAATTTAAAACATTAATTAGGAAAATACGAATATAGCAAGTTTAACACAGGAATTACCCAACATGTTATCGTTCAAATATCTTAAATGTACTGACGTTGAAGAAACAAAAACACCAAATGCAAACACTGTTCCAAATGTTTTTTATACCACAAGGCGACAAATAGCAAACGACTAGCTGAAATTGCTAAAATGGCGAAGTGACCACACCCATAGACAACAGCACTATTTTATACATTCTGTTGGTACCCAGGGCCGGTTTCTAGAGATGTAGCAATGCTGGAGAAGATGATGGAGACGGGTATGAACGTGGCTCGTATGAACTTCTCTCACGGCTCGCACGAGTACCACGCTGAAACTATCAAGAACTGCCGCGAAGCTGAGAAGAACTACAGCGCGAAGCTCGGTGTGCCTTTCTCTTTAGCCATTGCACTTGATACTAAAGGCCCCGAGATCAGAACTGGTCTACTTGAAGGTGTAAGTATACCATGTAATAGTACTCTGCAAATTGTTTTCTGTAAAGTAAAATTATGAGCGTTATAGAAAACTAGCTGTCGCTCGCGACTTCGTCTGGGCAAAAAAACACACAATACGTAGCCTATGTGTTCTTCCAGACTATGATCTAAATTCTACATTAATGCTAATTTTAATCGAGATCCGTTGAGCTGCTCTGGAAATACCTGTAAACAAACATCCATCCATCCATCCAAACATTCGCATTTATAATATTAGTAAGGTAGATTTTTTATAAGGTGACAAATGAGAACACAGCTGGATTCGCTGAAATAGCGAAGCCACTGCTGATCATGAATATCTTCAATTGCTGAGGCGTTGTCTACCGTTAATCGACGGAGGACGCACAGAAAGAGGATGTTTCCCCTTCTTATACGATCCCCCTCCTCCCCAAAATCCACTTCCCAAAATTTCCTTATTAGAAAACGGTTGGGAAGGAAAGTGGACTAAAATTAGTCCTCTAGCACCCACACTCATCAGATGAAACATGGAATTTCTTCCACTTCACGCCTGTTTTTTGTGTGGTCGTGCACCAAATGTTTTTGCGGGTTCTTAACAGTTGTTATCCTAACACAGGGTGGTTCAGCTGAAGTGGAATTAAAGAAAGGGGAGACCATCAAACTGACCACAAATCCAGCTTACCAAGAAAAGGGAAACGCGGCCATGATCTACGTCGACTACAAGAACATCACCGGCGTTGTGAAGCCGGGGAACAAGATCTTCATTGATGATGGACTAATCTCTATCATCTGTCAGTCCTCCACTGCGGATACACTCGTCTGCACCATAGAGAATGGAGGTCAGATCTAAATTTAACAATAATTATAGTCTTGTCTATACTATAGGTTTCCACAGATAAAATAACAATATTAAAAAATATAATTCTCAACAAATATAACTCTTCCTCCTTGAAAATAACAAAGACAACAATTTTTCTAAGTGTTAGGGAACTGGTATTTGGGTGTTTAGGGATATCAATCAATTGGCCTTAATAGGATTATTTTTTCCCACTGGGCCAATCAATTCTATAGATTCAATCGGCCAATAGGAATATTTTTTGATTGAATGAAAGACTATATTAATGGTTTAAATTAAAAGTAAATCTAGACAGTTATTGTGAACTTTTATCAAATACATACATCTAGTGACTAGTTCTTCTTCTTTATTCTTCCTTCGAAGTAAATAAATAAACCATGTCTATTCAGGTATGCTTGGGTCTAGAAAGGGTGTGAACCTGCCTGGTTTGCCCGTGGACCTTCCCGCTGTGTCTGAGAAAGACAAGTCTGATCTACTCTTCGGTGTGGAACAAGGTGTAAGTATTTATAGCATACTAGCTGTCGCCCGCAACACCATCTTCAAGGAATTAAAAAAATAAATAAATTAGTAGACTATGTGTTATTCCAGACTATGTTCTAAATATGTAAAATTTCACCGAGATCCGTTAAGCTGTTGTCCAAATACCTTCTAACAAATATCCATCCATCCATTCATACATCTATTCGCATTTATAATATTAGTAAGATTATTGGAAATTAGGAATAACTATCCTAAATTTATACTCAACTAATTTTTAATCAACTTTAAAAAAAAATCTTTAAAAAATTGTAAGATCAGCAAAAAACGTAGAGAATAACAACATTTCACATACAGTTGAAGTAAATATTGAGATAGTTAGCAATTAACACATCTTTAACTGCTAACTGACTACTCCACGTGCTTCTTATCACTTCACATTTGATAACGCGATCTTCTCTTTGCTATATCATATTATTTATTCCCGACTAGCTGTCGCACGCGACTCCGTCCTTGCGGAATTAAAAAGATAATTAGTAGCCTATGTGTTCTTTCAGACTATGTTCTACATCCATGCAAAATTTCATCCAAATCCATTGATGCATTCAGGTGATACCTTCAAACATCCATCCATCCATCTAAACATTCGTAATATTTATTCCATAACTAAAACGAAGACATTTCATATGCATTTTTACGGCCTCTTAGTTTAGTGGAAAAAGATGTGAAGCTGTTCTTAGTTTGATGCTTTAAATGTCTTCGGTACGAATTTCTTCGGGTATTAATAAATTATTAAATTCTACCCTTAAAAGTCATTAGTTACTCTACCTTAGGGTAGTTTCAGTATGAGTCTCTTTTACTAATGAACAACTCTGAGTGGTAATAAATAGTTGTAAAATTGTATAACTTAATCAGGTGGATATGATCTTCGCGTCTTTCATCCGTAATGGTGCTGCGCTGACGGAGATCCGCGGCATCCTCGGAGAGAAGGGAAAGAATATCAAGATCATCTCCAAGATTGAGAACCACCAGGGTATGGTCAACCTTGACGAGATCATCGCCGTAAGTAACATACGTCTTATTCTTTTTAACTTTAACACTTAAACTCGTAGAACGTTATCATAAAAAACTTAATGTTTCAAATACATTCTAGTTCTTTTATAGTCTGATTATATAAAAATCTTGTTTATTGTAACATTAGCTGTCGCCTGCGACAGCTAATGTTACAACTATCTTCTACATCTGTGCTGAATTTCATCAAGATCCGATGAGCCGTTCCGGAGATATCTTCAAACTAACATCCATTTAAAACAAGAGATCCCCAAACTATTTTAAATAAATGACCCCTTTTCCAAAATTAACTATTACCTTAGACTACTATGGCAAAATTACCTACTTTTAAGATCATTTATTATTATTTTTCATTCTGATTTAGGTCAATAGAAGACTGAGTGAAAATTAGCAATGCTTTATGTTCGATTGGGGTCGATATTGACCACTTAGGAAATCCCTGATCTAAACTAAATACTATGATTATTATGTGTAGCTTTGCGAAATGCATTATGACCAATAAATAATGAAGTACTTACACCATGCATTAGGGTGATACATATTTATGGTGAAACATATAAACACGTTATCCATCAATCAGCGGCAGTCAAAGTGTTAAACTCGCAGTAACGAAACAATGTCTATCAGTATTTTGGAGTAATGTTAAAATTTTAAAATATACCTTGTATCACTTTTACTCACATAACTAGACACTTAGCTAACCTTATGTAAAATAATTTTTATATTACTTCACCTTTTCCCAAAATTAATAATGGAAAAGGTTCAATATACCAATTACAAACATGTACGGTAACAAAACAAGATATAAATCATTTCATTTAAGAAAATTGATTTACCTTTTTTTTTCTTTTTTATTTGATGACGACGACAAGAATATGAATTTTCAAACTTATTGTTCTTAAGATGTACGACTGGAATAAATTTTTAACTCTAATCAAACTCGCTTCATATCATGTGAGTTAATTCCAGTAAAAGCTGGTTACAATTTTGTATGTTATTACTCAATTTGTATTTGATGCAGGATGTAGACAATCTACTCCATTTGCAATTCATTGTAAAATTGCATCTACTTCGTATGACCTATATTAAGATGTAAACTGTTTTAAAAATCAACATTTTATTTATATTACCAATGATAATTTATGACAAATAGAGGTCTATGATCTCTGTCTACCCCTCTGGGTTACATGTATGAGTTGTGTGTATGATAACTTCGTTTTAAAACCGTAAATAGTTAAACTTCAAAACTTTTAATAAAAGTATAAAATATTGAAATAGGTTTTTTTTATTAAATCCACTTCTCCTACCCTTTTCTTATAAGGAATGGATGGGAAGGGGAAGTGAATTTGATGGAAGAGATTCACAGGAAGGGGATATATATTTTGTTTGTCCCCTCCCCGTCCTGAATTGTGGATGTCAAACTAAAGCAGCCGTTTTATTATTTCGGCGTATCAAGTAACCTCTTGTCCATTTTCCATGTAATGATATGAAAAAAAAATTTTTTTAGGCATCTGATGGTATTATGGTAGCTCGTGGAGATCTTGGTATTGAAATCCCACCGGAAAAAGTGTTCCTCGCACAGAAGACGATGATCGCTCGTTGTAACCAAGTAAGTTACATAATTGCATATATAAATTAATTTACTTGTAAATTGTGTGTATTTTTATATTAATTTCTACAAAGTGTAAGCTATTTTATATATTCTGTAATTCCATAACCTAAAACATTATTTTGTCTATTCTATAAATCAATAACACTTTTGATTATTTTAAAATAACATCATTTATCATTGATTTGGGATCCACCATATTATTTAAATATTTGATTCACAAATTTGAAATAGAAATATTCTACTTATTTTGTTATTAATCGGACAGTAATTCGATATCGTAAATTAAAAGTATTGTAATGAGTAGTCTGAATGACAGCCAAGTTGGCATCATTCGGGGAATCGTGAGACAGATGTAAGATTAGTAATTGTAAAAAAGTTGTAATTTACAATTCATCAAAGAAAATATACGAGTTAAAGAAGATTGTATTTTATTAAAAGTATTCTCCGGCTGTGACTCCCACAGCTTCAGAAGTGGGATGACACGAGAACAAGCATTGTTTTCGATCTACGTCTACAAAGTTCATGTGAGTAAACCTTGTTCAATCAAATTTAAACATAAACATATTGCTGAAAAGTGTGTTTGTAGATAAACTGTAAGCGAATACAGAGAGAAGGATTTGTTTTGGGTTACAAAGCCATAACAAAATGGCTTAGGGTTGTGCTATGGTTCGTGTATGTGGGGAAAGTAAAGTACCTACATGGATACTTTTGGTTTTATCAAAATATCACTAGCACTCAAAAGTGTGTGCTATTTTTTTTTTTTTTAATTCATTATTCCTTATTCTCAGTATGGATTCTTATTATTAGTTGCTTTTATGTTTTTTTTTAACAAATTATCATATTATATTATTATAATATTTTGTTATTTTGGTTATTATTTTGTCCAAATAAATACATAATTAAATAAATATATCAGAGATTGTGGATGTACATTGCAAAGTAAAGCAATCTTCCATTTAATGGAACAACATAAATGAAGGTGATTGTACATTTATGTCAAAAATGCTACATGTGGAAAGTACAAAATGTTATGTTGTTATTATTTAATTAAATTATTTTCTTAAATTTGGGTGTATTGTACAGATTTAAATACATTCTATGTGTACAAAAAGGGTAATTATACACATAAATTAACTTCTTAGAAGTTAAGTTTAGTAAATACTATATCACAAGTTACACATAGCCAAAGCAATTAATTCAAGATTTACATTCTTATACTTCTACTTTTATATACTTGAAAATCAATATGAATACAAATAAAAGTTAACTTTGACTAACAAAACAAGATGTTGAATGAAATAAATCTAATATTTTTAAGATTAACTATACAACCTACATTTTAATTCTGCAGACAAATTATTTTATAAAGTTTTGTGGAACTTTGCTCTAATCCTAAGATTAATTATGATGTGTTAAAATAAATATATAAAGTTTCAAAAAAAAATGTTGAAATTACAGAACTTCTTTATTTATATCTCATAATTTATAAATAACACTTGATTTTTGGGTTTCCTGGTTTTACCTGTATGTGACTATGATACTAAGGCGAGTTAAAACTCCTGAATCCTATAGTGTGACTGGTATTTTGGGATTATTGATTCATTCCTTTACTATTCATTCCTTTCTTGCATGTTACAGTACTTATATTGATGTTTACAATTGTAATGTCAAGAACTTACATGTGACACCCTGTAAGGGCATAGCAATATATGTGTAGGTACCAGAGTTTTGTACAATAATAATTAAATTCCATTAAACATTTTCGAGTTTACATGAATAATAAATTAAAAATCTATAGAGAAAATGAACATGGCTGTTTATGTAACCTGACAAAATTCTAGTTTTTATGCTATTCCTGTATTGTTCTTTGTTACGAACTAAGGAGATTATGTTGGAAGATTTTAGTATTGTTATTGGTTACTACGCTGATAATTGTCAGTTTCAGATGCCACAATGGGACGTGAGAACGATAATTAAGGAGATCCAGTTGTGCCCAGGTGCGAGGACCAGGGTGAAAATAAAGACTAGCATTGCGTGATGATAAGACTAGCGTGTATTCACGGCTGAGAAGCGAGATCGGCGACAATCCGGGTTTGAGACTAATGACTAAGACTGACGTGAGCTCTGATATGAGATCGATTACAGATACCTATGAGTTCTCAGGTGTGAGAGCAGTGACAGACTGACGGGAGCTCAAGTGTGAGAGCTATAACAGAGACTGACGTGAGCTCAGGTGTGAGAGCTATAACAGAGACTGACGTGAGCGATGAATCAAGGTTGTGCTCTCAGGTGTGAGAGCGACGGCCGCGATTTGTATCCACTGAAGTATGTGAACGATGAATCAAGGTTGTACTCTCAGGTGTGAGAGCGACGGCCGCGATTTTTATTCACTCAAGTATAAGAACGATGAATCAAGGTTGTGCTCTCAGGTGGGAGAGCGACGGCCGCGATTTGTATCCACTGAAGTATGTGAACGATGAATCAAGGTTGTGCTCTCAGGTGTGAGAGCGACGGCCGCGATTTTTATTCACTCAAGTATAAGAACGATGAATCAAGGTTGTGCTCTCAGGTGGGAGAGCGACGGCCGCGATTTGTATCCACTGAAGTATGTGAACGATGAATCAAGGTTGTGCTCTCAGGTGTGAGAGCGACGGCCGCGATTTTTATTCACTCAAGTATAAGAACGATGAATCAAGGTTGTGCTCTCAGGTGGGAGAGCGACGGCCGTGATTTGTATCCGCTCAGGTAAGAGAGCGATGAATAAAGTTTGTATTCTCTCAGGTGTGAGAGCGACAGCCGAGATTTGCCGAGCTCACGGGCGTGAGCAATGGATCAAATCTGCGAATGCTTAGGAGCGAGAACTATGACAGACCCAAGAACTTACCCAGATGCAAGAGCGGAGTGAGACGGGAGAATCCGAGGTTTTTGAACTGGCCGAAACCTTTACGGTAGCAGCGTGTCGAGGCTAATCATTGCAGTGCGGAGGTGCACATGCTAGAAGCGGAAGTGTGCATTAATCGCCGCGAACCGAAGGAGCCACGTTGGAGAGGAAAGTCGAAACCGGAGCCTTCACTCTGCTGGAGATTGGCGTTATTTTCCAGGTGGCAATGTTCACCCGTTAAACGCTTCGCGACTTTAAAACACAAAAGGAATCCGGCAGCAGCAGTATGATGACTCGCGGCGCGGACAAGCTAGCTCTAGTAGCGCATCGACTGGACGAGACGGACAAGTCGACACGAACACGTACACGAGCGGAGAACACGTTGTGGGCCTGCTGTTTACAACCGCCTGCCAAACCACATCACAGTAGCTACCAGCTTCGCCTCATTTAAAGATAGATTAAAATCGTGGCGTATCCAGAAAGCTCGGTATAACTATGAATGATTTTTGTTGACTAAGAAAAATAATGTATAAGTATATTAATTGTGCTCATTTTTAATCAAATAATTTAGTGTAAACAATTTCTTGGTTTACATTAAGATTCTGTTATTATAAGATAGATTTTATAACTTTTACTTTTATGAACTGTAATTTATATATTACCGTTAAAATTGTTATTGTAATTACTTTTGAAGCATTATTGCTACTTGAAGGTAGGTTTGTTGATCGGATGTTGGATATTTGTTCATCAGGCGACCGATTACTTGTTGAAATGCTTATTGTATTGAAGTTATGGCTGTAGAGACGGCTCGATTAAATATTTTGACGCTGATATTCGTAATGACAGGAGAAATGCAACTATTGCTTCAAAATCGAATGGTTCAGGATTGACTTGCTATAGCCGACCAACTAGGACTTTGAGTTTGACTTTTGAGACTTTAAGTGTGCTCACGGAAAGTAAAGCATGTGAAGGATTGTAGCGCCTCTGTTTGTTGTTTCGAAAAGGTGCGCGCTCTGATAAGGACATTGAGAAGGTGCCGGACCGAAATGGAGACGATATATGGAGAGTTGCCCAACTGATTCGGACGGGGGCGCTCGACTAATATATATTCGACGTTGAAATTAATGACCACAATGTGTATTGCCGTTTGCATTTGGGAAGCTAATGACCCCTTGCCAGCTCGATGGTAGAAGGAGTGCAGAGATGGGACATCATGACACCAGAAGACGGGCCCGCTCTTTTGTCATGGTTAATGGCCTAGGTGTATTGGAGGGCGTTACGGAGGTTTCGTTCAGAGTTAAGGTAAGGAGAACTGCTAAGGCAGTGGATATGTATGTGATAAGTGACGACTTTGTGAGTAACATTTATTTACAGTGATCCCTGATATTTTTATGACTGGTGCACTAAAAGTATTTGAGGTGATCCCAGGGCTAAAATATATTTTGAAGCTACTAGAGTCGTTAGGATGCTTAAATCTACTCATGCGTAGTTCATGTTGTTTCTTCTCCTTTTATTGATCCGAAAATGTATGTTAATTTTTTTATTGGGGGTACAGCCGGAAAGAAGTGTTGTTTATTTAGCGCATTATAGACTTGTAATTTATCGGATGGCTCTTACAAGAGATTAATTTGCTACAACTGGTTTTGAACGCCGAGGCAGTTTTGGTTCCTCTGACTCCTAACTATTTATGCATGAAAGAAATAAAAATAATATCTGACGTGTTTCGGTTGAGTTTTAGCACTTACTTACTCATATACGATGAGGATGAAGTGGAAATGTAAACTAATTATTGCGTAAAAAGTCTTCATTTGGTTATTTAGGCTTAAATATAAAGTAATAACAAGAAAGAAATATGCATCGAAATATGGCTGTGTTCTTACGAGTCTTATAGAACTATTATTTATAGGGATTTTTATATCAAACGAACATTGAATCGTTGTTAGAGGCCTCTGGTTTGTTAGGTGACAGTGACCTTTTTCCACTCTTCGAAATTCAAAATTCAAACATTCAAATTCCGTTTCTTTATCATGTCAATACTAGTTGAACACAGCGGTGTGATGATCGGTCTATTTTGGCTGTTTTTTTTTGTTTCTAGCCGATATCTTGAAATCTCGTTCGACATCATCCAAACATGTTTATTTCGGTTTTCCATGAAATCTACGTCCCTCTCGTCGACTCTCTATTAGACGCTTGGGCTCTCTGCAGTTACTCATTGCCGCTAATTGTCCTGGTTGACGTAACTGTCCAATGTTGGTGGCCTTGATGACATTTTCTCATTAAAGACATTATAGACAGTTTTATTTAGGAATAATAGTTAAACTAAAGGATATAATAATGTATGTCTACTATTCTTCTTTTGGTTCTGACTTATATTAGAACCGTTACCTTCTATAATATGGCTGAATTGCAGTCTTATACTGATGAATAATTTAAGCATTGAAGAATAAGATAGTTGAAAAGAAGAGTTGCTTTTCAGTTGAACTTCACGAACTAGGTTCCACAAGTTTAGTAGAGGTGGTTGTCCAGGTTCCGGTTCGTTTTTGCTGAGGAATATGGGTTAGTTCTGGTTTAAATGAACTGTCGTGATTTAAATTACAGGGCCAAGAAGGGGTGCTGTACACTCCTCCGAACTGAAAACCTATTAGACTGATTTCGGGCATCAAGGTTTTTACTCGCTGAATCTAACTCTAGTTTTTGTCAGGTACTAATAGCCGAGGAGTCACGCTATAAAGCTGCCTAGCTGAGGAGCTACAGCGTTTGGTAGTTTTAGAGCTGCTTAATCTTGCCATTTTTCCTTGACACCATTGATTTTCTTGACTATGAAGTGAGTGCAAGTGGAGTTGGTCCTGGCTACCATGAAACTGAGGCTGTATCTGGGTTTTTCGATCCAGCGCGAACTAGGTGGATTTCTTAGACCTTCTGGATTTTGGGAAAATTCATAAAAATTACCCTTCATATGGAACACAGATAACTGATCTTTTAAAAAGTGACAAAAGAATATTCTTGGCATGGCAGTGGGCCCTGCTTCTCAAACGCTGAAGGAATATTTTCTGAGTGACCGCGGAAACATAGTTCATTTCCACATTGAGCCATGACCCGGTTGAGATGGTTGAGCTCGAATTTATTAACTATATTTATGTATTGGCTGTTGAGGATGGAGAACAGGACTGGATCACCACAGGCTAGTCATCCGATGAAAAGATGAAGGCGTTAAAGGCGGAATAATATAACTTTTAGATACAGATTCGAAACAGACCTTGGATGCAACAACAATTATAAAGAAACTAAAAGAAAACAAATCAGATTTATCGAATTGTTGAAGATGATAATAGGGAAGAGGAGGAAGAGAATAAAGATCTAAACTATAAGTTTTATATGTCAGCCTCGTGCAGAGCGGTTATTTTATTTTGTAAAATTACTGTTTGATTAATAATTTGATGATTAATTGATAAGCGTGGTTTAGTTAAAGGTATGAAGTAGTTTATTTTATTTGTTCTTAAAGTTAATGTTAAAATAACTAATGATTTAGAGCCGACTACTATGTATTTTATATATGAATTCGATAAATTTTTAATTACTTCAAGCGAAGGGACTCGCTTTTAGCAGGAAGGCCGAGCTGTAAGCTATTTTATATATTCTGTAATTCCATAACCTAAAACATTATTTTGTCTATTCTATAAATCAATAACACTTTTGATTATTTTAAAATAACATCATTTATCATTGATTTGGGATCCACCATATTATTTAAATATTTGATTCACAAATTTGAAATAGAAATATTCTACTTATTTTGTTATTAATCGGACAGTAATTCGATATCGTAAATTAAAAGTATTGTAATGAGTAGTCTGAATGACAGCCAAGTTGGCATCATTCGGGGAATCGTGAGACAGATGTAAGATTAGTAATTGTAAAAAAGTTGTAATTTACAATTCATCAAAGAAAATATACGAGTTAAAGAAGATTGTATTTTATTAAAAGTATTCTCCGGCTGTGACTCCCACAAAAGATAGAAAAAAAAAATTTAAAAACAAACTCAATCTAAGATTAAACTTTCATATATATGTATATATATCAAGGGTAACGAATATAGAGTGAACTGTTTAACAAATACAACTAAATGTACTAAAGAGAACATACTGGGATAGGATTTTCTACAGACCAACTAACTTCTCCTATTTTTTCTTCATGAACAGAATTATTGCCTGGTTTACATTATGCCAGTACAGTAAGACAGTAGCGTTGGCCTGATATGGATTGTATGAGTTCTTTGGCATTCCTTGGTGTTTACATGAAGCCAGTTTTACGCGTACTGGCATAATATAAAGCAATCATTCAATTGTACTTAACATTTATAGGTGGGTAAGCCAGTGATCTGCGCAACTCAAATGTTAGAATCAATGGTGAAGAAGCCGAGACCGACGCGAGCTGAGACATCAGATGTTGCCAACGCCATTTTGGATGGTGCGGATTGTGTCATGTTGTCGGGAGAGACAGCTAAAGGCGACTATCCGCTGGAATGTGTGCTCACAATGGCTAACATCTGTAAGGAGGCTGAGGCTGCTATATGGCATCGCCAGCTCTTCACAGACCTCGTTGCACAGGTATCTTATGAAGAAGGTTAAACCCCTTTTCCACTTATCGATTAGCCAAGCGGCTGATATTTTTATCATAGTAGCTCAGCTAGTCGTGATAGTGAAAAATGGGTTTAAATTTACAGAC
This sequence comes from Papilio machaon, assembly GCF_912999745.1. Taxonomy (NCBI): domain Eukaryota; kingdom Metazoa; phylum Arthropoda; class Insecta; order Lepidoptera; family Papilionidae; genus Papilio; species Papilio machaon. The sequence continues at coordinate 1,675,969 of NC_059993.1, read as the reverse complement.
ATCGATCTCTGGATATATTCTATAAAATTTGGATAAATAAAACAAACAGATAGAGACATTCTCCAAATTCTTAGTCATACTTTCGTTTTGCCTCTATCTTAGTTTTTATAAACAAGTAATGCCATCTATCGGTAGATAAAAAATTGAGAGTACTACTTTTAATTTCGTGACGTAGGTGAAAGGTCCTATAGAGCCGGCACACTCCCTCGCGATAGCAGCAGTGGAGGCATCCAGCAAGTGCATGGCGTCCGCCATCGTGGTGATCACCACCAGCGGCCGGTCCGCGCACCTGCTCAGCAAGTACCGGCCGCGCTGTCCCGTCATCGCCGTCACCCGACACCCGCAGACAGCACGTCAGGCTCATCTCTACCGCGGTGTGCTACCTCTCGTCTACAAAGGTAAATTACATAATTGACACCATTCATCCACTAGAGCCTATAGAGAGTACCTATTTTTTTGACCCATCATACAAATTTGCGCCTAAAAGTACTTTATCTAAAAAAAAATCTGTACTTAAATAGGTAGTGTTTTAAATCAGTGATTGTCAAACTTATTATCTTTCACCGCCCCCTTTGAAAATCAATTGTATTTCAGAGCGCACCTAATTTTTATTCAACCCTAAAACTTGAAAACCACAATTTCATTACTTTAATTAAATTTAATGCCTCCCTTTTTTTTGGGCCCCTTATCGCCCCCTCCTAGGTTTCAAACGCCTCCAAGGGGGCGTTATTGCCCACTTTGGGAATGCACTAGAGTAGACAGAAATGACAGATTTCTATTTTGCGCAGTCCTATCTCGCAGTATCTGTTTTAGAAACCTACGGCGTTCTCTTTTTTACTATGACTTTGGGAGGATGGTTTAAAAAAGGCTATTTGAGAATATAATTTGCAAACCTGTGCCCCCTTCTGTCCAGCCCTGGGCGGTCGCCATCGCGCCCTACCCTAAAGGCCCTTCTTTCTCGCCTCTTCCACGTTCAAACATTTAAGCATAGATACAAAAATCTTCTCTTCCGATGGGTGTTTCCTGTTAAGACGATCGGCCTAATGAATATATAAATTCAATTGGACCAAAGGGATTTTTTATTTCTTTGGACTCAATCACCCCTTCTAATGTATATAAATTAATATAATGTAATGGAAGTTTATAATAAAGAAAAACCCGCACCCCAGGTCCCTGACCCACAAATATGTTAGGGGGAACGAGAGGGGGTCATGGCGCCGCCCAAAAAAAAAGTAAATTAGTAAATTCCTTACCATGTACCTATTTTTTGACCCATCATATAAATTATCTAAAAAAATAATCTGTACTTAAATAGGTAGTGTTTTAAATAGTGTGTTTGTTTGTATGTGATATTCAGAGGCAGCTGCTAGTGATTGGCTGAAGGATGTAGATCTGCGAGTTCAGTTCGGGCTACAGTTCGGTCGTCAGCGTGGCTTCATCCGTCGCGGAGACCAGGTCATCGTTGTCACCGGATGGCGCCAGGGATCAGGATACACCAACACCATGCGCATCATGTATGTATAGTACTTTTCACATATCTCGACAGTTCTAAAGGGAAAATCATCACATATTAAGCGTCGGTGGCTCAGGGTTTAAACACTTGACTTGCAATCTGCAGGTCCTGGGTTCAAACCCCGCCATGTACCAATGTGTTTTTCGATTTACATAATGTACATTTATCAAAACATCGTGATGCTGCACATATCTGTGAAGAAATTCAATGATATGTGTAAAGTCAACCCGCACTGTGTCAGTGTGGTTGACTATGGCCTAGTCACCTCTAACTTGGGGAAGGTTCCGAGCCTCTCCGTGGAGACATATAGTGAGCTGATGATATGTAAGGGATGATTGTTTAAAGGTATCTGTGAAACGGCTTAACGGATCTCGCTGAAATTTGTGTACTGTGTAAATTTGTGTACAATGTAGAACATTGTCTGAAAGAACACATAGGCTATAGGCTAGGCTACTATGTTTTGTTTAATTCAGGCGGAATCGCGGGAGACAGCTTGTATAAAAATAAATACTTTTAATTTAATAAATATATTTGTTTTTTTCAGCCCCGTGGTGGACTAAAGTGTGAAAAGTATGCAGCATATTTCTCCCCAAGTATTAGTGCAGATTAGCAGTGATATATAATGATCTAAAAAAAAGATTAACTGTTAAATATATATATTTATAATAAATATATCTACTTTATTTATTAGAGAAGAGAGTATTGTGTATTTGTGGGTTCGATAATAAATGTGCAGAATTACATTGTGTTTAATTTTTCATTTCCCTTTATCTATATAAAAAAAACAATGTGCAAAAAGGAACGTAAAATATCGTTTCTGGAAATCGATTTAATTTATATTTGGAATAATAGTTTAACATGACGGATAAGAGATGTCGCTAGTAGTCATATTAAACGTTACGATTTATATTAATTTGTAGACAATCACATATCAATTAATTGTGAGAGATATTACAAAAATGTATGACCTTGTAATGAGAGATAGCCAGGAAAAATGTATTGGCACCATTTCAAAGGTATGCGCTATTAGTGGAATAACAGATTCAGATCTGTTGAAGATTTTTTTTATAAAATAGTAATGATTTCTTCGATAACGTCAATTGAGACGAAATATACCATTGAGGGAAATCATTGTTTCGGGAAAAAATGCGAGCCGATCAGAACAGAATTACGGTGAAATTGTCCAGTGAAGTTAACAGAATAATATTAATATACGAAAAAAAAAAAGAGCCCATTCTTGATCTTACTAATATTGTAAATCCGAATGTTTAGATGGATGGATGTTTGTTTGAAGGTATTTCCGGAACGAATCTTGATGAAATTTGGCATAGATGTAGAACATAGTCTGAAAGAAAACACAGTCTTATTACGTATTTTTTAAAGTTCGCACGGAAGGAGTCGCGGGAAAAAGCTAGTATAATTATTACATTTCTTTTTAATTCTGCGTAGACAGTCATGGGCAACTGCTTGCTACTTTATAAATAAAACGAAAAAATTAACAAGACAAGTGCTGTTTTTCAATGTAAAACACACTTTAACGCGATACATTCCTGTTATTCGTCAAAACCTTAAAGATTTTTTACTCTTTAATTTGACATTTTCAGTGTTAAATCTCCGACATATAAAGGGAAATTTATAAGACGCTTGTGTTTACAACCTCGCAGTTTCGGCAATTTTAACTGTAACGGCCGGTATAAATGTCTGCAAACGGGGCGTGTACTTTGTTCGGGGAATTACTGCGCGCTCAGCGCTCACTTTATTGTTGCCAGAATTAATTGTGCCCAATTTATTTAGTTGCCACATACGTGCGTTTTCGAATACACTGTCTTTGCTGGACACTTTTAATTATATTTACCTGAATAATGCAATGAAATAACCGTGACAATTGAAAAACAATGATCACTGGCCACTTCTCAAAGCCATCGTTGGGAGTGTTTACGTATTGGAGTACCGCAAAATGACAGCTAATCGATTTTGCGTTTCAGTTTTCATAAGTAAAACTTTATTACTCGAGTTTTAATACTGAACATATGACTACGCAAATTACCTCGTCCAAGAATATTGCAACGAACCCATCTTTCATTTCTCAACAACGGAAAGGCCTGCACCGAATGACGTCATTCACATTGACACTTACAGTTTCCAGTATCATCACGCAAATCTTCTACGTCAACATCCGCAGCTGATGTAGCCACTAGCCAGCATAGAGCGGCCTGCACTCTACAGCCTGCAATATCGAGGGAATCTAAGCCGTAAAGCGCCGGGCATACGGTCCCGTTCGGACGGTCACGAGTCTCCCTAATCCAGAGATCGCAGAGCGCGCTGCTCGGGCGCCGCACGCTGACCGGCGACTAAAAATAACCCCGCGCCGCCAGTACCGCCGTAACTGCCGCGCGCGACGCTCGCTGCGACGCGACACGTAACCATGGCGGAGACCATCGAGGAGACTTACGAGACCGCGGTCACCCGCAAGGTGATCCGCAAGAGCCTCAAGATAGAGGAGGTGAGCACTCGCTTGTACGCCGCGACACCGGCGCCGCCGCCCACGACACACGCCGGCTGGACTCCGCAGTAAACATTACCAGCCCTCCGCACCCGACACACGGAAATAACCGACAACTAAACACAAAAAACATTGCCCTCTCTATAACACGTCTGCGGGTCGCTTCCTGGTGAAGACGCCCACCTATTCCGGGAAGCCGGTGGCCACGGCCCGTGGCGCGCTGAGTGGACCGCGAAGGTCCGCCGCCGCACGCCACACGTCGAAGGAAGCCGTGCCACTTGTAATTTGCGACGATGTAAATAGAACTGGCGTTTGAATGAAAATTTCCGTGACCACCTTGACGCGTGTGCATCGACCTGTCTCGTGCGTTCGCTGGACACCCCCCACGTGCGACCTTGCCACACAACACAAAACAAAATGACATACACTCCACACATTAGGTACATATTCCTCTGTTATGAACTAAACACAAATAGCCTCGAAGCCAAAAGCGATAGAAGCGTTAGAGATCATTGTGTAACGTCGATCTTTCGGTATTTCCGTCGTCCGGTCACAATTACATAAAAATGCTGAAATATGACTTAAGATATAACAATGTTTCGTTTATCTGGAAGATCGCAACATTTACTGTCGCAAGTCTCATTGTATTGTCTCTGGTCACCAACAATAATTGTTAGGGGGACTACTGTCCGTTTCCAAAGCGCGAAATCCAATGGAAAAACGCGCCGTGGCATATTTTCGTCTTGGCTCCCATCCTAGTTTATCTGCTACATTACGATGTTTATTCACAATACGAAAGCGAGTATTAATGTGTGCGTCTCGAGCACTCGTGTTCGGGCATTTGCCTGCTCTGTGCTGATCACTAATCGATAGAAATACATTCATTACAACGAAACTATTGTTATTTTACGCTTAATTTATATAGATGAAACATTGATAAGAAATGGACGAAATTTTACATCAGATCGTAGACTAAATGATCTTTATAATTAAACAAAGATAAAAATTAAAAGTAGCTGGCAATTTAGTTTGTTTACTTGGCAACATTTAGAGTCCTTTCAACACGATGTAGATAACGCTTGAAACTGCTTGAAACATTAAAAATAATACTGCTTTTATGTTGATTCGTTACAGTTAAATTTGTGACAGAAAATTTAGTATAATTAATGTTTTTGAGTTTTCTTAAATAATTCCATCTTTGAAACTGAACGAGTTTTTCATTTTAAAAATATTTTGGGTAACATTGTTTATTTATCTTAGACCATTCAAAATATTTTGATGGTCTAATTTATTTACTAATAAATTACGACAATTTGTTTACTGTTTTACTATTAGTGTTATATTAAATATCAGAGTTCCTACAGCTCCACAACACATTGAACAGTTGGTTAAATTTTATTATAAATTATTTTTTTCAATATGAAAGAACAATTAGGTATATAATTTTGTACGTGTTCGTAATTCTAGAACACAAATCTTGTAGTTTTAACAATTCCTAGAAAACGAAAGCTATTATACTATTTATAAATGAGGAAGCGATGTCTTATTTTGCCCTTAGTAGAAATAGAACGAAATGTGGCGGGTCAACTAATGGGGTCGAACTACGTCACGGTAATAAAATTATTTTGATAATGGTAATGAAATATCTTTAGTTTTATATAGTTTTGTAGGACTTTGTTCTAATCCCAAAGCTAATAACGTGTATACTAATATTATAAATGCGAATGTTTAGATGGATGGATGTTTGAAGGTATCTCCGGAACGGCTAAACGGTTACTAATTAAGTTTTTTTTTAATTGCGCGCGGACGGAGTCGCAGGTGACAGCTAATAAATAAATAATAGTAATAAATCGGTTCTTACGAAATTGTTTAACCTTATGCAAAATTAATTGAACAATTTTAAATAGAGTTTTAGATTAAAGTAGCTTTTAAAAATACACACTAATCCTTATTGGTGAGTCTTTATGGAAAATCTAATCACGTGGTGTTACTTATCTTTAAAAAAATAGAAATGAAAAAAGAGTTAAAAAAACAAAATTTTATGATGTTCAATGTATGTTTGAAGAGGTTTTAATTTTGAAATTCATTCTATTATTCCAACAGTCTCATTTTCAGTGTTACCTTTTTCATCGTAAAGTTTTTTTTTGTTGAATGAACGATACAAAAATTAAATATTTATATAATTCAATGTCACAAAGGACGACAATTATTTTAGTTTTCTGGGTTATTTAAACAAAATTGAAAACATAGGTACAGGTTGACATGACACAATATATCATTCTTGACAAATTCGAGGCTATATTATATTTTATATGAGGTTATGCTAACTTAGTTATATATTTTCTATAGTTCCTTCACAATATATTTAGTTCCTTTCCTTTGAGACAATCAAGTATTAACAAATATATTTTACTACAAAAAGAACTCATTAAATTATAAGCCATGTTTATTGTTGAAACGTTGGTCATTTAAATCAGAAAGCTAGCAATAATTCAGTCTGTTCAGCAAATCATGCGCCATGACTGCTAATTAGCTATGCACAGATTATAATCTCTGGCACAAGCAGAAGGAAATTAGTGAGATTTTGTACACGTTTAGATTAAACTAGCTTTTACCCGCGACTCCGTCTGCGCGGAATAAAAAATAGAAAACGGGGTAAAAATTATCCTATGTCCGTTTCCTGGTTCTAAGCTACCTGCCCACCAATTTTTAGTCAAATCGATTCAGCCGTTCTTGAGTTATAAATGGTGTAACTAACACAACTTTCTTTTATATATATAGATATACTATACCTTACTAATATTGTAAATGCGAAATTTTAGATGGATGGATGTTTGTTCGAAGGTATCTTGACAAAATTTGGCACAGATGTAGAACATAGTCTGGAAGAAAGTTTTTTTTAATACCACGCGGATCACTTTGATCTTCTATATACACCAACAATACTTTCTACAGCTAGGAATTTTGCTGTTTTAGATTCAAACATTACTATGAAAATATGCCATTTATTTATTCTACATTATCTAGTATATGAGAAAAATTATTAAAAATGGGATTTAAAATACAAAATTAGTAAAATAGGAACAAACACGTCTCAAACAGAAGGTCGTCACATCCTGCGTTTAATTATAGTATCTATGTATGTCGAAATCAAACTGCTTGCTTTATAAACTTACCAGATTCTATAATTCATTATAAATTTATAAATGTTCTTTTGACGTTGACCCCATTTATTTAAATCAAATAGATATTTGTAATATAGTGTCGCAATTACAAATGGTAACACTTCGAAATAAAATTATTTGATATTTTGATCCTCCAAATCGACCATTCGTCGCGAGCACGACACAGAGCGTCGGTGGCTCACAGGTGGTACGTGACATGCAATCTGCAGGTTCTGGGTTCGAATCCCGCCATGTATCAATATGTTTTTCGATTCTCGATTTACATATGTACATTTATCCGACGTTCTTACGGTGAAGGAAAACATCTTGCAACCTGCACATATCTGAGAAGAAATTCAATGATATGTGTGAAGTCAACCCGCACTGTGTCAGTGAGGTTGACTATGGCCTAGTCACCTCTAACTTGGGGTAGGCTCTGAGCCCCTCAGTGGGGACATATAGTGAGCTGATGATGATGAAATCGACCATTTGTCGTTTCTGTTTTTTAAATCATGATACATTTCACGCAATTCATCCATCTCTTCTTATTTGTATCCCTACTGATGTACTTCTCCATTTTTACACTTAAAGTTCTTGTCACATGCAATTCGTTGCTCAAGACATGTCCATACTTTGCTGATCTTACGCTATTCGTTAAAAATACGTATTATAGTGTAACTTTTTAAATATAATTCACCTTTTCGTATACAAACATTATGTTCAATATAATGGAACTGCGCAGTCATTCAATCTCGAGCTTTAACTGTAGTGTTTGAAACACGAAACACAAAATCCCTTGGCATCGTACGCTAAAAGCTCTGCTTTTTTGCTTCAATTTTATAGCCGCTTTATTACACCATTACTGTTTAAAAGCATTTCTAAAGTGTTTGTTTTATTTATAAAAAATGTCAACAAATCATCAAATTTAAAAAAAAAATAATTTCTAAGGAATTATCGGCTAATTCATACTAAAAAAAGTCTAGGAATCTTAAAAGAAAAACTGGTAATTTTGCATTTGTCTAAAAGTTCTTTTATTGTTATTTGTTGATTATTATTTTCTATGCCGAAACAGTGAGATTAGTTCCAATATTTGAGATAATCGATATCGTAATCGTAACGCCATCGACAAAATTTGTATTAAATTTGTGCAGCGCCCCCTATCGGGCGTAAACTACAACTAAAATCTCATACCAATTTTGTTATAATTTACGATGTTGATACGAAGTCGATTGACAAAAACATTCGTTTCTAGTCCTACGTATAGATGATAAAGAAGGTGGGTATACGTTTCACAAAAGTAACACGGCTTATCTTTAATGTAAAAATTACAAGTACCATGTTAGTAAGACTTGCTTGCCGAAGTCGTATTGTTACTATGTGACGTCATTGGTCCAAAAATATCAGTTGTACGTTGTCCTTCAGAATTAAACTGTAATGTTTACATACGATTGTTTGAAGCTGTAAGTACGCGTCGTAATAACCCGTCTTTGATCTTCATTAATATAAGAATAAGGAGAGCTTATTTATTGATTTATTAATTAAAGAAAACTTTCATAGACATTTAAAACATAAAGCAAGATCGCAGTAGGCTACGTTACTAATGACATATTAATTTTTTATAATAATAGATGGCGCCAGTGTTCCTATTAGATCGCCATCTACAACACTTCTATTAATAGGGATGTTAACATTGAGTTAAAAAATCGATTTTTCGATTATCGATTTTTACAGTTGCTGATAAAAATCGATTAGTCGATTAATCGATTATTAAAGAAAAAATAATCGATTTTAATCGATTTTTGAAAAAATCTTCAAAATTACAGGGAAAACATAAAAATACAATAGATACACACCTAAACACTTATTGCCATAAAACATTTTATAGAATAAAATGAAATTAAGTAGATGTATTAAACCAAAACAACAAACTTATGGTTTTAAAAACGAAAATATATCATTTAAACACAAAAAAAAATCTATAGTCACAAATATTATAAACTAGCTGTGAACGTGACTTCGTCCGCGTGAAACACTGTTTTCGGGTAGCATTTCAATTATTTACGCTAATTATTTTACTTACAATTATAAAAATTACATCAAAACATATTGAACTTACAAAACATTCTCATAAACCTTATATATTTCTATACAAACTTTCATCTCCTATTCCCTATTGTTATTTTGCTCCCTAGAGGGTAACACTTTTACAAATTTTAAATGTCATATTTATTTATATCAAATTAACAGACTAAAAATAAGTTTCACGCTTCTAACTATAAAATTCATGATACTTCCTTATAGTTTCTCATCCCATCTTTCAACCACTTGCAAACCCTTTTTTTTATTGTGTCAATTCTATTCTATTTCTATTTAAAAAGTAGCCTATGTCCTTTCTTCAGGCACTAGATCTAGACTATCTTTGTACCAAATTTAATTTAAATCGGTTCAGTAGTTTTAGCGTGAAAGCGAGACAGGGTTGTTTTCTCATTTAATTTAATATTAGAAGGCATAAGAATTAGATTATAAAAATATATTAAACTGACTCGTTCATTTACAACAATTTTTAATGAACTTGTTTATCGTATTATATGTCGCAGGGCGTGAAATGTTTCATCGATAGCGCTTTTTGAAAAATCGAATAAATTATATAATCGATTTTTAAAAAATCGATTTTTGTAAAAAAAATAATCGTTCCATAAAAATCGTAAAAAACCAAGTCTATGACACGGTAATAATAATACCGTGAGTGAGAGAGATACAGTTATACCCAATTCCTGTGACGTGACAAAGACAGGGATAACTATCTTCTGTCCCTTTCTGCGTACCAGGCTTTGGGGTTTGTTTGGAACAAAGGTTGTCCCCAACAAGCAACCTAGGTTGTCCCTAACAAAGTTTGACATTCGTGTTATTTTTCGAAAATTGTGAGTACTTAGTCGCTGTAATTGTGTAAAAATATGTTGATATTTCAGTTTTAGTTAGGTAAAGTTTATAAAACATGGTATACTGCTGTATTGTTGGATGTAAAAGCCGTAGTGAGCGAAAAGAGGAAAACATAACCTTTCACTCGTAAGTACTGTAACTACGCACCTATTCAAATGTATTCATACTAAATAAGGAAGAAAATACAAAATAGTTGTTCTTTACAGTCTTTGTAATAACTAATATGTTAAAATACGTGTAAAATCAGCTAAAATAAAATCGTATTTTTCGAACATTATGCGCCCAAACGCAGATGTCATTTGTGTCAAATAATATACTGTGGATGTGGGAAACAAGCGGCCATATTAAACTTCTTTTCAAATTGGTTGGTTATTACCCGTAAAAATAATACCACCGTCTTGTTGTAAAAATTACCCTGAATTTAGGGGAAATAAAGAATAGTATTTGTAATGTATATAAATGAAACAATTCACATTTTTTATACTATTTTCAACAGATTTCAAAATGAGTAGTTTTTAATTCTGGTATATGCTGTGTTTTTTATTGATACTTTCTTATCCCGTTGATTTTAAAGAGTATATTTTTTAATTTGTCCCATGTAAATTTTATCGAAATCGGTTACTTAATTTCTTAGAAAGTACAATCAAAATAGTTAAATATTAAGTAGTTTTACATATAGTGTTCACTGTAATGATATACAGAATAATTTAAAATTATATGACTTTAATATTGGTATGTTTTTTGTAGCTTTTTAAGAAGACTTAGGGCTTCGTGCATATCGAAGAAAAACAGGACATCGTTTGAATGCTGGTCTAATGGACCTAAGACTGAAGAGATGCCGCGCTTTGTTGAAGCGGTACGCGGGAAAAAAATATCGGGAAATTCTTTTTTTGGAGTCACTCAAGACATCCTAGATTAAGGCAGCCGCCGATATTGACATGGACCTCGTTCGTGCTGCGTTAGACAACTGGCCGCGCAGATTGAAGGCCTGTATTCAAAATCACGGAGGTCATTTTGAATAAACTTTAGTGTCATAAGAATCTATGTTTTGTTAAGTTCATTTTGGTATATAAATGGTCACATAATGAATAAACTTGTTTCAATTATTTTATATTAAACATGTGACAGAAATCGAATTAAATAGAGTATTTTTTTTAATTTATTTTAGTAGCATACATGACTTACGGCTGTATAAAATAAAAACCTTTGACCACTTATAAAATAAAACTGTCAAAGTTACATCAAAAGTAGTGAAAATAACTAACCTAAGTACGATTTTATTTAATAAAAACTCCTCTCTCCGCATCTTTAAACTTTGGATAGTAAGTCCTTAGATATAATTGTGTTCGCCATAAAAGCTACAATCGCCAACTCGACCGTCAACAATGTATATTTTAGCCTGACCTGACTAAGTAGTACTAAAAAATCTGTTTACCTAATCTTAGTCACATAAACAAAAATTACGCATTGTTTTTTATATTTATTACATTTATTAATTAAAATATAATTGGGAATATATAAATTGGTATATATTAAATTATATCGTAATTATTCATTTTCGGGACAAAACAAATAACTGGTAACCCCAATCCTTTTACTTATATATAGGTATAGTCTATAGTACTCTCTATCTGTCCCTTACGGGTGAACGCGCATGCCATATCTATATAATTCTTCATCTGAGTAAAAAACCTTAAAATAATCGATTTTTTTCATAATCGATTATTTTTTTTACATCCCTATCTATTAACATATCTGGTTAAAGACTAGATCATTTACATCAACAGATTCTTTTAATATTAATACAATATAAAACTGGAATTATTGGTACAATTATCTACCAATCACTGACCATCATTTAATTAATAAATTCCGTCCAATTAAGAGAGCACCATATAAGGCAGCATCGCAATTCCACGAATTAAAAGCGCTTGAAGCTCACGAGAGTGGAACAAATGCGCGGGAACATTGCCAAATGTACGATTTTACCTAATTGACTTGATGAACAGGAAACATGCCGGCTGTCTGGTCACTACACAACGATTTCTTGCTTTCAAGATTTAACTACACTACATACGATACTAATACTGTCCTGTAAATGTTTTTTTACACATCATACTGTACTTCTTTATATAAATGCTTGATGTTTAACTTTTTTCATAATCGCTAGATCACTCATAGCTATAGCAAACCGAAGTGACCGTCACCTAATTCCCTTTTTCCGTTTTATCTTCTCCCCTTTTCTATTACGTGGTTAGCATGAACCTACAATAATTACGGGTTGGTGGGAAATTGTGTATAGAGACGACGTTATTTCTATTATTATTGAAAAAAGACAATTTCATCTTCAAAATAGTGCTCGAATATCTTTTGACATTTAATCATAACCTCGTTTAAACGTCGTACGGTTGTCGATAGTTGACCCTTGAAGCGACGGGCGTTGATCGGGTCGCGTCAGGCGTCAGCTCGCGGAAGCCACAACGGAACGCGCTGTTGCGTCGCGTGGCGCGAAAATGGAACGCAGCGGATATAATTAAAACTGGACGGACAAATCGCTGGCGTGGAATTAACATGCGAATTCGGTCACCAATCGTTCATTACGAATCAGCAAGCAACGACATGATGCTAGCCCTGTGTCCTGTGTCTATGTTAGATAAGAAGGCAAAGGAACTTAAGTCATACAACTACAACTCTTTTGTGGATAATATTAATTATTTTAATCGTGTAAATTAGTATATGTTTTTGTATTGTTTTCTTTGGCCACTTCGATTCCTTAATAATTAAGAATTTGAGTAAAAATCCTACCTGGATTATGTTGCCACATCGAATAAATACGAAACAGAATGTCTGTCACATATTTTTATACTTTAATCAAGTTTTAATTAGAAACAAAAGATTGGCGAACTAATGTGACTTGTTAATGTAATTCTCTTTTAAACGTTTAATAGGTTTTTTGACTCGTATAAAGCCGAATTCAATGTCGTGTTGTCGTCGGCGGCAAAATGTATGTATAACATATTTTTAATGGATGTGCAAAATATACATCACATTGAGACAACTTTCGTCACTTCTTAAAATAAATAGGCATATAAATGTGACAGTTTAAAAGAGGTATTCAACAACATGACATCTTGTGTTCCGTTTACCAGCTACTGGATTAAAGGGCATTGAACTTTGTTGTAAAAAGCAATTTACTAAGTAGTACACGTTGATAATTTAGATGTGAAACATATGTTCGTTCTTTATTCATTCTCCGAAAAAATAATTACCTCGTTACTGTAAATAATTCTTAAAAAACAAGTCCCGATCTCAATACAACTCAGTTGAGCATAATTCATCGTAGGTTCATAATGGCCAAATCATATATGTTATCTATTAATAAAGCGTTTCATTCAAGTTTGACGTTTTATCGAGAGGTAGTTTTCCAAATGTTATTTTGTATTATAAATTACACTGAGGAAATTTGCTCCAAACACAAGGCATTTCTTTTTGCCTCACTTTTCTGTTCCGCATATATCTATAGATTATAGATCTTCAGGAGCAAAAATATTGATCTTTCTTTCTTTGTTAGGATGAGGTTTATGTATCGTATTATTTAATATACATGTTCCTACGACAAAACAATGTTTATAGTCACATCAGTGAGTCTAGCACACAAATATTTGTGACAACCACCTTCGTATTGTCATCGTTAATGATGTCAAAATTAGTGTGAGATGTTTAGTGTACCGATAGGGGGCGCTGCACAAATTTTAATAAAAATTTTTGTCGATGACGATACGATGGCGATTGTAATAAATCTAATAAATATTCTTGTTAGGCCCACTGTAAAGCAGTTAATGACAACACGCATTCGTTTATGCCAAAGAGTAGTTCGTCACGCCTACAGCCACGCCCTTGTCTAACGCAAGTTTCGTTTCAGCTGTAGTCTGTGCATCGTTTGATCATTATTTATGGTACCTAGATACATTTCAATATTAAATGATTTTCTTGATGGTCATTTTTTGTTTATAGACGTTGGTCAGTTTAGCGATTATGGTCATTTTTTTCTCAATTTGCCTACTGGTATGTCATATCATATTGTTCTTTTACTCTTTGCATAATTATGACATTCATAATTTTTATAACGTTTAACGCGTTTAACTTCGTCTATAAACAATATAAATTTGCTTACGGTGACGTCATATATCACACTTCATCCAAAGCTTATTTCGCTAAAAATTATTTATGATGCCCATTCACGTAACTAAAATATCTTCATAATTACTAGTAATAATATGATTAAAGGGACTATATTAAATAAATAAGGTAATGGGAATTGAGAACTAAGGATAATAATTGTTGATGTATGAAAATTGTCATGTGTAAGCGTCGCACGAAAATGAAAAACGAGCCGAGTGCGCGCACAGAAATAGAGCGCCGCTTCGCCGCCGCGCCAATGTCGAGGTGATCGTTCGTGCATTGTCTACAGCCCACGGCTCACGCGCAAGCTAACATTCTCTTATTTATCATCTTTTTTAACGCATTTGTCATGTTTCTAGTCATGTTGTTATCTAACGCCTAAGGTCTCTAGTGGCAAACACCAGTATAATATGACCCACCCTTATGACTCATTAATAAAACATGAAAAAAAAAACATAAAATATGAGCTAATGTTCCGACAGTTCGAACTTTTAGCAGGCGAGGCTAACCTAATTAAGCCCTGTTTCCTCGCTTGAGTGATTTTTAATTGAAGATAATACGATCAAGGTGATCGTACTTCCGTGAAAGCTGTCACCTAATAGGAAGCCATATTTAAAGATATCTTCAAAGGTTTTAAGAGATTAACACTTAATACCTCAGTTAAGAGCTTTTGAAAACATTCTTTGTGCTTCGCCTAGTATTTATAATTTTTTTTCTTGTACTGACATCCTGCAAATAAAGTTATTTCTCGACCTAATTTCCAGAGCGAGCAAAAAGATCATCAATTGGTCCACTTACTGTTTAGTCGATTTC
Organism: Papilio machaon; assembly: GCF_912999745.1. Classification (NCBI taxonomy): domain Eukaryota; kingdom Metazoa; phylum Arthropoda; class Insecta; order Lepidoptera; family Papilionidae; genus Papilio; species Papilio machaon. The sequence goes on along the minus strand of NC_059993.1, from coordinate 1,660,854 downwards.
GCCATCAACGTAAAAATACATTTCAGCTTCTGTAGCAAATGAATTTTTGATATACACACTTGGAATAATTTTTAAATTTCATAGCATAACTAGCTGTTGCCCGCGACTGTCCATGTTTCTTTCCAGACTATTTTCTACATCTGTGCCAAATTTCATCAAGATCCATTGAGCCCTTCCGGAGATGTCTTCTAAGAAACATCCATCCATTCAAATATTCGCTTTTATAATATTAGAAAGATTATAGTGTTATTGTATTACGTTTTCTTTTTTAATTCCGCCCGACCGATATTAACAATATAAGTCAATTGAGTCAATAACAAGACGTAAATACTTACGACAACATATGTCTTAAAAATGGGATATAACCTTAAAAAACAAGCAAAACAAAGAAAATCCGTAAAAGATGCAGAATTTATATAGTTGCTTGAATAAATGAAGACTTGCAATTTCTTCATATTTACGATCGTGTTTTTAGTTCAATGTTCGACGTTTTTATGTCTTCAGTGATTCTTTTGTTGAAGTTTTACACAATTTTACGAATAACCTCGACTGGGCGTCCATCGCGGTCATTGACCTATGAGTAACGCACCCCAAACATAACTCGCATGATCCTATTCCTTTCACATGAATTAAAATATATTTATAAAAATTTCAAAACATATTAGTAATAAATTTTTCAGTTGCAGTTTGAATTAAATTCTTGAGTTATTTATATTTACAGAGTTCTTTAATATCTTTAACCTACTTCATATTCATAAAGAAATACATAGTTTTTAATATGCTTAGTGTTTGTTATTAATTTTAGTTAAGCTCTTTGTTTTACTGATTCGAATCTTTTGCTGTAATTTTATCACGCCATTATATATTGTCCTTTATTACTCTAGTTTCATTCCGTATACGAATCATTTATAATCTGTACCACGTACAGTGTAGCGGTTGCGAGCTGGAGTCGTTCGTTTGTTTTATTAGTATTTTACGCGCGACCTAAATGCTGGAGTCCCGGACTTCGGGATTAATGACTCCCCAACGGCCAATGGACTTACAAAAAAAATTATACAGTGACACATCACATATATTTGCCTTTTATAACTACCATCATGACGTATATTTTATAGCTTAAAAATGTACCAGTCGTTACCTTCCTGTCCTTATCCCACTCTATGTAGGGGCGCACTCGGTTTTCGTCCACCACGTTTACCATTTAGACTTCGCTGGTTTCTAAGACCAAAATACACGTTTAAAACATAATTGGTTCAAAGACGATTTATTTTATACAGGAATTTTGATGTCAGAAAACAATGATAGGTCGTTTCAGTTGTCATTCCCTCTTTACATATATTGTCTTGCATATGCACCTCCTTTGTTTCGCAGAAAAACTCAAAATGAATGTTTCTTTTTTATCCCTCTTATACTCCGTCGATTCCATCCAAAAGGTTAGAATTGAGGACTAGACACTGATCTCCGATACCAAAAAGTGTTTCTAAATAAGAGTAAGGCGATTTATAATGCATATTAGCGGAGTCTGATGACAAAGTTGAAAGCCCTGCACAAGGGCTCCGTCCTACTATTAATAATACGACTGTTCTATTTGTGAGATGCTTTATATTGCACAAGCCAGCCCTAGATATTACGATTAGAAGATGAATCTGTATGCTCGCCCACACGGAGACGGGCTGTCTGTCAAGTTGACAAGTCTTGCGAAATTGATATTCGATATTTTTTGATTGCTGTGTAATCACATTGCAAGTGTATGCATTCAGCTCGGAACGAATACAAGTTCTCCTATGTATTTAATAGAGAAGGGAACAAAAGAAGTGGTTCACATTATTCCATCGCTGATTGACAACACATAAATCTTTGAGCGTTTCTATTCTTTTTTAGGACAAATAAAAAAAATATCTTCAATACTCATTTTAATATTATGTTAGTTAAAAGGACTATCGCTATAAGTAGAGTCGAAATTGAAATATATAAAAGTTCATAAGAGTATAAGATTTATCCCGGGAAGACGGTAACATAGAGCGGTCCTACGTTACCGTTATAGTTTGGAGCCACAGGGAGAATTCTCTCCTGGGGAGATAAGTGCTGAGGGTTCCGGTGCGTTCCTTGGAGATCCCGGAATCATCTTCTTTTTGCACTTGAGTTTGGCTACCGAGGGGGTTTTAGTGGGTCAAATCCCACATAACCTTGTCTTTCTCCCCAAAAGACAGGGTATCTTTAGAAGATTTCCTCCCGACACAAAAAAAAACGGAGTATAAGATTTATAGGCATCTGTCTGAGACCAAAACTCCTGTATAAAACAAAATACTATCTCTGTTTTATCAAAGACTGGAATAAAATTATTAACCGATTTTTGCTGTAGGTATATTCTCCACTTTATATGGCAAACAATGGTTACATATTAATCAGGAGAAACTAGGTAAAGCGGACGTCATAATTGCGACTAATGGCTCCTGACGCGTTTAATTTATCGTAGTCCAGCTGCTGCAGTCAGCAAATTAAATGTGCACTCGGGTTGCAGCGCGCACGTGTATGCGTCATGTCAACGGGGGTTTAATGGGACAGGGTGTTAAGACACTTACGAAAGTTACACAGTGTTTGTGTCGGGAGATTACCTAGTTTCATCATAACTTCTCGAAAACGTTGTGACAAATATTTAGTATTTGGAATAGAATATGGAAGTTATAGAGTTACACTGGAAGCTTAGTTTTCTTGTTTGGTGCCTCTATTGTTATTGGTAACCTTTAGTTCCTCAAGTTCTTTTGTTTTTCAGTTTTTTAGTGTTCCAAATCTTTGTGTTAACAATAATAACAAGCAATTAACAATCACATATAAAGTTTTATTCCATTGAGATATTGTAACAAGTGTGTTCAGTGGGTTAGTTGGTATGATCTGAGCTGAACATTTGATACAATAGTACAAGCAGACGGCGCCTAGAGCTTGGGTGCTGGCCAGGAGGACTCAACGGGGCTTAATTAATATTGTTATTACGAAAGATATGTGCTACTAAAGTTTCCAGAGTTAACTGGTCATAACAACGAGTAACATACAGTCGAAAATGGATGAGCGAAAGTCTAATGTACCGCGATATTTTTTACGCTTATAGAGGTTTCCCGTCGAGAACAGACGTTGACTCTCGCTTATAGAGTTTTCACGCTTATCCAAGTTTGACCGTAGTGCTATTACACCACTTTGTCGTGACTACGGATGACCATTAGAGATAACTTTTTACACAGTAAACGTAATAGAGTTTCCATCTATCTTAAGATATAGGTCTTTCTAAATATCTTGTCTACTCAAATTCATCCGCGTTCTGCGCAATGCTCTTCCTCTGCATCCTTTTACGCCTTGTTTCACATAAAATTGTTTCTGCCCAGCTTCTCGTGCGACTTTCCGAACCGCTAAAATATTTGTAAACTTTCTTACAGTTAATGTGTACTTCTATGTATTGCTGCAGTAGAATTCACTGTACTACATAATAATATTCTAATTTTTTCAACGTTGATCTAACAAAACATATAAAAAAGTAAGTCATATTTGCGACATACCATTTTATTTGCTATCGTGAAATTGATGGCGCCTGTAATTACTCGTTGCAGTCATTACATGGCGCCGGGCTAGTTGTTACTTGATTGTATCGCAGTTGATAGTAGGGGAGCCCACGAGGCTAAATGGGGATTTACTCGAGCATCGTAGAGACCTATTGGGATGCAAAGCTTAGATGATAAGAAGAAAAAAATGTTATATGATATATACCTTTACATCAGTGGGGGAAGCGGCTATAGATTTTTAAAAATGTAAAAAAAAAAAATTTTTATCGAGCGCGTCAGATTTTCTAAGGGAGTGTTAAGTGCACCAAAAAAAGCTCTCATTCACTAATCTGACGATTTCGATGGGACGCAAACTCGCGGTCATTTTTATAATGTGCAAAAAAATTCGCCATTTTGAAATACTCAAGCGCGTCAGATTAAGATATATATGGTTTATCTTTATGTTCTAAACGTACTGTCTCATAATCTGACGATTATGTAGAGGGATTCGCCTGATTTGACAAAAAAAAATTAGAAAAACGGTTCGGCCTTATACATGGGCCCCATGTTTTGTGGAGGTACTTAACCGGGTACAAGGTATCCCCCTGTATATTAATCTGCCGTGCTTTAGGAAATCCCGAAATCCCCGCTTGGGCTCCCCTACTATGACAGTGTCGTGAGTCGTGACACATCAAGTGTAAACACGATTTTCCAAAAGGTCATTGAACTTACTGATCAATAAACTTCGCTTCTAACGTTAATTTTAATTTTAACTTACACAAAGACAATCAAATAAGAAACATGCACTTCAAGACAGTTGCCTTTGTCTTGTAACAAAGATTTTCAACTGAACAACAACAAAAGATTAAGTTAATTATGACGAAATCATCACCTGTTGTAGTGTTGCCATTGTACAACAAAGATGTTTTTGTTATTATCGTTATGATTAGAACGTAAATAATATGACAATGCATTTGTTATTATTCCGAGAACATCTGACGGACTTGCCAACTACGAATGAACGCGGTTCGTAAATTACGTCCAACTTTGGCTCGTTTGTTAATTATGATTTGTGTTCCCTTTGATTGCGATTCCGTTGTCGAAACAATAACATTACACCATCCCTCTCACACTCTTTTCAAAAACAGAGATAACAATATGTTTGTATATACACTTCTATAAATGTAACAAATATTGCAATAGAATTATTATATGTATGCAATTATAACACTCACATGACCTACACAAATAACTCGTCTTAGAATTAACATTATCTTTTGATAAAATATTTATTAATAAATTCCTTGGACCAATTGAAATACGAATAGAGGCATTTGGCGCGTATTATTTCCTGATAGCCAAAGATTGGCAGGTGAACCCTGGCACTATTTACATAGCTTTTATTGTTAATATTAACTTCCAAAGTCATAAGAAATTACTCTAAAGTAGGTGCAAACAAATAATTGAATTGATATTTTATTTGCATATATCATAAGCACTTTCGTGTCCTCAGAAATAATAGCACTAAGACTTAAGACATGAATTATAAAACAGTAACTAAATTTATAAATATTTATCTGCAGAAAACATGTAAAAAAAGATTTAATCTTTTTAGGAAGTTGACACCAATTCATTGTATAATCTTACCATAAACGACACCAACTTTTAAAACAAGTCCCATTACTGACTAGTCGTTGGCTTTATAATTTGACAAGTTAGCAGCTGTTCAACTAAAATGGCGCGAATCAAAACAAAATTATTTTACGTCATTTATTCGGACCAAATAATGTCGAAAAATTATAAACAACAATCATGTAGGGAAAAATTGAAATAAACATTTACATTTTATTAATTTTTTTATGTAGATTATAAAATTACAAGTAACTCTATTTTATTAATTAATAAAAAATCAAAGGCTTCGTTTGATATATTTAATAAATCATAGAAAATCTTTTACCATACTTACAAGGTAAAAACACAGGAATACATAAATAATGGTAAAGTTTAGAATAATTGATCTATTAAATATTGGTAGTGAAAATTGAAACTGGAGCGAACTTTTCTCTGCATACTGATTTATATGTTCAACGTACAAAGAAAGTTAACATATGTCATTGTACTTTCACATAATGACTTAAGATCTTAAGATTCAAGGTACAAAGCTAGAGGCTCAGTAACTTATTGATTACAGAGTAACTGACTATAAATAAAAAATATTATCTCTGGTTTTTCATAGAGTATGTAAGGAATCAGAATGTTTTTCTGAACAGGTAATTCTGTAGTGGGAACCTATGTTTACGCCATTTGTTTCTATCAAGGTTTATGGTCGCTTTTTCGTAGTTTTCCAGACAATTCTGATTATAGATACCGATCTTTTTGACATAATACGGAAGTGTTGCATATCGATTGACGACAAAAAAGGTTATTGGCACTTCGATTGATGATTCACAGCTGCCCACGCGACTGATAATGCCACAATAAACTTAGACAATCTAGTGCCAATTGATTTATTGTTGAAAATAAATTGACACATTTAGATTTTATATCAGTTAGTTAAGCTATTTTATTATTAAAAATTAACTAAATTATTTTACATAATATATTTTAATAAATTAATAATGTATTCTTAATGTAATTGTTTATTTTATACGCAATTTGGTACTTTGTCTTTATGAACAACAATAAAAAGTCTTTAGTCGTACATTTTGTTATGCTCTATTTAAATAGTAAAATGTTACGACTCTAGTTTTAATAATTGCGTGATATAATTATGTAAAACGTTGCACAGAAATGTTTTACTATATTTTAATAACATAACAATTTGCAAATAACCATTTCAATACACAAAACTTATATAAGTTAAAAGTATATTTGTAATTCAACACACTTTACATATTTTGACCTGGTTTAGTTTTACTTAATTATGTCGTTTTGTTAGTTTCGTAGCAATAACAAAACGCAATCTTACGTTTTTTATTTCATTTCATTACATAACGACATTTAGAACTATTACTGTTTTAACAGTATCAAGTTATTAAGACTGGTTTTGTTACAAATTTATTTTTTCAATATTATTTACATCCCTTTTACAAGGGGTTTAAAAATAAACCAAAATTTATTTATTAAAAGTGGAAAAAAGTCTGTTATATGTAGACGTTCACTAGATGTCGTTACTTGTTCTAATTTCCATCGTTCGCGCTAAACATGATGCGTCACGCGACGCGTTGCGGCGCGCAGCTGTCCGAATATAATTTAACGCCTCGTATACCTACGTACTGAATTGAATTTTATTATTGGTCAAAACTTCATCATGGCAGCTAATCTGTTATTGATGAATGACAATGATTGAAATTTGAACGTCCGATCACAGTTTATTTATTTAATTAAAAACGGCAACAAACAGAAATTTGCTTTATCGAGACAATCTACGTATTATATTTATTGTGTATTTGCGTTGTTGATAATGAAAAACCATTTTTTTTTAAATTTTTGCCTGTGTATGTCTGTCCTCAAGGCCACGTTTGTTTCGGTAATTACTGGGTCTTTGATGGGAAGGTAGCTGAAGAAAGCGGGGCTTAATATTTTAAGCTACTTTTTTTAAATTCTGCGCTGACGAATTTGAGGGCTACAACTAATATTATATATAAATAATGAGATGATCGATTTATGTTATTAATTAATCGTGTTTTAAATATAGTTCTAGTAAATACTAATCTACACCTGACCTATATAGTTAATTAATTTGATTAAGAGTTGAAATTAACTGTACTTGCAACTCGCATTTACGATCATGAAGTCTAATTAATCTGTGACACAATAAACTCGTTGCCAAATGCCAAATTAAATTGGATTTATCATAACAATTCTTTTTTACTACTATTGAAACATGGTGGAGATGTTTTTTTTAACTTATATTCGAGTAAACGCGAGTTTTTATGACAACAATAAATTTAAAATAATGTACAAAATGATTTTTGAAAATATTTCGAGAAAATTGTACAATTATCGGCACACATTATGATTTAGAGTAGGTTTTTATCTATGTATTTTTTATTTATTTAATTCAATTTTGTTTTATTTGCAAAATATAATTGTTTTTATTAAATGACGAAACAAATAATACCTTAATTAATATATTGCAATATAACATCTTACCATTTACAAAGCTATTGAACTGTGAGATTGGTAACATTGCCAAGCGTAGTTTTTCCGAGACACGGTCTACTTACGATATTTTCGTTATACTGAAAATAAAGTTTGTAATACAAGGATTTTTTACATTGAGGTTGATAGAGATTTTGACATGATTTATGATTCATATTATTAGTTGCATAAAGTGAAAATCATAATTTCGTAAGCTCATTGTTTGGTTTTTGAAAAACAATACACAGTACAATGTTTTCTACAGAGTATTTAGTTTAGATATCTCATACTAAATTAGTGAAATATAGTCAAACAAGGATATCTGGCCTGATAAGAGATGTGCTGCTATCCCGGTTAAAAAAGAAAAAATTGACATGACAGATACAGTACGAAAAGGACTTGACACTTTTTTGACATTGACAGGAGGGACAGGAGCTATCTTAATAAAGTTCGACTTACGCCTCAGATAAAGAATAGACTTATATACTTACTTATATATTATATACTTGGTCCTAGACTTACGCCCCAGAGGGTCTGATATACTTGTTGGTCTATAACTTAATTAGTTTATATAATAAATTAGTCTACTAAATTGGTACTAATAAGCGACCCTTTTAGTGAGCTATTATGCAATCAAACAAATCTCTTTCTGAATTTTTACATACATAGAATTTATTTGTAACTAGTCACAGTTTTGTTGTTTTGGTTCATTAGTAGTTTATTTTATTGACTATGAATATACTCCGCACCATTAGTCATATAAGAAAATGTCACCTAAATATTAAACATTACATCACATAAATTATAAATTTTACATATACATATGTAAAATGACATCTAACATGATCTAAAGATAATATAGTTATGTTTGTTGTTTAGAGGTTTTATGATCGTTAAAACATTTTAATCAAAACGGAAATCCTCAAATATGTAACTTTTGTTTTTCATACTTTGTAAGAATCGTTTTCAATCAATACATTTTCCTCTGGTTATCTGTTTTGATATTCATATTATAACTACGCTACTCTCTTCGCTTTCTAAAGGGCCTGAGAACTTTGCCTAAATCAATTTACGCCAGCAAGTCATCGTTTGCCAACAAAGCGCGACCGTCAAACATTTGCCGTTCACCTTTCTACATCCCAACTATGCAGACTTCGATTAATTTATTGTTGACATTATATAAATAGATGTGGCGATATATCTGTTACAAGTATTTGACGTAACTTATGCCCTATATTTTAAGATATAAGAAATTGTTACAACCAATACTTAAAAACTGCATTATGTGGCAGACTGTCTTCCTTTCCATGGGATTATTTTTTAAAATCCTATATGAATATGTTGTGTATTGTTTTGCAGTACTAACCTTTTTTGCCTCTGTGGTTTTGAAACATTGTGTTGTTTATTATTGAAACATTTAAGGTACAAGTAATAATATCTTACGTTAAAAATTAACATTTCCATCAAATAAAATATGTTTCTAGACCTCCTGTCTCATAATCATTGATTTTGTGTCTAGGTAAAGCTAAATAGTGTGCTTTTCGTCGAAATGTTAACACTATCCATCTAAGTCTTTTTGTTTGAAGATTTATATTATGTCTGGTGCAGGCTTGCGAAATAGTTTGCAACTAACAAGAATCTATTAATCAATCAAAACAACACCGTTTTTACATTTTCTTCGGTGAAATTGATCGTAAATTTCATCGTTGTAACAATTAATTGTACATTTTTATTGGATTCGATATTTTTATTATCTGTTTGGTCAAACAATCACTCAAAGAGTCACTCAGATCAGTAAAATCTGGATAAACGAAAGGCAATATCCGGTCCCGACCGATGACCGAGAAGTGACAATTAAAGAGAAACTTCTATAAGCCAGAAAAACATCGCAGTCTCTTAGACTCTAGCTTATCCAGGTTAGCCTTTGACAACGTGTTCTTCCAACTAAGGTTTTTCGCATTCGACAAATGCCAATGATTCCTTCATTTTTATAACGCCCAAACTGGGGAAGTTCACAACCTATCGGTGACACATCTTCCATCCATCCATCCATTCAGCCTCGTAACGCCCACTGCTGGGCATAGGCCTCCCCCAAAGATCGCCACGATGATCGGTCCTGTGCAACCCGCATCCAGGATACTCCCGCAACCTTGACCAGATCATCGGTCCATCTTGCGGGAGGCCTGCCCACGCTGCGTCGACCTGTACGTGGCCGCCATTCCAGCACTTTGCGGCCCCATCGGCCGTCCGTTCTGCGGGCAATATGGCCGGCCCATCGCCACTTAAGGTTTACAATTCTTTGGGCAATGTCGGTTACTTTGGTTCTGCTGCGGATCACATCATTTCTGATGCGATCACGCAGAGAGATTCCGAGCATTGCCCTCTCCATTGCCCTTTCTGTGACTTTGAGCCGCCCAATGTTGCCCGCAGTGAGGGGCCACGTCTCAGTTCCATAGGTCAACACTGGCAACACACACTGGTCGTAGACTTTCGTCTTGAGACACTGCGGTAAGTCTTGGGACGAGAGGATACCCCGTAGCTTCCCGAACGCTGCCCATCCAAGTCGGATTCGGCGATTGACCTCCTTCTCGAAGTTGGACCTACCTAACTGGACAGTTTGTCCTAGGTAAACATACTCGTCGACAACTTCGAGGGTATGGCCTCCGATGGTTATTGGAGTGGGTGGAACATGGATATTCGACATGATCTTCGTCTTATCCATGTTCATTTTCAGACCCACTCGTTCGGAGGCTGTATTGAGGTCATCGAGCATTGTACCGAGTCCCTCCATGGTCTCAGCCATGACTACAATGTCATCAGCAAAGCGCAAGTGCGTGATGTACTCGCCGTTGATGTTGATGCCTAGTCCTTTCCAGTCGAGGACCTTGAAAACGTCTTCCAACGCCGCGGTGAAGAGTTTCGGGGAAATGACGTCACCCTGTCTTACACCGCGCTGCAGTTGAATCGGTTTCGTGTCCTGACCCTGTACTCGGACTGACATAGTGGCGTTTTCGTACAAGCACCGTAGCGCTTCGATGTACCGGTAGTCGATTTGGCACCTCTGGAGAGACTGCAGTACCGCCCAGGTCTCGACCGAATCGAAGGCTTTCTCGTAGTCCACAAACGCCAAGCATAATGGCAGGTTGTACTCTTCGGTCTTCTGTATCACCTGCCGCAGCGTATGTATGTGGTCTACGGTACTAAAGCCTTTACGGAAACCGGCTTGTTCGGGAGGCTGGAAGTCGTCGAATCTGCGAGCGAGACGGTTCGTGATGACCCTCGAGAACAACTTATAGACATGGCTCAGAAGTGAGATGGGCCTGTAGTTCTTCAGAAGGGCTTTATCGCCCTTTTTGAAGAACAGCACCACCACACTTCTGCTCCATGCCTTTGGCGTATGTCCCTCGAGAATGACGGAATTAAAGAGCTTTTGAAGAACCCTGAGTGCCGGTTCTCCAGCTGCCCTCAATAACTCTGTTGTAACTCCGTCATCCCCCGGCGCCTTGTTGTTCTTAAGTTGTTGGAGGGCCACACTAATCTCGTCGAGACTGACGTCGGGGATGTCTTCGGTGAAGTGTCGGGTCAATCTGGCTCTAGGATCTTCCGCCAGATTTGTGACGGGTTTTTGCGTAGCGTATAGCTGCCCATAGAACCTCTCAACCTCACTCAAGAGCTCAGGTCTGGAGGACACAACCCTGCCCTCCTCAGTTTTCAGCGTCGCCAGCTGACTTTGCCCAATAGACAGATCTCGGGAAAACACTTTGGAGCCCTGATTTCGCTCGATAGCCAATTTAACACGATTGGTGTTAAATCGGCGTATGTCGCGCTTTATGCTAGTCGAGATCTGTCTATTTAGCAGCCGATACCGTTCCGCATCGTCTGAAGAGCGCAGTGTCATGTCACGCCTTTCCTTCATGAGCCCAAGAGTATGGTCTGAGAGTTTCTTGGACGCGCTTCTACGATGGGTCTTGAAGGACTTAGAACCCACCGTGTGCAGAGCCTGCACGAACCCGTCATTCAGATCGTCCACGCTACTCCCCAGGCAGTCAAATTGGTTACGGAGTTCGAGCTGAAAGTTTTCGGCATTGTGAATATGGACGGGCGCTGGTCGGAGCGTAGACCTCATCAGTCGACTTCGTTCGAGCTTGACATCGATATTCAATGTGCCTCGGACTATTCGGTGATCGCTCCCAGGTTTAACCGCGTTGATCACTGAGACATCATTGAATATTTGCTTCTTTGTCGACATGATGAAGTCAATCTCATTCTTGGTACACCGTCTGGACTCATCCAGGTCCACTTCCTCTGCACTTGCTTCCTGAAGAAGGAGTTCATCATGTAGAGTCCCTCCTTCTCCATGAAGCCGGCCAGCAAGTGGCCCCGGTGGTTCCGCTGTCCATATCCAAACTTGCCTACCAGCAGCTCGTCTCCGTCTCGTTTGCCCAATTTTGCGTTGAAGTCCCCCATGACAACGGTGTAGTAGGTTTCGGAACTATGTATGGCTTGTGAGATGTCCTCATACATAGTTTCAACCTCTTCGTCGGAGTGTGTCGAAGTCGGCGCGTAGACCTGTATGACCTTCAGCGAATACCGTTTGGATATTCTGAGTATAAGGTACGCCACCCTGGTCGACACACTCACGATCTTCACCACATTGTTCACGAGGGACTTGTGGACGATAAACCCGACACCACCTTGAGACTGTTGGTCGCCTTCCCGGAAGAAAAACAAGTTGCCGGACTTGAGGATTATCGTGTCCTCCCCCTCTCTTCGGACTTCGGATAAACCTATAATGTCCCAACGTAACTTGTTTAATTCTTCTTCGAGTTCCGCGATCCTCTCGTCCGTCCGCAGTGTGCGCGTGTTCAGTGTTGCCAGGGCCAAAGGTCGTCGTGTTTGGTAGCCGTATCCGAACCGGGGATTCTTAGCACCCCCTGCACCGCCGTCACCCTGGCCGCTACCGTAACCAGGAACGGCGGCGCCGCCGGGTACTGGGGGCCGTATTTCATTTGTGGCCATCATATGGGGGGAATTTGCCATAATCGCCACGCTTGGCAGGCGGGTTGGCGATCGCAGTGCTTCTCCACCGTTTTTGTAAGGGACGCTGCTGCCCGTCCTCCGGTGGTCTGGACGCAGTTTAACGACATTACCCGGGTCGTGACACATCTTACTTCTTTCTAATATTATACACGAAAGTTTGGTTCTATGGATGGATGGATGGATGTTTTTGGTTAAAAGGTATCTCCAGAGCGGTTCAACGGAACTTTATGAAATTTGGCACAGATGTGGAACATTATATGGAAGAACACATAGGCTAATTAACTATGTTTTTCTACCGCACGGACGGAGTCGCAGACGACAGCTAGTTGAGCTACATGTCGACATCCTTGATAGACCCTAAGGTACCCATGCTCGCGACTCAAAGTACTATTTCGTTCCATTTATTTATCTTTGTCGGAAAAATTGTAAACATGCCAGCTCACTATTATAATTTTCATTCGGAATGTTCTATTTTTAAATGCACCAATGTCATTTGAAAAGTTTACGATTCCGGAGGTAGATACTATTTTCAGTGTACACTGATCAACCGTGATTACGAATGAAGTTTTCTATCTCTTTTTTTTATTTTTGTTGCGAAATTCAGACATTATCTACATGACTGTACATAAATCTCAATTGTTACGTAAAAGTTCACTTTGTACTTCGACTCTGTGTCCTACAAAATGTAGAGTGGAAAGCGTTAAATATGATGTGAATGCGTTTAGAATTTTACACTCTACTTCTAGTTCTAATGAAAAGATTGGTTCTGTTCCTTGAAATCCAGCGTTCATTAGTGTGAAGACGTAAATCAGACTAACTTTATCGACTTTTGGCCCATTCAAATCGATATCTACGTGTTTTCCTTCAATTGTCTGCTCATAACTTAACTTTACATAACACTTCTTACAGTGGTAGACGCCAGCAACAACAATATCTGTTGCAAGAATTGGTCGGCTCGCCCGGTGAAAGACCACGACCACACAGAAGACAGGCCTGAAGTGGAAGTAATTCCGCGTTTCGTCAGATGAGTGTGGTGCCGGAGGCCTTTGCTACCATTTTCTTATAAGGAAAGGATGGGAAGAGGATGTCGATTTGGTGGAAGAGGGAACGCATAGGATGGGGAAATATACTCTTTCTGTGCGTCCCCTTCTCCGTTGATTAAAGGTTGACATCGCATCTGCATTTGCGGATGTCCATGGGCATCGGTCGCCTCGCTATTTCGGCAAATTCACTTGACCGTTTGCACTTTTTCATATAAGAAAAACTACAATTTAAGACTTCAAGAGATAAGCTCCACCAAAAATAAAGTGGTCTAGGAAATTTCATTTTCCATTTGCAATTCCAAACGCGTATTAAAATTATTGTTCATGTGATTTCATGTGATATAAGATGGGGTTGTAAATTTAATAATATTAATGAAATATGACTAGCTCATTGCGAGAATGGGTGAGATCGGATGAGAGCGGTAGAGGTGAGGGCGGATGTGGTATAATTAGTGGCGGAAGCGCCTGTTTACAGATGGGTCAGGGGCGGCCGCGCAGGTGACACACCTGCCAACCCAATGGCAGGGACGACTGCGTACATCTCAACTATTTGACAACACGTCAAGCATATTGCAATACTTCGACTGTATTATAACAATTCACCTATGTGCAATACGTCATTTAACCTTGAATTTTCATTCCGGAATACAAGTATAAAAATATATTCTAGTTAAATTATTGTCATCAGTTATTGTTATTTCCTTTGAAAAATATGGTTAACAATTATTATTTACATGTGTTTCAGTATTTCCATATTAAAGACTTTTCTAATGTTGATTTCAGGTAAGTCCTTGGAACGCCGAATAATGAAAGGAACAAGAAGAAGCAATGTTTTGGTTGTAGGTTTGTATTCAGTACTATTTAATGGCGTTTTAACATGACGTAGTGCACTATTAGTAAAAATATAACGAAAGAAGATTTGAATTCTAGATTATATTAGTTATATTAAAAGCGAATTCCGATTGTATTTCCTTTTATCCTGGTTTGTAAACACTTGAAATCTGCATTTATATTTAGGAAACATTCGGAGAAATATTTTTCAGATTACATCAATAGATTTGAATTCATAGGAAATCGAACGTTTGCTAAATTCTCAGTAAATATTAGATGCATTCACCTTTCAATAGTTGCCCGTAGTTAGAACTTCAATGGCAAGAAAACAATACAATTTTCAAGCACCTAGATTATACAACCTACTTAACCAAAAACACAATGTGTATAATTTAAACTACTATAAAATGAAACAACATGCAAAAAATTGGCTAAACAACCTAGACTACAGAGATTGTGAAAATCTTATAAGTATTGAAGAGTGAGAACTTAAAATGAAATAGAAAAAAAAAAAACATATTACAAATCTCATAAAAAAAAAAAAAACTAGTTGCTAATTTATCTATTGTTATCTATCTATAGTTATACGCACATCTGACATATTCATAGGGATACATTCACACACCAACATTCCCACACACACGCACACTCAAACATACACAACACACACGCACACACACACATACACACGCACCAATCTAAAACACACGTATGCAAAAAAAAAATCGAAAATAAGTTAGTTATATCTTTTTTTTTTAATGTTTGTTTCTCTTTTGAAAATTTCATAAATGATTGTTTTCTTTTCTTTTATCACTAAATGTAAAATTAATTTAATGATGATGATAATGGGGGAAGGGATTGGCTCCTGAAACACAGGGCTTTTCCCTAGTTCAGGAACCAAGGCTTCCACATAATTGTGTATATGAGTGTTACAATAAAGCAGTTATTATTAAAGCAGTTATTATTATAAGCAGTTATTATGCGATTGCATGACGAAAAACATACCTAAAGAAAATTGGTTTATTGTATAGGTTGGAGAGATTGAGAGAAAGACTGAAAGAATGTCAACTTAAATGTAAAACTGATCTAAATATATCAAAGTATTGTATAAAAGACATTTTATTATCAGCCTGCGCCAGTTCACTGCTAGACCTAACTCTTCCACGATGCTTTCCACTCAAAAAAAATGTTTCAAAGACGACGGTAAAAGTAAACAAATTGAGAATTCATATATTGTGAACGATGGAACTCGTTAAACATGGAGTGCTTTGCTTTCTTATTTTACAAAAAAAAATCAGTTAATGTTTGATTGTTATTAATTTAGGAAAATCCGCACAGAAACATCCACATCTAGAGATGTAGAACATTGAACTTTAACGTAAACTAAACAAGATGCAATATCGTGTTTACCTGTGTACTGACTATAAAATCTTGCAACTATTAACAAAGATGCTACATCGAATAATGAATCTTATCTTTTTCTCGTTAGAATTGCATATCGAGTGAGATTTCGCGGGGATATGGTACGAATTTATCGCGGGCTGTTAGGGTGCCGCATATTTATATAAAGTGGGGAAGCTGTGAGCGCCTACGCTGACGCCTTCTTTGAACGGTTCTATACAATATAACAGTATTTTAATCAAAAGCATATTTAAATAATAAAAAATATGAAATTAAAAAAATAAAACTTTAAAAAGATAACCTCAAAAAATTTCGAAATACAACCTATGATTGCCATTACTGTGATCCTAAATAAATATATAAAATGTAACTCATTATAGGATCTTTAAATCAATTCTCGTAGAAGGCTAATTCAGTGTTACATCATTAATTATCAATTTTACAGATTTAATTTATTTATTCCTTTGAATTTAAATTACAATTTTTAAAATTCAACTATAAAAAGGAAACGAACGGGATTATTTTCAATATCTTTGTTTACATCACAACCTCATTAAAAATCAAAAGATTCTTCTTAATTATGGAGACAAAGACTTTTGATATCCAGCCAAATTATGTTATTATCATCAAAACAATTTATATATAAAAAGAAATCGATATTTTGTCAACTACCCATCACATAAGAAAGACCTCGACAAACCGTAACAGCCATTCACGTCAAATTCCTACAACTTCAAAATAAAATCAATTAAGATAATCGCGCAGTCGCCAAAAGTTGAATCAAATCCGTTTTATTCGTGAAACGACGACACTTAGCTCTTTCGACTAGATCGTCCAACTAATAATATCGCGCATGTGAAATGTTTTGGCTGGTGCTTTTTGTTCGAGGCGGGTTATTTCAGTTTTCCAGTAGGATTCTGAGCAAGAGCAACAGTGGCCGCTTCCACTTCGCTCGCTACAAAGTAGCTGACTCGCAGCTCGGACCGCGCGGTCAGTGATGTGCCTCTACTAAAAATCGATTCTAATTGCCTAAACCGATTGATGAAGCAATTATGAAATATTGATGTGAGCCCCTCCCTAGTGTTAGTGAAAGTTATAACGAAGTGTGAAGTGGAATAACAAGTTGATCATGACGGAATTCTATGGTTCGTGGAGCGACGGCCGCCCAGGCGACGACGATGTCGAAGGGGTCGAAGTGGAGGAGACTATGGTCGAAACAATCACGACCACGACGACGACCAGGAAGACGGTTCCGTCGGTAAGTTCGCGTCGGCCTTGAACGTGATTCAGTCTACGTATTTTCGCTCCGACGACTTATTTAGAAGCGGAGGAATCCGGCTTCGAGTTTGTTTGATCTGCGTAAACTTACAGCGTCGAATATTCTAATATATGTGTAATATTGTTGGGGTGTTTATTTTGGAAGGCGCGGATGTCAGGGACGCTCGGCGGTCACCTGACGCGAGCCAGCCCCGAGGTGAAGGCGATACGCGCCCGTCAAATGTCAACTCGTATATAAAGTGACGCACCGCATCTTGAAACTAAAAATAACCTATATCTAATGCTGCAAACCGTTTAATATATTGTGATAAATGTAAACGTTGAGAAATATTTATTATTACTATCGTACCCGCTCTTATAGAGAACGTGATGACAATTGTTCTCTTTTGTCAATGTCACAACTTATTTGTAATCCGTTTGTTTTTAAACACCTAAACAACAAAAAACGATCGTAGTAACGTGAAATTTGCTGTCTAAATAAAATGATACAAAAATAGTAAAATATTCCTTCAAATTCAACTGTAGAACGTATATAATAGAAGTCCTTTGAAGAATTTGACCTGTGGGGACTAATTCAGTATAAAATTAAATAATTAATTCGTAATTCAGTCTTTCAACTAGATGCAACAGCGACTTTAAGGTTCGTTTCATAGTCTATTAGAAAACAAATAATTGATGCACCTAACCTTGATACAAATAACGAAATTATTTTAAAACTGGTATTTTTCCTAAGTGCAAGATTATCATTAGTAGATTCATTTTGACGCAATATCCAACTTCAGATATTTCTTTAACTTCAACTACACAGTCTTCAACAGATTGGATCAAGTTAACTGACGTCACCGCATTCTGTTTTCCAGGTTGTGTGAAACCAAACATATTAACAATGATATGTTTACGTCTACGCCTCCGATGGTTCAGTTGTAAAATTCACTAGTCAACAAAATATCATAGGAAAATAAAAAACAAAAGCCTGTCGTCTATCTGACAGCGAACTCAAAAACTACTGACCCAATTTTTAAACGGTCTTCATCAATAAATGCCACTTGAGATTCACGAGTTGTAAGGTTGTGACAGACAGTAAAACGAAACGGGCAAATATGATAGTTGCAGAAAGTGTTAGCTTCCCGTGTAATGACCGGGCAAGTTAATCTACTATTTAATTTTAATTCCATTTGTACGTTTTATCAAACGATGTTATTCTTGTTTGTTATTAATTAGAAGTAAAAAAATAGAAAATTTTCCCTTACCATCATGTTGACTATTTTCGTGACGCGCTACACGCCTCATAAAATACTTCAATGTCTCATGCAGTCCATTAAAGAGTGTCTTTGTCGCAAAGCTCCCACTCAATGTTTGCCAGATGAATCGTGAGACAAGATAATGCTTAAGAACATATTCATATCACGCTAGCATCAACACTCTCTCGCCAATTTTAATTTTTCACGTTACCAAGATTAAAAATATGAGCGGAGCGAGTATTAAATTTGTGTGTAAACGCAACCGAATAAGCTTTGATTGCTTTTTTCGCATGTTTTACGAATTCGTGACTCAGAAGACGATAAATTCATAAACATATTGAACATTAAAATTATTTTAATAGCTTTAGTACATCATAAAACTAAAGTACTTTGACATTTGCGAGTGGTTATAACATAGACGCGCCATTTATTAAACTGTAAAGATGTAACTCGACTCTGCATGGTCAATTATTATCCATTACAAGGCAATCCAACCGTTAAGTTGCGTATAATAGCCCTGTTTCATTGATCAGGTTTCGTAACTCGTAATAAATGTTTACATTATTTCAATACTGTCCGACCTGTCTTTGTGACTCAATTTGCCACAAATATAATTTAATCTATATTTATAAAAGAAAGTTGTGATAGTTACTAGGGTGGGTCAAAAAAATCAACTATTTTTTTTTTACAATTAATACGGAAAAATGGGTTACTAGGCACCTTAAAAAAATTCTCACCAAATATGAACTCTTAATTTTAATAGGAAGATCCTCCGCGTCGCAGTTTTTCATTTTTTTCTCAGTCCAATAGAAAAAAATTCATTCCTCATCATTAATTGGTCGTACAGAAAAAATTTTTTTTAAGAATTTTGTAGGAAATTTAATGCTCTACAAAAAAGGTATCTTATGTTTTTTCCGTAAACCTCACCATTTCACTAATATTGAAGATTTAAGATTGATTATTTTAAGTCAAATGTCACTTTTGTTTATGAATTTTATAACTCGACAAGAAATGGCTATTATTGAATGCGCAATAGAAATTTTTGTAGCAAATTAACTGCTCTATAAAAATGGTATCATATGTTTTGGCGATTAAATTAAGCGTTCAAAAGATATTCATCATCAAACTTTCATGTATACCGATTTTAAGAGTTTTTGATTAAATGATCGAAAAATTTCAATTTAATCTATCAGTTTTGAGAAAATTTACACGAAATTTTTTTTTTTTATCAACTGAGAAACTTCAAAATGTTTTTCAAGCTTTTTTTTATGTGTAAGTATTTTTATCTACATTTAAAAAAATAAATTGTACATTATTATTTTTTTTATTGATAAATGATTAACTAAGCGATAAATAATGTACAATTTATTTTTTTAAATGTAGATAAGATACCTTTTTTGTAGAGCATTAAATTTCCTACAAAATTCTTAAAAAAATTTTTTCTGTACGACCAATTAATGATGAGAAATGAATTTTTTTTCTATTGGACTGAGAAAAAAATGAAAAACTGCGACGCGGAGGATCTTCCTATTAAAATTAAGAGTTCATATTTGGTGAGAATTTTTTTAAGGTGCCTAGTAACCCATTTTTCCGTATTAATTGTAAAAAAAAAATAGTTGATTTTTTTGACCCACCCTAGTTAGTTACACCATTTATAACTCAAGAACGGCTGAATCGATTTGACTGAAAATTGGTGGGCAGGTAGCTTAGAACCAGGAAACGGATATAGGATAATTTTTACCCCGTTTTCTTTCTTTTTTTTTTATTCCGCGCGGACGGAGTCGCGGGTAAAAGCTAGTTTCTTATAAAATTCAAGGTATTGGGCACTTAGGAGTAAGAATATCTTTATTCGATTACAAGAAAACGATGACCCTAAAAGTTAATTTCTTAGTGAGTTAAGCTCTAAGTTATTCCAATAATGTAAAGGCAGATAGAATCTTGCTAATATTATAAATGCGAAAGTTTAAGAGTTTAGATAGATAGATGGATGTTTGTTTGAAGGTATCTCGGGAAAGGCTCAACGGATCTTGATGAAACTTGGCATCTATGTAAAACATAGTCAGGAAAAACACGTAAGCTATTTATTATTTTTGGAATTGGATTATTTTTAATTTCGTGCGGACGGAGTCGCGTGCGATAACTAGTAGAAATATAACATTGAAAGTACTCAAAAAACATAAACATGTGACTCTATATGCAATGTTTTGCCAACATTGTTTGTATACGTTCCCATGGTAATGCCAACAAGGTAACAAATCTCATCAAGTACCTAACAATAATCCATTGTACGTTGTAATGAGTTGTGAAGACAATCAGTTGCCAAGGTAATTGAAACTTCCTTGAAATAAGACAATGAGTTTTTTTTTAAATAAATTAGAAGAAGCAGCAAATAGAAATTAAGGATAAACTAAACGTTTTTTAGGTATTTAAAGTCGTTTTAAGTAATACTGATTAATACTATCGTAGTATAACTAAATAATATTATGATTTCGAAGTATTGTAACTGAAAAACATACTTAATCATAAGGAAACTTGTGACACGATTTTACTCGCAGAAATTAAGATAAATCTATTGTAAGGACCAATCCAGCTCTTTCTATTATATAGAGGCAAAAAATTATATTTTTCTGCAAGTACTGGACCGATTTCCAAAATTCTATTGGAATTGGAAAGCTATATTATCACTAAGCAACATAGGCTATTTATAACTTGATTTTTTAATTCCGCGCGGACGAAGTAGTGGGTTCAAGCTAGTACTGAATGCAATTCTTATATAAAAAATTATGTACCAAAACAATTTTATACTTTTTGAAAGGGTTTTGTTGGGCTTTTGTGTTATTCACCCGTACGTACATAAGTAGATTAGTCATCTCTCGTATGTTTACTCAAGCGCACTTTATATTGTGTGATGACAACATTACTGTTCTTATTGCCTAGTACTTTGTTAAGTACAAAAGAGTAGTGGTTTATTATTTTTGTTATAAAATCGATAATTGTTCGTCGAAGAGTTGTTCGTTGCTACACCATTTTGTGTATTTTTTGTTGCAGCCTCTAATTCTGTAGCGTTGTTCTAAAACAATCTGTAATGTATAAAATCCAGAGTAAACATCGGCGTTATGATTCATTGAGCTTGCTCCACATACTGAAATACTGCGGGCGTTTCCTTGAGACATTGTTACAATAATCTTTTATTTACAACTAGCTTTTACCCGCGACTCCGTCCGCGCGGAATAAAAAAAATAGAAAACGGGGTAAAAATTATCCTATGTCCTTTTCCTGGTTCTAAGCTACCTGCCCACCAATTTTCAGTCAAATCGATTCAGCTGTTCTTGAGTTATAAATGGTGTAACTAACACAACTTTCTGTTATATATATAGATGTTGCTGGCGATTTTTGATACCTGAAATAAACATAAATATTTATACAATGATATTTTGCCTGTAGATTTTAGTTGGATAAAGAAGGAAACCTAAAAAGAAAATAAAAAAAACAGTACCGTCTAGGGACGACCGAGAGAAGCAAAGCTTTTTGGCATAAAGCGTAAAAACTGTGCGTAAAAAATTATGAAGTATAATTCAATTTTTGCTTAATAACATTTATTCGCCTCCTCCCGCATCCCTTTTAGTCCCGTAGACGACAAAAAATGTGTGTACATATATTTATAATCGTACGTAAATGTAATGTACATATATAATAAAGCGAAATGGTTGTAAGTCTAACGTTTTTCACGGATTGAGTGGCCGTGCAGCGAGCGTCCGTATAAAAACTTCACTTCATAACTTTGCCTGTTTTTAAGAACCTATACAATACACACAAACAAATCTAACAATCATCTCTTCAGAAAGGACATATAAAACAACTTTTTCGTATGTGGTTACGAGAGAAAAATTAAGAGAAATAACTCGACAGAATTAGACTGAATGAAACTGAGAATTAGAATTTTATTTTATTTATTTTAGTATAACTCTCGACCAATATCGAGGTTCAAATTGAATTAGACTGCTTAAAGCTATTGATTCGTCTAGTCTACATTTTTTTTATTAGATTGACTTATTTAACTTTAATAATTGATACAAATGGGTCACTATGACGCTTTGCTGAAGTGAGGAATGTCTCGCATATATACAGCGTAGTTTCTCCACAAATATAAACATTTCACCAAACATTTCAGGGCGGCAGTGCGTCGACCTCATGCTGGGAATTCGGAATAACTATATCGATTGCATTTACAAGACTTTAGGCTATCGATAATTGTAATACTTTAACGCCACGATTTATTTTAATAGTTCATCTTCATACTAAAACTGTCTAGCTTTTATCTATTATGAATAACTGCTTACTATTTATGTTTTAATTAATTTTAGGGCTTAAATTATGTCACCGTGGATAGCATTTTTTTCTTCCACAATTTATGTCTATAGTTCAAAAGAACTAATATAAATTTAAGAAACATACTTAATTTTTTTTAAGTACTGAGTCTAATAAAATTATAACCCTCATATGTTGCTGCAAAAAAGAATCTAAACTTACCTACCGTTACATATTAGCGTAGTACCAAAGTGTCTGGACAAACGCGCAAAGGACTCTTTTAGACACTTAAGTATAATAAGTAATTTTTTTAAGATAAATAATCGCATAATAAAACAAATGTTTTAGTTTTATTTACTTTTACTACATTTTCCCGAATAAGGGATTTTTTCGTGACACTGGTATACTTTTGACTTGTATGAAATGGTCTATGGGTATAAGTCTATGGTTGTATATATTTAAATTTTTCATGATAGCAACAATTTATAACCGGTACATACAGTTACATTAATATGCAATTCTTATTATTATCTATGATTTGATTCATGAGCTCCGACTGTTGCCAACACTAATTGCTAGAAGTGGGTTAATTTTGAGATGGTTACGAACCATTTAACTGTTGGCGTTAATTCTAATTGGATTGGCAGTTATCAAAAAGTTCCCTATCACCTGCAAACCTTACTATGTATACTGAATATAAATGTTACCCTTAATTAAACTATAAAAAGCAAATTACTATGTCTCTAAAATATTTTAAGCTTATCGAAGATGTATTTCAAAAGCAATTAGAAGTCAATAATATTAGCATTTTATTTGAAAAAACTAATTAATATACTAAACAGTGAGCATTATTGAAAATTGAACCGTTTAACTGTGTACTATTTCAATAAACACAATATAGAGGAATAAACACCTTAATCCATAGTAATATGACATATTTTACAATGAAATCATGTCCGTCTTCCCGCTAACCATTCGTTGACAGTTGACATAAGTGCTAATTGCAAATGACAAGCGCGCGAAATATACAATGCGATTGCGCGCCAACGCACAAAGACTATAGCGCGTAACTCGAACGAGATGATTGAGCATTATAGAGTACTAGCTGTGCCCGCGACTTCGTCCGCGTGAAATACTATTTTGGGTAGCATTTTTTTTTTGAGCTAATTATTTTATTTAACCAATGTGCTATGCTTTGATGTATGTAGAAGAACATAGAAAGAGGTGTGCCCGGACCGCGCCAAATGTAGGTCCTGGGTCTCTGCCTACCCCTCTGGGTTACGGGTCGAGAATTATGTTGTTGTTGTTTTTTTTCTTTTTTTTTACTTAAACTTATAAAAAATGCCAAAAAATATTAAACTTACAAAATATTCACATAAACATCTTCCCATCCAAATTTTCATCCCCTATTCCGTTTTGTTACATTGCAACCTTGAGGGTAAAACTTTTACAAATTTCAAATGTCATATTTATTTATATCAAATCAGCAGCCTAAAAAATAAGTTTAAAGCTTCTAACTGTAAAAATGACGATACTTCCATACAAATTTCCACCCTCACTTTCAGCCTCTTATAACCCTTTTTTCGCGTTAAAAAAGTAGGCTTTGTCCTTCCTCAGGTTCTAGACTAAATATTGGTAAGGGTAACATCAAAACATATTAAACAAAACATTCACCAAAACCTTACATATTGCCTAACAAAATTTCATCCCCTATTGTTATTTAGCACTCTTGGGGGCAAAATTTTTACAAAAATTTAATTTCCTATTTATTTATATAGAATTAGCAACCTCAAAAATAAGTTTCAAGCTTCTAACTGTAAAAATGACGATACTTTCATACAAATTTCCACCCTAACTTTCAACACCTTACAAACCCTTTTTCGCGTTGTAAAGTAGTCTTTATCCTTTCTCGGGCTCTAAACTAAATATTTGTAACGGTAACAGCAAAACATATTGAACAAAACATTCAACAAAATCTAAAATATTCCCAAACAAAATTTCATCCCTAATTGTTATTTAGCACCCTTAAGAGTAAACTTTTTTCAAATATTGAATATTAATTTCTTTATATCAAATTAGCAGCCTCAAAAATAAGTTTCAAGCTTCTAACTGTAAAAGAAGACAATACTTCCATACAATTTTCCACCCCCTCTTTCAACCCCTTTTCGCGTTAAAATGTAGCCTACGTCTTTCCTCAGGCTCTAGACTAAATATTGGCAAGGATAACAGCAAAACATATTAAACAAAACATTCACCAAAACCGAGCATATTGCCAATCAAAATTTCATCCCCTATTGTTATTTAGCACCCTTGGGGGTAAATTTTTTACAAAAATTTAATTTCATATTTATTTATATAGAATTAGCAACCTCAAAAATAAGTTTCAAGCTTCCAACTGTAAAAATGACGATAATTCCATACAAACTTTCACCCCCACGTTCAACCCCTTTCAACCCTTTTTCGCGTTAAAATGTGCCCTATGTCCTTCCTTAGGCTCTAGACTAAATATTGGTAAGGGTAATAGCAAAACATATTAAAGAAAACATTCAACAAAACCTCACATATTGCCAAACAAAATTTCATCCCCTATAGTTATTTAGCACCCTTGGGGGTAAAATTTTACAAAAATTTAATTTCATATTTATCTTTATCAAATTAGCAGCCTTGAAAATAAGTTTCAACCTTCTACCTGTAAAAATGACGATAATTCCATACAAACTTTCACCCCCACTTTCAACCCCTTAAAACCCCTTTTTCGCGTTAAAATATAGCCTATGTCCATCCTCAGGCTCTAGACTATCTGTGTACAAAATTTCATTTAAATCGGTTCAGTAGTTTTTGCGTGAAAGCGAGACAGACAGACAGACAGACAGACAGACAGAGTTACTTTCGCATTTATAATATTAGTAAGGATTAAGAAATGGGCCGTTATTTCATTCTACACTAGCGTAAATCGATTCCGGCCCACACGCAACTATGTGCATCTTCATCTAAAGAGCACTTATTGTTGCTATTCAAATGCTTTGTGTTATACTTGGGTATTGAAATATGGTATCATATTTTGTGTAAATTGATATTTAACAGTAATGAAATTAGTTATTCTGTAGTTAGTATTCAATTGAAATTAAATTGCTCCAGCTTAGTAGAGAAATGGCAGCGTACTTTTGATTATTTTGACCTTATTACGGTCATTTAAAATAGGCCCAATGATTTTTCTTTCAAGGTATAACTTATTTTTTTTTAATTTAATGGCGAGTAAGTATACTTGATGGTAATGATACAAGGTCGTGGTTCGATATGGCATAAACTAATTATTATTAATGTTTTATAATATTTTATGAAGTAACTAATACGAACGCAGTTGGACTACTGATTACTGATACAAAGCGCTTGCGCATGTGGGTGATTTTAAATATTAATATAATCGTGTCTGAGAAAAGTTTATTGAAATGATGGTGCGTGAAATCGTCATGAAATATTTTTATGACGTTCTGTTCGACAAACAGAAATATACCAGATGCTGTTAAAATGTAGGTTATGAAATTTTCTAACGTTTTCAACATAATAAATCACTCCAAGAAATCTATCTGAGTGAGCCTACGATTATAAACAATATCGATCTATTCTCGTGCCAGTAACAATAGGGGGAATTAAAAAATAAATCTTTCTTCGCGGTTATACGAAAATAGATCCTTTGTTTGGTGAGGTAAAGTCTAAAATCGTTCAACTTGGACTATTTAAATACAACATTGTCGATCTGTGTCGGTCGACACTTAAAATAGAAGCGGGCGTGCGGGCGCAGCGAGATAGGTACATTTTTGGAAATCAAATAAAAGCAATGCTAAAAATAAAACGAAAGCAAGGTTGGGTTCAAATAGAAAGGGTAAGATCAAATATGTCCCATCTGGCAAGAACTGCGACTATTCTATTGAGGTAGAAATAAGATCAAAATATAAAACGACTTATCCGAAAGAATTACAACAGTTAAGAGTAATGTCGCACCAACATCTTCAGATTACAACACCGTGAGAGAAAAATCGCTTTCTGTTACGTTGCAATGTAAACTCGAAAAGGAAACTAGCTGCGTCTCACTGACAAGTGAAAACGTTCGATTTCACTAGTATATTGTCGCTTATAATGTGGTTAAACAGTAAGCACGTGGTTTTAGTAATAGATCTTTTATTTTCTATTAGGCCGGTAACATACAAAGTTAAATTAAAATTTTATTTTACATTAAAAGATTGAATGATGTCAACATTTTGAATCTGTGTAACAATTAAAATCATATTTAATATTTGCACATATGGTTCTTCTATGGTCATAATAATACTTTCGTATTAACTCATAGAAAAGATTTTTCGGATACGTTTGCGTCAGTGAAAACTGGAGCAAGCGATTCCCTGCGTACTAATGCATCCACAGAAATGTGCAAAGAAAGCTAAACAGCTTATTTCTTACAACTTTCACTTCGAACGTGGTCATTCTTACTAATTCAGCTTTTCCAGCCGGATCCTTTTGTTCTTAAGTTAATGTATTGCCTAAAAGTTACTCCTCCAAATGTTCACGAAGTCGACAAGCAGTTATGAGAAAGCTACACTAAGGGGTAGTTGAAATAACCATTAATCGACTCCGAGTGTGTCGTGAAGTATCTAAAAAAGCGTTTGTACTAACAAAGATTTAAAAAGATATTCCGGATTATAACGTTATAGTCCTTTTCAACTTTGTTGCCTGAGGTGTCCAATATGTGTCCAAATGTTATTATGTTTTTATATGAAAGTTACATTATCATTTTTTTTCTTACCTTAAAGACGTCATTACATTACAATGGCAAGTATTACTACGTCATTCATGCGCTAAATTCGCACGCGAAATCAAACTTAGCGTAATTAGCACCACCAGTTTATAAATAAGGTTATAACAAGACTTGTTTATTTATTCAATTCTACATCAAGATGCACCGACGTTTAATATCCTTTCATATTCAAACAAAGCATTACACAGTTTCGATCTTACAGCCTTTATTTGGATAAGAAAAATTATACAAGGCAGCGTTTGAAACAAGTCAACCAAAGAAGTCAACGCAATTCTAGACTTAATAGTGTATGTACTCTTGTATATGTCATTATCATGTTGTTTTTCCAATCATATTTAACTATCAATGAATTAGTTTTCCTACTTGTTAACTAATTTAAATGAAAATTAAATATGTTATCAATTTTCTTTACAGTTTGCATTGAACGGTATAAAACAAAAACATAATTTCTTGCTAAAATAAATTGAATGGCTGCGTTCATATGAAAGAAAAGATATAGTCTTTTCTTTTTATCGAAAAGTGCTTGAAATGTATTTACAATCAAATGATTTCGTTTTTCGTTTAGTGTACTGAATATTGTTGATCGTGATGTTAACAACGGGCGGTGTTAAAATGACCAAACAAATCTGGCACTAAATAAATATAAAATGTGCATCGATATTTAAAAACAAAAATTAAGCATAGACAAAACAGAGAGCTAGAGCAGAGTGACTCAATGGCGCGTAAACATAACTGTCAAATATATCACCGTATAACTGGATAAGCGGCAGATATTCTTATATATTATTATGAATGTCATATATCATTGGATTATTCTAGTCCTATGACTAATTTCTGTTTCGAGAACGTTGACAAACTGAAATTACAATACAAAATTATGATAGTTCTTATAGGACTTTACCTATTCTACGAATTCTTGTAAGTGAACTCCATTTTAAAATCCGTATGGCTTAAGGGACCAAAATATTCCAAAGCTTCATTATCTTAATCATCTTTAATCATTTCTACAATTTCATCCTGAAAACTTTGATACCAATCTATCCATGCATAACTTTACTACTAATTTCAAGGTAATCGTATGAATTCTGATATTAAATCTTTCACCAGCTTTCAAATTTCATAAACCGTCCGATCACCAAACAGGAAACTATTCATTCACAGAATATCAAATCTGTTACATTACCTTTGATATTAAAGTGGATTTAGCGTATAAATTATTGTCCAACGTACCTAGACCTGTATAATATTGAGGTAGGAAGTGATTCAAAATATTATTGTATTGAGGTGGGCGGACGCCCGACCTTGCTTACGCCCGCGCCCGAGGAATGTCCACTAGAATCAATTTATTGTTATTTTACTTCAGGATCCGCGACTTAATATAACAGATTGTTTTCAACTAAATCTTATATATAAAATTTCCATGTCACAATGTTAGTTACCGTACTCCTTCGAAACGGCTATACCGATTTTTACCAAATTTTATATGAGTATTCAGTAGATCTGAGAATCGACTACTATCTATGTTTCATACCCCTATTAAGTTTTTTTTAACTGCGCGCGGACGGAGTCGCGGGCGACAGCTAGTATTCTATATATTGAACTTTAGTAGATACCAGCAACAATAACATCTGTTGCACCAATTGGACGGTTCGACCGGTGTAATACAACGACCACACAGAAAACAGGCGTAATGTGGGAGCGATTCCGCGTTTCTTCTGATAAATGTGCGTGCCCGAGACCTAATTTATAACCCCTTTCCCTTCCCATCCTTTTCTTATAAAGAAAGAATTGAAAGCGGATGTGGATTTGAAGGAGAAGGAGACGCGTAGGAAGGGTAAATATTCCCTCCTTGTGCGTCCTTTTCTCCGTCAATTAAAGGTAGGAAGCACATCTGCTATTGCAGTTGTCTATGGGCAGCCTTCGCTTTGACATTTCGCAGAATCAGTTGATCACTTTCTCTTTTACTACCATATAATATAAAAAAGGCAACCCGTATTTCGAAATATTACCCTTATAAAGAAATCAATTTACTAATTAATGATTTTAGGTGTAGAATATAAGTGAAAATATTGAAAGAGTTTTTAATATCACTTTTACCCGAGTAACTATAGGTGATGTGTTTCGCGCGTAGTGTACTAGCCTAGAATTGGAGTTTTAATTGGTCAGGTTTTTTGATTTGTGTTTCAATTAAGATTAATATCAAGTAAATCATCGATCGTGAAATAATTATTATCTAAACTGGAAGAATTTGTAATATTCGACCGTGATGAAGCTCTCGTTCAATAAATTATAATTGCTTTTACAGAAATTTCTAATTACCACAACTATTTTCAAATGTCATAATAATCTATAAATAATGTAGAGGTTAATTAAATTAAGGTTTATGACCGTCTCTGACCCTGTCAACGAGGTTAACAAACGCAACTTTAATGTTTTGATAGCTCTGTGATTAGAAGATTCGCCTTGGAAATTGACGTTAACGTCTAACGTTAATCTTAATATTAAAATAACTTTATATATAGTAAAGTGACGAATGACTCACCTACCTTGTATTTCTGAGCCCAAAATCTTTGTACAAAATATATCTTCATCCCTGTCATTATATTTGACAAAACAGAGATAATAAAATGTTTTAAACGACGATATTGGTCTCAGAAACCCACAGCTATTTTAAAAAATTTGAGAATCTGTCTTTCAATTTCAACCAAAAGTAGATGGTATAGTTGTGTTTGATAATCAGTTTAAGTGTAAAAAGCTATAATTGTCAACAAACAACATTGATATTTTGACAGCTGTCAGTGCAATATTATTATTTTTTTGTTTTCAAATTACCAAAGTTCGCAATCTTTAAAGTACTGATCCGGCAAACTTTTACTTTAGCTTCTTCATTGAGATTTCTCCATCAATCTCTCGACCTCAATACTTCTGAGGGCGGAACAGTGTTGTGCGTGCGGCGACAGTATCGAATCGATTCGCGACAGCCGACTGTTCCAATTAACGGCTTTGTTATCGATTACGGCACGTCTAGGCGAGTAAACGATACGTGAATCGATTATGACGCACGCACTATGCCATTTCCGGTTGTTGCGCATTCGAGAATAGGTTATAACGGTTATTGCATAAACTAACATAGAAAATAACACTTTAAATGATTATACCAGTAACAAAGGTAGAAAAACGAGTTGTATGTTTTTTTTAGTGTCGAACTTAAAGGTTCGACCTTCGATTTTTAAAGTCTTGGCTGACAGCGTTCCTTCATCTTTAGGACATAGATTTATTTTTATGTATCCAAATCAAACCAATATTGTTCGAGCTTATAACCTTTTTGTGTAGAAACTTGCAACAAGTTTAGTTACTATGCTATACTATATCATTATTGAAGCATTGACCTCTATAAGTGTAATGACACAAAGACTAGTTGATAAAATTGCAAATCACAACTATTACGGTAACGAACCAGCCGCGTGCTAATTGTTACACAATACGCAACAAACTGGATCGTAAATTCAACATCTTAGAACATTTGATGCATGGATGACCACGATCAAAAAAGTTATCTAACATTCTTAATAATACATAACTGTGACATAATGATTGTACACATCTGACTTAATTGTTAAAAAATATTTATATACTTTTTAATTTTTTGTTGATTTAAAATATAAATTAATTCCACTGTTATAGGTTGAATTAATTTTTGATATATGATGAAAAATTTGGCGCCAAATGGGCTGTCAAACATCTAATACATATTATAAAATGCGAAAATTTAGATGTAAGGATGGAGGGATGTTTATAATCAGGTATCTCCACGACGACTAAAGGGATCTCGCTGAAATTTGGCATAGATGTAGAACATAGTCTGGGAGAACACATAGGCTACTAATAAAGATATTATTTAATTCCGCGTGGTTGAAATCGCGAGTGGCAACTAGTATACTAAATATACCTAAGTAAGTCGATAAAAGACAATATTAGTTCTAATTGTTTTATTTCTAAATATTGTACAAACTTTATATAATTAGTTGGTATTATGTAGCTAATAATACGGTATAATTTATGATTCAAATGAGGATAAACATATTACAATTTAATCTTTCCAAAAGCGTCAAGTTGTGTGGGCAGCAAATGTCATATAAATTGCATTAAGAACTTCCTGTTTTCCCTCCAATAATATCAAAGTAAGTGCCCTTGAAAATAACGAGTATTTCTATAATGCATTGTGCAATTAGTCCCATTAAAATTTGATTTGTTTTCTTATTACAACTGTCTGACAAAATTCTAACGGTATTTATATGATATTGTAAAAGTAAAAAGTGTGTGATGAAATAAACATGCAATACTTATTATTATCACCTATTTATCATACATCTCACTAATATTATAAAAGCGAAAGTTTGGATGAATGGATGTTTGTTACTATTTATCTATAAAACGGCTTAATGGATCTCGATGAAATTTGACACAGACATAGAACATAGTCGGGAAGAACACATAGGCTACTTACTTAGTTTTTTAATTTCGCGCCGATGAAGTCGCAGACAAAAGCTTATTTATTTATAATTCTAATTTGAGAAACCTTTTAAATCAATCTTTTGTCATTTTAAAGTCGTAACAGTTCAGTTTTAGAATTTAAAACGAATGTAGGAAACCTTGACATGCTTTACTATACCCTAAAACAGTCTAAAGCATACTCAAACTCCTTTTAAGGCATACCAGGTGGTTAGGCATTTATAAAAATTAAAGTCAATTTAATGCAATCAGTTTTTTTTATTTAGGACTTTAGCTGGTAACACCAAACAGGTCGCGCTGATTTAGTCGCGGTAAAAAAATTACCGGTATCGATAAAACGGTATTTAGCGGATAAAATCGATACCAATGGCTACACTTGAAAAGAATCCATATCAAAACTGTTAAATTAAAACTATAGAAATCGAAAAGACAAACCTTTTTTTCGCAAACTAAAAAATGTGTAAAATGAAATTAACAGATAGCTTAAATTATTTTGGTCGCGGTTTTCCGAATATAAAAAGTTGTCGAATCTTTTGAAGTTAGCAAAACAAAAGGCGCCTTTTGCAAACGCCATGATCATAAGAGTTCGCGCCGACCTACATTTCCTATCGTTAGGGTCACGAGCCCGCGAGTTGGATCATTGTGGTGTTGTGCGAGGTAGATTGGTGGGTGTGACGCTAACGGGACAATCGTGTATCGTAACGAGACGAGAGCATCACTAATGTTATGCTCGTTGCGGCCGAGTGGGTAACCGGCGCATGCTACAGCTAGCCCGTACAAAACAATGCGCGCAATTCATGAATTAAATTAATTTAATTACCATTATCAGAAGTGATTGTTAAACATATTTTTATTCACTCTTTTTTTCAAATTTTATTTGGTTTAATAATATACTTAGGTGACATTAACGTTATTTTTTTGGATTTAGGTCTCGGAAGCCAACGATCAGTGAAGTAAATTGGACTGGAATATACAGATTCGTTCAATTATATTTCGTTATTTAGAAAATCTATGCATCATCATCCTACTTGACAGTTGCTGTGGAAGAAACGTGGTTTGTTGATAGCTTGATAGCAAACTGTAACTTTAAAAACAAAGCAACTAGCAACTTAAGAAAAAGTCGCGCTGATCTTGCATCGTCTAAAATACGAACTTGTAGCAGGTGGACACATATTAACTTAGGCTAGATAAAAACACATGAGCATCCCTGTCTAATTACGTATTCAACACTAGTTATGCATCACGTCTTCGCTCGAGTTTCTTATCGTTTCCATTGCATTATTAATGTTTTATGCTAATATCGCTTAAGATTTCCTGAGGCGTATGGTATTTAAACCAAATGAATACAACGTCGTGTAAGCATATTATGACAATTATGGTATGGAAGTCCGTTAACGAGTACCGTTTGGCAGTCGTGGGTTCAAATCTCACCATTTGGCCTTGAATCATATTCATCACAAGTATCGAGCTTATTTGAGCTGGTTATGATTTTTAGACATATTTGTCTATCCTTCTTCTTACTAAAATTATAAATGCGAATGTATCTCCGGAACGGCTTTACGGATTTTGTTGAAATTTGGCACAGATGTAAAGTCTTAGAAGAACACATAGACTACTTATTAAGCTCTTTTTAATGCTGCGTGGACAGAGTCGCAGATGACAGCTAGTTAACAATAAATTAATAATATTTTAAGACAAAAATATATTAAATTTATTGAGAGACTGTATGCAAATGCATTATATTGTAACCAATACTCACTTTTTACTATACTGAATAGACTGTTTTCTGGCAGCTATATTCGAGGGACTTACTTAGTTGAACAAACCATGCGAAGTCTTAATAACTTGAAACTCATCGTATCTAACAATGGCACGTGTTAACTTAACTAAGATGCAATAAAAAGGTGCCACTTAGCAACTTTCTCCGTAAACCGAAAGGCGAAAGCTTTGTAGAAAATAGAAATATCAATCAATTAATGATACCAAGGCATGATGTCGTAAAATTAAAATAAATTTATATAACTACACCTCTAATTTTAAATTATAAAAAGTACAGTTTTATCTTAACTGAAATATGTAACTCTGTGTATATGTTAGCGAAGCAATTAATTGAGACTATTTTAATTTTTTAAAACTATATTTAATAAGCGCGGCATTCTTTCGGTTTAGTCTCCTCAGGTTTCACTTCTTCTTCTGAAACTTAAAAATGAATACAGTAAATAAAAATGTACAAGTAAAATTAATACTCCATAAAATTGTTATCGCTCGACAAAGACAAAATATTATCAATTCAAGAAAATTATATTTAAAACTAGCTTTTACCCGCGACTCCGTCCGCGCGGAATAAAAAATAGAAAACGGAGTAAAAATTATCCTATGTCCTTTTCCTGGTTCTAAGCTACCTGCCCACCAATTTTCAGTCAAATCGATTCAGCCGCTCTTGAGTTATAAATAGTGTAACTAACACGACTTTCTTTTATATATATATGTATATATAGATGAGATAGTCTTCTGGAAGTCTTCAAGAATTTTATGACCTAATTTCTTACCAATTTTGAAATATTCTCCAGTTTCAATTTGTCGTATAACTTCGCGTTCCTCTTTGGCAATTCGAGCTTTTATTATCTTAAGTTCTTTATCGCGTAATACTTTTCTTTTGGCCTCATCTTCCCGCCAAAT
Source organism: Papilio machaon (assembly GCF_912999745.1). NCBI lineage: Eukaryota > Metazoa > Arthropoda > Insecta > Lepidoptera > Papilionidae > Papilio > Papilio machaon. The sequence goes on along the minus strand of NC_059993.1, from coordinate 1,626,035 downwards.
ATCTTCGAGTTCCTCGTATTTCGCTTGTTTGTATCTACCATAGAAAATACCCGCTATTAACAAACCATATCTCAATCCCCTAATTAAAGGAGATACGGTTTGTGGCCGACCAAATGGTAACGACATTATAGAATTAATTTTTTTAAGTTATGCAAATACAATTTTAAGACAAAACGACAGCTGTCAAAATCAGCCATTCTTAACTTTTTTAATTTTTAACAATGCCACGACAATGTCATTTCGTATTGTTTACACTTGCCAGTATTTCAAACGAAGCTAACTCATCGTAATCGTACATCTCGAATCATACTCCAGGACCCAAGATCTATTTTCCTTTCCCGATGAATAAGACAGCTGCTTTATTCTAGCGTTTTTCTATTATACTATAACCTTGCCAGGCCGAGTGAGGTCCATTGATTTTGTGTAGAATCGTCTCTCGTTCAGAATAAAGCTTGTTTTGAAGCAATCTAAACAATCTTTGATCATTCTCGAAGCGTAAGATATTTCGCGAGCTAATTATCTATTCGCATCGTTAACAAGTTCGTTAACCTGTTTTATGAGAATCTGCAAAGATATTGCGTACATCCCTAGCCGGCACTAGGTCAAGTGCAAGATGAAATTTTTATTTTTTTTCTTAACGCAGAGTTTATGTTGTTAGGAAGGCCAGTGTCCGATTGAGAGCTAAGAATATACTGTCTCTTGTGGCGACCACCAATTATAGCAGACTGGACGGGCGCCAGCCGCGTGCTGACCGGTTGGCATTGTCCAAACCTTAGCGGAGGCGAACATTTGTCGAATCAATCAGAGCTACGTCACTAAATTGAACTTATCGTAAAAACAAAAATGTTTATTTCGATTCTCATTTTATTTTCATAATGTGCTAGTAATAGTAATTTTTTTCTCTTTTCTGCATTCTGCTGTCAATTAAATAAAAAAGAAACACACACACAACCACAGAATTAATTTAACGGTCGTAATATCAATGACACTTTTTTGTTATTCTCATGCTCCACCATTTCAATATCATTAAAATTATATCATTAAAAAATTAATTAAATTTACCATTAACTGTTAGAATGAAAAACGTACAACAATGCCTCATTAATTAAATATATCACACGTTATTTTATATAATGCAATTTTTTTTAACTTCCTACTTTTTATTTCAACGTAATAAGAATGTATTGCAATAGCATAGATAATGAACAATCTTCATTCAAATCGAGAATTAAATGTGATCTAGTCATGGCTTGTCATGACTATGAAAAGTCATGACTTTAATAAATTGAAGAAGTGAATAAAAAAGTGTCGCGAATAGAAAAATGTTGCAATTAGACTTTATACCGGTAAACTTATGTAATTTGACTTTATTTAAAAAATCAATGTGCAAATATTAATCATGTTATTTTAATTTAGACAAATGTAAGTCTAAGGTTATCACTTATTACACAGGTTTATTTGAATGTATTTCCAGAAAGGCGGCATGGATCTCGATGAATGATGTTTGAATGATGATTTGGCATAGGGGTAGAGCAAAGTCTGGAAGAACACATAGGATGGACCTTTGATCCTGGAAACAGTTACGGTTCCCGAGGGATACGTTTTTATAATATAAAAAGGTACTACGAAAGGATTATATAGACAGAAGCTGTCGCCCGCGACTCCGTCCGCGCGCAGTTAAAAAAAAAACTAAATGGGGGGGGGTTATGAAAAATAGATGTTGGCCGATTCTCAGACCTACTGAATATGCTCACGAACTTTCATGCGAATCGGTCAAGCCGTTTCGGAGGAGTACGGGAACGAAAACTGTGACACGAGAATTTTATATATTAGATTTGGTATTTGTAGGTATATAAAATATTATTAATATTATTTAATTTATCGCCGAAGACCTCGCTTTAAATGCAAATCTCTTATCTTACTTTTTATTGTATTGCATCGTGTTTCCTCAAATGTCAAGGAAAATAACAACTGAGAAAAAACAAATTAATTTTTCGTCTACATCCTTGTAATAATATTGTAATTTTAATATAAATTTAAATTAATCTCTTTAGGGTTAAACAATTTGGAAAAGGATGTAGAGCATAGACTGGAGTCGCGGGCTAGTACAGCTAGTATACCTATAGATAACAAAATTCAACCACAGACACATTTAACCAAGTTGTTAATTTCTGACTTCATTTCAATAATTTTTTTTTGCAAAACAATCTATATAATGCATTAGATTTAAGATAAATTTACATTGTAACTTGAAGGGAGTGACAGATAGATTCAGACGATAACCTATTATGCCGACCCCACATAGAAGGGGATTTAGGAGGTATACTTTATATATTTTTTACAATGGATAAGCTAGCGCTTTATCATGGTCCTATCTGAGATTAAGTAAAGATGTGGCCGAAAACTGGCACGCACTAGTTTAGTAAATACTTATTCACCCCACTTTTGAAGGCTCCCATACCTGGACGGAAAAACTTACGCTGGCAACCGTACGCACAAAGAACGAGGATACAAAACTTTTCGTCCGAACGCGCGGTGCATCGATTACACACCTATAGTAGAACATAGTCTGGAAGAACATCTAGATTACTAACTAGGTTTTTTGTAATATCGCGGAGACGAAGTTGACAACAGCTAGTTAAATATATTTCACGGTTCATTATACAGTGTCTGATCGAGTTTTACCTTAATGATTACTATTGCTGTGAATAGATAAGGTCGTGACATCGTGAGTTCAATAGCAACGTATTATGTTAGCGAAGCATGAAATAGTGCGTTGCGTAAGCTCGGTCGTGATCATAGGAGCATTGGAACATGGAAAATGTCACGACCTCGTGTCCGCGGTACAATCAATCCCTGCTGTCTGGTCTGGTACAATACTTTAAAGCTATTACGCCTTCTTGCTAGGTTACTGAGGTCATTTCTTTGATTATACCTTAGAACTTAGAACTTTGAATTTGAAAAACCGGAGTATTTGTTTTGGAAAGGGAACTGGCGTTAGAAAGTGGAACTTTCCATGTATTGAAAAGTTTCAGGTTTCAGGGTTTCTAAAGATTTTAATTGATTTTTAATAGAATGGTGGTATTGGTAACGAAACATAATAAATGTCACTTAATTTCACTAATCTATTCCAATGATCATTATAATTTCTGTCTGGTAGTAAAATTAATACTATGTATATAAATAATATATGTTAATTTACAAAAAACCATTTTTATTATAATGTGATGTATATTTTCGTCGCATAATTTAATCTTGATAAAAGACCGGTACTTAAAGGTAGCCTTTCTTTTCGGTCGCGTCATAAGCCCCCTTTAGTTATTCATCTATCTCTTTCACGCACTAACAATTAAGGATATAGCGTTCTCTTTTCACAATCATGTTTTCCAGTTCGTGGCTGTCATTTCAAGAGGACGCTTGTTACTGTGCTTTGTTGAGCTAAAACCACAAAATAATAATTAAGTCAAAGTAAGATAATAAGTGTAGTGTTTGTTTTATTAATATTTGTTGTATTCAATCATTAGAGCTAGGTGATAAACGGTTATAAACTGTACATGTATTTCTTATCATCGATTAATTAACGTCAACTAAGGGGTGTGGTGTTTTATAATCTTTTCGACTTAGTTTTACTATTTTACTTTGTAATAAAAGGAGTATATAGTTTCATTGTGTAAGTGCAGTGTTTTCGTGGTTGCAGAAATCGTCGTCGACGAAAACTACCACAATGACCACTCCGGCAAAGCTGTATGGACGAGAATTGTCAGCCTATGACGAAGTGGATGTGGACGAATTACTGGCGAAATTGTCACAGGAAGAACTCACCATGCTCGCCAAGGAAGTAGACCCTGATGTAAGTATCGTTATTTCATAATTTAATAATTAAACCTTCGACTTGATAAATATCACAATTTCATATTATTGCTTGGTCGCAAACCATAATAAGAAAAATTCAGTACATTCAAACCTGGATAAGTGAGTACCCAAGGAACCGCAATATTTTTCTTGCTTATTAGAGATTCTCACATACCCGATTGTCACTCTTATGTAGGTTGTCTTTCATAATTAAACAATGACTCGCTTATCCAGGTTCAACTGTGTACTGGATATCCTAGCAATCACTATTTACCCTTACATCATAAACATTTGATTTATTCACTTATCAATGTCATTGAGATTATGAAATGTGTGGATGTAATGTATGAAAATGTCCGTGTGCTCATCTTACATACTTTATACATACGTTACATGAGACATTCACAAAACAGCTGTGGAAACCAAAAATGTTATGCAATTATGTAATTTCTACAAAAGTTGTGACCTTATCTGTATAGCTATTTGCTTATCTTTATAAATGAAATAAATTCAAATACATAAGAGGTTTAAAAATTTGAATAATGAATTTTATATAATATACCTACTTTCATGCATATAAAGTTGTGAAAGTCTTTTTATTTATTGTTGTGTGTATTCACCCTTATTTCTGTAGCCCGCATATTAAGTGAAGGTCGCTATAAATTCAAGGTAGCCAATTGTAAGTTTATGACCACAAAATACGATACTTCCTACACAGATAATGAAACATTAATTCAAGCCTTTAATTGCTTCTTTTTTTCAATCGAAAATCTACATGAGGTTTTGGTTGGTCTATATTAAATTTAGAATTAATTAAAATTAAAAAAAAGTATTTTTTCCTTAAATTTTAATATGTTTGTTTTATACCACATCTAAGCTAATAAGTTTTTGTTTTAAAAAATTCTATTTTTGTTTTCAAAAGTCACAAAATCTGTGTAATGTAAGTGTAAGTGACACACATGCAAAATAATAGTGCAAAATATAAGTGCAGTATCACATGTTTAATAATAGAATATTTTTTAATTTAAATTATTGAAACATCAATTTTTTTAATTATAAAGTGGCAAGCTGCCACCTGATTACACCAAAAAGTAAAGCAACAGCTGTCCGTAGACATCTGCAATTGCCGATTTGCCTTTAATTAATGGAGGAGATGACACATAGATAAAAGATATTTCACCTTCCTATGCCTTCTCTTCTCCGCCAAATCCACCACCCTTCCCCATCATTTCTTTACAATAAAAGGGTGGGAAGGGAACATGGACTAAACTTAGGCCACTGGAATGCACACATCAGACAAAACAAATTGCTTCCACTTGACACCTATCTTCTATGTGGTTTGTGCACCGAACTTTCTGCACTGATCTTATATTATATGCTGTTAATTGCAAATAGTATGTTTTTTTATTCAGACTAATGGTATTAAAGAATATGAATAAATTTATAATAGTGGTATTTTAAGATGGTTTGTGCATATGATTTTTTTAACACATACCATGTCACTGACTTTTTGTAATGAAGTAAAATTACCATACAAGATGGTGGCATTGGATGTGTTAACTCATTGTTTGTCTGTCAGGCTATAAAATGTAATATTGTGTTGGGGAAAAGAACAGTACACATAATTTACATATTATTGACTTTAATATGCTTAATTGGTTTTTGTCTTCCATACAATTATAATTTCATATCACATATAAATTTGATTCATATTCAATATTAATTAATCAAATTAATTTAATTCAAAGAGTATATGGAAAACTACGCAATATTCAAATAAATTGTGATTTTAAGTGCCACTTGTAAGGTTGACTCCTAATTATAGTTGTCTGTTATCAGCAAGTTATTATTATAATGCATGTGTTGCATGTTTGTATTTATTTAAAAACAAAACTGATTAATAATTGGTTTCTGAGACCAAAATCTAAATATGAAACATATCAACATCCCTGTCATTATCTTTGACAAAACAAAGACAACAATATGTTCTAAATGCAATTTTAACAATATAATTCAATTAAATATTGTTATTTTCCTTCCATAAATGACAATTCAGTATTTTAAATTACTAATCATGTGTTCTGAGTTACTTTTTTTTTCCTAATGAAAACAAATAGGGTAGGAAATTATTAATTCAGTACTTATCTAAAATTATAAGTGTTAAACAATATTCTTTGATATGTAAGATAGTTCTTCTACAACTTAATTCTTCTTCTTCTTTTAATTAATAGTGGACCTCATCGTTTTTTCGATGATTTCGCCAACATCAAGGTTGAAGATAAATGAAAGTGTAAAGTGTATGTGATCTAAATTATAAATCGCAAAAGACAATCAAGGTAACGGGACCTGTAGCTGATGATGTCAATGAGACACTAAAAAAGGACAACACAATTGTTAGTAGGTTACTTAAAAATTCAGATATCAAGTATACGGTGATTTATAGTTTAATATTTAAGAATTGAAATAAAACCTTAACCTGGGGTGTGTGAACCAGGAACTTAATTCGAAATTAAAAATATTTAATTCATAAAATTTTACATGTAAAATATTTGCTACTTTCCAGGACAATTTTCTCCCTCCCTCACAGAGGAATAACTACGCGTGTGAAAAGGACCCGACAGGCCCCTTGAACCGTAAGAAATTGATAGAGCACATCAACAAACAGGCACTAGAGACACCAGACCGGCCTGAAGTGAAACCATATGTGCCCGGAGTCATACGTGGCAAGAAGGTAACATAGTTCATTATTTTTCTATACCGTAAAAGATGTATTCTAAACTTAGTTATAAAACAGTTTTTTGATTATTATTTTTTAGTATAGTGACGGTTTCTTTTTTTGGTGATAAACGTTCATAAATCTGGACTTTTTATTAGTAAATCGAACTGACAGATGTGAAATATATATTTTTGCAATGAAATGTAGAGTATTTCACTAAAGAGTATAAATTTGTTTTAAGTTTGGTAGTAAATAAATGCATAGCGTAATTCAGAAGAAAATTACTGACAACTGACATTTTCGTTTTTGATTACTCACAAAAAAAACTTTATTTGACTTGGTTGAGTAATTTTTAGTAATTATGTCTGGAAAAGTATTTTTACCTCAATGTTTATGTTGATCAATGAGAAATCATAAGTGTTGAAAGAATAATGTATCTAATACAACAACATAACTGACGCCCGTGACCTAGAGGGGTAGGCGGAGACCACAGACCTTCATTAGGCGCGGTCCTGACACACCTTTTCTACATTCATACATCTATGTGTACATGCACATCTCAAAGTTAACATAAATACATCTATTAATAAAGACATATTATCTAATATTGTACATGTAGATAAGATAAAACTCTACAATGGTTTCCATTGAAGTCAATAGTTCTAATTGTGCTAATCAGTAAGGAAAATTTTACAACAGACCGTCTTTGTACTTATGACGTAATCGTTTTACGTCTGGCCTTGTTCTTGAGTCACGGGGCGTGGGATAATAGTACTATATTAAAAGTTGTAAGTACTCTACGTTCATGAGACCCATGTTTGATGACTGATCATGGGTTTCTGAGACCAAAATACACATTTAAAATATATTGTTATCTCTGTCAATGGTAATCTCAGAAACCAACGATTAATAATGCAGTTTTACAGTCTGAAAAATATTATCTATATATATATATATAAAAGATAGTCGTGTTAGTTACACTATTTATAACTCAAGAACGGCTGAATCGATTTTACTGAAAATTGGTGGGCAGGTAGCTTAGAACCAGGAAACGGACATAGGATAATTTTTACTCCGTTTTCTATTTTTCATTTCGAGCGGACGGAGTCGCGGGTAAAAGCTAGTAAAGAATATATTTGTAGCTAAATATAATGGTAAAAGTTATAAAAAAAATCTACTTTGTCAAAGTTATTTTCAGTTTTGTTCTTATAGTAGTATATCATTGCATATTACATCATTTGACGTTTGGACGTTTCGCAAATTGCCTGTAATCAGTTCACAACGACATAGGACGCGTTTATTTAACTTTAATATATGTCCAAGGTCCTTTCAATACGCGATGAACGCACTAATAGTAACCATTCAATACTGTTTAAAATATAACCTTGTCGTCATAATTTTATTTTTGACATCTTTTGACATGTGCAAGAAAAGAATTATCGTAAAATAAAAAGAAAAAGGAAATATGATTACTAGGATTTTTTTTTTACCAAAAACATAAGAAAGCTTTTGTGTTATGTCACTAATTTTGAAAAGTTGCAATTTTGGTACCTGCAATTGCAAGCTCTAACTTTTTTTGGAATTCTTTATATAACAATAAACTTTTGCGTGTTCCAGTGGATTCCGCCACCGCCTCCAGAAAAGGTGCGTGATGCTGAAGAGCAAATCACCATCGACCTTGGAGATGAATATGAACAGGCTCTCACATCTGCCTCGCAGGAAGAGATCATTGATTTGGCTGGTGAGATACGACATTTCTTTTCATCATCAGCTCACTATAAGTCCCCACTGAGGGGCTCGGAGCCTATCCTAAATTAGAGGTGACTAGGTCATAGTCAACCACACTGGCCAATTGCCGGTTGAATTCACAAATATCATTGAATTTCTTCTCAGATATGAGCAAGTTGCATCACAATGTTTTCCTTCACCATACTAACGTCGGATAAATACATATGTAAATCGAAAACACATTGTAACTTAGCGGGATTCGAACCCATGACCTACAGATTGCAAGTCAAGTGCTTAACTCCTGAGCCACCGACGCTCTTTTACTGTTATTGAATTGTTAAGTGATCACTAAAGGTGCCATTCAGTGGAGATTTAGGATGAGTATCTATTAGTTTAGATTGTTTAAGCTAATGGAGCATTTTTTCTTAATCACTTTGTTTCAAATGACTGGTTTGTAATTTTTTTTAATGTTAATTGAAATATGCTCTGTATAATATTTGCAGCTATCCTCGGTTTCCATTCTATGATGAACCAGGATCAGTATCACGCTTCTTTACTGAACAAAGGTCAGCCTGTTGGACTCGGCTGGGACGGAATCACCAAAGCCACAAAGCCCAAGGTAATCTTACCATCAAACTGTACTAATAAATAAACAATATTGTCACACTCATAGTCATTAAGTTCTCCTTAGTTCACTTAGTGATCTTAATATATCTTTTTTTTTTTTTTTTAATAAGAGAAGGGGGCAAACGAGCGGCGCGAACACCGAAGTGATCATCGACGCCCATGGACATCCGCAACACTAGGAGAATTGCAGATGCGTTGCCGGCCTTTAAGAAAGAGATATGCTCGCTTCTTGAAGGACCCTAAGTCGTAGTGGTTTGGAAATACCGCCGAGGACAGACTATTCCACAACGCGGCCGTGCGCGGCAAGAAATTTCGCGAGAACCGCACTGTTGTGGAATGCCAGCCATCCAGATGGTATGGATGGTACCTGGCGGTCTGTCGGGTCGTCCGATGACGAAACTCGGCGGCAGGAATCGTTCCAAACAGTTCTTCGGAACACTCCCCGTGGTATAAACGATAAAAAATGCAGAGGGAACTAACGTCCCTCCGCAAGGCCAGAGTATCAAGCCGATCGGTAAGAGCTCGGTCGTTGACGATTCGAGTCGCTCTCCGTTGTATGCGGTCAAATGGAAGAAGCTGGTATTGGGGTGCTCCCGCCCAGAGGTGCGAGCAGTATTCCATGTGGGGCCGAACTTGCGCCTTGTACAGTTGTAGGCGGTGGCCCGGCTGGAAATACTGCTTCGCCCTACTGAGCACACCCAGCTTTTTGGAGGCCAGCTTGGCCTTGTCTTCCAAGTGACCGCGAAACTGAACGTCACTCGATATGTCAACGCCGAGAATACCGATACTGGCTGAGGCAACGAGGGGAGTGCCCTCAAAACGAAGATCTACGACAAAGGGTTGTTTTTTAGCGGTAATGGCGCATACTTGTGTCTTTTTGGGATTGAATTCAACGAGATTTCGTCGACCCCAATCCGAAACTTCACCCAGTAGGGTCTCCAGTTCAGACACAAGTTTGGTCCGGTTCTCATCGGCAGTAGCCCGAGAAACATTGGCACGGGCCGTGTATAGTGCGTCACACGTGCTATCGTCTGCATAACAATGAATGTTGCTGAATTGCAGCATGTCATTGATATGCAGAAGAAACAAGGTGGGCGACAGTACACAGCCCTGTGGGACACCAGCGTTGATTGGTTTCGGGTCAGAGCACGCACCGTCAACAACGACCTTGATGCTCCGACCCTCCAAGAAGCTAGAAATCCAGGCGCATAGTTTCTCGGGCAGCCCGTAGGAAGGCAACTTCGCAAGAAGTGCTTTGTGCCACACCCGATCAAAGGCTTTGGCCACGTCCAAACTAACCGCCAGGGCCTCCCCCTTGCCCTCGATAGCCTCCGACCATCGATGCGTGAGGTACGCGAGAAGATCACCAGCTGAGCGACGCTGACGGAACCCATACTGCCGATCGCTAATCAGCTGATGCTCCTCAAGGTACCTCATAAGCTGGCAATTGACGGTCGTTTCCATGACTTTTGAGAACAAAGGGGTAATGGCAATCGGCCTGTAGTTGGACGGATCCGAGCTATCGCCTTTCTTTGGGATCGGGTGGATTATGGCAGTCTTCCATGAATTCGGGACGATGCCTAAGGAGTAGAGGAACCGGAACAGGCGCGTTAAAACCGGTGCCAACTCAGGAGCGCAAGTCTTAAGCACGATGGGAGGAATTCCGTCAGGCCCACTCGACTTGTGGACGTCCAGAGAATGCAGCACTTTACGTACTGATCTCTGGCGAAACTGGATTTCGGACATGAAGGTGTCACCGCACGGGATATTCGGCGGTGAGCTACCTTTATCCTCCAGAGTCGAGTTCGACGCAAAAAGAGAGCCTAGAAGATCGGCCTTCTCTTTTGCGGTGTGGGCCAACGAGTCATCCCCCCTGCGCAAAGGTGGTAAAGATGGCTTACAAAAATTCCCCTGGACAGCCTTGGCGAGAGACCAGAACGCACGAGTTCCCGAAGGAAGTTTCACCAGTCTCTCACCAATGCTAGCCACGTGTTCCGACTTTGCCTTGGCAATAACTCTTTTGAAGGACCTGGAGGCGGAGTTGTACTTCTTTTTGAGCAAGCTGGTATTTACATCCCTAGCCGCTGACGCTTCAGCCCAGGCTCGGTAACAATCCTGCTTGTAGCGCGCTGCTAATTTGCAGGATCGACCATACCAGGGCCGAGAGCTGCCCCCGATAGGCACGACAGATGACGGAATAAATAGTTCCATCCCCTGAAGCACGACATCGGTGACAGAGTCGGCAACGGCATCGGGATCGTCCAGCTTGAAGCAAACTTGCTCCCATGGGTAGGATGCAAAAAAGGACCGCATCTCATCCCAGTCTGCTGACCTGTAGTGCCACACTCGGCGGAGGCCATTTGGCTTGAGCCGTGGGCGACGCGAGATAGGCACTGTTGTCCGGATCAGGCAGTGGTCCGACGACCCCAAGGGGGCGTCGACGGAAACCGAGTAGCTGTCTGGATGTGAGGTCAGCAGAAGGTCCAGCAGGGAAGGTGTATGATCTTCCACATCTGGTATTCGCGTTGGCGATGTAACCAGCTGCGTCAGATCATAGGACAAGGCAAAGTCATGGACAGATCTCCCCGCGTGATCGGTGGTTCGAGAGCCAAGCCATTCGGCATGGTGGGCATTAAAATCGCCAAGTACCACAATCTCGGCGGATGGGATCTGCTCCAGGACAGAATCTGTAGCCGTTTGGACTTGCTCCATGAGTCGGTCTATTTCGGCATTACCGCTATGGGACCTATAGAGGCACGCGTAGACTCGCGGATGGTCGTCGCTATCTACGCGCAGCCACAAAATGGATAGGTCCCTACCTTCAAGAAGGCTGAGGCGACGAGAGCAAACATCATCTCTGACGTACACGCACACCCCGGCCCGAGGCAAAAAAGAATGTTCCAATTTATATCCCGGGCAGGATAGATACGATGTGTCCGCCGGAGGAGATATCTGCGTCTCAGTAAGGAAAAGCAAGGCCGGTTTAGCCATCCGTAGGTGGTAATGGACGGCCTCCAAGTTAGAGTAGAGTCCCCTAATGTTACAGACGTCCACGGCGAACGTTTTAGGGGAAACCGCTGCGCGTTTCTTGCTTTTGCCCCGAGCTCCAGCAACGAGCGGAATGGTGCCCCCCCCAGAATACGCAGGGCGGCCCGCGCGCTTACGCCCAAACTCCAAGCGGGAGTTCAGGCGTAAACGCGCGGAGGGGGATTCTCCAATACCAGTGGTATCGGTACCCCCCAGGGGTATGTACTCTTCCAATCCGACTGCCATGCTGAGTGAAGGGGGGGGGGATTAGGCCTCCGGAACCACACTCATCAGACGAAACGCGGAATTTCTTCCACTTCACGTCAGTCTTCTGTGTGGTCGTGGTATTGCACCGGTCGACCCGGCCAATTCGTGCACCCAACAAATATTGTTGTTGCGGGATCTACCACTGTTAACTGATTGCAGCTGTTATACTCCTCTAATCAAATTTTCAATATAATTAAACAAAAAAAGGAACCCATATATGCATGCCTTTTTCCTCTCATAGGTCTTTATTATATGGTAAATGGATATTGTATAATGTTCCAGGTGTACCCAATGGACCCTCCCAATGACACTGACCCCGAGGAGACCATCAAGAGGGTACAGGAGAACGACCCCAAGCTCACAGATCTCAATTGGAATAATATTAAGGTATTTTTAAAGTTTATTTTAAACAAATCAATTTATATTTTCACTTGAATAACATGGGCCTTATAAGCAAATATTTAAATAGATAGCGAAATTTTAAGCAGTAATAATTTGGATATTTAATTAATTCCATTACTGTGGTAAATTTATTAAAACGTAGATGTTATAATGATGACTGATTAAGTTGATCGGTTTTAAAGCAGTATAAAGTACAGCGCCATCTTACGGCATGCATAGAAACTAACTCGAATTAGGTATCAATATATCGATACGTTCCAGAACAATCGGTTATAAGCATTATAAAGTACAGCGCCATCTTACGGTACGCGTGTAAACTAACACGAATTAGGTATTAACAATAGATCGATACATTCCAGAACATAAGCGACGAGAAGTTCGAGAAGCTTTTCGAAGGTTTGAAGAGTAACACTCACTTGGAGGTGCTTTGCCTCGTGAATGTTGGGCTGACGGACCGCACGGCGCAGCTGCTGGCTGACGCTCTGCGAGCCAACAGCACTCTCAGGGTCGTCAATGTCGAGACCAACTTCATCAGCCCGCCCGGTGTCGTGCAGCTCGTTGCCGCACTCCTCACCACCACCAGCGTCGAGGAGTTCCGCGCCTCCAACCAGGTACAACAATCCATTACGATGACTGATTGATAGATTGAGGAATTAATGACTCAAAATAATTTGTTGAATTTTGTATTATTTTTTTAAAAAATTCAAATAGTTGAGTAATGTCTTTAACTCCGTCCATTTAGTTGGCTCACCTAAGAAGTCTCTTAGTGTAGTTTTAGTATGAGCAATCTGCGTTAAGGAGTCACTTGCCAAGTTGACTTAAAAAAAAAAACCTCACTAGGTTACTAATTGTGGGCTTCTAAGATCAAATTCTCTTTGATAAACTAGGGATAACATGTTTTAAACGACGATTTCTGTCTCGGAAACCCACAGTAACTATCATACATTTACAACTTTACGAATAGATAAGAATATACAAATCCTGGCCAAATCAATCGACTTTTTTATTAAATCACTTTCTAATGTAAACAAACAAATTAGTTCCATATTTATCCGCAAAATGGCGAGGATTTTTACATTTCTGTTCAGATTATACATAGTTATATTTGTTATGTAGCGATCGCAAGTATTAGGGAACAAGATAGAGATGGAGATCACATCCCTGGTGGAGCAGAATCCAACGTTGCTGCGGCTCGGGTTGCATCTCGAGTACAGTGACGCACGTCATCGCGTCGCCAGCCATTTGCAGCGGAACATAGACAGAAGTGAGTACATTTTGTCTTAACTCTCCTCGTAACTCATGCTCTCCTGGTACTTTTATATACTACCAACAACTTTAGCGGCGGTTTTCACTGCTGAAATACATGTGTAACAACATAATATAGTCCAACAAGGATCTTATGACAGTTTTTTTTAAATTGACATCATTTAATTTTTTTTTTTAAATATTTCCTGGCCTGGATACTAGTCCTTTTGGCAAATCACTTAAATTTTTTTAAATATTTTCTGGCCTTAGATACTAGTCCTTTTGGCCGAAATTGAGCAAAAATTTTTCCAATATCTTCCGAAAGTCGTCAATGTTGCAACTCTTATGATGAAAATGGCAACATTAAACCGTGCAGTTGCCACTCTATTGTTCAAAGTATGACGATGTCAAAATGAAATTGTTATTTCACATATTTCTCAACTGCCATAAAATTCTTGTTGAATTATAACTATTTAGTCAAAGGGGATGGTAGAGATGACAATTATGTTTCAATGTTTCGGTAATGGAAATCCAAAGTTAGCCGGTTTATCTGCAGCAAGACGGGGAAGTAAGTAGACTACACTTTTGTTATGGTCTCCTGGTACTAGGTAATTGGTAAACTGTGTACTGCGCCAGTGAATACTTATATTTTGTTCTCCTGGTGCAAAAAATATTACGAAATTCGGTATGACCAAATTTAGTGGAGGTACTTCTGAGCGGGAGGTAAGTTTTATCTAGAAACCTCTTAGAATTTATGGAGTCCTGGTACTCTGGTATGGAAGTTATTTATCTTGGAGAAAGAAGTCTTATAGTATTATAAATGTGTGAATGTTTAGATGGATGGAAGGATGGATGGAAGGATGGATGGATGTTTCTTAGAAAGTATCTCCAGAACTGCTAAACAGATCTCGGTGAAATTTGATGTAGAAAATAGTCTAGAAAAACACATAGACTACTTATTAAGTTTTATATCTGCGCGCGGACGGAGTCACGGGCGACAGCTAGTATTATATAAATAATATTTTGGTAGTTATATGATGTAATTATTTTGTACTTTATTTATATAATTATGTATGAATTATTTCTTTCAGTTTATTTTGTATTTTATATTGTTCGTGCACGACATCTGTCAAACGCATATGTCATTTGGTGGAACATTGTCAGGTGTCGCAGTTCGTGTCCATTGATCGTGAACTTCATACATTATGTCGCATTGTACAGATGGCGCTATGCTACGCCGCAAAACAACGACGCGCCCTCTGCGGACATGCTAGTAAACAAAACATTTACTATGCCCTGTAGACCCCATCGCACTAGGGCCCTATGCGACGACGATCTGTCGAATAGTTTTATCGACTCCAATTTAATCGATACAGTCTCGATCATCACATCGATTATGGTCACTTCACCTGTTACATAAGCATGTATCACTCATAGTTATGATCACAACTAATCGAACTAGTCATGAACATTCATTACAATAAATCGCGACTCGAAACCGAATCGATAAGAAGCCGCGTCCATAGGGCCGTAACTCATCACCTCACTTGTTGTAACACAGCCGACGGCGGCGGTTTGAACATCCTCGCTTCATTACTAAACATCCGAAGACGATCAGAGAGCATCGAGAAAAAATCGATATCGGACATCGATCGTGACAATCGATACTGTCGGATCGATAACGGGTATCGATATTGTCAGATTGCCGAATGCAAAAGCGGCCTAGAGCATCGCTTAGCTTGCGGCTGCCGCGAAGCCGGCCGTCGGGCGTGGGCGTGGACGCCGACCTCCTCGTGACGCCGCCCAGCGTTGAAGAAAAAACGCCCACCAGAGAGCCGGCTAAGACTGTGATCACTGAAAACGTCCACGGCTCGATCGTGGTCGAAGCGAAAAGTCCGGACACAGATATCGGCTCGGGCTTACAGGAAGATAGATTCCCGTCCGCCGAGCTTAGCAATAACCCCGACCCCGCGTGAGTAGAGACGCAACTCACATGACCACGCGTGCTCCCCCTCCCCACACCCCATTTTACGTATTGACTATACAACTAACGTCATCTTGATCGACGAAAGTCAACTTTAATGCCATACTTATGCAGACGAATTTCGTTTGATCAAGGTCACTATTATACACGAGTACTCGATTGTGATTGTATGTTGTTCCATTGCAGTACGGAAAGACCTAACGCTGCGGCTTCAGTTCAGGTTCTTTAACAACCTGCAAAAAGGCGCGCGCAGCCAATAAGGCGTGCGTAAGGTCAGGCCCCAGTGGCAACTGTGTTAGCACGCGCCGATAACAATACTTCGCTTATGTCTTATGAGAGCTTACTTACAATGATTGAGTTTCATTACTCGCGTTAATATGGCTGCAGTTTTATACGGTTATAGCAGCTCAAATAATTTAGTCTTTATACACATTTTGTACCTGAAATTTATCTTTAAAAAAAACGTACAATTTGAGCTGTTGTAACTTTACATTTATATGGAAAGCATTTTCAAATTCTTAAAACTATTTCAAGATGATTAGTGCGTAGCATAATATATTAAGTAATAGTTACTCTGAGATCGATTCCCAGACAGTTGAGATAATATTAAGTTAAGAATAACACCTGCACCAAATCTTCTACATCTAGGGTTTTTGATCATTTACAATCAGCCTTGTTATTCGTATTTAGCCTTGTTGGCACACTAAAGTTTTAGTACATTTACATAGTTTAAAAACATATCATATGTTTAGTTTAAAAACAATCAATATAAAACTGCACCATAGACGCGTTTCTAAACTATGCATAATTTCTTACACAACACTAGTAACATTTTAACTCTACTTTTTAACACATTTCTCTATTACCTGTCTCTTAGTTGCTTGGACCTGTTATAAATTTAAAAATATTCTAACGTTAAACAATTTGATTTTAGCAGAGAGGCGAGCTTAGGACGAAATAATTTGTAGAAACGGCCAAAATAATGGGTAAAAATCTAGTTTCAATCGGCGTGAATGATGAAGGCCGTTTTTAAAATATTTTTGTTTTTCGAACATAACGGTTTTACGCAAAATCATAACATAATCGAGTTTTTTTTGCTTGATAAGCCTACAAATTGTGGAATATATTATAGGATATTTGTTTTACCATATTGTTTTTTTTACAATGACCAATGTGACTACAGAATACGCAAACCATAGACAAAAAATGTGTGTTTAAAAAAAACTAATTTACGCATGCCAGTGTGATTGTTAACTTGAATGAGAATGTTTAAAGCATTTGAGATTACTGTGGCATGGATAATTTGTTTATTTTATTTTCCTGTCCATTTGTGTGATTGAATCTATTGTTTACTTCTATGTCCAGTTTAACCTATAAAATTATATAACGGAATCAGTATTTGCTCTAAAAATATTTTTACCAAAAAGTTCTTAAATAATATAAATACGAAAAATTATTTCTTATAGTAAAAAATTAATTAAAACATGAAAAACAAAATAGCAAATATCATTCCGTTTGTGTTTACCTTTGCCTCTCTTTAAAAAAAAAACCCTTTACGACCTGTTTGTGTGTATGCATTGCAGTACGCCAGCAACGCCGGAGCCAGAACAGCGCTTAGAGTCCTGAACTACACGTGTGGTAGGTATCAACTTTGATTCTTTTTAAGCGCTTAAAGTGCTTGAGGTTGTCGTTTATAGAAATTTTGACACTAGTGTTGTACTGGTATAATTTATATCGGAATCTTTTTACCGGTAAATGTTACGTTTATTTTGTTTTCAAAATAATATTTTTAATAAAATGCAATTTGTTTATACTGTTAAATTACTGTCATAGAAATTAATTGAATGTCAACCGAGAGACATCATGAAACCAGAGGTAAAGGTAAGGGTTAAAACCCTTTTGCTAAAACCTGAGCCTTTCTTTAATTAACAAATACAACCCGTGATATTCCTTACATGTTAGTATTAATATTTGTGAACACTACCAAGTTACTGTATTTTTTAACTTTTGCCACTATTTTTTGTTACAATTTTAGTAAAATTTTCTAAAAAACGACAAACAGTTACATTAGAAGAATAGCTGTCGTATTTATTGTTAAAAATGATTCTTAATTTTATTTACATATATCATTGTGTATATTAAAAAACCATCGACATTGTTTTGAGAACCAAAAAAGTGAAAAAAAAATTGTATTTTTTTTCTCATCTTATCAACAGGCGGCCGTATTCGCCGCTTGAGTCAGTTCACCCGCAGCCCGAGCTGGGTGGTGGGCTGGATCCCGTGAGCCGCCGCACCAGATAGCACTCTGTCAAACTCTTTGTCACTGTGTAGTACACAACAACAACGCAGCCCCGACACGAACATACGCTTCGAAACACGTAATCCTAGGCCGAATTCTGACGAGAACTAGAAATAACCAGATTTGACTGCTTTGAACCGGTGCAGATGCTTAACATGCGTCTTATTTGTATTTATTTAAAAATGAAAGCAAATGCAACTTTTTAGAGATTTTTGTGCTTATTTAAACATTTATTTTTAATCGATTTCTTTTTTTAGGTGCTGTAAAAAAATTAATTTTTTTTTAATAAAAAAAATGTGGTGCAATTTCATTTTTTAACAGGACTGTTCTTCGTAGAATTTGGCTCTTAGATTCGACAATTTTTTTTTAAATAATCGTTAGTTTTTAGCATTTAAAATTTATATCGACTTTGCCTTTGGTGTCTTATTTTGAACTAGACAAAATGTAAGCTTAAGATGTTATAAAATTAAAGCTTCAACATCCTCAATAAGTTTAAACTCTAAAAATTGTTAATGTATTTTGTGATTTTTATAGATATTTTAGAATTTTTTAATGGTGACATAGGATTACTAAACAATGATTACACTAGATTTTTTTTTTTAAGTTTTACTACACAATTTCAAAGATCAGTTGACAGTTACAAATATGATTTACGATATGAATGGTATAAGGAAACGGAAATTGTGGTTTTATGTATAAAATTCTAGAAGAAAAAAAACCGATAATTTGATTTAACTAGTTGATGGCAGGCCCATCACTATTTGAAGTGGCTGTACGGTCACCGATACCTTTGTAATAAAAAAAAAATAATATCCACAGATAATATAATCGTTGTACGTAAAATCAAAATTTTTGTTTCCGTGTGTTTGTCGTACGTTTTATGATTAATTATTATTTTAGTGTGAGTCTAATGAATTCGTAATAATTTTAATATTAATTTGTAATATATGTTAGATGTAAACATTCCATTTATGCAAAACATGTTTTGTTTTTATGAACTAGAAAAGAATTGTTTAAAAATACATTTTAAAACAAAAATTTTCAACAGAAAAAAAATACTATTTGGCGATCGATGACGTCATTTTGACAAACAATATTTTTTATCGTCTTTCATTATATGACATGTTCTGCGTCAATGGAGTGTAAGTTTTACTTTTAATTTTCAATAAAGCACTAGGTTTTTTATTTTTTCAAATGCAATAATTTTAACCGGGAAGTTTATTCACCCGTTTTTTTTAATTTTTTTCTATTTTCCAAACCTTTTGCTTTTTTGAAATCAAAAAGAAATTATATTTGCTTATCTTTTAAAAGTATCTTTATGTATATTTGATAAAGAATACTGGAGGATCTTAGTATCCATAACATTGTGATAAACATCATGTTTTTCCATTAAAAAAAAAAAAAATACTTCGATTTTTTTTTTCATTTAGTTTCAACTTAAGAGAGATTATTTGTATATGAATTTAGATTTTTTAAATGTTTTATTTATGAAATCGAAGTTTATTTATGTCGTATACTTTAAATATATTTTAATTTATGTCAACTCGATATTCTGACGCATTTTGGTGTAACGAAATTTTTTTTTGACATTTATAGCCGGACTTATGTAGTTTGTGACAAAAATAAAAGTACATAAAGACAAGTATAGTTTTTTTTATTTATAATTCTCACATGAAAATTTTTAAATTTATATTACAAGTTTTTTTTTTATATATTTAACAATTTTAATTAAATAATTTTATAGACTCACTGATGCTCAAGTTCATTTTTTAAGGGTTGCTATTTTAACAACTTTTAAATATTGTGGAAGGAAAAATAATAATTAAAATATACTCTTGGAAAATAAAACTGAGATTTTTTTACATATTCAGAATTTTAGATTACAATTCTGTACATTAAGGATATCCACAATACCTTTTTTTAGCAGATCATCCATTGTGTGTTAAATGCACGTTTTGTGATATCTGAAAAGAAAAAAAAAAGCTTTACCTCTGAATATTTTATACCAGTTTTTCCTCGTTAGTTCAAATATGTTGCAAAAAAATAACTACGTATTAACATGAACACAAAATAACCATCTTATTGATTGAGTAAAAATTATAATCTAATATATAAAATTCTCGTGTCACAGTTTTCGTCACCGTACTCCTCCGAAACGGCTTGACCGATTCTCATGAAATTTTGTGAGCATATTCAGTAGGTCTGAGAATCGGACAACATCTATTTTTCATAACCCCCCCCCTCATTTTTTAACTGCGCGCGGACGGAGTCGCGGGCGACAGCTAGTATTTTTATACAAATAAAATACTAATTACCTTACAAGAAGCAATTTATCAACGGTTGGCAATCTGCGGATGCATTCTTTCTAAAGAAACCTAGATTGCAAACACACCCGGGAGCGCAGCTGAACAGATTTTCACAGATAACTGGCTTAGAGATCGCGTCGCATGTGTCTACTGTGCAATTACTCTTACATGGCACGAATGATTCATTTGGCCCCGTACAATCTGATGGTGAAGACTGTTGTAACGTAAGGACTACGTATAACAACGTAACTACACCAACTAGGATAAGTTTCATTTTGTACGTATTCTTTTCAACTTACTGAATAGTTTGTGACAAAATGAAATTGACTTAACTTTATATTAGAACCGCTTATCTTATATAATTAATTTTAGTGATATAATTGAAGTTATCGGGTGAGTTTATAAATGGTATTCTATTGATTGTGTCGTCTAATTGATTTCTATCCTTCGTTGAAATATTGGATCGTTTAATTCTTTATCATTGTTTTAAAAATACAATTATTTATTTTATCACACTTCAACTTGAAACGGAACAAAATGTTGCGGTGTTACGACAGATCTTATGCTCAGTTTGCTAAATGTTGCCGCCTTGTCTTTGACATTTATACGGCTAACGTCTCCGTCGATTATTTTTCGATGGGCTATGAGCATTAGCACTTTTATTTTATGCCGCCCTCTCGTTCCCCCTAACATATTTTTGGTCAGGGACCTGGGGTGAGGGTTTTTCTTTATTATATATTTAATATCACAATATTATTGCTATGTCTAGGTTAAAAAAATTACATAAAATAAAATTATTAAAACTATGTACAATTTAAGATAACCAATAATCAGCATAAAATTAAAACTAGTTTAAAATTACAGTAAAAGCATTAACACTTTACGGCGAAATTTCGTTAGTCGATTACTCAGTTGTTATAAAGCATGCGTAATGCGAGAGATTTCGTGTTCATAGCGCCATAGCTCGCACATGTGAGAACCGTTTTTATTTGTTGTTAACGCCCGCATGCGTTGGGCGATAGTCCTTAATTTTCCTAGAATTCCCGCACGTTGCTTGCTTTACAGTGACCGATCGTTTTCATTAGTCGTTTGCCGTTTTTTTTATGACAGCTGACAATTTTGCCTTCTATCAATAGGGATAGACATGATAACCAAATAAAGGCTTAAAGGTGCTCAATAAGCACATTTGTACATTCTTGAAAGCTCAATTTCTTTTACGTTCTTTTTTTTGGCGACAGGTTTTAAAAGTGAGCAGTACTGCCCTGCATTATGTGTGCTATTGCTATCTCAAGGAGCTTTAGAAACTTCAAGTAACATTGAACGACCTAAAAGATAGTCTGTGGGCGGTATATTTCCTATTTATAATTTAATTTGTTGGATTCAACGATCATGATGATTGTGCGATTGTCTGTTATTTAGTCCAACTTAAAACATAGCTTTTATGTTGATCTTAGCATTATTAGTGTATGTTTTAACATTGATTTTATACTACCGCTGTGAAGTCGAGAGGCGTCACTAGTAATATATTTTCTATCTACCCTTTAAATTAATCGCTTATTACCAACGTTGAACGAAACGATTTTAATCTTTTATATAAAAAAACAAGTATTTTAATTGTACACAGTATGACGTTATTCTTCGGTTTTTTTACTGTTCATTTAAAATAATACAAAATATTCAACAGAATTAAATTTTATTAATAAATCGTAATTTACATATTTTACATACAATTAGGTGAACATTAAACTTGTTTTCTGCAGTAAAATGGTACATTTATTTTCATTTGACGGGAGATTCCACTTTCAGCGTCTGAAACAAGGTTTAAAGTATATTATTAGTTGATTAGTCAGTTTGCATTTTCCTCAGAATATCATCGGAGGTATTATAAGATTAACATTGTAGCTATTTGCGTGCGCACCTCTATGTAGGTGCCCATTACGCAAGGCCAAACATGTCTACCAGTCCAGGCTCTATTCCATTTACGTCCCACGGATACTGTTGTAGTGTCTCTCGTTCTTTATTTCCAGCTTCATATAGCTTGCATAGCACTGAACATTAGTGTGTTACAATAATAATACTTACGCAAATTAAAACAAGCATTCAAGTACAGGTTTGCATGGCCCTGACTCGTTCTTCCTCGCAAAGCCGATCTCGCAGACGCAGCCGGGTGCACACGGTATCACTTTAAGGCAGGACACTGGTCGTCCGACGTATGCACACGTATCTTTTATACAATCGCTTTTGCAAGGAATCCATTTCTCGTGTTTACCAGAACAGAAGAGTTTCTGTAGAAACTGCGACGAGTTTGCGAACAACAAGCACACAATCAATAAAGATAGGATCGATTTCATCTTTGCTGTTTGCTGTACTAAACATTGTATTCCCTTTTTATACGTTGGATATTTTAACAGTAGATTTATCAAGTAAGAAGCTTATCACATTTAATTATTTAACAAGATAACTTAAGAAAGTTGTTGCCAACTATAGTAATAGATAAATACTTGGCTAGAACATCATTAATGTTCTTAGTTTGCTCTAGTCAGGTAGTACAAATTGTTTCAACAGAATTTAGTTTTCACTACATTTTCCAGAGACTTATTTGCAGCAGAGTAGTTGTTTGATTTTAATTTATTTATCGTTGGTTTTCGAGATCAGAATCCATGTGCAAAACGTATTTATATCTCTGTTTTATTCAAAACTAGCTTTTACCCGCGAATTCGTCAGCGTGGAATAAAAAAAATGCGCAAAAGATAAAAAAGTTCCTATGTCCGTCTCCTAGTTCTAAGCTACCTTCCCATCAATTTTCAGCTAAATCAGTTCGACCGATTTTGAGTTATAAATAGTGTAACTAACACGATAGATAATGAGAGGGATGACGATATGTTTTACGAGATTTTGATCTTAGAAACCTACGATTAGTAAGGTGGTCATAAATTTATAAACTCTAGTATTCCAACGTATAGCATGGTAAGTAACATATTCGACATCAGATAATACTTAATAGGAGGTTAAAAATAAAAATCGTTTATAAGCTTTATTTTTTATTTATTTTTGTAACTAATAATATTGACGCTAAGAAAGATTGGCAGTAACATTAGTTTAATAAAAATCCAGAATAACAATATAAAAATTAAATTCGTAATCAGATAGTACTAGGACATCTACACATTTTATTTATATAAATAGGAAAGATAGATACGCACTGTTTTCATATCAAATACAGTAGGTAATTATTCATTTTGTCTCCTCGAATATTAATACAGTAGAATCTGGATAGCGAGAAATTTCTATAAGCGAGATAGTCATTATTTGATCCAGATGGATGACCTCTATAAGCGTTAATATCACGGTACCTTAGACTCTCATTTATCCAGGTTCGAATGTAATCTATGTGCACACTAATTTGCAAATCAAGTGTATAGAAAAAAAGCTTATTTATTTTATTATCTACAGTTAAATATAAGTCGCAAGATGATAGAGCTAATCTTTCAACCTACACTACAATGTTCCCCTATTATCAGGCTTGGCATAGACTAAGTATTATAAATATTGAATCATATGTGCGAATATTGTTGCATCTGAATTGCACTAAAGATAAATAAGTTAGGGTGTGCTTTATAAATTTGTTTAACGTCAAGTAAGTTTTTTTCCAAGTATACTGCTACAATAAGGATTAACAGTTTACTTGAAAAAATCTAATGAAAGGTAAGTAAATTTCAGCTATTGGAATGGAATTTATAAAAGTGTAAAATAGTCGCCTATTGTACTTTATATTTACTTTCTAAAACTAGCTTTAATTTTTATTATTCATGCACTAAATCTAGTTCGCATGCATATTTAAAAATTAGCTTGTAGAGATTATGTAAACATGTATTTTGTTTGGTAATTTACCATGCACTGATATGGTTAACGGCAGTTTTATGTTTTTAGTCTATGACCATTTAGACATTACACCAAGATGGCAACATTACAACATTTGACTTTAGTCTTTGGATTTTTTTCCTGCATATGCATGAGGTTTTTAAAATTTTTTTTGTATTATGTACCACTTATTGGTCCTTATAACTAGATTTTACTAAATTCAGTTTAGTTTTATTGTCATTTTTTTTTGGAAGACATGCTGAAAAATAATAATAAAACAACAAAAAAGCAAAATTGTTACAAAAAAAATGTATATATTTTTCATTAACAAAACAATAGTTGGAAAAACAAAAAATGTAGATTAAAAATCTTTGAAAATAATACACATCGTTAGAAAATAACTGAAACAAAATGTTAATTTGTACGAAATGGTATTAAAAAAAGCGATTTTTTAGTTATATTTTTATATGGTAATATTTTACTTAAGAAATTTGCTAAAATATGACTCAAGAATACTTTAGTCTATGTATTATTTATAATAATTAATTAAATGCAAAGTAAAAAATATTGTGACCAGAATAAAACGTCAAATGCCACCAAAAAGATACATACAATAAATTGGTAACGATTTACTTTTTCATAATTAATAAAGCAAGCTAAAAGAAACGTATAAGTACTTTAAATTAGTTTTTGTTATTATGTCGATTAAAAAAATAATAAAAAATAAAAAGTTATCAAAAAAAAATTTTCTTTAATTCCTTAACATTTTTATTTTTTCGATGTAATTCTTTTAGATTAAACAAAACTACATATTTAATAATACATAAAAATTAGAGATCTTGATTATTTAAATCAAAAATTTTACGATATCGTCTAAGATTAAAAAATGGCCGAATCTAAAAAGCGTAAACAAAATTTAATTGTATAATATAAAATAATTAGTCACTTGGACAGATTATAAAGCAATAAATACTCGATACACCCGAACGCAATAACACGTTTCGTTTCCATGACGTCATGAACATCATGTGTTGTGCAAACAAGTTTTTGTGATGACATAATCTATGGTTTATTCCAATTTAAGACCTAAATTTTGTAAAGCAAACGAATCTTTTACAAAATCGATAATTTTACAATCTCTATGTTTCAAATTGGAATAGACTATAAAAAAAAAGAAAAAAAAGCAAATTCCACTCAAACCTTACGTTATTGTGAACTCATAAATATATGTAAGCATTTTCATAAAAGCATTTATAAGTACATAACAATAATTTACTAATTTAAGTAACAACACATCTAACTAAAGCAAATTAAGCCTTATTTTTAAAACTAATAACTCAGAGTTAATAAATTGTGAACGTAGAATACCACTATTAAATATGTTTTACAAACGTTCCATTACCAACGTAACACACAACTGTCAGATTCAAAATCTGACAACTCAACAGTGTTGCCAACGTAAAAGATAACTGTCAAAGTCTATTCCTCAGTGTAGCCAACAGACTTCTTGTCCCGCCGCCAACTGAGCAGCTCGTCGAGCAGGGCCTCTAGTAATGGGTTCCCTCCCAACCTTGCGACCTGAACACATCGCAATCTTACTAATAATATAAATATAAAAGTTTGGATGAAATTTGGCATATACCGTTGACTCTCGTTAATTCTCTTAAAATGTTACGAATTATCGAGTGAAATATCGAAATGTTCGAAATTTGTGAGAGAAAATAAATAAAACTTCGAATTATTACGCGTTAATCAATTATTATTTATTAACTGCTACCAACATAACAAAAACAAATGCTCGTTTTTGTTATGATTAAAACGCGTCGTTTTTTTTATATAGAAATGATTTTTTTGTTCGAATTACCAAGTGCATAAAATGGTATTGATTTAGTTCTAAATATAAAGAGATTTTGTTGGGAACTCGTGATAACTTTGATTTATAAGGAGGTTCGAATTATTGCAGATTTGAATTAACTTGAGTCGACTGTATATACAACAAAATCTAAAAGAACACAGGTTACAACATCAGTTTTTTTTCAATTCTGAACAAACAGAGTCGCGGCTAACTTATAGCGACTATATAAATATTTGGCAATAGTTGAGATGAGAGCAATATTTCCAATCAAATAGAAAGATCATGCTCGAAGGACCAATAAATTAAATTCTTAATTATAATGTTGGGCACATTTGTAAAAAAATGGTCTATTGAAGTTAACACGTCCAATGTCACGACAAATCACGTACTAAAATGAAATACCAAGATGAAACGGTAGCATTTAAAGTGTTAGTATACCTCAGCCCTGGCGTCAGCATCCAGCGCCTGGAGCGCATCTCTGGTGTACTGGAAGCTGCCGAGCCGCTCCAGCAGAGACACACAGTACCGCTTCACCTCCACATCCCGCGTGCGCTGGCGCAGGATGTCTGCACTACTGGCTAAGGGCTTACATTGTGACTTAGCAAGTGACTGAATCAAATATTTTCATTTTTTTTGACATCGCCTATTAACCTGTTACACAATTATATATTGCGACTTTTACCCGCGACTCCGTCCGCGCGGAATAAAAAATAGAAAACGGGGTAAAAATTATCCTATGTCCGTTTCCTGGTTCTAAGCTACCTGCCCAACAATTTTCAACTAAATCAGTTCGACCAATCTTGAGTTATAAATAGTGTAACTAACACGACTTTCTTTTATATATATAGATGAGGTCTTGCCCAAAGAGGCGCTGCTATCGTATTGAGTTTTGACAAAGAATATATCAAACCTATTTAGGCACAAAAATGACACAAGTCACAACAAGACAAATACAGTCTTTTTGGGATTTTATGACAATTTTTTGACAGGAAGTAGTAAGCCATTGTATAGACCGATATTGATGTCTAACTCGGTGGACATAAGTAAAACTAATTTATAGCCCACTAGCGCCCTCCTGCAAATATCACATGTCTCAAAATTCATACTCCTACTTTCATGTCATGTTTTTAATGCAATTTACTGGGCCCATGTAAGTTTAACTATATTTTCTGACTTAAATAACCGCAATAGCAACGCTTCTCTCGTTGGGTGAGATATTCTGTTTGACTATAAGTTTAAGTAATGGCCACCGTCGTCGCGGTCGAGAGCGTCGGTGGCTCAGGGGTTAAACACTTGACTTGCAATCTGCAGGTCCTGGGTTCGAATCCCGCCATGTACCAATGTGTTTTTCGATTTTCGATTTACATATGTACATTTATCCGACGTTCTTACGGTGAAGGAAAACATCTTGAAACCTGCAAATATCTGAAAATAAATTCAATTATATGTGTGAAGTCAACCCGCACTGGACCAGCGTGGCTGACTATGACCTAGTCACCCCTAACTTGAGGGGACGTATAGTGAGCTGATGATGATGAATGGCCACCCGGTCGATTAAGTTAGTTAGACTATAACGCGTAACAAGTAACGTTTATCAAAGGATACGTAGCACTTGGTTGTCTGCATGTTGTGTGCGGATTGCGTGCACGATGGGGAAACTGAACTTGCCCTCAGTGAGATCCTCGCAGTAACTCTTGTTCTCTGAGTACTACACATAGTGTTATTAGTAAAAAATATGCTAAAATAACAAACATATATCTTCTTGGGTTCAATAAATATATCTGAAGAAATATACTTATCTAGTTGCTGGAAAATAATAGTTAAAAATCATACAATTTACAGAAGGATTTTTATAAACTTTAAAAAAATCTAGATTTAGATAATTAAAACAAAGATGGGATTAAAAACACGTTTAGACAAGTTACATTTGCAACATTTTAATAATGGAAACCTATACATATTATTAAAATTGAAGTGTCTGTAATATTGTGGAAAATAAACACATTTCGTTATTCGTAAAAAAACACAAACGAAGTTCGCGGGCGACAGCTAGTGTTAAATAAACTGAATTAAAAAAAATACATTACAACAGTTACCTCTTGTAAGCAGAGGTTGCAGTAGTCATCTCTGATCTGGAAGTAAAGACCGAGGATGGAGGAGAGCCGGCTGAAGTCAGACTTGTTCTCACTGAACAGTTGCATCAGCCGGATGGCCAACATGAATAGACCTCCCGTTTCTGACAACAAACCACGTAATTGAAGCCTTTGATAAACTGGTTTGTATTGTTGTAATGTGATGACGTCATAACTCCGTGTGAACAGTGTAGAAAAACAATTTAGAATAAAAATAACTAAATTTTTTACTGCAAATTAGAATGGATTGCATTTTAAAATATATCGCAATCTTAGACTGCTTTTCCACTAAGCGACTATCCTTAAAAGATGTACCCCACCTTTCAACCCGTTGATACCTAAAATTTTGTTTTTAACAACGTTTCACGTGAAATTACGAGGCATCATAAACTTTTGTACTAACTCTTGATTGTCATCTGCTTGTATTCATCCTCAGAGGGGCAGTGGAAGTTGTCCCGCCAGTAGATCTCCATACCCTGGCCGCGGTGCAGCTGCAGCAGCTGCTCCGTGTACACCGCCGTCGCCTGTAACAACAATGTTACACAGCTTTTCCACTAGCGCGACAGAAGTACCTCGTAAGTGTAATTTTCAATAGCACGACCGTGACTTCCTATAGAAATGTCAGTCGGCAGCCAGTCTTGCAGACTAGTCGCACTACTGGAGTTGGCTTAAAACCTTTTTTAATTTAACTGTCGAATTTCTAATATTCAATTGGTAATTTTTAAAATTAGTGCATTCAAAGAAACTATTACAGCTTGCATACTCTACCTCTCGTACAGATTATAAAGTAAATAATTCAAGTTATAAATTAATTCAGAACGGATTAACTCAGTGACGGCACCGACTAGTTTCGGACCCGTCATAGGTCCATTTTCAGGACGATTGTTTTGATATCACGTCTCGCACCAGTGCACCGCCGTATTAGTGATCGGTCCGAAACTAATCGGTGCCGTCACTGGAAGATCATACGTGAGTTAAGCCGTTATTATAATGTGTCACGACAGTTTTAACAATTTAATACTTTTATATTTATGTTTACATTTTGTTTAACCACAATAGGTACATAACATAGTCATGAATGTACAACACAATAAAACGGACACATTGATACAAGCAACTTGTTCCAATTATTTGATGCACAATAAACGATGACTCAATTCGCTTTGTTCAAATTCAAACACGTACTAATACTATGGAATGCAATCTATTGTCTAAACGTCAGTCTTTAGCATTTAGATAGTTAACTTAATATTACTAAAACTGTATTAAATTTTATAAATATTTTTCCTTTTGCCATCTTCAAATTCCTCAACCAGCGCAGGAGCAGTTTAGTCTGTCCCTCCTTCGCTGAGGTGGCTCGTTTTTGCCACACTATTGTACCAAGTTTTTGCGTGTGTTTTTTTGTGTTATATTCTTTATGTGGCAATGCTAACTAAACTATAGGACCCTTTTGGCATTACACATGGCAGTTGCGATCACAGTGCAAATGGTACAAACATTACTCATATAAATAGTCGCGCTAGTGGAAAAGGGATCTAAGAGCTCTACTGTTTAACTAACGTATAACATGAACTAATTTAACAAACAAGAATCCACGAAATCCCTTCCCAAGAAATAACCCCGTTCCCCTCCCCATCCTTTCCTTATTAAACCACCTCTTTCCTTATCTTTCCTAAAAATTGTACTCAACTTTATATTATTTCCAAACCAAACCGCACTGGACCAGCGTCGTTAAGTACCCTAACTTGCGTAAGCTAATAGCCCGTCGTATAATTAGTTCACTTACTTGTGGATGTCCTAATTCTAATGTCTTCTCGAGTGCTATGATCATTGCGTAGTTTGCAGCATTAATAGTACTCGCTATACCGTAGATAGAGTGCGCCACTGGAATACCTCGGCGAAGGATTGAGTTGTCTTGGATGTCATCCACACTGGGAACAATAAAAATATTACCACGTAACTATTTAGCTATTTTTCAAAAATATTAGTAGATTATTTTTTATATCTTATCTTAATAATATTATAAACTATCTTTTACCCGCGACTCCGTCCGCGCGGAATAAAAAATAGAAAACGTGGTAAAAATTCTCCTATGTCCGTTTCCTGGTTCTAAGCTACCTGCCCGCAAATTTTCAGTCAAATCGATTCAGCCGTTCTTGAGTTATAAATGGTGTAACTAACACAACTTTCTTTTATATATATAGATACTAGCTTTTACCCGCGACTCCGTCCGCGCGGAATAAAAAATAGAAAACGGGGTAAAAACTATCCTATGTCCTTTTCCTGGTTCTAAGCTACCTGCCCACCAATTTTCAGTCAAATCAATTCAGCCGTTCTTAAGTTATAAATAGTGCAACTAACACGACTTTCTTTTATATATATAGATAGATCCATCCATCCATCCATTCATCCTCGTTACACCCACTGCTGGGCATAGGCCTCCCCCAGAGATCGCCACAATGGTGGCCATCATCCCCCCCTTGTAGATAGATAAATAGCGAATATTTGGATGGATGGATATTTGTTTGATGGTATCTCAAGAACGGTTGCATGGATATAGCTGAAATTTGGCATATATATAGAACATAGTCTGGAAGAACACAAAGGCTCCTAATATATTTTTTTTTAATTCCGCGCGGACGAAGTCTCGGGCGACATGAAAGTTAAAATATAGAAGAGCCGGCAACAGTTAATATCTTACAATGGCAATTTTAATTAACATAGCCATTAACACTGTATTGTGTTAATTAATTGTGACTCAAAGTGTAATTCTGAAAAAAGGCCATCTTAATTAAAGTAGTGATGTGTAAAAAATATATCGACATTTTATCTAAGAGCAATATATCGTTAATGTTGTTTACGTGTTACTGAACCAATGAAGTGCTTTAATTATGCAACTATATACAATGAACATATAATTATTTATATATTCAAGATAACATTGACTTGATGAAACGCCTTGACAAAGCCATCTTGTTAAAAGCCTTCACTGTACGCATAGGCATAAAAATCTTTTAAAAAAAAAAAACATGTTTTTTCCTCCTTTTTTGTAGTCGGTTAAAAGAAGTCCAAACGTACTTCCTTGGAATACATAATGAATTTCGAACATAATATTAGAATAGTAAAAATATCGATATCGACTTTTTTCATGTGAAAGCATTGTCACAACTCTCCTTGTTCCTCGATTACACTTTACCAATTGATCTTTAGTCACCTCGAATGCACTTTTTTGCGTCTGCTTATGTTTTTTTATATCCATCAAGTGTATAAAATATTAATTACTCATAAAAAATAATGACGTACTGTAAAACTAATAATAGCATAGTTAGGTTTATAACAAAGATAATGAAGCAATATTATTAAAAAATATATAAAAATGCATAGGTATCAAAATGTCACGGCCTTACGCCTTATATCTGCTTACAATAATTATAGTGATAACTTTTAACCGTAGGTTTCTGAGATCAAAATTTCCGTTTAAAACATATTGTGGTGTTTGTTTTGTAAAAGATGATGACAGATATAACGAAGAGATTTTGGTTTCGGACTGCTAAAGATACTTTGATAAGGCATTCATAAAAAATAACCAATGGAAACTGGAACATAGATTGTTATCTCTGTTGACACTGAATGGAATGAAAGCTATGAAAGTTTCTTTTTAATTCTGTTGTACACAACAACAAAAGAGCATTATGTTAATAAGTAGATAACATAACAAATGATGTTGTTTGCGGCACATTTCTTCAGATTTGTGTCAATCCAATATTGCCAGCCGCATTAAATTATACACCTTCATACCTTACGTAAGATTCTTTTCTTTTCGGTTGCTACGTCTAACATTGACGTTATATAGTTTAGGCCCTTCGTACACAACACAACGAAAATATTCGAAACCTATTTCATAGATAGTACATAGCGCACATCGCCAAAGCTTGTCACTTGCAACCTGTTTCGTTGTACATTTTTAAGATGGCGGAGCAAATTTTACCGGTGATAAGTAGTAGCTATGCCTGTACTGACCGAATAGGCGTCAACGAACTCGTATCAACGATTCAACTTCGTGTGTATGGAGCACGCGCAACGCGAATCCCGCGACGCCATATAATATTAGTTTCGACAAATTTACGTTGCACTTTGTACGAAGGGTCAAAGACTGCCTACGAATCTAAGAACTAAGACTACGAGTTTAAGAAAATCCAAATAGTTCTAAATTAATTTTATTCAATTTATTTTCTAGTCATTTGTTATTGAATTTATATGATAGCTTTAACATATAATAGAGAGATCATAAACACTTGAAAAAACTATAAAGGTCTCGTGCCATTCCAAATTGATAAAAAAACGGCCATATTTTTACACAATTTAATCTATATATATCTATATATATAAAATAAAGTTGTGTTAGTTACACCATTTATAACTCAAGAACGGCTGAATCGATTTGACTGAAAATTGGTGGGCAGGTAGCTTAGAACCAGGAAACGGACATAGGATAATTTTTACCCCGTTTTCTATTTTTTTTTCATTTCGCGCGGACGGAGTCGCGGGAAAAAGCTAGTTTAATATGTATCTGACTGAAAGAATTGTTTTGCTCGATTATGTGAATATGTCTGATCTAATGCGAATTCCTAGATACTTGAGTCTAAACATCTTGATCGACTTTGAAGAGTGTGGTGTCAATTGATACGGGTTTTGTTCGTATTATGTCTACAGGCCGTGGAGTTTAACTATAAACGAAAAAAAATCACTATTACCCTAGCACCTACTTACGCAGTAGGTCTTTTTCGAATTAACTATTGTTTGTTTCGTTTTGTAATAGTTTTTATATATTTAACTATAAAATTGTGTGGCAATAGAATTTCAATGCCAGACTTCTGACACATTAAATGAAAAATAACGGCATTTTTATGGGTTTTACAAAAATGTGCAATGGCAATTGAAGTAAGCTTGCCACAACCTTGCCATTTATTACGCAACCATAGGTTATATCAAACCGAATTAAGTATTATGTTTTAATATTTGACTTATTCATTCTTCTTTTACAATGGCGGTCCTTTTTGATTTCGCCAAAATCCATTTCATAGAGCTTGGTGAAATATTTAACTTAGATACCTTCGAAAGAATGAATCGTCTAACACTCAACTAGTCCAAACCATTCTTGTAAACGAAGAATTCTACTACCGTGATACAATGTTCTGTAAAAGTGCGTCGCCAGTTGTAACCCACCCTAACATAAACCGGTATTGTTATCGAGCAAAATATAAGATTGAAGAAGATAGAAGAGAGATAGAAGAAGTAAGATTACAAGTCTCGAGCTCTGAGTCGAGTCATGGTTATCTGAAAGCACTTAACTACTAGGTGGGTGATTTGCAGTTAGATGGAAGCATCAATTTACTACGTTCCAATACCTAAACTGTGTTTTGTATTGTCTCATTTAATTGCAACCTATCATAAAAATCGAATGGCACAATAAAAACTCACAGGAGACTGGAATTATGCAGCATCTGGACGATCTCGCCAATAGCTCGCAGTTTGTCGTCACTCACTCGTAACCAATAGTTGAAAGCTAAGGATAACTTCTTGCGGATCTGTTTGCCTGGTACTTGCAGGATGTATGTGTACGGCATCAGGATTTTCTGCACAAAGAAATAATTAAATAAGTGTCGTTATTATTAAGTACACTTCGGTTATAGTACTAACGAAGTATAAGCTAACATTCGCCATTCATTTCAAGTAAAATCTATAGAAAAATCACTGTATACTTCGGATGACTAAATAAAACATTCAGTTCTAGACAATATAACCTTCCATTATAGCTATAGCTAGTAGAATAGACAAAGTATGTTAGAATTTATATGAAAAATACGTGATATATCGAAAGATTTTGTAATTTGCTTACATTTTTGACTTATCGATTAGCGACTTCGCTTATCGAATGTTACTAGCATCCCAGGTCAGAACTTTAAACCTTTCTAATTGCAATGCGTAATTTTTCAACACCTGAACAAGTTCATAATTCAAAACATATAATTCTGCTCCTACTAGAAAAAAAATATTACAAAAATACGTTTTTGTAAATATGTTGTTTACATAAATTAATGATTAGCAAATGTTGAATTTGTTTTCAAAATATGATTAAAAATGATTGCATAGTATACATAAAAAGAAATATTAATGTGTTCGTTTGTACGCGGCCTATATTCCCGGTACAT
Organism: Papilio machaon; assembly: GCF_912999745.1. Lineage (NCBI taxonomy): Eukaryota > Metazoa > Arthropoda > Insecta > Lepidoptera > Papilionidae > Papilio > Papilio machaon. The sequence goes on along the minus strand of NC_059993.1, from coordinate 1,591,522 downwards.
TGTTCTCAATCTAGGGCTCTAGGGCATCCGGGATTGTCTTTTGAATTACGACGAAGCTTTAATACTAGCGCATTCTTACCATGTGTTTGCAATGACGAAATATTTCCATGAAACATTTTGAGAAAACATTAATTTTTATGATGAAATTAGCTTTTACCCGCGACTCCGTCCGCGCGGAATAAAAAATAGAAAACGGGATAAAAATTTGCTATGTCCGTTTCATGGTTCTAAGCTACCTGCCCACCAATTTTCAGTCAAATCGATTCAGCCGTTCTTGAGTTATAAATAGTGTAACTAACACGACTTTCTTTTATATATATAGATGAAAAATATATTTTTATCAATTAATCAATTCGTAAATAAGAATTTTTACGTAGCTAACAATAATTAGTATGTCACCGAAGAATTGCGATTTTGTGAGTTTACAATCTCACTAGTAATTTAACTAACAGTCTCATTTATCACGTATTTTCGAAATATTTTTATTAAAGCATATTGTTATTTTTTTATTTAGTAACAAACAAAAAAGAGAGATGAAAATATGTCTATTTTGAATAATAAATAAACCACTGATTGACCATAATCTTACGAACCATCCATGTTATATTGTTATGTAATTGTAAGATGGTACATGAAAATTCAACCAACGCGGACCAGCATGGTTGACTATGGTCTAGTCACAACTAACTTAGCGTAGGCTCTGAGCTCCTCGGTGGAGGTATATACTGAGCTGATAATGATGACATGAAAATTTACTTTTGCCATTACTCATAGTGTGCATTTCTGTTTTCATTATTTATGTTGTTACTTTTCTTGGTTATATCTCTTGGGAATCCTAGGTTACAAAGTAAGCTGTAGCTTTTGTGAGGTTCGGTCTAATCCACCACCTCTGAATATGTTGTTATAAATTTCGTCATGTAAGGGTATCACTTTGAAATGGAATAAAATTTCATGTTTTTTTTAAAGTATTTGTTTTTCTGCCAAAAAATAAATGTGTATAAAGTTTTTAAAGTGGTTATTGCATATTAAAATACAATCTTTTGTTAATAAACTTGTAACAATTATTTTGTTGTGAGTAATAAAAATATCTCATTTATCAGCAATATATGAGAAAATAAAGAATCATTTTAAAATTAAATTTAATCATACTTTTTAATAACGACATTCAATAATTATACTAAGCTTCTAAGTAAACATGGATTAATGTTATCAATAAATAAACATAGCCCAAAATGACAAGGTTTTAAAGGAAGCACATGATATAAAAGACACAAAACCTTTATTTCTATAAAAATTATTAAAAAATAATAAATATTAATTAATTTAATCGAATTTCACCATAGATTACACATAAATATTAAAAGGATTTAAAAAATTCTTACCTCGTCTTGAGACTTATCACCTGTTTTAGTAAAAGCTTCCGACATGGTACAATAAATTTTCTTAACAGGTCCGGCGTGTTTGAAAATCAAGAGTAATCTCTGAAAAATTGATTTTCCGCTTTTATTCAGTGCGGCGGCGCTTATATTAATCCGCAATGCGTGACAAACTGACATTGACAGTAACCGGTGACAGCAGGTAGCATTAACATTTTTGACAGTTGACATTTTTCTATAATAGTAGCGAAAAGCCACAACTTCATTAAAAGACTGGAAAGTTTAAAGCTGTATATTAAGCTGCATTTATTATGTTTTGGGAAAATATACATAAATTTTCATTTTCTTTGTTATCATATTTGCGGTTTTCCCCTAGACTAATAATTAACAACTTATTATAAAATAAACCAACAATAAAATTCTGAAGAGACAGGTTCATACTCTTTGATTTGACAGGTTGTCTAATTTGAAATGATAAATAAATATTAAATGAAGTTGTCGAAGTTGTGTTTTTATGGAAGTGTCGAATATTTTGGACATTACGAAATGAAAATATTTTGGTGTCTAAGGACAATATTATTTTGTTAAATACACGAGAAAAAATGAATAATCTGAAAATACTTATTTTTACATACCCTTGATTATGTCGGCACGTAATTTTTTGTCTGCTCGAGAGAAAAATATTGCCAAGTTTATAGATTGCTTACCAAATATAAGCCATAAAAAGTGTGGATATCGTTCAGTGCAAGAGTTGCCCCCGCTCTCAGCGAATTCGGGTGCCTTTGTTAATAGAAACATAGATTTATCATTTAAAATAAAGCCGTATTCTGATGAAAGTTTAGATAGAGTTAGTACACCCTTTTCGGATTTTTTATCTGACAGTGAAACCGGTAAGAAATTCCTACTTGTTTATTCATTATATTCCTTATCACACAGATCCGGGTTAGCACAACAGGTTTTCGTCTTCCAAATCAATCTATCACTCGTATTTTCAGTCTTCAATTCCTTGATCGTGTGTCACATAAGCGATCCATCCCATATATCCCCCCAATTGTCATATTTTTCGCCTTTTCTTTTTATATGCCTATTTTTAATTATGTAAGTAGGATTTTACTTTTATCTCCAACTTCTCTATAACTTGTGTTAATTTTAGACTTCTAATAAATTATTACACCTCATACTTATTTGTGCATGGGATGCGTTTGGTATAGGACTGCGCATTGTGGCAATCAATGGGGAGGACTATTTTCAGCAATGGATGGACTTGGATTGATAAAAATGATGATGATAATGCTTTTTCATAGTTGAACATGTACCTTAGTTGTGTTTCCCAGGTACTCCAGATTTTAGAAGTGAAGAAAGCGACAGTAGTGCCGGTTCAGCTTTGAGAAGAAACACTGAAGTTGCAACAAAAACATTGGAAGAAGAGTGGGAGAAGATTGAGAGGACTTTGTACAATGAAGATGGAGAAAAAACTACAAGACCACACATGCTGGAGGAGTGTAGACAATGGAGACAGCTACATCCACAACTCAGGTAACTTGCGACAGATTTTTACATCTCATCTAACTTATTACAGTGCAACCTCGATATAACAAATCGGAGGGGAACAAGAAAATATTCGTAATATCAAGTAATTCGTTGAACTGAGGTCTGTTATGTTGAGGTTAGATTGGTCTAAAATTCGTTATAAAGAGGTAAAAGACACACATTCCTCTACGTCTTTGAACTCGCATGATTTTAATCTTTTACTGTTTACATTCAAACCACTTTCTTCTGAAAACTTATCTTTAAATTTTAAAATTGTAGCCAATGTACTTGCGGGAATCCCGAACTTATTAGCTACGTCTAATTTTTTCGTCATGGGATTTTGGTCAACATAATTAATGATGTTTCGCTTTTCTGCGACCATTTTAGCTTAAATCTTTAACAATAGTGACGAGCAGAGGTGTTTACATTACTTTCCATCAAAACAACAATGATTACTGTACAAACAAAAGCGTGTCGAAATATGTCGAGACATGAATCACATTATAAGATTAAGAGTTATATTATTGGTGGAAACTTTATATAAAGGTTTTGGGTTGGCAAAATTACCTCTAATTAAGAGGTATGAATACTTTTTCTTGATAATTGAAAATTCGTTAAAAAGAGGTTGTACGCAAAGAATGTTCGCAATGTAAAGGTATATTTTATATTGACTCTTATGGACAATTCTATGGGATTACGAAAAATTTGTTAAATCGAGGAAGTCGTTATATTGAGGTACGTTATATTAAGGTTGCACTGTATAACTTACGTATATTTGAGTTAATAGAATTGTGTAAATTTCTGATTGAAGCCAATGTACAAGACAGAAATTGAGTTTCAGCAGAGATTTTGTATAGTAAAATTTAGTAAAGTATTTTTTAAAATCCAGTTTTCCATTATTATTCACCTCACCAGTTCTCCTTTATTATTCACAATGTGGTTTAGTTTAATGTTATGAATGTTCAAGTATTTTCACTCATTTCCCTTTCTCATATATTTAAATTTGATTGTTCTATGATAATGATTTTTTTGCATGTATTACTAAAATAATTTCTTATTATTTCAGAGTCATTGGTAAAGCTGTACCATTGCCAAAGAATAGGTTACATTATAGACAGAATGAACATGATGAGGTGATTGCCGTACATTACAGTGACTATGAGCAATTTAGCGAAAGTGAGGAGCGTCTGTCACAGAGTAGCACTGACGTCACACCGCAGAACTCCCCCCGGGTTTCTGCAGTAGACTATGAACCGAGAATAACACGAGAGAAAATATCCTATTACCCGAAACCAGGTGAAGAGTCAGACTTTGAAGACACATTTTCATCTCTATTACAAATTACACCTATTCAAATACGAAGTCCGTATAAAAAGAGGCAGACACATTCAATTTTAAGATCGGAAGTTGCCTCTTCACGTTGGATGAGAGGAAACCGACCTGATTCTTCGGTGAATGGTGGAAGGGGTAGTGCAAAATCTTTTGTTTCATTAGACACTGGGAAATACAGCATTGATGGGAAATCCAACAATGGTAGGGTTGTCACAGCAAGACACAGGGAGGTAGCAAGATTAGAACCGATTTACACACCTGAACCACCTATTGATGTGATGAGAAATAATCCACATGCATATGGCAATAGGAAAGTGTCACTTCCCCCATTGTCTATGGAAGAGGAAAAACGTAAAATTGCCAGCGTAGGGTCAGAAAAACGTATTGGCAAATATAAGAAGACTCAAACTAAATTTAATAGACCATGTTAAAAATAAAGTGCTTTTTTCTAGTCATTGGGTGTTAACACTACAGTGTGTGTCGATTGAATAAATAATTTATTTTGACATTTGCAAAAAATAACCAGAATAATTATTTTGGTATATATTTTACGTAATTTATCAACACTTCTTTTTATAGACTTTAAAATTAGATGTTATATTTTGCTAGCGGCACTCATTTTTTCTCAAAATATCTGTACTGTTATAATTTATTTTGGATTTTATGTTGTATTGCATTGCTGGTATATGTATCATACACATGTTCCAGCAATGCAAGCTCACATGTATAGTCGAACCTGTAAAAGCGAGAGTCTAAGGGACCACGATGTTTGTCTCGCTTGTCTGATAAGCGAGAAACCTCTACAAACGAGAGTCATTATCCAGTCCCGACGGACGACCTCCATAAGCGAGATGCTTGGGATAGAAACCATTATGAGCGAGAAAAATGTCGCGGTCCGTTGGAATGATGCTTATCCAGGTTCTACTGTATGTACTCCGTAAAATATTGTAACTTTTTTCTTGAAAACATATCTTCTTAATATGTCTTATATTTAGTATCATTATATTCAATTGTATCGTATCACAATATCTGTAACCAACTTGCATTTAATATTACATTTATTATTTTTTATCTGTGATACTGTAACTAGATATTTAATCTGTAATTTGCAAAGAATGAATATTTTATGACGTCATACACATTATCTTTGAAGATCATTAATATTGTTATATTAAGGCATAAAACAATTGTTTCGTTGTTGATACAATTAAAAACATTTATTTTTTTCTACAGGTTATATATTTATTTAAAAAACTCTATGGTAATAATTTGACTGATATAAATTGTCTATGATCTGTCCAAATTTAATTACCTAAAAGAAAAAAAAAGTGCACACGAGTCTTAATAGGAAAGAGGGCAATCTGAAAATAAAACATAATAGTCAAATACAAATACAGAATTTATTTTGATATTTACATTATTTGCATTTTATTAACAATCAACATCAACAATATTAAATAATTTGTCATGTGGTGTGATAAATTACGAACAGTCGGGCAATATTACATTTCCACAGATCGATTTCGTGCACTCCCGTGTCCGTGCACACGGCAACATTTCGTACTATCATTCAAAACCGTGCAAGCCATAATAACCTTTATAACTTTTGGTATTAAGAATGGAATTGGCATGTACAATTTAATAACGACGGTCAGAATTGTTGGAGTGTACACCTCAAGGCTAATGTAATATTACGTGGGATATATGGCGTTGCTTATATTGGCGCCTTATTGATCCTTTACTCCTTAGAGTCTATACCAAATCAGGCTAACTGCTGCTATTCGTGAGATCGCTAAGGAGACACTTAGTGTAGATTTACTATGCGAAATCTTCACTAAAGTTTAAATCACCAACAACGACTCAATTCGGCAGTATGAGGGCATCGTTCCATTCAGTATACAATCTAAGCAGCTTTTCAGTACTTTAAAATTGATAAAAAATTATCGATTTTTAAGTACTTACTATGGTAATGTTATTGCTTGGAATTAACGGCTCGTATATATTTCGTTCCCTGTCTATCACTAAAGGTGTGATCGAAATATTAGATGCATGGAAAGTTTAGTCTTCACTTAGTCATAAAATACAACCCTTTGATAGCATTAAGCGAATAAAGATGGCTTTCAAAGCAGTAAATTTTAATGTTGATGCATAAGATGTGAAGATCACGAGATAATTGAGCAAATGCGAAGAAAGCTGTGAGCTGGAATTTACTTGGGGTTGCCAAATAAAAGAAAATTATTTTAATGCAAGTGTAAATGCAATCTATGAACGTGATTATAGTATTTAAGGTAACGATTACGTGTTCGCGAATAAAAGATAATCGCTGTAGATTTATGGCAAACTTTTTTTTACCAAATTGGCAACCCGCGACGCAAAATGTCAAAAAGCCAAGATGGCTGAAATTGTATTTGATTTGACACCATCTAGCGCATTTACTATTAATCCTAAAATCGTAAATCGATTTATTGGATTTTTTTGATGTAGATGAAGTATGGTAAATTTATAAATACTCGATAGTGCCAATCCAAAACAAGATATCCAGGTAGACAACTGATCAGTAGCGCGGTTATTCCCAGTCCTATTTTATTAATTTCATTTTTACATAATATAAATTTAAATTGTTATAATTTACCTCACAGCCATCATTATATATTGATACTACTTTAATTAAGAGAGGACTATGTGTAACAACACGAGATTGCATTCAGCTTACAAAAAGGATCTAGCGAATATTCGTAATATAGAGCAAGACTTTTACATACGTATATAATACATAAAAAATTCACCATTCTGTTCTAAAAACGTCAACAACCTCAAGCTATTAGCAATAGTCAACAATGTTGTTAAATCTAGGATATAATGCACACAGAACATGAAATTAGTACTACCTAAGTTTGCGAATAGGCATTTATTATATGTTTTTCGCGCACGTCGTCACAGACTTGTGAGAAAGGCGTCGTTGAATCGAAACAGAATAACTCAGGAACTAACACACCACGAGAATTGAAAAAAACGAATTGAGGACGTAAGAATGAAAAAAAAGGTTGTGCCGGTGCACTAAATAAGAATATATGAATCTAAAATCGTGTTTAAGTGTTGAGAAATGAAATGCGAAGGAAATCGATGGTATAAGTAAATAACTTTTACGCCCGAAGGCCCCTTTATCGGTTTAATTATTATATTTAATAGACTATAAGATCTTAATTTAAGGCGATCGAAGATGTTACGAATTTTTCGACGGTAGACGACAAAAAATTGTCAGTTGCGAATTCGACCGCGAGAGGGCCGCGTAGGGCAGCCCATAATACACCTAGCAACAACGGTAAAGTCACAAGACACCCGACCAACATACACATTGCACAAACAATATTGTAACAGACCTCAAGCAGACACGCAGAAGGACTCAGCTATTTTCTCTCTCGATAAGGCGATTATACAATTTAGACTATTTTTAAATTGCACACTGACCCACCTCTATAAACTTTTAATTGCGATATATATTTTTAATGCTGTATAAAAATATTAAAGGAAAAATTGTCATTTTTAGGATTAACCTTAAATATATCATTCATAATTCAAAATACCTATTAGCGTGTATTTTACATTTTTACAATGAGACCTCCGAATTCTATAACTAGCATACGGTGATATAGAAGCCTAATTCACAACAAACTACACAAGATAGTACTTACTAGTATAGATTATAAACTTTAATGCAGCCGTAACGTTCTATTTTAATGCAAAGGAGATGTACTTTCAAAAATTCTTACGTAACATACAAAATTACATTTGACTATTTACAACAATCTAGCAAATATTTTTAATTTTTAATTTTTTTTATCGAATGCAGCGGTACTCTATACGTCAGGTACCAAATTTGGCGTCTATAGGCTCCAATGGCATGCATGGTACACTAAGAAATTCGATTAAAACTAAACGATTACATGTAACTTAATATAAGTATGAGGTGGTGATTTAGCCGAGGCACATCATACAACTCACCTCTTTTGGCCTAATTAGTCCACCTTTTATAATTAGTATACATTTTCTTTGGACAGACCAATTACAATACATAAATATGTAAGCTATAGTGCACAACCTTCACAAAGTTTAATTTGCGTTAAATGTTTTAGCGATTCGCCATTTTATTTATGCTGATTTATGTTGTATTATTTTACCTTAATTTCGTAAAAATGTGCATACATACGCAACATTAAATCTTAAGTCATCGACCACAACATTATTAATAATTTCCAATATCTATAGCCTTAGTTTATATGATTTTCTTGTTTTATATATGTCCTTTTTTAACAATAAAGATAAATAATTGTGTAGAATATTTAAAAGTCGATAACAATGATCACATTTATAATCTGTTTTGTGCTAACATATTATATTGGATCTATATTCTGCTGCACGTTGGCAACACTGGTCTTAAGTTATTATAAGGCAATATATTTAGTGTTCATGATTTTATTAATCGTGTCCATGTGTTTTGTCCCCTGGGCCTCGTTTTGTACTCGTGTGGGTACTTTTGTTTTACGGACTATTTTACGGAACTATACAAAAATATGGCAGTATGTTTGCATTCAATTCCTTTACAAACTACGATCAGTATATTTTCCTTTTGGACCGAAATGCAGTTTAATTCACACACGCACACACATTTTGAAAACTTAAAAAAAATACCCACATTACCCTAACATTTAAGGCCGGCTTTGCCTATACTATTTGAACAATGGCATGATTCTCTACTATGTAGCATGAGATATATCATTATATACAGGGTGTTTGATAATTAAAATTATTCTATTGGCGAGTCTGGGAAATTTATATCTATTCGTTATTTGAGGTATTTTTAAATTTCGTTTATTACTTCAACAGGTACTACTTGACGTGTGTTCACGCGTGTATCTATGATTAATGCGATATTACTGAATTTCCGTATTCATCAAACATCTTGTATATGTTTTGTTAGTAAACATTGTGTTATCGATTTACTAAATTGCGAATCCATAGAAATTATTATAAAAATGGTGAGGCGTATAACTAAATACCTAATAAATTCTAAAAAATGAACTCTAATTAACTGCGATCATTATGTATTTTGTGTTCCAAATATTTTCAACTAGCGCAGTCAATTAAAGTTTCACCTTATCTAGTACAATCAATAAACTATGAAGAGTCCACAATCGTCAAAGCACCGGGAGTTAACACTAAATACATCGCAGGCTTCACAAGCCATATTTTCTTTTTAATAACAATGACTTTTCGAAAATAATATCACACATTAACAGCAAAATTACACTTTGCACTTAGCGTTCCTCGCAATATAAAACCATTTGCCTATTGACCACGTAACTTATCTGCAATGGCGTACTTTAACTCCAATTTATAATATTAATTTCAGTCCATTTGTTTAATGTGCAGCGCCTTTAATCACGTCCACTTTGACAATCCCCCGGTTTGATGCTGGGAAAATGTGTAAAAAAAACTCAAAAATAAAAACAAAAAAATATATATTTATTTAAAAAATAAGATTACTAAAAAGGTGAATAAAATAAAACTGTAGATAGTTGACATTTACGATGCAGTCACAGACCACAAATGATGTCACAGACTGCAAACAGAAATGTCATCCGCTACAGATAATCTAACCTACAAAATTTACTTACAGATTATAAATAAATTGAATGTTACCAACACCATGAGCAATGGAGCTGTGTGCAGGCCACTACTGTACCGTGCAATAAATTTGTAATAAGTAATTTTAAAGTAGTAAGACTTAAGCTATAAATTATAGAACCTAATGAAGATAGGTGTGAAGCTTAAAAATTAATGTCAATAAAATCACATTATACTAAAGTGAGGATGTATAATTTTTTTTCGATACATCAATCAGTCAATGACTAAATGCTTATAATATTCACTAAAATTTAGCATTCGAGAAAAATCCTTAACCATGAATAGTGAAAATATTCTACAGAATAAGGAATGGACGTTTTAAAAAGAAGTCATAGATTTATGCAGTACCTTAAATCAATAATATCTGTCTTGCAATTAAAAGTTTAAAAGGCTTGATACCATAAAGATGGAAATATTACACCCTTCTTAATTTTTTTAATGTGTCCGATAAGAACGGAGAACCTACCCAGATAAGAATTTTCAGTGTGCAGTGGTCATTTGATCCAGTGAACACAGACAGTGCAACATAAGTATCTTTTAAACCTATATTTATTAATATTTAAGCATTACTCATTGAAAGAATAAACATTAATTCTGTAAGCTCTTTACATAATTTAATTGTAGAACACCCCTGTATGTGTCCACGGGATTTATGTATTGCATGTAATTTTGATTTAAAATAGATATTTTTTATGTGTTGTTTATATTTTTAATTTTGAATTTTTTGTTGGAGACTCCAAACGCAGTAGTATATTGTGACCAGTGTAAGAGAAATAATATAGGATAGCGGTGCAGTGTCCAATTTTACAAAGACAGAAGATAAAATAAAAAGGGTTTTAGGTGCAGCATAGATAGTATTTGTTGTTAACCTACGCCAAAATAAATTTGGATAAGGGAAGTTAAAGTAGGTTTTTAGGCTCTGCGAGTCTCTGACAGCCTTTGGGTCAGTAACACAAATCTAATACAAATGAAATAATAAAAAAAAATCCAGCTACGATTAAATACAGTATTAAAATACGGCTATGTCAGTCAGCATCCGTACATGTTTACCGTTTTTAATCGTAGTCGGGTTGCAAGGGTTTGTGGATTGGGTTGGGTAGGATTGTCCGTGGGTACGAGCCCTCTAGATGTAGGAGTAGGGCCCGTCGGTGAGGGCGCTGCACAGCAATAGTCAGGAGGCGTCGTCCTTGGCGGCTGCGCCCGCGCGCCTGCTCGCGCGGTACTCCACACCGGGGTCGAATTGCATCAGCACGAAGACCTGGCAGGTCAGACATAGTTTATAAACTATCGGGTGGTTTACAATTCAAGGTAAGTATTTTTCAGTACTCGCAACAGCGGTTACGCATCATAGAACGGACATAGATAGAAACAGAGTTTATGGACGTACTTGATCTGTGTGCAACAAGCAGAAGTCGTCGGGTGGGTTGGTGATGACGTAGCGCTTGCTGCTGGCGTCCGAGCTGGAGGAGGTGTCGCGGAAGCGGTAGAGACCGATGCAGAGCATGCCGTACGTGCGCAGCGCCGCCACGAACAGGTCGCCGTACTTGCCCTCCTCGCCGAACTGCGCCAGAGGACCGTCGTACAGAGAGATCTGGCCTACTCGACAACGGTCCCTGGAACATTTTAAAGTGGTAAAGTGAGAGTTCACAAGAGATAGAGAAAATAATTATTTCGTTTCTGGTTGCTATTACCTGTTGGCCAAGCTTTCGGGGGTGGAATACCCGCCGCGCAGGCCCGCGCCCTCTGCTAGGATGAGCTCCAGCTCGGGCGTGGCGCCGCCCGTGATCAAGGACCGGATCAGCGTCAGCGCGTTCTGATTGAAGTACGTCTGGAAGATGAAAATTGCTGTTTGTATCGCCCGTGACGAACAGTGTAATAAGGGCCAGTTGTTGATAATTGACGATGAGTGATAGGTGATCTTACAGTGGACATCAGAGAGTCGAGCACGCTGACAGCAAAGGCGGTACCGCAGGCAAAGGGCTGCGTAAGGTACAGCTCCGTGTCGGGGTCATCGTCGTCATCCTGGTCCAGGAACTGCACGTTGCTGTCGTTTACCAGTTCTGTAAGATTTTGAGGACAGGTATATAATATTGAAAAACTTAAATATCATGAGTAACAAAAAAAGCTGTCTACAGTGGGCCATGTACCCCTCAAACTAGCATATGTACTCGTATATCTGTGCTGCTGAATTAGTTACAATGTATTAGGGCGACTAACCTGTGATCATGGGCACGTTGGCACCATACACTGAGCCGCGTCGCTGTAGCAGCACGGGCGCTGCAGGGGTGCCCTGCGGTGGCGGCGCAGCGCCGTTGCCCGCGCTCAGGACGCCGATCGTGTCATCGAATGTCATTGCCTTGATGTTTAGCGAGGCGAGGATGGCCTCCTTGTCAGCGAGCGTTGGGTCGTCGTTCGACGGCACCTTGGCGGACAGGATGCAGCACATGTCGCACAGGTTCACGTTCACCGCTCGCAGGTCCGCTCGGCTCAGCGGAGAACCCTGGTAAAAAATGAAAGGAAGGTTAATGACGTTATTGTTTCCAGAGCTAGCGATAGTTAATGTGATATACGTCTTCAAAAGTCGACTGAGGGTTAGTCAGAATATCTAATAAAAAGATTAAAAATATATTTTTTTTAAAATAAACTATGTATTGGAAGTATTCTTTAGAAACTGCAGCTTACATTTAAAACCGATATTTTGGGTAGATTCTGCAGCATCTTCCACTCCCTCCGAATGTAGTCGACGCTGCCGACGATTACAACGTGTTTTAGCTCGTGGTAGTGGAAGTTGGAAGCCCGGAGTGGCATCACCAAGTTCCTCAGCCCGATAAGCGGCGAGTCCGGGTCCGCGAACAGGCACACCACCACGTGACCATTCAACACTGTCATGGCCGCTTGATTTCTGTCCTGTTAAGCAAAAAGTATCTTGTATATTGCGCTACGCAAACTAGCAAGGGTAAAGGTGAAAAATATCAAGTAATTATCTGATATCGCAAATATGGAATAAATTGTTATCAAACGGAACTAACAAGGAATACAGAGAAAAGAAATTAGCTGCGTGGAATATTAAATTTCATTTCGCTCTGATTTTCTATGAGACCCAGATACCAATAGAAAGGGAAATATGCAATATCTGTTTGTGCCTACATTTTTAGGACATATATATCAATATACATGTATACATTAAAGTAGTTTATACGCACTAGTATACAATCTTCGAGGTTTCTCGCAGGACTCCAATGGAACATTCCCGTGGAGTCATATTTCATTTCAGTCTTTTCGAAGTCGAAATCTTTCGACTGGTCGTCCGCGAGACCCGCTGGTAAACTCACGCCGTTGCTGTTTTGATTGCCTCCACTACTTCGACTCGTCGGCCTACGTCAATACAAATATTACATTATTTTCAACGTTCCATCACAACCTTTAGATAACTTTATTGATATTTTTTTATAATTTTGTAAAGGTGAAAAAAGTTTTTAATCAACTAAATTAATTCGCATGCGTGGTATAAAGGAAAAATTTGTTGTAAATTGTACACTGGTGTTGCCAGAATATAATGGCAAAATTGTGTTTGTAGTGCAACTGTTTAATGCAATCTCAGTTGTCAAAGGTAAAATTAGTTCCTAGGAGTATTTTTGCATACACAGTTAAAAAAAAACAATCAAGGTTACGTTATTCTTAAAAAAAATCGTATCCGTGAAATTTCACTGTCGTAAAAGTGTTTTGACGATTGATACCCACGATGACATTCGAACGGAAATCAAATTTCACTTCGACAAACAAGATTGATATAAATAATTGGTTCATCTATATATATAAAAGAAAGTCGTGTTAGTTACACTATAACTCAAGAACGGCTAAATCGATTTGATTGAAAATTGGTGAGCAGGTAGCTTAGAATCAGGAAACGGACATAGGATAATTTTTACCCCGTTTTCTATTTTTTATTCCGCGCGGACGGAGTCGCGGGTAAAAGCTAGTTTATAATAATAGAAGAATCAATCTTCTATTTCATTGCTGAATTACTTACCACTAGTCTATACCTAATAAGCTTTCGCTAAAATTGCTCTTTTCTATTCTATATTAAAATCTAGTTATTATAAATTTTTACACCATTCTTTAGAGTAAAAGTGACGACATTCGTTATATATCTTATTGACCTTTTTCTGTAGTTAAAAGTTTTGTCTAAGATCTGAAGCATTGTTACTTTCTAAGTAAATATATGAATTCCTATTATAAGCTTTGGCATAAAAGTGATAAGCTTTTTGTATTAGTTTTTCGGGTTTTGAAAGTTTCTGAACGTTTATCCCAATTTTACTATTTTAATTTGATAAATGTTTTACTTTTAAGAAAAAGATACATTTTTCTTTTTCTAAAAATGTATCTTTTCTTTCACGTATTTGCCGATGTCAAAGATTAAATATTTTCTAGTGATTTTATTTTTGTATAATATGATTATTTTTCCGTATGAAAAAAAATTTAGTAAATAGGATAGTAGTACGATAGTTATATAAAAGAAAGTCGTGTTAGTTACACTATTTATAACTCAAGAACCGCTGAATCGATTTGACTTAAAATTGATGGGCAGGTAGCTTAGAACCAGGAAACGGACATAGGATAATTTTTACCCCGTTTTCTATTTTTTATTCCGCGCGGACGGAGTCGCGGGTAAAAGCTAGTTTGTAATAAGATGAATCGAAAAACACTTGTGTCACGTGTAACCTTGTAAATAGTGTGAAGATTGGTCACTCATAAGCTGATGGAAAGAAGAGTAAAAAAGTGTAAAATAATAAAATGTCTAAAATAGCATTTATAGCCTAAAACATGCTTACACTAAGACAAAGTGCTGTGCTTAATTTTGTGCAAAATAAACTTGTCGAATAAAAAAAAAATTAAAAACTTTTTTTATCTAAATTAAATGTGAAGCAAGCTTAACTAACTGACTACGTATAAACAAAATGTTCATTTCTTTATTTTGAATGCATTTAAATTTTTTCAATCTACGGATAATAAAAAATATCTAGCTGATATATTGTTTAATGGTATTACATTAGCTTTTTCACTTCGTAGGCAAGATGATACGCCTGGTAATTGGTATCTTGCTCTGGCGGATTCCTGAAACACAGGGTCGACTCTATTTCAAAGGGGTTGCAGGCTGTGACAGATTATAATAATACTAATAAATTGTACAGATAAATAATCTTTTTTTATTAAGTGCCGTGCACACTGTGCTGAAAATAAACTTTCTTACAGCAAAACATTGAAGGACAGTATAAAGCTGCGACAGATAACTTATAATCAGAGAAATGGTGACGTCATAATATGTGTAATAAAGTAAAATATTCTCTTTTTTATTTATAATTCAGATAAAAATAAACATGTATTTTGTTTAATTTAGCAACACGATTTACATAAATCATTCGCAAATTAATATTGAAGTTATTTAAACTATGAAATAAATATCGTATTATTTTTAATAATATATTTTGGTGCAATAATAATTTAATATTTATGTGCTTAATCTGAACCATTTTAAATATTGATGTGCTTGCTTTCCTATAATAATAAAAATGAACCTAAACTTAAAGAATTCATTGGATGATTTATGCGTTTTATATATATTCATTGTATCGGTGATCTATAAATATTTAAACTTATACATGTATTGTAGTGTATGTCAATTAATATATCCTAATTTGATTTTTTTTTTATTAAACAAGTAAGGAATTACAAACAACATAAATTGCTAAAAACTAAAAGAAGAGCAGTCCTCATCTTTCAGTTTTCTTCTTATTAAAAAATGACAATAAGCGCTGCTGTATACAGTATACAAATTGTATTGTATACAGTATACAGATTGTATTGTATACTTACGTGTCCGGGGGCGCTCTGTTGACGTTCGGCTTGACTTTGTTGACTTGCCTCGTAGTTGTATTTGCGAGCTGGTTGGCCATCGGCGACAGCAGAGCGTTCGGCGCCGCACTACGATGGTTGCGGTTTATTACTGCAAATATATATTAACTTATATGTAGTATGAACAGTATTATATAGTTTTTAGTTTAAATATATCACGTAAAATATCGTGTTTTAGTAGTCATCCGTTTTATGTCGAATGAATCGGTAGAATTACAAAGAAAGGAACTGATTTGAAGGTAATTTTACTTAAAATCAATTACGTTGTTACAAATCAATTTGGTGGAAATTATGTTAAACTAGCTTTTACTCGCGACTCCGTCCGCGCGTAATAAAAAAATGCACACAAAATAAAAAAGTTCTTATGTCCGTATCCTAGTTCTAAGCTACCTGCCCACCAATTTTCAGTCAAATCGATTGAGCCGTTCCTGAGTTATAAATAGTGTAACTAACACGACTTTCTTTTATATATATAGATTTGCTGGAAATTAAAGAATAATATGTATATATATTAATAAATTATATACTTACAACTAATATCTTCACCTCTTTCTCTTGCGACTTCACCTGAAGAGCAATATTCATATCGATTTATTAAAAGCCGTTAGCGTCAAAAATAAACATAATATTGAATTTGTTAGAATTATTGTTAGTTTCTACAACAAAAGCGTAATAAGATGCATTCAAAGGGTTACCATAAACCAAAGGAAGACACACACTACAAGATGTTTCCAATGCTTAGCACAGGAATACCAACCAGAAATGATGATCATGTCCGCATTAGAGTTAACCAAGAAGCATAATTTCTCGAAACTTTCACAATTTTATAACAGTTTGTTAAAAGGAAGTGATGCAAAAGTGAGATAACTATTTTTTTTTGCGATAGACTAGGGATTATTTGGAAATAAACTTTTAAAGTTGGAACAGTCGCTTTAAAGCGAGCTTATGGTATCTACGGTTGTAGCCAGGATCATGCTTGATGAAAGCGAAAATCTGGATAGAAAGGCTCTCGAAGCCTAAAGTGCTCAGTGAAAAGGCGTGTTAAAGCAACTAAGTGCAATTCGTTTTTTATATCAGATAAAGCACAACGCTGGCTGTATCGTGAGGGCCGATGACAAGAAAATAAAATTAAAAAAACCACTCAGTCGTTGAGTCTGAGATGTACCTCGAACATGGACCTTCTTGGGCAACTCTGGCGGCGTGAAGGTGGGGGGAGGATGGTGGTCATCTGCAAAACATCAGCACAGTTTCGCATTCCGATACAACACTCGACTGATATACATACAAACGCAAATATACAGCTCGTGACCACTGAACGTACGTCATATATCGTATGCATGAAGTACGTAGTATGTTCGGTTTCACTTTATTATTTACATTAAAATACTAATAGGGTGAAAAATTCCAAAAGTTAATAAAATTTATTTTTAAAAAATTTATTTTAAAATGTTAAATATATTGTACTTTTTTTGCTTATGAAATTTTAATAACAATATTACTGTTTACTGTATACACAGTTATTGAACTAAATTAAAAATATTTTTAAATGAAATTTTTACAAATTTACATAAAATTTTAAAGTGAATCCGCATTAATTATCACAATTATTTATAAAAACATCAAATAAGTTAGTATTACAAAAGTAGCATATTACACAAAAACTACACAACACATTCCCATGCAACTAACACACATAATAGATTAAAACATTCAACATAAATATATCTATTTGTTAGGCATATTATATGTACTATATGTTTGCGGTGAAATATATATTTTTAATCAACGTTTTAAATGGCACTACTGGCATCAGTGATAAAGTGATGAATATAGAAAGTGACAGAATTTGAAGCTAACTATCGTAGAAATGACTTGCTAAAAGTTAATGGAGACGATCGGACAGTTTACAAAGTGACGATGTCGGTATACCATGAGTATCGACGAGCACTGACGCATTGGGCAGCCTGTAATCCTTACGATACTATCGATGTCGGGCCATCTAATTGTTATAAAACGAACCCTAAATTGGCCAATGATAATTAGATAAATAAAATAAAAACATTAATTAAAAGCGAATAAACATTTCACAACATCAATATCAGAATTTCTATCGATGCAGTATAAAATTTAAATATATAAAATACACCTATAAATATTTGATCAAAATAAAAACAACATCAAACTCATACAACACATCGTGTCTCGTTTTTACATTTGCTAAAGAGACATCTAATCGTTTTATAAATGCACATAGATAACGTGGACAAGACAATAATGATGTCACGGTTCGCTATAGTCTAGGAGCCGCGCCACCGCGATGCGCGTCACAACACATTGACATTGAATGTTACACAAAGTATTACGTACTTGCCCTTCCGACCATCTGGACGGCTCGTACGCCTTTCCTGAATGTCGCCACTGAACCGAGAAACAATACTTTTTAATATTAAATTTTTATTAATTAAATTTTATATTAATATATATCCGGTAGACAACGCAAATTATAGACGTTTATATAGACAGCGATGCAAAGCTGAGCGTCTTTCATTAATTCTGCCTCACAAAATTATTTTATAACGGCTCCTTTGATTACTAAAGCTCGCATTGATTGCCTTAAATCACCATTAAACAATAATTATAAGCAAATAAAAGCATTAATATTTCAGTAATCAAAGTCGAACTTAATAAGTATCCTAAATCGAGCATTTGTGTTGTTATTGTGGAGTAAGCGGTTTAGTTAATACAGATGTGATATTTTAGCGCTGCCTGATATTCCAATTGCGTGTACCGATTATTGTGAATTAGCGTACTATAAACCAAAGTTATAATTAAGAGCGTTTATTAGTCTAGCAAACTAGTACGTGTTGGGTACGGTATGGTTAGAGCGCGCGTTTCGTTCGTACCGTCGATGCAATCTCGATATGTATTAAGGTTTTGTTTCACCATTCCGGACTGCATCATCATCATTCCGACATCTGTAAAAATCCAAAAACTGACACAAACGTACGGTCGATTCAGCCCTAACGTTAGAGTTGAAGAAATATTAATGATTCGAATTTAACGGGACCAAATAGAACAAATATATTAAATTCAGTTGATCCCATCAGATTCATCCATGATACGAGTATGAGATGCGACCGGGGTTCTCGATAGTTCATGAGTTAGTCACTCTCATTAGCACAGACAAGCTGGAACCGATCTAAAAGCATTTGCTCCACAAAGCTCGTTGATATCGGGGCATCTTTAGCGTTTGCTATTATTCACTCGGAATTTTCTGAGACATGCTTTCGTGGATCGATGGCAACAGAAAACGTTCGATCTAAGTGTTCTTGGAATAATGAGGTGCAAAATTGCAATTTACCATTGTCAACTCTACTATATCAGATACATGCAATACTGCCTGTGCCGGGCTCTGAAGTGCACCATAGCAATTTATATCTAATCATTTGTGAGCCAATTTTAAGTTTGTCAGAGATTAAAATCGTATTAGTGTATTGCCTAATGTTGTCGTGTTTATATAACATTGTATGATGCACTAAACGCTCTCAATGCCGAACAAAACAGAGCTGCTGGGTCTGATAAGGCAAGGCGAGGGGATGGTAAGGTGTCGGAGTGCTTTATCGTAATGTGCCGATGTCGGTTCACGAGCGGGCATACAATGATCGCTAGATATTTAATGTGAACGAGCACGCCTTGCAACCGATCCAGTCTGTGCGGTACGGACGCAACACCACTAAAGCAACTCAAAATTATAGACACGAAAAAAATGGAAAACGTCAATCTGTAGGGTTAGGTGTGGTGCAAGTTACCTATGTCGGCTCCGACCTTCCGCTGGTGTGCGGTCACTAAAAGTTTAGCCGAATTCGTTAATGTCTCACATATAAAATACAGTGTGTTTTCATAAATTGGCTGTGGAAAGAACCTACTGTGTATGTGATTACATCGATATATTAAAAGTTATTTAATTACAAATGTGTTACACTTTGTGACTGCTCAAACATAGAAGTTGTGGCTTGAAGAGTATGTTCCCTAGAAAGTATGTCACAGAATTATTTGTAAGGGATAGTTAAATTTTTACGCTTATCATGTATATTAATTAGTTTTTAAAGTATCTCTTATAGTAGGTAATATTCAGAAGGAAAATAGAAACATCGTAATAATACAATAGATCTTACAGTTTTTGCATTTGCATTTCTTGATAAGAGTTTCATCCTTGATGTCTTCATGACAAGCCTTACAATAATACCACGCCCTGCAAAAAGACAAATGTTAAAGTAAAGTCAAGTTAAGCGACATAAAATAACCCTATTTCTATTTGCAGTGACTCATATTTCGTGATTTGGATCGACAAATAGTACTTTAATTTAACTTTTAAGTTTAAGAATTTATCATTAAAACTTTTATAGCCGACTTCAAAAAGAAGGAGGTTATCAATTCGACTGTTTTTTATGTGTGTTACCGCGATGCTCCGCACCTAGTGGTCCGATTTTGTTACAAAATTATTTTAATCGAAAGGAAGTGCTTGCAGATGGGTCCCATTTTTTTTATCAGTATTAAATAAAGAATTCAAATGATTACCTTTTAACCTCATCAGCGGACTGTGCTATAAAGAATCCTTGTGTGTTAGCATGGATCTTGGCATTGCGAGGGTTGATTGAAATCTTGCTGTCTGCGCCTTCTTCCCCTTTGATCTCGATCGCCAATAGCAGCAACTTTAGTTTCGTGAAACATAACCTAGCAGCAAACAATATGATTTATTAGTATCATATTCAGAGATTGTCAGACTTTTTTGAACACCTTTTTCGATATATTACTGGTTTCGATAATGCCCTGGTACAAGACTTCTTATTCTTTGAAACTGTATTTCTTGCTTTTGTTACCCGTCGTGTGTCGCGAAGACACCAAAGGAATCAACTTAGACCACTTTACGTATCACTGATTTAACTGTTCTGATCCATACATATTTATGGAGCCGCATGAAATCTTTCACGTCTGATTACATATTTTATTAATGTTCTTAAAGAACTGCTTTGGCTATTTTTATTTTGAAAAATTATTATTAACATGCATACTTCACCTCCTTAACCCATTGAATTGTGGTTCTTTTACTTAAACACATTATCCTATACAGGATATGCGGAAATTTGGATTGTGTTAAGTTTGGTTAAATCGTTATATTTTGGACCATAGCATCTTTGGTCTACTATTGTACTAGTCTTTTCCAGACATCCTGCATAATTAGTACCATTATGATCTACTTCATATTTCCAACACATAGAGAAAATGGAAATTTAAACGAAACATTTAACAACAACTACAATGATGAACTATTTAAGAATTTAGCTTGAGATTTTATTTAAAGAGAAATCTTTAGTTTAATGAATTATTAGATGTAAAATCTCAAACCAAGTACAGACAAAAAGCTTTTAACAATCAGGATTCAAAATGTACCATTGTCTTTTGTGTTAAAACTTGAAATAGCAACAACAATAATACTGTGAGTACTCTGCCTAAACACTCGCAGAAAAGTATATTGCTATTTCATTGAATTAGAATGAAAGGGTCTACAGTATGTTTCTGCAAGAGCGTTCAAGAGTGAAACCCACTTCTAGAATCACATTGATTAAAATCATTCCAAACATGCACAATAAAGCTGGAAAAATCTAGAATCAATTGATGATAATGATGTGCGGAGATATAAAAAAGGAAATAGCAAAAACTCAAGCGAGAGAAATTAAGAATATTAACAGTGAAGGAATGGTTAGAGATAAAATAATTGATAGTATCCATTAA
The DNA here is from genome assembly GCF_912999745.1 of Papilio machaon. Lineage (NCBI taxonomy): Eukaryota > Metazoa > Arthropoda > Insecta > Lepidoptera > Papilionidae > Papilio > Papilio machaon. The sequence continues at coordinate 1,569,893 of NC_059993.1, read as the reverse complement.
GACTTTATATTTGTATACGATTAGTTATTTGTATTAGTAATTTAGACAACATTCTAGGTCTTATTTTTATATTTATGGGCTTTGGTTTATCAAAATTGTACAAAATGGGATAATTTAAGAACGGTACGTTCAGGATAGTTTTAAACCGCAAATTACAATAATAAATTCCAACTTTTAGGAACAATCATAAAAGTAAGTTTGAACATGATAAGGTGACCGTGTGAATGCTAGGTTTTAGGTAATGATTTGCGCCTTACAGTTTCTCTGGTTGCAAATATTAATGATGCGATAATTATTTTTTCATATCAAACAAGCTTACCTCGTTTCATCCGTCTTAAAAATTATCATTCAAATATAATTATGATGATAAAAATTTATGAATTTAATGATTTTATAAAAATTCTTCAGAAATATTTCGAGCTTACATGACACTACATGTGCTAATGATTTCGTCCAAATCCAATTTCCATTTCTAACATGCATTAATCTAAAATTAATATAACACACTGTACGTTAATAACTTTGAATCTAGAATTAGCTACTTTTGTGAGAAATTGTCCATAAATTCTAATGTGGTTAATGCATTCACCGCCTAGTAATAATAAGGGCACACATCGACTAGGGTGCAGGTTGAGAGGCCAATCGGGCTGTCTTACTCGCTCGCTTGCGGGAAGCTCATCCCCGTGAAGGAGGTCGACAGTGTCTCCGTGTACATCTCACAGCCCGTACCTTGGAGATAATCGTTCTGCCAAGCTTGCGTGTCGGGGGACTGCAATCAACGAATGGGATACTAAAGCTCGTGCCGAGTTAGTTAAAGCCACCGGGAAGATTCAACCGACCCTAACTTCTTGTAACTGCAAACTCGCTTCACCTAGATTAGTTTTCCTATTAAACTCGAATGGACTTGAGAGGAGAAAATCAGAGAAGCCGGCAAATTAAAAAAGAAAGAAATGTTAAAGGGTATAGGAGATAAAGCTTTGTTAGTCGGTGATGTCGTTCGTCCTTCGAGCAGCGTAATGGATGTGGATTGTAACACTGGAGTGCAAACAGCAACACAGCCGCGGTACCGCCACACCTCGGCACAGTACCGCAAGCGCCCTCACTTACTCTGCCGCTTGTTTGAACGGCATCCCGATAAAGGTACTGCTCAGTGTCTCGGTGTACATCTCCATGCCCGTGCCTCGCATGTAGTCATTAGTCCATATAGCCATGTCCTGGGACTGTGGAAATTCCGCATACAATGCCTTCAGTTTGATATATTCGAAAAGATACCGCGTACAATAAAATGAGCAGCTCATTTTTTATATTGCTTTCCATGATAAATGGTAATTTTAACCAAATATCTTTTCGAATATACATAAATTTACCAAAGGAAAGGAACAAATATAAAAACAATTTGGCATAACCTACATTTGAATGGAAAGAAATTTAAACCTAATGTTGCAATACCTCCCGCTTTTGATAGCATTACTGTGTAAAATTTAATTTAAAGTTCATTTAAAATATTTTTCTTTATGAGAAATATCCACCAAAAGAATTGAACGTGATATAACCCTGTCACATAAACTCCAACCAGCCAGTATTATATTTTTTTTTTGGGCGGCGCTATGCCGCCCTCTCGTTCCCCTAACATAGTCAAGGTCAGGGACCTGGGGTGCGGAATATGCTTTATTTCTTTATTTATAGTATTTGACCGCCAGTATTATATTGAATAAACATTATGAAAACAAATCTAACCGTTTTGAAACTCCTCATGGCGAAGAGATTAGCCATCATCGTGGAGAAGCCCGGGGCGAGGCAGCTCTGCGCGATGAAGCCCAACTTGAGTTCCGCCAGGCAGATCACGTCGTCGCCCTGCTTCCAGTCCCACGACGGTATGTTCAGTAGATACGCCTGGAAGATAAATAACTAATGTGTGTAGTAAAAATTATATCAATTGAAGAAAACATTACTTCATAAACTAAATAGGAACAGTAAATCTCAGAGAAGTCTTTGAAATTCTCATTTTATACTATTAAAACACAAGAATTGTTTCATTTTCGTTGTAATTAAATTCAAAAACTACTGAATAAACGCGAATCTAACATTGTAGGCATTATGGCTATGCCCGACATTCAGTTTTATTTTTAAAAAGGTCTACGTTAATCGTATTACATTGGCTGATTTTTTTAAATTTCCTATTATTTTTAGGAACGTGAGCAAATCAGCTGGTGCAAATTGTTAGTCAATTAAATGTTTTTATCTTATCCGGTAAATAGAGTTGGCACATCAGGCATAAGAGAACTTATGTGTATCAAATTCTGGGTATTATATTGGAATCATACCTTGTTGTGATATTGCATAAGCTGTATAATAACTCTGATGTCATCTGAATAATTCTTAATAGAGATGACCCTCATAATGTTAGCGGCATCCTCCGCATCGGGGTCCTGGCAGTATTTGTTCGCTAGCACCAAACATGCATCCGCTTCATGAACCTAAATATACGAAAAGTTAATAAAAAATATGATTTTTAACATAACTCGAACACAAATAAAGAATTCGATAAAGTATTGAATCGGTTAAGGCGCATCGTTATAGAACGGATTTAATACAAAGTACGCATACCCGCTAAAGACATTACCCAAAAAATTGTCCATTGAAATGTTTTGTTCTTAGATCTTTTGGCTTCGAGAGCTATCTCTTTAGTTTTGTTACTTTAATATGTGTTAATATGTTCTCAATCATATTTACCTGGACAATTAAAATAATTAGATGACCTTAAAAGTTTGGACCTTGATTACATTTGGAGGCTTTAAACTTACGTCAAATAAATCCTTTTACACAGGAACCAATGAGCTATTATATTATACAATTATTTACATTTAGTACATATGAGTTTTTGTTCTTACACGATCATGCAATATAACAAATTTACTCGAAGCGTGAAGGGGCATTCGCATGGCAAACAATCAAATAACCAGTGAGAAATGACCACTACGACAACAATAAGGTGTTCAACATTCTTTTTATCTTATTAAATTACAAGACAGTGCTTACCACAATCTCTACCAAAGTGGATTGGAGATGTGGTGCTCAAAAATTTATATCAATTTTTTAACGTGTAGTGTTCATTTTCAAGGCATGTAGTGAACGCAGTGGAAAAACCAAGCATGCACACTATTAGTATAGTCTAAGGAGCTCACAAGCCATGCGACACTTAGACAACTCACCATAAACACTCGACAATATCGACAATCGGTTAATTTGAACTACTCGTGAAAGCGAATTTTGAAATGGATACTCTTTCTTCGGCTGCCATTAATGCCAATTACAATAATCGTGTAAACCGATTCGAATTTCGTGAAGTCAATATCGATTGTTTAGAGTATGAACACGAGGTGAGCAACGCAAACAACACCCAGTAGTTAGTTACAGACAGACAGAGAGAGCGCGGGCGCGCGGGCGTGCCGTGCCGGGACAGGGAGAGACAGCAGCAGAGACACTCACAAACAGCCTCCAACACGTCATGACAGGAGAAGGTAGCCGTACACTCGGAAAGAACACCCTCTCAGCGAGGTCAACGAACGAGCATTGCTCTAGTCTATAGGAAGGATAGTCTGCACAGCTTCAAACCGACACCACGCCCAAAAAACGATCAATCGCATATCCACAGTGTGGCGCTACTTACTTTCACCCTCTGCAGGTCGATTGGATTCATAATGGTGCCTTGAAAGAATTCCACGGTAGTAAAGTGTCTCTTGAACAGGCCTTCAAGCTCCAGGTCAGGTGGTTTCCTGCCATCAACTGTTAGTTAGCTAGGAGCGTCGGTGTCGGTGGCCGGTCGCCGCCGGTCGGCCTAGCGACCGACTGTACCATGCACGCTAGGTAACAAAATACGCGGCGGTGCGGGGGGCAGGCGGCGCCGCGGCTTGCGCCGCTGCGTCGTCTTCCCGCCTCTCAAGCGATGATTGCAAAGAACCAAGATAAATTTACTCGAGTGTTTAAAACTCCTACTGTGACTATGGTATCTTTACGGAATAAAAAAGTTTTTATTATGCATATAAATAAAAAATACTGATCGACGTCGACGCGTATCGATAATAAACAGGGCCGTGCTACTAATGCCTGCACTATTCGGTCTTACTCTAACCTTGACTCGTTCAAGGTCGACGGCATTCATCATTGTACCCTGAAAAAACTCGACGGTGGTGTAGTGACGTTTCAGGAGACCCTCCAGCTCAAGGTCGGGCTCTTTCCTGAAAGCGTCGTTCCATCACACATCACTCGCCGCCTCAACAACTCCTTACCCTTACACGCGCTATTATAACTTACTTTTAAATGTAGCATCTTCAATTACATGTTAAATAGAAAACTGGTCTATATTCTATAGACGACTTAAGATCAATTATGAATTGACTCTAATTATGTATGATTTTTTTTGTTACTTAAGAAAAAATGAGTTTTTATATTCAACATTTTAACTTTCGTGCGGATTTACGCACGATATTCTTTGATAGGTTTTATCTTAATATCTTTCTTTTGTAATCTTGATTGGTTCCATACGAACTTATCGTAAAGCAACTGTCGAAATTAGATGTTTAAAAATCTAAATAAAATAAGATATTGTAATTTATTTTTGGGACCTCGCTTTAAACATTTCTCGGTGCTTGTGGTTTTGAAATAGGAGAGCATGAAATAACGCGTAGTAACTCCAGAATCATTATAGCAGTACTCAAAACAAATTATACTGTAATGGACAACTTATAATAGTTTATAATTAAAATGTATAGATTATAAATAGTTAAGACAACTCACCTATGTAAAAAAACAACCTCAACATCCACATCCTCTCTGTCTTCATGTAGGAAGTCTTTTAAAAAATGGCTTACTGATTCGTATGTTATATGTCCACATACTACAATATGCCTGAAAATTTATAAATATATTATAGCATTTATATTAGTCTAAGCAAAGTCTTCTAAAAAGAAATTGCTTCAAATTAAATTAAAAAGCTGTCAAAGCGAATCAAATTTGAGGCTTTGCCAATTGTTTAATTATTTGTTTTTGAATTGGACTTACGAAAAAGCTGTTTTAAAATACTTGAGCTTAAAAATAATATAACACAAGCAATATTTTAAAAAGCATCACAAATACATACAGAAGATAGATAGAAGGAAGTACAGCAATTTGAAGTTTTATTTAACACCTGGGACCACAGTAAAGACAGTCTAACATTGAAAATAAAGAGCAAAGGTCACGACAGGGTTAAACAAAACAAAAGGTGAGGTAAGCATGAGGTAGTCAACACTGTTAATAAAGTCATACTCTAAGATAATATTATTACTAATGATAAAAACAGAAAGATCCAGAATTTTAATTTGAAACAAAGAAAGATTGAAGGCGTAACACATTTTGACTTTAACAATGTTGACTTTGATGTACAAAATACTTATTATGTTCTTTCATTTTTGAATCAATTAAGCATACATTATAAATAAAAACAGTGATAATATTTTCAGAAGTAAGTTTTGTAAATTGATTTTAAATTTCATCAAAATTGAATGAACATACTCAGTAGCGTTCAGGTCTTGTGTAACTATGTCTCTACCACACTAAAGACGATAAGTTTGACACCAAAAGGTATAAAAGATACCTTGGTATGGTGATACTTGCAATGCAAGATCTTTTCAAACGAAACTAACAAACTATCACACTCAAATAAAAATGAATCTGACAGATTCTACGACTTTTTTAAAATGGAAATGTAATGATATTTGTATGTAGATAATGGTCTTTTAACATTAAAGGACTACTTTGATTCTATAAGTGTTATATAGATAAATGAATAGTTCCTTAATGTTTCAAGAGAATTTAAATATGTGTTATACTGATAAAAGAAGATATTAAAAGCTTGCGTCTCAGTACACTTTTCGAAATACTCGAGTTTGAACAAAGTTAATGTTTACTTTTAATTATTTTCTGAATATCTGGGATGGAGCCTCAATTCTTTATAAGTTCAAAATTAAGAAAGGGTTAGGCGGCGTTCAAATGCAATGTGTGACTGCATACATACATTAGATCGTGTTCGAAAGATTGATGGGGTAAGTGTTTCAAATAATGTTAAATAGACAGAGTGAACATCGAATAAAACATCGTGGAAAATTATATGGACAGAAATAAAGTTGGGATGCATTATGCTCGTGGCTACAATAACATCACATACAACATGCAAACTAGAATTCATCTAAGGTGTGGCAAAGGAACTGAATTCATTTCTTTCAAAATCAACAGTTAATCTACCTTGTTAATCAAATGTCGCATAAAATCGCAAACACTTTTATTAAATCATTAAATTCGAAATCTTTAAATGTATGATCTGTGTTAACTCGCCGCTAAGATGATGTTGAGAATGTCGGATGGCATGTCCAAAACTAAAACTATTTCTGCGTTAAAATGTCCTCAATGCACACAGCCTTGCCACGCTCTATGAATTTTTTACGCAAATACATACACTAAATATACCGAGGGGATCGACTCAAAATTACAATACAAATAACAATACATTAAGTGGGGCAACATCAAGAATAAGAGAATAAGTACATTTACAAAGTCGTGCAGGCAGGGAGGTAGAGGGAGGCGGGCGGAGCGGGTGGCTTCGTGGCACTCACTAGTCGCGGCCGCATCGGCAGCGCCACGCGGGCGTCCCTGCCGGTCGGCGGCACGGTCCGGACCGCGCTCGCCGCGCCGTCCGGACCGTGCCCGCGTCGGCCGGCCAGACCGGGCCGGGCCGCGCCCGCGCCGGAGCTGTCGACGTGTCGACACATGACAACGCCAACAACAACTCACTACTACGGTACCACTCAACATTTAACTTTTCGGATCTAAGCGTTGTACGTTTAACATTCCATATTAATACGTATAGGTATAGTACAGTACAGTACACTAACAGAACATAATCATGATACCTATATGACGAGCGATAACACTAGCCACTATCTGCTGGTCTATAGTCAACTGAACTCAAATTAATTCAAAGATAATTTACAATCAATACCGACTCAAAAACAAAGACAACGCGCGGGACTCGCATCCCGCCAAAGATAAAGTGAGAACACAGAAGCGTGCTAAGAGAGGAAAAGGAAGATATAGATTTCACAACACGGAACACATTCAACGGACTGAGTGAAGACAGCGGCTCACCTGCGTCCCCGCTCATTCTTGAGGGTGCCGCCATACTTGGGTCTAGTGCCGATTAAGTCAATTATCTCTGGGATACAACTGGCAAATATCGCCTAAACGCCGACAGACAAAACATTGAGGTTGACATTTAGGCGGACCAGCGGTCCGGGCGGCGCGGCGAGCCGCCGGGCGCGGCAGGCGGCTCGGCGCGCCGTTGTGGCGTGGGCGTGAGCGCGCGGCTGCGCGAGGGCGCACGGGCGAGAGGCGCGGGGCGCGGGGGGCGCGGCACTGGCTGTGTGTGACTCGGGACTCGCGGGGTGCCGGAGCTAGCGCTACAGCGTGGCGACAGGCATCGTGTGCAAGCGAACAAACCAAACACTACTTCATCGACAGCATTACCAAACTTTACATCGGCTCTCTCCAGATCTAGTCTCGTTAGAAGGATTAAAAAAGCTCAACGATATCTCGAGTAATTTTACGAAAAAAGGCATGTAGTAGTGCGTCGGTCGACCGCGCGCCTGTCTCAGGGTTCGGGGAGAGGGGCGCGGCCGCCGGGAGCTAACTCTTCGAGCATGCGCCACGGCACCGAGAGACCGATTCTAGTGAAGGATTAATAAACTTCATTAGCAAACTCCGCATTCAATCAACCAAGTCAGATTGAAACCGTGAGAGGTGGGAAGGCAGGAAGCCGTGTGGAGCGGGGGCGTGAGAGCAGGGTACCTGCGGCGGACGTCCTTGTTGTACCGGCCGCCGTATTTGTTCCGCTGCGCCGCCAGCTCCGTGATCTCGGGGATCCAGCTGGCGAACACAGCCTACGATACACAGCAAAGACCGCGCGGTGAGCACCGGCCCCCCGCGCGCCCGCCCCCCGGCCCGCCGGCCCGCCGCGAACCCTCGCGCTCGCACAAGGCTGTGTGGCTTGAGTGTCGTCTGTCTGCGTGTGGCTGCGTGTGGCTGTGGCGTGTGGACGGGTGCGGGACTTGGGTGCCGTGCCGAGCTACGCTAGCGGGGCTACGTGACGGCAAGCCGTGATGGGACTCGTGACCGGGAGCATGCAAAGCCTGGATTCATACGCTAACTAATCGATGAACAGAACTTAAAAAGAAATCGGTATCACCGGTTCCTAAACTAAGACGATGGGCATTCGGTATAGACGCTTGGTAGACACGCACACGGGCGGACCGTCGAGGGCACCCGCTAGGCTGGGCTCGCCCGCGAGCTACGAGCGCGGGTGGGCCGGACTAGTAGCGCGGGGCGAGGACCGGCACGCGTTTGCCCGCTAGGCCCGCGGGTGTGCGCGAGTAGATAACACAATACATCTGACGGCACTGAGCAAGCTTTCGTATAGGTGATGAGTTCACATCGTCTCGGGAGATCGAGCGACCCAGACCGTTCACGGCACCACGGGCGCAGCTAGCGTCGCGCGCGTCGCGGAATGAATCGCTTTCTCTCGCGTCTTTCAACTTATATATCAAATTGATACCTTTTTCCATGTTCACGCTTCAGCTCGCCACTGTACTTGGACCTACTTCCTACCAGCTCTATAATTTCGGGAATGCTACTAGCGAACATTGCCTGCAACAGACCATGGTGTCGATAGGGCATCGGGTGTGTCGCAGACACCATCGCGTGGTGCACGACAATGTCCACTTGGAGTTTCGGTATACTAGGTGACATACAGTAGAGTGTAGCCGATAGCGGAGCGAAATAAAAATAAAAGGAACGAGTGTGTGTCTACCAGTGATGTGAGCAACTGAACACAGCCAGGCACAGGTGCGCATGCAGAGATCGCGAGGTGGGAGGGGAGAGGCGGCGCGGGACCGGCGCGCGGCGGGCGCCTCCGCGACAACTACTGTCTCGGACTGTCGCGTACCACTCGTACCAGTCGTACCACTCGTACCACAGTCCCCGATACACATCCCGATACCCGATATAAGCACGGCCATAGATCCTTCGGCAGCACATTCGTGGTAAGTATCACATAACAAAGCAAAAGAAAAACAAAATACATCCATGCAATAGAAATCGCTCCTTGTGAGGTTTCGAGTTACGAAAGGCGCTCCTTCGGTAGCGACGGAGTTAGAGAGAGTCGCGACACACAACTCGGCGTCGGCGCCGCTGTTCGCATGCGTCTAGGTGCGCTAGCCAGGCGGACAATCATTCAACGAGCTGTGCGTTCAGTAACACTTATGCCTAAGTCCCATCGTCAGCTATAGAACATGGCTCATATCGAGCTTTCATTGAATTTCCTTTTGCTTTGTTATCAATCAGCATCGTTATGCAAGGAACTGCAAGCTTGGCGTTCGCTGACGCAAATGCTACGTAAGCTACGTCGTCACGGACAGTTAAGTCACCTTTTATTGTTTTTAAAATTAAATCTTGCTTCTCCTTGCAAAAATATTCAGTAACAGATATCAATATAAATTTAACAATTTTCATTTAATTAGTTATACATATATATAAGAAAAGAGAAAGTGAGACTTACCAAGCCGACGAGCAGAAAAAAAACCAAAAATGTTCTGCCGAGAACAGTGTGACAGAAGACGTCACCGTAACCTACTGTGGACATGGTCACTATGAGAAAGTACACGCACGTCCAATACGAGAGCGACTGCGCGTTGTCGAACTCTAGGGGGTCACCGGAGTTCTCCAACTGCGGACGGAATGACATGATCCTTTTAATACTAATTATTAGAAAAAAAAACAAAATGTAAGCAATATCAAAATGTAAGTAGTTTTGTTAGTCAGTACATGTGTTTGATACATGCCTCAATAGATGGCGCAAGGGTTTTCTTAGATCACGGTAATGACTTTCATTTGTTGGATTTCATTAATAAGTTTTAAACTTAAAAATTAATTTGCAATTAAAAATGTTAGTGCGGATATCTAATTATAGGTTACATTTATATAACTCACCAAATGTATGATACCGGCTGCGGTCAACCATACCGATATAAATATAGAAACTAATTGGGCCAGCCGTATCGAACTCGATGTCTTTAATATATTGAGGTACTGCAAAATATCAGGCACGGTCATTAAACGTAGAGCTCGGAGGAACCTAAGCCCTGGAAACAAACAAAATAATTAAAATTTACTTGCTCATTTCAGTATCATGTAGTAAATTAACGAAGTTAACATTTCAGAGATACAACATTCATTCACATCTATGCTGGCTGCTGCAAGTATGGCTCTTGGTATAATTATAAATTTAAGTGATGTCATTGTCTGAAAGTACTCTGCGTTCCAATCACCTTTGGTCCGTCCTTATGGAGGACCAAAGGACCATGGATTTGGATGCGTCTTTATGGAGGTATAAACTAATATGCGATTAAACACCCATAGTTTCTGAAGCCTGATTGAAATTAAATGTATTTAGAATAATAAATAACTCTAAATAAACCACAATGAAATAGAAAATGATGTATAACTTACCTATCCACGTTCTATCCAGATATATTGATACAAAGGAGGGGGGTATTGTGAAATAATCTACAAATGAATACATCTCGAGCATGAACCATAGTTTGTCACTAGCTGCTATAAACTGTAACAGAAAATAAAAGGATTTAAACTTTCATGTGACATTATTTTAACTAATTAAAAACAAATAAAATCACATTTAGTCAGTCCGAATACGGCCCAGGTTCAATCACTAACCCTAAAGAAAGACCTCCAACGGTCTATAGACTAGTCGGTGCCGACATCACACGTTAGTGAAACTGTTTATAATTTGTTATTTAAAATAGAAAAAATATAAAGTGCTTTAAAATTATATCTATGTAAGAAAACAATTTTTTTTTAAACAGAATTTTTAAATATCTAACAGTTTTATTTAATAGTAAATAGCTAAAAGTCTAAAATCTGATTAGAATTTTTTAATCTATCTTATTTCAAAATCAAAGCTTTTGTCAACATTAAGTTTGTAAGCGGTGTTAACTTTTGCTGAAAACCAGAATACTACGAAAAACTGTTTTTATGAAATTCAATTGTTTTTAAAGTTAAGTAACTTTTCCACTGAGCGTGGTACGTAGTTTTCCAGTCATTGTTATACTGACTCGTTTAATTATAACAATTAATTACTTACTCGTATAAAAAAGTAGACCATAAAAAATATGTTAAAGGCAAGGTCGATCTGCTGAGTTATATTGTCACTCCATTTCTGGCAACGTTCCACTTCCTCACTGCAAATAGAAACGGTAGCCATCACATAGTCGAAGTGTCAACAACATAACATACATACGCCCTCGTTCTGACCAAATTATAGTGTCCGGAATGACCCATGGCATGAAAAGGGTTACAACTATGGATTCTTTAAAAGATATAACCCTTTTCGTTAAGAATTACATCTCCAACCAGATGAGATGTAACTCTAAGTCACATGGATCGTTAAGTATACCGGACAACGGTGCATAGTGCTTTTTTATTGTTTGAAGACATCGTACTAACATATAGCAAAATTAAAAGCAACAGTGTTCTCAGCCATTGTTATAAAAGCTTATATACAAGCGTTATTCAGCTCACATAACATCTTGTAAATATGTTATGTATCACATATATGTTGGTTAATTCAGTCATAACGGTGACGTAATCAAGCCAACGACTACGTAACATTTCAGCTGACAAATTAAACAAAAGCTATACACATAATGACTATGTCCAGCAAATGTTTCTTTTCACATTTATAACAATTTAACTCACGTATTCCTTTATTCAGCATCGGCATTCACAAGATTAGCATTAATATTAGCGCGTAAGTTCAAAATATAAACAAGTAAATGCGCCTTGACTTATAATACAACGGAATTAGACAAAAGATAATTTATACTTTGGTATTAACATTTCATGATTTGCTTTACCGTGGTATTCGCTGATAAAACAATTGAATATATTGTTATCTCTTTTATTTTCTTAGAAGAGACATAAATAACAATATAATATGGCAATAGAATAAATATATCAGGGTCTTATGAAACTCAACTTTTCTCCTAACATACTCATTCTATTAATTTCAATTCTTTCGTTGTTATTTCCACTGCTATAAAGCCATTGCGCATTTAGGATTTGTAAGAGGAAATATATTTACCTGGACGCGTCAATGAAGTAGATGATCAGCGATGCTATACTGAGAATGAACACCAACACTACCTGGAATTAAAAATATAAATCATTAGTTATTAGAAAAGATAGAAATTAGATCCAGGATTACGATTTGGACCCAAATTTCCCAGGCCTCAAGTCTTGTACTAAAATGGGGTTCATTGATTTTGGGAATTGCCTTGGACATTTTGATAACATCTATATATATAAAAGAAAGTCGTGTTAGTTACACTATTTATAACTCAAGAATGGCTGAATCGATTTGACTGAAAATTGTTGGGCAGGTAGCTTAGAACCAGGAAACGGACATAGGATAATTTTTATCCCGTTTTCTATTTTTTATTCCGCGCGGACGGAGTCGCGGGTAAAAGCTAGTTTTGTATAAGTTTTATTGAAACACTGCATTGTAAGTCTGCTTATAAAGTCTCACTGATTCTCTATTTTCTTTCTCTAATTAAAAGGCGGTCAATTTATAATTTAGTACGAAATAATTTTGATAATTTAGAGGCAGGTGATTAGACCTACTTAGCTCTATTAAATATCATCCACCAGTATCGTAAGAAATGCAAAGAAATGAATACCATAAATTAATTCATCTCAGTAAACAAATCACTTTATTAGAAATAAACATTAAAGATGTTTGTATTTTAAATTGCGGTAAAAATAAACGTTTTAATTTTTCTATTGCATTTTCAACTGAGTTATAAAGCAATTTCTGTCACCTATTTAGTAGAAAAGCTAAAAGTGCCTCAGTTAGGATGTTGCGGCCTCTCTCCGTGTTCGGAATGTTCTCATTTGAGCGTCGCTTTCTGTTCAAAAAACTTGTCTCAAAGTTTAGCATAGTCTAAATTTCTTTGAAAAAAACATGCATAACAAAATATTTTTGTAAATGAGTTTCTACAGTGGGAACCCCCGGTATACGTCTATTTGCTCAATAAAATTCAAATAATTATATTAATCTTAATTCAAAAACATATCGTAAGATCGTTGACCTTACAGGTCAATGAACTTTTCAATAATTAATGTACAAGTATCTTCAATTTGTTTAAATCTCACCACCTACGTATTTCGTGGCCACTTTACGACCAGCTAACTGAAAATTTATGATGCATTCGCTATAGTGTACCGACTACTAGTTGAATTTCTAATCTAGCGTTACTAGGTTCATATTAGAGTTACATTCGAGGGTCTATTTTAAAATTTTCATGGCATAAGAATGCTATGCCACAATAGTTTCTACTTCTTTAGAAAAACATATATAGGTGACGACAAGACAAATCAGACAGATCACAATATTAATTCAATGCAATTACTGCACGTCACGTATATTTATATATACATTAATCGTGGATTACTGAGACCAAAATCCCCGTTTAAAACATAATGTTATTGTTGATGAGGTGGAGTCTTCGATAGCTTTTATGAAGAATAAAAGATCTGTTTTTGGCGATGAATCGATTACAATGACTTTCAATTAATAAAAAAACCAATAACGACAAGACGTAGACGTAAAAAGTAAAAAAATGGTTGCGCGCGCACTGGCCACTATACCCCTGGGCCGGTGTTGCCGCAACAGTTATCTCTGTTTTATCACAGGGATGATATGTTTTATAGAGAGATTTTGGTCGCAGAAAACGACGGTAAACCAATCCTTTTAAAACGTAGTTAAATCACGACTGCCACTTAATATGCATTAGGAATTACAAATGAGTCAGTACGCTCCAAGTCCACGTGATGTCATCCCTAAGGTGGGAGGAGGTGATGTAATGTTTCTAATGTTTGATTCAGCAATGATGTATTAGTTTGTCTGTGGGTTTATTAACGCGTTGAATTGAACTTTGCACTTAGTACGTGACAATATGAAACCATTTGCCTACTTACACATTACATTATTTTTTTAAATGCATTTACATCTGTAAGTTCTTCTTTGTGTTTTTTTTCTTTTTGTTAAAAAAGGGGAATGGGATGACAATTTGTTTTTGAATATTTCATGGGTGAATATATCCAGCACTTATTCGTGTAACATGAATATTCTTCATACATTCTTTCAAAATTTGTGAACCACGAACAATAACTTTCTAACACTTTATTGAATGTATGTGGAAGCGGTTTAAATCATCTTCAACTTGGCACAATTCCGACGGAAATTCGATCGAGATTTGATTGGAAATTGTTACAGAGATTCAACACTTATCGTTACGTTCTCTAGAAATGAAACTTTATTTTTTTTACACGCTTAATTGAAAGGCAAATGATTTATGTCGCGGTAGCATCGTCCAAATCAAGAAATAATTTACAAACTGAGTCAGTTAATATTTTTTAGTGTTTTTTTTTTTAAATAAATATAAGAAAACTAAAATGTCACCGCATCTATCTGGTTGTTTTAGTGATTATTAACTTAACAGTTAAGTATATCTATATATATAAAAGAAAGTCGTGTTAGTTACACTATTTATAACTCAAGAACGGCTGAATCGATTTGACTGAAAATTTATGGGCAGGTTGCTTAGAACCAGGAAACGGACATAGGATAATTATTACCCCGTTTTCTGTATTTTTTATTCCGCGCGGACGGAGTCGCGGGTAAAAGCTAGTTGTTACTATATGTTTATCAACCGGCTCCTACGTAGTAGAAACAGTGTTCTTTCACACATCTATCTCAGCTGTCTCTTCTTACACATATACTCTTTCACAAAAATCTTCTATACTTTTAAGGCATTTGTCTACCTTTGTAGCCATCCAATTTCATTTGTAAGAGAATTTACTCTTTTGTTTATTTAGCCTTCATCTCTTTGATGAATATTATTGTATTATTATTTCGTATGTCTGCTCTATGACTGATTCTCTTTTTATTAATGTCATGCCTATGATAGACGTTTACAATTTGGCTGTATAGATAAGGCAGGTGTATCCGTTGTGAATTTGTGTTTCGTTTTATATTGCGACTGCCGAATGACGCGGTAACTTCCGACGAACGTCAAAAGTAAAATATTGCTTTTGTGACCGGAACTCGATATACGATAACCGTTTTACACTACGTTCAAAATCCGATGTTGGTACCGTACCAAAAACTTCCTTGATTCTCTATTTATTGTTGGTTTTCTACATCTTTCTGTTGTTTTTTATGATTAGTTCTTATATACCTTTTGTAGTGTACTTCACGTTAGGAAATTTTGTCCTGAATAGCTATTATTTATTATCCGTAATCAATAGACTTTCAGTCTAGACATTGGTACATCGTTCATAAGTAAAGGGAGATTCTAAATGGTGTACCAGATATTAACTTCAGCTTATTTAAGTAATTGATCTTTAGAACTATTTTACTATTTAAATTAAAACTAGCTTTTACCCGCGACTCCGTCCGCGCGGAATTAAAAAAATGCACGCAAGATAAAAAGTTCCTATGTCCGTCTCCTAGTTACCTCCTCATCAATTTTCAGCTAAATCAGTTCGACCGATCTTGAGTTATAAATAATGTAACTAACACGACTTTCTTTTATATATATAGACTAGCTTTTACCCGCGACTCCGTCCGCGCGGAATAAAAAATAGAAAACAGGGTAAAAATTATCCTATGTCCGTTTCCTGGTTCTAAGCTACCTGCCCACCAATTTTCAGTCAAATCGATTCAGCCGTTCTTGAGTTATAAATAGTGTAACTAACACAACTTTCTTTTATATATACAAGATGTTGTCAACCATAGAATATCACATTACATTTTTTTGCCACTCAGAATTCTTCTTATATAAAAATAAGGAAAATTTCCTCTTTTCTTTCAAGCTAACATTTTTGTTGTTGAGAACACTGTTTAAATATGTAACGAGGCCGACGTGCACTCGCGAGGGACAAAGTTTAGATGGGCCAAGTTTCACCGCGACGCCTTTGCCACTTATAAAGAGTGACGTAGAAAATAAGCAATTTTTAAATTTATCGTGATATGTTATTGATCCAACATTAAGAAAGTGAGTTTATTTTATTGACGTCCTTTTTGATTCCCCCTGTATATATTCGATATTTTTTTTATTTTATATTATGATAAATATGTATAAAATGAGGTTATGTTATCAAATGTTTTTGAACAACCAAAGATTTGCTTTGTAATATAAAGAAATACCATCAATCATATAATACAACATTTTCCATCCATTTTGGATGGATGTATGAATTTATTCATGATGGATGTGTGGTTTGACAAGAAAAGATAAAGTTTAGAATGAGTATATCAGAGGAAGTTTGAAAGAAGCGCCAGTTATCGCAAAATTGAGGTGCAGAAGGTTAGCGTGGTTTGAACATGGGGATGATGTTCATATTAACAAAAAAGTTATGATATTGAATGTGGATGGCTATAAAGATAGAGGAAGACCAAGGAGAGTATGGATGGATTGTGTGAAAGAGGATACGCGTAAGAAGTGGGTAAATTCAGATATGACGGCTGATAGAGATGTATGGAGGAGTAGTACATACTGTGCCGACCCTCCATAGGGATAAGGGCAGGTTGATGATGTATTCATATATCGTCACCATTACATCTATCCATTTCTATTACTAACTAAAGTGAATAAAAAAAAAGAATCAGGCCAACATGGTTTGGCAAAAAGTAAACAGGTTAAATCAACAAAAGGTTAAAGCGCAACAACCTAAATAATTCTAGTTAAAAAGCAATGCAATCTGCTTTGTCAGTTAGATGTTTAACCGCGATCTCTATTGGATTACCGGTAACGGGAACACTGAAGCCTAATCCTGTTACGCTACATCCAATTACTATGTCGTCGAGCGCCATCTAGTTGCATCGCCTTGACTTAAGAGCTACGGAATCCGTTTTACGTTCCCCAAGGTTGTTTTCTTAGTTCAAGATTATTTTTCTTTACGTAATTTATTTCTATATTATTTTTGGATTGTCTTAAATATTTTTTAATAGTTTAAATGTTATTTTATTTACATTACCAATCTTATACAGAAAAGGATTTGGTTACTTTAAAAAGACATCAACGAAATTTCAGGCTTCAAACTATATATATAAAATAAAAACTCTGATAAAAATGGAATACATTTAAGTATAATACTAGTGACTAAATGCAGATATGGTCAAACAAGTATGTCTAGCCCGATGAAAGTGGCGCTGCTATCGCGATTAGTTCTGTAAGAAAATATATAAAACCTACATGGGCATAGAGCATGGCACAAAACAAAAAAAACATATGACAACTACATTACGAAAATAACCTTCTGACACTTTTTTGATATTGACAGGAGGTCGCTAGTGAGCTAACATAATTAAGTTTGACTTACCGCCACCAAGTCAAATATACTTGTCGGTCTATAACTTATTTTATGTTTAATGTAAATATTTATAAACAATATGTCTAAGTACAAAGGTATAAATAATTTAAGATGCAAAACAATTCACATGGTGCAACTAATTCTCGTATAATTTAATCGATGTAAATTAATACACGCTTTATAAATTATGCATTGGACAGAATTGCGCATAAATATAAATTACATAGGATCTGAATATAGCATATTGCGTTTTATCCTAGAATTTCACAGCTCTTTATACGTCCCGACTGAGAGGCTCGGAGCCTACCCTATGTTAAAGGTAAGACCATAGTCAACCACACTGGACAAGTGCGGGTTGGTTGACTTCACATATATCATTGATAAATGTTTATATGAAAATCGAAAATCGAAAAATACATTGGTACATGGTGAGATTCGAACCCAGGACTTGCAGTTGACAAGTCAACTGCTTAACCCCTGAGCCACTGAAGTGTAATGTGTATGTCTTATTGTGCAATAAGACAAACTGTAAATTTCCTATTTCGCAATTTATTTTTTTGTTTTTTTAAACTGAAGATTTTGTTAATCAAAAGTTAACTTAGTTTAACATCAACCACACTTTAATCTTCACGTACAATTTTCGTTTAAGAGATGATGATTGTGATTAGGGAATGAAAACATAACACAGTAACTATGTCCGTTTTAAATTAAGCTTAAGTATTGTGATCACTAATAAATCGACCAAAAACAATCTACAAGAAAATGCCTTAGAAAATAGTAACATATTGCAAAAAATAGATCATTAAAAAATAATAACTGGGTAAAAAGTAAATGACATTGTAATCAAACTAAATAACTTCTTAGTCTTTTATTAAGAATTTATAGTGGCTATAAATCCAGTAGTAGAGATAGGAAAATATTTATATTGTCCTTGAGTGACCTTCAATAGACAGGACAGACAGGCGCCGGGCTATGACTATCTTTATGGCTTATTCATTATAAGGATAGGATTACTAATGTTATTTACATATGTATTGTGTCTTATTTACTTTAATAAATACATAACTATTAATGTTCTTTTGTTTTTTTTTCCCATTGTTTTAGCATCTCAAAAAGTACGACTTACGAATTAATATGACAGTAGGTGGGTGGTTACCCTTTAGATATTTTTATCTCTCATTCTTTACGAAAAAAAAGGAAAAAAATATTTATATGTTTCGATAAAGTGAACAAATAGCAATAGTAAAAGTAAGTTAAATTCAAGCTTGTATTAGTTCGGCATATCCAAAACATTTCGAATTAAGTTATATTAAACAAAATTCAATCTTATATCCAAGACAATGAGTGGATATTCAACTGCAACAAATAGAGTATATTAAAATAGTAAAAGAAGTGTTTCTACGTGTGGTATTGATCAAGCAATGCCTGCGCGAGTCTTTCAAAGCTGGACCAAAGCGCAACTAACATTATAAAGATTCACACAACAAACATAAAAAGTTCGAGTTACTGTATTGTATAATTGGAAAGTAGGTGAGCTTTTAAATCATAACATAATAAAAAATATGCAAACTGTTTGTATTAAATATTCCTATAAATTTAAATGTTTAAACTTTTGTGAGACATAATTCATCATCATCAGCTCACTATACGTCCCAATTGAGAGGCTCGGAGCCCACCCCAAGTTTGGGGTGACTAGGCTAGTCAACCACGCTGGCCCAGTTCGGGTTGACTTCACACATATCATTGAATTTCTTCTCAGATATGTGCAGCGTCACGATGTTTTCCTTCACCGTAAGAACGTTGGATAAATGTACATATGTAAATCGAAAACACATTGGTACATTGGGATATAATCATGTGCTATATATTCATGAGTGTAAACGTTTTTAATACGTTAGTAGTTCTGGAAAAAAAACGTAAAACTTGAGTCTGTGACGTCACTGCGGTTTGTTGGTAATCTGTGGTCTCTGCCTATCTCTCTGGCAATAATGGCGTGTTGATTGAGAATAGTGCGTTGTGATTTTTAATGTGCAAGTACAAAGGCTCTAATGATCTGTCAAAAATTGCTAGAAAAGTACAGATTTCAACAAAATTTAAGATTTATAAAAAATCGTAATTTTGATATTATCTATTCTACTAACTTCACTTGTTTTTTCGATTTGATAACCATGACGTCACAACATGGCGTGGGTTAAAAGATATTCTTATATGAAAGGCATTTTAAAAGACAAAATGTACGAAACTTGCAAATTGAACGAAATAAAAAGACTGCTTGCGAACAGTCCATGTTTTGAAGCCATGTCGTTGTCAAACGCAGTGTGTTAACGTGGATTTCAATTGTGTTGCTGACACATTTATCTTCAGCTTATTTACGCTTTCAAAACGTTAACTAAATGCTAGTTATTTAATTTGAAGTATATATAAATTAACACACACACTGAAATCAAATACCAAAAATTATATTCTTAGGTACTTAATATTTCGTGATAAAAATATATTTTAACACTATCATTATGTATTTATTAAATCCTTTTAGATCTTTTGTTCTTTTTATTCTATTTAACAGACTTTCATAAAATTTTAATTTAATTGCACAAATTTTGTAATGAATCAATAATATTACAAAATTCAAATATACTAGTGTAACTGTATTAACCAAGGATTTCCGAGACCAAAATCTCGATATAAAACATAATATCGTTCCTGTAATAATCTTAGACAAAACAAAGGTGACAATATGTTTTAAACAGCGAATTATGGTCTCAGAAACCGACGCTTAATGACACAAATAAATAATAATGATAGGTATAAATAATGCAATAAACATAAAAAGCACGTAATGATTTGAAGTCGAAACGTTTAAATACATATTTAAATAACACAAAGATGTTGACGCTTCGAACGGAAAGTCTATTTCGATAGTGACACAAATCTCTGTTTACCCGAGAGTATGAAAAATTATTATAGTGTATAAATAAACCACACTATATCCCGTACTTTTGTATCCGGGATTTGTCAAAAAATAGCATTACAACGTGTGCGACGAAAAGAGTTATTAAAGTATATTTAAAAATATAACAGGACATGAGACTATTTTCGTCGGATGGGTCGATTTTCATTCTTGAGAAGTGTCCTACTTAACTTTTCTATAGCAGTATATGGACCGCTGTACACGGACAGCTTTATGCAGGTATATGCTGTGCCGCTAGAATCTTATGTTAGCAAAAACTAAAGTCGGAGTACTGCTGCCAACTTGAATCCGTTGCTAGCAGTCCGTGGTTTCGAATCGATCTTTCCAAATAACGGTTTACATTAAATTTCTAATTTTCATGTAAGATGTGTTGTGAAATGTTTTACCGCGTTGCCATCTTGTAAGGTAAATTTAAATTGTTACGTTTTAATTGAATGCGATTATTTCAATTAAAACACACGTCTCATTGTTCTAGGAATTAAAAAAAAAGACGATGTGAACTCGGATTTTTTTTAAGAATATTACCTATAAGTTATTTCATGAAGAATTTTCCTACATTTTATAAATACAGAAGTGGCACATTTCAATGCTATAAAATATAAGGATCGTTAAGCAAAAGTACGCTTATTTGTTTAATTGCACGTGAAATGACCACAACATGCAAGTATGCTCGACTGCTATTTACTCAGCATATATTAAGAAAATGCACAAGAAATATGTAGGAAGTTTGAAGGAATTTTATACTTTAGAATTTGGTTAAGCATATTTAAGAGAATTAATATAACTAGCAGTTGCACGCGAATGCTTTCGAGTGAATTAAAAAAAATCTAATAATAAATATAGCCTATGTCATCCAGGGATTGTTTAACTTTATAACAGTGACAAATATTTTTACAGGTAGAAACAACAACTAACACTTAAGTCTAAATTCCGGGGACGACGCCTTCTTTTTTCGAACCCATCGGTCATTCCTCAGGTGAGTGCTTACATGATAGTATTGTTAT
Source organism: Papilio machaon (assembly GCF_912999745.1). Classification (NCBI taxonomy): domain Eukaryota; kingdom Metazoa; phylum Arthropoda; class Insecta; order Lepidoptera; family Papilionidae; genus Papilio; species Papilio machaon. The sequence continues at coordinate 1,548,377 of NC_059993.1, read as the reverse complement.
TAGCCGACCTTAATTATTTTATAATAATGTCTCACAAAAGTTTAAACAATTCAAGAAATGTATAACTTAGTACGATACAAAATTGTGAGATAACTGTGAAAGAATTGCCTGAAAGATAATTTTTACAAAATATAGTTTACTTACTTTGTAAGTCACTTGCTTACATTACGGAAGCAAGTATATAAAAATATATCCATCCCTTTTTATTCTCTTTTTAGCCGACTTCAAAAAGAAGGAGGTTATCAATTCGATTGTATTTTTTTAAGTGTGTTACCGCGATGCTGCGCCCCTGGTGGTCCGATTTTGATAAAAAATATTTTAATCGAAAGGAAGTGATTGCTGATGGGTCCAATTTTTTTGATTTTTTTTAAATAACTAGAAGACTGGTAGATTTGAATTCAGCTCCAAAATTTGTTGCAAAAATTAGGGACATTTTTGCTTTCAGCGCTTACGTAGACTAAACTATAAGACCTACATAAAAATGATGTATGGACGAATTGTAGCTCTTTATAAAAAATAAAGATGACAATATGTTTCAATACAGGTGCTACGGCAGTAGAAATGCAAGGTTACAAAAGCACTTGTGACATTTCATAGATTAAAATAATTCTATTTATTGTGTTGTTTGTTCCTGAAACAAATGAACAGTTCAGAATTTATTTTAAATTACGAAATAAATTGGAATCCACTAATGAACCGATATAAATCCATCGGAATTAAAGTTTAAAATAAACTTTTAATTGGTCGAACGAAGGTTTCCGTAATTAATTAGTCTATTGGTATTTATTTATCGAGCACACAGACATTTTAATCAATGTTAAATATTTCAAATTACAAGCAAAAAGAAGAAATAACACATTATTGAACATAAAAATAAATACATAATTTAAACTGAATAGGAAAATAGTTAAAATAAAGAAAAATACACACAACACTCAGAAGTAAGTTGGTTTCTGAGACCAAAATACCTATATAAATCATATTCTGTTTTGTCAAAGAGATGGATGACGATATATTTTATAGAGCGATTTTAGTTTCAGAAATCAACGATTAGTATTACAAACATGCCTTGCATAAATATTTAAATATAGATTATATGATGTCATAAACATTTATGAGACCTTATTAAGTCTCTTTACGCATGAGATGTGAATTTTAAATCACTTATTGACGTGAGTCGTCTTATAGTTACTACAACAGTTGCTTAGTGTAGATTTAGAACTAATCCCTTAGCGGCCATTAAATTTTTCTTAATGGCGCACTTAAAGATTAATACTTAAAGACCATGCCCTCTAGTTAACTTTGACTATAAAGTCAATAAAACACGAAAATAAAGTTGAAATATTTCTCTGTCTGTCTGAAATCACATACGTATTGAGCGAATAGTCAATGTTATTCAATCTTTTTTTCATTCCACTAAATTTGTTTGCCGACAAAACATTCTATCGAAATTATTTATTTTAGTACCATTAAGCACATTCACGTTAAACAAAACATTTTTTTGTAATCAAGGATTGAAGGCTTAGGTAAAGTGCCGGTAATTTTTTTGTCGTAAAATCCTTAAAGAAGTTCTTATTAAAGTGGTTAAGCGTCAAATTGTCAAAACACTATCACTTAATTTGGATTAAAAAAATGCCAAACGACGTGAAAATAACTCTGAAACGAGTTCATTTGCATTGGTATAGAAAAATAATAAAAGATCAAACGAAACAGGTTAACTGGTCAATTGGAATGATTCGGTTGTCGAAGTATCGAGTGATAGAGCGGCGCGTTTGATGTAGCGAGTGATTGCGCGCACAACTCGATGATTCGTTCGAGTGCCAATAAATATGCGCTTTTTGTATATTATTAACTCTATGCAATCTTTATCGATGACAGATGGATAATGTCAAAACGAAATGACGCTGCCAGAGATAGATAGAGAAAATTTTATTTCATTTTAGAAGGCATTGCAACATTGATGAACTGCAGTTGTAAATGACTTCAGGACGAGGTCGTTGTAACCGTTTGTAGCCTAAACGGATTGACTGATTTTGAACATTGAGGTTGTGTTAGATTGTTATTCTTTTCATGAGTGCCAGAAATATAGTCAGTCTAGTTTATTAGTAAATTAAATGGACGGTAGTAAATAATTTGATTTAACCGAACCACGCGATTATATTACCAATGTATTGAGTTGATTTATATGAAATTTTCTGTATATTTAGCGTACCTATGTTTTGTTGACCATCTCTTTGTGGGGTTGCTTGTAACGTAACAAAGTACATAGGCGTTAATAAAAACGTTTTTCGTGTGTCTCCGATTATCGATGTGTATTTGTGTATTTGCGTCGCGTTGTCGCGCTGTGACACGGCCGCGGCTATATTTAAACGAGTAAATATAACGCACTCACATGGGTTCGCCGCTTGGCCGCACCGAAGGGAAGCCACCGATACGGTGAAATTGCGTGACAATACAAAATATTCGTATCTCGCGAACTATAAGAACATAGTTTGGGAAATACGTTGACAGATCGATATACCCCACTCGTACGCAGTTTTTCCTTTGTCCTTAGGAAGAATTAAATAAAATACAGCATGTTTTGCTAATTACATAAACAAAAACTTTTTTTTTGGTAATAATCATAACAGCTACACAAAACAAGCAAACGTAAACGCAACCAATTAATAAGTTACTAAAAAAAAATTAACAAATGCATTGAGTTCCTTCAAAATATAGTTAGTTATAAAAAGCACTAATTTCGGGGTAAGTATATTTTTTTATATGCTGCCCATACACTTATCTGATTCGTAATAGGTTATTCCACTGTCCAATCAATCGTGGGCAATCCAAACAATCAACAGTATAAGCAATTTTCAATGTGTAGCAAACAATGTCAAACGAATTCGCCTGCGTGGAAAGAAACAAAGCCAATTCCACACTGACATTAGATCGATGTGCGACTATTGACATATCCAATCTGTGCTCCACAGATTTAATAGTCGTACTCGTAGTTTTCACTGAAAAAATGTGTCGATAATGATTTCTACATTGTCCGTCTTTAAGAAGTGTGCAAAGTCATTTAATAAGTAATTATGAAGCAACTGGAAGAAGAATTGAATAACAGTTTATTCTTTACTTCAGTAAAGCTGTTTAAGCTAGAGATGGTCTTAATGAAACGGGCTTCGAGTACTACGCGAAAAATTATTCAATTTGTCAATCGGGCAAAAGAGAGTTAAGTATGAAGAGTGAATTATTCGTGTTTAATATAATAAAATACAATTAAGAATTCATTATCTTACTAATTATAAATGCAAATGTTTAGATGGATGGATGGATGGATGGATAGATGTTAATTTGAAGATATCTCCGGAACGGCTAAAGGATCTTGATGATATGTAGAACATATTCTGGAATAACACATAGGTTACTTATTATGATTTTTTTTAATTCCGCGCAGATGGAGTCACTGGCGTCAGTTAGTTCTATAGCCTTCACGTTTTGTCTTTCCTCTCTGTCTTAAAAAAGCTTAAGAGTACCAGATTATAGAGTGTGAAAGAGATAACTAATAAATAAGTATATTGCAATAATAAATAAAACTTGAGAGGTGTCAAGGGACACCCGGATGGAACGAAGTTCCTTTCAATTAATTAGTGAAGGAATTGTAATAATTTTTTTTTATTTTTTTTAAGTCGCGACACCACACTGTTCAATGCGAAATAGAAATGAAAATATCTGGCTTGCTTTCTATAAGAGAGAGAGAGAGAGAGAGACAGACAGAGAAATATGCGACGCCGCACAGCTTACAATAGCTTACTATAGCAAAAAGTGTCGTGACAACTTTTCGTAAGATTTTTTTCCGTCTAGCCCCCTTTCACAACGCGCGATAAGGAACTTCGTTCCAATTATAATAACTAAAAGTATGGTAATAGACGAATTCTTCAAGAAATATAATATAGTCGTATATTTGTGGCTCCGGCAAGTCTAGAACTAACCAGTATTGATCTATTTATTTTAATACAGTACATTACATCACTAAAGTGCACGTTTAGTTGAGTCGTAAATTGGAATGATCTTTATATTATGTAATTGTAAATTATGAGTGTAATATTTCCTATGTACTGTAATATAAGTGTGATAAAGTCGAAATTTAAAAAAAAAAACTCTCTCTTAAAAGAACTCTCAAGAGGATCCTCCTTTAAGAGTAGAAGATACTAGTCGGAAATGATATTAGAGTATTTATTTATTTATTAAATTTTTACAAACATATGGTTATGCAAATAGGTTGAGCGTTGGTATTGACCAGTATAATAAAAATACTAACTATCTCTTAATGGTTGTACACTGTAAGAATGATATGCAGTTGTTTTTTAAATAAAAAAAATAACTCAACGGAAGAACAGGAATCAAATAACAACTCATATATATCAAAATTAATGAAACATACTTTCAGTTATTGATCGAATTGTGATTTGATACACATAATTGAGTACTAATTTTGTTATTTTTCTTAAGTTTGTTTTTTTTTTCTTCATTTTTATTTAAAAACTAGTGTACAGCGACCATCTACTATCTATTTTCCCTTTATCATCTTGGGAAGAGGGGATGGCTGAAAACCAGCTAGACACTGTATCCTAACCGGTGTTGACGAAGCTGAGCCACCCCCTTTTGCCATCACTGTATATTGTAAAACATTGTGTTTTAAAAGTTTGTAAATTTCAATGGCAATAAAAGTTTATTATTATTATTATTATTATTATTAAATTGTTTCAGCTACATGCGGTCACAATGAAAGAAAAACGCACAGATATCTTTAAACCTGGTTAAATTAAAAAAAAGAATATTACGAAAATTAAATAATAGTACAAGCACATCCTGTATTTACGAATATAATTACAACGACATGAAACTTAATAATTGGTGTGAGAGTGGCACTCCGCGGCAGACATCACTAATGAGTCTCTCCAGGGCAAGTTCGCGAACGATACGTGAGTATATACCTCCTACCTCCTATCTCCCACCTTCCTCCCAACTACCTCCCACTTTCACTCTCACATCCTGAGAGAAGCATTTACATCTACGAGTACAATCTAATGATAATTATATAGAAACTAAAATTGTAAAATAGTATTAATTAATGCTTCGTTTTATTATATCGAAGAAAATGTATGATTTACAAACTTACTTTTACTTTAAATTTAAAAATTATTTTTGATCCTGCTGTGAAAATGTTAAAAAAAATTGTGGGACGTAGTTTTATTTATAACAACGTATTATAAATAAATACTAAAGAATATTTTAAAAAGAATATAGAATAGAATAAACGAAACATTTCCGAACTAACTGTACAAATGTATCACACTCTGGAGACGACACCTCACTCATTGAAATTTTAACAGCCATTTGGGCTACCATTTTTTTTTATATCGTAAGGTGACAAGCGTGCGGCTACCTAAATTGCCGAAATAGCAAAGTGACCGCCGCCCATAGACATCGGCAATTGCAGATGCGTTGCCTACCTTTAATCGATGGAGGAAGGAACGCACAAAATGAGAATATTTATCATTCCTATGCATCGCCTACTCATCCACCTATTCACCTCCCCTTCCTATCCTTTCCTTAAAAGAAAAGGGTGGAAAGGAAAAGAGGACTACATTTAATCCATCGGTACCACACTCATCAGATGAAACGCAGAATTTCTTCCAAATCACGTCTGTCTTCTGTGTGGTTGTGGTATTTCACCGGCTAATCCAGCCAATTCGTGCAACAGATGTTGTTGCTGGCGTCTACCACTGTCAATACTAGAAGTCACAATTGTAACAAAATCTATTTTTAATTGTATGAAATAATAAGAGAAAGTGTAGCCAAGTAGTATGAGTATATCTTTGTGCCAACTCTTTCGTATTCGAAACGCTACAGCTCATTGTGAATGTAAGGGATCTGTAAGAGCGTATTAGGTCAGCGGGTGTCAAGGACCTTTCACTGCGCGATCGATACCGAATTCTCGAAGAAGCGAGCTCCTCCCGAAATATACAGTTAAATCTTTACGGAGAAAATACCTTTAAAGGGAAAGGTTAAGATATTTTTACTTTAAAAGAAATATACTAAGATTTTACAAATTAAATCACTTGTGCTTAATTTCTAGTCCTAGGTATAGGAAATAGTAAATATTGTATTTTTATATTCAAGTATCAATGAACCATTTACGTTTTTTTTATTTAATTTTTAATCTATTTATTTATTACAAAGGCAAAGACTGCTAGAATGCGCATGTAAATAGATGGTATATAGGTATATATTGAACCAGGAAAAAGAATTAAATAATAAAAACGAGGCAATTTATAATGCATAGACGAGGCCAGCGTCCAGTTCGTGACCCGTTTAGCGCTGACTGGTAAATAAATAAAGTGGCGGGTCTTTTGTATGAATAGACCGGTCCGGTCTTTTGGGACTGCTGAATAGACAGGTCGGGGGCACAAATAGGTTGGAGGCAATAACTATGACATGTTAAATTACGCACTATATTTTTTTAAGATTCTATTAATAGTTGCATCTTTTATAAAAAGAATAAACGAATGGTTTTGCATAAAACTATATTGCAACTTAACCAAGTCAGACATCAGTGGTAAATACCGCAATAACGATATTTGTTGGGTGCACGAATGGGTTAGGTCAACAGGTGAAATACCATGACAAAACAGAAGAGAGGCGTGAAGTTGAACCAATTCCGCGTTTTTTCGGATAAGTGTGCTTACCGGAGGCCTAATTTTAGTCCTCTATTCCTTCCCACCTTTTTCTTATTAGGAAAGGATTGGAAGGGGAAGGGGAAATATTCTTATTGGGACGGGGAAATATATTTTCTAAGCGTCCCCTTCTCCGTTGATTAAAGATAGGCAACGCATCTGCAATTGCGGATGTCTATGGCCAGCGGTCGCTTCGCCATTTCGGCGAATGCAGGTGTCCGGTTGCTGGTTTTCTGCCTTTTGATATAAAAAAGTCAACACAAATAAAGATATATATTACATAGATAGATATATAGATATATATAGAGATAAGATACATATTACACATATTATACATTTAGTTGTTTATTGCATAGAAAAGAGGTCGCATATATTTATTCATGTTTGTGTGTGTGTTTACAACGATTGCAATGTGTCGTATTGAGCCAAAACATTGCGTGGAAAAATTTCCTGTATGGTCAATCACAACACTGCCGGGAACGTTTGCCAATTCTGGATTGTGGCAATGAACTCATGCGTTGCCGTTTTAGTAGAATTTGAAATGTAAATGAATAACATGCATATTTATCTCTCATTCGCACGGGCGCTTTTTTAACGCCGCGTTAAAGCTCGCTGTTGGCGGCTCTCGAGCGATGAACAATTTAAAGATACTCTTGTTTCGTTTCTCAGCGTTCAAAATGCAATACTGCGCGATAAAAAAGCCTTAATGAGCGTTTATAGTTTTAAATATATATCTATTAAATTATAATTTATAAATTTAAATTTATTTTTACAAAAGATGACAAACGAGCAAACGGACATCTGGATTCGCCGAAATAGCGAGGCGACCATTGCACATAAACATCCGCAAATGCAGATGCGTTGCCTACCTTTAATCAGCAGAGAAGGGAAAGCCCAGAAAGAGGATATTTCCCCTTCTCTAGTGGTCGACTTCACACACGACTTTTGAATTTGATCGTAGATTGTTCCATCACGACATATTGTTTCACCGTAAGTTATCTAATATATAAAATTCTCGTGTCACAGTTTTCGTTCCCGTACTCCTCCGAAACGACTTGGCCGATTCTCATGAAATTTTGTGAGCATATTCAGTAGGTCTGAGAATCGGCCAACATCTATTTTTCATAACCCCCCCCCCCATTTTTTAACTGCGCGCGGACGGAGTCGCGGGCGACAGCTAGTAATGAAATAAATATATTTAGTTAAAAAATTCAATCTATAATTCATATTGAAAAATGAATAAATGTAGATTTAAAGTTATTACAAAAAGGGTTTATGTAAGCGGCGCTCACTCCGGGGAATACGTAGATGCATTCCGACCGCTTTGAAATATCAATAATGACCTCGTTTATACCTCTCTCTCTGGCTACGTTCTGGAAAATCGGGAAATGGAATAAATGAACTCGAACAGATATCCGTAAGAGTTCGTTTATTATCGTTTTACTACGATATGATCTTTTGATTTCATTTTAATTATAAAAATGGGTTATTTTATGTTACTGTTTGTTCGCTATTGCTTTTTAAATACTAATATCGCTTAAACTACATCTATATATAAGACTCTAGGTTTTTGAAACCCAAAAACTTCATCTAAATCCAGTTTTTGATTATTAAAATGAACGTTAGTATTAATATACTTCATATCGCTCGTATGCTTCGCTTCGGTTACCAAGATATCGCATGCGAAGCATGAAATTAACACCTAATCGTCGGTATGGATTTAACGGATGATTAATTTGACATCAAGTTATGTAACACGACATGACTTTTATAAGTTTTCTGATCATTAATTTTATGGCTATACTAATTCGGTAGTATTGAGATTTTATCTAATTTAATGATTTTAGGATTTCATGAACATTTTCCAAAATACAGAAATGAACATCGGACACGTCACCACAAGTCGGATATGATATAAAACAAAACACAATTTTATAAATAATTCTCTTTATAATAGTGAGTGGGGCCATGTGGACAGCTGAGATGGCGGTGCGCCAATGAAGCGCTGTAATATACCAATTTACTAACTACGCAATGGATGTTGAGTTTTTATTAAGGGTAATGAACGCTTATACTTAATCACTAAATTATAGTCCAGTAAAAACATGTATCAATTAAAATTCCAAATAATTGTCAAAAGACAAAATTAACCACGAACCGTAACCGAACGGCCCGTGTGCTACCTGATGCACGTAAATAGCCTCTGTGGAGTATTACGGCACTGCTCCGCCCACATGTTTGCCGATGATCTTTGTACTCTGAGCGCTAGCACTGACCTCGCGGAAATGTGTCGCCGGGTTCAAGAGGATGTGGATGCGGTAGTTAAATGGTCACATGATAACGGCATCTTATTAAACGCTGACAAAACAAAAATGATAATTATTCACTCCCCGTATTTACGTACTATTGATAATCCACCTCCTCTGATTGCACACAGCTTTGATTGCTTCCATAATAACAAAATCAACTGCACTTGTAATCCTATCGAAAAAGTTAATTGTGTAAATTACCTGGGAGTAAAAATAGATACCTCTTTTTCTTGGGATTCCCACATAGAATACGTCTGTAGAAAATTAAGAATACTACTAGAAAAGTTTTATCATTTAAGTTTTAAAGTCCCATTGCCAATACTAAAATGTTTATATTTTGCACTAGTGGATTCTATAATAAGTTACGCTCTTGATTGCTATGGATTAACATTTAAAACATACATAGATAAAATAGAATCATTGCAAATAAGATTTTTAAAATTACTCGTAAATAAAAAGACAAAGAATCAATGTAAAGGAGATTACTCTAAACTATATAAAATATGTAAAATTTTACCGGCTAGCCTGAAACATAAATATCTTCTACTTGTAAATAACCATAGTAAACAGGATCGATTCGCTAATTTGGTGCAACATAAAACGGGCACAAGGTCTATGTCCAAAGGTAAATTTGAAATACCCATGGTACAAAATTACTATGGAGATAGAATGTTAAAAAAACGAGTTCCATATTTACTAAACAGTTTACCTGAGGACATAAGACGTGAGCCTAAACTTGGTAAATTTAAACAATTATTAAAAAAACACTTGTTAAATTCATTGTAACCATTTAAGTAATGTAAAGCGAGTGACCTGCAGTCAAACTGCGTAAGCAGTTTTGCGGGGCATGTAATATTTGAAAGTATAACTATGTAAGTGTAAATTTTCCAAAATAAATAAAAAAATAATAAATAATAACGACAACAGAGTCTAATCGGGCAATATAAGTATTTCGCACTATACTTTAATTTATCTTTAACTTACTGGGTCACAAAAGTTTCTTGCATTATAATCGTGTGTGATTTGGCAATCATTTCAATATCGGAAAATATTAGACGCCCCAACATGTCAGCAACAGCACAGATAATAGCTCGGTGTATAAAAGCCAGCCATTCAAAATTTCCACATCGCTTCGTCATCTATCATCTGTATATACCATTTACAGATACAATTTTCAACGTAAACCTCTTAATATTGCAGTGAATAGACGTGACTAATTTTTGAGTTATTTTCATACAGAAAAGAATATCAGGAAATCTAGTTTTTTTTCTCTTGACTTTCACACGCAAGTGTATTTGGCTGTAGTTTTTATTTTTTTAATTATTATATGGGTTTTTTTTAAAAATAAAGGCACGTAACCTTTTATTACATAAGGTTTAGTGGATATTTTGTAAAATTAACTAGCTTTTGTATGTGTTTTTGTATGTATGATGAATACAAGACGGCATTGAGCAGAAAACGGCAATCTAATGAAGTTAAATTTATTTTTATAGAGTAAAAGGGAGAAAAAAAGTAATTTGCTTTAGGTATCTATTCTCAGCTAATTCGCTTGAGTTTGTTCACTGACGATAAATTAAAAAGTACTTGAAAACTTTTAAATAAATGCGACAAGTTTCCCGCACTAAAAATGAAGTACGTCGTAATCTATGCGAGTGCAGACGATAGCGGTTTTGCAATTTCCATACGAAATGCTCTGATATTATAGCTACAGATTCCTTTATAGCTCGAAAATATAATTTTGGCTTTACCAAGTCGAACTTGGTTAGAAATACGACAATACAAACTACCATTTTAATATAGTAAATTATTGAAGATTTAAAAATTTTAAATTCAGTTTTTTACAATTAAGGAATTTTAGAAATTACTATTCTTTTTATGACATTATTCTAGAGTTTTCATTGCAGAAATACTTGTTAAAAAACATATAATTATTCCTGATTTTCCAAAGATAAAGAAATGACTATACGAGAGGGACTACATACAATACGATTTTCAATTTCACTCGGGGATAGTGTAACTACCCCAAGGTAATTTTTTTTAATCAGTTAATTAGTTTAGGAGCCTTATCAATGCAAACAAACAATGAAATCTCTCATCTTTATAATATTAGTATAGATAATTAAACTAGATCCTAAACATATCGTATTTTATTTTTATAACTTAAAATTATATGAATGACTAGCTTTTACCCGCGACTCCGTCCGCGCGGAATAAAAAATAGAATACGGAGTAAAAATTATCCTATGTCAGTTTCCTGGTTCTAAGCTACCTGCCCACCAATTTTCAGTCAAATTGATTCAGCCGTTCTTGAGTTATAAATGGTGTAACTAACACGACTTTCTTTTATATATATAGATAGATAAGATAACTCAAATTAATCATATTAACATTATATTTCTTACACGTTCGTATTATATCATGGGGTAAACCGGATGTCTACTATTAGTTACATTATTTCTGATAGCACTGTATGCGTAGGCGCCTAGAGACGTAGACAGATTGATAGAAAAACAGATCCAGATTAATTTATTGATACAAATTTGTTATATTAACGTTCTCATTGAAAACTAAGACGAAATGCTTTGTTATTTAACATATATCTTGTCTTGATTACTGTTACTTTTCTTCTTCTTTTTTTATAGGAGAAGGGGGCATACGAGCAACGGACCGAGAATTATTTGATCCGACCCCCATGGACATCCGCAACGCCAGAAGAATCGCAGATGCGTTGCCGGCCTTTAAGGAAGGTATACACTCTTTTCTTGAAGGTCCCTAAGTCGTAACTGTTTGGAAAGTTTTTTCTTTTTTAATTCTATTAAAGTTGCAAGAATATATAGAGTTAAAGTGAACGAGATGTACTACGATATATCTACCTAACTCAAGCTACTACTTTAATGTACTGCAATATTTGTTAGTTGTTTTATTTATGTAAATTTAATTTGAATAATGGATACTATTTTGATATATTCTACATTATTTATCGCTGGTATATAACTGAATGTTTTGACTTAGTAAATAATATAATGCATTATATATTTTTTATATTTCGTGACAAGGATAAGATTGAGTTTAGTATGTGGCGAGGTCCTTTGGCTCGGTTAGGCAATCGATAGCGGCCCACCCGTTGACCTATTTACAGAGATTAGGGGCAGAGAAACGCAAGTTTTGGTCTGACGCTCGACTGACTCACGAGTGACAGTAAAGGGTTCGTAATGCTAAGCCGGAACCTGCTGACGATGGCTTCTTAGTCTTTTTTAGGATTTTGAAGATGACGTATAGAGGTTTTTTTTTGATGATACCTCGAGGAAAATTATTCGAAAACCTGGAATATATAATTTTTTTTAAAAGTTTTTCCAATAATAGCTAAAGTGGTTTCAAAGGATTTTTTAAATAAGTTTTTCAGGCTTAAGAATTCATCTAGTTGAAAAGTGAAAAAAGGATTCCTCAAAAATCAAATCTTATTTTTGTCACTTCTATTATTTCAATAAATTCAAAGATGACCTCTTAACTACGATACATAAGTAATAAGTTGTCGTGTTAACATATTCCTAGCTAAAATACATAATTTTAACTAATCCTAATACCTAATATCAAGAAAACATCGTGTATAAAGTCGCAAAATAATATTTTAATATGAAGTTGTCCGACAAATAATATGTTATCATGTCTTGTGAATAATAAAAGCCTTTTATCGGTTTGCATACAAATTGAATTATTAAAAATTTTCCCCTTAGGATGTGCACACTACACTGATTTATCTTACTTCTAATATATAAAATTCTCGTGTCACAGTTTTCGTTCCCGTACTCCTCCGAAACGGCTTGACCGATTCTCATGAAATTTTGTGAGCATATTCAGTAGGTCTGAGATTCGGCCAACATCTATTTTTCATACCCCCCCCCCCCCCCCATTTTTAACTGCGCGCGGACGGAGTCGCGGGCGACAGCTAGTCTAATATATAAAATTCTCGTGTCACAGTTTTCGTTCCCGTACTGCTCCGAAACGGCTTGACCGATTCTCATGAAATTTTGTGAGCATATTCAGTAGGTCTGAGAATTGGCCAACATCTATTTTTCATAACCCCCCCCATTTTTTAACTGCGCGCGGACGGAGTCGCGGGCGACAGCTAGTAATATTATAAATGCGAATGTTTGGATGGATGGATGTTTATTTGAAGGTATCTCCAGAACGGCTCAACGGATCTAGATGAAATATGGCTGATAGATCATAGTCTGGAAGAACAAATAGGCTACTTCTTACGTTTTCTTTTAATTACGCGCGGATATAGTCGCGAGCGACAGCTAGTATTAAAATAAATATGCTTATGGCACATAATGGAATTTTTCAAGTTATGTTTATAACAGTCATTGTGAAGAAATACAATAGTTTATTGGCTCCATTTTATAGTACTTAGCCTAATTCAAAATAGTTTATTTATTCCAATGGTATATTATGCATGGCGTCTATCCAAAAGAAAATATAATAAATATTGGGAAATATTGGTTGCGTCCAACCTTTTTGGACATTTTGAGAAACATTTTTAAAATTACTTCTTTTTGACATCTATTCAATTTTGACGTTTAGTTTTACATCTTGTACTTTTTTTCTTTGTTCGCATTTTTATCTTGTGATTTTTTATATGAAACTAGCTTTTACCCGCGACACCGTCCGCGCGGAATAAAAAAAATGCACACAAGATAAAAAAGTTCCTATGTCCGTCTCCTAGTTCTAAGCTACTTCCCAATCAATTTTCAGCTAAATTAGTTCGACCGATTTTGAGATATAAACAGTCAATGGTTCTTCAACCGCATCATTCAATATTTTCTTACTGTTTCTGTTTTTACATTTATCTCAGCTTTGTTTTAGTCAGATTTTTGTTTTAATTTGTGTCAAAAAACTAAATAATTTCCTGGTTAAATAAGTGACGTTATTTTTTACCCTTTAAATATAAATTCAAAATGAAAAGATAGGTAAATTAGCCGTCGGAGCATTTAAAATTTAAAATTATAATGTTTTTGTTTTTATATTTCGTATAAAATTTTATAGTCTGTGGAGATAACATGAACAGCGTATACATAAAACGCTGGCTGATTCACTGCTATGCAAATTTTCACGTCAGAAAAAAGTTATACGACTTTTTGTGTATGCGCTTTCAAGAGTCGTGTTTAGTCGAACTACGATTTAAAAATTGATGACGAAGGGAGTTAAATAGACTTTCTGTACAGCGCATAAATTGTTTAGCGCCTACCCTGTGACGTCACATCTATGACGTCACGTAGCGTCATCACTGCGACGTGTTCCACTTACAATGTAATAAAAAGTAACTAACCATGGGTTTGGTCTCAGACCAAAATTTTGTTATATTTCTGACCAAATCTTTTATACAGGGATTTTAGTCTCGGAAACCAACGATTAGTAATAAAAATAATATCAAAAGAAATAGTACAAGCAAAAAGTTTCATAATTATTTTGTTTTATTTCTCAGATTCGAACCTTCCCTTGCGTTAAAAAATTTTAAGTTCACTGATCGCGTTTAGAAAAGCATCGAAGACAAACATTTAAAAATGTTTTTGTATAAAATGTAGATAGTCAATATATATATATGTTCATTCATTCATCTGAGGCGCTACAGCCGCGGGTGGGCCTGGGCCTGGTCAACTAAATTCCTCCACACTGGTCTACTTTGTGCTGTTTGCGTCCAGCTCTTAATGCCGATATTTTTAAGATCATATATATATATGTTGCGATGTACAATTTTATACCCTATACAATGTCAGTTTTCATAAGAGTGTCCTATTTGCTAATACAGCATGTAATCATTTCCAACCCAGTTGGGTTTGGCAGGTCGGCGGCGACTCTTATGGATTGTTGCGTAATGGATACAGGCCTTTGACCTTTACGATATGGATAAATTCTCAGTTTTTATCTTTGCCTTTTCTTTTATCAGAACGAAAAGGAAAAAGATAAAAACTTAATTCGACTAATGATCTTCTAACTATGATTAAGATTTTTGCAGTGACATAGTGGTACTCTGTATTATTTCGCTCAAGTAACTGCAGGTTACCATTATAGAAACACTTGTGTAAAACATGTTGTTATCTATCTGACTGATTTTATTTGAAACTATCTGTTGCCCGCGATTCCCTCCGCGCGGTTTTCGAAAAAACTTAATTAGTAGCCTTTGTGTTCCTTCAGACTATAATCAACATCCGTGGCAAAATTTCATCGGGATCAGTTGAGCTGTTAAGGTAATATTATTATTATTTATTTATTTATTTACAATACAATAAAAACCTAAAATAGAACTATGTCCCACAAAATTATATAACATAATTTGTCTGTGGGAACAAAAAAATTAATTTAAATTTAAATTGATATAAAATAAAATTACAAATATCCATCCATTCTTCAAAACATTCGAATTTATAATATTAGTAAGATTAATGCAAGTATCGAATTAAACGTTTAAACTACACTATTACAAACAATATAATGTAATATGATACTCATATTTTCATTTAAGTTACTTTTATTTAAAACATTAAAGCAATGTAAAATTGAATGACGAAAATTTTAACAACATAAAACTCTTACTGGATGTTTTTTCCCTCCGGATTTGAAAGCGCGGAAGCTATGTAGGTAAACTGCAATCCCACAGTAAAAGCTCGCTTTTATGTCGTGTAAAGGAAGCCGCTTCTTTCACACGTAGACGTTTACCAACGTTCCGGAACACAATAAAACCTCTACCACATTTCAGATATAACAAGGATTGTTCTCTACAGACTGCCGACAATTAATGCAGAGTTTTTTTTTTCTATGAAGTTTCTATAGGCAAGATTGTTTTTTTGTCAGAAACAAGTAAACACTAATTAGAAATGAAGTTCTCATTTGTTTTTCTTTTCCTTTTTTGATATTTCTTGTTCTAGAATATGTATCAATACAAGTATGGCTTAAGTCTATATATATAAAAGAAAGTCGTGTTAGTTACACTATTTATAACTCAAGATCGGTCGAAGTGATTTAGCTGAAAATTGATGGGGAGGTAGCTTAGAACTAGGAGACGGACATAGGAACTTTTTTATCTTGTGTGCATTTTTTTTTCCGCGCGGAAAATGTCGCGGGTAAAAGCTAGTACATAAATAAACAATTGGCAGTGTAAAAAATCTATTCCAATCCACTACCCTTTCTTACAAAGAAAACATGTGTGAATTTATACAGCGGTCTTTGATCGATAAGTTGAACAAACTGGTTAATTAACCTTCGGCATTATTAATCACGTACGCACAACATTTAGTATACTTACCGTTGGTTTCTGAGACCAAAAACTTTGTATTAAACATATCGTCATCCTTGTTTTTATCATTGACAAAACAGAGATAACAATATGTTTTAAACAGAAATTTTGGTCTCAGAAACCTACGGTAAGTTAAAATTTTCACTGACAAAACATCCGAAATAATTATACAAAAAGAATGAGAGAGTTTTCTTATAAGGTCGCAATCAAGGAAACATCTGATAAAACAACTTCTGCCCAAAGACAGTAACAATATGATTAAAGGTAGCAGATGCAATACGATTAAAAAGAGGAGGACAGAAATGCCCAGAAAAATTATATTTACATTTACAATATCCCTTGTCAAATGAAATTCGTAATAGGGTAAAAGAACTAGTATTTGGCCATCGAAATACTAACATGTTTTAATTGTATTGTATTTCGTCACTAAAAACGATCGTGTTTGAATTCAAAGTACTCAAATAGACATCTTAATTCAACCTTAACCTTATTTCATTGATGAGCATTATAATATATGGCAAATCGATCGTCGATACTCACGTCTTAGTGGTTGTAGTGTCGCATACATTAGCGTATTTCTTTTTAAGATTTTATTAATGGATAATATTTATATTAATTAAATTAGTTTAGACTTTAAATGTAGAGATTTTATATTTATTTCTATTTTTGTGATGGTGACAAATGATTGGAATCAAGTGTAAAGGTTAACTGAGTAACTTCCTATAGATGTAATTTTTTCTTTTCTTTTTTTACGACTTTCTTCTAGGCTTGAATTCATAGTTTAAGTTTTTCGATTTTATAAAATAATAAATTTTATAACCAATATGGTTAACTTTGTTCGCGAGAATATTAAAATTAAACTTAAAATTGCTGAACCGTTTAAAAAAATAATTACAAATAACTTAAGAGCTCTTCTATGAACTTATGTAACTTAAGTTGTAATTAGTTCTTAGTAACATTATTCATCGAGCCGAGTGAAGCTTGGGCGGATTATTAGTGAAGTTAACATAGTCTAGAAGGGCATAGAACTAGTGTTTTATAAGAGTATAAATTTTAAGTGGCCCTCGACCGTTACTCTGTGTGAACTTGACTTAGATGGAGTTCATTCACACCGATAACGTATAGTAAAATGTTATTAAGCATTTCTGACATCTTATGTAACCATCTGATCTGTTTATCGTAACGTAAAACAATAAAGGTGATACTTAATACCAGATTATGTAAATGTTCTTACATGCCAGTTAATCTTGTAGAAAAAAGGTTTAATGAAAAAAGAATCTATATATGTCATGTTAATTGTTAGTTTATTTAAGTTGTTTGTCAAACAAAGGGTACTAGGCTAGTGACTAAGGCCTAGTTAACTTAGAATAAATTAGTAACGAGTAGTAATTCTAGATAACTTGGTTTATGAGACTTGAAACATACCATCGCAGACTATTATGCACTCACATGACTTGATTTGGAAATATGTACCTCAAACAAAGGAGTTTCGATCTAATATAAAACCTCAGGGCAAGTAAAAGGAAAAAACAAAAGACTTACATGCGGTAGTCATAGATAATGAAGAAAATTTCATAAGTTTGTGACCTAGCTTTAATTTTAAAAAGTAAATAACTTTTAAAGTTTCACTTACATTGGAACATGTTGGTAGAATAACTGAAAGGTATTTGGCATAGTTTCTGTTATCAAACTTAGTACGAGTACATTTTACAGTCTTCTTACTACAATAGTATGGACTTTTGCCAATTTTTCAAATATACTATTGACATTTTAACGTTTATGAACTTTGCCTAGTTTATTTTAAAGGACACAACAGATACTTACGTATTAGTCAGCGGCGCTTATGTTTTCTACTATCTGAAAACGTTTTGCTATCCCTTTTATTAAACCTCTTTTTGTACATGTCACAGCAAGGGACGCCCACTGTAAGCTTGTATTGAATGTGAGCTAATGCAAGTGGAGTGTACGCGACTTGCCACGTTCCTGGCTCTAGCTTAAGGAAGACGAGCCACGTTAATGGCGTTTTTGTTTTCTCACGAGTGAAAAAGGCAAATGCATTAAATTTTTCAGCCAAAATGACGTGTGCTGATGTTATAACTGATTTAATAATACTACTTTAAAACATATAATTCAAAGCTTATATTTCATATATTATATTTTAATTATAAAAAAAAATTTGAAAATACGTAACAATAATGTTAGCCACCTTTATTTTACAATATCGCTTTATATCTCATAAAATAAATGAAAAATTTATATCGTAATGGCCGCCAAGTTTGGAATTCGAAGTCCCTCTATTTACCTAATTTTGGGGTTGGATTGAAGATATATTCTGAGAGATATAGTAGTTAATCCCACTGTGTTAGTTGCAGTATGTCGCAGTCCGAATCTCTGTTATCATTTACGTAGCCGAACAATGCGGCAAAACGCCCCGCCCTCTCCCCCTACCAAGGATTTACGAATACGACAAAAACATTTACGATACCAGTTACATAAAAAACTCAACTGAAATCGTTACCTAAACTTTCTAGTAATATATTATATCTAGGTTACCGTGAATCTTAGGGCGTGTCAGGTGCCAAGTAGAAGTACGTAAATTATTTATTCATACACGTGTGAATTTCTGATTAATTTAAACGATTGATTAAAACGAATATGATAGTATCTGTAATCTATATATATAAAAGAAAGTCGTGTTAGTTAGACTATATATAACTCAAGATCGGCCGAACTGATTTAGCTGAAAATTGATGGGGAGGTAGCTTAGAACTAGGAGACGGACATAGGAACTTTTTTATCTTGTGTGCATTTTTTTATTCCGCGTGGACGAAGTCGCGGGTAAAAGCTAGTTTTTAATATTATATAGGCTGACAATAAATTTATTTTTAACATTTAAAAACAAATAAAAATTATAACGACTAAATATTGTCAGGTTATTTAAAAAAATATCTAAGCAACAGTAGGATTATTCGACGTAGACGTGTGTCGATTAGCTCTAAACCAATTCAAAAGTTCAGCTCATACAGACTTGAATCATTGAGCCGTGGCTCAACATCTAAATTGCTAACTCACGTCTCAATGTGATGCGAGCCGCAAGCTACCCTGCGAGTCACAGAGACACCGACCATAACTCTATGCAGTTACAAATTGAGCTGATCTGCGAGCCGATTCCCACATCCGAAGTGTGAGCTGATCTGTCGATCATCAATTTTAGTTGACTTATGACTAGTTAGAACCAAGTCGTCTCGACGCCAAGCAGGAATACACAAGACCTAGTTTCGAAAGGTCAGCAGCAACTCGAATACGACCATTGTAAATATTTCATCCTATTCCCAACTTATTTTTGCTGTAGTCGCGAATATTTCAAAAGGTCAGCCTTTTGCCCGTCTGGTCACGACCGAATTAGACCTGACATTGTCATTTAGACGATGAATTAAAGATGTTAGAGAATTTTGTAACCTTTTAACCAATTAAGTTTTAATTTGATGTACATTTTAAACGTATTTTTTTTAGGTTTTTTGTACAACTGCAATGCGAGTGAATTCAAGTTCAATTTCCTAGAAGTATCTCGCTAATAGGGTATAATTATTTTTAAATCAAGAAATAAAAATATATATAGATATATTTAATGCAACAAACAAAGACGTATTAATTGTTGCAGATCCTACTAATACTAATATTATAAATGCGAATGTTTAGATGGATGGATGGATGGATGTTTGTTTGAAGGTATCTCCAGACAGCTCAACGGATCTAAATGAAATTTGGCATACATGTAGAACATGGTCTAGAAGAACACATAGGCTACTTAATCATTTTTTTTAATTCCACACGGACGGAGTCACGGGCGACAGCTAGTATTTAATAATTGTAATTAATTTAAGTATAATACAAATAAAACTCAACCTAGCTTTGGATTTCAGGTTTTATTTTCAAATGAGATAGCCCAATGTCAGACAAGAAAAAATCGACCTCAACTTTTGTTCTTTTTTTCAGAAAACGTCAGAATTGAATAATTGTAATCATACTAATTATCATTCAATGAATTAATTTGTTTTTTTTGCCTGTCTAATAAAAATACGACTAAGAAGATTTGATAGTAATTTTTCATGTGGAAAGATCTATTTATATATTTTTTTATATTTTGTTGTAAATCCAAATAAAACTTATATGTTTGTATACTTATTTTTAACTTAATATACTTTAGTACATTTACTCTTAGAAATGGCTTGGCATAAGTTCTCAAACACGGACTTGAGTTCGTGAGATTATGACGTCATCCATGATCAGTCGTTATGACCCCTTTCCATATGACGTCACCGAATGAGACATTACTATTGAAAAAATGAAATAACAGTAAATAATATAATAAACATAACTTAAATATTACTTTTAATCACCGTGGATTTGTAGGAAATTGTTAGTTTTAACCTGCGCTTCGTTCGCACGGAGTTAAAAAAAAACTTGTTAAGTAGCCTATTTGCTTATCCAGACAGTGTTCTACATTTATACCAAATTTAATCTAGATTCATGCGGCATGCGTTCTGGAGATACCTTCTAACAAACATCCAAACAAACATTCATATTTACAATATTAATTAGATTCCATTAATCTAACGATAAATAAAACAAAATTAAACCATAACCTTGTATATAAAAATTCACATATCGCAGCATATATTCGGCATATGGGAAAATATATTTTTCCTTATTGCTTATATGTCAGCCTTTCTTTTGATTAAACTTGCGTAACGTCCCAAAGGGTCCATGAAATGTCAACGACTAGAGATTTCTTGTTACATTTTTATATGAAGTCATATTTTGTATATACATATATTGTTTTACGTTAAAATTGGCTCATGTTAAATTGAAAAAGCTTTATCTGTATATATTAAATAATTGAAGATTTATTAAGAAACTATAAATAGTGTTGTAATAATATTTGAGTTGTATGGAAGAGTAACATATTCTGTGCCGACCATCTTAAGTTGGTTATAAACTAGAGCATTTACTTGTAACAGAATAACGAGCATCTCTATGATATGTTCTAATGTATCAATCACCCTTTCACGAACCAGACATACTTTGGAAACTATGCTTTTACCTGTACCATACCATTAGTTACATTAAATAGAAATGTTTGAAAAAAAGCTCTAGTGTATATTCACCTTTAGAAAAAGACACGGAGAAAATGATTGCAGTGATATTTGTTAAAAACAGATACTGTTATCGAAATGCATTAATGTTTTCTGTCAGACTATTTATTTAGAAGTAGCTTTCAGTAGTAACCTATCACTTCAGTGAGTCGAGCAATAAGTAGCATGTTTTTTCGCTTTCATTATTTACGTCACAGCAGCCATAGAATCCTGAGAAATGAATCAATGGGAGGCGAAAGCGGCGTACTTGAACTGGGGGGGAGGGCTGCGGCGCATCGATAGCGCAACTGGGTCAGGGTTGTCACCGTGTCACGTGCGCCCAGGGCTGCGCGGTGTTACCAGGTGCCCGGACAAACATATATCCATCGCATCCTACCGATTACTATTAAAAATTAAGTTATTTTTCATCTGACTCTTGGGTATATTTCCGTTCAATTATCATTTGTAGCCAAAACTTATATCTTTTAATCTGGCTGACAGGGTAATATTCCGTTCCATTAAGACATTGTTGACGTCGTCAGGATAATAGTTTTCTTTTAATTAATTTAAATTTTGTTTTTATTATTCACTGATTTAATCCAAAAATAATTTAATTTATTTTGTCTTGGTAACTCCAGTGGGTGACCACAGCGCAATGTTAGGTGTGGCTCGACATTAATCTAGTTTGCTTGTATGGATTAAGAAGTTGTTTGACCACCGTTAGCGGTTTACCTTTACAACGTTTATGTATATACTACGTTTGTATTAAATAAAATCAATATTACGTAAATTATATGCATATATGTATAGTTAATATATTTTAAATATTACTTAGAATAAGCATAAAAAGGTACAGCAACTTGAAAGCAAGCAAACTCAAATATCCTCCTAAAGAATTTTCCTTAGACAATTTTGTAATGTGTAAACATTATATTAATGAGCAATATCTTTGTACCTCTTTTTAAGCATTAAATTAATATTATTATACAGCAGTATTCCAATCCAGTATTTTTTTGAGTCGAGCCTGGATAAGTAAGAGTACAAGGGGCTGCGATATTTTTTTCGCTTATAAAGGTTTCTCTCACTGGAGTTTCTCGCTTATGGAGGATGTCCATCGTGACCCAACACAGGAAAATGAATCAAACGTATAGAGGTTGTTTGAACCTCGCTGTTTGAATTTGCCAAACATGAATCTATCACTTTATTTATTTAAATGTTTGCGATCACTGAAAAAGTTAGTATAAATATATCTTTAACTTTATCCAAATACATTGTAAAAATATATCAACTTTGTCAACAGCGATCGCAACTTTTTTGGTATGAGTATCTTACGGGCTTATCCATAAAATTAGGCCATATCTGATGGCCTAATTTTAGTCCATGTTCCCTTCCTTTCTTATAAGGAAAGGGTGAGATGGGGAAGTGGATTTGACGGAGGATAGACAATAGGATAGGACGATAGGAAGACCTATGCATCCTCTCGTCTGTATATTAAAGGTAGGCAACGCATCTGCAATTGCGGATGTCTATGGGCAGCGGTCGCTTCGCTATTTAGGCGAATTCAGGTAACCGCTTGCTCGTTTGCCACCTTATGATATAAAAAATCTTCAGGTTAAATAGTTGGTTCGATAGATAACATGTTAAAACTTTATAAAAAATATATATAAATTTAAAAGGTCTTTGTGTAATTTTATGATATTCGAAAAAAAAAACACTAAAACACTACTTGGATAAATTAAATTCTAGTTACTTTAATTTGAAGCACCAATGGACTAATGGTTATTGGTATGTAACACGTGGTCGTGAGTTCAATGCAGCTATTCGTATATCGTCTTAAACCATATCATAGCGCAAGCCTATTTGTTTGGAATGGTACAAGAATTATTAATGTTTACTAATATTTTATTTAAAAAAAAATATTACAGAGCTTGACTATGCTTAGTCGCAATTAAAGAATATAAAATACAAGTCAAATGAGAGCTTTTTTAAAAAAAGAACACTATAAAATCAAAACATAATTCTATAACAATACGATCCTTGATCAATCACTAGCATCTGGCACGTCTAGCTATCGATGAAAAAATGGCTTCCACCACATCAATCATACCGTCAATATGATGAACGAACCAACCAAATGTTGAGGAAAATGCCTTTTTTATAGTGGAAGAGATAATTAATTAATCTCTGATATTATATACCATTCAATCGTTAAATGGTTACTTAAACCACCCCTTAGTGTTATTGATTCTAACGTTCTAAAAAAAAACAAAGTTAGGTAATGAC
Source organism: Papilio machaon (assembly GCF_912999745.1). Classification (NCBI taxonomy): domain Eukaryota; kingdom Metazoa; phylum Arthropoda; class Insecta; order Lepidoptera; family Papilionidae; genus Papilio; species Papilio machaon. The sequence goes on along the minus strand of NC_059993.1, from coordinate 1,524,634 downwards.
ATTAATGTTCACCTGATGATAGTTAGCCTTTGATAATAAATTTCAAGAATATATAATTAGAATTAAGGCAATGTTCTGATATATATATACAGTAACCTAAACTAGCTTATATACCGTATAAAGAATGTAAATAAATACACGTTCGCGTAAAATACATAATGGTACAAAATATATTATAATCTAACCTAAAAAAACTTACTCTGTGAAAACCTTTTGCATTAACAAAATAAATATGCAACAATCAAAATTAATTGTAGGTAGAACATAAAATAAAATTAATACACAGACAGTGGTTTTTGTTTAGAGGGATTGCAAAAAATGTTTACTGAAAACCTGTCTAGTGAATAGACAATTACAATGTTACATAATGCTTTGAGCGCATGTGACAAATCTTTGTAGATAGAACAAAAGGATAAATTGGTCGAAAACTAAAGGTTCTCACGGCTTAATTAATGTTTTCAGTAAAAATGTGAAAGACAGTAATATTTGTATATAGCTTCTAATCTTCTTTCTAATCTTGTATAAAGAATAGGCATGATGGCAGTTAAAAAAACCTTACCTTTAACCTCTTGACATGTTCAGTTCTAGGAACACAATCGATGTGTTGTGCATCATTAATGAGCCTCGCTGCTTTATCATCGATAAAATACGTCACGTCAATAATAGCACAGCTCGTAAACCTAACCCGGCCGCAACATCGAGCATTAAAGTTTTTAAACTATTGTTAGTTTATTATGGGAGCCGAATAACTAGACGGAGTAAGTGGCCAATCGCCATTACACCTGATTTGTTATTGCTTCCCAAGTTTTTGTTGCGGTTGTAAAATATTTCTTACGATAAAATCAATAAATAACCTAATACATAAACGTCGACGATATAAACAAATTACCCCGAATGTTCATTTTTCTAAACCATAATTTTAAATTGTTTTTATATTCATAATCTAATAATCTAATAGACCTTTACAATTTACATGAATTTCTTATGATCTAAATTGTAGTACAGTTGAATGTACAACTAAAGCGCAAACGTAGCAACGGCGAAGATGACGAAAATATTAAAGTGAGTGAATGAGACGTACCAGTATGCGGCCGGTGGTGGTCTGGCCGGAGATGAGCTCGCCGGCCCAGTCTTTCGCCTCGGTCATGAACGTGCCCTCGAACTCCTGCTTGCCCTGGCGCGCCGCCTTCTGCTCCTTCTGCTTGGGGTCGTTGGGCGACAGCTCCGGCTCCTTGCGGCAGCACGCGTACGCGCAGCACCGCCATACCCCCACGATGAACAGCCCCGTGATGAACGTGATGATCGACGACAACAGGAAGCACCACCATTTTCGCACGCTGAGGCAGTCATCTTCAGGGCTGGACGACGCGGTTGTCACCTCTTCTTCGGACGAAGCCATTCCCCGTGGGCACGAGGCATCCAGACAAGCGCGCCATGCACGTGCGACGCGCGCGCTCGCACGCCGACCCGCGTGCGACTACCGCCACCTCCGGCGAGGCGAGTGCACGCGCGCTCCGCCGCCCGCTGCCCGCCGCCGCTCCGCCGCCGCTCCGCCGCCCGCGGCCGCTCGCTGCCGCTCGATGCCGCGCTGCCAAGCGCCGGCGATCGATCCGCGCCTGCGCGACGCTACCGCGGCCACATCCCGCCCCGACTGCGCGCCTCGCCGTCCCGCGCCCGACGTTGACCCTCGACCCTCAGCGACCAGCCCCCGGGCGGATCACCATCAGAATCTGCACGACGACGAACCGGAGTCAGCGATGCTGAAGTTCCCTGAGCGGGCGCAATATTCCATGGGTGCGTGCAGCGCACTGGTCACAGTCGGACGTCAGGTGTCAGCGGCACTCCCTATGCCCTCGCGAGCGCTCTCTTGTCATAACACAGATAATATGATCGTCACCAACATTCGCCGTCGACAACATCCGTCGAAGTGACGCCCTCGATCGCTGTTTCCAAATTTACGACTGCTCTTATTACTGCGGAGGTTTTATCGTACACGCGTCCCGACACGACGCGACCAACTGGCGTTTACAATCGCGAGCGATCCGTGACGCCGCTGCCTCCTACAACGACTGAAGCGTTGTCGTCGTACGAAAATTTCATCGCGTGTGCTCAAAAACTATGTAATTATTTGTTGGGGAATGCGGAGGTTTGGGAGGTGAACGTATCCCGTGTCGTAGCGCCGTGCGTCACAGAGCTCCGTCGCCGCGTAGACGTCTACGCGCTACGATTGGCCGCGCAAGTGGCGCTCTCGCGGATTGTTTCCGATGTTCCTTTGTCTCTTTTGTGCTTATGTTCTTGATAACAGTTATCGGAACTGGTTTTTAATTAGTTAGAGTCCCAATTTTTTTTTAAATTCTCACCGTTTTTTTAATTCGTTTTATGTACTCAACTTCCAATTAATATCATTAAGTGCATAGATAATTTTATCAAATTGATATATTAATTATTAAAGTAAGTTCAGCGTACAAGAATAAAATTTCCTAATTACATGTTTAACTGGTTAATCAATGTTTTAAATGAAAGTCATTTCGGAATATATTTTCGATTCCTGTCTTTATGAATCAGAGATTCTCTAAATTAAAACATATTACAACAACAAGGTTGTAAATATCGAAGCTGTTTTGAAATAAAGAAATTTTAGTACACGCTAACACCTTTTTTGAATTTCCACCTTGACAATCATCTATAACCACCAAGGAAAAAACTACTTATTTCCAACTACGATCTACGTGCATCACAAAATACTGGACGACGCCGTTCGTTGGTCACTTACCATCGCTGAAATGCCTTATATATTTTCTTTAAAAATCTATGTTATTTAAGACTTGATAAGAATAACTATACAATTATATTCGACTTAGCATGGGTTACTGAGACTAAAATCCCCGTTTAAAACATATCGTTATCTCTGTTTTGTCAAAGATAATGACAGGGATGACGGATGACGGATAACGATATGTTTTATACATAGATTTTGGTATTAAAAACCAACGGTTTATTACTATTCGTTCCTGACTATCACCTAAAATACTGTCCATACACATGGTTTTATGGAATGGAACCTCAATTGTAATAACGATAATTGCTATTAATATTTACTTATTTCTAAGATGAGGTCATTCTAGACTCGGCTGACACTTATGACGTCATTTATATAGGACATGCACTTTATATAGGTAAGCACTCGATACGATCGGAAATAAAACTTAATTCATAGTATTAAGTCGAAAAATGTGTTGTTTCGCTGTACACATTTCGTAGTTAATAATTTTTTTTTTAATTTTCGGGTGATTAACATCAAAGTATATTCCTTTATTGCTAAGATATCGTAGAGTCATTTAAAATCCATTTCATGTTGCGGTCAGTTGTAACAGTGATGGGCAACAATAATTGGTCCATTAGTATCGTTAGAAATGGCGACATATTTTTATTAAACGTTAATAGCGTTATTGTTTTTATTCTTCTTATTTTCAAGCTTCACAATGTCACTGGCCGTCTAGTTTTATAATTTGATAATTTTTATCGTAATATGTTTAGTCTGCAATGATTAGACAGATCATCGATACTGTGAATTTCTATTGCGGAAACACAAATATAAAAAAAAAATTTCCCTACAAAAATGGTCTTGTAATTTTACTCCGGCCATTTTACAATCTAAAGTTCTAAGTCCTAACCAATATTTTCGTGGCTCAGAACAACGCACGAGTGGCTGCGCAGTACACAATTTTTGGTTAAAGATGCGGGGTAGGTACATTGCGTAGATGACCTTGAGCCTCCAACCATTGAACCACTGAAGTACTGGTTTGTCATCATTTTTGACCTTTTAGTTGTATTTTTAATTTTTGATGTAGATGCTACATGGGAGTTATGTGAATTTAAGAGACGAAGGTGAAATAAAGATCAATATCTCTCTTTATAAATCGTAAAAAAACGGTGCGACGCAAACATAAACCATTTAAAAATATTTCGGGCGTAATAAACATTTTATCATCTTACGCCCTGCTATTATTTGTATCCAACCATCAATTTTATGGCTTATTGTTATAAAGAACAAAAGAATGTTATGTTCGCTTATATCAAAACTAGCTGATGCCCGCGACTCAGTCCACGCGAAACTGAAATTAATCATGTTAAGTGTTATGTGTTCTTCCAGACTATGTTCTACATCTGGGTTAAATTTCATCAAGATCCGTTGAGCCGTTCCGGTGATACCTTCTAACAAATATCCAAACATCTAAATTTTCTCTTTTATAATATTAGTAAGGTGTAATAAAATAAAACAAATTGACAAATATATTTTATTTTTCTTAAAGAAATTTCGAAGCTAAATAATTCAACTTACATATATTAAATTACAACTAAACCATGCTATCGATATTAAGCAACATATACAGGGTGAAATCAACTATCTTAAATATAATATAAAAGCTAAAATATATCATTAAAAGGAGTCCCTTTAGGCAAGGTTCCGAAGATACTGGCAGCATTCCCCCTTTGAATAGCTAAACTAATTCTTTGTCCGAGGTAGCTGCCAGCTCTTCGGTCAATTACAACTTATTAATAACATCTTTAAAGAAAGAAAATTTTTTTTTACTAATAACATGTAATTATAAAAAAATTATGACTTACATTTTTAGATTTTTAGATAGTATTGAATTTCAATTTTAAATTGGAGGCGCAAAGGTAACTAATTTTTACAATAAATGCGTTGTTTGAGTAACAATTAAGTCCTATTTAATTGTGTAATTTTACTTCAAAATATATTAATACAAATTACACAACAGTGGAATCTCTACGGTTATGAAAAGACAAGATATATTTAAACAAATCAGTTTTATAAATTTTCTGGTACTGTTTCACCGATCCATTTCAAGTACGGTGGGTTACCGTTCTTTATAGGCAAAGATATGACTTCACAAACTTCATATGGATGATTGGAGCGGACGAATTCTGTCAGTTTGTCAACCATAGATGTACGAGTCTTTATCATTAACAGCGCCTGGAAACAATCAAATAATTATTCATCATCATCAGCTCACTATACGTCCCCACCGAGGGGCTCGGAGCCTACCCCAAGTTAGGGGTGACTAGGCCATAGTCAACCACGCTGGCCAAGTGCGGGTTGGTTAATAAATAATAATTATTAATAACAACCAATATTATTAATTTAAAAATATAAAAGAAAGTCTTGTTAGTTACACTATTTATAACTCAAGATCGGTCGAACTGCTTTAGCTGAAAATTGATGGAGAGGTAGCTTAGAACTAGGAGACAGACATAGGAACTTTTTTATCTTGTGTGCATTTTTTTTATTTCGCGCGGACGAAGTCACCGGTAAAAATTAGTTTAAAAAAAATCTAAACCTTTTCCTTCATAAAAATACCATATTTCAGAGAAACTAATTAAGAGAAAGTTAATGTAATTTATTTACTCAATTTGACCAAAAAAAAGCTAGTTAAATGAAACCAAGAGAAAAGAACATATATTCCTACTACCTACTAACTTGCAAAAGAAAAAATAAAACAATGTAATTCAAGAATTAAGCTTGGAATTGATCACTGGTTTAAGAAACTTTATTTATAAGTGATCTGTAGTTATTCTTTAATTAAAAAAAATGTGTTGCTATAATCAACTCATTAAGAGAAAGGTACATTTCATATGAAATCTCTTAAAAGAAAAAAATTCTAAGGAGTTACCATTGAAAAGCCCATTTGTTATAAAAAAAAATTTAACATACCAACCTCACTGTCTTCATTGATCTCTCCCTTCCATTCATATATTGAGGTAACTTGGGGTACAATGTTGACACAAGCAGCAAGCTTATTCTTAACTAATCCATGTCCAATTGTCTTTCCGACATCTGTACTTGGCACTGTCACATATGCTACGGAATATTTATCTGTAAAAGAGTTTATTAGCTTGAAAAAAACTTTCCCCATTGTTATGAATGTTTATTTTAAGTATTTTATATATTTCCTAATTAAATACTGGGGGTATATTATTTTATTACCTGCATCAATACTTCCCGAAGACATATTCGCTTGTGACGCAACTAAACCAGGTCTAATTATGGTTAAGTAAATTGTAAATACGTAATTCCTGTTCAAATTCAAAAGCATCCTCATAACCAAGAGTTCATAAACAATTATATTAGTTAGAAAGTATACAAAATGTTTTATAAAATTTTGAAGCCATTCACGAATATCAACAAGCTTCTCTGACAGTGACATGACAATGACAGTGACAACTTTTTATTTTATTTTATGATCTGGTAACATAGACCTTTAGGTCATATCTTATTTGGAAAATGTTCAATACTTTGGAGACACCGCACTACACTTCACTAAGATTCGTCGTTTAAATTGTATTTTTTATGTAATTATAAATGGGTTTATAGGATGTTGGATCTTGTAGTAAAATGGCGGCGGGCAACAGTGAGAAATTTAATATTTACGTCAAAGAGCACATCACATTGATTGACGTGTTTTCCAATAAATCAAAGAGTATGTACCTGATTTTCTACAAATATTTTTAATCTATTAGAAACCAACAGATTATTTTAACTGGATTTTTTAATTCGATAACATTTTCTTAACACACGTTATTAATTATTACAACATAAGGTAATTGGAAGACTTGCAAAGAAAACAAAGGTCGTAGTTTCTTAACTATATAATTTAAGTTCAGTCACTCTATAAATACAGGAACAACAACTGGGGACGAGGAAATGTTTCTCGATCATTTCCCCGTTGTAGTCAAGCGCTACCATACTGCGAAGGATGTACTTTTGTTTGCACATCCCCTCATAGCCTTGGGCAAAATGCACTACTGATTTGCAAGCAACGTTCTGCCGACTGTAACAAAAATCAACATTTTTACAAAATTATTAGCACTCACTACAAATATTTGGTGGAACACATAAGAAACACATGTAAGAAATTGTACAACATAATACTAATAGCTGTGTTGATATCAAAACTTTTTGGTAAAACATTTTTATAAACATTGTTCTGTGAGATGCTTTGTATCTTATATTATTGCAATTAGTTTGAAGGGATTTGATCAGTTTCCGTAAAGATGTTTGAAAATAATGTACTTACTGGCAAATATCAACTCGAAAGGTCTGCTGTACATCCTTAACTTTGTTTATTATGTAATACCATTGCTCGTTGGTATCTTTTGCCGCTTTTGGGTTATACAGCTGTAAACCGAAATAGATTTTTGCTTTAAACTATTAAACTGAACAATACAATTACTGTACAAGTACAATTACAATTTAATATGTACCAAGTGCGTTAACAACTAAAAAAACGTTACATTTTCTTGGTGAAATTTTGCTTATAAAAAATAATTATTTCGAAGTCTTACCGATTCCTCTGACCTGCATAACTCAAGATTTTCTTCCTCCGGTCCTATCCTTTGAGCAATCTGTGGTTCTATGACATCCACGTTGAATTTGGTTAAGTTGACTGCTGACATCTGAAATTTAGTCATTAAAAATTTATTAGCGTGACTAATTTTTTGATACAGCTTTTGACTGACGTCGTATTACTTATACGTCACGATTACAATTCAAGGGAAATTGTAAAACAGTACAACTAGGCATTGTTAACGGGTAGGGCAGTGTTAATTTGTCCCCACAAATCTTACGTGAATTCGTGAATTTGAACAGTATAAATAAACAATGCAAAAAAAATATTACGTCGTTTATTTCGGCCTATGTATCAACTAGTTTTAAACCCGTCGTGGGTTCTTTTTTAAGTTGAGTGGATTTACGGGCTTTATTCGCGTTCTCGTCACAGTTCCTGGCGGGTCTAAAACTAGTAGGTACCTAGACCGAAATGCACGTGAGTTAAGCCGCGATATTAAATTAGTGCTTCGAGTATGTTAGAGAAAATTATTAATGTCTTATGACCCTTCTTGATTAGTTTGTGATGTCGATATTAAGTTAATGTAATCAAACAATGACATGTATCAAGTCTTACCCGGTCTATCAACTGCGATACGTATCCATGCGGATATTCTGGTATGTTATCGCAGATGCCGACTGTTTCACAATCTTTAGGGATCTTTGGCTTGAAGGAGGTTTGCCCGGGGAATATAATGCCACTGCTCGAAGCTGAAAATTATATTTATTAGACATTATTATATTTCTGGACACTAAGCAAAATTAACTTTTAGCAATATGAATGTTTAAATGTTTTAAATTTTTTCGTCCATCTGTTTTAGGTCTACATACACATTGTATATTCCTTCATCAGAGGTTGCTATAACACATATAATTAAAGTTATACAGGGAATATAATTAGTACATTAAACATTTTGAGTTAAAGCATCAGTTTAACAAGTTTTTAAATATACTATTTTAGGAAGCAGTCTACGAGAGTTGCAATCAGTTCTCAATTATTATCAAATTGTTTTATCTCGACTATAATTGGAATGATCATTGACTTATGGTCGACTAAGTCACGTAATGTTACATAAAAACAGTCAACGCTACTCCGAATACTGTGTAATTTATACATTTTTTGTTTACATTTTGTTACAATGTATTATGTACTAGCTTTTACCCGCGACTCCGTCCGCGCAGAATAAAAAAAATAGAAAACGGGGTAAAAATTATCCTATGTCCGTTTCCTGGTTCTAAGCTACCTGCCCACCAATTTTCATTCAAATCGATTCAGCCGTTCTTGAGTTATAAATAGTGTAACTAACACGACTTTCTTTTATATATATAGATTAAGAAAAAACTGTCACTGCTCAATATTTTAACCCGACTGTCAGGAGGGTGATTTCGTGGATACGTAAGTATAGGCAGACAAAGATATCTGACCCGGTGGGCATAAGTCAAACTAAATTTTGATAGCACACTAGCGCCCTCCTGACAATGTCAAAACGTGTCACAAGTTCCTTTTCGTACTGTAGCTGTTTTGTGCATGCTTTTTATTTTATGCCGTTTCTTATGCCCTGGTAGGTTTTATATATTTTCTGACAGGATTAACTGCGGTAGCGTTGCCTCTCTCATTGGGCCAGATAACTTTATATTATATTATTTTTGTATGTCGACTTATATTTATGTCAACTCCATTTTGACCTCCTGTAACCTTAATGACTGAATCGATTTTGACAAGCGATTTACTGCATCTGCGATATGTTTTTCAGAATATTATTTATGCCTAGTATAACCTCTCTGACAATAAACATACTCTTTGACTATCAAAGTAGTCGAATACCTTATGTCACTAAACAAAAATGTGACGTAAACCTTAGCAACTACAGCTAAAGACGTTCAACTTTTGACTAAATGTTTCGCAAAAACTATTTAATTATCCAGTTCCTACCTATCTGAATATAATTATATTCTAGATAAAACATCGCTGACCCTAATAAACATCAATGTTAATTGGTTTTAATTGTATACATTAATAACTGTCCAATAAATTGTGCTATACCAAGAAAAGTCCAAGTGATAAAATGTAAATATAGTAATGAACACGTTTTATTCTCTAGCCTGATATTTCGTAAAGATTTTAGAGATTTTTAACTAGTATTCCTATCTTACTAATATTATAAATGCGAATGTTTAGACGGATGGATTGATGTTTGTTTGAAGGTATCGTCGGATCGGTTCAACAATTCTTGATGAAATTTAGCACAGATGTAGAACACATAGGCTATCTATTAAGTTTTTTTTAAATTCCGAGTGGACGGAGTCGCGGGCGACAGCCAGTGTCTAATATATGCCGTATCTATTTATATATTGTATAAAAAACACCCACCGTCAATTCTCTGCACAGCTCTCGACCTCCTCATTGATTCATGGTTCGTCGCTGATAAGTTTATCTGTAAGAAAGCAATACGATATTAATAATTTAATGAAAAGGAATAGTTATAAATTAAGAAACCAATATGTTTAATTGACTAATTTGGGAACGAATCGAATGCTCCCCCTTCAAAATCAGTCGAAATGTATTTTAAGGTGGTGCAAGCGGCCGCCTGAATTCGCCAAAATAGCCAAGCAACCTCTGCCAATAGACATCCGCATTGTCTACTTTTAATTAGCTGCCGAATATTATCACATTTGTAGTCAACTGTAATGTGCAACATTCGTGAAAGTAAGCTTTATATATGTTTTTTTATAAGCTATATATGACAAATAATTGCTATAGAAAAGCCACATTAATGTCTTGAAATCATCATAGTATCTCGGCAAAAATATATAATATTAATATATTTTACGGATTATAAAAGTTTTACGTTAGGACGAAGAATCTTTATTCTATATCTATATATATATATATATATATATATATATAAAGTGGACCATTTCGCGATTCGAAGTTGTCATGGTAACAAATCTACGTTACGATATACCACTTTATATCTGGATCTTACAACTAATATTATATCTTTATAACATTGTAATTATCTCGATATTTGTATCCTTTTATTGTTCGATGTCTAAGACATGAAGTTCCCTCGTGTCTGTGTTTCATATAACTAACTTATTCTTTAACTAACTTTCACCCGCGACGTTGTCCGCGCGAATTTTAGAAAAAAGCTTAATAAGTAATATGTTCTTTCAGACTATGTTCTACACCCAAGTCAAATTTCATTAAGATCTGTTTACCTATTCTGGAAATACCTTCAAACAAACATCCATCCATCCAAACATTCGCATTTATAATATTAGTAAGATGTAAGATAACATGTTAACAACATTTTTCAATTATAATCTTAAAACATATTTTGGTTAAATAAATTAAACTGAGTCATACGTAACTGTTTTTCCCGACATTACACGCAATTGCACGCACGGTATGACGCAATTGTTTTTTTTGTCTGGGACACTTATATCGTGACCCTATTTAAAGTACTTTAAATTATTCGTTGTCCCGATTTCCCATCTGGTAAATCCCAACTCAACGAATTGTCCTTGATAACGCGCCTGTACAAATATATTTTAATTCAACTGTTCGTGATAGTATAACTAAGTTCCACCAACACCTGATCACAAAAACGCACGAAAAACATTATCGTTCTTCGAGGTCAATTTTACAAATTTTTACAAGCTTTTTTATAGTTTCTGTCCCGATATTTGACATTTAAATCTTGCAAATTATATTTGATCCACTTTCCGGTCACTGGCTGAGATAAAACTTTGCATACATGTGTAAATCGCATGATAATGCGATATTATGATGATGGTGCTGATCTGATGATGGATCTGGAAGGTGTACATAGGTACTTCGCAATGAAACAATACAACGAGTTTGTGCTCGTTTAAATCGTCTAGATGAATCGTTTCTTTTAACATTTATAGTTGTTTTAATTAACAAGAACATAACAAAATATTGTTTAAAAATCTTACAATTATTCCTATTATGTATAAAAAGGTAGTTATGCGAGGTAAGGGGATTACCATAGACAAATTGCACATTAAAATCTTAATATATATAAATCTCGTGTCACAATGTTTGTCCTCAATGGACTCCTAAACCACTTAACCGATTAAAATAAAATTCGCACACCATGTGCAGTTCGATCCAACTTGAGAGATAGGATAGTTTAAATCTCAAATTATAGTCGCAATTTTAATTTATTGCTAATTATTTGTCTGTTATTATTTGACAGTCACAATTATCTGTTAACTCCAAATGATTCTAACAGATGTCGATACCTTTCGACTGGGTTGAGTAAGTAATCAATAGATGGCGCTGCTATGGTAAATCTACGAACGTGTCATATAAGCTACATTTTAACAGCATAATTTAACCGATTTTTAACAAATTTTATATGCGTATTCAGTAAGTCTGAGAATCGGACAACATCTATTTTCCTATGAAGTTTTTTTAACTGTGCGCGGACGGAGTCGCGGGCGACAGCTAGTAGTAATATACAGTTTGTCTATGTTACCGTTTTATTGGATTGAAACAAGACATAAACAAAAGTAGAAGTTTAACTACGTGTCTATTGCTAAAAACTAGGACAAAAAGGTATCTTTAAAAGGGAATAAAAGGGATAACTATAATGTTTTTGTATCGGTGTTACGACAATGCAAACTGAATTCTATTTTTGTGATATAACAAGGTCAACTTTTAATCGTATTCGAACGTTGTTTTGAATACATTCAAAGTCAGCCAGTCATCCGGTTCAAAAGATTTATTTAAAAATAATATCGATACTTTTGTATAATTTTTTTTTTAAATTCCTATCGAAGTAAAGCGTCTCTCCATCGTTTGACGTGACATAGTCAAAGAATAAAATGCGCTTTCAAGTAGAACGGAATATCATCCAGCAAACAGTGACCATAAGAATGAGTCATCGTCATCTTATGTCAAACCAATGCTGTGACCTTCCACAGTATATTGTATTTAAGTAATACTCAAGTTTAGGTACTATTCATACAAACATCCACTAATTTTATCTCACTTATCGTCGATTTCTGAGACCTTATAAAACATATCGTCATCTCATTATCTTTGACAAAATAAAGATGACAACATGTTTTATATAGAGATTTTGGTCTCGGAAACTAAAGATCAGAGTCGTAATTGGTCGCTAAAGGTCATTAAATTTACCTAAGTGCGAATGACCCTGAGTAAGTAGTGTGGATTTAGTAATATAAATGTGTATTTACACTAAGGGAATGCTTAAGTAAGCATTAAACCAGTCTGGCTTACGCCTGTGCTCTTTATAATCTATTAAAGCTATTGAGATCCTTTGAGGCCATTGTGTCAAACAGCCTTATTTGCGCCCAGTAATGCCCTTAATAATCTGAGAAAATGCAAATGAGACTTGCGTGTATTTACCTATAAATAATAATTAATTTAAATGTTGTTTATGACTAAAAAAATTCTAATACCATTATTTAAAAAAAAACTTAAAAAATACATCGTATAAAAAAAAATAACGTTTCCAAATGACGTTGTTAAAACAGTTATTTTTTTTTCAAATGTGAATAATCATCAAAAGAATAAAAATTATTTCTTTGTTGCCAATGTTTCGATGAAAACTGGTTCGAAATACAATTTATCACGAAACGTGTAATTAATATTCTCGCCAATTACGATCCATTTCAATATCCTCCTTTATATTGTTCATTCATTTCTTTATATGTTATAGGTGCCATTAATTCTAAGGTTTTATTCCTGATTCTACAAATTAATGCTAATTGTTTGGACAGCTAGCTTTGTCAAGGTAAACGGAACGTTCAACTTTAGCCTCTATATATTACTATTTTACTAATATTATAAATACGAAAGCTTAGATTGATGGTATCTCCGTAACTCAACGGATTTTGTTGAAACTTGACACAGGTTTAGTCTGAAAGAACATATTACTTTTTAAGATTTTTTTTTATTCCGCGTGAACGGAGTCGCAGGCGACAGCTAGTCACGTATAAATCTAGCAACTTTAATATACGCATTCATTAACCAGTAAAGAAAGTGACAGGCCACTTTTACTTTTCAAACGGCGTTCGCGAATACAGCGTGTATAAAAAAATATGTCATGTTTACACGTTTATACACTTTTTAGCGCTTTAATCTCAGCTATTAAGACTCACCAGCGATATACAAATGGCACAACTGTATAACCACGACATTATTGCTAATTATTGTTTACAATACATGTCTTTTAACTTTACACTATACAAATTGTATTATAAATATCATATTTAAAAAAGTACATTGTCACTGTTTGGGTAAATTTATTTCCATGTCCGAACGAAGGAAAGGACCACAACAGCGTCACACACAACACACTCGACGACTTGACGACGACTGACCGCGGTCGCGGCCACTAGCCGTAGTGACGTAGTCTAGCCTTGACGACCAGTTTACACAGACCTGTCTCTGTTTTTGTGACACTAAAAGAATACTACAAGTTTAATATGAATATGTAAGACGCAGTTCTAAATAACATGGTCAGTTTATTCTGCAGTAAAATGTATTCAAAGAAACATAAATCAATGTTTGTTTATGTGATTTTGGTGACGATAAAAGATACAGTAATATATAACGACACTTAAGAATTTTTATGTCTCTTTAACATGTTATTTTTTTAAATATTTATAGCATTTCTTGATTAGTAGAGTAAAAATAGTTTTCGACAAACGTTTGAAAATGAAAATTTGTCATACTAATCAAACATTTTAAATGTCGACAAAGTCGGACACTATCGAATAATTTGACAGACACATAACATTTGATCGTTTTCTGGACTCTGAATTCTGACAATATAACCTAACGTAAGATCCCTGTAAACCACAGCAATTGTGTTATATAGATAACTTAATTATGTACTTACTACATAGTTTATCGCTTATAATTATGTAAGTTAAACGATGCATATTTTTATATTCATTTTATTTTGGATTACTAACAAAAAATTACATAAATTAAAAAAAAATATGTTACATAATTTAAGATATATACTTTACTATATTTAAATTAATGAAGTTTAATGTTCGATTTTATATTATTAATATTTTTTCATGGCAAACGAACAAGCGGCCATTGTCCAAAAACATCCGCAATTGCAGAGGCGTTGCCTACCTTTAACGCAGAAGGGGACGCACAAAAAAAGGAAACATATATCCTCTTCCTATGAGTCCCTTCCTCCGTCATATCCGCTTTCCCTTTCCATCATTTCCTTATAAGAAAAGAGTGGGATGGGAACGAGGACGAAGATTCAAAAATCACCATCTCAAAGGCCGGCAACGCATCTGCTGTTCCTCTGGTATTGCAGATATCCATGGGCGTCGATCAACACCTTGGTGTTCCCGCTGCTCGTTTGCCCCCTTATCTTATATAAAAAATAGGCCTCCGTCAAGATTGTTTTTTAATAACATTGTAATTATTAAATAATTGGTATTGTTTTGAACAATCTTTGGTTGACAGTACTTTGCCTTGGACTATTTAAACATTAGGTCAGGTACAGTCAGTATTTCTTTTAAACATTTTTATTATAATTTATAATCAAAATCTAGTAATTTAATTATCATTATTAAAACTCTATAAATAAATTTTTATCCCTCACTTTAATTAAAAAAAAAAATAGGAACCAAAATATGTGTCAATAAAAATGTCCACAACTAAAGTAATTCAAATACAATACAACTTATAGAGCGGACATTACGAACACTTCCTTTAAATATTTTTCGCAACACAGAGTAGTGTGTCGACTCTACCATTAGTAGTTTTTTTAAACGTACGGTTTGTTTCTGAAATGTCTTTTCACGGCAGTTGAAGTGTTGAAGTTCACAAGATTCTGTATACACAAGAACAACAACTAGGAATGACGAAGTAATCTTCAAAGGTACGTCCTTGGTAATCTAATGCCACCATTTTCCGTAGTATGTATTTCTGTTTGCAATATCCTTGGTTTCCAAGTGCAAAGCTCGCCACACTATTACAATTTCCATTTTGTTTACTGAAAGAGAAATAGTACACACGATTACTATATTTCTTCGTCATCATCATCTCCTTGTCTTTCCAGTAGCCATTCCCTTTTTTAAATACAATAAATCCATCTCTAATTGCCTTTTATCTTTTTTATTATCAGTTATACTTAACTAATAATAACTCATAGAAAGCTGGTTAATATGCAAATAGAAAATAATCGATAAAAAATATTTTGATTGACATAAAAAGTAAGATTTTAAATAATTTGGATAGTCATTTCTGGAAGATATCATTGTGACTACTTAAATGAAAAGTAATTAATTTTATAGCGGTGTCTTATAATGCCATGTAAATTACAATTTCAAATTTGTAAATGAAACAAAACACTCGAATATAACCTTAAGTAAATCTATATATCTATCTATATATATAAAAGAAAGTTGTGTTAGTTACACCATTTATAACTCAAGAACGGCTGAATCGATTTGACTGAAAATTGGTGGGCAGGTAGCTTAGAACCAGGAAAAGGACATAGGATAATTTTTACCCCGTTTTCTATTTTTTATTCCGCGCGGACGGAGTCGCGGGTAAAAGCTAGTTGTTAATATTTAAGAGTTTACAGTAATAACGATGTCTTTGCTCTTTATATTAAACTAGCACTAGTTACTTATCAATTGACGTATGTATTTATAAAATACAGATCATTGTTAATTAATCATGAAAAAATTTAACTTACGTGCAAACTTCGACTCTGAATGTTTGAATTGCCTCTTCGTTTTTCTTATTTACAATATAGTACCATTTTTTTCCGTTAACAGATCGTGCTGCCAACGGAGAATAAAGCTGAAAAAAGCCAGAATAATTTTAATGATAGTTATTATGAATGTTAATGTTTATATGTAACTAGCTTTTACCCCCGACTCCGTCCGCGCGGAATAAAAAAAATACACACAAGATAAAAAAGTTCCTATGTCCGTCTCCTAGTTCTAAGCTACCTCCCCATCAATTTTCAACTAAATCAGTTCGAGTTATAAATAGTGTAACTAATACGACTTTCTTTTATATATTATATATAGAAGATTATTGTTTAGTGGAATTTGGAAAAGAGTTAGATTTTACTCTGTAATAGCACCATAGACTAATAAATCTTTTTTTCTAATTATAGGGCAATTTAAATTTCTTTTTACCATTTCCTTTGATTTACACATTTCAAAGTTTTCTTCTTCGGGTCCAAACCGCTCAGTGAGCTCTATTATATCCGTGTTGAAATTGGTTTGATTGATTTTGTTAATCTGAAACATAAATATTTATATTAGTATCGTTTGTAAAAAAACATTTTTTACTATGGATATCGATAAATTATAAGCAGACACATAGGTAACCACTTAACATCGGATAAGATTGTGGCCAAGCACAAGTTTAAGATACCTTATGCGTCAAAAAATGGTCTTTTCTTTCTTTTACCCATCTCACTCAGGAGAGTAATGTTTTGTTCCTTTATAAATGTTATATAAGTTTGTATGCCAATTGTGAATTAACCAGTGGTAGAGCCTGCATTAACATCTTTTGCACGAATGGACAGGCACAACCGGTGAAATAATAGACCACACAGAAGAAAGGCCTGTAGAGGAAATTATTCCACGTTTCGTCCGATGAGTGTGCGTGACGCAGGCCTAATTTTAGACCTCTTCCCCTTTCCACCATTTATTGTCGGCTAAAGGTAAGCAACGAATCTGCAAGAACAGATATTTTTGGGTAACGGTCACTTCGCTATTCTAGCAAATTCTAGAGGCAGCTCGTTTGCCACCTTTTGCTATTTAAAAAATCCATTGTGACAGCTTATAGGTTAAACTGCTGAATCGATTTTGACGAGATATATGCTTCATATTACCCGGGAAGTTACAGAGTAAGTCGTTTTTTTTTTTTGTAAATTAACTAGTTATTTTTGTATACCTGATCGATCAGTTGCGTCACGTACTGCTGTGGGTACTCCGGTACGTCATCGCAGATGCCGATGTCTTCGCATTCTTTAGGTATATTTGGTTTAAAAGACTGTGAGCCAGGAATTTCGTTAATAACTGAAAAAGTTTTACATTTTTAGGACACACGATATTGCTGATTTAACGGTAATTTCACAATGCCAAAACTCTCACACAAAAATATAATCGTCACTTTCCGAAGAAAAACGAGATAGCAATATTTTTATAAAGATGTCGGCATTTAAAAGTATAAAACAATAGTTAATTTTGATACCCCAAGTAGCTGCTACATTTGAACAACATCAACGGAATAACATCTGCCGCTTAAAAATCGGGTAAGCAGTTCATGAGAAGTGATTTCTTAGTTTTTCGTCCAGTCGCTATGGCTACTGGTGTTTTAACATTTTTTAATCTAGTTTTTATTGAAATCCTTTAGAATTTTCTTACCATCACCACCAACAGCCCTTGTTCTTCTAGGGACGTGCAGAGTAAAGATGACCGCTTCACTGGGAAGTAAGTGCACCTATAAACATATTAATTAGACAAGTATTAGCAGATGAAGCAATATCTTACTAATCTATATATATAAAAGAAAGTCGTGTTAGTTACACTATTTATAACTCAAGAACGGCTGAATCAATTTGACTGAAAATTGGTGGGCAGGTAGCTTAGAACCAGGAAACGGACATAGGGTAATTTTTACCCCGTTTTCTAGATTTTTTTTTTATTCCGCGCGGACGGAGTCGCGGGTAAAAGCTAGTAAGGGATATAAGACAAAACGAAGGAAAGTGTCAATTAACTTATTTTAAAATTAATACTTTCAAATAAATTGCACTTTATTAAAGTGAAAGAAATTAAGTAAAAATAATTATTAAAAAAAAATTGTTTTCTTGTTCAGAGGTTACACTTACCAAAGAAATCCAAACAGTAAAACTGACGAAGTACATATTTATTGATTTTATTTTCAACATTAATATAAATAACACTAGATATAAAGGTAATTAAAGAGTGTATAGGGACAAATGTCCTCACAGAAAGGCTAAGCTGTACTATGCACGGGTCAAATGAAGTCCATATTTATATATTAAAAGCTCTAGATCAGAAATTTTATTATCCTTCCTGTAGTGCGAGCATGATCGACGCGTGTTCCCGTATATACGTCACTATTTCAGCGATATGCTGTCGCTTGACGACAACGGATGCCATTTTAGTAAGCTACAGTACGTATCATTTAATTTGGCACCTCCGTAACTGTATTTATTGTCTACTAGCTGTAGCCCGCGATTCCGTCCGCGCGGTATTCAAAATATAAACTATATATGTAATTAGTAGCCAATAGTGTTCTTGCAGGCTGTGTTCTATACCTATACCAAATTTTAGCGAGATCCATGCAACATTCATACTAATATTATAAATGCGAATGTTTGTATGTATGTATGTTTGTTCGAAGGTATCTCAAGAACGGGTCAACGGAACTTGATGAAATTAAGCACGATTGTAGAACATAGTTTGGAAGAAGACATAATCTTAATATATATAAATCTCGTGTCACAATGTTTGTCCTCAATGGACTCCTAAACCACTTAACCGAATATAATAAAATTGGCACACCATGTGCAGTTCGATCCAACTTGAGAGATAGGATAGTTTAAATCTCAAATAATAGTCGCAATTTTAATTTATTGCTAATTATTTGTCTGTTATTATTTGACAGTCACAATTATCTGTTAACTCCAAATGATTCTAACAGATGTCGATACCTTTCGACTGGGTTGAGTAAGTAATCAATAGACGGCGCTGCTATGGTAAATCTACGAACGTGTCATATAAGCTTATTAACTGCGCGCGGACGGAGTCGCGGGCGACAGCTAGTTACTTATAAAGTTTTTTAATGTCGCGCAGAAAGAGTCGCGGGCGAGAGCTAGTATTAGATAAATTATAAATTCCAAGATATTAGAAGCGTTGTACGATTAAAAACCAAAGCCAACCGAAGACCTTTGCCATACATTTCCTACCTAATGTGCCAACATAAATGACGCGTACTCTACCTAATGTAATGAGGAGAGTATTGTGTGCGTAAGTTGTAAATTTGAACAAGGAATAAATATGTACCACTTCAATTAAAATTACCATAGTTACCCATTGGTATTACTTCAATTAAAATTATCGTAGTTACCTATGGTTACCATAGTTACCTATGGTAATTTGAATTTCTCAAAGGCCGGCAACGCATCTGCGATTCCCCTGTTATTGCAGATGTCCATGGGCATCGATGAACACCTCAGTGTTCCCTCTGCTCGTTTGCCCCCTTCTCTTATAAACAAAAAAATAGTAATTAAACAATAGAGGTGTATTACACACATCGATAGTCGTGAGTTTGAACCTTTCATTAGGTTATTCAAATAAACCATATGCATGAAATCTTACAGATACATAAACAGTTCTTTAGTATATACTTCTCAAACTTGGTGTACGTTAAGGGACTTCCTTAGTGACCATTATACTACTGGTTTTGGAGTATGTATTAACTTAGTTAAAAAGCTATATACTATGAGATTCGGTTATGGTTGTCCGTTATGCCCAAAATACAGTTCAAACATACCAAACCTTTGTGAGCGTTCAAAAATGATCCTCAATTAGATCAGAGGTTACATTGTGCGTCACATTATTATTTTTATCCATGTACTATTTTTAGTTTATATACAAAGGAATGGTATATTATTATTAAATTACTTGGTAAATACATGATGCACTAGGAAATGTAGAACGCAAACAAAGGGAAGAGGATGTTGAATATAATAAAACCCAAGTTCTCTGTACGAAATGTCTAAGGAAACTTCTAAGGGAAACACCATATGTTGCAAGTACTTGGAATTAACATAATTTTACAGTTAAATTATAAAGATAAATTATGTCATTTGTAGAGTAATGCACTGAATAATGCAGGTTTTCCAAAGTATTACTAATTAAAATTAAGTTTTCAGTCTGGTCCGTTCAAGCGCTTAACAACTGCTTCTCCGGCCGACGACGACCTGTAGACGTCCAGTTACAATCGCAGCCAATGTGTTTTCGATTTTCAGTGAAAGAAAACATTGTGTTGTAACCTGCACATGGCGAAAAATTAAAAAATATCTGTGAAGTCGACAAACACGCACTGCACCAGCGTGGTTGATTGCCTAGTTACTCTTGGGTAGGCTCCGAGATTGCCTTCAACCTTGAACTCACATTGTTCAAAGATTCATGCATAATTATTAGACAATATTAGCTGTTGTTCACGACTTCGTCTACGTGGTGGTCCAATATTTTCCGGAACAAACGCGGACTTGCGGAGAGACAGAGGGACAGACGGATTTTTAAATGGTAGGTATCTAATATATTTGGATAGGATAGGATATCTTTTTTCTTTTTTTAATTACACGTTGACAAAGTCGCAAGCAACAGCTAGTAATTAATGAAGTTATTTTTGTCTATCATATTTATGTTGATAAGTAATTTTATGTAATAATTTCATTACATAATAATTGTAACCCACATTGAAAAACTAATTAGTTTGGCTGCAGTGATACTAAAGCTAAAATATAATTAACCACATATAATTTATTTTATATCTTTTCCTTGACTGATATTGGTTCTTTTAGAGCCCTAAAACGGTTAAGTAGTCCCATAATATACAAATATTTACATAATCTAAATTCTAAACTAAAAGCTGCAGTGAAATTTGTCTTGCGGAAGTGACCTTATTTCACTGTAGCTTTTACTATAACACTAGCTTTTACCCGCGACTCCGTCCGCGCGGAACAAAAAATAGAAAACGGGGTAAAAATTATCCTATGTCCTTTTCCTGGTTCTAAGCTACATGCCCACCAATTTTCAGACAAATCGATTCAGCCGTTCTTGAGTTATAAATAGTGTAACTAACACGACTTTCTTTTATATATATAGATAGATTAGGTTATATACTTCTCGACTATCTAAAAACCGCAGTATGAGTTAAAAAGTACATAACAATTTTAAAGGAATTTGGATAAAGGAATAACTTTGCTTTGTACAAACTTTACCTCTTAGGGAATGCATTTTTTTAGAATCAAATGTAAATCTTACTAATATTATAAATGCGAAAGTTTAGATGTACGGATGGATGTTTGTTAGAAGGGATTTTGATGAAATTTAGCTCAGATGTAGAACACAGTCTGAAAGAACACATAGGTTACTTACTAAGTATTTTTTTAATACACTGCACTGACGGAGTCTATGGTGTCAGCTGTATGTATGATGACCTTTAAAAAACCGGTTACTTCTTAATCTTTTGTCACCATGTAAGAGATGAATAAACAAATATGATTCAATGACATCAAGTGTTAATCAATGACTCACAGGGCCATAAGAACTATGTACATTACAGAACTAATCATTCGTCCCAGTTTAATTTGGAAAAAATTATAGAAAATTAATAAAGTTAGCGATTTCCTTACGCTGAATTTTAATGTCGTATTCATTTTTGCCGTTTGAAGTACACCTATTTATTTTTCTATATGAAAACTAGACAGGCTCAAAAGACCGATGAATTTTGACATTTTGCATTTTTTTTACTTTAGTGACACTAGCGAAAGCCCGCGACTTGTTAACACTTAAACTTAACTTGGTAAAAACACACGACTAATTAACTAAAAATTTAGTGTTGCCATTATCACAACTGTGCCAAATTTCATCAAGATCTGTTAAGCCGTTTTACGAAGACCTAATTTTAGTCCTCTTTCCCTTCCCGCCCTATTCTTATAAGGAAAGGATGGAAAGGGGAAGTCGATTTGTCCTCATCCTGTGCATCCCCTTCTTTGTCGATTAAAGGTGGGCAGCGCATCTGTAGTTGCGGATGTCTATGAACAATGGTTGCTTCGCTATTTAGTTGGATTTAGGTGACCGCTGGCTCGTTTGCCATCTAATAACATAAAAAAGATACGTAATAATAAACATCCTGCCATCCTATCGCATTTATAATATTATAGTATGATTGCAACACATCAGCGGTTCAGATTGTTTTATATAAAACTAGCTGTCGCCCGCGACTCCGTCCGCGCGGAATTAGAATATACTTAATAGGGGTATGAAAAATACATAGTAACCGATTCTCAGACCTACTGAATACGCATATAAAATTTGGTAAAAATCGGTAAAGGCGTTTTGGAGGAGTACGGTAACTAACATTGTGACATGGAAATTTTATCTTATATATATAAAAGTAAGTCGTGTTAGTTACACTATTTATAACTCAAGAACGGCTGAATCGATTTGACTGAAAATTGGTGGGCAGGTAGCTTAGAACCAGGAAACGGACAAAGGATAATTTTTACCCCGTTTTCTATTTTTTATTACGCGCGGACGGAGTCGCGGGTAAAAGCTAGTATTAGATAAAATTTCTACTGACTACATTAGATAGTTGTTCATTTTCCGTTCATAACAATATGTATGCATATTCACGACCTTTACAGGAGGACGATAATTATCCAACGCTCATGGAATTTACAATGTCCTATTACGCTAAGCACTTATTATGTTATTTTACTTCAAATTTTGCAGCTGAATTCCTAGAACTATTACAACTTGCTAGCCTATAGTTTAAATAGGTGAAAATTAGTCCTAATAGGTCTTGTAGGCCTGATAACCCTTGAAGGCCTTACACACGCAGGTCTTATTTGTTTAGTATGGCTGATAGGCCAAATATTTTGTGACAAACGGGCAGAGCATAGTATTCATATATTAAAATGTACGCACTGTTCCTGCCCGAATAATACGGCAATTATTTAATTAGAATCCTGCTACGAATAATTCACATAATTTTAACTTTGAACTTCAATTATGTTTAAATTTAAAGCACACTTTATTGCATTTAAAGTGGAAAATAGTTGATTACAAAGGAAATAGCTGTCGAAAGCTAATATAACAACATAGACGTATAGTAAACAATGTTTGCTGACATTACAAAGCATGTGTTAAGGAAAAGTACGAAATTAATGGAAAAAGTGAAAGGTCGTTGTCCTTTACCAGTGAAACCGGTATAATATTAAGGTTAAAACTTTGCATGTGTGGCTTGTTTACAAAAATATTGCACGCGAGTTGATTATTTAGTACTTAGTAACTTTGCTACTTCAAAATGAGATGCAGTTTAAAATTTATGAATAAGTAAAAAAAAATATCTTGATCATGGTAATTCTTTTCTTTTATTATATTATAAGGTGGCAAGCGATCAAATGGCCACCTAAATTCGCCGAAATAGCGAAGCGACCGCTGCCCTTAGACATCAGTACCTGCTGATACGTTGCCAACCTAAGGCAGAACGCACAGAAAGAGAATAATTTCCCTTTCTATGCATGACGCAAATATCTTTTTCTGAATATAATATTATGAAAAGGATGGAGAGGAAAAGAGGAGTAAAATCAGGTCTCCGGCACATGCTCTCATCATACGAAATGCGGAATTAATTCCGCTTCACATCTGTGTTCCGTGTGGTCGTAGTATTGCATCGTTCGTGCCGGTCTATTCGTGCAACAGATGTTATTGTTGCTGGCGTTTACCACTGTTAAAAAAATAAATTCTTCATGTAATGATCTTGATGTGATGTATAAAAGCATAAACTTTACAATTAATTTTATGAGGCAATATCAGAATTTTCCAGAGGTAATCAAACTTTTCGGTTGAAGGTCCACAAAAATTTATAATGTATAATTTGAACTTTTAAATTTATCCTCTAAATTAAATTGATTATTTTTGTTTGTGAAATGGATTTTGTCTTTTGTATAGAATCGAAGGCCCAATTTTTATGTGTCAATTCCCTTCCTGTTATTACATTTGGTACAAGTATTTGTGTATAGTAAATAAGTTTGTGCATATTTTTTTAACGTTTTCTAGAATTATAAAAATATTAAGTACATAAAGTTTGTAAGTTGTTTTTCGCATACACAAAGGTTTCCCATATCTGTGGTCTACACTTTGAATAGCCCTGTTTTGAACAACTAAGTAGAATAGTCATACATATTTACTTACTTCTAGAAATATATATTATTCATATTTGTTTGTCTAAGCGTACAGTCATAATAGACATAGATTTAACTGTAAAATAATTATGACGTGTGCTCATCAAAAGAGCGTTGCGGTTGTAGAAAGAACATAAATCATGTAAACAGACGTGATTAATTAGTAGTTTGTTAGGTCAAATCTAACTATTAAATATATTAACTCTGAACTACATTATCGTTGTATATTTTAACTGCTGTCACAAGAAAAATGATAATATTTTTGAAGTGCGTATACTCGTAATACATACTAACTGTAAATGGCGGTGTCATCTGAGTGGTTTTAAAAAACTACTAATTATGTCGGACCTATGATTAAGTATCTCTGATCGTAATTTCATCCAGGCCTTTTATAGTTTTATATACATTTATAATTTTAGTAAGATGAACATAAATATACTGTTAACTAGCTTTTACCCGCGACTCCGTCCGCGCGGGATAAAATAAATGCACACAAGAAAAAAAGTTCCTATGTCCGTCTCCTAGTTCTAAGCTACCTCCCCATAAATTTTCAGCTAAATCAGTTCGACCGATCTTGAGTTATAAATAGTGTAACTAACACCACTTTCTTTTATATATATAGATAAATGTATGTAGAAAACAGTTGCTGTCAAGCTCAAAATCTAGATTAACTGCGTTCTGCAATTTAGTGAAAGTTTGCAATTAGTCTA
The DNA here is from genome assembly GCF_912999745.1 of Papilio machaon. Lineage (NCBI taxonomy): Eukaryota > Metazoa > Arthropoda > Insecta > Lepidoptera > Papilionidae > Papilio > Papilio machaon. The sequence continues at coordinate 1,499,510 of NC_059993.1, read as the reverse complement.
ATCGTTGAACTTGTTTTATTCTTACAAAATCAGACAAGATTAATATAGAAAAGTAGTTTTAGATTTAAAAGTTTTTTTTTATTATAAGTATTCTCATCAACACCTAAACTTAATGTAATATTTTATTTGTGTATTTATTTTTCGTATTTTATAAAAAACATTATTATTATGATCTTTTTTTTTCTTTAAATATTTTTTTCGTAATAGGTTTGTCACAGTCATTTTTTTTAAAGAAAAGAAAATCTCTAACGAGTTTTATAAATAAATAAAAATAAAAGAACGAGAATAATTGATGAATATTTTTTTAATATTTTTTTACATATACCGATGACTAGCATTTTAACAAATTGAGTTGAAAACAAATTAACGTGACATATCTTATTAACTTAACTTATACAATTAAATTTATTATCATCGAGCATCGGTGGCTCAGGGGTTAAGCACTTGACTTGCAATCTGCAGGTCTTGGGTTCGAATCCCGCCATGTAACAATGTGTTTTTCGATGTACATTATGTACATTTATCCGAAGTTCAATGACGGAAAACATCGTGGTGTAACCTGAACATATCTGAGAATTTCAATGATACATATGTGTGAAGTCAACCCGCACTGGGCTGTGGTTGACTGTGGCCTTGTCACCCCTAACTTGGGGTTGGCTCCGAGCCTCTCAGTGGGGACGTATAGTGAGCTGATGATGATGATACAATTAAAGAGATGAACAATTAATTAATTTATAAACCTTAAATAACAGCAGAATTACATGAGCATACGTCGTTGTTAACTGTGGTTTTTCGTGTGCGTTTTCACTGTCGATAAGATGGATAAAAATAAACAATATCAAAATTAATATAAGTTTCCGGCAGTGGAAATTCACACAGAGCAATAATACCTACGGAAAAAAAATATAAATAGTGATCAAGGTTAAATAAAAACTATAAGTTTCGATACCCTCGTAAAAAACTTATTATATTATATATTATACTTATCATTATATTATATATATATACTTGTAATATTTTATTATATACTTATAATATTGTTTTAAAACTAATGAAATAATTCCTTAAAAATTATATACTTTTTATATATTTTGATATATCTAAAAAAACATACCGATAATTTGGAGGGTAAAAAAATGTAGTTTAAGCCTCAATTCTACAAACTAAAATTAAAAACTACTTTTTAAAGTTACATAAATCTAATTGGATACATTTCTTTATTAATATAAAATTTAAGCATTATTGTTTTTAATTTTTAATTATAAATTTCTTATCACATCTCATTAGAAATATCGCTTTTGAGTAGTAATTTTTTGTTTGTAAACTATTTAAATAACTTAAAAATAAAAATAAAGAGTTCATTACATAAAATAATATTTAAGCTTGTTTACTTCTGATAAATAATATTGAGTTTGTTAAAATTTTATTAACATTGGGACATGTCAGCAATTTAAACAAAAAAATCCGAATTCGATTTTCAAAAATCTGAATTTGTAGTATCAAACCAAATAAGTATTAAATTCAACTGCATATAAGTACGCCAGGATTAAATATGTTCATACTCAAAAGACATTAATTGAAAATATTAGAATCAATTTATAGATTGGCAAAATCGTAGAATTGGATTAACCTTTAGCAGGAGGTTTGGTGGTACTCATTTTCTTATCAGTGCCAAATCTGTTTTGAAAAGGCGTAGTTTTATACACACAAGAACAACACACTGGCAGTTCTACTTCAATTTTTTCCGTATCATTTTCACCTTTCCTCACCAACACTTCCCATTTATTGTATTTCTGTTTGCAAGACGTCTTGATGTCCGAATTTAAATGGAGAGCATTAAAGCAAGACGCTTCCGTATTCCTAGAAAGAGAAAAAAGATTTTTAGTACATATACTATTTAAATATATTGATGACAGTATAAACTTTCACTCCAAAATCCATTATAAATCTAGATTTTGATAAAATCTTAACAATTAAAAAAAAAAAAAATAGAATACAATATCTACGCATGACTCTGTATTGTGTTAGAAAATTAGTTTCGTAATCTAAGGATTTTAGAGAAAATGATATTTGACACAAGTAAAAAGAGCGACGAACTTACGTGCAGGTTTCCAAACGAACTCTCTGGACGAAGTTCTCCGTAGGCGCTTGAACTACTTCCCTCCAATCTCCGTCACGCTTTTCACGTACCTTATATAGTGGCTCATACTGTAACAAATATAATTGATTATAATATCTATTAATATAGCCTAAAAGCTTATGGAAATAGTTCAAGAGAATAGTCGAATGGTTGAATCGTACCCACAACCTCATAGGTAATCCATGCTTTAACCAATGATATCGGTACTTCATAATTGTACACAATTCTCTCATTTCTAAGATAATATTAAAAAAAAATGTAGACCTTCACTTCACTGTCACAATCATCAGTTTCCTCAGGATCGCCTTGACGGTTTGTCAACATAGTATCCAACACCAGAGATGGCTGAGGAACTATTTTCTGAAACAAAGAAACTATTATTAAATATTAAGCCAATTTTAAAATTAGAAACCCGTATGAAAATTGATACATGCTGCACGAATATGGATATAAATATATTCAGGAGAGCAAATGTCAAAAGAAACAACCCATCTAAAGAAATTAAAGCAGAAATATCGACTCATCCGAAGCAAAGAGTTACATTTCTTAGAAATCTCTCATCTTCGGATAACGGAGATATGTTGGTGACATAAACTATTCCAATAGATTGTATAGAATGAAATACAAATGGCATTGATGGAGATTAAGAAATAATTTTGATGGATAATGAATAATTCATTCAGTTGAAGTACCCTTAATAATTACTAATATTTAACCGCGATGTTTTCAAGAGGGTATCGAGTTGAATCGTTTATTGCTCTCCGCCATCGGTGTACATTGTGCTTACTGATCCATTTTTATTCATCGCAGCTCTTTAAATATTGTTAATTAAATACTTAATTGTAAAGGCGAAAACAGTCAAGCCATTTCAGCTACAATTGTTTGGACATAGGGTACACAATCTAAGTTATAGATTAAATTCATTGATAGATCAGAGTCAATTTTTTTTTTATATCTCGGTGAACTTACCGCGTCCTTAAACATTTTCTTGAATAATTCATCTGGATAGTCTGCAGGTTTGATTGTGCAATATGTTTTTCCCTTACACTCTTCCGGTTCCTCTGCCTCAACTTTTTTAAGATCATTGGACTCCACAGGCCCGGGGAAAACTATTGGCGGTGTATCTACAACATCTGTAAAATAAAATATTAAAAAAAGTCTGTGCTGCATTATTTTTAACTGTGTAAGACTAAAAACACCAACAACAGTATTCCTAGATTCCAACGTTGCTTTGATCTATTAGAAAGCTTTAAAAATACAACACTTTTTAAAAATGGACAAAGTTAAATCATTATAAAATATTTAAGACCCATTGAGACGTGTAAGTCAATTAAACCTAGTTATAAACCTGCTTTTATATTGATCGTTTTTTACTTTTTATTGTATTCTGATTAGTTAATATGTGAAAGGTATTTTATGAATAAAGCATCAGTTTATAATGTATAAGATATAAAAACTGATTTATATTAAGTTACATTCGTAAATCACAAAAAGGCACTCACCACGTTGAGTTACTGCCGCTGTTGTTAACTGCAGGTTAACAATACTGACCTGAGAAATGATAAACTCACTTAATAATTCATATTTTAATAGCAGAAATTGAAGAAGGTTTTTCCTTAAAGAATTGATAACACTTGTAAATTAAGTGGCAAGTTTTGAGGATAAAACGTATATAAAACTATGTATGCCCGCGACTTCCTTCGCGTTCAATATTTCCTTTGAGTAGCATTTTGTAATGACTAGGTAAATGTTACATCAGAATTGCTAAAACATTCAGCAAACTTATATATTTACATACAAACTCACATTCCGTATTACTATTTTACACCCTTGATGGTAAAACTCTTACAGACTTTCAATGTCATAATTATTTATATCGAATCAACAGTCAAAAATATAATATTCAAGCTTCTAGCTTTGAAAATGACGATACTCCCATGAAACGTTTCGTTCCCTTTAGTCCCTTACAACTCATTTTCTCGCATTAAAATGTAACCTATGTCCTTTCTCAGACTTTAAAGATCTGTTGTGTGTCAAATTTCATTTAAAATGATTTAATAGTTTTACTGTGAACGCGCAACAGAGATAGATAAAGTTTTTATAACATTAGTAAGGAAGTGAGGATATGAAACGAAGAGGCGATTTAACATCGTCCATGATTTTGATGTACAAATAAATGTATTTTTAAAAATGGAAGTCAATTTCAGACGTCAATAAAGAAAAACGAAAGCAATTGTTTGACTATAAATAATAGGAAATTGGTTAAAACCAAAATAAGAAGCAAAGCGCGAGTTATTTCTGTTAAGGAAAAGGACAATCTACTGGGTCTTTTAGTCATACGGGTAATTTTAAAGATAATAATTCTACGCGTATTCATAACAAGAAAAATACACTTAAAAATGAGACAATGCTATTTGATGTTAGATATTAAATAAGTGGGCGACGTTTTGTGTAATACGTCTATATCAGAGGGGAATACCAGCGGTCTCAGAGTACTGCCTTGCGAACTCTCCGTGCGATTAGTACGTGAGTCACGATGTTTCCGTCGACACGCACGGCTCCTTGTTACAATTCATTGAGTAACATTGCCTAGATTAATGATGACAATTTAGTCGTATAAAAATGAAATTTAAACTCGAAATTAAGTATATACTATATCAAACGCTTGTCAAAAATCTATCCAATCTGATGGGGTAGCAATTTTAACGTCACTTATTTGTTCTTTAATGAAATACTACAAATTAGTATAGACTCGTTGATCAATGTTTATTTACTAACAGTTGGTTTCTGAGACAATATGTTTTAAATGAGGAATTTTGGTCTCAGAAACCTACGGTAAGTTTAATAAAAAGTCCTAAATTAATATCATATTTGTGCTGATTAGAGGAATTATTCTTCCAATTTTAAGCTTAAAAAATGTACCTATATTAGCATTAATTAGATGTAATTACAAATATATTTTAATAATAAATAAACCTAGTCGCTATTAATTACAGGCTATTAATTATCGACATATAGTTTAGTTAATACACATAAAGCATAATTTTCTATTATTCTACATTTTAACTCAATTACGAGATATATATTGAACCGTTGTTCCGTTATCGAGTAAATATGTTAATCAAACGTATCCCACGGGTACCGTACTCATTTCTACAATCATAGGTAGCCCATGTATTCTTCCAAACTGTGTTCTATCATACAAAATTTCATCGAGATCCGTTTCGCCGTTCTGGTGATACGTAGTAACGAATACCATCTAAGCATTCGCATTAATAACATTAGTAAAGTGAGAAATAAGATTTGTCATATTTAATTTAATGTCATTGTTCTCTTGAACTAAGAAACTTATTTTGTAAAGTGAATCGTCATTTTAATCCGAACATCGTACATGTGGTTTCAAATTAAAATTAATGAAAATTTTAATATCTGATGTGCGTTTATCAGAGAACCGATCCAGAGGCTAAATTTTACTCTTTATTCTCTCCCCACTCTTTAATAAGGAAATAATGGGAAGAAATATTCGATTGTCGTAGATGGAAAAATGGCCGAATATCTTTTGTGCCAGTGCAATAATCATTGAAATAAAAAAAAAACATTTCAATCATGACCTTAACATTATGCCGGCGCCAGACGAGACAAAAGTAGTTTCGTATGTTTACAGTCGTATCTGTATGATTATTGTAATTTTTGTTGCCAAAGAACCAGTTTTTGTTCTCAGATCTGTAATGTGGCCATTGCGGTTCCTTAACACGTTCTATGCCATTACGGTTATTAAGGTGTTCAAGTGAACTCGGCAGGCGAGTCGGTGATACTGTACGTGTTAAATGTAAACAAAGTAAATGGGCGCAATTTTTTTTCTTTTAATTTCATAATGAAGCTTTGTGTTCAGAGAATTTACTCTACGTAGTGTATTATTTTAATTAACCATTTTAAATAGTCTCCACAAAAACATTATTCTAAAGAATTTACTCGTCAGCGTGAAGACACTTAATTTTTCCAAGAACCTTATTAAAGGAAGTAATTACGACAAAGAACGAAGATCGGCTTATTGTTAATTTACCAGCGTTTTTTTATTGTTTCGTTCTCTTCCTATCGTTGAAAATCTATTTTTTTATTTATCCATGGGTAGCTCATGTTATTTGGTTATGGGAGGAAAAGTCTTTTACCAGGAATATTATGGAATTGATGCATCCTAGTAAAAAGTGCGTAGTTTGTTTGTGCTCAAAAACGTTTTAGGTTTGGTATATATTACTAACTGTGTTGTTACTTATAAGAAATCTTTAATAACCGCTTTCCAATTTCGCAAATCGTAAGAGAAAACACGTAATGAGGCTAAACAAGGGGCAAACTTGCATTTCAACATTTCTCCCATGAATCAATTTCTCCGATACTTGCCTATTAATTTCACCGTTAGATTGTGAACTTAGCTTATCACACAAGTAATATTATAAACCGACGTTAAACTGTTAACCAAGTGAACTTTTAGTAACTTTTACTAGCAAAAGAGACATTTAACAATTACTTAAGTATCGTGAATAGGTATATTATCGTTCTGGAATAGTTTTAAGTAGGACTTGAAACAACTTGTAACGAAAAAAAATCATACTAAAATCAAGGAAAATTCTGTGAAGAGAACACAATTAGCAATATACAATAGTCCTTAAATCAAACACAAACCTACAATAACGATTACACGTGTTTTTCAAGGTTAATAAAAATTATAAATAAACGTGCCACAAATATAAATAAACAACAAAGATATATATCAACGTTGCAATTATATACATTTGATTTTTATTTAAATAATAAAAAGGGAATGAAAACTTACAATGAAAATTGCCAGTGCTATTGCCATTTTGTTTACTATGGAGACGACTCAAAAACAACTTGTATCAAATGCACAAACGCGTCTGCTCACTTCAAGGTCCGAATGACAACTAACAGCAACAGACTGGTTAAATGGACTTATAGCATTTGTAGTACGCAACAAACGTCATCGGGATAAGTGTCCACGTAAGATGCGTATGTTAAATCTCATTTTCCTCTAACAATTGTAACAACTGTCTTCCCAATTTCATGGATAAAGTTACACTCACGTATATATATCCGATGTCGGCACCGACTAGTTTCGAGCCCATCAGGGGCCCATATATTATATAAGAGAGTGTTTTAGCCGTTCCTATATAAGTTAATGATAATGTCTCACGAAAGTTTGAATAATTTAAATGATTTTTAGTTTAGTTTTAAAACGATAAATCTTAAAGTTACCTTTGGAAGGTAATAATAACATAGAAATTAATGAAAATTAATAAGATACTGGCAAATAGTATTGGTCACAGAATAAAGAAAGTATAAATAGATTGTATGAAAGAGGATAGTTATTTGTAAGAAAGGAAATTGAATTCAAATGATATCGAATATATTTATTTCCCTACGAAGTTAAAGAAGTAGAGATGAGATGATGATACTTTTTTGATTGACAGAAGCCGCCTATGTGTAAATATTTTAAGTTAACTTTTGCCTACCGGACCAGATAACTTTCTCGCACTATACTCTTATAGTTAAAAAAAACTTGAGAGGTGTCAAGGGAAACCCGGATGGAACGAATTTCCTTTCGATTAATTAGTGAAGGAACCAATGTTTATTCTATGAATAAAAAACTTAAGTCTTCACAAGAAGTACATTTTATTTCTATGAATTTTCGTTATATATTGTCACGTCGTTGCCATGGTGTAGTAGCGCTCATTCGTCGTTAACATCTATATATATAAAAGAAAGTCGTGTTAGTTACACCATTACTACGTACTTACTATAGCAAAAAGTGTCGTGACAACTGTTCGTAAGATTTTTTTCCGTCTAGCCCCCTTTCACAACGCGCGATAAGGAACTTCGTTCCAATACTAAATTTCATTGAATAATATTTCGCTAAACTTTATTCCGATACGAAAGTTGTGTAGTTTTACAATAATTTTTAATCGGATACATACATGCGGCTTGTCTAATGTCTTTGTTTTGAATTACAATCTATTCAAGAAATTTCTCATTCTGAATATACCAAACCGCATGTTACATATAATTCAATTCATTATTTTTGGTTGCGGTGTTTCAATGAATTAACCACAATAATATTTTCTATTTGGTTATGACTAAATATTTTTGCGGCAACAGTGAATGTTAGTCGACACTAGTGATTTATCTTGGGTTTCTAAGACCAAAATGACCGTTTAATATATATTGCTATCTCTGTTTTTTTTTTTTTTTTTATTGGGCTATGCCGCCCTCTCGTTCTCCCCCTGGCATGTTTTGGGCCAGAGACTTTTGGGTTCTTTATTGATAATCATAAAATTCTTATGCTAGTTACTTATAATATAATACATATTTCCTTAGTGCTAATTTATGCTATCTCTGTTACGTCAAAGATAATGACAGGAATGCCGACATGTTTTTTTATGACGAAATTTAGTTTCGCAAAGAGTGGCTCTGTTATCTAGTTTAGTTGTTAGAAAATATACTTAAGTCATATGTACTTTAGTTTTACTTTCTCCTACAGAGTCACATTACTACATCGATATATGTACTTATTACGTCTTGTACATATAATTATTACCCATTAAACATCCTTTCTTTATGGTATCGTCTGCTGTAAGAGAGCTCTTTTAGAGTTAAGCTCACCAGTACGTCGCCGCATTTCTATTGTAATGTTACAATATTATATTGTGTAAAAAGTTTAAATAAATAAATAAGTACTACATTTTTATATATTTTGACGACATTAATACTGGCAATTTGTTAATTTTTTTTTATATCAGAAGGTGTCAAAAGAGTTACCAGAATTGGCTAAAATAGCGACGGGACTGCTGCCCATAGACATCCGTTATAGTAGCAAGATAGTATTCCCCTTTCTCTGCGTTCTCTTCTCCGCCCAATCCACTTCCCCTTCCCATAGTCAAAGAGGACTAAAATTAGGCCTCCGACTCTAGCACTCCTCAATTGTGGAATTGCTTTCACTTTCCGCCTGTCCTTCTTTGTCCTGGTATTGCACCGAGCTAGCCTATTCGTACAACAAATATCTTTGTTGCTGACTTGTACCACTGTTAAAACTGCTTCTTGATAATTGATAACTTCGACAGGATTTCCATCTTCTGTATACGCTCCAGATTATCATCTTGATCATGTCAACAGGATAAATGTTAATTTAATATTAAACTAATTATTTATTTGTCTTGTTTATTCCTGATACATGTAATATGTTATGTACGTTTTACGTCAAAGGATCGTAGAGACGTCAATCAAAAGTAGACCGCTGCAAATACCATAACATTGTTCTTAGTCACGGATAACTCTGGTTTAAGGACAAACTACGTAAAAATACTTTATGAGTACTGCTTAGTAGAACGTTATGTAAGGAAAGTAAAGAAATTTAAGTCAAAGTTATATTAAGTGCTCCTAAAAATAATCTCATTAATTTAGTTATGGATTAATTAAAACCGAAAAATAACATAGTAAATAGCGAGCGATTATTAATAGCTTTTTTCTAAAACCAAAAGTGGTTATTGTGATAAAAACATTAAAGATAGAAACGATATTGCAATTTTTTTTGTTTTATTTGATTTATACCTCTATATATTATAGAATTATAGATATAGACTTAGTTTGTTGTTAGCTACCTCGGACAAAGAATTAGTCTAGTCATTCAAAGGGGGAACGCTGCCAGTATCTTCGGAACCTTGCCTAAAGGGACACCTTTTAATGACATTTCATTGACATAAAATAATATTTCTCTATACCAACTCTTTTAATTTGTATTTTTAGGGGATGTTTAAAAAATCCTATTTTTAGTATACAAAAAGTTTCACTATGTCGGACAACATATCAGCGATTACAAGAAAATATCTTGTTATTACTAAAATTTCTAAGAACATATATTACTTATTTTTATTTTAACTTAAAATATTATGTTTATAAAACAAATCATAAGTAATTTTTGCATTTAACTATTTGATGATTTCAACGAGTTAAATTATTTAGTAAAACATCTTAAACATGTCAAATAAACATTTACGAGATATTCACTGCTGAAAGTAAAATGCCTATACCGATTGCACAGTGATAAAGTTCACAACTGATCGGTAGCATGATCATATTCAGTTGTGACGTAAAATATTCCTTTTGCAGCGACTGTCGAATGTCCAATCGGAGTCGTGTTTGATGTAGTACAACTGCCAGCGTTATAGGCCTCGTAAGATGGACATGCCACAGCCTGGTATAACTGAGATCGTAGTACTGATTTAGTCCAATACAGCACACAAGTCTTGTGATAGCATTTAGGTAGGTCTTCGTCACTTAGCCCTGGAGAGAGACAACGAACAAAAAATAGAGTTAAAGAAAAAAAGTGTTTTAAAAAAAAACAAAAGATAGAAATGTTACCTTTAGAACATCCCGGCTGTATCTTTCCTTCTTGGTTAAAAAAGATATCTGCATCTCCGATAGTATTCGTCGTCCCCAATTGACCAGCATTACAATGGTATACTTCTACATAATCTGCGTTCCCAGACCTTAGTTGTTCTTCCTTAGGTGCGTTTGCAAAACAAGGACCAGCCGGATCTAAGCCAGTTATTCTCCATACATTCTCAGAGGTCTCTGCAGTGTACCTTTCTCCAGCATACCCCAAAATATGTGCACCCAAACTATGGCCAATAGAATGAATATTCTTTGAAGGATATCCATATCTATTAAAACTAGCTAAAAATTTACCTAACGCGTTCCCAATATAAAAAGAGTAAAGAACAGATCTTTCGTAACTCCTTAATTTTTCTTTGGTCTCATAGGTATACGGGGAATGGTCTATAATAATTAGATATACATCAGGAATTGTCTTGTATGTTTGTCTTATCAACTCTTCAATATCACGTTTAATAAAACATTTATATCCGGGAACAAAAACTATTAGACGTCTAGATATATCTATACTTGTAGTATTTGTGATACAATCAACAGATGAATTTATTTTGCACACAATATTTATGTCTTTAGTGAAATCATAAAAATACACATTCGTTTCACCTACTTGTAGATTTAGAGTTTTATCGAAATTACCTGAAAATGTATATAACATTGTTATTTGTTTGTTATTGACGTTAAAGATTGTAATACTACTTTTGTTTATTAATCTACAACTCCATGTCTATTAATTTAAAATGACAGGAGCGAATGTAGACCTTAAAAGAATATATCGGAATCAGAAACCATAAGTGACCTAACACCTTCCTGTTTAGGAATAAACAATTCTAAAACTTCGTAATAAATGAATTAAAAGTTGTGGGCATATCAAAAGCACTGCTTTTGTCCAATTGACTATGTTTTCAAGTAACACCAACACAATAATGTTATACACCAACAAACCCCATTTTCTTACTTACATTTTACTGCATCTGAATATAGAAGACGAAAACGTTCATCAAGTCTATCTGTATAAACATTTGTAAAACAAAAGAACACAATAACAAACACTGGTAAAACCTTCATCACTTAATTACATTTAAAAACAAAATAAAAAAGTAGAGTCAACTTGGTCATAAGTTAATTTGTTGACGTCACAATAACTGTATTAACGTATGCAATGATTGTATGATATTAAGGTATATTCACACTGTAAATAAAATTAGACCTAAACAACATAATATTCAAAAGTAGTAGTAACGAATATAGTATTATATTATCTGTGGTAATAGCCCTTTATTTGAAATGAAGAAGAATCGATCAATCAGGAGGACGAAGAGATGCACCGACCCCTCATACAGTAGGATAAGGACTGGGAGATAATGAAATAAGCTTGCATTTTATTCGTGAGTTAAAACAAATTGAATAAACAAGAATAATAAAATAATTAGTACATATTTAGTGGTTTTGACTAACACAAACTTCATAAGAAACAGGATTGTTACCAAGATTTATTTAGTCCATAACATTTCAGCTCAAACAAGCTAATCGTAATAAGAATCCCACTTACAAACATTATACTTGATTAATTAATATTATTTTTTTCGTATAAGTTGTATTTTAAAATTTTAATCAAGTTTGTGCATTGAGAATCACTTGTTTACTAGTCTATCAGTACAATAATTCGTAACAATAATATTTAATTAATTAATTTGGTCGTATGACCAGGGCTTTATAAAAATACGACAAAAAATATTTTGATCTCAGCGACCCATGCGTAGTTATCATTTTGCAGATATTATTCCAGACCCTCATTGGTCAGGTTTTTAACAACAATGGATAATAACAATTGAAATTTATCCGTTAAATTGTTGCTTAATAGACTTCTTAAATACATTTTATGAGTTCCTTAAATGTTTCTGAGTGAAATTCATACAATGTTTTTACGTTATCTGCACCTATATTACTTTATATTTATTTAACCAATAAAACAGATAAAATAATTTCTACCTATACTATTAAATATTAACTATACAACTAATTAAATGTAATCAACTATCTTAAATATAATATAAAAGCTAAAATATATCATAAATAAAATAATATTTCTTAGCAGAACTAATTGAAAACAGCACTTACTTCGGTATAATTATAAACCTAAAAATCAAACCTTTAGTAGGAATATATGCGTATTTTTTCGGAAACTACATGAATGTTTCAAAACAGAACATTACTTAAGTAATTTCAATAGCAAACTTTAATCAAGACAACATAATATTTTTCACAGGCGCTTAATTTTTTGCGAAGATAACTGGATTTTTAAATTAACTCTAGATAGATGATTTTTCTATGATGGTCATATTTTCCTATAAAAAATTAAAACCTGTATAAACGAGAATCCAAGGGACCGCAATGTTTTTCTTGCTTACAGAAGTTCGCTCTCTAACCAGAGTTTCTCGCTTATGTCGTCTGTGGGGATCAGATAATGACTCTCGCTTAAAGGATTCTCGCTTGTCCATTTTCGACTGTTTATAACTGCAATATGTATTCCCAAGTAGTCTCACATTTGCAATGCTTTCGTAAGAAGCAAACCCTAAAGGACGGTCGTAAAGAAATCATTTCCATTGTGCGGTGCATTGCTTAACCTTTAGAATAGCAACAATAAGCAAAGCTATTCAAATATATAATTTGTCATACAAACATTGACCGTTTCCAGATTTTGTAAGAAATGCTAATAATGTCTTCAAACTCTTAAAAGAACACTTCGAATTACAACAAATAAAGCCATTTCTTTTATATTAAAAGGTCAATATGACTTAGATTACTCGTAGTAAATACGTTATAACAATGGTTTTTGATCTATAGTTAAAACAAAAATAGTAATTTTGTTTTAATAGTAATTTTAATTAATAAAATAGTATAAGTAAAATTGTGATAATGGAATTAGGCTTTGTGATATTAGTAAGATTTTTTTTTTTGTAATTTGGAATTTTAATTTCCCATAAAGAAATAAAGAGATTAGCGCCCTAAAGTCCCTGATCGCCATGTTAGGGGAACGAGAAGCGGCCGCCAATATAATGACTGTGATGCATTAATTAATTATATTGTAATCATAAGAAGAAAATGCGAAAGTTTAGATGGATAGATGGATGTTTGTTTGAAGGTATCTCCGGCATGGCTGAACGGATCTTGATGAAATTTGGCACAGATATAGAACATAGTCTGAAAGAACATATAGCCCACTTATTACTTTTATTTTTTAATTCCGCGCGGACGGAGTCGCGTGTGACCGCTAGTATATTCAACTAAAAATCTTTATTATTAAAGACTGTTTTATACAAGTTCAATGATCTCTTGTGCGAATGCGTAATATACAGAGTGTACAGTTACGTGTCATAAGTGGCCAAATTTGACACAGTTGTTTGTTAATCGGAACTTCCTTGTTGTGATTGACGATTTCAATATTTTTTTGCGGTTTAATATTATTTTATTTGTCGATTTAACTACGAGCTTCTTATATCATCGTTTATTTGAATTAATTTTATTTTTGTTTGGTTTCTTTTCTTAAATATGAAGATATACATATAAAAAAGTCTAGTTCATCAGAAAAGTCACATGTTTCTTGAAAATTAAGAGTTAAAAATGTACATAAGTTGTGAATTTCTTCTAAAATTATTTGAAATAAATTAAAAATCCAATAAACAAGACTAATTGTCTCTTCTGTTGATGTACTGGCTGGATTGAATAGTAATTGACACATTCAGGTTAGATCCCAGGCACGTAACGGTAATATTTTTTTTCGATTTTCGAATTTCATTTGTAAATTTATTCCACGTTTTTACGCTAAACGAAAAATTCAAATACAACTTCCACATAATATCTGAAATTAAATTCAAAGATTCACCCCTAAGTTGGGTATGCTCTTCGATGGGTAAATATATATAACAGCCAGGGTGGCTCGCTATCAGAATTATTATTGATTGAGATTACATGTGGGCGGTAGTGGGTAATGTCGGATTCAAGGAATACACTGGTTATCACTTCTCAACTGATTATAATTGATTCATAGGTTCATGTACAACAAACAATGCTTTAGCTACGATCTATATATTTCCAGAATGAGCAATGTCAGACGCGCATCGTACAAGAAGTCTCTTTGAACGCAGCTCGTGTTCTAATTTCGATTTATTAAAGTTGATTTCTTTTTTTTTGTGACTGAGTAGTCACTGTTTGCCTTGAAGAGGCATTTACAGTTTCACCGGGCTTGAGGTGGCCGGGCACAGATGGCGCTTAGCCTAAACCTCGTTTAAGAGTAACTAGGCTCGAGGGCTCCCTCAGGAGCCTCGGCTCGGGCTGTTAAGTTGATTTCTTCTTCTAATTGCGACATATATAAGCTGAGTTGACGACGATGTACTTGTATTTCAGTCATTATTTTTACAAAATGAATGATGATTAAAAATTGCAAATATGTGACTACATAACTGTCATTAGAAAAGTTAATGGGCCATTTGTCGTATGTTACCAAACGCGTAAGGAGTGTGACCGTTGGGAAACCTCCGAAACCATTGTGTACGTGCATTTCGCATAAGCTTTGTTATTTTTACGGGATTATTGTCAGAACTAAAAGTAGCATTATGTAATATGTACAGAACAGTTCAAAGATTGTATACTAAAATTATAAACGGTCAAGTTTGATTCTCGAGAAAGAAAATAAATAGATTATGATCTAGTATGGATAGTTCTTATCTCTCGCAGTAAACCTTTTTTATGTACCGGTATCGATGAAAACTAGTTGTTCAGTATTTTTTGATTTTCTAGTTTTAAATAGATAGACACGTCGGAGAGACTTTGCACAATGTAAATTTGTAGTAGCTGGATAGCTAACTCTATCCAGGTCAATCATAACTAGTACGTGTCCGGGACTTATGTCCTGGTATTAAAACATGTGTCAGGAAGCCAACGGATAGGAATCTCTGTGCTGCATTGAAAGTCCGTCTTACGTAAACTTTTCGTAAGCGCCCACTCTGTAACTTTACACCCGGATTAATATATAAATAAACACAAGTAAATGTAGAGAGATTGGATTAATTATTAAGGTAATAATATTCCAAAATAAGATTGAATGTGGATGGCTATAAAGGTAGAGGAAGACCAAAGAAAGTATGGATGGACTGTGTGAAAGAGGATATGCATAAGAAAGGGGTAAATTCAGATATGACGGCTGATAGAGATGTATGGAGGAGTAGTACATACTGTGCCGACCCTCCGTAAGGATAAGGGCAGGTTGATGATGATGATGAATATTCCAAAATAAGTAACCCTTTTATTCCGGTAAATTGGTATAGGTAGGCCAAAGACTAGATAGACTGCACGCAAGGTTGCATCCTTAGGTAGCATGAGACGACTGAAATGGTGAATAGATCGATTTGGTGAAAGAAAACCTGTGATACCAACCCCGTGAGATATGGACAGGGAGATGATAGTTTATCTCTTATTTTAAGAGATGAAATATAATTGATATACATATGATATGTAACCTTTATTTAATAAAAAAAAACTTGAGAGGTGTCAAGGGATACCCGGATGGAACGAAGTTCCTTTCAATTAATTAGTGAAGGAACCAATGTTTATTCTATGAATAAAAAACTTAAGTCTTCACAAGAAGTACATTTTATTTCTATGAATTTTCGTTATATATTGTCACATCGTTGCCATGGTGAAGTAGCGCTCATTCGTCTATAGCAAAAAGTGTCGTGACAACTTTTCGTAAGAATTTTTTCCGTCTAGCCCCCTTTCACAACGCGCGATAAGGAACTTCGTTCCAACAGTTGCAAATAAAATGAATTACGTCGTCTCAAAAATAGTAGTCATTTAAGGAATTGAAATAGAGGACATAAAATGACAGCGCCATCTTGTGCCACAAAGTGAATGTTTCCAACAAGTTAAAGAATGTGTTATGAAGAAATGCACTAGTATGATAACCTCATTTCTGCTGCAATCCGTCTATATGTGTGAAGGCATACATTTATGGCAACTGACACTTTTTAGTTTGACTTTAAGATTGTGGAACAGTTTCTCATTTGATGTATCGATGGATTCTAGGATTAAGGATAGCTTGTATAATTATATGAAAGGCACAGAAAACTTTATAAAAACTGATTCTATTGTAAGTCTAGCAAATGTAACCTAAACCAGCTGTCGCCCGAGACTCGTTCCGCACGGAATTAAAAAATCTTAGTAGCCTACGTGTTCTTCCAGACTTAATCTATACCTGTGCCAAATTTCATCAAGATCCGTTTACCCGTTCTAGAGTACCTTCAAAAAAACATCCATCCATCCATCTAAACATTCGCATTTATAATATTAGTAAGATTGTATTTCTAACTTTTATACCATAATGCTTTTAGGTTTTTTGATACAATAACAGTGTTAAATTATATTAATATACGAAGCTTATGTACTTAATTCACTTGTCTCCTATATCCTTAGACCAGAACTTTTGATAACTTTTGCCTCTATCACCAGTCTTTTTTCAAATTAATTCTGTAGATATTTTTGCAAATTAAATGAAATAAAAAACTCTGTAACACACTGAGTAAGTTTTTGTTTTAATAAATTCTTACATGCACCATAACTCCATCACGTAAAAAAACTGAAAAGGTGCTAATCTTACCATACTAATCATCAATAAAAAACCATCTCTAAATCTATATTAACAAGGTGCAAATTAAATTGAATTTCAGCTAAAGAAATTTTCCGCATACGCTACGCACTGTTTCCACTGTAAATTGTCAACATTATAGTAGACGTGTAACATTTTTACACACATTCTAACGTAATGCCACCTCATAGATCATAACACCGTATTATGACAGCTCTTTGTTCCTTTTACTTAAAAGATGTCAAAACTACAAAGTTATATTACATCATTTGATATACATAAAAAAACACAGCAAATAAAGACTGTACTGTATTTTTTATTTTTGTTCTTCATTTTATCAGAACATCCTGTAGCTGAATGTTTTTCGGCAGAATTTATATATTCATTCGAAGGCCTATATCCTAAATAACTGAACCGATTTTGATTTGTTCCATATTCACGTCATTCGGAGTGATATAGTAAATCGATCTTATTAATTTACAAAACAATGAGTTGAATTTTCATTACACCATTCATTCATATAAAGAAATTAATTCCAAGGGCAAGCCATTATATAAATATATATATTTAAAATAAAATACATAAAAATGCTATTCGAATTAATAATATATTTATATATTTAAAGTATAAATCTAGGACGATTGCACATATCGGATATAAAGTAGGATGTACAAGATTCAGATAATTTAATCGATACTTTGAAGTAGGCCGTTATGCAACTAGCTGAAGGTAAACACTAAGGACTGTTATTATAATTTATCTAAATTAAAAACTTATAATATACATCAAAATTAATTATTAAGTTCAACATTTTAATACAAGAAGGGCCTAAACATTTTATTTATCCTTTCCATCAAAATACTTCAACTTCGTTTGACGACAATATTGTTGAGTTGACAAACTAAACGGATCATTCAAATTGAATATGGTCAAAATAGAACAGCTAATTTCTTCTTCTTCTTGAGGTGCCTCTCCGACTAGCGAAGGTTGGCGGTCAGTTCTCCATATTTCTGTTTATTCCTTGCGAGGCGAAACAGTTGGGCGGCACTCGCAATTCCAGTCCACTCTCTGATGTTGCGCAACCACGATTTCTTCCGACGGCCAACACTCCTTTTGCCGGCAACTTTTCCCATCAAGATGAGTTGGAGGAGATCATATCTATCGTGCCTGAGCACGTGTCCAAGATAGGATACTTTTCTCATCTTGACGGTCTGCAAAAGTTCCCTTTTTTGGTGGACTCGTCGCAGAACCTCCTCGTTTGTCACTCTTTGAGTCCAGCTTATGGCCAACATGCGTCTATATGCCCACATCTCGAACGCTTCTATACGTTTCCTGAGATCTTCTTTTATTGTCCAAGCCTCGCATCCGTATAGAAGGATGGGCCAGATGTAACATTTTAGAAGGCGGACACGCAAATGTATTCCAAGGCTACGGGAGCAAAAAATTTTGCGCATTTTTTGGAATGCATTGCGTGCTACTTCGATACGTGTCTTGATTTCCTGGTCGCTTTCCCAGTTTTCATTTAGCCACGTACCCAAGTATTTATATTGACGCACCCTCTCTAACTTTTGGCCCGCCACTGTTATGCAAACGTCATTAACTTCTTTCCTTGATATAACCATGAGCTTCGTTTTTCTAACGTTCATTTTTAGACCCGCTTTCTCGCTGCACAGGTTAACCCGGTCAACAATCTTTTGGAGATCTTGTAATGATGATGCTATCAGCACTGTGTCATCAGCGTATCGAAGGTTGTTAATATTCCGTCCATTTATTTTGACTCCGCAGTCTAGGTCATGTAACGCTTCTGACATTATTGCTTCCGAGTATAAATTAAATAACATTGGTGACAAGACACAGCCCTGACGCACTCCTCTCTTAATCTCAACATCTTCCGTTATGTCATTCTCCACCCGAACATTAGCTTGTTGGTTCCAATAAAGGTTCTGTATTATTCGAATGTCCTTGCCGTCTAACCCGATGTCATATAATATTGCTATAAGGCGGTCGTGTAAGACTCTGTCAAAAGCTTTTTCATAATCTATGAAGCAGAGGAACACATCTTGCTGCATATCTCTGCATTTTTGAACCAGAACCTGTATTGCACAGAGAGCCTCTCTGGTACCCACTCCCGCTCTAAAGCCAAACTGGCTGTCAGCGAGTTGTTCGTCACACTTCGTCCTTATGCGTCCGTGAATGATGCTGAGAAATAGCTTCAATACTTGACTCATAAGGCTTATCGTTCGAAAGTCCTCGCATCTCTTCGCATTCGCTTTCTTTGGAAGAGTGACAAACGTTGACTTCAACCAATCCTTAGGCATCTGACCGGAGTCGTATATTGAGTTCATGAAATCAACGAGAACTTTTATATTGCCTTCCTCAATTAACCTCAATACTTCGATGTTAATATTGTCTGGTCCCGTTGATTTTCCGCGCTTAGCTTTACTCAGGGCTTTTAAAATCTCCTCGGGCATAATAGAATATCCCTCGGTGATTGTGTAAGGTAGGACTTCACCACGAGTGTTGTCAGAAAACATAGACTCTATGTATTGTTCCCATTGGTGTTTTTTCATAGATATATCTAAGATGGGGATCTGATGTTCATCTACAAGCTGGTTTGTGTGCATTTTGCGACCCATAAGAGTTTTTAGTTCCTTATGTAGATTGAATGCGTCATGTTTCTTATACAGATTTTCAAGACAATCACATTTATTCCGGAGCCAAGTCTCACGAGCATAACGGACTTCCCTTCGTACTTTTCGATGTATCTCCTTATATTTTTTGATATTGGTTTGTTTGTAAATTCTTCTTTCTTCCATGAGTTTGAAAATATTCTCTGTCATCCACGATTGCTTAGGTGACCAGGTTTTCTTTAGAAAACCTTCATTAATGTCTAGAACTTTAGCTTTTAGTGAGTTCCATATTGCTTCAGTAGACTTATTTATCTCTGGTTTTATGGCTGCTGCCCATCTGTTTATTTCTATCGACACTTTAGCTTTAATACCAATGTCATTGAGTTTTGTTATGTCGGGTCTATTATTTAATGTCTTTTTCTTAATTTTCTTAAGCATACATGATATCGTCGCAATCACTGGGTTATGGTCTGAACCAACATCGGCTCCCGGATACGTTTTAGTGTTTTTGATACAGTTTCTGAAGCGTCTATTTATGGTAATGTAATCAATTTGATTCCTAATTATGTGTTGTGGACTGTGTCGTGGTGATGTCCAAGTATATAATCTTCGCGGTGGTAGTTGGTAAAAGGTATTCATTACGACTAAGTCGTTTACAGCTTACAGCTAATTTACCAAAATAAATTACTTAACTATCAGTTGGTTTCTGAGATCAAAATCTATCTATATATATAAAAGAAAGTTGTGTTAGTTACACTATTTATAACTCAAGAACGGCTGAATCGATTTGACTGAAAATTGGTGGGCAGGTAGCTTAGAACCAGGAAACGGACATAGGATAATTTTTAACCCGTTTTCTATTTTTTATTCCGCGCGGACGGAATCGCGGGTAAAAGCTAGTCTTTATATAAAACACAAACCCTGTCCTTATCTTTAACATAACAGAAATAATACATATTAGGTTTTAAATGGGGATTTCTATCTCAGAAACACACCCAAGTATATCATTATTACGTTACATAATAATGTAATAATTAGATAACTGCATTTGTTATAAATAATAGTACTCATATATTGAACTAAGTTTTCAGACAGCACTAACCTCTATACTTTAATCGGTAAAGCTAAAATAAATGCAGTTACGGTTTCGTAATTCACGTCGATACAGTGATCGTCCGTCCGGACGGCCTCAATAACTTTTGATAACACCTGATGCTGTTATGCGATAATGCACAATCTTCAAGAAAGTGGGGATTCGAAGTTTAAATAAAAGAAAATGGCGCGCTGCCGGCGAGAGTGACAGCGAACCCGCAAACGACGCACGTTCGACGCGCGAGAAAGTTTAACGAATTTGGCGGTAAAACTAACAGACTATCAAAATCAACGCCATCTTGAAAATCTTTGAAAAAAAAAAACCCATTTATAATTTTTATTTATAAAGAATATTTTTAAGTGTGGATTTTAATTATTGTTAGTGTTTAGTGAAGTAACTTTGTGTGAACGTATCAGTGACTTTCGCTGTTAAAAAAGCAGGATGACTAACACACGCAAATTAAAGGTGAGACTCATTAATTTTTATAAGTCTGTGGTTCTTCGCTTAAGGTAAGGTGATCTTTAAAAGTGAAAGACTTTTTTTTTCATATGAATTTAAAAAGTATTTAAAGTAGTAAATATGATGCGGTACAAAGCAACTTTCCACTTGCGGTTACCGCACAAGTTATAAATTTTGAGGTATAGTTACTCGCATTGTTACTAAAATGATTAAAAAAAATTCGCAGTCTGAAATAATTACATATTTATTCTAATTACTGTTAAATATATTCCTGTATTTTAATATGATTTAGATTTATATGCGTACGTAAGTAATTTTATCCTGCCTGTTAGTCACGATCCTGTCATAAATTCGCAAATTTTCCTTACATTTTCAATGTAGATACTGTTTGTTAATTCAACAGAGAAGTCGGTCAACACCTTTTTATAATTACATGTTTACTTTTAAGGATAATAGTGGCATGCAGGTACATGCATTGCTGCAGTTTAGTATTTTCAAACTTTTATTTGACAGTTTATTCCGTATTTTAAACCTAAGCTTTATAAATGAAATCCCGTTGCGTTCCGTTGGATATCCCGAGACCCACGTAGTCTGAAGAGGATGGCTACAGAGGGATTTTCCCCCGATACAAAAACAACATACTTAGATGTTACGTATCTAAAAATAGTTGACACTAATTGAAATATGTTATTTGAGTTATAGAGTAATGCAATTGTTTAAGATATTAGTATGGAGATTATGTTATATTGGTGATTTACGAAATTTGGTATAAATAATAAACCTTTCTTTACAAATTCTACGTATTGATTTATGTGTAAGACATGATGTAAATATTAGGTCCTTACATATGAAATTGGCGTTTTGTATGGGAGGAACAAAAAGTCGAATATTTTTTAATATATATATTTAATTAATCAAAGTATGAACCATTATTTTCTATGCACTTTTGCCATCTCATAGGTAGTTCATTGATCCCTTTACTAAAAAAACCAGTCGGACGGGAATCAATAAAATCTTTGAAGGCGATTTGGACTGCCCCATCGGAGTTGAATTTTTTCCCTTGCAAGAAGTTATCCAAATTTCGAAAAAAAATGGTAATCTGTTGGAGCAAGGTCCGGGGAGTACGGAGGATATCTTAGACTTTCCAATTGAAGCTCTTCTAATTTAGTAGCCGTCTGTTGCGCAGTGTGTGGTCTAGCGTTGTCGTGAAGCAGCAGTGGCGTGGAGCGATTGACCAGCCTAGGTTGTTTAGCCGCTAACTTTTCCATCATGGTTTGCAATTGCTGACAATAGACATCAGCCGTAATAGTCTGGCCAGATTTGAGAAAACTGTAATGAACAATACCGGCACTAGTCCACCAAACGCTTACAAGTAACTTTTTTGGGGTTAATTTTCGCTTGGGGCAGGATTTGGCTGGCTGGCCATGATTCAACCATTGCGCTGAGCGCTTCCGATTATCGTAAAGAACCCATTTTTCATCACAGGTAATGATTCGGTTTAAAATACCTTCATTATTGTGCCGGTTTAGTAATGTAACGCAACAGTCGACGCGCGTTTGCCGGTTTGCTACAGTCAATTCGTGAGGTACCCACCTTTCAAGCTTTTTAATCTTCCCAATTTGTTTCAAGTGAATTAAAACAGTTTTATCACTAACATCGCAGCCTGCAGCTAACTCGGACGTGGTTTGCGATGGATCCGCTTCCACAATAGCCTTCAACTCTTCATTATCAACTTGAGTCTCAGGCCGTCCACGGGGCTTGTTCTGCAGATCGAAATTTCCAGAACGAAAACGTTGGAACCAAAAAAGAACTGTGTATTCTTTTGCATCACGACCGCCATACACATCATTCACCCTTCGAGTCGTTTCCGCAGCACTAGTGCCACGGTGGAACTCGTACTCGTAAATAATGCGATATTTTAAGTTTTCCATTTTGTAAAATGAGTGACGCAAACAGAAAAAAACAGAAGAAAAAAAACAAATGAATGACGGTCATCGAACCACAAATACATGAGTCTATAGCTGTACAAATTTGAATTTGGAATTCCTTACCAAAGAGGAGAAATTCGTGATTAAAGTGGCCAGTACGAAAAACGCCAATTTCATATGTAAGGACCTAATATAATGTGACAATGGAGGACTTTATTTCATTTATACTAAAATTGGGGATGACGCTCACAAGACCTGTGTTTTTTTACATGCAATATTTTTCTTCTATCTTAATTTAAAATAGTCTTAGCGGAACAAATGTTGATGAATAAGGTTTTATAAAAATAATTCTATATATAAAATTATAATAAAATACGTTAAGTGAAATTTTAATTAACATAGTCTACTTAACCATTGACTACAGAACACAGAATTTTAAACCGAAATTAACTGGTTGGTGCTGTTAAAAGAAATGGAAATTCGTTTGTTTATACGAGTACAGGCAACGTATTTGAAACGAATGTGAAATGCAATATAAGACCAAGTAAAATAATAACAAACAAACAGTTGAAATATTAGTTAACTATAGTGCCATCTTACTTCTTACTTTATAATCTTACTAATATTATAAATGTTTGGATGGATTGAAGGATGTTTGTTTGAAGGTATATCCGGAACGACTCAACGGATCTTGATGAAATTTGGCACAGATGTAGAACATAGTCTGGAAGAACACATAGGCTACTAATTAAGTTTTTTTTTAATACCGCGCAAACAGAGTCGACTATAAGAGCTATAATAATATTAACTTTAATAAAATTTCTCCGAAATAGGTGGCAAATAAAAGACCACGGCTGTACTAATATTATGACGTCTACAGAAGGCTTCGCGGCCATCGACACATAACGTAACACGTAGCATCGAAAGTGAATCCGTTTTGCTTTCTGACTACCGCACTACGCCGGACAAATTATCAACATTACTGATATCTGTTGACACTTATATGCTGCGGAAGGTTGTCGATAGAAAGTGGCACATCCCTATTTGTTAGGAAGTAGGAAACGTTGAGTTCATTTAATTTTTTTTTAATTAGTTAATATTACTTGTAAAAAATGAATAAAATCATAATTTTTCAAGTTGAAAAATCAAAAACAGTGATTGGCAAGTCACAAATTTTGTTTAGAAGATTATGTAAAATATAAACTTTTAATAATAGTAAAGCACCAGTATAAAAATGATTGAAGAAGGGTCGAGAAACGTTAAATAAATAACTTGAATTTATTTACTGAAACGTACATTGGTAAAAACTGTATTCAAAAACAATGAAAAATTTTAAGGTATTTAAAAACAAGAATAACACATCATATATTCATCACCATCATCAGCTCACTATACGTCGTTAACGAGAAGCTCGAGCAGTCTATATCTTTATTTTTATATTGAGTAAAAATCTTAAATATTGGTAATTGCATAAGCAGGTATAATACGGAGAATAATTAGTTAATTTATGTTATTTTATTGTAAACAATTTGCGGAAAATGTTTTCGGATATGTTAATCATAAGAATTCCGAGTCGACAAAGCGGATTTCTTCGACCTACTTATACACTTACATAACCTGTGACCTCAGAGCTCAAAAGACGTGTTTAGAATCTTTAAACATTTTCTTCTCACCTGCTTGTTTCGCTTGAAATAAACAATTTTATTATCTAAAGTGTTATGTATTTTGTAGATTTTTTAGAAGTATTCTACAATCTCTAGTCATTAATCGAACCGATTACGAAGGTTAGTATTTTTTTTTTAATTAAAACCTACTATTTTTTGTTTCTTGATTGTTCTTTTGTAGAATTATTACTTAATAAAGACATTAATTTGCACCGTTTTAATTGAGCGAATATGTGTTTAACATATAAACACGTTAATTTCCTGGTAGCTCGAGTTAGATTCATATCTGGTCTGTTACGTTCGCAATAGAACAACAATGCGCAGGCGCACTGATGTAACGAGATGCTAACTGTCAAAAGTGAACGCTTCGTCACGCGCTCTACTTGTTTTTTTAACGTGTTCCATATTTAAATAATATAAATAAATACATAGTTTAACTGGAGTACTCAAGTATTGCATTGCCAATTGTATTGATAAGTATTGTCGTCTCTGTCTTATCAAAGAGGAAGTGAGGGACAACAATTATATACGTGGGACACTCAGAAAGTTTTGCGAAACTAAAAAAAAATGTTCTATAGGTAAATATATTTTTATTACATCTTTTCAAAGTACTCTTCACCAGTCTCTATACAAAGTTTCATGCGTCTGAACCAGTTTTCAAAACACTTTTTCCAGTCCGCCGCAGACACCTCGTTTACAGCCTGCTCGAGCGCTGAGAGCGCATCATCTGGCGACGAAAACTGAATCCCTTTGAGTTGATTTTTTATTTTTGGGAATAAGAAGAAGTCACACGGTGCTAGGTTAAGGTTGTAAGGAGGGTGACCTAGGAGTTTGACCAGTCTGCTGTCTAGGAAGTCCCTCGTTGTGATTGAGGTGTGGGCGGGCACATTATCGCGGTAGAGCAGTAGCCCGCTTTTGGTCGCTTGTTGCTCACAACAGAGAAAACTTCTGCCAAGCAATTGGTAGTAGTTCGGTATTCGGCGTAAATGGTTCTTTGATTTCGTAAAGGAATTGACACCAAGTAGCCAGTCAAATTGAAAAAGTTCGCGATCAAAATCTTCCCCCCGCCTCTAGCTTGCTTTACTTTGGTAGGCATTGATTCGTTTTGGAACACCCAAACCGTCGACTGGCGCTTTGTTTCTGGATCGAATTGATAAATACAGGATTCATCACCTTTAACGATGTCGTAAACACGCCGAGACTAGCCTGCTTCAAATTTGTCTATCATATCATGGCACCAATCCACCCTTGCCTGCTTTTGAACATCGGTGAGGTTGTGCGGCACCCTGCGTGAAACTATGCTCTGCACCCGTAGATGCACATGTAGAAACCCGTTAAGGCTTCCTGATCCAATCTGCAGTATATGCTGAATCTCTTGATATGTAATTCGTCTATTATCTTGGACCAAATTTTTCAGTGCTAGCACGTCTCCTTCCGTAACAGCCGTCAAAGGGCGACCACTTCTTTCTTCATCCCCCAAAGTTAGTCAACCTCGCTTAAATTCATTATATCAACGATACACGGTTGCCTTAGAAGGGCCTTCATCCAATAATACCATTTGAAGTCTATCGTACTATTCGTCCGGTTTCAGGCGACATTTAAAATCGTAAAAAATCATAGCGCGAAAATGTTGTCGACGCAAATCCATTTTTCAATGAGACAAGGTAATTTTAATAATCTCGCAGAAAATGTGTAGGGTAGTTTTGAATTTAGAACGTACCTATTTTTACTTATAACTAATCATATTTTTAAATAAAATATAACAGACCAGTCTCACATACATAAAAACTTTTTTTCGCAATACTTTCTGAGTGACCTGGTATATCTATCTATATATATAAAAGAAAGTTGCGTTAGTTACACCATTTATAACTCAAGAACGGCTGAATCGATTTGACTGAAAATTGGGGGGCAGGTAGCTTAGAACCAGGAAAAGGACATAGGGTAATTTTTACCCCATTTTCTATTTTTTATTCCGCGCGGACAGAGTCGCGGGTAAAAGCTAGTGTTATAATAAAAGCTACAGTGAAATAAGGTCACTTCCGCAAGACAAATTTCATTGCAGCTTTTAGTTTAGAATTTAGATTATGTAAATATTTGTATATTATGGGACTACTTAACCGTTTTAGGGCTCTGAATGTGGCAAAAAGCTTAAAAATAGTTTTGTATATCTCTTCTTAATCCAGGACGTTACTCAAAGTAAAAAAAAAGAAACGTAAAAGTAAAGAGCGTAGTAGTAAAACCTTAGTAAAATTGTAACTTCTTTCTACAATGAGGAAGATAGCGTCTAGCTTTCTATTGGAAGGCACACACAGTTGACAAACACAATTCAAGTATTACACTTAGCGGTTAGAATGAGGAAACATAAAGCAGACAACGACCTAGAACATCCGAACAGAACTATTTTTATACATAGTAAAGTTTAGATTTTCGATGCTCTATGCACTTCTAAACTATAAACTAAATTGTTATGAAACTAAGGACAACTACGATGTATTACGGATTAAACATTTCTAAAAATGTCTCTATATTTCATGACACATAAATAAACATATATAAAAAATAAAATATTGCTATCTTTATGAATTTATTCTTCTAAATGTATTTAAATGTAAACAATTTCGATATTCTGGCAAAGAGCATGTTCGTGAAATGAAATTATGAATTTTTATAACCTAAATTACCAATTGAGAGTCATTAACCAAAATTAACCTCTATTCTATATTTCGTAAGACATAAAATGTAATGAAAGTATTACTTCGAACTTGTCGTAAGGGAAAGAAAATTGTTTATCTTGGATGTTGAGCGAGATCCGGTCATACATCTACATACGTAAATTCGATATGAACGGAGTAGTAGACGGTTTGACTCGTTAATGGTAAAATAAAAAAAATACTGGCCACAAATAATAAAGTCAAAGTAGAGTTTTTTTTTGCAGATTTAAGAGAGTATGTCAAAAACAAATGAACAAGTAACAATGTTTGAGATCGATTATTCGAGATACGAGATTCTCTTTAAAGCAAAATATAAGTTTTGTACGATTAACGTTTGTAGAGAAATATAGTTGTATCGATTAAAATAATTTACAACTGGTAATGGCACTTAAATCTAAGGTTTAGAATTACAGCTAATAATGTACTACAACTTGGCTATCACTTGTATAAATTGTCAATACATTCAACGAGAAAGTATACCACGACATATAACCCTGTGTCATTCAAATGCTCTGAACATCGACGTGTGTGGTTACTAAATTATCAAAATAAAAAGACTGTAATTGGCAAATGCGAAGAGTGTAAGTGGCTCAGGAGTTAAGTACTTGACTTCAGGTCCTGGTTTCGAATCCCGCCATGTACCAATGTGTTTTTCGATTTTCATATTTACATTTTTCCGACATTCTTACGGTGAAGGTAAACATCGTGGTTCTACCTGCACATATTTGAGAAGAAATTCAATTATATGTTTGAAGTCAACCAACTCGCACTTGGCCAGCTTGGTTGACTATGGCCTAATCACCCCTAACTTAGGGTAGGCTTCGAGCTCCTCAGTGGGGACGTACAGTGAGCTGATGATGATGAATCGGCTATTGAGCAACTTGTCTGATCAAGAGATTCATAAAACAAGCATAATAGCGAGAAATAAAACCGCGTGCTTTAAAATAATTTAATACGGAATTGACAAAAATTGTAATTTTCGCTAGTCCTTAAAGCTCAAGTAATACAATAAGGTATAATTTTTTTTAAATATTTCTAAATTTAAAATATAGTTTAAATAACGTTACAAAAGACTTGCTGAAATAAAAAAAATATATTTCCCAACTTGTCACAGCTCTACCACAGCATAACTGATACGGTGTCATAAGTGGCATGAGCTGCTATAAACAATACAAACGGTAATCAACATTACCAAGCTAGCGTGAATTTTGAAATAACCAACTAAAGTTGTCTATTGTCTATTTCCTGCAATGTATTATGTATTATTTACATTTTTATTTTACAACAATGTAATACATAAAGCGTGATAGAGCGTCGGTGGCTCAGGGGTTAAGCACTTGACTTGCAATCTGCAGGTCCTGGGTTCGAATCCCGCCATGTACCAGTGTGTTTTTCGATTTTCGATTTACATATGTACATTTATCCGACGTTCTTACGGTGAAGAAAAACATCGTGATGCAACCTGCACATATCTGAGAAGAAATTCAATGATATGTGTGAAGTCAACCAA
This sequence comes from Papilio machaon, assembly GCF_912999745.1. NCBI lineage: Eukaryota > Metazoa > Arthropoda > Insecta > Lepidoptera > Papilionidae > Papilio > Papilio machaon. Next base: position 1,470,269 of record NC_059993.1, on the reverse strand, counting down.
CCCGCACTTGGCCAGCGTGGTTGACTATGGCCTAGTCACCCCCTACATTGGGGTAGGCTCCGAGCCCCTCAGTGGGGACGTATAATGAGCTGATGATGATGATGATGATGATGATGATACATAAAACGGTATTTATTTTTATTTATAACAGACGTAACAGATGTTTTTTTATGGTTCGGTGAGACAATATATCCTAGGGTTTTCACTGACAGACAATATGTATAAAAACATTTCAACCATCTAATTCTACTTGAAAAATATGTATAGCAACATGTTTTTGTATAGATGTTTCGGCAGTGGAAATTAACAGCAATTTTATTATTGACAAAAATGCTTTGAATATTTATTAATACGTGAAGTGAAAACTTTATATACCTTTTTAAGGAAATTACGTGAATTGATGAACGTGAAATTTGATACAAGTTAAAATTAATATAAGTGCAATACGCTATTATTAATTGAAAATAAAATACCAAATGTTTGATTATGAATTATGTTCTAATTTCAAACAATAGACGACCGATAATAACAGATTCGCCACAAATTTAATAACAAAATAAAATAAAATATGATAGCCTTCTTTTTGAAGTCGGCTAATTATAAGTATGTAACAGTGCAGAGAGTGATAAAAATAATCCTCTCAGATATAAAAGTAATTTGCAGGAAGTAAAAATTGATGATTATTATGAAACACACGAACAAACAACCTAAATTCACTCAATTAATGGCGATTTGCGTAACACCCTGTAGAACTACTTTTTAAATTCTACCTTCACGTTTTGATACAGCGTGTTATGTTTCAATAGGTCAAAGTTTTATGATTTCGTATCCGTAATGGACCAGTTAAGTAAGCAATATTTTAGGTCAAGTTTTGGACTTTATTAAATAAATATATTTAAATGTCTGTGCAAAAAAATAATTGACATTGAGCAATTTGTTTTTTAGTTCAATTGATGTTTTATTAATTTATGCAATAAGTATTTTTGTTTGTGTGTACGATTTTAATTCTTACATTTTGATATCAAGTAAAAGTATGCAAGCTGCAAAACATTTTATTTTTAAAATGTTGAATTGAACTTTGAGTAATTATTCATTCAATCGTAAGCACCATTCATTCGTTAGTTCATTCATTTAAGTGAGGACTGGCTAATTAATAAATAAGTGTATTGTCAATTTTTACTATCACTAATTCTATCATCTACTTTCTTTGTAAATAAATATATGATCATTTTATTTCATATAATTTGAACACGAAAGATTGTTATTTTTTATTCATCACAACGTCTATATAAATAAACTATGGTTGTCTCTTATTCTTATAAACACTATGTCCTTTGTATTCAATAACATATAAGCAAAATAAATAAATACATTCTTTTTATTTCATTAAAAAATAATTGACAGTACTTTCTCAATAAAGTCATTTATAAAATTATTTTTCCAAACTATTCCAGGTGTTGAAGTTTCTAGATTCGCCAAGTATTTTAACAGTGGGGCTATGAAACTGTAAATAGAGACAAAAAATAGAGCAATACTAGTTAGTTTTAAGTGTTTTTAAGAAAAACTCGTCGTTAAAAAAGTTTAACAAGAGGTGATAAATATTTTTATTTTGTTATGTTTCAGAAAATCCTAACAAGGATCTAACACAAACTGTTCAGTGGTTTAGGAACTCAAAAGGGAAATGAACAATTTTACAACCAGTAATAAAATCTTAGTAGTAGGGTAAATCTGATGAAAATGAGAATGTAATTATTATAATAATACTAGCTGTCGAACGCGACTCCATCCGCGCGCAGTTAAAAAAAATCTTAATAGGGGTATGAAAAATAGATAGTAGCCAATTCTCAGACCTACTGAATATGCATATAAAATTTCATAAATATCGGTCAAGCCGTTTCGGAGGAGTATAGGTAACTAACCTTGTGACACGAGAATTTTATATATACTCGTAAGATTACATTATTAAATAATACGCTAGTTTTAGAGCCCAAACACGGCGGTGCGGCGACCGCGGTGACGCTGGCGTCACAACTTTCGCTTTTCACTGCCAAGGCTCGCGCCGCGCACCGCCAAACAGACGATCTTATAGTTTATTTACGCACGTATAAGTTTACTTCCTTATGATTGATTTACTGTTGGTTTCTGAGACCAAAATTTCTATATAAAACATGTCGTCGTCCTTATCTTGGACATCACAGGTATAATATGTTTAATCGGCGATTTTGGTCTTAGTAACCCATGTTTCGACGCTATTAGTTTTGTTGTGGACGGTAGAATAGCATGTGCAAGAACTATAAATATGTATGTGGAAAGGCGCACCGGTACAGGTAGGGCTAAGAGATTACTGGATTATGTGAAAGGGAACATGATTGAGAAGGGAGTGGCGACTAAACTGTCGGAAGATAGATCGATCTGGAGAATAAAAACCTGGTGCGTCAACCTTACATAAGTGGGATCACAAGAAGATGATGATTGGTTCCGGATGTATGTCCGTTCGAGTTTAACTTTTTGTAGCCTAAAGGGCTTAACCGATTGTAACCAATGTCATAGCTTTATAGGATCGGGCTAACGTTGCGTAAACTTAAAGGCTAAGTTTAAATACTACGTCATGTTGATGGTCGCATGTTATTATACCCTGGTAGTAGATAGTTATTTGTAGTTCACTTCATAAACTATGTAGACTATAGAGATAATAGTGAGAAATAAAAGCAATGGAAACAAGACAATAGTACTCATCGTGCTGGGATCAATTTTTCCGTCGACTTTTCTTGTTGAGGAGAAATTGCCCTATCTGTGTAGATTATTGACTAAACGTCAGTAATTCAACATAACCTTTTGGCTCCATCTAGTTAAGTTGTTACAGATAATATTTTTCAACAATGATTATTTTAATTACCACAAACCTGATGTGAACCGCTTTAATGTATTGAGATCTAATTAAACAGTACACATATCGCTATTATTATTTGAAAGACATTGCTATTTATTAATTATTGATGTAAATAATTTAATGTACACTAGCTTTTACCCGCGACTCCGTCCGCGCGGAATTAAAAATAGAAAACGGGGTAAAAATTATCATATGTCCGTTTCCTGGTTCTAAGCTACTTCCCCATCAATTTTCAGCTAAACCGATTCAGCCGATCTTGAGTTATAAATAGTGTAACTAACACGACTTTATTTTATATATATAGATACTAGCTTTTACCCGCGACACCGTCCGCGCGGAATAAAAAATAGAAAACGGGGTAAAAATTATCCTATGTCCGTTTCCTAGTTCTAAGCTACCTGCCCACCAATTTTCAGTCAAATCGATTCAGCCGTTCTCGAGTTATAAATAGTGTAACTAACACGACTTTCTTTTATATATATAGATATGATTATACTTCTACTGCGTTTGTTTAATATATAGTTTACATCACAGATATGGGTGTGCCTATTTTGTCTGGCGACGTCACTCGCAGCGCCCGCACCGCGCGCTCCACTGGAGCTTGATATAATCGACATGGCAGCCATCAGCCGGATGACGCCGCAGCAGTTAGAAGTGTTAGCTGAGGGGCTTGCAGCTGAAGAAATTATGAGGTATCTACATAGTTCCATTAACTATAACCCTATGATCAAATTGCCAGGTCATATTAAAAATCGCAAGAGGACCAAATATCATTAATATATATGTTTGTTTGCTATTAGGTAACTTTATATATTACTAGCTTTTACCCGCGACTCCGTCCGCGCGGAATAAAAAAAAGCACACAAGATAAAAAAGTTCCTATGTCCGTCTCCTAGTTCTAAGCTTCCTCCCCATTAATTTTCAGCTAAATCAGTTCGACCGATCTTGAGTTATAAATAAGTCTATAGCTTTAAAAAGTCTATAGCTTTATGAGAGATGAGATGTTCGATGTGGCCAATAGTTTGCATATTTATAATGTTTCATACAAAACACATAAACGACATACTTCATACATCACCTTATCTTTCAATAGGACAAAACGATCGTCTGCTCAAGCTTTAAGTGCGGTCGCGTCGAAAGCAGCATCGGGAATTCAGAGCAAACTCGGTCTGTTGGGTCAAGCGTCTGCCGGAGCTGCCTCATTCGTGGCCTCCGCCTCCAGTAAATCTGGACACGGTGAAGAACATGGATATTCTTATGAACCAGTAAGAACAACTATGACTAGTAATATTAGTACTTAGGAATAAAATTTTAAAATCAACTACTATTATGTCGCTAATTTTATATTAAATGGCTACATTAAAGTAGTTGCCAAGAATAGCTTATCCTCTTAGAAAGAATAGAAATTAATTGTATGTACGCAATAAAAATTACATCTCACTTATTCAATGACAGTTAAAAGAACTATCAGACGCTCTATAAATATAGGTACATGAATAAATACACGCAAGTTGCGCATCTTTTTAATTAACTTAGGACACCTATTTAAACACATTGGAAAAAAACAAAAGACTATCACAGCATTAGCAAAATAACAAATGAATATGTTGTTTATTTACTAACCTTAATATTGCCTTTTACAGCACGATGAAAAAGTAGACTACTGGGGCTTAAAGAAGTCCATCTTGTACACTTTGTTCCAAGCAGTGAAAGCTATCACTGGAGGAGTTACAATCTTAAAGGGTCAGCTGATCAAAGGCGGTGGTGCGTTAGCGGCTAGTCTAGGCAGAGTGATCTCGTCTAAAGGTGACGTGGTCAGCAATATAGGAAAGAAGATCGTAAGCTCTGCAGCTTTAAGTCACAAGAAACCAGTAGGTAAGGACTAACAAGGTTTTCTTCATCATGTAATAATAATTTTAAATTAAACCACAAAAGCTCTATGTCACCCCTGATACAAAATAGGCTAGGCTAGGCCAAGGCTTGTCTGAGATGACGCTAAACCACTCTAATAATGACTACTGGTTATTCAGAAGGTCATAATCGACAAAATTGAATCACATTATAATCTTTTGTCAACCGAAAAAAACAAATGCTTTCGAAATTTGCATATTATTTTAATCGTTTCTCTTTCGGGTGTAAAAAGACGAAGTGTTGTAAACAAATTTTCGTTGTATTTACAATATGTACCTCGTCTTGCATAACATTTGCAATGTAACATGTATTTTTATAGTGTTTACTTAACTCATATGTTCGTGATATATATTTATAAAACTTATTACATAATATACAATCTTATACAACTTATTACTTGCAGGATATATATCTTTACTATAGAGATTGATTTTAAGACATTTTTGTCACAATCGTCTTAATAAAAAAAAGAAAAACATTAATTCATTTTCCCTCCATTTCATTTCATTTAAAAGCTGATACCTAATTTAATTTTATCCCGTGTTACCAATTAGTGTATTACCTGGGGTTAGAATTGTGGAACGCCGGGCAAAAGACTACTTTTGTTGTCAATGTGCCAAATCAGATTTATGATTGTTAAGTATGTCATACAATTTCAGCAGCGGTAGTATACGGTCCTCCATCTACCTCCCACGTAGAGTACGGACCACCACCTAGCGCCTACGCGGCGCCTACCGCGCCCGCCCACTACCCGCACACCTCTTCTGCCCTCTCCTCGCCTACAGGCTTCGCACCGCATAAATACCCTTCGCATATCGACGGTAAGCTTACACATCTCAAAGAACAGATTACATGATATTAATTGAGCATCGCCAAAAAGTTGAGCTCTCGGGGCAAATGGCATAACCGAAGCTACCGCAGGACCCCTCGAGCCAAGTTACTCTACTCTACAAGGCTAAAACTCTAGATTTAGAACGATTACCGCTAGATATAAACAACCGAAACTAATTATTTTTTCCTTAGCCTTTTTGTAAGAATGAAATGAAAGGACGTTAGACAAATAAATGTGAAATGAGGAACTGAAAGTCTTAAGTTTCAATCAAAAGAAACAAAACTTGTTTTAACTTTCAAACTAATTTATGCAATAGATGTCGCTACCTGTTTTTTTGTAATATATTTCAATCCTGTTCGTATAATATATGAAGATTAACCTCAATACCTCATAAGGTATACCTATTATTAAAAACGTATTGACATCAATTACCTACATTAAAGTATTGATTTCATTAGAATCACCGTTACAACATTAACGATGTTATAGAATATCATTTAGTAGTAATCATGAAAGTTACAAATTATAAGTCTATTAATCGTGGGTTTTTGAGACCATAATTTTTGTATTCCTCGTTAACACATCACGTTATTCCTCTCAGTATCTTTAACAAAACACAGTTAAAAATATGTTTTAAACAAAGATTAGTCGTTTTGAGTACATAGTAAAAATAATTACTTCAATAAAAATGTTCATTCAATTTAAGTTTGTAACTGTGACAACTTATCAAAATTTTATTTTCGTTTCTTGAGAAATAAGAAAATATAATTTTGTTGTTTACTTTTAAAGTATTTATGCAATCATTTTAATTAAAGCTGTCGTTTCGTGTTACATTTAACACGAAAACATGTTTCAACATACACACAGAAAACAACAATTTGGCAAAAAAAAACATTCTACTTGAACTTTGTTTATTGACATAATTTATTGGGCTTATAAGTGAGACTGTATTTTAAAATATATTTTATTTTTTCTACATTTAATTGCGGAAAGTTAATAATAATTGACAATAATGTGTAATTTTTTATCGAAAACTGATACTTAAAAATTTTATCGAAATTATTTTAACAAAGAAACACAATGCGTTTACAAGTTTAATGTTAAATTAGATTCATAAAAATAAAATAAAAAACTTTTTCATACAAATTAGTACCTCACTCTCTATAATTCAAATAAATATGACATAATATAAAGTTTTTACGACAGAAAAATACGAATTTTATAAAAAAGGTTATTCGGAAATTCGTTAATAAAATCATATAATAACTAAATTATTAATAAAAAAAACAAGAAAATATATTAAAACTTGTTAAAGTATTTAATCCTTATTTATAATAAAACATCAATTAAATAATACTGACTGAAATTTTTAAATAAATGAAAGAATAAACCGTATTCCAAAAGTGAATTAACAATTACTGATTGTAGTAAACATTTAGTAACGAAATATCTGTAACAACATAAATGTCTAATTATTTCAAACATCTTCAATTACAAACATTATGATAGCTTAAAATATATTCAACAAGATTTAAGGTTAACTTAGACTGTATTACATAAGAAATCTCATCACCGGAACTAAGCACAAGCAGAATTATATACTGTAACACTTCCGTATTATTTACATACATTATGTAATATTAGAGAGGTTCACATATATTATATGACTTAGATATAGATAGTAATTTGACATTTAAGACATAGTAGTTAATACCGTTGTTCTTTTTAGTTGAAGTAAATATGAAAATGTCGCCAAGATTAGTTCGTACTCGTACTAATCAAGATATGATCATTCATATATAAATTAATAGACTCATTGTTAAAATACTCCTTCGAAACATATAAATAAAGCAGCATTCTTAAGGTCTAAATAATGTCAATATATTTTAATCTCGTATTAAATTTGATTTCCTCGAACATTAATTAAAAAAATATCCACATGTATTCTTAGAATGTAGTTAATTGTGCAAAACTATGGTGTATATTTGCAAAGAAAATTCACTATAATATACGTAAAAATCGACGTACTTTAGAGTTATGATGGAAATAAATAGTTTTATTCATTCAAATATATTCATTGAAATCGTGAATTATATCGTAAAATGTATTCATTCGATAGTTTTGCAATGTCGGGATTTTAACGAGCGTGTCCGAAATAAGACATTTTATTGCATCCGTCGTAAATGTGGTTAACTTGTAATAACAATATAGAGTTATACCATTATAGTATGAATTTAATAAGTAGAGATAGAAATATTAAAAGCACACACAGACTTGCCTTAAACATTGTCCAGAAGGAATGACTTTACATAAAATTATAAATGCATCAGCTACCTTCCCATCAAAGTCCCGTCAAAATCGGGCTTTGGAGATTATCCGGAACAAAGGCACATCAAGAACAAACAGACAGACGAACAAACATTTTAAAATTGTCTACATGAAAGTAAATTTTAATTATGATAGTCATTCAGTTGTTGTTGAATTCATTCATTCAGTTGTCATAATAAATATTTTATCATAAATATATGTAAACCATAATACATATTATGTTATTTTATCCAATACATTTTTCAGAATTAATCGTGATGTCATCAGTTGTAGATGAAAATTATGACATACCAGAGCCGCCATTGCCTTCACCGGAATTATTATATAGATATTATGATTTAATAGATTCTATTTGGTAAGATTCAATAATAAAACTACAACAGCTACAAATTCTATAAAGCTGTGAAATAAGCTTTGATTTTCAAATTCCGAATTCGAATCTTCTGCAAAGAATTCTTCGTCTCCTAATCTTTGTTCCACTCTATGTGGGGTGTACCAGTTTTCATCTTCCAGATAGACTTTTTCAATATTTCAGTTGTCACTTCCTTCTTAATCATGTCACTCTTTTTCTAGACTTATTCTTACAGTGGGTCTAGCCTGAATATTTGTAATAATCGCCATCGTATCGATAAAATTTGTATTAAAATTTGTGCAGCGCCCCCTATCGGCGCTAAAGTATACTAATTTTGACATAATTGGCAATGATGGAGGCGCTTGTCACAAATATTCGTGACTCACTGATTCTTGAAAGAATTTCTTGCTTCAAATGTTATTGCATATTTTTCTTTTCAAATTGGATTGTTATTGTAAATATTTTCTTCTTCGTCAACATTTTGTGTATATATTTTTGACTTCCTTCAATGTCAAACCATGCCATTTCGTCAATGTCTCACATTTGGTTGGCTGCTTTTAAATAAACGTTCACTTTCCCTTTCGAACGGAAATACGGATTTGTGATGATGAAACGAATCGTTGTATTTAAAAAGGTAACGAATTTTGAATTCGATGTAACGTTTTTATTTACGAATGTAACTACAATGATGTAATTTGAAGTGTAACAATATTTTTGTTCACTTTTTACTTATTTTGGATAAAAACTATGTTTCGTATGTTTCAGATTAGATAGATTAAAATTATTTATTGACTAAATAATAATAATAACATCTAAAGTAAAGTAAATTTAAGAAATGAAACGTGATTTTCAAGTGCTAACATTTTTACATATTTGATAATTGTAATAATTTTCAGACAGAAACCTAATTTACATTTTTTATTGATACTTCGTGATGTTTTTCTATTTCAATTCAAAAAGCAGTTTCTTTTAAGATTGAAAAGTTGTTACAAAGTTTCGTTCAATACATTTTTTAATACTTTGATGATAATAATCTTCGTCAAATTTATATGCCAATCGTTTGATCGTAACCTATCGATAATGGAGGATGTGAGCTCCCTGAGTGAAAGTGCATTAGGTCAGTAACCTCGACTCGCCTTGCCCACCGTATGTCCACTCGCCGATATATTGCGTAAATATTATTGTGGTCGAAGGAAAAATACAGAGTACATTTTTTTTAATGTTACTAAATAATTATACCGCAAATAAACATATATTTGTATGCCATATTACAACATTTGTTAGTACATATATTAATCAATAGTATTACGAAATTTTTTTGTAAGTTTTGAATGAATTTACTTGACAATATGCCTTAATTAATTAAATAGCAATTGTAAAGTTTTTTTTTTTTACATTTCATTTTTTTTATTTCAAATGTTTCTATTTATTGTACAACTAAGCTTAAAGCTTGTAAAGGGTGTGGATTACGATATTGGTTCGATTGCGGATTCGAACACCCGACCACATGTTCGGATAACATGTACTCTTAATCATTAAGCTTTTGACGTTTCCTCTAATCTCTAACTGAAATTAAAACAGTAATGTGCAATAGAAATAATTTATTCACTTGTAATTCAAGTCCTAGAGCAATTGTGTAAATTGACCTAGAATAAATGCAAAACATATTGCTCGGTCACAAATCCTGTACGTAGTTGCAAAATTATTGTCTAATGCGACATATTGGCACAGAGGTAATGTTACCTAATTCTAAATATTTTATTTTATGTATCTAAATAATGTTATAAATGTGAATTTTTAGATGTATGGATGTTTGTTTGAAGGTTACGGCTTCGTCTTACGGCCAGAACGGCTTAACGGATCTTGATGAAATTTGGCACGATTGGAGAACATAGTCTGGAAGAACACATAGGCTACATATAAAGTTTAATTTTTTTAAATGCCGCGCGGACAGAGTTGCGGGCGACCGATTGTTTAAAATTTGTACAATTTGAAAATTCTAACTTTTATTAACTCTAAGCTGCAGAGAAGTTTTTTAAATAAAGTAGAACATTATAGTCTGTATAGAGCTTTTGCGTCACAAAACTAGAAAGATAATATATGTTTCTGTACGAATGTTTCGGCAGTGAGAACCCAATAAGATATTAATAGTTTAGTTTGTGTAATTTGTGGGTTATGAGAGTGGTTAACCTGGGTCATTACGTCACACGGAAGGCACTTTCACACAAACAGACGCCCTTTACTAATATATTGTGTTCCCGATAGCGGAATGCCTTCCCAGTTTCAGTTTCAATCGGATTATGAAACAGATTACGTATAAAGCAGTAACTTTATTTCCTTATAAAAAGGTCCTTTGTTTGTATGTTGTATAATTATCTTTAAAAAATTTCTATATCTTAAATTATTCTACAATTATATTCGGCAACGGCTAATTAATATACTTACTTATAATCGAACTTAACTAGAATTCTTACTGTGATAATAGAGCTCGTGTTTTTTTTTAAATCCCTTTCTTAGCATTTCATGTTTTAGAAAAACGAACCATATAAATTTCATATTTAGAAATATTGTTATTTAAATAGGAATAATTGCCTTTTATATCAGATATGTTACTAATAAATGACCTCAAATTAGATGTGTAGCAATAAACTGTTTCCTCGTATATATTTCTAATGAAATATTATATACATCATACGTCGAAAGTTTATGATTCAGACTTAATATTTCACAACTGTCTTGTAAACCACGTAAATCATTCACATAATTATTTATAATTGTAGTCATTACGTTGGATTCTACACGTTATGGGAAAGAAGATCACTTTCTGTGGAAAGAGTGCATTCACAATGCATTGACAAAATTTATTGTGCGAAAATGTCTCGCTTTGGGTTTTTGAAACCAAATGCCGTGTTTAAAATATTTTATCACTATTTTCTTAAAGATAAGGACAGCGTTGATGATATGGTTTACAATTTACATAGAGATTTTGGTCTTAGAAACCATCGATCGGAATACATAACAAGTATTACTAAATTTTACATTTTTTTACATAGCGACATTACATTACAAAAGTAGGTTTAAATTAATGATTTTATGGATAGTATTTTTTTTAGATTGGTTTAATTTATAAAAAAACCTAATCAGTTTTTGATGTGAAACATCTATAGGATCACTTGTAAACCGAATCGTTGGGTTGGCGACGCTTGCCGTGGCGACGGGTCGCCAAGCTATACTGAGGTATACATATATGTATATATTATGTGTTTAGTTTAATAATATTGAATATTTAATATTACTATTATTATTCCACATATTTATTAATTTTCTGATTTAAACATTTTTCTTAACATTATTATTATTATAATTATTATCATTGCCATTATCATTATTATTATTTATTTAATTATAATATTTATGCATATTACTTGTACACACACGATGTTTCACATCTGCCAGGCGTCCCATGACGGCTCACAAGTTTTTTTTTTAATTCTAGTATAGACCAAATGACGCCATACCATAAAATTTTTGTATTTTAGCATAGTAATTACTGGCATATTTCTTTATTTTAAATCGTACCTATATCGAATGTTGCGAATATTTCATGTAAGAGGTTATATTGAACATTTAACCTAAAAAAAATAGCAAAGAAACATAATTGAATTATTGCAGTTGCAATCATTGCAACCTTTAGTAATCTATATAAATCGTGAGAATGAACTGACACATTGTCCATGTTACTGTGGGATCAGAACATAAACGGACATTACATCATGACCGAATGAATCGGAACTAGATTATCTGATCAAATACAATGCTTCGATGTCACAATTTAGAATGTTTCCTGTGAATTATACCGTACAATAAACAAAAGAGCATACGTGTTAGCCAACAGTGCAATTATAGGAAATCGAATAGATATTTCATAGATCGACTGTATAGTTCGTCGGTTTATAATCTGACTAGCTATATTGTAAGTTAAGTAAATTATACAATGAAAATAATTATGTGGATAATACGTTAAAGATTCCATTTCACGTTCCATTTTCTTACTATTATTTTTTAAATTAATAAAATAGTAAATAAATTATATATTTTTGGAAATAAATATAACAATGAAATAGGAAATAAGTATTTATAATACCAGTACTTATTTCCTATTTCTTTATTACATCAAAATTCTTTTCAAAAACTTAAATCGTGTTTTCAACATAACGGTCTACTTATATTGAATAGATGCTTTTTCAAATGTTTAGTAAAAACTAAATTATTTACCAAAAACCGGATACGATCGTTTTATTGTATAACACGACTAAATTATGATTGCCTAATGTACTTTTTATACATATCCGAAAGTCGTTCACCGTTAGTACAAATTTTTTTCAGTGGCCGAAAAAGCCTCCTTAAAATTAGATGATTGTGGAATACTATGGGACTTTGAATGTGTGTTAAAGCATGCAATTTTTTAAACGGCGATAATTATTACGTGACTCCTTTTTAGTTTTTTTATAATAAAATACCAATAATTAATAGTGTCTTTTTTGTTAAATAATATAATACGAGAGTAAGTAATGGTGTAATAGATAACTCCTTAATTACAGTTCCGTGTCATTAAGTTACCACATGTTCGGTAAAACATCAAGAACTTGCTAACTTTTAGATAATAAGAGTGTTTGCTAAGCCATAATGAGTCTATGCAGTTAACTATAACATAATAATATATTAGAAATAGTAGTTTATTATTGGAATAAGTAAATAACTTTCAAACTACAACTCAAACGCCCTCTTACATAAATTAAATATTACAGAATCTAATAAAAGTTTATTTAGTAAATGAATTAGTTATGTAATTACCAAAGGAATCATTAATATATCAAAAACATAAGCATTATATTAATTTACACTGCGTTACACAATCTTAATGTCAACAAACCAACACGTTATATATACTTTCCTTCCTATTCTACGATCGAAGTGATCTAGACACTGAATCATTAGAGCGATGTTCTCAAAGCGGATTAGAAAGGTGCAACACTCGGGTATTCGAGACATCAATTGAACTAGTGACGTAACTAATGACGTAACAGACTAAGATTGCAGTTGTTTTGAGACAGGACGAGGGAAGCTCGCCGGAGTGCACGCAGGCGTCGTGATACTAGCGCCACTGGGTGACGCGGCGCACGGTGAAACACATCAACATTCTACAGTCGGACACACACCCTTAGAACCTCCTCCTTCCATACTTAATACAGTTTACACAGCTGTTAAAGACGTTTTCTCATCCGCTTCCCCATCAGTACAATCATCAGAACCGCAACATCTCGCCATACCTCCTCCCCCTTTACCAGATTTCAAGCCGATGTCATGGGGCGCTGTAGACTCTTACGGTGAACCAGCGTCCACCGATGCTTACCTAGATTATGATCCAAGAAATCCCCAACCGACTTTCGCTCATGCTACTTCCAAACATTCAATAGTACCAACTTTACACAAGAAGGAAGGTTTAACACCAGCTAAAATCCAAAAGATTAATCGCAATTTAAGCAAATTAGCCGCTTACATGAACAATAATGTCCAAAGATCCTTAGATGTCGCCCCTCAGTTTAATAAAGCTATATTTGAAGAGATGCTAATGAAGACAGGGAAAGCTTTCCTTCCGACTCCTACCTCTGACAATGACGTCGGTGTCCTCCCCGCTGAGCTCCTACCTGACTTAGATTTAACGACTTCCACGACATCGACAACCACGACCACGACGACACCAAGAACAACGACTGACAACGACGCTAATAGAAGAAAAGATGTCAAATTCTTCCTTCGTGGTAACAAGATCGTTCAAGTTTGAACACGACTGACTTTTAATATTAGGTATGTTGACTGACAAATAACATGTATATTGTAGAAGTAAAACGTTGAATTAACAATACTGGAATAAATGTTTAAAAAGAAACATTTCCGTATTAAATAAACTTCTAATGATACTACCCATAAATAAATTAAACTTTAAATTATATTAAAGAATAATTCATAAATTGATCAACTAAAAAAGAGGCAGCATATTTAGCAATACCACTTTGTCATTCGATGCTTTTCTTTTAACGAGATAAAGACCTTTATTCAACAAATATATATTCGTAAAATATAAACCTTAAGTATATGATGACTTCAGTAGATAAATAATAAAATATTCAACTTCTACAATTTACATGGTTTAAATAACACGACAAAATGACTGACACTGTACAGACTAATATACCTGTATACATAGAATTATTTGATATTATCTTCTTTCAATTACAGCTTTGTATTTTATTCTTATTATTTTATTCGTATATTTACTTATGTAAAAATATCCTCACATGATCTTATTTACTCTCAAATATATTACTGTTCATTTCTTGTATATTACAATCATTATATTTACAAGCGAATTGTAAATTAACGCTTTATTTGCCCATACTTCTGACATAATCATTATTTCTGTAAATTTTATAGACATTTCTGAAAAGCACACTCCTGTAACGGTTGAGAGAATTAAAACTTAGAAGAATATTGTCATTCCGATTGATTTATAAATGCAGATAAACATTTCATTATTTTTGTACATATTTATACCTCATGTATATTAAACTACATTTTACATTAAAATTTATAAAAAAAAAAACTCATAAAGATTTATAGAAAATTATACAAAGACTTGTCTTCTATACTTATTTTTGTGCTTTAATATTTTATTAAAATGTAAATTTTCTGTTATTGTAAATAGTAAAACAAATTTAATTAATTAAAACGATTAATTAATATTTTTTGTATTTTACAGAAATACCATATTACGGCGCGTCGCTCGGTGCAGAGCAATTGCAGCATTATCTTCACTAGATAAAGTTTAAAATAAGAATTTCGTGTTTCGAAATATTTTAATAAATTATGGTTGACAATGTTGCCCCATTTGTGGGAAAAGAATGAAAAAATAAAATTATAGTTTTAAGATAAAATTAGGAATAAAGCTTGTACATTTTTTTGCAGTTAATTATTATGAAAGAAATTTTGAGTGATATGGAAAAAATATTTTTAGGCAGTTGCTTAATAAAAAAAATATTTATTTAAGTGATTAAACAAAATATTTTTAACTATTTTAAATACTGTTTAAAAGAACAAAGTTCAAATGCGCAGCTAATTAAAAAAAAATTATAGAATGCGAAATTTTAATTAACGATTATGCGGACTGTTAATATTTAATATTTAATTTTAAAACATTAAAAACGAGTGGATTGTAATTGTAAATAAAGTGCTCAATAAAATTATTTATAATTTGTTAGTAATTAAGAAAAAAATACTTTTCTGTAAATAAAACATGAGGGATAAAAATTTTTTTATTTTAAAAAGATTTTTTTCAAAGACTGAATTATTCCTTGAGACGATATAAGATAAATATGGAAAAGAAAAATATGCCTCATCAATATAACCATCAGGCCGAGGTAGCTAGAATTAGGCTCCCAATGCTTTCCACAGTTTGCGGTCTTGCACGTAGCGCATTCGGCGACTTCGTACCCAGGTCAGCGGTCTATCTACAATGAGCCTGATTATAAAGGCCGTTGATACCAAGATATCCGCAACAGTACTAAGTGTTAATTCGAATGGTTACAACCAAGGATGATTAGAAGTACATTAAACTGTAATTCTAAATTCTATAAGCCGGAGAAATATCTGTAATTATAGGCCACTAAGTAACAAAGTCTTCGATGACTTATTGCTCGGACTTGCACTTTGCAGTTGTCCCTCGTTTTGATCAATATGACGTTCTTTAAGACGATGGCTTGCACACAAACATATAAGATCTATTCTATATCAATTCTAACTAAATACGTATAGCCTCCGTGGCGCAATTGGCTAGCGCGTTCGGCTGTTAACCGAAAGGTTGGTGGTTCGAGCCCACCCGGGGGCGCATATCATATTTTGTTATACTAAACGATAAACAAAAATTTAGTGAAGATTTTAATCAGTATTTATCAAATGTTATCTCACCTAACTATCCGTCTGATAGTCAGTGAGTTAAGTGAGAGAAAAAAAGAGTAACCGGTCAAGTAATTAAATTTAAATTCCATTTAAGAAACTGAATAAATGACTTGAATAAGTGTAAATTGGTTATTGCTTTTGTTTTTCTTTTATAACAAAATATATTTATAAATTAATACTCTCTAGTGTATGTGGAACTTGATATAAAACCATAATGTTTACCTGGACTTTAAATAGCTGCTTAATTTGTCAAATGAAACTTTGCAAATATGTTTTGTTAGGCGTTATTCTAAACCACAATTTAGAATGCATACAAAGTTTACTTGTAAACCGTGTGTATTTTTCTTAAACTCAGACACAATAAATCGCTTTATTGTGTATACATACTTTTGGGAAGTACGATGGTAATTTAATCTAAGAGCTAGTAGCTTGTTCTATCCCCTTTTAAGTCATTCATAATTAAATTTTATTTTAGAAAACAGATTATAAATTAACAAAGCTCACCATTGATTAGTAGCATTATTGTGTTATATCATTTAAAGCTTTATGCTTCCATTGGTATCTTCATAAAGTTCGATCTCTTGTGTCTCTTGGTTTAAAGATTAGAAAATTAATTTCGTAACTTAAACTCAAAATAGAAATAATTCTTACATACAATAATAATAGAGACTAGTTGATCGTTGACTAACTTCCTATTTGTCGGGGCTCATTTAACTTGCCTTCTACCATAAGCTGTAATAAAATAAATATTCTATAAACTGAATGTTTGAATACTGAAATTATAAAATGATATATCTTTTATTCATACAACTGCTGCCTTTGCATTTACTGTATCAATTTTGCAAAAGCGGTAATGCTATTCAAAGTAGAAATTTCAATGTAAAGTGTATTTTTGATAATGTGCGTAGTCGCAGCTAAGTTAGCTGGAGTTAACTTTTGTGTTTGATAAATCCAATTCTGTATAAGTAAAAAAAATTTTGTGACTAATTGCTACTTTAAAAAAATAGCTATTGTTTTTAATAACTAAAATTTATGACACATATTTCACGACGAAAGAAAAGTTGTGGATTCGAACCGAAAACTTGGTAATTTTTTAATATCATTTTTATTTATTATATTATAAACTATTTAATTTTAAGCTATAACTAAAATAAGTAATAGTTTTTTTTTATTGGGAAGTATAAATGATAAATTAAATCAATATCTAAAAATAAAGTGTACATTGCATTTCTAAGTAATTAAACATTTTACGCATCAAATATTACCCATCCTTCTATACACTAAGTAAAAATATCAAGTGGGGATAGTTATAAATGCGGACAGTGACCTATTTCATCCCACACACATCGATTCAGCCACCGTTCGACATCGATGTTTTAAACGGAGTAATAATCGAGTGAAAATAATCCAATTCTGAAATCGATTTTTTTGAATACTTTACATTTTCGTGTATTAAAAGCAAAGATAATATTTGCATAATCTGTTGTGAAAATGACATTTTCATAGATTATATAAGTGATCATAGTGTTTGGACTTTTATTTTTTTAAGGTTAGCCGTTACTTCAAAAATGAAGGTTAGTACAATTTTGCATTTGAAATGAAGCAGTAATTCTTATTAATTTTATATTATACTAGCTGACGCCCGCGACTCCGTCCGCGCGCAGTTAAAAAAAATGGGGGGGGGGTTATGAAAAATAGATGTTGGCCGATTTTCAGACCTACTGAATATGCTCACAAAATTTCATGAGAATCGGTCAAGCCGTTTCGGAGGAGTATGGCAACGAAAACTGTGACACGAGAATTTTATATATTAGACTAGCTGTCGCCCGCGACTCCGTCCGCGCGCAGTTAAAAAAAAAAATGAAAAATAGATGTTGGCCGATTCTCAGACCTACTCAATATGCTCACAAAATTTCATGAGAATCGGTCAAGCCGTTTCGGAGGAGTATGGCAACGAAAACTGTGACACGAGAATTTTATATATTAGATTTTAAATGAACAATTATTGGATTTTGGGTAGATTCCGAAAAATAGCACAGAATCTATAAATGCAAAATGTTTTATTGTTAAAATATTTTTTTTTTTGACGGACAAGAGATGCTTTTTGCGATTTTTATTTCTCTTTTTTAATAACATGCGAGTAAACGTGATAGTCCTTTATAATTTAATATCGTTTTACATCTAATACGTACATATTTTACCAATATAATGAAAAAAAATTAAAGAAATAATTAAAGAAAAATTTTTTTTTTTAATTATTTCAATTTTATAAATTCTGAAGTCAGTTTTCATATGCTTTTTTGATACCCTGGTAAAGTGGCAATAATCTGAAAATTCTAATGTTTAGACAGTTCTTAAATTGCCCATGAACACACAGTTTATTATAATGACAAATTAAATCCTCTTTGCCTGCAAACTTTGTGTCATTAACTTCTCATCGCGTGTCGCGCGCGCATTTCATACTTCTTCGCATACGATAATTTCACGCTCGATGCGTGAATAACTTTGACGTTCACATATTACGACATAGTGCAATCTAAATAAAGTAAAATTACATTAATACACAAATAATGCCCAAGTATTGTGCACACAGCACAAAGTAATGCCCACCTTTTGGTAATTTTATGATGGTTAAGTAATATTAGGCAAGCAGCTTAGACCCTTGTTCCAAACGGCGAATATTGACACAACATTGGTTGATGATGATGATGATGATTGGTCGTGAACAACGGTTATTGTTTCGAGTATGAGAGACGTGGTCGCTCCAGTGGAAATGATTCATTGGGTTAACCTCGTAAAGCTAGAGGCGCGCGATTAATCCCACCAGTGTAAATAACATAATTTAGTTCTGACAAGTCACAGTCCCAACATCATTCTATGTCCATATAATTGAACGACAAAAAAAAAAGATTGACACTGGCACCAAAACATTTTATGGTGCCAGTGTCAATCTTTTTTTTGTTGAGTGTGTGAGTGTGTGAGTTGTCATGTGTCATTTCCTGTAATGACAGCAATGACAACTAATTTGTTACTGAAGGATATTGTAAATTTGGATGCACTTCCCAGTATGCGACGTCCTTTTCGGGTAAAATGTATATGGATGATATGACGTGTGTAGTAGAGAGCGTCCTAGACCGGTCCGTTGAGATTTCACATCGCGTCTCGTACAACCGTTGTGACGCACTTAGCTAATAGAGCATTGCAGTCCATAGCGGTTAGACAATTATAAACATGTTACTTGACACTGTAACTGTAACAGGTATTAAATAATATTATAAATAATCATTTAAAGATAAAGATATGCTTTAGTTAAGCAACCCTTTTGTATCCATAAAGATTCTTAGCTTAACTGTTCAATGTAAACTTAAACTTAATTTTTCTGTATTGCAATAAATTATTTTTCATTTTCAGTTAGCCGTTTTAAAGGTTGAAAGAAAAGTGACGAAACAATATAGTGTAAAATTATAAACGGTTGTTAAGGAATGACGTAGATTTTATTGAATTTATAAAGAGTACCCATTAAAATTATTTATTTTTTTGTTTTTGGTTGGCGCTATGCCCATTATTATTAGGATTACTCTAGACAAACAAAAAACGAAGGAAAATTGCATCAACTATGCCCAATCGATTACTGTAAACTAAAAGGCGAGCCATGTTTTTTTTGTTAATAAAATAACGTCAGAATCACTGCAGTAATTATTGATTCTTTCAAATGGTAATGATTCAAGCTCTTATCGTGGGTTCCTGAGCAAAATCTCTGTTTACAACACATTGTTATCTGCTTTGTCAAATATAATGACAGAGATCACGATATGTTTTATACGAAGTTTTTGAACTAAGAAACTCATAGTTAATGATGTTAGTAAACGTAACGAAAGAAAAACTATGAGCACAATGATAAAGAACTGTTATTATAGCTTACTGCGGATGATTTGCTTCGTCTCCGTTGCAATTGGAGTGCAGAGGACCGTTAGTTATGCAGACTGCAGACCGCGAGCATTAACAAGTTGTAATAACATACAACGTTAATAGTTTCCACTAGACTTAGTTATAACTCCTAAGATTATTTATACAAAAAAGGTCTGATAAATAAGTATCTAATGTTTAGTTTGCGTTTATTAAGATTTCATGTAAATAGATTGTAATGTTATGTAACGATGATTGTAATTGATGCAATGAACTATTAGGCCATTTGTACACAAGGCAAAATAAATCTTCAAAACCAGGCGATTTAGTTAAGCGACTACTATGTCATATAGATTCGTAAACAGCGCCGATGTTTCTATCTGTCAAAGAGTCGCTTGTAACTTGTTCATTTAGATCGTCGTCGTGTGAAAATTGGCTGCAATTTTTAAGATGACAGAACAAATCTAAACAGTTGACATATTGTCGCTATGCCTGTAGGAATAAGCGATTCGCATCGACGATTCAACGTTGTGTATGAAAAGCTTTACATATTATGACCGTTCTAGACGCTTGGTATTTCCTACAAACAACCACAATCATCAAATACGTGCCAAACATCGAACACATACATCCCTATGTTTGTCGAACATCCTTTATTTGTGATGAAACCGCAGAGACGCCGATTACTGACACAAACAGCGAACACAAAACATAACAAGCAAGCACCAATCCACAAGTTCTTGTTTATTGTTTGGTGTTTGCTGTTCGCTGTTTGCCAAGTGTGTGTAGCGAGCTTTATGCTACAAAAAAATCTGATCCTAGTTGGTGAATAATGGATATTAGATAATAGCTACGAATGTAGTATAAATTTTTACAAATACATAAACGTAATAACAGTATTTACACAATAAAAAAACATCAATTGCATTTGTCTTGCGTGACCAATCAATAAGACATTATGTACTTTGTTAACCATTTGCGTGATCAAGTAATTGATTGTGACACGAGAAAGAAATCATTTCATGTCATTAGATCCATTAGAATATTATATCTTACTTAAATTAACAGTTCGAATGGTTAGATGAATGTATGGATGTTGGTTAGAAGGTATCTTCGGAACGGCTCAACGGCATTCGATGAAATTTGGCATACATCTAGAAAAGAGTCTTGAAGAATACATGGCTACTAATTAAGTTTTTTTTTTTTAATTCCAAGCGGATGGAGTAGCATGCGACAGCTAGTTAATTATACAGATAAGTAGAGTAAATATACATTTAGTAAACTAGCGTGTTATATATTTTAACCACATAATTTAACTTCAGGCTGGTGGTCAAGTGCTGGATTGCTCATTTTTAGATCACATTAAAACAACATTGTATGTTAATAATAAGAGTACCTTCACACTTAAGTCATCAGCGCGTGAAATTTGTTCGACCAGTCGGTTTCACGCGCGGCCACCCGTAGCATGTCTCTGGTCGTTCACACCGACTAATCGCATGATTCGATTAATTAGCGTTTGAAAAGTGAAATGTTCACTCTGTTGTAGCGTCTTCATGTCTCCATTTGATTTATTACATCTCATTGCGTGTAGGTAATTTTGATACTAATCTCCTTTAAAGTTTTGCAATTTATGTAAAGTCCTTGGCCACAATGTCTAACAAGTAATACTTAGTCAGTTTTGTAAAAATAACAGGTCTTTTTTATCCAAATCTGTACTGGTTTTTTCTCCTTTTTTCTTGATGTCACCTTTTTTTACAATTAGACTGGCATTAACATTTTCAGGTGATCTGCTAGCTTGCATATTCGCACAATGATTAATGTATTGATTTAAAAATTCAAAACTAAACGTTAGTGTGACAGCGCCTTTATAACAACGACTTTGAAACCTCCAAACAAAAAAGTAAGAAAGTCACCTATATAGAATTCTAAGCAGTGATATGTGCAGAATGCCTGCGAGAATATCACCGGCGAACTCTCTTCGGAAGCAAACCGGTCATACGCCGTGTTTCCAACACCTCCCTTATATAGACCACTTGTCGTCTGCACTTGACTCATTAGACATTATTCTATAAATGAAAAGACAAATTGTAATTAAGTTCAAAACAAATACGTTAAATTTAGAATGCACTAATATCCTTTTTCAGAGGTACTGTACTTATCCAATTTACTGAAACCCTCGAACTAAGATGAAACATGTGTCTTGAATACTGGCTAAATGATAAACCGTATAATCCATTCCATAGTTTTTAAAATTATTGTCCTTAAGTACAATCTGTCAGTACTTTGTATTTAAATTGTTTAAATTTTCGTAGGACATTATAATAAATTAATTAAAAACTAACATATGATCTACCTGTGACGGCACTGTGATCTTCCTGATCATGTCGCGTCTCGCATTACGGTCCAGGGACCCTGTAGTCGGTGCCGACACCGCAAGATCATACGCGAGTTAAGCAGTTCTTAATCAATTTAGGAATCTGTTTTGCCTGACTGAGACTTAATATGAATGACCATTCTAACCTAATTCTAATTTATAGGAATAAAATTGATGTTGAAGAGTATGGTGTCATTAACTTACATCTTAGTATGATACTACGGGCATATTAGTGATTCATAATCTATTTGTTTCCAGATACATCTAGTGTACATGACGATATGTTCGCTGTCACAAGCGGCATATATCAGTCGCATGGCGATGGTGCGACCGCGCTCGCCCGCAGTATTCCGGCCCGGCGTCGTCCTGCAGCGACCGTGGCATCAACGCGTGGTACCCGCGTACAGATCACCTTATGTTATGTATAGAGGACCGATGCCACAGAGGTGCGTACGTACAATTACAATCGCTACCACATGCGACATATCTCCCATCAGCCCGCAATGTACCAATGTTAGTACCAACGAAGATGTAGACTTTAGGAGGCACTGGAGTGGATGCTTGACGGCGAAGGTGTTGATATGTCGTCATGCCCATTAGGGAGGGGGGGGGGTGTGGCTTGGCATACCCAAAGCACGAACAAAATAACTTGTAGTGAGTTAAGAAAGGTGCGTGCGGAGCGGAACAACGACAAAGTCACGCTCACCCGAGATTCGGTCCATATGACATACGAGTCGGGTGGTGGAACAAGGTATTTCTACTAATTTAATTATTGCAGATCCCTATAGTAGTGATAAAAACAAGTGAATCGCTTCCCAAATTTAATAATATTCAATGAGTCTAGAACCAATTTCTCTCAGGTACGCTGTAAAGCCACACGTGCACTTCCGTAACGCGATCCCGGGAGGTCCATGGAAGACAGGCCGACAGCCGCTGCCGGGTCCAGACTACGAGCTAGTGCGGGCCGCGTCCGCGCCGCCGTTGCTGCAGACGCACGGTGATACAGGTTGATTACATCAGCACTGCACTACCTCTATACTATACTGCTATTTGGGTGTGCGTATTTTTATAGCCATTTATATTATAATAATTACGCCAGCCTTCCAGATGCTTTGAGTTGTTCTACGATGTGGTTAGAATGAGATCGGGTCGGTCAATAAATGACATCAATTAGCAGGTGAGGACGTTGAGTACGTTTGGTATATTTGGTTATCAGTAGGTTGTAGGATTGTCCTAGTCGGGTTTTGTGGAGAACATTGTTACCACTATAATGTTTAAAATCACAACAACTATTAAGCACTCAGTGTTGAAATAATTCTTGTATGCACTAAAATGTAGCTTTGCAATCTATCTTTGGTGTGCTTTATAACTTATTCGCGCACAGATTGCACAAAAAAATATTAATGTCCACGGCAATGACAGTCAGTAACATAGTCATTATTATAATATAAAAAAGAAAACTATCATTACAATCATTTAAAAAAATAGAATTACATAGAATATATAATGTACAGTTGGAAGAACAATTATTATAATTTTAATGACTATGATTGTGACATTGATTGCCGTGGACAGTGCAATTTTTGTCAGTCATGTATGACAGCAGGTGCAATACACACGATACCAGCGCCGAACCTCAGCCTGTCAGAGAAACCCATCGTCGTTGCTGACACTGACACCGCGAACACTGAGCCTACCACTGAGCCAGTAAGTAGTAGATTGACTTAGAATTGGTGAAAACCTAGGCTTTAATTGATCCAACAGCTATATAAACCGTTAGTTTGAATAGTCGGGAAAATTGTCAATTTCATTATCTACAGGTCAAAACAACATACGAAGTAACTGAAAAATATTCGGAGCCCCAGGTGTATCAAATGCCGGCAAAAATCGAAGCTCCTACAGGATTTTCTAAACAATCAGTAAGTGAAAAGATAATTTAATATTCAATTAAAAATAATTGAAGCCCTTAAATAGAGTTCTACTAGTTCAGGAGTGAAGGCAACACCAACTAATCTGTACTTACTGTGCAACAAAGATTTCATTTCATTTCAATTAATTTTACAGAATATTGTTAGAACCATAATAAACTTAAAGCTACTAATTAATTATGTAATTAAAATGTGTGTAGAATAAAAAAACACAGTATCTTTCAGTCCTTAAAAACACCCGAATTACAACAGTTCGTACAGAATGGAGCTTCTTTCCCATTGTCAGCGCAATACGGACATCCGTCTTTACCTCTACCACAAAACCCACAACAGTTTGCAATTCAGGTAATAAACCATTTATTATGTCTCCTTTTTTAATTAAACTATGTAAAGATATATGGTAAATTAAAACATGATTGTCTTTTAGGGTCTCACAGATATATCTGGCCATCAAGATCTTCTCCAAACAGCAGCTGAAAGAATAATCATTCCACCGAGCGCGCTCTACCAAAATGATCCAAACTTTTTACAAAAATTACAAAGCCAATTATTACAACAATTCCCTGCAGTCGAATTTATACCTTACACGGCTGAAATACAACCTCAAATTCAACAAACGACACAGTCCGAACTATATTTATTAGAAAACGAAGTCATAACACAACAAACACCAATATCTTTTGATTTAAAATCAGATGAATCTCACAGAAATATTGTGCAAAGAGAAACTCAAGAAGCGTCGCTATTATCTTTAGTTCCACAACCATTTACTCTTAGCAACGTAACAGAAAATATAACTGAAACAATTATACCCAACGATCAACAGAACGTAACAGATACCTCTGAAACAGATCTTCCAACTACAACTGTCAAATATATAGAAACTACAACCGAACAAAGTACTACACCTATATACTACGCTCAAGTCGGTCAAAGCGTAGGTAATATCGTTGCTAAAGGATTTTATTCGGCTATTAACGATGTCAGAGCAGCAGCCGCGTTAGCACAAGTGGAGAAAGTTAACGAACTTGCACACATAGATAGCTCAACAACAATTAAATCAGACACAGTTCAAGAAGCGACAAACGAATCAAATTTATATAAAGAAGAAAGGAATGAAACTAGCAACGAAATAAAACATTCATCTAATGATATAAAATTTGCCGGAGCTCCATTTGAAAAAACAGCTGAAACGGTTAATTTCACTTATAGATTATTACATACCCAAGAAGATTCCACCAAAAATAATAGAAATGGTAACGTATACGCTGGACAAATAGTACAAGCAATGATCAGTGAAGATAAAGACTTCAATAAGGGTAAAGCGAATGTATCATGGCGACCACCTTTAAGGTTATTTGCGATACCACAAAACAAAGCCGACAATCCACAAAAGTTAAATGTAGTGAAAGCTAAAATACCACCAAAAACTAAACTGACATTTGATGATAAAACTGGTGAGCCCGTGTTGAGAATTTACGCGAGTTATTCTGAAAATCCAATTCAGGTAAGAAAATTTAATCAATTACTGTTTTAAGTCACCAACCTAGGTAGCAGCCTGGGCGAGATTTTTACAGTGCCTACTTTTACCATGCCTGGGGTTAACAGGATTATGTGAGACTGATTCGCAGACTTGTGGCGCCTCTTTCTCACCAGCTCGCTGGACGGTCGCCCAAACGTGCCCTATTCTAACGCCGGCCATACACTTCTCGAATACTTAGATTCGTTTAACCATCAGAAAGGGGGACCCTTAGTATAAGGTTATCAATAAATCTACAATAAGAGGCTGCTTTACCACTTGCATTTACATATATGCATTTTACATATGCCGAAAAAGTAATTACGATGTTTAATAACATTTATTTACAGAAGGAGATAGTGCTATCAAAATTATCGAATATAAAACATGTTAAAGAAGCGGTAACACGTAAACAAGATGCAGTAAACAATTGGAACACAGTTACTGCAAAACCATTTGAAAAGAAGATACCAGATGCAAACCAAATATCACAGTTTGGTTTAAAACTGCGCTCTAGAAGTGACGATTACATACCCATCTTTGAAGAATATGAAGAATAATTAAGTATACATTAATTACAAAGCCAACGAATAAATTTAAGGATAAAATGTTATTTTGTACGCTTTTTAGCCGACTTCAAAAAGAAGGAGGTTATCAATTCGACTGTTTTTTTTTTTTTAATGTGTGTTATAATAATTCGAGTCATACGAATATAGAGTTCTCTTAAAGTGGGTTTTGACTGGAGTAATACTTTTATTAATACATACATCTCTTTCTTTCATATTGACGAAATGGAGACAACAATATGAATATAAATGTCACGTCATTAGAATTGTAAAGTTACAATTTATTTGAGAATAATTCTGTTATTTAATTGGTAAGGTTTCAAATATAATTAAATATTAATATAAGCTTTAATCTATATTTGAGTAATTAATTTTAAATATTCCAAATCTTTAATAGAAACAAAATAAAAAACAGTAATCAAAAAGATTCAACTATAATGTGTAGTTAAATTAATTTTAAATTTCTTTGATATTTATTAAGAAATTTATAATTACAATATTATTTCAACAAGCATTTTTTTTTTTTTTAGTAGGAAACAAATGAATTCTGAATTTTTTTCGAGAATTAAGCTTTAAGGTTATTTGAAAATGAGTAATAAATCCTGTCTTGGACATATTTAATTGTAAATATATTTAATTCTTAATAATTAATGCATTTATATCATTGTTTATTTATTTTATGTTTAAGATAATAAAATAAAAGACATTTAAATATTTTCAAAAAACTTTTATTATACAAAGTCACTATCAAAACTCAATACATTAACTTTAATACAACATTAAAAAACATTCCTATTCATTTTTACATTGTTCGTTCAGTGCAACATGAAATTATGTCCCGTTTACAATATACCAGTACAGTAACATGAAATTATGTCCGGTTTACAATATTCCAGTACAGTAACATGAAATTATGTCCGGTTTACAATATTCCAGTACAGTAACATGAAATTATGTCCGGTTTACAATATTCCAGTACAGTAACATGAAATTACATTCCGGTTTACATTATGCTAGTACAGAAAGCGCTAGCCTGGCATGGACTGTTTTAGCTCACTGGCGCCAGTTTGTGTTTACATTATTCCAGCGCTCATTTTGGGCGCTACTATCCTACTGTACTGGCATAATGTAAATTAGACATTAATTGGAAACAATAACTGCGGGTTCCGACTGTTGAAGTACGTGAATTAAAATCATATTATCACTCATATTATCTTTGATAAAAACAGAGAAAAAAATATTTATCTGTACAAGACCACACTATTGTAATTTTAAATAGAGAATTAATGAATACCCAGTTCACATTATTCCAGTCATCAACTAGCAGGCCTTTGATCTTTAATCTTTAAATACACTTGGTTCATTAATATGTCACTCTTTATCACAACAATACTCTTGATAATCATTTTCAATTGGTCTTTTAAGATCTTATTCACTCCAGCAGATGAGGTAGATGTAGCCATTTGAAACAAATGTGTGGCATTCGCCTTATCAAGTGTTGAGTACACCGACGATTCGAAAAGCTTTGCTGTGTAAGATATCAAGCGTCTGAGGGTGCACATGATAAAGATTAGAGATAATCAGCCAATAATGTTAATCTTTGTCATATTACTGAAAATAATCAATTTCCCATTGCTATCCAGTTATCTGCCAAAATTAAAGGTGAACATTGTTGACTGGGTTGCGGCAGGCACTGACACTGCACATTTGTAGCTTTAAAAGGCAAAATGTACAAAGAAATATTAACTCATATTGGTTGTGGTTGTTTCAATATTTTACATACCTGAATACATTTGCTTAATTGTTTTGTGATTAGTTCTGAAGATTTAAGAAATTTGATTTTATTTTTTGTTAATGTAAACACACAGTTGTAATCCAGCAATGATGTAATCGCTGGACTGGAATAATATAAACTAAGTATAACATGACGAAATAAACAATGTAATGTCACTGACCAATTGTTAACTTCGACAATTTATATTTGGACTAGGAATATAAACAAATTGTCACCTACTTCAGTCTATAAAAAGAGACAACAATATAGTTAATAATGTGATGAAACAGTAAACCAATATTTAAATGTCCTAATTAAGCAACATTGGTTGAGTTAAATTATTATATTTCTGACCAATATGCTTTTTAACACTTGTATACATTATATATACATTTGCAGTGACACTTGTATACTTACTATAGTGTTTTGCCAAAGATAATGAAAGGGACAATATGAAATGAAATCACTGTGATGACTCTATGGTTACATATCTGATTATAAAATTAATTCATTAATTAACAATGAATTATAAAATTAAAAATATATTGAAACAGTGAATTTTCACTGTCGAAACACATACAAAAATATGCTAAGTATTTATTTTTGCTCTCGCATTTCAATAACTAAGATAAAGAATTCTCCAACAATACACATTTTATTTATCTATTCGAAAATCAATTAAACTCATCTAGCGTTAAGATAAAAATAACTTTATTTATTTAAACATTAAACATTTGCCCGCTCATTGAGATTTAATTAAAATATTTTAATGTACTTTTCTACTTCATGATTTAATTATCACATTTCTATTAAATTTGCATTGAATATTAGGAATTATTTTTAGCTTTTCTTTTTACCACAGCCTCGAAATTATTAAGAGATTACCTGAGAAAAAACATTAAAATTAGAATTCGAATGATAATGTACTTTTTTTTGGAATTGTAAAAATGGTCAAGTACACAACCAATTGGCATCATAATAAAATAAAGATAGAATTAGGAATATATTGTCATCTTTTTAAGTCTTTAAAGAAAAGAAGTGACAACAATATAGTTATCCGTCCGCGCGGAATTATAAAAAACTTTATTAGTAGCCTATCTGTTCTTCCAGACTATACTCTAAATCTATGCTAAATTTCATCAAGATCCATTGATCCATTCCAAAGATACCTTCAAATATCCATCCATCCAATCGTTCGCATCTATATATATAAAAGAAAGTCGTGTTAGTTACACTATTTATAACTCAAGAACGGCTGAATCGATTTGACTGAAAATTGGTGGGCAGGTAGCTTAGAACCAGGAAACGGACATAGGATAATTTATACCCCGTTTTCTATTTTTTATTCCGCGCGGACGGAGTCGCGGGTAAAAGCTAGTTTATAATATTAGTAAGATGTGCAGCTGACTATACTCGTAAACAGCTGAAATGCTTGTCATGAGTAAGGTGTCATTAGATTTGTATGCCCTGAGTATATGAGTGCAGTCAATTGAATTAATCAGTTTTAATATTTTAAGTGTGTGTTTTTTTTATTTACCTCAATGGACGGGTAATAGTTACTGCATGGACTAGGAATTAGAGTTGATTTTCTCCAGCTGGTCCATAAACCAGGGCCGGCCACCCTCCCGCTTCGTTAGTATGTCACATCCTGTCTCCGTCACTAGTAGAGTCTGCTCAAACTAAAATTACAAAAATAAACATTTTAAAACTGAGAACTGTGCTGTTTTAAGAAAGCGGCTAAGACATTAGAATATTTATTATACACAATACATACACACTCACACATACAAAGCACACACGAACAACACACCAATCTAAATCACATGTATGCAAAAGTTAGTTTTTTTCTTTTCTTTTTTAAATTATAAATGATTCTTTTTTTCATTTCTTTTATCTCTAAATGTAAAATCAATTTAATGATAGGGGGAAGGGATTGTCTCCTGAAACACAGGACTTTTTTTAAATTGAAAAAGTTAGCACTTGACCATGATCCCACCCGATGAGGTGATGATGTGGTCTAAAGATGGTACTCGCTAGCTTTGTAGATGCATATTCACTCTACTCTTGAAGGCCCACACACCGTGCTTGGACGGAAAATCTGACGCCGGCAACTTATTCCAATCATTAGCAGTATGCACAAGGAACAATGATTCAAACTTTTTTCAGGTTCAAGAACCAAGGCTCCCACATAATTGTGTATATGAGTGTTACAATAAAGCATTTATTTATTATTTATTTATACATTCCGATAGTTACATGAGCTACAGATTTTAATTTGTATTAACTTTTAAAAAGGTAAGGTTACCTGAGCAGACCACGATCCATCAGCTGTGACTGCAGTCCAGTGGTCCGGCCACTGCTCATCTCGCCATCCACCTTCGTTTATCATTGGCTCAATGGTGAAACAGTGGCCCGGTTTCATTACACCCACAGCTTTATTCTCTGCAATTATCCATCATAAACATAAGTAATTGAAAAAAAATCACCATTATTATAGGTTACTAGCTTTCACCCGCGACTCCGTCCGCGCGAAGTTAAAAAAAAACAAAATGGGGGGGATATGAAAAATGGATGTTGGCCGATTTTCAGACCTACTCAATATGCTCAGAAAATTTCATAAGAATCGGTGAAGCCGTTTCGGAGGAGTTTAACCATAAACACTGCGACACGAGAATTTTATATATTAGATCTATGTGTTAAATTTTAATAAATGTATTCATTCATTCTTTGATTATCTTATTAACATAGCTCACTTTCCCATTACCATGGGTTTTTTTTAACAAGATAGAATGCTTTGACAAATTTATATAGTAATATAAAGAACATTTTAGTACCAGTAATGTATACGGTGATCACTATTAGCGATGAGAGCTTAAAATTTTGTCTATTTATAATGTTTTCTTACTTATTTTAATTTTTGATGTATTTTTAGAAGTAATTTTGAATTATTTATTTCATATTATGATAAATTTTAAGAAATTCCATCCAAATTGGGTTGGAGAAAGGCAGGCTGCTGGCCGTAAAACTTAAGCTAAAACTTTAAGGTTTATAAAACCTTGTGTGCCAACCCCACGTGAGTAGGACAAGGCCCGAGAGATGATGAGAACTCATCGTATTATGTTAAGCTATATAATATATACATATAACTCTAACCAAAGCATGAAAATGTGTTTAAATATTATTTATCTATGTACGATTTTTTTATTAAAAAAATTTTACTCACTGGCATAATGTGGAACATTTGGTGCAGTATGAAACAATCTATGTATACCATGACCGCAATAAGAACGTACAACACTCAATCCATTCGCTTGTGCATGCTTCTGTATAACATTTCCAATCTCCCTGTACTTTTCACCGGGTTTCACAATATCAATTGCTTTCTGCAGACACTCATATGTGACCTGAACAAGTTTCCGACTTGACTCTAGTATTGTGCCAACAAAAAATGTCTCATTTAAGTCACCGTGAAATCCTCTATGGTAGACTGTTACATCTACGTTGCATATATCACCATCCTGAAATAAGATACATATTTTGAAATTACAAGCAAAATTCATAAATTTTCTCAAATATGTGTAAACAAGAAACGAAGTTGATATCTATCACATTATAAATTATATTCTAGTTAAAATATACCTGCAATGGACGTAAATCTGGTATGCCATGACATATAACCTCGTTCACTGAAGTACAACAGCTGTTTGGGAAGTTGTGATAGTTTAATGGACTGGGATAACATTCTCGTTCAATGCAAGCTTCATGTACTACTCTATCTATTTCATCAGTTGTCACACCAACGTCACAGGCTCTGAAATATCAGAATTATTCAGTACATTTTAATTAAGATAGTAAACAAAATTTTAAATTTTGTTTATTATATTAATTAAAATTTTACTCACCTCGCGGCTTCGTCAAGTACTTCACGGCCAAGTCGGCAAGCGACACGCATTCCTTCAATTTCTTCATCATCCAAAACCTTAATCTGTCCAGAACCCTTTGCAGCGTTTTCTGAGGCCGGGAAACCTGTTGGGTGGTCGGCGTAATCTGGACGACCTATATGTGGAGGCACGGTTCTCTTTGGACCGGCCGGAAAAGGCCTCAATTTCCCCGTAAAATTAAAGGACGGCCACGGATTATACTCAACGTTCGAACCATCAGTACTTTCACCCTCTAAAACAAAACATATTCATACTAAAAGAGAAAAAGTCACTCCACAAGCTAACCTAAAAACTTACTCGCCAATGAGTGGATAATTTTGTGAGATTTCCACGATTTTTTGAAACAGTCTTGATTGCAAAAGAACGACCCCTGTATGCCAAGTTTTATGCATGTCGGACATTGTAACTGAGCGATTGATTTGCAACCGGGAGTTTCGCACATTCCAATACCAATAGAAGCCATTTTTTTGCTTTCAATTGAAGTTTAATTTGAAGTTGATCTTTGCTTTGAAGAATACGATGTCAAATGTCAAACAATTCGAACTGTCATTGAAATTTGACAAATACAGATAAAAAACGCTATTCAGTTTGGAATAAACTGTTTCATACTAAGAAAACGATTTCTAAAAAAATTAAAATCTTCTAGTCAATTCCTAATAACATTTCATGATTTTCAAATACGAGCAGTAATAAAAAAATCAGTGGGCACAATAAACTTTAAAAAAACAGAAGATATAATTGTGTTGCTGCAATAAGAAGTGCATAAAATAGTTATCAGCCCACATAAAAATACGCGAAAAACTTTTTAATTACTCCACTATTATGAAAGCTCTAATAAATATAGATCATTCAATCTGTGAATTAAAATTTTTATTATTATATTAAGTACGTGGCTGAGAGGAAACGCTGCACCGCCTATACTGAAAATAATACTTAAAAAAAAGTTTAGAAGAACACAATGCAAATGGTATGCACATATTACTTTTGGGCTCCACATTTTCTCTCGTCGTTCCTTGTATTGAAATTAATGGACTATAAGGCATTTCCAAATCGGTTACTCTTGTGTTTTGAAAATTTCTGCAAATATACTTTTTATTAAATCAGTACTAAAATACTACGATCTTGCATATGCTGTACAATACATGAAAATAATTTATAATCTGGAATATTAGTGATGACGCACGAGTCCAGATTCCAGGATTATAAATGCAACGCCCACTTTTATAATACGAGGTGCGAGCAATAAACTTTATGGCTGTTGCGGTGTTTATGACATATTCAAAAATATTTGTGTTACAGCTAGTTTATGGCGTTATATAGATTTCTTAGTCTCAATTATTGTGAAGTACGAATATGTTTTATCGTTACTTAATATATTTGAGAAATACTTACTGAATAGTGAGGCGACTTGATACAACCAACCGTTTGGTAAATCTAATGAACGTATAAGTACGTTTCTTGACCTAATATACATATAATCCCATGTAGTTATTAATTCAGTACTGTTCATTGCACAAAAAATTACAAATAGAATATAAAATTAAGCATAAAAATATGAAACTGATAATTTCCAGTGAACGATGAAGTCACATTGACGTAAATTTCGTACTTCTAAACAGACGCGTTCTATTTTTGAATATTTATTATTTCCCGCCATCTTAGTTCACCATGGAACTGTACAAAGAGTATCATAAAATGCACAGTCCAACACAAAATACAGCCTACGACTAAATAAAGTGTGACTAATTCAGATACAAATTAATTTTCAAATTTTTGAACTTATTCAAATGTATTTGAAGGACAAAACGGCACAAGTGAAATACCATTAGACCTTCGTTTAGGGACTTTATAACATCACTAAGTCTGAAAAGAATACTGTTTGGGGTCTTCCAGGACTATGCCAAAAACTCTACTTCTCTGAAACATAGAAGTTATGAAGAGAAAATAATTATTTAAGTAGCAGTTTTAAAATTAATGCGAATAAATCGTGTTTTATCATGTATAATACTCTCATAACATAATAAAAAAACCAAAATAACGGTTTATGAGAAGGTATAAAAAAAATTCCATCAATTTCTCAGCTATGATGTTGCTTAGCAAATGTCGTTTACACGATTCTACCGCTATAAAATCTGTTAAATCTATTCCGCCCGTAAAGATAAAGATCATTGTCTTTTATTTTAGCAAATTTTTTACTTGAAAGTTGAAGAAACCATCCATACACAGCCGAAGCTTGTAGTTAGACTTGAAAAAAGTTCTTAAGTCAATTTTAAGAACCCCTACTCTTTACTATGGACTCTATTCATAAATAAATTACTTGAAAATGTTGAATACAAAGATACATACATATACAAAGGGATTCGATGAGTTTTCCGCCCTCTGTCGGCTACAAAGGACAACTCAATACCTATCTACAATTTCCTATCATTAATTTTCCCGTTTGTAGCTTTTGAAAGAGAAAGCAATTTCGAAATGTTAGGTCGATAACAGCTTTGACAGTATTTTTTTCCAAAGCAGTATTGTTGAGAAAATTCAAAATAGTATTTATAAATTGTCTAATTATGGACCTTAGAATCATACTATGACGTGAAACGAAAACTTTCTACTCCTTTAAGACAGACGAGTAAAAAAAGTACGTGAACTGATGGGCGTAAAATTTAACTCGAATAAAATTAATGTGGAGAACAAGTGTATAAAATATTTTAAATCTAAGAATCATTTGATCATGAATTATGGTCGAATTTAGAACAATGGCCGATCATTTGCTTCTATTGATAAAGAAGAATTTATTGTAACTTCGAAGAGCAAAATATTCGTAATCCTTTACAATTAATAAGAGATGTATATAATTCAGTTAGCATTTGAAAATTATTAAAAAGTAGACCTTTTTAAAATCTAGGTATTTTACTTGCCATAGCCGTATTCTCGGCGTTGAATTTAATCAGATTCTTTTCAGAGCGTACTTTTTGCGAGGACTTAAGAATATATTTTATTTATAAATCTAAAGCGAGAAAATGTCGGCTCATTTTCTTTATTTGGTATTTTAATAAGCGAGTGTTTTTCACGCTGTAAGTACGTTTTGAATACAACAGTTCGGTGTTTCAGTTGAAAACACTAGTATTAAATACTTTATGATAAATATATTTTCTTACATTTAAAAATTTATTATTTAGGTACTCGTTTATTTTAATTTCATTTCAGAAGGAAAAACTGAAGATAAATTAGTATATTTCTTTTAAAAAAGTAAAGTCAATTGATTCATGTTAGTGAGGAAGTGTAGCATATCAATTTATTTGATTGGATTTTTTTAGTTTTATATAAATACTAGCTGTCGCCCGCGACTCCGTCCGCGCGCAGTTAAAAAAAATGAAAAATAGATGTCGGCCGATTCTTAGACCTACTGAATATGCTCACAAAATTTCATGAGAATCGGTCAAGCCGTTTCGGAGGAGTTCAAGTTCGAACCCCGTGACACGAGAATTTTATATGTTAGATTTTTTTGCGTCTAGAGAAATTATGCATTATGCAATATTCCTACCAAAATTTCTTCTTTAAAATGTAAAATATTCCGTTCAGCGGAAAACAATTAATCCCTATATAAGTAAATATTTTTAATAAATCTTTCTTATCAAGTAGATTTCATCAGGAGCACATTATATTTTATAGTTATGGCAGCCATTCGCCTAATTTGATCCCGCGCCCTCCTTCGGCAAACATCGTCAAAGTCTTAACAGGTAATTACCAGTATTAGCCGGTTTAAGACGATAAAATCATAACAGCTCTAAGCATAATTTGTTTACGAATTTATTTTGAGGGCGAGCGTTAATTTATGTGCGCGTAAACTTTCGTAATTTGCAATTTGATAGGAGTACGGTTTATTTTCATAGGTTGAAGATTTGTTGTAACTTTTTTTTAGATGATTTTATTTACCTATTTTAATATAAGTGTAGTAGTAAGAGTTTTCATTGCCGTAAGACAACAAAAATATTCTTCTATCCTTTTCATTCTGTTTGAGAAAACTGAGATAACAATAGTTTTTTTACATGTGTTGCGGTTGCAGTGTAAACACACGTTAAAACTGTTACATACTTTAAAACATTTTTTGTGAGTGGCACACGCTTTAACATTTTATAAATCATATAGGCGCGACAAATTTGATTTGTGCCCAAAAGTGGAACTATCGAGTGTTACAAGATCTTTTAGCTGTCTTGTCAGTCACGTCTAAAAAGGAATACCCACAGGTGGGCACAGTTAATTGAAAAGTTAACTTCGTTAATCGTTAATTCGTTAATGAAAAAATTAACTTCGTTAATAGTTAAAGCGTTAAATTCTCGAAAATTTAACGCAAGTTAAAGTTAACGTTAACAGTTAACCATACTAAAATTATACATTCTAATTTCACACTTATTGTGGCCTCACTTGTTTAAAATATTATTTTGACTATACATTCTATAACACATTAGTATTAGAGACAAGTATGAATGCATTATAGTATATTTCATTACGAGTGCGGTAAGTCTGTCATTGCAAAGAGTTCCGACAAATGTCTACCCGAGCCGAGGCGCAGCCAAAGGTGAGGGTTGACAGTAAGAACAATTTGTAATGACAATTCCGCACGTGTATTAAACAACTATTTTTAATACAGTTGCGAAAAAATGAAGTAACTTAATATAATAATAAAAACACAATAAACTCAACTAACTAAAATGTTTGGAAAATGGCGCCAACTGTAAAATAACACAAACAGATTTTTTTTTTGTTTTCTTCACCCATTCTGGGTTGGCCAAGGGAACTATGCCCAAACAGCCTTGATGCCCAGCCAGCCGAGTAGATTTTTATTGATATGAAATGAAAATGAAATTTAATGGGATGAAATAAACCTAACCTAATTCATTGAATCAAATCATTAAATCTGATATTGTAACAAACTAGGAGCTTCTTTTTAGAAATACACACATCAAAAAAGTCTAAGCAACACATACTATTTCAAGTTATTAATCAATTATTTTATCATTTTTACCAAGTAGGTAATACTTATGTAAACTTTTTTGATCTATAGGACATACTGGCTGGTTGTGAAAAAAATCGAGTATCATTTGTTTTTTTTTTTCACAAATTTAAAAGCGAATGCATTTGTTCGAATTTTACAGCGTTTTCTTTGCTTATTAAAATTTAGTATTCGGTATCAATTTTAAGATTCAAACAATAATTAAAAAAAGTTTTGAACAAATTTGAATTTTGAGACATTTTTTACGTTATGGAGCGACGTCATTTGAACGCAGATGAAATGCAGAGAGCTGTAAAGATGTTGCAAGCGGGAAGAACTCAATCTCAGGTATCTCGGTATTTTGGTTCAACAGAAGCGTTATTTGCCGTCTTCATCAGCATTAAACTAACACGGGAGATCCTGCTGAGCAGCACCCAGGTCGAGGAAGGTGTACAACAACACGGAAAGATCGATACATACAACTGACTGAAAGACGCCAGCCGATGTTAACCGCCCGAGAGATAGGTTTGAGGCTACAAAATTCAAGTAGTGTTGTTGTTAGCTGCCAAACTGTGTGAAATCGATTGCATGAGTATGGCCTACGAGCACAACGGCCCATTAGGTGCCCACCGATACGTCACGGGAATCGCGCTCGTCGAAATGAATGGTTTAGTCAACACATTATATGGACCCGGAAATAATGGGATAAAATTTTATTTTGCGATGAGTCTCGATTTGGGTTCTAGCCTGATACTAGAAGGGTAAGAGTGTACCGTTGTCCTGGAAATACTGAAAGACTGAGGTGGCTTCAGGAAGTGCATCCATACAACGACTTAACAGTTATGGTATGGGCGGGTATTATGAAGAACATACGAACAGAGCTCGTTTTTGTAAATGGTAACATGAACGCTGTAAATTACGTTGAGGATGTTCTAAGACTTTATGTCCATCCATTCGCACAAGCGCTTGGCTTCGATTTCACCTTGATGCATGACAATGCGCGTTCGCATACAGCTTTGCACACACGGGAGTACTTGGCAAGGGAAAACTTCCTGGTATTGCCTTGGCCTGCACAATCGCCAGACCTCAACCCCATCGAGCATGCACGGGACATGCTCCAGAGACGTGTTTTAAATGACTTGGATGGAGTGACAACAACCCAACAACTGATGGACTTACTAAAATTTCATTGGGAGCAATTACCGTAGGATCACATTAACAGTCTCATCGATTCTATGAATAATCGGTGCCAGCAAGTTCTCCATAACAGAGGAGACCACACTTTGTCTTAATTTATGCAATTTTTGTACAACCATTTAATTTTACTTTAAGTTTAGTTGATTAGGCACCTTACTTTGTACTACGTACAAACATTCCTTACTCGTAATTATTGGTTATTAAGATTATTAAAAAGTAAATAAAAAAAAATAATTGTTGTTTAATATTAAAAAAGCATTAATAAATAATAAAAGTACGAAAATACTAAGGATTTAATGCGAAAACACATTGTAAAATTGAAATTTATATGTGTTGCTTAGACTTTTTTGATGTGTATATTTGCATGAATCATAATAACTTCAATGATTTTTTTTTTGTAAAAACTACGTGGTTGATTTTTTCTTATTAATAGACATTATTTTGACAGTTGGGAAAGAGAACGCACGACTTTGGAAAAGCTAAAGAAAAAGCATGAGTAAAAAAGTGTTTTTAATACAGTTGCTCAAAAAGTGGCGTATTGCAGGGGCGAAGAGCGTTCGGAATGTGGGCTATTACATATACGTGCTTTTATATACTCGTAATGAAATATACTATTTCGAACCTTCTTTTGATTTTGTCCTGTTGTTCACGTCTTTCCCGGACGCTCTGATGCATACACTTGCACGCGAACTTCACATTTCACAATTATTATCAACTCGTTCGTTCACCATTCGAGTCGCCGACAGTCGCCCAACATAGCTGAACTTACGAGCGTGGCGTGGCGCGTAATTTAAACAAAATGACAGCACGTCTCCAAGTTTCTAATTTAACGATTAACGGACTTAATTAACGGAAGTTGAGTTTAACGGAAGTTAATAAAAGCGTTAACACTTTTTGAAGTTAACTTAAAAGTTAATCCGTTAAGCAAAATGTTAACTTCGTTAATTAACGATTAACGGATTAACGAGTTAATGCCCAGCTCTGGGAATACCTTATCTATACTCTAGACAGAACAAACCGTGATAACAGTGCCCTTTTCACCGAGACAGATATGTAACTATACCGCTTATCCCAGTACTATAGTCACACCTTTAGCATCATAGGGAGGCAGGGTGCGTCAGACCGCCGCGGGCTGCGGACTGACACGGTTCTGTCGCCGACGACATTTTGAATCCGAGATCGCGTAAAAAGTTCCTGTTACGTATTTCTTTTGCTTCACAAGGGTGAGTTTTGTTTTGTTTTTTGTTATAGATTTTACGGTAAATAAATGTTATTTATATAAAATCTATTTAAATAAATTAAAATTAACTAAACATGTATTTTTAAAGAAACAATTTGATGCTTACATTTCACAGTTGCAACATTTATGTAAACCATATTTTATAGAAAATTACTAAACAACAAATAAAAATAAAAAATAACTTATTTAATTTTGAAAAAGCTTAAACCTAATGTAACTCAGATTATTAATTATTTTTCGTTGTATTTTACCTAGGTATTTGAGGTTAACTTGTAAAAAGTTTTGTGAGAGGTTTTACTAAACTAATAAAAAAATTAGTCGGTACCTACACCGAAATAACTAAAAGGTACTTGTGCTGTAATATCAAGCCTTTATAACAAGTGTTTCATGATTTAAGTAAATTAACTATTCGACAGTTTGGCTTTTTCGTAGTCGCTCGTAGCGCGAAGGTCTACGAGTTCACATTTACGTAGATTTATAAAGCGTGACCACGCTACTTCAACCTTAGAATTTAGTTTTCGTACACTTTATATTATCATCTGTAGGTTACATCATAATTAGTCAACGACAACAGATAAATTAAAGTCCTAACAAATATTATACGAATTATCTTTCCTTTTATTTACCTAACTATTAACATTAAACGGTATTTTTTAATTAAAATTAATAACAATGTCTTCAAACAAATTCTTTTGTAATTTATTGTAATACTAGCTGACGCCCGCGATTCCGTCCCCGTGGAATTAAAAAAAACGTAATAAGTAGCCTATGTGTTCTTCCATACAATGCTCTTCATCAGTGTCAGATTTCATCAAGATCCGTTGAGCCGTTCCGGAGATACCTTCAAACAAACGTCCATATATTCATTTATCTAAACATTCCCATTTATAATATTAGTAAGATTAAATGCCAAGTGTTGTATAATTTTGTCTATTTGACGGAAAGTACGTTTTTATCCTATAAGCATAATATTTCGAGTCATAACTTGATGGAATATAAAAATAAATAAAACATCAGTAAGTACAACACAAATTGTAACTGAATACACTCTGAACAGCTAAGCAAATAGAAAACGAAGGCTTGTACGAAATCTACAATTGCGTTAAATGAACCCGCTTTGCCAAAATTACTATTTTATTTCGCCGGATCGTATACAATTGGCCCAGATTGGTATAGAATTCTATCCATTTTAAAGGTTTATTTAGAATAG
Organism: Papilio machaon; assembly: GCF_912999745.1. Classification (NCBI taxonomy): domain Eukaryota; kingdom Metazoa; phylum Arthropoda; class Insecta; order Lepidoptera; family Papilionidae; genus Papilio; species Papilio machaon. Next base: position 1,429,298 of record NC_059993.1, on the reverse strand, counting down.
AAATATAATTTACATTGCGCATTAAATCTATTTAACTCTTTATAAAGATTGTTAAATCGAATTATTGTTAAATCTTCAAAAAAATACGTTACAAAATTAATAAAATTACTATGTAATATTGGACATAATTTAATAATTAAGATAAAAAAATTAAATTGTTGACATTGGCTGGAATTTTGACGAGATAGCGACCGATGAAAAATAAATCGAATTGAATAAAATGAATAAATTTGAAATTAATTTAATGATGCGTATTTGTTACAATACGTACTCTAATGCCCGAATACTGAAACGTCACTTAAATATGTAAGAGCGTCTTAAATTATAAGACCACGCTTAAACTCCAATATGGAATTTTCGTAAGTCAGTTAAAGACGTATCTCAACTTTGATGCCACTCAAGTCGTACCATGCTTAAAGGCCACTCAATATCACATTTCTTATACTGGATCGTCACTCAACGACATTTTGCTGTCAAAAGAACTGTCATGTCGACTTAAGTACGCCAACAATTTAAGAGTGGTCGCGGGCTATCTTAAAAGTTAAAATCTAAGGTGTTAACATGTCTGCTTCATCATAATCATCGCATTCGGACAAATAAAATTCTCATGTCACAATGTTCGTTCCCGTACTCCTCCGAAATGGCTTGACCGATTCTCATGAAATTTTGTGAGCATATTCAGTAGGTCTGAGAATCGGCCAAAATCTATTATTCATACCCCTATAAAGTTTTTTTTAACTGCGCACGAACGGAGTCGCGGGCGACAGCTAGTATTTATATAAAAATGCCGACTGAACGAGAATATATCGAAATCGCAAATAGGTTTGTAGCGACATCTGTCTGCGCCCGCTTAAACTGCTTAAAAAGTGTCTTGATGATATTATGATTTATTAAAATTTTATTAATTTAAACTTGTCAAAACATAACGCCAGATGCTTTCCATTCTACAAAAGTATGGTCAAATTTTTTAATTTTTTTTTATTTAAAAATACTTTAAACAGAAAGGATATTTTTTAACAACCTTCTTTGATTTTTGATTATTTAGTATTTTTATTTTAAATTTCTTTACTATTTGGGAATGAACACGTCTTACAACTATAGGTTGTCCAAGCCATGCTGCGTGAAACGGATACGTAAAGTGAATTTTAAGAAAACGTTATCGAGTACAAGTATTTTTTATACACTCTTTGACCGAAAACAAAGGATGTTGCCATGACGTAAAAATAATACGTCTACTTACGGAATCACGCGCTTACATGTCTTGATTTGCGTTTGTGTATACCACTTAAATTTTGACGTCTGTTAAATTGTAAGCAATGCTTACGAAAGGAGATATTTAAGTAACGTTTCAGTATTCGGGCATAAGAAGCTAACAAGTTTCATTATTCACTTAAATACATTGTACAATAAATTTACCATAAATTCGGCATTATTAACATCTTTGTATTTTTGTATATTGATGACAAAGATGGGGTAGCTTAGGGGAATTTTTTCCGACGGATGTCTGAAAACATCTTCTTAGGGGGAGAGTCTGGGAATGCGTTATGACTCAGATGTGATATAATTTATGTGTACCTATTATTGATTTGTGTGGTTCAAAAGTCTTACCGTAAATTTCCACTACAGAATTAACAACAAATTCCTCAGAAAAAAAGACGTAACATAATTTTTTTAGTATGAATGTTACTGCTGTGTCACATTTATTTATTTTGAATCACTATGATGCAATGGTTTGAAAAATTTACTGTTAAGGTGAATGTACACTAGAACATTTTCTCAAGCATTTATATGTAACTAGCTTTTACCCGCGACTCCGTCCGCGCGGAATAAAAAATAGAAAACGGGGTAAAAATTATCCTATGTCCGTTTCCTGGTTCTAAGCTACCTGCCCACCAATTTTCAGTCAAATCGATTCAGCCGTTCTTGAGTTATAAATGGTGTAACTAACACGACTTTCTTTTATATATATAGATGTAACGTTCTTACGAATGGTATAATATGGGTAAAAGCATAGTTTCCAAAGCACGTCTGGTTCGTAAAAGTGTGATACACTAGAACAGTGATTGTCAAACTTATTTCTTTCACCGCCCCCTTTGAAAATCAATTATATTTCAGAGCCCCCTAATTTTTATTCAGCCCTAGAACTTAAAAACCACAATTTCATCACTTTAATTAATTTCAATGCCCCCCATTTTTTTGGGCCCCTTATCGCCCCCTCCTAGGTTTCAAACGCCCCCAAGGGGGCGTTATCGCCCACTTTGGGAAACACTGCACTAGAACATATCACAGAGAGGCTTGTTGTTTTGTTACAAGTAAATGCTCTATACCCACCTTTAAATGTCTTTGGAACACTTTTATGAAGTTATTCAAGTCACTTAATATATTTGTATGTCGTTTCTTTCAAAAGATAAAAAAACAAGATTTTTTTTGCCAAAAAATATACTAACTACAATTATAACATAGTTATATGTAATTTATACTTTTACTATCGTTTCCTATTTGAATTATATTATTTAGATTCAGTCTACGATATATGAAAAACCATCGGAGCAATGAAACGGAAAATAAGGTTTCCATGACGTCTTGTTTTGAATCCTACCGCTGTTAATGTAAGTTGGCATTAACAGCGGTAGGATTTTGGAATTTTTCCAATACAGCATATTTTTCTACACTGAAATAAAAACTATTTAATTAGATTTACTATGCGACTTTCATATATTATTAGTTATTTGTCATAACTAAATTTTTTCGGTGTTTACTTAAATTTTTCTATATAAAAAGAGAGTGGACTAAAAACCAAAATATAAAATCAATTGGATGTTGGTTATCAAATTGGATTTATCAAATTTTTTAATGGGAAATAAATTAAGTTGATTTTACGCAAGAAGTTTTAATAGTATTATCTAAATAAGTTCTATTTTGATATTGTAATCCCGTTGTCTGTTGAGACCTGTAGCTGTCACTTCACAAGGAGGTTGGCTGAGCCCGGCTAATGTTGCCACAGATTTATGCTATACAACTTCAAACATATAAACTAATACATCTAGTTATCTCATTCATTTCCTTTGATAAAACAGAGATAAAGATATGTTCTTGTACAGATTAGGCAATGGGAACTCACAGTTGCGTAAAGAAAATGTGATCATAAACTTTACTTGCCAAAATTCTATGCTCTATAAAGCCTGTTTGTTACATAAAAGGCTACGGAACGAATTTTAATACATCCGCTCAACCTTTGACTTTTAAGAGTAAGGACCCGTCAAGCCCGAAATTCTCCTCTAAAAAAATGAAGAATGAGTTCTAGACTTGTTTGTGTGAAAATTTCTGATTTGTTTTTGATGCATTTATAAAGATGTTTGATTTTACTCGTACGTATGTGTCAGCATGAAAAGCACATGTGCGACTGCGGTTACTCCTGGCCTAGTCCGTTTCTTTATAATCGAAGCAACACACACACTGGTATGTATCGAAAAACGATCACATGTGCGAATTCCGAATAAATTTTCCTTGTAAATGTCAGTCTTCATCCGTCAGAGCGAGAGACTGACTAATAATAAATCAGATTTTCGTATCACTGTGAAACATAGACTTTTTTTTACATTTATGTAACAACTCAAGCATTTATTTACATTTTAACTTCGATTTTTTACTACATAATTATAAAAAAGGTGGCAAACGAGTGGGGCAATACCGCGGTAATCTTTGACGCCCATGGACATCCGCAACTTTAGAGGAACTGCAGAAGCAGTGCCGGTCTTTGAGAAGGTGATAGGTTCGCTTCTTGAAGGACCACCTACGATTTCCACTGTTGAATCTTAGTATCTTACTAATATTATAAAATGTTTAGATGGATGGATGTTTGTTTGAAGGTATCTCCGGAATGGCTCAACGGATCTTAATGAAATTTGGCACAGATGTAGAACAAAGTTTGGAAGAACACATAGGCTATTACTTACTACGTTATTTAATACCGCGGGAACGGAGTCGCGGGCGACAGCTAATAGATATATAAATGTAAATGAAGCGATAGTGTAATTTTGTTTATTTGAAACTGAAAATTTCTTCATAAATTGATAAAACTACATTTACTTCATGATAGTAAAAAGAGCATCTTAACATAAGTATCTAAACTGATTGAGTCTATTTGCAAGACAAAGCTATTGTTTACAAATGGAGCAGTCGCAGAGCTAATTTGTAATCTAGAATTCGGTAGACGGCAGTCGCACGCAAATTAATGGCACGTCAGATTCAGTTACCGCAAATTACAAGTGAAAGACATAATATGTTTGTAGGTCTGAATGTCTTTTGATTATTTCCAGAAACAATTCTTGACTTATGTATTGAACTTAAATCATTGTATGGAATCATCTGTAGATTAGTTTTTTAAGTACGCAATCTCAGTTATCTATAATGAAAATAGTTTTTTACAATTTTTAAGTAATATTTTGAATTTAATATTTATAGCAAGGAAATCTAGCATTCTTTATAAAAAAAACTTAAATATGTATGAAGAAGTTAAATTTAATAATTTTATTAACAAAAACAAATGTATTAATAAGAAATTTTATTAAAAAAAGGCGAACAAGCGAAACCTTAAATAGTAAAATGTTGAAGATCTCTCAAGTCGTTTGGAGAGGGTCGACATCAGCAAACTTGCTGACGCATTCCAAAGCATTATGAATAATTAATTCGAGACTTAAACTTCATATTTGATTAAAATACTAAGTAAATATATTGAGATTTTATACGCACTTTAATAAATAAAAAATCCCACATTTCAATGTCTTAATTTAGATTTAGAGAAAACTAGCTGTCGCCCGCGACTCCGCCCTGCGGACAAAAAACTTAGTAGCGTGTATCCTTCCGGACTATAATTTGATATCAATGCCAAATTTCATCGAGATCCATTGAGTCGTTTTGGAGGTACCCTCTAACATCCATCCATCTATCCATCCATACATACAAACATTCGCGTTTATAATATTAGTAAGATTTGAAATGTTTATTATAATATGAAAATTTTAAATAAATATTGCATTAAAGCCTTTTAAATCACAAACTTTGTTAAGATCAAAGAAACGTAAGTAACGGTACAAATTATTAGGTCTCGTCTAAAAGAGTGTAATTAGTAAATAAATATTTTTATAACGATTAAACTAGCGCTGGATCTCGATTTCATTTGATGTTAAGACGTGTACTACTACGTACTAGATGTGTACTATTGTAAAGGATAATTTAAGATTAAAACGGTCAAAAAATCCACAGTAATAAACGAGCACAAAAAGAATTAAAAAAGTATGTGCTGTTATAAATTGCGAGCACGTCAGCACCAGCACTGGTTCCGTACAACGTTTCCTATCGCACACTAACTAAGCCACGTTCTGTACCTGTTGTTCTTGTTACCTTTGTCGCATGAATTGGTTTTTTTTGTTGTTTTAAACGAAATTTTTAATTTTTGTTTAAAATTTTATTATCATTTTTGACACATTTGTCCATAATGTAACCGATTTTAAGTAAAAAATAACAAAATATAGTGTACTAGGTTTATTAAATTGTAAAACAGCAAATAGTAACTTATTTATTCGCACACAAAACTTGATAAGAGATTTCATAAATGCTAAAGCATTTGACTAAAATAAAAATCGAATGAACAAAAACGAATCGAAAAGAACAAATGTTGGAAATAAGTGAAAAGTTAAGTTTCACAGTTTTAAGGGGACTTGGCTGTTGGGGACGAAAAAGTATGGAAAACATTTGAAAACTTTTACGTTACGAGTCCAATGTAATCAAAAAGTTGGTGTCGCCATTTACGAGCAAATGTATAATGAATTCGATGTTTGAAGTTTGTACGATAATCTAGTGCTGTAGAAATTCAATATTCTCTTTAGTTAAATTTTTTAATTTTTTTGTCACCCGGGGATAGTAACATTCCTAATAGTTAAAGAATTTTTAAATTAGTTAAGTACTCTCAGAGCCTATTCAATGCATACAAAGAAACAATTTAATCCTTCCTCTTAATAATACTTTACAATGAAACTTTATCTTATGTGTAATCAAAAAGTAGTCCTTTAATACAGTCTAAGATAGAAATTCCTTCTTGTATATATTACTCAAAAGTAAAGCTACATAGATGTATTCATAAGTTGTAATAAAATATTACCAAAAAGAACATCATTAGCGATAGTTTTAATTACAGGCAAATAAAATAGAAAGCCTTTAAATTACTTTAAAAAAGATAAAATTTCTTGCACACATGATTAGGCAGAATATCTTTAAGCAGGAGAAATATCGGTGAGGTAGAATCCAACATCCAACACTACAAATAAAACGTCGGTTTCTATATATTTATTTTAACTGCAAACTTTTTCCTATAAACTATTTGGAGAAGTAAAAATTAAAACGTATCTGATTCTTTCGCCGTAAAGAGATTCAACGTTAAAGTATTTGATAAAAATATCTGAGCCTCCAAGTGGAGTACTTTGGGCGGAATTTAATTCGAAAACTTAGGCGACTGACGACAAGGACGAAAACTTGATTCCCTTAATATCTTTGCGAACTTTGTAATAATTTCTGTATGTTAACTAGAATGACTCTTAGTTTATAAGAAATTAATCATATTTTATACTTTTTTCTGTTTTGAAATTGAACTTCAAGGGACACTTTTTTTACGTAATTTTCTAACCGTGAATAACCACTGTCAATGACATCTAAAAATCTCATCTCAATTTTTTTTATTAAAGTACTAATTTAGTAATAAAAAACGTAGTAGTTCTAGTTTTTTTTAGTAGTTTCGCTTATGAAGACCAAAACTCAGAAATGTAAGTAGGCTTTGGAAGAACTTGAATAAATCTTAAATCTATTATTCCTGTAAGCAGATTTCACGAACCTGATATAAACCGTCTGCGTATTTTTCGAGCCGATTGCTTTGAAGTCTAACGAATGTAAGATTATGTAAGTCCCACGTAATCTCTATGTTGTCTTTCTGTCCTATTAGGTTTAGGTTAAAATATTAAAGTTTGTAGTCCATTTAAAATTATTATGGTCGTGGATGATTTATTTAAAAACTCCCTAAGATTTCAGTGATGACATTTTGTTGATAAAACATACAGATTTAATATTTTAAAGGTATAAGTATATTAACTTGGTGTCAATCTATACCATTAATTAAACTGGAGTGTCTGTATTTCTGTAATATCGAAAAAAAAAATTCGTACACAAGATGTATTTGCGTTGCTAACAATGAAAAAATTTTTTTTGCGTCTGTATTTCTGTATGACTGTCTGAACGCAAAGCCGCGTTTGTGACGGGGAATCTTCGAAACTGAACTGATTTTCATGGGACACTGACGAGAAGGAGAAGATGTACGTGGGCATATTATAAGCTGACGAAGTCGCTGACAACCGCTAGTTTATGACTACTTAGTAAGATAAAAATCATAACTGAAAGGGTTCTTTAAGTTATACAAATACGTTTACGTTTTCATTCTATTTTCTTTCCGAAGTACATCAAATGAAAATTCCGTAGGATAAGATAAAAAGCTTACTAACAGTTTGTGATATTTCTTTTACTCGGCTAAGCTCACTCTAATGAGGCGATCAGGAAAAAATGCCAATTTATTACGACTTAAGCTGATACACTCGTCGATTTGTGCGTTTCTTGTTACTATAACAAAGATTTTTGTATGTATTTATTTTTGTATTTATAATTTGTACTGAAAATCTAACTATGGTAGACGCTAGCAACATCTGTTGCACGAGTGGACTATCTCGACAGGTCCTATTCCACGACCACACAGAGGTCAAGTGGAAACGATTTCGCGTTTCGTCTGATGAGTGTGCGTACTGGAGGCCTAAGGCAAGGGGAAGTTGATTTGACGAAAATATCCTCTTTCTATGTATCCCCTCCACGATCGATTAAAGGTAGACAACGCATCTGCAATTGCAGATGTCTACGGATAGTGGTCACTTCGCTATTTCTGAGCATTATTTGTCCGCTCGCTCGTTTGGTAACTTATGATATAAAAAAATTCAGTATGAAGAAGAATAATATTTATTAATAATTATTTATTATTATTATTATTTATTTATTTAATATTTATAATTGAGTGTTTAAATAAATATAATTAACTAGCTTTTACCCGCGACTCCGTCCGCGCGGAATCAAAAATAGATAACGGGGTAAAAATTATCCTATGTCCTTTTCCTGATTCTAAGCTACCTGCCAATTTTCAGTCAAATCGATTCAGCCGTTCTTGAGTTATAAATAGTGCAACTAACACGACTTTCTTTTATATATACATATGTATTCTTCCAGACTATGCTCTAGGTCTATGCCAAATTTCATCAATAAGTTTTCATTTCATTAATAAGTTTCATCAAACCATTTAAGTAATGTAAAGCGAGTGACCTGCAGTCAAACTGCGTAAGCAGTTTTGCGGGGCATGTAATATTTGAAAGTATAACTGTGTAAGTGTAAATTTTCCAAAATAAATAAATAAAATAAATATCCGTTTAGCCGTTCCGGAGATACCATCATATAAACATCCATCCATCCATCCATCTCTTCGCATTTATAATATTAGTAAGATAAGTCACACATAGTCACAAGTACATGTATCTAGACGGCCTTGTGGTTTTCATTGTCTCTCGGTCGAGCTAAAAATAACCTCAAGCAAACGGCTTAAAATAGGAAAAAGGTGTGAGTTGGGAAACTTTTTCATCCTATAGTGATTCTTGTGCCGTTGTTTATATGCAGATATAAAACCATTTCTTTGAAAAACCATAAAATATTTTTAATATCAATGTATTCTTAATCATTTAATTTTACAGATTTTTATAACCAAAAATATTTTTTATGGAATTTCCAAGACGTTTCTGAAACTTTTTATTCCATTAGAAAAGGGAATACATTTGTCATTCCGTCACTCAATGTCATCAGCTGAATGCTGTTTGACTGACAATTGATGTTTTTAATCTATTATTATTTCCTAAAGCTCGATCCCTAGATAAATGATCGCTTAAGTTACACTTATAAATAACTAGCTTTTACCCGCGACTCCGTCCGCGCGAAATAAAAAAAAAAGAAAAGAAAACGGGGTAAAAATTATCCTATATCCTATTCCTGGTTCTAAGCTACCTGCCCACCAATTTTCAGTCAAATCGATTCAGCCGTTCTTGAGTTATAAGTAGCGTAACTAACACGACTTTCTTTTACATATATAGATATAGATGATAAATGTTTTTTTTTTTTTTATGTTACGTTAATAATCCAATCATACGTGAATCTTACTAATATTATAAATGCCAATGTTTAGATGAATGGATGGATGTTTGTTTGAAGGTAACGACGTTTGAGGTAACTCCATAACGGCTGCATGGAATTTCATGGCTCACGATGAAATTTGCATAGAGGTAGAGCATAGCTGGAAGAATACATAGGCTACTTACTAGGTTTTTTTTTTAATTCCGCGCGTACGGAGTCACGGGCGACAGCTAGTCTGTTCATAACTTCAACTCTTTCTCATCTCGAATAGTGAATTTTAATTAAAAATAACCTTAAAACGTATATATATAACGTATAATAACATTAAAATCGTCCCTTTTAAAATCCCAGCAACGTTCAGCGTTCATTTATCAGTAAATGTAAGAAGGTTTAAATGCGATTTATTGTTCTCAGACATTTAATTAAGCCTATTAAGTAGAGATCTTTACTTACGAAAGTAGCCCTAAAAGAGGAACAGTTGTAACTTCAATTCTCGGTAAAACTGAGAACACAACAAGAGAAAAAAATTTAAAGTGTCGTTGAATTCAAGTCGAGTTTCCTATGGAAGTAAGTTAAAAGACATGAACAAATGTCTATGTTGTTTTTAATAATTTTTTCTATCTCCTATTGCTTATATAACTCCTATGATCGTAGTATATGTTTTAAAACACACTAGAACTAGGGATCTTATTCGTTGATTAACAAACCTTAATAAAAAATACATATAGTCATACCACTTGCTATGGCAATCTTGAAATACATAAATCTTAAAAAGAAAGCTATCAAGATTTTATAGCTTTTAACTTTTAACTTTTTTTTTCATAATTATCTTTTGGTTATATACACCAAGTGTACCCACAACTTATTATAGCTGGAGAATAAAATGTTCCGCTCTGTAACATTTTTATGTGTCAATGAAAGCGACAATAAACTTAAAACCGAGAATAACGTTTCATCTACAATCGTTTTGCAAAAGTATTTAAGTTAAATTTAAATGTATTTTAAAAGCGGTATTTAAGCTTAATAGATGACATCAAGTTATCTGATTCAAAGGACAATGACCTCACGGATTAAACATAACCTTTGTTAAAAACATGGAATGCATTTTAATTTGTAGATGTCATATTTGTTTGTCATCGAACTCAATGTTTAGGGCAATTTATTAGGTACGTAATTATCATTTATTGAATCATTATCATCAAAATACAGTTAAATTAATGCGGCTAATGACAAAACAGTGTTTCATTCAGAGTAATTAGTAGAGAAAAGCTTCTCGCCGGCTCGTTACCGCGCCCCGATGTACGCATAAAGGGAGCTTTAAGCTCACGTCTTGTAATCAGCCTTAAGATAAGGAAGAAAGCTTCAACCCTTACCTAGTTGCGTCTGAATAGCTATTCATGTCTCGCCTACAATACCTTATTTCTTAACATTCCAAGACTTGAATCCGCATAAAAAGCAGATAATATATCCGTATAGCACCTTTGGACTTTTGAAAAGCTAGACCTTTCTATTTATAGCTGATCCAAATTCTTTCTGCCACTAATGGTTAACTTGTTAATAACTAGATTTAAACTAAATATATTAACTAACATAAATATTTAAAAAAAAAACTATATACAGGTGATTCTTAATGGACGGATAACGAATCAGCCTGTATAAGGAAGCAAGTAGGTACTTATAAGAATTTTTCTTGTTTTAAAGAGCCATTAAAATAATGTATTCTTAAGAGAAGTCCGTAAAGAAAGCTTTGCTCATTACTCTGCAACTACAGACACGCATAAAATTAAGATGACGTCTTGTAAACATGCGTTCTTCTTTTTCTGCATTCTTTTTTTTTTTCAATTAATTGTCCACTATCTTAAATGTCTAGACCGTGTTTCTCGTGACAACTACGACTGTATGATTTTGGATATTGTTAGTTTCCTGGTCTAAAAAGTAACTGCTAGAATGAATAGGACCTATCAAAACCGTTAAGCTTACTTTAGTCTACACTGTAAACATCATCTTTTCAAAATTGGTTAATTAAAAATCAAACTATGTGAGGTGGAAAATTCGAAATTGGTTATATCACTGGCCTATAATATGACCTAAAAATTAAATAAATTGTTTAAATTACAATATAACTATATAGCTTTTGTTCGTGACTCCATCCCCGCGGAATTAAAAAAAAATAATGTCTATGTGCTCTTCCAAACTATGTTCCATCCGTGCCAAATTTATTCAAGATCCGTTGAGCTGTTCTGGACATATCTTCAAACAAATATCTATCCATCCATCCAACTAAACTTTTGCATTTATAATATCAGTAAAATAAAAGGTTGCTTGATGTTTCAAGTGCGGCAAGGATATTATCGTTCCTTGAACATTTTACAGGCCCTGCGAAGTTTTCTTAAGCCTTTTATTACAGTGTCGGGATTCTCTCGCACTCGGTCACGTCGTGCAAATAAGGGATTCCTTGAACGTTGTTTTTTATTACATTCTATTTTAAGATAAGTAGAGTGATACTTATTTTCCTACTTGAGAAAATATCGATTGAATGACCTTTAAAGGTCTAATGTTTATCGTCATAATTAAATTAAAATTAGCATTTAACGTGCGAATTTTATGAACATTTTTCTTCATTTAACACATTCAATGCCAGTAGGTATTTTAAGTATGAATGTGAACATGCCACGCGAATAGATGTCTCTGGACGTGTTAATACCTAATGTTATAGATTTTTTTTAAACATAAAAAACAAAATAACACATCATACTTAATTTTAATCACATCCTCTGTTTTATCGCAAAGAATTTAAAGATACAGCCACCTAAGCCGCATTTTTCCTCATTTATTTTTTTACTTCTTTTTCCATATTTAATTACGCATAAAAAACATCATATTTTCTAGGTTATAAATATGCATATCTCTTAAAAAAACAGTTTCCTTACAAAATTGTTGTTGATTGTCTTATTTAATGGATGTTGAATTTTTGGAAAATGAAATGTTGTTTAATTTCAAATTCGTATCATTTTTGGAACGAAGTTCCTTATCGCGCGTTGTGAAAGGGGGCTAGACGGAAAAAAATCTTACGAAAAGTTGTCACGACACTTTTTGCTATAGTAGCCATGGCAACGACGTGACAATATATAACGAAAATTCATAGGAACTTCGTTCCATCCGGGTGTCCCTTGACACCTCTCAAGTTTTTTTTTGTTTACTAAAAACATAATTTTAATTTAGTATATTAACGTTTTTAAACAATAAACGAAATATTTTAGAATTTGTTATATAAAATTCTCTTTATTAAACTCAAGTATTCTGTTCCAATTCACACGAAGAAAAACCTTTTCAGTTAGGTTATTTGATACTTAACAAAAAGCCTTCGTGGTCTTTGATTGAAAGCCTTTTGTGAGGGCATTTATGTGTTTAGGCGTTTAGGTAAATAATGTTTAAATACATATATAATTTAACATAATATATTTTTCTATTAAGTTCCTGTAAAAGGTGTGCCAGGTCTATGTCAAATGAAAGTCTGTATTTTGTTGATATACATGTGTTAAGATAGTGGAAATTATAATTAAATGCAGGTTTCTACCATGAAAATTACGTATTAAAAATAATGTTTGTCTTAATGCTCGTTAATTCGATCATTAATAATGTAATACGAAACACAATTAATCTTGTTTGAATAAGGAAGTAATTATCTACTGCCATCAGCAGACGTAAGTTACACGCACATTAATATACAATAATATAATATTACACATTAAAATGTATTATATAATTATAATCCTGAAATCAAGTTAACATTAATTAACTTTCATATTTATAATAAAGTTTTAAGTTAACTGCAATTTTTATCATATTCAAAATAAAAAAGAATAATAGGGAAAAAACTGAATAATTCATTTTTTTATATCAAAAAGGTGACAAACGAGCAAACGGTCACCTGGAAGTTTATATTTGTACATTAGATGAACTTAACTTTAACAACTTAGTAAAAAAAAAGCTGAAATGAAAAAATATGGCTTAGTCCTAATAGAATTTTTATAGCTTTATCGAAATGAGGTGACTTTAACGAGCTTTCGTTGGCGTCTAATCTAACTTTTAACACTCGACGTTTCCGCTTCAGTTGGTAGCAAAAAGCTCGGGACCCTCGTCATCATGACGGATGTGATGACTTGGAAAGCAGAGCTTTTAATAATTTTATCAATTCCAGCCAGCAACCGACTTCAAAGTAAGCCATTTTATTTAATTATCAGTATCCATCTTATGCCATATACTTGAGAATTGGATGATGTTTTCTATCCAACGATGGTACCATCGGTTTCCTCAACATACAAAACTATTAAGATATTTGTAAAACAATAAATTAATCTACTTAAATTATTAATAAACATTATGTTATGATTGTTCCGTCTTTTTGAATCTTCATAATTGTATAGTGAAAGGACAACAGATATGTTGTAGAGTAAGTGTAACTTAGTAATAGATAGGGTTGCCTAACGAAAGATATCATTAGTTTTCATTTCGTTAATTCCATGCCCATTAATGCCATATCTAAGAACGTTGATTCGCGAATATTTCAGTACAAAGCAATTATTATTATGAGATACTTATTATGACTCTATTGTTATCTCTGTTTTGTCAATGATAATGACAGGGATAACGATATGTTTTATACAGAGATTTTGGTCTCAGAAACCCACATTTAGTCGTTTTATCACTCACTAATAGACGATGATATTCCACAATATGCATTCATAGCACGTTGAGTGAAACTCAATTTATTTGAGAGCAGCTCACTATTATATTCGCTGCGAGCTGTGATTCAATTTTTTCACATACGGAGCGAACAGTATGCAAAATAAGATGAGATTTTTTTTCATATACGGAAACGTAATATTCCATGTTAGGTCTAAAATGAGAATTGTGTATTCACAGTGCATTAAATTGATATAAAGATTTAAGTCTTTACTTCAAATAGGGTCTATTTTGAGTTAAGTAAGCAGGTAAACAGGAATGATTTCACTAACATTCGCATCTATATTTATTCCATAAAATTTCTTAAGTGCGAACATTTCATTGAATCAGAAAATTCACTGTCTAACTGTCGCCCGCGACTCTGTCCGCGCGGAATTTAAAAAAAAACCTTAATTCTAATCTATGCCAAATTTCACCCAGATCCGTTGAGCCTTTCTGCAGATACCTTCTAACAAACATCCATTGAACTATGCTGAAAACATTAGTATTTAATTTAAGTAAGATGTCTATCTCAATTGACGAAAACTTCAATAATTTTTATTTAATCAAACACGATCATTTTCAATATCTTGTAGCTTCAATTAAATAATAGATTTCGGTCAATTAGCGGTTTCCATGTAAACAGCGCGGATGTTTCAAGTCCCGAGGGACGTAATTAAGACATGTTTACTGAACGCGATAAACTTTAACATAATAATGAATGGTCCGTTGTGCACAGTTTTGACAGACGTTAAAAGGTCGATGGTAGCGTCGGCACAAAAATATTTACTGAGCTAACAAGATCATTCAGTTTAAATATAAAAATATATGTATATCCTTAGTTCGAGTCTCGTAAAAAATCACCTATAGATATAAACATAACAAATATAAAAAATATGAAAAAAAAAATCACATGTCCACAATTATTAAACCATTTAGAAAAAAATATTTACTTAGCTATGTATTCTATTCTATAATTTATTTTATTTATAGACAGTTAAATGTATTTCATTAAAAACATTTTGTTTTAACTTTTGCCAAAATATATGTACTTACTACAAGAAATGATTTGTCTATTATCATTGTTACTGGCATGTTGCAAAAAAAAGCGCGGTAAATTTTTTAGGTTATCTGTACGTCAGGCAGATGGTCGGGAGCACAACGGGCGGGTGTCAGTTATCCTCGGGACGTCATCGTGTTCGCATCCCGGCATTGTCCCGCCCGTTTGTATTATACGACGCGAGTGTGTGATTGTGTCAACTTTTTAACATCTTTATCGTGTAAGTCGATATCATTTTAAGTATTTTTAAATATTATTTTATGAGTTATATTAATAATTGTTATAAAATATATTTTTAATCTGTAACTTAGTATGAAAATTGTAGATTTTATACAAGGAAACTATACGACTTGACTATTTATGATAATTAATTTAATCTTATCATCAATGTATAGTCAATAAGACTCATGTTTACGTAATTATCACTTACAATATTATATTTAAAATTTAATTGCATAGAACTTACTGGTATTGAGATGATTATTCTGGTTGTTGTTAGAAATATTTATAGCAACTTATATACGCATTGCACAATGAATTACTCAAGATTTTTAAATGTTACTGTGAATTTTTCTAAACAAAACACATCTACAAAAAAGTATTGTTATCTCTGGTTTTTCGACGAGAAAGACAGAGATGGGAATATGTTTTTCATACATTTGTTTAATAGACAGTACTGACAACACAATCATAGTTCTAAGTTACACTCAAAGAGCATGCATGTGTCAAGTCCTATTTTCACATGACTCGATGTAATGTTACATAATATTTTTTACGGTTTAATTAATTTTACAATTAAATAAATTTATGAGTTCTATTGATTTTTAATAATTCGTTAATCGCTTCATAAAAGAAGTGCCATTCCTTCCTAATTAACTACAATAGATGGTAATAAACGGCAGATATTTTCTTTAACTCTATAATACGACTAGCAGTTGCATGCGACTTCGTTGCGGAATTAAAAAGTCTAATAATAAATATAGCCTATAACATATTATGTTATTTTTCTTCTAGATTCTATTATTATAATTATTTGGTCTGTTTATTTGTTTATCGCGTTATTTGTTATTCGATAGCAATCAAAATAAATTTTTATAACATTTATCAAGGTTCCTCTTTCTGAAAGTCCGGAAATGCATCTGCAGTTCCTCTAGTGTTGCGGATGTACATAATCACCTCGGTGTTCTCACCGCTCGTTTTCCCCCATCTCTTATAAAAAAAGTAATTTTAAATGTTAAACATAACTTGATTGTTTTCTACCAATGTAATTATATCACTCGTGTCAATGTCTCTTGTATTGGTAATCTGATGTTTGTATAAAAATAACTACGAAGTGTCACAAGAGTTCGTAATTTATTCAATAGTTGGTGATCATTACATCGTCTGAATAGGAATTATTCTAGTGATTTCTAAATGAGTTCCAACAAGACTTCTATACCAGAGATTCCCATTATTTATCTAATAGACATCTTTTAAAATTATACTATTTTCTGTGAACCATCTACCGCTATATTTCTTCTTTTATTTGTGAACTTTATTTTATTTCCCTCCATCGAACATTCCAGGTTTTGGGGCATTTTTCAACTTTGAGAATCAATGATCTAAAACACATTTTATCAATGTTTCATTATTATAGTCAATGTTGATGAGGATTTGGCTATTGCCAGCATTGAATAATTTTTTTCGCTTGACACTAGACAGGGATGCGTTCGGTGATCTGACGGCTAACCTCCAGTAATGGCGAAGCATTAGAAGAATGTAGTCGACATTAACAACACATTCAAAGTCACAATTGTGGTAGTATTGAACGTGTTAAATTGTGTGTAACATTGTTACTTCCGTCTTACCGAAATACCTTTTGTTATCATCCTATCGAGCATAAATCGTCCTTTTTGTCCAACATTCATTCAGACCTGCCCGTGTCAATACAAAGAAAGCTTCCACATTATTATTGGATCTGTTATCACAGCGATAATGTTGACCAACGGTCTATCGCATTTCGCGGAGAATAACATAACAAAAGCCAAACATAGACAAATGACTAACAACTATAGTCACTAAGACATAGAATCGAAAATCGAATAATGCAGAACTAACGATATTAGTTGTAAACGTGAATGAAAGGTCAAAGAACAGAAGCTGATAAATGGCGAGGTACTTGTATACAAAATAATTGTTCTATTTGCAATTACGTATGTGATTTGTCTCAAACTATACATTCTATTATATTTAAATGCACAGAAGTTGCGAGTTATTAATTATAAGCAGAAGTAGAGGTAACAATCTAAATCTGACTATAAAAACATTCGGGGGAGGGATGAACACTAATCGGAGGATACTTCCGTCACCGAAATCTGGCTATCCGTTTAGACTATACAAGGTAACAATTGAATAAATCTCACATGTAAATAGAACCAAAGCCCCAACCCGGTAATAATAATGAAGTAACAGCTCAAGCCGAGGCTCCTGAGGGAGCCCTCGAGCCTAGTTACTCTTAAACGAGGTTTAGGCTAAGCGCCATCTGCACCCGGCCACCTCAAGCTCTACTGTAAATGCCTCCTCAAGGCAAACAGTGACTGCTTATTCACAAAAAAAAGAAAAAAAAACCAAAGCATTTCACTTTTGTTAATGGGACAAATATAATAGCCGGAAGCTTCATTTTCGTTGCTTCGTGAATATTGACAATAAAGTATTGAATTTATTGCCATTGTCCATTAAATCTTCATTGAAAGGTTGAAATTCTTTTCAAGAATCAATAAAATATCTAACATCAGATAGTTTATGGAATTCTGAGCAAAAAGCCCTTACATTTTTACTTATCTGCAGGAATATTGTTCGTATGGAGAGCTCGGACTCTCGGAAAGGGTCCGTTATCGTCCAGCCGTGACCTCTGCCTTATCTGGGGAAAGTTCACAAAACTACATGCGTTTTTTTTCGTCCTGTTTGAATGATAAGAGATTTTTGTTAGTTAGGATTTTTGTTTTCGATATATTGGTTTTGGTTAAATCAGAATACGGAACTATTTTCGCTTGATAAAGACTTGTTATTTTTGTAATATATTTTGCATTATGTAACCATTTGATCGTCTTTAGTGGTTAATTGGTCACTAATGGAGACCTTTAGTGTGATACTTAACGCCTCCGCATGCAATAGATCATAATTATTTTCAATAGGTCTCTTGTAAATATAATAATTTTTAAATCAGTCACCAAAATTTACTTTTCAAAGTACGTGTACATACTATCTCTTGTTTACTCATCAAACTCCCGTCAACAATTTCTTTACAACCAAACTATTCAGAGTGAACGGAGCAAACATTGGCCAAACTTCGGTACGGGCTTTAAAGTTTACAGTTTAGTTGGTTCGCTAATCATAGCGTCAAAGGAAACTTTGGTTGAACCGCATATGTACTTATTCGACGAAAAGCATAACCAAATGTTTCATATATCTGTCGTCTTCTAATTAATTATAGCTTTCGTATTAATAATGAGATGTTTGCACTGCGAATATATTTTTCGAAGCTAACATAGTTTCTTTTTATTTTGTAAGGTTATTTTAATGCACACAATTATTTAAATTCGACAAAAAACATCTACAAATGATAACAATCTTTAAATACTTCTATTTATCTCTCCATGTTCAAATACATCATAATCATCTTGCCCTCTTCCCTACGTTGTGTTGGCAAAGTATGTACTATTCATCCATACATCTCTATCAGTTATCATATCTGAATTCATTCCATTCTTACGCATGATGATTATGTGATGATTTCACATAATCCTACTAAAATTATAAATTCGAAAGTTTAAATGGATGGATGTTTGTAAGAAGGTATCTCCGGAATGGCTCAACGGATCTTGATAAAATTCGACACAGATATAGAACATTGTCTGAAAGAACACATAGGATACTTTTTAAGTTTTTTTTTTAAATTCCGCGCGGAGGCAGTCGTGAGCGACATCTACTCCATCCTTAATTTTGTATAGCCATGTCAAAAAACATTTGTGTTAAAAATGTATAAAAGCGTATGAAAGTACAGACTCCGTTACCTCGGAATTGGTTTCCGCCACTAATCGCTACAGATGTTCATTTACAAAGTAAGGAAGTGATCGTTTTAACCGCTGCCGCCGTTCCGCATCCAGATTGTAATAGCTGGGACTCTTGCGGTCCCCGCTGGGCTTGAGTAATCGCTCTATTTGTCAACCGCTTAAACCTAGAAATATTAAGAGATTACTTAGACCCGACGCTCGCCTCACTGATTTATCTGAGGATCTGTTCAACGATAATATGCGCCGTGCTAATTATAAATTAACTTGCTCCCTGAATTATTTAGAGTTAGTAAATACTAACTTTTACACCAAGAAATGCTATTGTATCAAAATAATGCTTTGAAATTTAGTTATCTCATTTTATAGATTTATTAATAGTCTGAGGCTAAAGAAATAATTTAATTTGGTTTTTGCACATAAAATAAAACTACATATTTTTGAAGGCCAATACGCTTAAATGTATTAACATGTTATGTCTTTTGTTACAGATACCATCGAAGATAACATTGAAAATTATGTAAAAGTGTTTAAATAAGTGTCAAAAAAATATTCAAAAATGACGTTCTGGTGTAGACGTGTGTACCCCACGACGGTCAGTGTTATACTGATCGTTATAACGTGTGCAACGTTCAAGCTAACCTCGGCTAAGGGAAGGGAGGAGCCGCATTCATACACGATAGACGAGCTTCTGTCGTCGCACTATGAGCACAAGCATTCAGATGATATCGGCATGGATCCTTGTAAAGCTGGTTAGTATTAACCCTTTAACAAATCACTTTATTATTTATATTTAATCACGTAACTTATTACATCTTTATTTCTACCATTCATTTAACGCCGCGTATTTTTTTTTTTGTCAACAATAACAAAATATTAAAATAAATTAACATTGATATTAAGTAACTTATTTTCTTCTTTCATTCCAATTATTACTACCCCTACATGTACAATTTTCTTTTCGATTCTTCATTGAAGTAAGCTTTTTAAATTAAAAAATATACATACATATAATTGTAAGTAATACAATATGTCCATTCATATAAAACGTAATCCACACATTAGGAAATGCGCAACGCAATAAAAAGGGTTCGTTGTGACGGTGAATTACCGTGAAGGACACAGTTTAACGCCGGTTACCGCACCGACAATCACACCGGCTCATTATGACATGGCCTGAGTCACGAAATAATGTAGATATGAAGTTACATTATATATTAAATCTGGATAATTAGATTTTCATTGCGTGTACATACCAGTATAATGCATAAATTCCCTCAATAAAAACAATACGCTGTAAATTACCGCAGCAATGTACCGCCGCGTTGTGGAATGGTCTGTCCTCGGCGGTATTTTCAAACCGCTACGACTTAGGGTCCTTCAAGGAGCGATCGTATCACTATCTCAAAGGCCGGCAACGCATCTGCGATTCCTCTAGTATTGCAGATGTGCATAGGCATCGATGAACACCTTGGCGTTCTCGCTGCTCGTTTGCCCCCTTCTCTTAAAAAAAAAATTAATAGTTCGTTAATTATTCCTTTTAAATTATTTTTAAAACACTTATCACGTGATAACACTTACAAAATAGTCAAACAATTCATGTAAAATTAACATTAATTAATAAAATAACTTACATCACTGACGTAAAGTTTTTAAATAAATAACTGTAAATGTAAAACTGAGAGATGATATAATTGTAAATTTTCCCATCATATTACAGGATGTATCGGATTAACCATCAAATTTTATCACATCGAAATGGACACGCGGCCGTAAATTGAAAATCGTTCTCTTTGTAAACCTGTAACATTCATAACACATTCCCCATGAGGGAGGGGAGACTGTTAAATCGTACAATACAGGTATTTATGTTGGGGTCCCGTCTCAATTTATCCCCAATGGCTATGCAATAGGTCCTTTATATAAGAGTGCCTTTTTTGTTGTCGCTAATTGAAATCTGGACCTTTCAGGTTTACGAGTATTGCTTTTCGTGTGCCGTGTAACAGAAAAAGGTTGAAGTACATTTTATCATTTTATTTTGAGATTGATTTTTGTTGAAATTTGTGTATACAATCTTCGAGTGATTTTATTTTAACATATTTTTTTAATAATTTATTCCGATGTACAAATTTGATTAGGCTTACTGTCTATTACGTTTTGAGTTATATTCCGACATAGCAGTTTTATACTTACTTTTTTGGGCCATAATTTCAAACGACAAAATGCCTATAAAATTGTCAGCGTTATGTAATTTTGTACAATTATATTAAAACGTTCATAAAATCTCGTGCTTGGGTTTTAAAATTTTATCATGCTAACAATAAGTATTAATTTTAATCGTTTTTTTTTTAAACTTAATCAAATAAATATAATGATTGCGTTACACAACCGTAGTAAGGGTCTTTCATTAATAATGCGTCGTAGCACATAGCTTCGTAGCGCATTCGTAGAACCTTTGTAGAGCCTCCGCGTAAAAAGAACTCATTACATTAAATTAATGTTTGTATTCCTCCTTCTTTGAATTAGTGCCGAAAATAGAACTGTCATTATCATGAAAATATAATTTAATGTCACAAAAACATTACAATAATTGTTTAATATTTTGGTAAACATTAAAAACCTTCGTAAAATTACGGTATTCGTTAATAAGCTGTCGTTAGTACACTTGAGTGTCTTTTTGAACTACACAATACAATGTTCCAATACTTTTTCAATGCCAGTTCCAATCAGTCGTTCGACTGCGTACTTAGACACAAGTTTGCCGTTCTCTACGCTTCCTATTGCGTTGTTTGGTAGTAACCTTCTTTGAATTATTTTTTATTGAAGAATTCTACTATTAAATGACCGATGATCACAAGAAAATTGTGACAGCAAAAAAAAATTAAGGACATTAGTTAACGAATACAGACTGATCTTTTTTTTAAACAACAATAACCAACAGCAAACATATATCAATTGATATAATTAAATAAAGCGATTAAAAAACCACTGACTTTTTAAATAATGAAAATCTACATACTATTATTTATAAGTAAAAAACTCTAGCACATTAAAAATCTATGATAACCTTATCATTAGGACATTCAGAAAAACTAAACCGTTACTAAATTATTTATGCCATAATCAACACACCTAATGGAAATTTAATGACCAACAGAATGCATAGTAAAAATAATGTCTGCATATTATTTCTCGTAGTAAAAAATATGTAGCGATAGCAAATATTCAATGTATTCTATAGTTTATTTTTCAGTACAATGAATAAAAGAATAATTAATTTTATTACTGTATTCATTACAATATTACCTGTAGGATGGCTAGATTTAAAATGATGTTACTTTATCGCCAATCATTATAACTAAAATCAAACATTCTTAGATAAAAGTGGACACAAATTGCAGAAAGCAATACGTCAGATGTAGTAA
Source organism: Papilio machaon (assembly GCF_912999745.1). Classification (NCBI taxonomy): domain Eukaryota; kingdom Metazoa; phylum Arthropoda; class Insecta; order Lepidoptera; family Papilionidae; genus Papilio; species Papilio machaon. Next base: position 1,406,778 of record NC_059993.1, on the reverse strand, counting down.
TTCTGAACATGTCTTTCAAATAATACAATATTTCACGTTTGCGAAAAAATATAACACAAGAGCACTACGAATTCTCGCTTGATTTCACAAAGCATTGACTTGTGATACATCGGAATAGGCGTTATGTAATGAAATGATACAAATACGGTCGCCTTTGTTCGAGATATTCTAGTTGCACATAAAAACTTGCACCTCGCAACGAAATTGAACTCAGCAATTTTAGTAGGGGAAGCGAAACGGGGATTTTTAGATTTCCTCGAGCGTGGTACTTAAATATAAGGGGGGAACCTTGCACCCATAGAGACGTGTTTTTAGGGTAGCCAATTAGGATATTAAGTAAAAAAATCTTATGTTAAAAATAACCTAGCGCTTCAGTTTAAGACAGGATAAGTAAATTGCATGTAGAAAAATCTACTTTTCAAATATTTGTCAATTCACATAATACATAAGAAAATAGCAGGCACTAAAAGTTGCAAGGGAAAAAACTCCATTTCGACATTATCGAGCGGGCTAAAATTTTAAATATAAACTTTACTGAATGTAATAAACTCAGGGCCTTAATCTGGCGAGAGTCAGTATTTATCACAACCGATTTTTTTTACTTAGTATTCTGACCGGTTATCCTAATAGCCAGGCACTTAGTGGAGTGCTTCATTTGATATAGGAGTACTCGGTTGGGTGCAAGGTTACCCTCTTATGTTTAACTGCCACACTCGAGTACATAAAAAAAAACCCGCATCGTCACCTCTACTATTTCATGCACATAAATAATTAGGATGTATTGATCAATAATAAAAATTGAAAATCACTCTGAGTTTTCTATACTATATTTATCTTTGACTATTGAAGTGCGGAAATACGCAATTTTTGTAACATTTACCGACTTGAGCGCACAAGACGTTCAATTGTCACTTTTATGTTAGAATACTGCCAATTAACATGACTGTAGTTAAATTATATTGTGGATTTCCACTGTTAAAACATTAATGTCATTAATTAAAACAGAATAATAAAAAGTAAATACCTGTATTTTTTAACAATAAAGTGTTTAATTACAACATGACTACCACAGATAAAAAATAAGGCTTGCAAAGCGATGCTTTGTGCGCGGAATGAATAAACTTTTACGTGCGCGTTAGCGACGGTCAAACGTGATGGGGACAGCCGTTATTAAATTACACGGCTTGATTCCTCTGCCCTTTGATGTTACAAAAATATAAAATTATGCTTTGGTAAAATACTAACTGTCGCCCGCGACTCTGTCTGCACGGAATTAAAAAAAACTTAATTAGTAGCCTATGTGTTCTTCCAAGCAATGTTTTACATGTATGACAAATTCCGGAACAGATCCGTTGAGCTGTTCAGGAGATATCTTCAAACAAACATCCATCCATCCATCTAAACATTCGCATTTATAATATTAGTAAGATATGTACTAGCAAGTCTTACATGCCTATCCTTAGTTGTTATATGGTATATATAAAATATTAAATAAAACTGTAATTACTTTTTTTGAGGTAGTTCAGGTAGTACCTACTTTCTTTCCTTTTAGCTAATCATATTTCCGTAAATATTTGTGCCAAACTCCTTTTAATTTTGCGGATAATTTAAATGACAACATAAATATAGTAACTTCGTTAAATATTCAATTAGAATAGAATAAGAATATTTAAAATATATATTTACTTACATATTACTTGATAGCGTGTAGTTTAAAAATTATATTTTGTAACCCAACATAAAACTTCCTATGTTTGTAAGTATTACATCAATGATTGAGGAATTATACTCACAAACATAGGCACGTTAAAATGCGATAAGTTATATTACTTAGTAACTCTAGTAGTAAGTAGTACGTCCTCTAGACTGAGGATATAATACGTAGTGGTACTCCTAACTCAAGAGCCTAGGATCACTTAACCGCAGCTTTCAAGACCATGTTGACACAATCCCTATAACGTCCACTCACTAGTACAAACAAAAGAAATTCATATTTATTGTCTATTTAATAAGGTTTAATTTTCCTTGCAAAAATGTTATGTCCAGTACATCAAATATGTGCACCCTATTTAACTACGCTGTGTATAAGTAAGGACATTCTAAGTATCGAAAACAGGTTTATTTCATGTAATACTAATATATATTATATACTGGCTCATTTATTGTGGGTTTCTGAAAACAAAATCCTCGTGAAAACATCTATTATCTCTGTTTTATTAAAAACTAGCTTTTACCCGCGACTCCGTCCGCGCGGAATTAAAAATAGAAAACGGGGTAAAAATTATCCTATGTCCGTTTCCTGGTTCTAAGCTACCTGCCCATCAATTTTCAGTCAAATCGATTCAGCCGTTCTTGAGTTATAAATAGTGTAACTAACACGACTTTCTTTTATATATATAGATAACGATTTATTATGCAGAGATTTTGGTCTTAAAAACCAACGGTTTGTTTGTAAGTTATGTAATAGTTAACTTATAGTTAAAGATAAAAGAACTATCCCAAAATTGATGTTAGATTGTATAAGAGAGAAGAGAGGTATGTCAGGAGACCGCCAAACAGAAATCCCTGATCTCTGCCTACCCCTGTAGATTATGAGCGTTGCTGTTTAAACTAAATATACGCGAAGGATATGATTCAAAATTTAACAACACAAAAGGATAGATCGAATGAAAACTCAACAAAGTCTCAAAGGGACGAACAATGCCATTAAGAATCGAAGAAAAGATTTCGTATTGTCCTGAATCGCTCGTAATTATTAGTGAAACAAAGTTAAGGTATTATCGATACCTTTAAATACATAACTACTGGCCGGAAACGAAACCTTTTATGATCACTGCAACTGTCCGGAACGGTCCATATTGCTTGTGTGCGCGTCTGTGCTGTCCGGAACAGTGCGCCGCGTCACTTCCATGTGTGTGACTGTTCTGTCCGGAACAGTCCGCTGTGCTATTTGTGTGAAACTACCTCACCTCTATTGTGAATAGACGTCTGCGTCTGTATCGGAACGTTGGTACAGTTATAATAAAAAAATAAGTGTACTTAGTATAAGTGTAATTAAGATTTAGTACTAGTAATATTATTTTATTGTATTTGTTAATTAAAAATTATTTATGTAAATTCTTAAGAAATACACAAAAAAAAACATTTTCAAATTATATGTAGAAAATAATTGTTATTTCGTATACTTTAAATGTATTATTTTATTATTTATATTATTTTAAAATTCTCAAAGTCCCGGCTTGAATTCATTACTTACACTGTTTTTATTAATGTCACGGAGACACTTGTGCTATCGCTTGTACGTTGTTTAATCAGGCGTGTCGCAGCTTCATTCAGTACACGAGATGTGTAGCACTGTACACGCAGACCTATTCACTACTCGTGTGTTTGCTATCGTCTGCCATTTATACATACATATTCTGAGCTATAGAATGTAGCGATGATGCAAAATGTGTTTCTAAAACAAATTTTTGCTCCCACAAACGTATAGTTGGTATCTCAAAGCATTCAATTACTGTAAAATTGTTCAACCGAGTTTTTAAAAGAAGTAACAAATCAGAAATCTAAAGTTAGTCTTGGCCGAGAATAAGGCCACCTTTCGAGGTCTCACGCCTTCTCAGCCGAGTTGAATACTTGGGAGCTCGTGCAGATTCCTGTCCACTTTATCTTTCCAGTGATACCTGTCAGGAAAAATGTATTAACATTTTGAAATATTCATTTAAATAGAAAATGTTATGCCTATACTAAATATTGGCTTGACACACCATAACGGTTTATAAAACATCGTCCAATATCGTCGGGTGGCTGACTCTACAAACAGAGAACGAGTATGCAGTAGCGGTCATAGATAGAGCTTTACATATTCAGATAGAACTGCTATGGCACGCTTATTGTCTATATACAAACCAATAAAACAGCTTTGACGAGTCAGCTTTGTCATTGCACCGATTCAGGCTTCAATTAAATAATTTAGGCTACAGGATGTTACAATATATCTGAGATACATATTTGCGAAAAACATTACACCCTGTAATGTTAGATCTATTTACATAAAATTTTGTAACATGTTAAAATGTTACACATTTTTATGTAACATTTTGACATGAAACATTTTAAAAGCTTCAGCTGAAATCTTCATTTAGCAGTGAAATACGGCACGATGAGAGAAGTCATAGAATAATAATCAGAATGCTTCCATTCCGCATCTTGGCTTTGAAACAATGCTTTTGACTCCGCGACACCGCGCCCAATCCAGCTTTTAGAACGTAGGCACAGATTGAACTGCAACCCTGCAACGTAAGCTTCATAATATAAGCTTTTATTAATTTAAAAAGGAATAGAAAGTAATATGCAATGAACATTTTTTTATTTAACAACGTGATAATTGTATCGAATTACATAATATAGTGGTCGCCCATTAGTCAATTAGATTATATTAAATAAAAAAAATATGTTCATGCACTTCTTATCCACATTAATTTTACTGCGTCAAATTTCACCTTTATATATAAAAGAGTATTCCTTAAAAAGGGTACAAAGTTTCGTACTAAAAGTGATTATAGAAGTTTTTATTTCGTTTAAAAACATGATTATTAAATATGTTTAAACTTTAAAATGTGTAAAAGTCCACTAAAATCTTATTCCGGTGTTACATCTAATAAAATAAATCTAATTGCAAAACAACTTTGAAATAATATGGTTAGTTACTACAACAAACATATCTCGTTTAAAAATCAATTAACTTGTCTATAATAAAATTAAAATAAAGTAGGTTATATTAAACCAAGGCAACTAGCCAAAGTCACTGTGACTACTGTTATGACGCACATTTTTAAACTCATATAAAAAGAAAGGACTTTAAAATAAAGATAGAACCACACTGCAATTTAATATTATTGCAACATGATGTATAACTATGGGGGCATACTAAAGTAATTTCATCGCACCGCTCGTATAATAATTATAATTCCTTGAATCTTTACTACTACAGTGTGCTCTCAATTGTCACTTGAATTTCCATTATCACAGCACCTTTTTTACGACATTACTGCCTTCCCTTTCCTTCCCTTAGAGAAAAATAGAGATAGCAATAATTTTGTAGACAATGTCACGTCTGAAATTCAAGGTCATAGAAATCGAAGAAAACGTCTGACTCAGATATATCATTTCAGTCCCTTGATGTATGGCTTCATAAAAGATTTATAAATATTTATATACCTTGAATATCACTGAATATGACAGCAGATAAAATAGTTGGGTGTGTGAAATATTAGAGGACCTTTTATCCAAAAAAGGTTTCACGATTTACACGCTCGAGAATCCGTTGCGATATTTTATTACTTAACTGAAACCAACGGCATGTTTCATAATGTTCAAGTAAGCTGTTGGATAACAAATAAAATAACTGGCATATAACACTTACTGACAAAATATTTTTTACTGTCAAAACACTGTTTAAACAAATAACTTCTTACTCAGGTAGCTCATTGTACATTGTGAAATGGCCCTAAGACTTTCATAAGAAATATAATGAAGCCTGTACATCGGTCACTAGATTTGTTTCTTTATTATAAAGGTACTTATCAAACTTATTAAAACATTAAAAGATTTGTTCTTTAATAAACAGACATATTAACTACAGTATCTCTCTTTATTTAATTAAAGATTTGTATCTTAAAACAGTTATTGAAATAAAATTCCATCTTTCATAAAAATGAGGAAAATTCTCGATAAGAATTTAATTAAAGTAGAAGTTACTTAAACCGTCTGTCGGATTGTCGGCGCCATATTTCATTGCAGTTCAGACAACAATGACAAATGTCCCGACAACCCCTGCAAACCCCTACAACGAGTGAGAAATGAGACGTGAGATTGTAATAATTTTTACTTAACTCTAATTGGGCAAACCGATTCAATTTCATGGCCGCATAAAGCGTAAGTAGTATACATTTTTCGTGGATTATTTTTGTTATCTGAATGTTTGTGGGTTTTTTTATAATAGTGGTTTAATACTTTACCATTCCAAGAATCCATTAAATATTATTTAAATAGTAACAGAAGACAGGCGTGAAGTAAAAGCTATTCCACGATTCGTCTGATGAGTGTGTTATCGGAGTCCTAATTTTAGTTCTCTTTTCCTTCCCACCCTTTTCTTATGAGGAAAGGATGGGAAGAGGATCGGGATTTGATAGAGGTGATGGCTAGGAAGGGGAAATATTCTCTTTTTGTGCATCCCCACATCCGTCGACTAAAGGTAGGCAACGCATCTGCAATTGATGTCTATCGGTCACCTCACTATTTCGGCGAATTCGGCGAGTTCCTATTCAAAGGAATTTGAAGAATAAAAGACTGTTTACTACAAACAAAGTATTGTAATATAGTAAAATTGTTACTGTAATTAGTTTGAAAACAAATCATTTACAAGATACGAGCGAATTTATGCTATAACTAATATTATAAATGCGAATGTTTGGATGGATGTTTGTTTGAAAGTACCTCCGGAACGGCTCTTGATGAAATTTGGCATAGGTGTAAAGCATAGTATGGAAAAATACTTAGGCTACTAATAAAGTTTTTTTAAATGCATGCGGACGGAGTCGCGGGCGACATCTAGTATTTGAATATAAATAAAAATAAATATCGAAACGTAAGAAAGTAAACATCGTTGTAGGCAAATAAAACATTATTAATTTTCAATTATACCGCGCTGCCGAATCTCAAATAGATTTAATGTTTTCGAAGCTCAATTCGTAACTCGAAAGCATTTTATTTACAAACATCTCATTTCTTTAAGTTCTCGAACCATTCCATTTACTTTGCAAATATTTGATGTATATTTTCTCGTACATTCTACGTAAACGTTATAAAATGAATCCATTTTGCAGGTTTGTCAGTTTGTTTTAAAGTATAAGTTTAAACTTACTTCTTTAAATACTCGAATGTACACCTTTATACCTTAAAAACAGAATTTTATTACTAATACAGAATTGAATACAGAAATTATTTATACCTCTACCGAAAAACTTTCTAACATCCATAAATGTTTGAAAATTCATTTAAAAAGTAAGTGTAGAATATCTGACTACTTATTTTTAAGGTAATTGCTATTTTTATTTAAAATTTATTGCAAATAAAACAAAAGATATCACGTTCCGACGTTTCTAATTTGAGCAATTAGTACAAATTCACCGTCATTGTTACACTATTGCAAGGATTCGCTTTCAGTTGTAACTTCGGTGTGCTAATTGAAACTAGATATATCCAACATTTGTAGAAACGTTTACCTTATTTGTAAATATACCTCATCTTCACATTTGGAATACTTAATTCGTCTGTATGATTTTTTTTGTTACTCCGTAACTCCGCCCTTAGTTTTCCGATTTTCATGATTATTTTTTTTTAGGCCTTTCAGATAACCATTAAATAAATTATCAATGTATTATGAATACTCTGTTACCGATTTCATGAGTTTATTACATTCTCGGAATACGCGCAGTAAATTAAGTTCTAACATTAAGCGAAGCAAGAAAAGCGAATCACTTACAATATCAAGTTACGTACGTGCCCTTCAAGCTGTTTGCGCACGAGGTCGGCAGAGGTCGACACTAGTACCTCCACTTATCTTTTGAATAATAACGTATTATGTATTTGTTGTTATTTATTTATACTAGTATATAAAGAGATAATAATCTCGTATATTAATATGTTACATCTCATAAAAATATTCACGTATGCTAACATACTTTCTAAGGATTTTTGTTATAAAAGGTTCAAATTTAATATAGCTAGTATGTAAATAACTCAAATAATTCGAATGGTTTTTAGTGAAGTATTAACATTTTGGCTCGAATTTGAAATGTAATAAGAACTTGAGTAAAATATCGCTGGATTAATTTCCTTCGTTGCTTCAAAGAGAAGTGGGCGAAAGCAACGAGCTTCTATTTATATATGCACATATAACATGTTTATATATAACTTTATATACATTTATCATGAGTAATATATATACAATACAACTTATTTTTCTGGTTATTAACAAATAACCGTGTATAAAATGAGATAACAAATTATAATGAAAACATTAAACTCTTATTTACTGATATCGGTTGCCCTAAAGTTTGAGTTATTTATTGAATATGAAACGGTTATTAATTTATAAGTGGGTCAGAACAACAAAGCGCTGTCCAAGTGACGTGCTTCTGAGTAAACTTATCTCGATTGATGGATCGGAAGGTCGACTGTTGCGTGTTCTGTAACGATAATTAAATTCTAATTACGTCTGGCGTTAAGGCGATATTTTGCCAAATATCTTTATAAATTATTTTGATAATTTCACGGTTCAAATTATTCAAAGTGATAATTATTGTGATTTTTATTTTTGATTGAAGACGTAATTTTTTAATAAATTTTGTTGTGATTGATTTGTGAATTTAATTTTCTTTATTTAAATCGTCTTTACAACTTTCCTTCTCTTTCATTGCGAAAACAATAGAGATGACAACAAATTTTGTGCAGGTTTTTGGACATTTAAAACGGTAAACATTACTTTAAGCAGGCTTATGTCTCGTTTTATGTCCCGTTATAACTTTATCCGGGATGCTAATAAGTTTCTATGTTTTAATGCCAACTAACACTGCGTCCAGTCATTAACTCAAATCCTTAAAGTCCTCAAGAAGTGTTATTAAACTTAGAACGAACTATTATACATCTTAATTGTTGTGTCCATTAAACAAATTGCTTACCTTAATCCTTCCTTACCTCAGTTATAGTTATAGAGATTGGGATTTATATAAAACTAGTTTTTACCCGCGACTCCGTCCGCGCGGAATGAAAAATAAAAAACGGGGTAAAAATTATCCTATGTCCGTTTCCTGGTTCTAAGCTACCTGCCCACCAATTTTCAGTCAAATCGATTCAGCCGTTCTTGAGTTATAAATAGTGTAACTAACACGACTTTCTTTTATATATATAGACTAGCTTTTACCCGCGACTCCGTCCGCGCGGAATAAAAAAAAAAAAAAGAAAACGGGGTAAAAATTATCCTATGTCCTATTCCTGGTTCTAAGCTACCTGCCCACCAATTTTCAGTCAAATCGATTCAGCCGTTCTTGAGTTATAAATGGTGTAACTAACACAACTTTCTTTTATATATATAAGACTAGCTTTTTCCCGCGACTCCGTCCGCGCGAAATAAAAAATAGAAAACGGGGTAAAAATTATCCTATGTCCGTTTCCTGGTTCTAAGCTACCTGCCCACCAATTTTCAGTCAAATTGATTCAGCCGTTCTTGAGTTATAAATAGTGTAACTAACACGACTTTCTTTTATATATATATAGATTACTATAGAAATAAACTTTGATATTAAAAAATGTAATAAAAAGGCTTAAATAATATTTAACACATTCGTTGCCACCGACTTGCCTCAATACATGACATTCAGAAATTCATAGCAGCATTGAACGTTAGGGATACACTAAGTTAAGTGAAGTAGCATAGTTTTTTTATTACTAAAATACAATATAAACCACTCGATAACGCCGAATAAAACACAGTTTAATAATATAAATTTCATGTGTTCATTGTTGAATTGTTATTGAAAATCTCTTTTATCTTCACTGTTATTGTTACGAGAATTGCAACCCATTTCCTTTGATAATATAACTAGAAGGGATTAAATCAAAAGCGTCGGTCGACAAAGTGCGGCGTCGTGCAGTACGACAGTCGGAACCGGATTTATCTACATTTAGTCGGAATTCAGTCTGACAGTATCAAATCTTCTATATATATAAAAGAAAGTCGTGTTAGTTACACTATTTATAACTCAAGAACGGCTGAATCGATTTGACTGAAAATTGGTGGGCAGGTAGCTTAGAACCAGGAAACGGACATAGGATAATTTTTACCCCGTTTTCTATTTTTTATTCCGCGCGGACGGAGTCGCGGGCAAAAGCTAGTACAAAATGTTTTTAATGTTCACTTTTGACTCACTAAAAAGCAATGATGTTAGTAAATATAGCGAAATATTAAATCATCACTTATATATAATTTTGGCCTGAATAAAAAAGATTGATAACTCTAATATAAAATGAAAATCAAGTTTATTTGGATTTCATAGTATATTGGTCCTGAGATACTCGTTACATTATAATAGAGTGCTAATTATACAGTTTTTCTTCATTACATTTTCTTTACAAAATTGTATATTCAATATTCTATTGTAACAAGTTGTAACGTTTTCAATTCAGTCTCAAGCCGGAACTTTCGAGAAACAAACTGGAGACTACGCAGTCTTCAGCACCGGATATTAAAGTTAGAGGTCCGGACGTTTTAGTCAACTGTATACTTTTTTCTTCATTCAAAGGTACTTTCTATGAAAAGTGCTTAAACTATTTGTATCGATTTAAATTAAAAACAAAGTTTACTGTAGTCTTTTGAGATATGAAAAAATCTCTTCAAAATCGGACTAGTCAGGTGCAAGTCAAGCAATGGACATACAGAAAAAAATATTTATTCTGTTACCGTGGGTTTCTGAGATGAAAATCTCCCTTTAAAATATATTTTTATCTCACAGGGATTGACGATATGTTTTCGGGTCGGGTATTATATAAACTATTCTATATAAAACAAAGGAATAAATATATGTAATTACTTAATACTTGCTGTTAACAATTGTACGGCGACTGAAACATAGCTTAACAACTTTGCTTCAAAAAAAAGGGGAAATTAAGTCGTAAAAAATACTTAATAATAAAATACCGAAGTTTACTAGCAATTTGGGCAGACCTAGTATTATAGGTTGGTTTATTTGATTTCTTCCGCTGTCAAGTACAGCCGTGTAAGGCTTTCCGGGTCGGTACGCAGGTGATATTGCGAGGGAAAGAACAGCGGCTTTAAATAAATTGTCCCGTCAGAGGCAGGTCAGATTAGTACCGAATTGTATTACATTACTTTTATGTTGTTACAGCTAATAAGAGTATAAAGATCGATACTCGGAATAAATTGTCGATTTTCAAATATTATTAGTTGATAATTTTAAGTCAAAGTGAAATAGTCGAGTAACAATAATCTTTTAACCAATATATTACACTATTTATTTTATAAATAGTTAATTTATCTTATAATATTATTGGATTGCATTTAAATTTTAAAATTCTATTTAATAACCTGAGTTATTTTCATAAAATTTAATCAGATCGAGCGTAGAGAGCTCTATACTATCTCACAATGTTAAGAGTTTTGACTCTTTCTGATTTAGGCTCTGGCATTTGTTTTTATCGTTAAGTTTTTGTTTTTTATCGTTCGGATTTTATTTTATAGCATTTAAAAAAATAGAAGATTTAACTTTATTACAATTTTATTGTATTCCTAACACCTAACAACACAGATACAATATCCAAATTTAATAAATCTTCATTCACAGTTCATCAAAAGACATAATTTCTAAAATTATCTTACTTCTAACTAATATTACAAATGCGAAAATTTTGATGAATGAATGGATATTTATTTGAAGGTATCTCGGGATCTTGATGAAGTTTGGCACAGATTTTTATTTTTATTATATCCGTGCAGACAGAGTCGCGGGTGACAGTATTTTAAAAATTATGAAAAGGTAGAAATTTTCGCGACATTTCTTAAATCACCGCTTTTTGCTAGTATTTAATTTTAGAAACTCAATGTGCTAATATAAATTACTATTAATGATTTAGAATCCATACTCTCTTCTTAATACATGTATATTTTATCTTAACCTAATCTAAAAAGGAGACCACTTAACAACTAAATGCGTCTGTGAGAGCAAATTAAGTTTGACATCACAATGAACATAAAGACAATTGAAATTTAATCATAAAATGACCATCCAAATGAAATGTGATCAAGTGTCCAGTCATCCCGGTCATGAAACGCATCGGGCATGCAAAATGCGGCGCGCAAATCGATTGCAGTGAGATTGCAGCGGCCAATGCGGCGGCTCATTGAATTATACAATGCATAACGATCTGCTCTAAGTGATGGACTGGGTTAGTGATGTACATCATGTTCATCTGTTATCGATAAGGTATTATCGACCAAGACCGTTATCGTGTCAATATAAATAACGTGGATATGTTTATTTTATTTATTATTTATTCTATTATAACTTTTACAGAAAAAAATTATCTATTAGTTTAGTTTTCTTTTATTTTTATAAATTAAAAAAATGCTAACAGTGGTAGATCCCGCAACAACAATATTTGTTGTGTGCACGAATTGGTCGGGTCGACCGGTGCAATACCACGACCACACAGAAGACAGGCGTGAAGTGGAAGCAATTCCGTGTTTCGTCTGATGAGTGTGGTACCGGAGGCCTAATTTTGGTCCTCTTTCCCTTCCCACCCTTTTATTATTAGGAAAGGATGGGAGTGGGAGGTGGATTTGGCGGAAGAGGGGACGCATAGGAAGGAGAAATATCCTCTTACTGTGCATCCCCTTCTCCGTTGATTAAAGGTAGACAACGCATCTGAATTACGGGATGTCTATGGGCAACGGTCGCCTCGCTATTGCGGCGAATCCGGGTGGCCATTTGCTCGTTTGCCAACTTATGATATAAAAAAAACTATTAGATTAGAGAATTCCTTTGAGTTCTTCAACTTCATAATCGCTGCCTGTATCTTTGCCTTGTATCCTTGGAGTATGTGTGTGAATATTTCTCTTTATATTTAAAATCTTAGATAAATTCATGTTATACGTGGATATATAACGAAATATTAAGCAAAAGCGAAAACCAGACTTCAGTTCCAATAAATGTGTAAAAGCAACAACGAATGAATCAATAATACTTAACATTTAACTGACTCGCTAGTTTAACTACAAATGGAAGATTGTAATTGCAATACAAAGCACATCACTAGACGCGTAGGCGTCAGCAATTTAGCGCTTGTCAAATGTTCAATTCGTATAAACGTGAACACTCGTCTCTCAGATGAGTCGCGAACGTTTTGCGATGTCATTTGTTCACGCACATAATGTTGTCGTTTTAATACATCAACACTTATTTGGTATTTATTAAATATGTACAAATTGAGAAAGTAATTATCTTTAGTGAGTTGATGTGACTTATGATATATATATGCGATAACTTATGCTCACTAATGCAATACCTCAACATATGTTGAAGTGAATAGGTATACACGGTGATTGTCCGGAAACAGTCTTGTCTTAAATTTGAAAGAGAATGAAACGAATTTGGTTCTTTCCTTCTTATCCAAGTTGTCACCTGAGAAGACCAAAGCTCATATACTGTTCGTAAGATACGGGATTCTTACCACGATTAGGCTATTTGAGCTCATGAGTCAACCCGTGAACATGGCGCATACAATTGTGCCGAAGTATCGGGAGCTCAAACAGCCTAATCGTAGTAAGAAACCAGTTTCTTACGAACAGTATGTTAATAAAAACCACGAAAGTCTGAAGTTATAGACCAAAGCTCGTTTACTTCTATGTACAAATTTGCTGTCTTAATCTGGATATAAAAATAGACGTTACTACTAGACTAAGACTACTAGACTAGACTAAGGCTTAAAATTTGTGTCTCTTACATATTGTAGTAGACTAAGATTCTAGTTTCAATTCTAAATAATACCACAAATTGAATAATTTGATTCCAATCAAGATTAATCTCTCGCCGTTCACAACCAAATCTCGGCTTCTAACGTTCATAATTCACAAGAAGATTACTTATACTATGTATAACTTGACGTAACATACATATAGGATTATAATTTGATTGTGTAGATCCGGCTCTTGAATTATGTATCCGGTTGTATTTTGGAATTTGGAATTATGAAGATCATTTATCATAAAAGTATCGATGAATCAATTTGTCTTTTAATTAATATAAATTATATTTAACACTATGTTGTGGTACCTGGTGTTACTAAATAAATGATTATTTTCTTACTTACTCTGCTGGCGCAGCGACCCAAAGTTACCTGTCCTGCGCCGTTCCCTGCCAGTCCATCGATTATAGCTCTCGTAGGTCCAGCTCTACGACGTCTCGCCAGCGGTATCTGTCGCTGTCCCGAGATATGCTGCTTTGGCTGCACGATCTTCCCCCATTCTCATAATGTGACCCAGCTATCGGAGTCTGTGAGATTTGACTTCTCCGGTGATATTCGGCTCACCTAACAGCGTCTCAATTTCTATGTTATAGTGGGCAATCCAGCTGCGCCACCAGAATCATTTCCTCCTCTTTAAGGGTTAGTGTCTAAGATCCGTCTTATTATAGTTTTGTATATCCGGATTCTTCTCTTAACAGTATTAAATTAAATATTATTTGATTAGTGTCACAATGTCACTACTTTGTTATTTATATCGCAAAAAGCATAATTTATATTTATTTTTTTATAAGAAAATATGTATTATGAATTTATTTTTTTATTTGTGTATAAATTAATGGACGAAAACTATTCAAGTTCAGGTATTAGATAAGTTTCAAATGTAAAAACGAAATTCAATATTGAATGTGCAACAATTAATTGTTACCTCACTTTGAATATTCATGTATGTGTGGGTGGTTGTTATCCGACGTGTCCAATGCTGGTCGTGTACGTGCACCCCGACGATTAATTAATTGGCAGCGAGCGTTGGACCGCAGCTGCGACGTACATGCCCGCTCGTAACGTTTTATGGTCGCGGCAGATGTACGCACCACTAACGACCCGTATCTATCGACCATATATTGTGGCACTAGGAAAATAGTCAGAGAAATAATGTGGCTACTATTTTAAGCTTACATTAGTAGTAGTAGAAATTAGTAAACAGAAAATGAAATTGATAACGTTTAAATTTCAATTTCAAAAGAAACCAAATTTACCAAAGTAAGTCTTGATTTAAATTGTTAGGTTAAACATTTTTATTTGTTACAGGTAATTTCCAAGGCGACATAGCAATATCTGACTCTGATTACTACAAGCCAACCAACACTGCCCCGTCTACGTCCAAAATAAATAAGTCTTTACAAGAAGAAGTAGAAAGACTCAAGAAGGAAGTACTGCTTGAAGGATTACAGGTGGAAGAGGAAGGGTTACCAGATATTTTGAGAAAACGAACTAAACAACCAGTTCCTTTAATTCAGGAGAAACCAAAGAAGTATAATGATGCTTCTTTACATACAAAAGTGAGTAGAAATGTTACATGATTTTTTGTTTTAATTTTATATACTAAATATTTAATTACTAGCTGTCACTCGCGACTCTGTCCGCGAGCTTTAAGAAAAAAACGTAGAAAGTAGCCTATGTGTTTTTCTGAACTATGTTCTACATCTGTGTCAAATTTCATCGAGATCTGTTGAACCGTTCTGGACATACTTTCGAATAAACATCCATCCATTCGTCCATCCATCCAAACTTGTTTTCCACGCATTTTTAATATTAGTTAGATTTAATAATTTTCTTTCTTTGTGTACGTCTAGGAGACTAGTTGATTTTTTAGGCGCTCTATATAGTACTTTTTATTAAATTTAGTGAATTGAGATTATAGAATTCCTTAAGCATTAGCGAAATAAGGTATTTTGAACAGCGTCTAGAATATTTTATATTTTCAGGTATTACCAGCTGGGCTAGACAAAGCACTCTTAATAAAGAACGGTAAAATACTTCCTCCCGAAATGTTAGATAATTACACTAGCCATAATTACCAAAATAAATTCAATCCTTCAAATCAATCCGTTGTTGATAACCTCACAGAATCCGAAAGTTTAGAGCAAGACGGAGTTCTAGTAGTTAACATATCAACAGATAATATTTTAAACCTAGAAGACTTTTTTCCTAGCATTCAATTATCAAATTTGTCAAACAAAATGGATGAAGTTACAAATAAAATACAAAGCAATAGTCGAGAAATTACTGGAGATTCGAATAACAATATTAAGATTAAAGATTTACCAGAAAATATAACTATAGCACCCGCACCTACTAATGGTTTTATTCCTTCAAATGAACAAGAGGATGATAATAAAGAGAAAGTAATTGTGAATAAAACTATCAAAGGGTTATATGAAAAAGTGTATGAAGCGAATGATTTGCTAAAACCTACTGAGAGTCTGCAAAGTTTATTAGAAGAAAGTGAAATACGCAGACGTCGAAGAAGACGTCGTCATGGCAACGGAAGACGGTAAAACTGATTTCTTTTTCGATGTTGTTATCATTCTAACCTTATCTTGAATGACATAAAAATTGTAAAAAACCTAATATTTATTTGCAAATAAAATTGATGGTTATTTTCTAATTAATTCAATATTAAGAAATCCCTACGGCAATATTTTCTTTAACTCGTAAAAGATTATAATACGAAACCTTAAGATATTTTTTCTCATTAGAAGGTTCTTGTGAAAGTGTTTTAATTTAAATTTTCTTGGCTTACAAAATACAAGTAAACTAAGGATAATATTTTTATAGACTTAGAAATATACAATCGGGCGAAAGAACAGGTCAAAATACCATTAAAATATCTGAAGAGAATCAGAGCGGATCACATCACACGAGAAAAAAGTTTTTTCGACACCAAAAAAAGTATGACGAAAAGGAAACAAGGTACAAACAAGTGATACCAGAACACGAATTTGAAGAGAAGTTTGAAGTGCATCCACCGCCGAAAGAGAATAAAACTAGAATTGAGACGCAACAATTTAAAGACTGGTTTTTTCGTGACTCCGACGATGACTTAGAGGCAATGGAGAGTCAGTTTTATAATCATACGGAGGTACATTTTACAATTAATTATACACAATTTTATAATATAAATAGAACTCTTTAAATTCATCTTGAACTATTCAATAAATACATATTTGAATAGAAAGAGAAATACTATAATTATGTTATGTAAATAAAGTTTAAATAAAACAACTCTGTATACATAGCATTGTAACATTATTCATTAAAAATATAAAAAAAAAAATCCAATTCAAAGTGTACATTTTACTTCATACAGGAACCAAGACGTCGCCATCGTACAGCCAGGGCTGCAACAAATCGTAAAGAAAGGATCTGGGAGAACGGTGTGATCCCGTACGAAATAGATGGCAACTTCAGCGGTGCCCACAAGTCTCTTTTCAAACAAGCTATGCGGCACTGGGAGAATTTTACCTGCGTTAAATTCGTGGAAAGAGATCCCAGTCTTCATAAGGATTATATTATATTCACTGAGAGACCGTGTGGGTAGGTATCATATAGTTAGCGTCTTTTACACTCTAGATGGTTGGTTATTATACTTGAGTCTATTTATCTTTCTACTGTTCTACAGAAAATTACTCTTTGGACTCATATATCAAGCAAAAGACTGAGAAACTTATTCCTAAAGATATAGTAGCTATAAATAGACCTCTTTCTTATGCGTTCTTCTTGTTTTTTGGAGCAACTTTAACTATGGTAGAATTCATTTTGAAATTTATATACAAAATCTTCATCGTCATCCACAGATGTTGTTCTTTCGTTGGCAAACGTGGCAGTGGTGCACAGGCGATATCTATCGGCAAGAACTGCGACAAGTTTGGCATAGTGGTGCACGAGCTGGGTCACGTGGTGGGCTTCTGGCACGAGCACACGCGTCCTGATAGGGACAACCACGTGCAGATTATCAGGGATAATATTCTTAGCGGTAAATATCGACTTTGTTTTGTCTATGAGACTTTTATTATTATGTTAATTTTCATTAACATATTGGTAACACTTGGGTAGTATTTATAGGCCATAATCGATAGAGCTTAGGTAACAAGTTTCGGACTAGGACATAATCTGTTTAGAAAGATTAAAGTCTCAAATCTTTGATTTGTGTTAATAATAGTGCAGCAGATGCAATTGTCTACGCGTTATTTAGTCCAGTTATTTAGGCAAAGGTCTCGTCACAGAATGAAACAAGAAAGGAAAGATAAAATATGACATGACCTACTAAAAATAAATTAAGAGCTATAAGCCGTCCGTTGATAAAGTCGAATCCTTAATGATAGGGGTCATTACGAAAATTGCGCGGATTCCGACCAAATTCCGCGTAATTTGGGTTCAAATTATTTAAACGACTATCGCGTGCGCAGTCAATTCCCTTCTTAGCTGCTGCAGATCACCGAATCACGCGATTAATCTACAAATTCAATTGCTCACGTTATGTTAATGCTAATTCAAAAATTGCTTTAGATGACATCAATAAAAAGTTAACAGAAATGCACCAAAATAATCACTTTTAGTATGTCTTTAATATTTAGATGTCCTTTTTAAAATCCATTTTTAAATTAACTTATATAACTTGAAGCCTCACTAAGAGAATATCTTAATGTACACTTATCTATATCACATAAACTCTTCTTAATGTAAAGAAACTGTTTAAACGTCCATTAAATACTTCAGTACGGAAGTTAATTGCCAATCTGGTTAATGGTCTAACGAAAAAAACCACATAAGATTTGCAACCTCATATCATTTTGGGAACTACATATAAAACTTTAACTAGTTCAATAGTTTAAAAAAAGATGAAAGCATATTTCTTATCTCGTACATAATAAATTCTTTAAGTAATATAAGTATCAGCTTATCGTGAAATCAGGTGATAGCTTGTGAGATGCGTGGCTCCAGTGTCTCGAGCTTCCACGGCTACTTGACCCCAATCCCCGACAACGCTCGCCGCAACACTTTACAGTGAGCCGAGTTGTTTCACACAATCACGTAATAAAGAACTAAAAATTAAACTATTTCTTTGTAATAAAACATGGTTATATATAATTAACTATATAAAACCGGTGTCGTTGTTCAGCGCAACTAACTCACGCCCATGACCCAGAAGAAAAAATATAAAACGGTCTATTGCGTGATTGTAGCAAAGGTTTAAATTTTTTAGTCCATCTGTATCGATTCTTTCAAGATGCCCGAACCACGAACGTAGCATTTAAAATTTAAACAACAGCAGTTTACGATTCATTACGAGACGGTGTAATAGGAGTCCTTGTAACAGTAACAGTGCTCCACACGGCAGTCGGTCACGTGACACACAATCAGCGGTGCGAGCCCATCCGGAAGTAACGAGCCCTTCCTGTCTATTATACGCTCTTTGGAGTTTGTTTGATTGTATCATACGGTCATTTGATTTGTTTATTATAGCTATAAATATACAAACAAATAAACCTTTCGGATTCGGTATTGACTATAACCTTGTTTAAACTTAAAGTAGGCTTCCAGTCGAATAAAAATATTTTACAATAGTACAAATATGTTAGCAGTGGAACTACACTACATTACAAAACAGAGCTTCTTTCCTTACAATCCTATTTCAATTAATGTTACTTACTAGTGGTCATTCAATAATGAACAATAGATGGCGCTAATAAAATAGGCGCAAGAGTAATGAAATATTGACATTAACTAGAACATTTGTTTATAACAATAGTAATAATAATAATAATAACTGCTTTATTGTAACACTCATATACACAATTATGTGGAAGCCTTGGTTCCTGAACTAGGGCAAAGCCCTGTTTTTCAGGAGCCAATCCCTTCCCCCATTATCATCATCATTAAATTAATTTTACATTTAGTGATAAAAGAAAAGAAAACAATCATTTATGATAGTACATTTAAAACAACATAATATATAAAAAAATATTATTTAGTATTTTAATGTTATAACTGGCCAACGAGAACACCTTCACCTAATCAAATAAAAAAGATATTAAAAAAAGTAACAACGACAGATTTAGGCGCGAAGAAGAGTGCAAGATGTTATACGAATAAGTTAAAAACGAAATTGATTATACTCTCGTAATTAATTGTAAATTACAACGACATAAAGAAGATTGATAACAGATGGTACTAGTTTACATTTAGCCACTACAATGAATAAGATTGACTGAATCCAGGTTGACTTTAAAACGCATACTTTTATTCTCTACTAGCTTTTACCCGCGACTCCGTCCGCGCGGAATAAAAAAATAGAAAACGGGGTAAAAGTTATCCTATGTCCGTTTCCTGGTTCTAAGCTACCTGCCCACCAATTTTCAATCAAATCGATTCAGCCGTTCTTGAGTTATAAATAGTGTAACTAACACGACTTTCTTTTATATATATAGATAGATAGATAAGATTAAAAGGTGCTTGCATCTAATGTTTTCTAATTAATCACGTTTTATCATTCATCGTCTTATTATATCATAGTTCAATAAAGAACTGACTAACTGCAGTTGGGTGGGTGTTCAAGTCCGTTATGAATTGTGTCATTGCCATGTGTTATGCTGCATTACGTTTACTGCAAATTATCCTATTCCGATGCGTGTTAGTAGTTATAAAGTTTTTAATATATATACTACAAAATAGTAACCTGATATAAAACACGATTTTTTATAATACTTACCGTGGTTTTCTGAGGTCACAATCTTAGTATAGAACATATCGTCATCCTTGTCACTATCATTGATAAAACAGAGATAACAATATGTTTCAAACGCAGATTTTGGTCTCAGAAACGTAGGGTTAGTGATAGAGATGTCAAGATTTTTCTCTTTTCATAATTTTTTTACATCTCGTCCTATAACTTCTTGTGTACATTTAAGTTATTCGAATATCAAAATGTTTGTTTTACTCGTTTATATTTAAGTTTCAATAAATCCCACTGATTATTTTTTTAAACAAATCTATAGTACAATTTCTAAGACAGCTGAAAATTATTTCCTATTAAATTTAGAAGCGCTTGAAATATCAAACTGTAGATAAAAGGAATGCCTTACGTGAGGTATAACTAATTAGCAAAATGACAAACATACTGAAATTTGGTACACGCAAACCTCAAACGAGGTCGTTGTTCGTAGTGAGAGACATAAATTACTGGAATGCCAACCGGGCATGTCAATACTCCAGCGATTTGCCGTCCCAGCGTGCATTACACAATGAAATTTCCACTTTAATCTACTTGAACAAAGCTTACAATCCCTTACAAAGGTATAAAAGCAGTTGTCCTACAGTCCACAACTTTAACATAATCACAATAAAGTTTAATCTCGTTGTAAAACGAACGTGTAAACGGTTCCGTGAATTCTCCAACTTAGGCCGGACTGAATTGTTTTAAAGATACCTAATGAGAATTTGTAACTGTTGTATTGTTCTTCATTTATTTCTTCATCTTCATCGTACACTGACCTTAAGCAACTCGACATTTCGTTCACCAAATCGGTCTTTATTTCTTTCGTCACTCCCTTCTTAGAGGCTATAATAATGATTCGCAGGTCAAGAGTATAACTTCAACAAGCTGACATACGAGGAAGTGAACTCATTAGGACAGACGTACGACTACGATTCTATAATGCATTATGCGAGGAACACATTCAGTAAAGGCACGTACTTGGATACTATACTGCCGCTCGAAGTCCACGGCAAGAAGAGACCAGAGATCGGACAGAGAGTGAGACTCAGTGCTAGCGATATAGCGCAAACTAATTTGTTGTACAAATGCGCAAGTGAGTATTTAAAACGATTTTACTGTCTTAAAGTTTATATTATTAGAGACAACTGGTAAATTTTTACGTACAATTTCTAAGGTATTTAATACTAAATGTCTTGATTGAAATATAAACAGAAGAAAAGGGCAGTATTAATGTTATTTATTTATTTTTCGTATTATAAAAAATGTACTTTAATGAGATTATATTCGCATAATACCGAAAGGAAATAGGTCTTCTCGGAATTCAAGTTATGAATGAGTATAATTTCTGTTTGTTTTTGATTTATCAACTATTTAATACTAAGGATAAAGGATAAACATATACAAGCGTTAATAGTCAAAACGATAAGATATATCTACCTCTGATAATTATTACCTTTGTCTATAATTAGAGTGTGGAAAGACGTTCCTGGGCAACTCGGGGTGGTTTAGCTCGCCCGGCTGGGGCGCGGAGGCGGGCCCTGCAAGCCCCGACCGCTGCGAGTGGAGGATCGTTGCCACACACGGCGAAAGGGTCGTGCTCAACATCACTGGTAAGTTACCGTCAAATTGCAAACATAGTCTATTTGAAATACCAATGACATGACTAAACTTCCCTTAAATTGGGAATTTTATATAAACAAATAATAAAGTCCGATTTATGAACAGGCATAAAATACGTGACATAGCGTGCCCGTACTAAATCACCATTAGTTTTCTTGATATCTTGTTGTTGCAAAGTCCTAATAATTAGTCCTAACAGAAGACTGAATTTCTCATATGATGTACCAACAAATAGTTGTGTTGGTAGTAACTGTTGTACTTCCATTGCTCATCAAAATTATATTGACAAATTCACTAGAAAATGTAATTTTAATTATCTCGTAGAGTTTTCATCAGCGGCGAATTAAGTGCCCTGTGTACACGGGTCCTGAAATTTTACCCATTGTAAACAGAGCTTAAAAATTTCTCTGTTAAAAGAGCAGCGTCACTACAGAGTGTTTGCTGAGGGCGACCCAATTCCAAGAGAAACTCGGCGAGTCCTGATTAGGGGTCCACACTAATTTCACAGATGTGTCCTAAAATTGGTACGGTCTTTTATCACGATCTTCCTTTATTAATAATTTGGAAGTTTTATACTAATATGTATAATGTAATTTATTTAGTTATTTTATAGAGCTACAGTTCTAGTGACTATAATTTTTTTTTAATAATTATTACATTGACTTTTGGTATTTATAATGTAAAACTTCGAAAAATTTGGAATAAAACTTTACATATTATATGAGGATCTACATTTTTGATCTTTAAGCATACAATGTAAAATTAAAAACACAAAAATAAATAGTTTAAACGTAACCAATTACTAAAAATTCATATGAAATGTGAGCGGCGTTTATAACGCCTGTGGCCCTTCTCACAGCAATGACATTGTTACATCGTTCAAACAATATATTTGGACAGGGGCCGTTTAAGTGAAATGGTCCGCGATCATCCTTGACAAATGGTTCCGCTGGTTAATATGTACTGTGGGCCCAATTGTTCTCAGACAACGTATTGTTTGATGGACAGTGAAGTATTGTTCCGGTGCCTTAACTGGTCGCACGTAATAAATCGACGGAAGTATTCAAATTTTTATATAAGGTTAATGACCTTAGATATCATCAGTAATATGTCTTCCATTAGAATTTACTGTTGTGATAAAAGTAGAACATTTGTACTTAATTGTAGCTACGGGATGTTGAACTAACCAATATAGTTCTGTGTCAACATTAGATTAGATATACTATAATTAAATTAAACCGTACATATTTGACAATTCCAGAAAGTGTTATATCACGTTGAACAATTTCAATGACGCGATATTTGCAATTCAATTTGTAAAATTAAATTTTGCACATTAATTGTACGAGACCGCACTAACCTTTCAACAATGTTTACACGCGAAATCAATTTGAATTCTGTGACATTTTGCGTTTGATTTTAGTAGAGTAAATAAAATTTATACATATTTATATGTTGAAGCGTTTGTATGTTTTTAATTTTTATTTATTGATATTTTGCTGCACTGTTTATTTACGGCCGGTCCTGGCTTTATACGAGTTAACATTAAATTTTTTATACATTTTTAACAACATGCTAATGGTGAAGATCGAATCAGGGATGACGATTTAAATTAGTGTGGTAGTTTTTGAGTTTATTCATTACAAAAATACAAATCTTCCCTCTTTATTGTAGTTGAGTAATTAAATGTGTTTATAACCTTTAAAGGTTTCGTTTCCTTCATTTTTCACCCAACTGATAACTATTAAATTTATTTATTTGGTTAACAATTCTTATGTAATCATTAAAACCGTGTTAATACTAACCACACAACCAGTTAACAACTGCAGTAACTATTAACAACAAAATAACCGTAACATTAAACGTTGGCCGACTAACTTCAGCCACTAATTTCTATGTTGCACATGCAACATTGACCGCTCTATGTTCGTGCAAATGGCACTTCCGAAGATTTATCTGCCAATAAACTTTTGCTCTACATCCGAAGCAAACGGCCGGGAAGTACATAAATTACTACACCGAAATTCAATGGAATAAATACACGAAGAAAGTATCAACTGTTGGTAATATTTACTACTAGCTGTCGCCCGTGACTCCGTCCGTCTAGAATTAAAAATAAAAAACTGAATAAGATGTATATGTTCTTCCAAACTATGTTCTACATCTGTTCTAAATTTCATCAAGATTCATTGAGTCGTACCGGAGATACCTTCAACCAAACATCCATCCATCTAAACATTCTCATTTATAATTATAATATTACTAAGATAGACTAGTAAGATTGCAATTAAAATTTTTCGATTGCCATTCGTTAGATTCCATTAGCTTGCGATATTAAGATTCAATTTTCAATATATTAAGACACATTTATATCCAATACAAATTATAGAACACGTAAGTATCTTGAATAAGGATTGAAGAAACTTTTCATACCCAAATTTATCCAAAAAATAAGTCAGTTTATAAAATGAATATGTCATTACTTAAAATTAACTTTTTCAAATTTAGTTCGAAATCTATTTAATACTCAAACAAAAGCATGTAATTTCCAAATAATAAATTTAAAAATTAAGCTCAATTACAAAGTTACATGATTTCTAATTTATTTTAATGAATTCCTTTAACATTTAAGTAGAGCATTTCCATTAAATCCACTTGAAACAATAAAGCCAACCGGAGAGCATTGTTAAAGCTCTTGATTAAACATGATAACGAATGACTAATGAATAAAATTTGTTCTAAAAGGTATTTTCCCCTAACCAGTATTTTAATTGCGGAATTATTAAGGTAGTTAAGTCAAGTTAGAAATAGTCTTTGAAATCTTTTTAGAATAGTTCACTAACTTCATGTGATTTATATTCCAAATAGAAAGCAGATAAAATGTTATCAATTCATTATGCAGTAAGCTTTGTAATAAACCAATAAAAAAAATTATAAAACAAATTCATAAGTACTGCTACAAATTGTGCTACGCCATGCCTACGTAACACGTAGAAGTGCTACGCGTTAACGTGACGTAATAAAAGGTTGTTTAAACGTATCTGTCATCCTGCTATGTTTATTATAATGAAATGAATCGCATATATTACGTAATTAATTTAATTTATAGTCTGTATCTGTTGACGAAAACTTAATTAATTGTGACAACACGTCGACTTGCGAAACCGATTCTGTTCACAACATTAAAGCAGACAATTTGCCTGTCTTATTTGAATAACGTTAATAGGATTGTAAATGTAAATTGTAAATTCAAATTTATTGTTTAATATTTTTCGTTGACGCTTATTTTAAATTATTATCATTGAATTTAATTAATTTTCAGTTAACTTCGGTGAACAACTTACAATTAATATGATGGTTAACAAAGGTGGTATATAGTTAATACACTAAGTAAAGTAGAATTAAGACATTTCGGGAAAAACACATCGACTTATTAAGTCTTTGACTTAACATGGGAATTCCTAGTAAGACGTCATTATTTTTACTAACTTCGAATTTCATTGTCTTATTTTTATAACACGTGTTATGGACTATAATCACTAATGATAATGATGCAGGTAAGAACATTTTGTTCGAATTACAAAGTCCATATAATTTGAGATACTGAGTATTTGACGGTTCATTGAAACGGAACGGCATTTTTTTTTCGACTTAATGAATTTCAAGTTATAAAGACTATTTTCAGGTTTCTTAAATCACGAGTATAGCTTTTTTCACATAAACAATTTATATTTAAACATCTATTGATATCGCCATAAATCATTCCAAACATTTAAGTCAAAGAATTCATCAAGTGATTAATGATTCTTGAATCATTGGGCGTGTTCGGAGACTCTAAATAACGACCTGTCACTAGAATTGAACACGTAATTAATTGTTACAATTTAACATTTCACAAAACCGAAGCCAAACAAAAGGATCACAATCTTCAATGACGGTATACTTATTAGAAACCAGTGTTATTTGAGTTTTTTTAACAGAAATAAGTATCAATTGTTGTTACAATTTTTTTTAGATAATTTAAAAGCATTCAAATGACGCTGCAGCGTTAACTGCGATATTTAACATTCTCTAATAGTGGGGTTCTGAGACCAAAATCTCAGTTTAAAAGATGTTAGCTCTGTTTTGTCAAAAATAATGAAAGGGATGACGACATAATACAGAGATTTCCGTCTCAGAAACCACCGGTAAGAGCAATTTTGTTTTATATATCATGTTGTAAAATAAATATACTTACATATTTTAGTATGAAATATTTTGAACTTTAAGTTAAATCATATGATAAAAGATATCTAGGAAGAAAAAACTTTCAACTGAGCTTTGCACCATTAGTTCTGTCCGACAAAGCATTAGTAGAAATCTGGCCACTATAATGAGACCTCTCTGACCTGACCCGTGCTCTTTGTAATGCCTTTAAAGACTGAAATCACTGAGTAAGCGGAAGGATCATTTTACAATTGTACTTTAAATACGACTCCGATAATATTTACCTATCTTTATTCTAAAATTCAAGTCTTATTTTATTCGAAACCTTAATATTTAAAGAAAATAACCTTTATAAAATCTATATATATAAAAGAAAGTCGTGTTAGTTACACTATTTATAACTCAAGAACAGCTGAATCGATTTGACTGAAAATTGGTGGGCAGGTAGCTTAGAACCAGGAAACGGACATAGGGTAATTTTTACCCCGTTTTCTATTTTTATTCCGCGCGGACGGAGTCGCGGGTAAAAGCTAGTAATTTATAAACGCACTCGCAACTAAATAGCATACATAATTGTTACCAAACCAATTCTAAGGAGAAATGTACACTAAGATGTTTTACCATTCTAATTTCTAGCCTAGCGTTCGCTAGAGCTATACGAGAGCTGAAAGCAATAACTTTGTACTCGAATTCGCGATATTAGTGGGCATCGGTTTCCCGTCGGGCGCGGCCAGTGTAATTAGAGCCATTGTGCTGACCGATAGCCTTTGTGATGCGTGTATTTGTTCAGGCGACCGGCGGGGTAGAAGGGTCATTGTATACTTGCGGTCCGAAAGCGTAGTCATAAATATTCGCCGGTGACTGCGCCCGGCCCAGGGCGGCGAGTGCGGTTGTTTAACTTTAACGCTATTAATCAGCGGCCACCCGCCACGATACAAATTTATCGAATTAATTCGTTAAATCTTCTTTTATTTAATTTTATTCTTTTATCCGAACTCAGTCGTTTAGTCCACACTGAGGGCACGCTTCAGGAAACATTAAACAACTTTAAGTGTGGCAGTGTTAAACGAAATTAGTTGACGTGATTACTCAATGCCTCTTAAACTTTTGTTCAAGATCAATTTAATGAACAGAAAATATTCTTTTAGAATTGTAACACACTGCGGAACTTACTACCAAATGAACTAAAGCAGAATAGATTGTAGTTTTGTCATTAAAATATAAATATTCAATAGTTTGTTATATTAATTGTTCTTTGCGTGATGTACTATAGATATATAGATATGTAGAAAGACGTTAATAAAAAAGTGGCACTATCAGTTATCTGATAATGCCCCTAAATTACGTTGAAATAAATGCTAATTGAGATATTGTGCAAGTCTACCCCAAAAATATCAAGTTATACTATTGAGAAGAACATTTAAAAAATTACAATTCGAATACATTTATCTTCTTTTCGCAAATAAATATAAAGATTTTCGAGAGAAGTTTCGAGCACTTTACTATTCATGGGTACAAATTGAAAATAGGTGAAAAATACGTATAAATGTAGTATAGTTAAAATATAAAAATTGCCTAAATATAAGAAATCACTAATAAAATTCTAGAAATCGACATCCACAAGTCTGACGGTTGCCGTTCCGAGTGGGTGGAGGTACGTGACGGGTATCTACCAAACGCACCAGTACTTGGACGGATCTGCGGCGCCGGCAAGGGGCCTATGATGAGATCTACAGGCTCCCGACTCACTGTGGTATACCAGCCGGGACTGAGACCCAAACCCCATAGAGGATTCAGAGCACATTATGAGGGTAAGTGTGAATTTATACGACACTAAATTTAGCACGTCGAGTACTCTTCTACCCGCTAAGCCTTGGAGAGTACATTTTTCTTTTATTCAACAGTTGATTTCATTTATTTAAGAAATGAATATTTCATTTTGATGTATTCCCCTCAATTAGGGTTGGCAACAAGCAGGCGGTTGTCCGTAATAATTAAGCCATAACATTAAAGTTTATAAAACCTTCTACGCCGACCCCACCTTAGTAGGATAAGGCCAGAATACATAGTTTTATAATAACTTAATTGTTTTCCTGTTTAAAATTTCCTTCGAAAAGTGCCTAACACAAAAATATAATTGTCTCAACTTACTTAGTCCCAAATTGGTTCAGTAATTTAATAAATCGACCCTCGAATCAATCAACGAAAACTCGATTATCATGACTTATTCCCCTCGACCTAAAGATTGGGGAAAACGTGATCAAATATTACAAAATATCGTATAAATGAGATTTATCTGTAAGTTCTTCAATATCTTGCAACATTAATGTTTTCATGTCTTCATATATTTGAGTTAATGCCTTCGGAATTTCCTTTCATATGGATATCAAAATTCTATTTGATTTTATTGTGGAAATAAAAAGAATCGTTATTAAAAGCAACATCTTTGGACATTCATTCATCTCTATGCTGCACATTCTTCATAAAACCTTCCGTTAAAAAGACTTTCCTTGTATACAATGGAAACAACAATTTACGTGAATTAGAAGTAATGTGAAGTAGAGTGAAGTGGTCTGATTTTAGTCCTCTTTCCCTTCCCACCCTTTTCTTATAAGGAAAGGAAGGAAAGGGAAGGTAGATTTGAAGAAGGAGGGAACGCATAGGAAGAGGAATCATTATCTCCCAGTGCGTTCCTACTCCGTCGATTAAAATTAGGTAACAGCGGTGGCTTCACCATTTCAAGCGGCCTTAGCAGCCGGCAGCCTTAGAAAATAAAAAAATACATATATTTTGTGTATCGCTATTTCTCTTAAAAGTTTATCTACAATGGATGATAAAATTCAAATTATTTACAGCGGTGTGTGGTGGTGATATAGAAGTAGATAACAATGGTCACTTGGAGTCCCCCAACTATCCTGATGACTATCAACCAAACAAACTTTGTATCTGGAGACTTTCTGTACCACAGGTCAGTATCTAACATAATAAGGTATCTTTTACACAAACAATTAACAGAGCCGCCGACTGTGAGCAAGCATACTGCAAGCTTAGTGTAAAATCACACTACGCTATGAATAAGCGTAGTGGTAGAGTCGCTTTTTTCGCTTTGAAGCAAATGTTAAATTTTAATAAAAAAAAAACACGCGTTACGCGCGCTCGCTTTCTGCGTCTGTAAACATGTTTGTTTAAGTAATTAATGATAATATTAGAAAACAATATCAAAACGTTTCCGATGAATTGTTTACATGCAGTCCGATTCCAACACATCGGTAAGAATGCTATTAGAGAAACAGATCACTTCGTTAAAGCTGCTAAACATCAGAACATGTGTCAAAAAGCATTCATCTTTATCCTAGTCCATTATTGCAAAAATCCAGTTTCATTTTCAAAATATTTAATTCATTAAAGACTTAATTGTATGCCAATCAGTCTGCTATTTGTAGTTTCATCCACTATATTGCTTATTTCTTCTAGTACTGAAAGTGCATCGAACTTTTCCCTTCATGTCACTTTGAAAATAAGATAAAAACAACTCTTTCATGTATTTTGCTGTCCCTCCATATTCTGTAGATTAAACTGACCCTTTACACCTTATAACCTTTACACCTTTTAACCTTTACACCTTTTTACCTTACACCTTTTAACCCATACACCTTTTAAGCTTTACACCTTTTAACCCATACACTTTTTAACCTTTACATCTTTTCTAGTTCACAACATTGTTTTTTTTTAACTCCAATTCTATGTTTACTCATATTCTTAATTTGTTTCTATTTTATTAGGATTATCAAGTGGCGTTGCGTTTCCATTCGTTCGAGGTAGAGAACCACGATACCTGTAACTACGACAAGGTGAAGGTTAGAGATGGGGACTCAATGGATAGTCCCCTCATCGGTATGTTCTGCGGACACAAGATACCGCCTGATATCAGGTAAAATGAAACTGATGTTATTATTCTTTCTTAAACAATATTACCTTTCGCATACCATCCATCTTTAATTGATGCCCAAAAAGGCAATAGATGTCTTCAATGAAAAGGTTATGTCTATCTTTTTCCTTCGATTTTTAACCATACCTTTCTCTCTCTGTCTCTGCTACATTCAGTGTCTTCAAGCTTTCTTCTTAAGTGTAGATTTAGCGTGAGAAAACTGCACTTATTTCTTTGTCAGTGGCAAATTAACTCTCAGTTTGTTAAACTTTAAAAATCTATAACCTGGTGAAACAAATACAGGTCCACCTCTAACAAGTTGCTGGTGATCTTCGAGTCGGATAGCTCTGTGCAGAAGGCAGGCTTCTCAGCGACATTTATGAAGGAATTCGACGAGTGTGCCTCCATCGACCACGGCTGCAGCCACTCCTGTGTTAACACGCTGGGGGGCTACGAGTGTGCCTGTGATATTGGCTACGAACTCCACTCGGATGGCAAGAAGTGTGAGAGTTAGTATACATGCTTCTAAAATCGTTTCTAACAATAAAACCTGAATTTAAAACCAGACCCATTTACTTACATGTTGATCATCTTCCTAGCTTTTCTCAATCACATGGGGTCGGCACACAAGGTTTTATAAACCTTAAAGTTTTGGCTTAAGTTTTAAGGCCGGCCGCCTGACTGTTACCAACTCTACTTTATTTAAATGTTGATACTTCACCTTAACTGATATATCGTAAGTTAAGCGTAGCTTATCATTTGAGAGTCTTAAGCCTTATCTGATGTCATACGACAATGGTAAGGATTTTGTTAACTATTAATATAGGTATTTTTATAAATTAAACTTTTGCCACTTCTTTCCATTAACATTTTTCTAGGTTCCGATGAAGATATGTTTATCTTCGTCATTATTTTTGACCTTCTCTGATATTTGGCATAGGAATTGTAGCATCCATTGATTTCCAGATGCGTGTGGCGGCGTACTGTACGGTCCGAATGGAACTATAACGTCTCCTTCGTTCCCCGACTTGTACCCGCCGTCGAAGAACTGTCTGTGGGAGATAGTGGCACCTTCGCAGCATCGCATCACACTCAATTTTACACACTTTGATCTAGAGGGCACCAACAATATGTATCATCAGGTAAAGTCATGAATGTTTATGTCAAAGAATACGAAAAACCAGTATAGTGTCTTGTGAAGTTACATGTTAGCGTACCTAGAGTAGACATTTCGAAAGAAGAAAATAATGACAAATATAGAGATCCCCAGTGTATAATTCTTTTACTTTCAGTTCTATATAAATAACTATATATGTATAGCGTGAATTTCAATTTTCGGAACACTTTACTGTCTTTATTCTTTTCAAAGTCAATGAGAAGGATGGCAACATTGTCTTATAGGTATTACAACAGTGAAAACCCATTACATAATATAATCTGTATGTATTTATTTCAGGAATGTGAGTACGACAGTGTGACAGTGCACTCGCGTCTCGGGGACGAGGTGCTGCGACGTCACGGCGCCTTCTGCGGCTCCGCGCTGCCGCCACCTGTCACCTCCGACGGCAATGTGCTGCGTGTGCAGGTAAACTGCGTTAACTATTGACTACCTATTCACATTCCAACAAGAGCAAGTGTCAATAAATGCAATGCCCATGTCATGTAATATATATTTGTAATACAGTTGCTCAAAAAGTGGCGTATTACAAGGAAGTAGACCTTTTCTGAACTCATGCGTTCTCGTACGATTGTCAACCCAAACTGTAGAAATTTGTCAAAACTCTTTGCAATGACATGCTTTTCCTACTTGTAATGAAATATACTATACCTAAGTTTAGACCACCAGGTACCATCCATACCATCTGGACGGCTGGCATTCCACAACAGTGCGGTTCTCGCGAAATTTCTTGCCGCGCACGGCCGCGTTGTGGAATGGTCTGTCCTCGGCGGTATTTCCAAACCACTACGACTTAGGGTCCTTCAAGAAGCGAGCGTAACACCATCTCAAAGGCCGGCAACGCATCTGTGATTCTCCTAGTGTTGCGGATGTCCATGGGCGTCGATGATCACTTCGGTGTTCGCGACCCCTTCTCTTAAAAAAAAAATAGTTACCTATAAGTAGAATTTCTTGTATGTCAGTTTACATCAGACACATCGGTGCATCACTCCGGGTTCGCGGCGACGTATTACATGGACGTGGACGAGTGCGCGGAGAACAATGGCGGGTGCCAGCACGAGTGCCGCAACACGCTGGGCGGCTTCGAGTGCGCCTGCCACAGCGGCTTTGCGCTGCATCACAACCGCCGCGACTGCAAGGAGGGCGGCTGCAAGTACGACATCACGCTGCCACACGGAACTATATTCAGGTACCCACACTTTTGTCTACTTTTGAAGTTGAAACAGATTAATTTAATAATGTAGTTATTTCCTGTGCAGAAAAAGGCATATTTCCAACAGTCTAGTGTCAACTATACATATTGTATAAGGAATCAATGTAGTTTCTATTAACTGCAATCATATTGAGGTTAAAGCCATCATCTAGACGTACGAAGAACCTCTACAAAGTTATATCACAGTTACATCAGCATTATGAAAAACTTGTGACTAATATAATTAATGATTATTTCCAGTCCAAATTATCCTGACACGTATCCATCAAGGAAAGACTGTGTTTGGCAGTTCTCCACCACACCTGGTCACCGCATTAAACTCATTTTCAACGTATTCGAACTGGAGTCACATCAGGTATATGTAACATTAATTTCATATAATGTGACTTATCTCATTACACAATAACAACAATCTCTTTATATCGAAAATCGATTCAAGCTTAAAGTCAAAGTCATTCATAATAATATTTTTTACGTGTTAGGAATGTACATACGACCACGTGTCGATATACGACGGAGCGTCAGCTGACGAGAAGACTCTCGGTCGTTTCTGCGGCGCCAAACTGCCGCACCCCGTCGTCGCCTCACAGAACCAGATGTACGTCGTCTTCAAGTCTGACGCCTCCGTACAGAGGAAGGGATTCCTTGCGACATATTCCACTGGTATATAGTTAATTAAAATACAAAAATACGCATTTGATATGAATTAGTGTACGTAACTGATATTTATCAACAATATCAGGAAATATGTCAACAAAAAAATCTAACCAAAAGTACAAATTTGTGCTATTGTTCTTTATGGACACTAAACCGTAATAAGTTTTATTTGTCATCTTACAGAATCTGTTTTATATTTTTTGTTCTTTCTAGCTTGTGGTGGCTATCTGTCAGCTACAGAGACAGTAAAGCATCTCTACTCACATGCACGATACGGACACGACTCTTACGAGTCGCGGGCGAACTGCGACTGGAGTATTGTAGCGCCAATGGGCCATTTCGTGAAGCTAACCTTTTTGACATTCGAGTTGGAGCCAGAAGTCAACTGCGGTTATGACTTTGTACAAGTTTATGGCGGGCTAGAGGGCAGCGCGGGCGACTATGGCAGCTTCTGTGGGACAAAGGTAAAGACGTTCAGCCATAATTCGACAAAAAATATAAAACGCTTGATATATTTATTAGTTTATTGCAAATCACAATAATTATTTTTCGAAATATATGTTTTTCTAAAATAATAATAATATTAACTTCTCATCTTAATTTATTTTATACAGACTCCACCAGAGATAGTGTCCACAACAGAAGCATTACTTGTAAAATTCCGAACAGATGATTCGATAGTTTTCAAAGGCTTTTCGGCATCTTATCAAGCGGTTAAACCTGAATTGTGGAGCGAAGAGGATAGTTCTGAAGGAGGAGAAATTGAAGAAGAAGATGAACGTATGCCTCCTTTGGTAGTGGGCAGGCGCGGCATGCGAGCTCCTTTGCCGAGGTTCGTGAGACGGCCAACGTGACGGTGGCCGATGAAGAGACATCCGAGACATCGGCGGCCGCATCGCAATAGTAATCGATTAAAATCGGAAAACGGCGCAATGTAATCGATTTTCTTGACAAATAATAATGCTGCCGTATTAAACATTTCTAAACCGCCGACTATTCTGACATTGCCAAGTTTTTAAAGGAGAGAAGTGATTGAAAAATAAAAAACCTTCCGATATTATTTACTTCATATAGGTTAATTTATTTCATTCCATAGTTTGTTTTATAAATTTTTAGGAATTAAGTAAAATTCCGGAAGGTTACAAGTGGTCGTATATTTTGAGAATACGTTTTGCATAACAAGGTTTTTGGGATTGGTTTATTTGACTGATTTAAAATGTAAATAAATTATTTTTTAAGGAAACTTAGGTGTAATACTTAATTCTGTTAGCGGTTACCAAAAATACTCAGTCATTTAGATCATAGTGATAACATGATGTTTATTTCGTGCCATACCAAGTACACCTTTATAAACCAAAGAAACTTCTTTCGTTACATTTATGTGCCATAAATCATTTATTTTTTACTTAATCCCGTTAAACATAATAGATTTTATTTAAAAAATAAATTACAATCCTGTGTACTTATTCGAATTGACTAACATTTTCTACTATAATAGTGCATTACCATAATTCACTTTTATATCCTAATTGACTTTATATCGTAAGTGTGTAAGGAGCTATAAAGCTATAGAATATAATTAAAAATGACAATACATAAATAATAACTTTTTAAATGCTAAGTATTGAAACTCATATCACATTATATCTTTTGTAAATAAACACAAAAGATAAGTTTGGCAAGTTTGTAATATTGATTACATGTATTTAAATGGAAAATGAATAAGTACGTATAGGCTAACGTTCATAATTTAATTGCCATATAAAATAATTTTACATTTCAGCTTTTTATTTATGTGATAGGTGATGTAAATCCAATTAATCAATAATAACAATTGTAAAATTAAATTAAAACGACCATGTTATACTTTTAGTAAAGTAAGTTATATTCAGCAATCGTAGTGACGTTCATAAAGATAGAATTGAATTATGAATTGAAATTGGTACCAATTCTAAGATTAGCATTTTGTAAAATGTTTAGATAGTTACGATTATTGTGCCAAAACTTGATACTTACCTAGTTATAGTTTATTTAAGTTAGTGTTTTATAATGTAGAACTTATTTATATGTAGAAAGGTTACATAATATTATTTTTATTAAACCAGAAAAAAATACTTGTCTTTCATTTAAAACTAACTTTATAAAAGACTAGTCTACTAAGATGCCGTGTACATCCTGGTGCCGCCAACAGATGTTTTACTGTGTTCAATCGCTGTTAATAAAAATATTTCATCTAAAACACGGTCAAACAATTACGTATTCACGATTGTTAGGAAACTAAGACCACGTGTTTCATATCATTATTTTTGTTTTCATGGCCCAAACATTTCTGGAAAAAATTAACTCTTATTTTAAAGAAAATGAGACGAACAAAAATATGTTTTTATACATGTCCATGCAGAGGAAACACACTTTTGTTTCGAAATATTTTCTAGCAAAATTCATGTTCACCAATGGTAACATTGATAGTTGTCTATGTCTTTATTGGTGACTGGTAACATTGATAAAAAACTTTCAAACAGTTCAAATTGAAACTGTCAATCTGTCAGTGTCATGATTTTATTAACTATACTTGTGTCACGTCAGAAAGAGTTCATACGTAATGTTATTTATTTATGTGATTTCCTTTTTGTTACAAAGTTTCTGACGAATAGCCACATTTTTTAAATCTAATAGTAATTAATCAATTTCACTATACACAAATGGCTGCGATAGCTTTAAAGATTAAAAATAAGGATGGTCAGCATGTTTTAAAAGATTTGACCTCTGAAAGTACAGTGGGCGAATTGAAAATATTTCTCTCTAGTTTATCGGACGTTGGTATAGAAAGAATTCACGTGTTATTTGGTTATCCACCAAAACCTCTCGACATTAGCAATGACAACAAAAAGTTAAATGAAATTGGTTTGAAGACAGGTGAAACTTTAATTTTGGAAGAAAAGCAAGTTCAAGAAAATGTGCAAAAAAATGAACCAGAGAAGCCTCTAGAAAACGGTGTAGCATCTCATGAGACTATAGGGTCATGTCGACCAGGTATTCTAATGAAAAAAGTAGTCCCTCCAGATAACTCTTGTTTATTTACTAGCATAGGTAAGTTATTAAAAATATACGTTTTACCGAAGACTGTACAAAACCTTTTGGTAAATAAAAATCAACCTAACCTAACCTACAGATGTTGGCAAAGGAATACAATATTGTCTGTGCAATCAACCTAACCGCACTAGGTCAATGTGGCCACCCCTGACATGATTTCCTCAATGCCTCTCAGTTGGAAAGTATATAAGCTGACAATGATACAGAATCCTAAATTTTTACACAACCAAGTGTGTTACATAAGCATATAATGCAATTTACTTAACATTGATTCTTTAAAAAGAAATTATCAAATACGTTTGTATTTATTACATTGAAATGGATTTACAGGTTTTGTACTAAATGGTAATGTGGATACTAGTGTCCACACTTTAATGCGACAGATTATAGCAATGGAAGTGGCGAGTGATCGTGAGACTTACAATGAAGGAGTGCTCGGTCAGCCCAATGCAGATTATTGTGCCTGGATTCAGCAGCCGAGCTCCTGGGGTGGTGCTATTGAGGTATACATTATTTAATTTTTTTATTGATGCTTTTAGTAATATCAACCCATTTGCAAGTTAATATTAGTATCATAAAATCCTTTTGGCGTCAAATCAAAAGGTCAACAAGTCTAAATGATTTAACAAAACTAGTAATAATAATTTTATTAGAAGAATGAATATCTTTGCTTTAGTGTTATATAACTGCTTGTTATTTAAGATAAGTTATGTAATTGAATGAAACAAGTTTTGAATATTTTGAAATAGGTTGAGCAAATTATTATGTCTCCATTATACAGCCAAACCTAGATAATGAAGAGTCCTAGGGAGTGCAACATTTTTTGCTTATAGAGCCGTCTTTTCCGAGTTTCTTGCTTATGTAGGTTGTTCATCGGTTCATCACAATGACTCTCATTTCTTTTCAGAGGTTTCTTACTTACTCAATTCTCACTTATCCAGGTTTGACGATATTAAGAAAATTTACTAATTTGCAATATAATTTAATTTATTGAAATTAAGTTAAATTGCAATGAAACTAAGTATAAGATGACAATATTTGATCTTGGTTTAGAATAATTATAGACGTAAATGATAATTTATTTAATATTTTAGGTGGCTATATTATCTCGTTTCTATGGAATTGAAATGGCGGTTGTGGATACATTAAATGCAATAATTAATAGATTTGGTGAAGATAAGAATTATGGACAGAGAGTGTTTCTGTTGTTTGATGGAGTACACTATGACCCTCTTTACTTGGAACAATCTGATGTAAGTATAATTTTGAAAGTATTAGCTTTTGAAAAACACCTATTAAATTAAGGGAATTAGTAAAATGCTGTAAGAATGCGGTAAAAATCAGATGCTTTATTTACCAACTGTAATTTCATCAGGTGGAATTGTGTTCAAGGGCTAGCTTACTCAATAATGAAAATAAACTGAAAACAGTAAACAGTTTTTTTTAATCATACGGTGGTAAACGAGAGAGTGGCCAACTGAATTAGCCGAAATAGCGAAGCGATCGCTACCCATAAATAGATACAGGAGTGAACTGACAGAAAGAGAATATTAATCCTTCCTATGCATTCCCGCCTTCGTCAAATCCATTTCACTTCCCTTTATTTCCTTTAAAAAAACGAGTGGGAAGGGAAAGAGGACTAAAATTAATCCTCCATCACCACACTCATCAGATGAAACTCGGAATTTCTTCCATTTCACGTCTGTCTTCTTTGTGGTCGTGATATTTCACCGGACGGGCCGGTCAATTCCTGCAACTCATGTTGTTACTGGCATCTAGCAACTATGTAATGCTTCATATCTTTGTAATATTATTTCAGGGAGGTGTCCAAACAATATTCCCTTCTGAGGACATGGAAATATATAGAGAGGCGGAACAATTAGCTCATGAGGCTAAATCCTCGCGTCAGTTCACTGACCTCAACAAATTCACGCTAAAATGCCTTGTCTGCAATAAATTCCTCACGGGACAAGTTGAGGCTCAACGTCACGCGAAAGAAACTAAACACACAAACTTTGGAGAATTCTAGCACCGTCTGTATTCTCATAATGTAGATTAATGATTCATTTTATTGCTGGCAACACTAAATATCTATGGTCAAATGTCACAAATAAATTTGACAGTTAAAAATGGATTTGTTAATTACTCGTCTTAAAGTGACTTTTTATAGCTTGGAAATATGCAGAGCTGGGCATTAACTCGTTAATCCGTTAATCGTTAATTAACGAAGTTAACATTTTGCTTAACGGATTAACTTTTAAGTTAACTTCAAAAAGTGTTAACGCTTTTGTTAACTTCCGTTAAACTCAACTTCCGTTAATAAAAGTCCGTTAATCGTTAAATTAGAAACTTGAGACGTGCTGTCATTTTGTTTAAATTACCCGCCACGCTACGCTCGTAAGTTCAACTATGTTGGGCGACTGTCGGCAACTCGAATGGTGAACGAACGAGTTGATAATTGATATATGTGAAGTTCGCGTGCAAGTGTGATGCATCAGAGCGTCCGGGAAAGACGTGACCAACAGGACCAAAACAAAAGAAGGTTCAAAATAGTAAATTTCATAACGAGTATATAAAAGCACGAGTATGTAATAGCCCACATTCCGAACGCTCTTCGTCCCTGCAATACGTCACTTTTTGAGCAACTGTATTAAAAACACTTTTTTACTCGTGTTTTTTCTTTACTTTTCCAAACTCGTGCGTTTGGAAAAGTAAAACCAACCACGAAGATTTTACAAAAAAAAATCATTGAAGTTTTTATGATTCATGCAAATATTTCTAAAAAGAAGCTCCTAATTTGTTACAATATCAGATTTAATGATTTGATTCTATGAATTAGGTTGGTTTCATTTTATTTCATCTCATTAAATTTCATTTTCATTTCATATCAATAAAAATAATCTATTGAAGACTTGGCTGTTTGGGCATAGTTCCCTTTGCCTACCCAGAATGGGTGAAGAAAACAAAAAAATCTCTGTTTATATTCTATTGCGGTTGGCGCTATTTTCCAAACATTTTAGTTAGTTGAGTTTATTGTGTTTTTATTATTATATTAAATTGCTTCATTTTTTCGAAACTGTATTAAAATAGTTGTTTAGTACATGGGCGGAACTGTCATCACAACTTGTGCCAACTGTCAACCCTCACCTTCGGCTGCACCAGTGGTCGGGTAGACATTTGTCGGAACACTTTGCAATGACAGGCTTTCCGCACTCGTAATGAAATATAATATAAAGCATTCATACTTGTCTCTAATACTAATGTTTTATAGAATTAAGATTAATATTATATTAATAAAAAATAATTTTTATAATTAAAATAATCAAATTAATATTTTAAACAAGTGTCGCCGCAATAAGTGTGAATTTAGTATGTATAATTTTGGTATGGTTAACTGTTAACGATTAACTTTAACTTGCGTTAAATTTTCGAGAATTTAACGCTTTAACGATTAACGAAGTTAAATTTTTAATTAACGAATTAACGATTAACGAAGTTAACTTTTCGATTAACTGTGCCCACCTGTGGAAATATGAATTATATTTAACACAATCTCGAAATTATTGTACATTTGAAATGAACTAAACGTTAATTTTTTTTTTGACAAAATATTTTTTTTTGTCTTATAATCTAATCTAGCCTGGTGGAAGTGGCACTGTTATTGCGGTTAATTTTATCAGAATTTTTTTTAGGCATAGAAATACATGCTATATTGGCTATTTAAGTTTCTCTTTTCAGGTTAGAAAAATTTGTCGCACTATGTGCAACTACGTAATCATTCTGGGTTATAATGTTTTAACGTTTTAAATATCAAGAATTTTTTTTTGTCAATTTTAAAGTTAAAGTTTTATTTTGAATATTTAATTATGGCATTACTTGTTTTTTTCCGTCCTACGTTTTTTTATCTCGAGTATTTTTTTTAATATCTGAATATTAGAAAACTCCAAAAATATTTGAACATATACACTAGGGTGGCCCAAAAAAATAAAATTTTTGTTTTTTTCGATTCTCGTGTGAAAATATGTGAGTTTACTATGTTTTAAGAACCTCCACCAAAGGACAGGTTAAAAAAAAATTCTTAAAAGGTCGCTCAGAATTTTTGAAAAATTCCAAAATTGCCGAAAATCAGACTTTTTTTGTTCTAATTTTTTTTCTCTCGTCATGTCATCTTTTTAAGTGTAAAATAATATAAAGATTCTGAAAATTTGACGTCAAAATTTTATTTTCTAAAGGTCGCTCCGAATTTTTATAAATTTCCAAGGTAAATACTTTATATCTTTTTAAAAGAGAAATTTATAAAAATTCGGAGCGACCTTTAGAAAATAAAATTTTGACGTCAAATTTTCAGAATCTTTATATTATTTTACACTTAAAAAGATGACATGACGAGAGAAAAAAATTAAAACAAAAAAACATCTGATTTTCGACAATTTTGGAATTTTTCAAAAATTCTGAGCGACCTTTTAAGATTTTTTTTTTAACCTGTCCTTTGGTGGAGGTTCTTAAAACATAGTAAACTCACATATTTTCACACGAGAATCGAAAAAAACAAAAAAAATATTTTTTTGGGCCACCCTAATATACACAATATTCTGAAATCATAGAGGCATAAAGCGCATAATAAATTTAATAGATAATTTTAAAACTGGACATAATTTTATCTTTGCTAGGTCATATTAAGATAGGATGTGAAAATTAACACTTTCAATGCCACCAATGGCACTGAATGTGTTAAATTAATGTATGGATGGAAGAATTATTTTAATATTAGAGTATATAGATTATAGTAGCTTTTTCATGCATCAACCACTGCCATTAATAATAAAAAATCATAATAAGACTAACATCACAAACATGTTGCCTTGAAAATAATTGTTGATGAATTCTATTAAAATGTTCTTTTTTATGGGATAATGTTTTGACAATATGTGGTGTTACCACCATTTGTCTGAGACCAGAATAAAAATGTAA
The DNA here is from genome assembly GCF_912999745.1 of Papilio machaon. Taxonomy (NCBI): domain Eukaryota; kingdom Metazoa; phylum Arthropoda; class Insecta; order Lepidoptera; family Papilionidae; genus Papilio; species Papilio machaon. The sequence goes on along the minus strand of NC_059993.1, from coordinate 1,365,536 downwards.
CGAGTTATTTATAGAGAACAGATTTTTACGAGAATAAATATTTCACGATCCAAATTGATTTTTAATTTAAAACCGTAAATTCATATCAGATTTAAACTTTTTTTATAATTGAACTAATAAATGAAAGTATGGATGGATGTTAGTTGTGGATGAATGGATGGATCTATATGAAAAACATGTCACTCAACCGCCAAGAACCAATGTTTTCGAATTACAAGACATTCTTACGGTGAAGGGAAACTTGATACAACCAGCACATATTTGGGAAGAAATTCAAAGATATTTGTGAAGTCAAACCTGCACTAGTCCACGATTAACTATATAGCCTCATCCCTAACCGGGTAGGCTACAAGCCCTTCGGTCTAGCTCTAGATATATACGACACATGTCACTCTGGAATAAAGTCTAGAGAAGCAAACTCCATATAACAGCTAATGGGGTTGAATTAAAAGGTTAAATAAAAAAAGAACACTAAATTTATTCGATTTATTTTTAACACAAAAATGTACAATGTCAATAAATATAGCTAGTCACATCGGCTTTCTATCACTTGTCCTTTAATTTCTTTACTCACTTTATACAAGTTGTTTTACAACTTTACCTTATCTTTACCTCACGCTAACACTTGTTTAGGGATGGTCGATGTTCATTCGATAAAACATCGATAAAGAATAGCGATTTATCTTCATTTACTTTTGAGAAATCGATATTCTATTTTAAATTTAAAACAATTATCTAAAATCAATCAAATACAATTTAAGGTGACTCGTAATTTTGAAAATAATCTGTATAAAACAGTAATTTTAAAGCGCCAAGAATGTATTGACAATAATTTATGTATGTGTTTCACGGAAAGATTATAACCTATCTAATCGATGTTAGATTAACATGAACCATCCCTTTTCTGATAACAGTTGTGCAGTTTCCTGGGCCATCCATAGACTATAGTATCGATATTTTCCATAGACAAATTTACTACACAATTATTGCAACACTGTAACATCGTATACAATGCGCTTTTTTCTAACAGATAATAAATATCAATTATATTCTCACACAACCTTCAGTGTCCCCGAAATTGTATTTAACCGTGTGCTCTCCGGTTACCATGCCTTGGTGATATGAAATGTTTATTTAGCGTTATACGATTTATAACATAAAAAAACAATTATATTTATATTTTTTTAATAAATATCGTTGCCAAATCAATATCTGTTATTTGCAAAAAGTTATGCATTTTTATTTTACAACTAATAAGGAATACGTAACAAAATGAATAAAGATATATACAAGGTTACTTCCAATCAAAAAAATTGATAAAACAGAACTGTAATTTTTTTTATTGGTCGAGTAATTTTGAGGTTATAAAATAAAAAGTATATTTTCTCTACATTAATGTAATTGGCCAGTAAAAACTACCTAAAAATTGAACAGTAAACTAAAGGTTAACACGCAATCGTTCAATCGAGTTTAGTAACGCGCGTTAATATTTATGAAGTAATTAAGATCAAAAATAAAAAAGCCTAAAAATTCAATAAATATTTGACAGCAACACTTATTATCCTGTTTTATCACTTCACTTATGGGGTTTTTATTCAAAATATACAAAACAAGATTGTAGCTTTAACTAATTTATACTAATTCAATGTAAATTGTGTTAGAAAAATCAATGAAACAAGCGTATACTATGGATGCGCCCAAATTATTTCTAATACGCTTTTCATACGTAACCAAAGAACGCGATTTATCCAAACAATGGTTTTAAACAAAGCCCGGTACAGTTAAAGGTTTGCGTTAACTGTGATACTGTACAGTTAGATGGACAGTTAAAAGTTTGCCTACACACTCAGTTTTTAACTATTCGATTAAAATTGAACGTCTGTAGCGGGCTTAAGGGTCGACATTTTGTAAATAAAAAACCCATCATGATATAGAAATTTCTGTAGAAATTGTGAAAAAAAAAAACTTAAATTGTTTATTAAATACCCGATATTGTAAGCTATAGTGTGAAAAAGATTTCCACAGATATTTTTACAAACAACGCAAGAAACAAAACTTTTTAGGTAAGGCCAGAGATTTGTTTAAAATGTTTTGGTTTTGATTTGTAATAATGTATTTGATGTGTTTATTATTAAAGATATCGCGTTATCGTGGATTTCTGAGACCCAAAACCTCCATTTAAAACATATTGTTATCTCTGTTATGTCATAAAGATGTTTTATATAGAGTTTTTGGTCTCAGAAACCTACGGTAAGTTGTTCACGTAAGACAACGCATTAGTAAAAACTAGACAAGCGGTTTGATAAAAATATATCAATCATTTTCTACCTACATAAATACAAGCTTAAAATAATCTCGATTATAAAAACAATGACATTTCTCCAAAGGAGTTTACATTATTTATAGAGTGTCGAATACAAAATATTGCTTATATTTGGCAATATTTTTAACAATATTGTCTATAATAGGCAATATTTTTAACAATATTGTCTAAAATAGGCAATATTTTTAACAATGTTGTCTAAAATAGGCAATATTTTTAACAACATTGTCAAAATTAGGCAATATTTTTAACAACATTGTCTAAAATAGGCAATATTTTTAACAGCATTGTCTAAAATAGGCAATAGTTTTAACAACATTGTCTAAAATAGGCAATATTTTTAAAAACATTATCTAAAATAGGCAATATTTTTAACAATATTGTCTAAAATAGGCAATATTTTTAACAATATTGTCTAAAATAGGCAATATTTTTAACAATATTGTCTAAAATAGGCAATATTTTTAATAATATTGTCTAAAATAGGCAATATTAATATGATATATAATATTAGACACTCATTTTATAAGAAAAATAGGAGCAACTTTTCATATATATTTTTTAAATTATGGACATTTTCAAATATATTAAAAATTGTTATCTTATATAATTTATCTACGAATATTTTAATAATAATATTTCTTGTGCGTGAAAAGTTGCAACTATTCTAAACTGGAAAACGAATAAATAAAACTTTCACGACTTTATTGTCTTTATGGGGTAGGAAGAAAGCAAATGTCAAATCAAATTATTCCAGATTTTTTTAAGAAAAAAAAATTAATGAATTTATCATTTTTTTTCTTATAACATGAAAAATTAAAGATTTACTATAAAAGTAGTAAGAAAAAAATAATAACTATATAAAATATAAATTGATTCACGATCAATTGAAATATCAATAAAATTATCAACAAACGCACATTATTTAAAATTAAAAAGAAAAGTAAAAAGTCCCAAAATTATATTCGGGAATATGAGTGGTTCGAGTTTTTTTTTTTAGATATATAGGAAAAGAAATATTAATGCAACGAATTTAAATTCTATATGGCAGTAATAAAAAAAAATAAATGCTACCTAAGCGAAATACGTTAAGGTTACTATCGACGGCTTCGATATACAAAAATACGTTTTTCAGAACTAATTTCTTTGTAAATTTTGATTAAACCTATCTATGAATATCATAGAAATGTAAAAGACCCATTTTATTAGTAAAAAAACCCTCTAAAAAATTTAATTGAAATGAAAATTTTCTAATAATAACATTCAGAAAAAAAATATAGACAAATAAAAAAAATTGTTCTAAAACCAAAGGTGGAAAAAAAATATCGCACCAAAAAAAAAACATTTTTTTTAATATAAAATTTATATAAATGTATTCGAGGAGTATTTATTAATTTCCATACGAAATAGGTCTTTTACATCGCGATATTTTAATATGGTATAAATATTTAAAACCAAAATAAGAGAAAACAATATTGTAGGTTTTAAACGAGATTTAGACTATTATAAAGCGTTTTTTTTTTATATTAGGCTGCTCTTTAGTCTATTTTTAAATGAATAAAGCAGATTGTTTTAAGAAAAACATAATCTATGGTAGCAAAAAGGCCCTCAAATCTATTAATGATAAATTTCTGACGTCTCTCAAATTATTAATAATTTAAACATTTTTATTAATTAAAAATGTGTATTAACTGAATTTCACTATTTTTATTTTCATATTTTTTTAGATGTCAATTTTATTGTATCTTATCTCTAGAGACATAGGTCTTTAAGGTCTGTTGATTTTAGACTTAGGTCCAAAGGTCTGTAGACTTTAGACCTAGGTCAAAAGATTTGTACACTTTAGACGTAGGTCCAAAGGTCTGTAGAATTTAAACCTAGGTGTAAGGGTCTATAGACTTTTGACCTAGGTCCAAAGGTCTGTAGGTCCAAAGGTTTCTAGACTTTAGACCTAGGTTCAAAGGTCTGTAGGTCCAAAGGTCTCTAAACTTTAGACCTAGGTTCAAAGTTCTGTAGACTTTAGTCCTAGGTCTAAAGGACTGTATAGTCTAGTCTGGACTGGTCCGAAGATGTTTATTGTGGCTTAGCGAAGGAGAACCTGGGCAATGAGATACCGAACTTGGTCTCTAATCCAGTGAGCACTGGCGTGGCGACCTGGTAGCCACCGATGTGGTCAGCTTTCTTCTTTGTCTCCTCTATAGGTGTTGCCACATGCAACTCTGAGCCGGTCGGACGTCTGCAAATACATTTTAGATGTTAATATTTTCTTTAATAGTTACTCGAGTGTCCCTTTCAGACCTTACCTAACGCCCCACGCGCCCTTCCACATACTTATCGTCTTTGCTATACATTTTATACCAAATTCCATATTAAAAGTCATCACATTATTAAACCCGTCTTTCATTTCAATATAAAGTCTAGCTCAATACGGTCTTTGACATTATTACTACCGAAAATTTATGTCAAGTTCTTAAGATAAATTATTCAAGATGAAAACTTTAGTGGCTTAATGCAATTAACGCACTCTATTACGTAAAACAACGCATAGATAATGTTCAGTATTACTGTACCGCCATTTCAGACTCATTCTATTAACTCGTCTTAAATGTTCGCGTCAACCTACCGCACTTACTTTTGTAATCTTTTTCTAATATAAACCTTTTACTCATCGCAAATACAGTCCACGCTTAACATATGGTCCTTCAACCGGTAAAAAAAAGATAAAATTCAGTGAAAGACGGACAAAGCAGACATCGGGACGATATTTGTGAGTCTATTTCATATTATTTTCCTCGAATCTTCCTTTGGCCCTTTATACAAGACAAATACTCATTTTTATATATTTTTTTTCTCAATTATACCTATTTTTCACATAACCGGCGCACACGCAGTATTATAAGTGCAGGGAACTTTTGAACCTTTCAAGTATTTCAGTATACCGAGCACAACTTATTTTTTTACATATTTTTTTTTCTCTTATTAAAATGAGTGATGCACGAAGCAATTTAATTAAGGCTTTTATTCATCGAGTCTATGCTTAACAGATACATTCCCTTTGTATAGTAGGTTAGTATGAAATGGTAGTGTTGTACTTACGAGCCACCGAAGTCAACGTAGAAGAGACGCTGAAGTATCTCATAAGTGACTAAAGTCACTCCGAATTGTGGCGAAGAGCGGAATACACGAGCTGAAATACATCATTATTTGATACATTTTGTAAAATATTTATTTTATTTTACAACTAGCTTGTTGCCCGTGACTCTGTCCGTGCGACATAAAAAAAGACCTAACAAGTCTATGTGTTCTTCCGGACTATGATCTATGCCAAATTTCAAACAAATATCATCCATCCGTTCACATCTTATATCTATATATATAAAAGAAAGTCGTGTTAGTTACACTATTTATAACTCAAGAACGGCTGAATCGATTTGACTGAAAATTGGTGGGCAGGTAGCTTAGAACCAGGAAACGGACATAGGATAATTTTTACCCCGTTTTCTATTTTTTATTCCGCGCGGACGGAGTCGCGGGTAAACGCTATTTTATAATATTTAGTAAAATAAATCCTTTCTGTTAAATTTGATCCATGAGTTCCGGAAATAACACAGAAAAATTGCGTTCTTCCGGATATATAGACAGTATAAAATAAAAAAAATAGTTTTCACCAACTCAAATGCGTTACATTTGCGAAATATGTTTTTTTTTTGATGTTATAAATTACATTTAGTTAATTTTTTTTTTTTTAGTCATTTAGTTTATTTTAGTTTTCGTTTGGTATTAAATATGAAGATATGAGATACTGACCTATTGCTCCTTTCCAGAAAGCTCTAGCGCCTTCCTCAGCATATATCTTACGAGTAGCATCAATAACTCCGTTGTAAGTAGTTTGTCCTGATCTCGCTACCACCTGTAAACAATAACATATTATAAATGTATAGATGGATGGATGTTTATTTTAAAGTATCTCCAAAACAGCTCAACGGATCTTGATGAAATTTGGTACACATGTAGAACATAATTTGAAAGAACACTACGCTACTTGTTAGGTTTATTTAATGCCTCGCAAACAAATTCGCTGGCGACAGCTAGTCTTACTAAATATTATAAAAGCAAATGTTTGGATGGATGGATGTTTGAAGGTATCTCTAGAACGGCTCAATCTTGATAAAATTTGGCACAGATGCAGAACATAATTTGGAAGAACACTACTTATAAGGTTTTTTTTAATGCCGCGCGAACAAAGTCGCGGGCGAGTAATTTTAAAAGGAACAAAAGGATTGACGGATTTTTTTCTTCTGAAAAATATGACATTTTTTTCCCATTTTGACATTTTTTGTCAAACAACCCGCACTAGGTCAGCGGGGTTGATTATGGCTTAGTCATCTCTAACTTGGGGTAGATTCCGAGACCCTCAGTACGAATGTATACTGAGCTGGTGATGAATGACATTTTTTTAACCTCGATAGTTCTGATTTTTTTTTTTATATTACAAGATGGTAAACGAGCAAGCGGGCATATGAATTCGCCGAAATGGCGAAGCGACCAATGCCTATAGACATTCGCAATAACAGATGCGTTGGTGATGGAGTGGGTTCAATGTAAGACAACACTCACGTTAATATTGTAATTTAAAGGTAAAAACATTTTTCTTTAATATTTCGTAATAATAATATACATATCAGTAATATAGTACAATCTGGATAAGCGAGAACCTCTGTAAGCGAGAAACTCGAGTTAGAGAAAAACTTTTATAGCGAGAAAAATATCATGATTCCTTCCACTCTTGAATTTTAAGATTATAGTTGTCTAATATGAGCTAATGACGTCACTAACCTGCAGCCTGGTCTTGATGACGTCAGCAGGTGTGACAAGGGAGGCGGCGGGTATGCCAGCAATGGCGCCCGCCGCCAGCAGCGTCAGCGGGTGGTTGTATCCGTTCTCGTCAGCGAACTTCGCCTGCAAACCATAGACAAGCAATTGTATACCATAGATTAAATTCCGATAAACCATAGACAAACAGATGGAAATAAATTCCAAATTTCCTTAATGTACATGGTGTACTTAATTTATGTTAAAATATATTAACAAATATAACCCAATTGTTGCTTTATATTTGATGTGAAACATCTACAGGATCTCTTGTAAACCAAATCGTTGGCGTGACGACGCTTGCCGTGGCGACGGGTCGCCACGCTATACTGAGGTATACATTATTATTATTATCATTATTTTATCCTTATTTTATCATTATTTTTTATCATTTTTATCATTATTTTATCATTATTGTATCATTTTTATCATTATTATTTATTTAATTATAATATTTAATATTTTATGCATATTAAGTAATATTGAGACATCAGATGTGAAACATCGTGTGTGTACAAGTGTACACACACGATGTTTCACATCTGCCAGGCGTCCCATGACGGATCACAAGTTTTTTTTTAATTTTAAGACAAAATAAAGTTAAATATTTTAATAACACCCTTTATTTAGAAATAAATTCAGATTTAGATAAAACATACCTTAACATGAGCGTAGGCGGGGAAGTAGATAGCACTGAAGGGCACATCTCTTAGCAGACAGGCCTTTGCACCTTTGTAGAGACCGAAAAGACCTAGATCCTTGACTACAGACCAGGCTCGTACTTTACCACCTCCAGCGATCTCACCCGCCACTTGCAGACGGATCTTCACGATCTCCAATGGATTCGTGAACACAACTTGGGATCCACCAGCCTGGGGATTAAATTCACATATAATTAACACATTCAGTGCATATGTAAGTAAAATCCTAGTGGCATTGAAGGTGTTAAATATAAATTTTTAAAGTACTGATAAGGATGGTCTTAAGAATATTCTAGACTTTAGAAGGCAAAGTATTAAATATGTCATTGTACTCGTATGAAAGTTGTTTGCTGAGTAAATATAGTATTTGTTGAAAAAAAAAACTTACACAACCTCCGGCGAGAATCTCAGCGTATAAATTAATGTTGCCATTCTTATCCATGAATTTGTCGCGCACAAAGTCATTTACCTGTAAATTTATTTTTATACAATTCAATCTTACTAACATTTTAAATGTGAATGTATGAATGGATGGATGTATGTTTATTAGAAGGTATCTCCAAAATGGCTGCATGGATATCGCTGAAATTTGGCATAAATGTCGATTTAGGGCTCGTTTGAATCGTTCTAATGAATAATTAGTTTTTTTAATTTTTTTTAGTTCTTTTAATTGACAAGCATATAATAAAAAATAGTTTTTTAAAATAACATATGGCTTTTAGACGAATACTTTTTTAAAAACAAAGTAAGTTAATAGATAAATGAATGTATGACACAGATTGGAAATAAATAATAGGTTAGTTTACAAACTGACCGTAAGTTTGATAGCTTTCTCCGGCGCGACTCCTATCAGCTGAGGCACGAGACCTCTATAGAGTCCGAAGACACCTTCATGTCTGATGACCTTCTTGAAGCAGTCCCAGGAGTTGCGATACGCGACCTCACCTATGAAGGAGCCGGTGCGCTGGTTCTGCATCCGGGTCTTCACCAAGTCTATCGGGTACACAGCTGATGCTCCCACAGCTGGAACAAGATATTAGATTGCAGCCAAACTAAGGAGTTGTTACAAAAGATGGCGCTGTAACACTCAAATAAATTATCCTTGTTACACAGCTAACCTCTATATATATAAAGGAAAGTCGTGTTAGTTACACTATTTATAACTCAAGAACGGCTGAATCGATTTGACTGAAAATTGGTGGGCAGGTAGCTTAGAACCAGGAAACGGACATAGGATAATTTTTACCCCGTTTTCTATTTTTTATTCCGCGCGGACGGAGTCGTGGGCAAAAGCTAGTAAATCAATAAAAGTAATACAAAAGGGTTTTTTTTAAATCAGGATTTGGTATCATCAACAGAGGCTCAAGTCTTCGTGCTGATGGAGAGAATGGTGACTTAATTAAGGAATTAATAAATGATCTTTTAGGGTAGTCAATAAAAATGCGTTCGAAGTCTAAATGTCTAGACTAAGAGCCCGCACACAATTCGACTTGTTTAGTTTCAAAGGTTTTATCTATGACCAATAACGACCTTCTTCTAAAAAAAGAGATGTTTTCAACAACTTACCACCAGCAATAGAACCGAGAGTGAATCTGTAAGTGCTCTCTAAGATTTGTATAAGAACGCTTCTCTCCTCCGGGCTCTGGAACAAGGACAGTATAATGTTTACCTGTAACTGAGCTGTTTGCCTGAGAGAGGAGCTCTATGATAGCGTGCAGTAAGCATCCACTAACAGGCGATATTGATTCCTTTATCTAGTGTTATAAACTTTAGAAATTTTCACTGTTTTGTTTGTTACAAGGAAAAAATTTAGTTTTAATGTGTTTTTTTTCTTCTTAAGAGTTGACATGAAACTGGAATGATATATGTTTTATATATTCTGTTAATTTTACGCCAAAATCTACCAAGAAATAAATCTAGAATCAGACAATACAGTGATTGTTTATTCTATAGTTTATAAACACTTTTAAAATGTGTACTTATGTTATGTTTTTGATTGAGCTTTGTGGTTTCTTAAATTAGATTGATTGTCATGTGCTAAGAGGTCTACAGAAGAGATAGTGGAAGAGGAAAGAAATGGAGTCGTGTTAATATTTTTACATACATATATACAAGAGAAAAAGTTTTTTTTGTAAATAATCTGCCGATTGTTTCATATACATATGTAAAATGTAAAACTAAATTTGAAACGTAAAGAGAGTATAAATTAAAATAATAAAATCTGGGGGTGAAATTTTGTACGTTACATAATTAAATAATATAATATTTGTTTACTACTAAGAGTTAAAATATGAATACTTAATAGAGCAAAAAAAATATATTTTATCAGAAAAATATCTTCTAATAAAAAAAAGAATATTTTTTTTTTATCATACAAAGAAACAGTACAATAGAAAACGATCGCAAAGCCGTTTAAATAACATATGGTAAAAATGTTTAAAAATATGTATAATATTATTTTTGATTGGAATTAACCCTTAAAAAACGAATAAATTTTATAAATGGCAACATTTTTACAATGATAGTATATTGATATATTATAGTTAAAATCAAAATATCACCCCACAATAAGAAATAGGTAACATAGAAACATCATAACCTGCAACCTTGTACTCACCAAAAAGCCTCCCACAAAGTCTATAAATCGAAAAGGCTCTTTATATATATTTACCTCCTCCTTTTGCGCATTGAAAGAAAGAGAAAAAATACACAGCTTTAAGTTAGTGATGTTTCTGAAAAAACTTAACTAACGACACATAGTCTAAGAGCTAAGCTAAACATACACTCCTGTAAGAATTCGGGGCAAACGTCGTGTTAGAACGGGATAGGTTGTTGATGTTGCTAGGTGTGTGAAAGAGACGAATATAGCTTACCGAGACTGCTTTAATTTCTGCAACTCTGCGTGTCACTTGCTTAAAGTACTGCTCTGGTGTTATTGAGTTAAGATCGTTGTACACGATGCGACTGAAATATATAGTTAGATATAGTTAGAGATGGTTAAATTAGAAATTACTTCTTATATTTGTAGGAATTTGTAGAATTGGCTGATTGTTTTCTAATTTTGCTTAAATAATTTACGACTATAAAATATTTGAAAATTAAAAAATCTTCCTAAAATTTTTAAATCATTTGAAAGAAAATAATTCTAACCGTAGATTTCTGAGACCAAAATATACATTTAAAACATATTGTTATCTCTGTTTTGTAAAAGATAATGACAATTTTACTAATATTATAAATGCGAATGTTTAGATGGATGGATGTTTGTTTGAAGGTATCTCCGGAACGGCTCAACGGATCTTGATGAAATTTGGCACAGATGTAGAACATAGTCTGGAAGAACACATATGCTACTTATTACGTTTTTTATAAATTTCGCGCGGACGGAGTCGCGGGCGACGGCTAGTATGTTTTATAAAGTGATTATGGCCTCAGAAACTAACTGTTAATAGCTTAAGACAATGTCGTTATAAGATATCATTAGCTGATCATGGTTAAACAAACCATAAGTAAAACACTATATATAGATGTGTTTGTGTTGGATAAATATTTTTGTCAAGAGTATTCGTTAACTTCATATACTTTGACAGTAGTGTTTTGGTTACAGATTGGTTCATGTGAGTATTTTAAATAAAAATCTTTACATATCTATATATATAAAATAAAGTCGTGTTAGTTTCACAATTTATAACTCAAGAACGGCTGAATCGATTTGACTGAAAATTAGTGGGCAGGTTAGAAGCTTAGAACCAGGAAACGGACATAGGATAATTTTTACCCCGTTTTCTATTTTTTATTCCGCGCGGACGGAGTCACGGGTAAAAGCTAGTAATATTAATAAAATTGGAGTGTCTGTGTGATATATCGAAAAAAAGTCATATTTTGTACACATAGTGTATTTGCGATGTAATTTTTTAAATTTTCATCTGTTTATCTGGCGAAACAGTTGATTTATTTAGACCGGGAAAATAGCTGATGTACGCGGGCATATTATAGTCTACAATTTATAATTATGGGCTGACGAAGTCGAGGGCGACAGCTAGCAAATAAATAAATTCATTCATTTTATTAGCGAACTGAAACGTATCATTCAACGAATGAATGAATGAGGATTTATTTTAGATAATCTTTTGAGATAGTAAATAATCCTATCGACCAATAAGCGATTATGTTAGAGATATATATACTATGCCCTGATAACCTTATCATTGTACAAAATACAATAGCAACTCGCGACGTAACTTACTAACATATTGAAAATTATACCTAAATTTTTTAATTTAATTTTAATTAAAAAAACTTAATCACTAATTAAATAATAAAAAAACTTACCCATTTGTATGATGTATCATATCACAAAGCGTGAACAGTATATCAACTTCTAACGGAGTAATTTGACTCATCATTTGAGCTGAATGAAGGAATTCCTCCTTTGTCACTTCTTGGGTTCGATGTCCGTTTGTTGCATTTAAATATACACGTTTTATAAGTTCCATGTTGTTTAATAAGGAATTAAAAGCCATATAATACGGGAAACTAATCTTCCTTTCACCTTGAGGGAAACCCGAAGCCTGAAAAAATTTACTTTGATAAAAAAATCTTATTTGTATGACATATACATACAATACATATCTATGGACATGTTTTATTTTGATATAGTCAGTTAACTGTACGTTTATATTAAGGTCTAACGTACACAAAGCAACGTATATCTTAGAAATCGAACGATTTCAGTCGCTAAGCGACTTACGCTCTTATAGAAGTTCGTATACAGCGAGCGTTGCTGACATTTCTGACAGCGTCATATCCAGTCGCTCGCAAACTGTTTGTCAAAATTGTTGTCAGAAAAGTTTTCATCATCAGCTCACTGTACGTCCCCATTTAGAGGCTCGAAGCCTCCCCTAAGTTAGGGGTGACTAGGTCATAGTCAACGCTGGCCAAGTGCGGGTTGACTTCACACATTTCATTGAATTTCTTCTCAGATATGTTTCAGGTTGCAAGATGTTTTCCTTCACCGTAAGAACGTAGGATAAATGTACATATGTAAAAACACATTGATACATGACGGGATTCGAAGCCAGGACCTGCAGATTGTAAGTCAAGTGCTTAACCCCTGAGCCACCGACGCTCTTCCTCCAAATTTCAATATAACGAAACAAATCTGTACAGTTGATATGTATTCGTTATAACTGTATAGATAGAAAAATTTGAAGCTAAATTCAAAATCTACTAGTCTTCTAGATATTTATAAAAAAAAAATGGGACCCATCTGCAAGCACTTCCTTTCGATTAAAATATTTTTTATCAAAATCGGACCACCAGGGGCGGAGTTTCGCGGTAACACCCATAAAAAAAAATACAGTCGAATTGATAACCTCCTTCTTTTTGAAGTCGGCTAAAAAACGACTCGCATCGATCGATCGACAAACGTAATTCACACGATGACACTATTCTATATTAGTTTCTAAAAATTACATTGCTTTATGTACGAAGGACGTAACTAAAATGTCAAAATTTGTACATTTTAACTGTACAATTCATTTGTTCAGTTAAAACTAATATTATACAACTAGTTTTATAACTTGAACCTAACATAAATCATTTAGTTTGCTCGAAAGAAAAAAAAAATTTTTCATCGATAAAAGTAATAAAAACAGTGCACTTTGACATCACTATTTTTTGTAATTCACTTAGAATATGATTGGATATAAATGGTACAATTTGTATGAAATACGAAGCCTCAGTTATGCAATTCTAATAATTTGACTACTTATAGCAACTTTATGGCCATTGTTAAGTAAAATCGTATATCAGTATCACGTATCTGAGTATATAAGTCACAAGCACGATCACGATAAAATTACAGTACGTGGTAATCTCAAGATAATAGAAATAATAGTGGTTATAAACCAATTACCTATATTTTAGAAACATAGAAAAATAAATTTCTCACGTAATTATTCTAAAACATCGATTGAAGTTTTGAACTATAAAATTTTACACCTTAATAATCTTACTTCCTTTAATCAAGAAAAAAGGAGACGCACAGTAGGAGTAATTTCCCCTTCCCATGCTCCTCCATCAAATCTACTTCCCTATCCCATTCCTTGCTTATAAGAAAAGGATGGGAAGGAAAAGAGCACTAAAATAAGTTCTCCAATATGTTAGTTATAGAACACAGTCTGGAAGAACACATATGCTACTTATAACTTTCTTTCTAAATCCTCGCGAACGTAGTCGCGAGCGACAACTAGTTTAGAATAGTAGGCAATTAATAAATTGATGAGCCATTATATAATTAACATTCAATGTGATTTCAAAACCTAAGAAATATAAAAAAAAACAACTTACATTAATAACTTTATTCTTCAAATCCTTAGTGAGCAGATGGTTCTTAACAGATAACATGATGTCTCTAAAGTCGGCAGCAGTGATGAACCCTGTGCCATCTTTGTCACACTTCTTGAACGCCTCCACACCGTACTCCTCATGGAAGTCATGGAGGAACTGACTGAACTCAGGATATGTCACTAGCCGCTTCTTATCCTTGCCGAAGTAGAGGCGAACAAATGTGCTCTCCATGTTGAATGGTAATTTTTTGTGTAGCACCGTTTTACGCATGACCTCCGCAAATTCATCTAAATTAAGAGACATAAGCATAAAAAAACTAAGACCTTAGTGCTTAATCAGTCCCTAAATGAAGATTTCTATAAAATATACTCTAAGGGTGAACATTAAATGACTTCTAAGGTTAGTGGTGAAAATGAAACTGTTATTTTTAGTTAACTGGAATGTTTATTTAAAAAATATTGGATGTCTTTTATCTTTTTTTATTTATTATTTATTTATTTATTATTGATAACTGTAAATATAGAAGAAAACTATTTTAAATTATTTAACTTACATGCGATATTACACTAGTGGAGCAACACTCAAGTAGTTTTTTTAATCAATTAATTAAGTTTAAAATAGTCTTGTATACGTACCAAAGGCGACGAGTCCATTGCCGTTTGTGTCGAACAGTTGGAAGGCGGTCTTGTATAGGGCATCGGGCACGCAGAGCAGGCCCTCGAAGGCTTGGAACTCGGAGAACGAGATGTAACCATCCTTGTCCATATCAACGATGCCCGCAATGAGCTTAACAGACTCCTTGTTGTAGTCATCTGAAAAATGGATACAAATGCTCACGTATTAGAGTCCTCGAAGAGGGGAGGCACAGAAAGAGAATATTTTACCTTCCCATGCTCCTCCATCAAATCTACTTCCCCTTCCCATTCTTTGCGAAGGAGAGAGCACTAAAATAAATCCTTAGGCATGTACACTCATCAGACGAAACGCGAAATTGCTTTTACTTCCCACCTATCTTCTGTATGGTCAAAGTAAGGCAGGTCATAGGGCAAGTCAATTCAATGGGTGCATCTAACTAGATGACCCTCGAAAAAAAAACTTTCCTCAATGTCGTAATAAAAACGATTTAAAAATAATCAAGGTGCAGTTATCAGTATGTAGATATATTAGAAAAAGTAGTACAAACCTTCGTCAAATAATCCGAGATACTTCCGTACAAAATCCTCACTGGTGATAACTTTCTCGCCGTTCTTCTCGACGGTGGCGTACTTCAGGAAGATCTCATGTAGTTTTTCGGTGTCCGCCCGTTTTAAGTAACCAGCCCCCTGGAACAAAATCACTCGTTTATTTTACCCCTAAATTACATACATATGAAGGTTGTCACTCATTAGATCCGTATAGTGCCGTTACCCGTAAACCAATTGATGATGGATGTACATCGTACGATTAACGAGTGAGCAAATTTCACCCTCCTCCACCACCTCACGATGTCCACCAAAAAACGCTATATGTCGAGGCAGTGTGCATGTATTAAATAAAATTCTCGTGTCACAGTTTTCGTTCCCGTACTCCTCCGAAACGGCTTGACCGATTCTCATGAAATTTTGTGAGCATATTCAGTTTTGAGAATCGGCCAACATCTATTTTTCATACCCCCCCCCCCATTTTTTAACTGCGCGCGGACGGAGTCGCGGGCGACAGCTAGTTTGAATCTAATAAGCTATGACCTTAGCCCTACATAATCTTATCAATGAGCATATTCTAAGCCCTAATATTTTGGTGCCAATACAAAGTTACTTCTACACTATTCATGTCGTGTATTCGTCACTAACGATAAGCGTGGGTTGTGAGAATGCAATGATGTTTGTGCCAACATTTCTTATAGTCGATACTGTTTATGTTTAGACATTGTAAACAATATAAATGTGTCATTGTTGTGCAGTTACTATGTACTAATGTAGATCTTATTACATTTACAAATGATAATAGACCTAATTCCAATGTCATATGGAAGATTTTCCAACGCTGTTAGCCTCGTAACTTAACTCGTTTCCTATAAATTATTGTTGACACAAAGAGTTAAATACGTTTGAATTTTTTATTTTAAAGTTGAACACGTTTATTCAAATTTGCTCTGTTCGGGATAAATCAAAGAATATTTTTGACAAAGATTCTATGCAAAATTTTCGCATAATTGTGTAATTCAAGGTCTTTAAGATAAGTCTGAGTTATCAATCATCAGATACTATGATTACAAAATACACAATCAGTGTCTATGTGACGTTATGACATATCTAACAGTAAGTTTCTGAATCCAAAAATCTCCGTTTAAAACATATTGCTATCTCTTATTTAAAAATAATGACAGGAATAGCGATATATTTCATACTCATTTTGGACTCAGAAACCCACGGTTAGACCTTAATTGCTTATTAAATCTGAAGCTTGCAAGCTCCAATTCTGGTAAAATTAATTGCACTATTACATAATATGTTTAACCAGACCATTTTTTTTTCGTTTACCATTTTCTTGGTAGTACAGATATGTCAATGAGAATAAAGTTCCAGCCGGTCGGTCCAGGAAACTACCGATCGAGGAATATACTAATCCAAATGTCCTTAGAATCTTATCTCAAACTACTAAGAAGTCTCAATACTTTAAAACTATCAGTTATCTAATATCAAGGTGGTAAATGATAAGCTAAACAATTTGAATACAAT
Organism: Papilio machaon; assembly: GCF_912999745.1. Classification (NCBI taxonomy): domain Eukaryota; kingdom Metazoa; phylum Arthropoda; class Insecta; order Lepidoptera; family Papilionidae; genus Papilio; species Papilio machaon. The sequence goes on along the minus strand of NC_059993.1, from coordinate 1,348,572 downwards.
AAAATTAGTTAAATTAAATTCAAAGCATGATCGTAATAAGATTAAATTAGAAGCCATATAATACAGTAATGGGCAATGAAAACAATTTGCAATTATAGTGTTTGAAACATAAAAAAAGTAGCCGTCGTCTACGATAGCGTCCGCGCGGAATTAAAAAAAAAACTTGAGAGGTGTCAAGGGACACCCGGATGGAACGAAGTTCCTTTCAATTAATTAGTGAAGGAATTGTAATTAATTTTTTTTAAGTCGCGACACCACACTGTTCAATGCGAAATAGAAATGAAAATATCTGGCTTGCTTTCTATAAGAGAGAGAGAGACAGACAGAGAAACATGCGACGCCGCACAGCTTACAATAGCAAAAAGTGTCGTGACAACTTTTCGTTAGAATTTTTTCCGTCTAGCCCCCTTTCACAACGCGCGATAAGGAACTTCGTTCCAAAAAACTTTAATAGTAGCCTATGTGTTCTTCCAGACTATATTTAACATCTGTGCCAAATTTCATCGACATCCTTATAACCATTTTGGATTTCCAAATTCATTTAGACTTTCGCATTAGTATTATTAACTAGCTAGCTCTAGCTCTTTGAAAAACCTCTGTGCATATTGTAGTCTTTATTTTGTCAATCGAATGAAAAGGTTAACTATGTGTTTAATTAATGTCACAGCAGTGGAAGTCTATGGTTAGTCACAGATGATCAATAAAATTAAAAATAGAATAAAAAAACTAAAAAAACGAAATTAAAAAATGATATATTTTTCATAAGGACATTGTTAAGCCATTATTAAATTAATCTTATGTCAATATTTAATGATTTTTGTTGAAAAGTGTGTCATTTCAATGTATTTAATTTATTAAATACAAGACTATATAAGTGATAAATAACTTACCATTACAAATTATATACCACACAATTGTAATTTTTGCATCACAATCTATTTAACAATGGGCACATAATTACCTAACTCACATGAATATAAAAGGGTCAGCTATGTTAATATTTGTTTGTTATTGCCTAATATACTATTCTGATAAGAATAACCTACAGTATGTTATGTAATAAAAACATGAAGGCAAGTTATTTCCTATTTATTTTACTAATATTATAAATGCAAATATTTGGATGTATGGGTGTATGGAGGATGGATGGATGGATATTAGTTAGAAGGTAGAGAAGAATATCTTCAGAACGGCTGCATGAATCTTGATGAAATTTAGTATAGATGTAGAACATACTCTGGAAGAATGCATAGGCAACCTATGATCCTAGAAATGGGTTTACATATGGGCAGTGGGATATATAAGATTTACATATTTACTAAATAACTCTACAATGACTCAACACATTAATTTGGCACAGATATAAAACATAGTCTTGTAACACATGAAATATTTTCACCCTTTTTATTCTAAAATTCTGCACAGATGAAGTTAGTCAAAGGCCATCCATAAAATTAGAATTAATTTTAGAACAAAAAGTAATAGTGTTTGTTTAACTTAAATTTTTTTATTTTAAAAACAGTATACTTTTTGAATTTAATATTGTTTTATTCAGTATTAAAACTCTAAGGACATTTTTTTCTGTGAGTAACATTTTTGCTTTACTAATTAAATTATATACGAAGCATAAATGCTTGTTGATAGCATTTATATAACTTGATTATTATGCATTATTAAAATTCAATTTGATAAATTTATGTGTGGAAAATTTTCAATTACTCATCTATTTAGTTCATTAAAAATGACACCGAAAAAATGCTGTGTGAGTTACATTACAATCTTATATCATATTGAAAAAGACTTTATAAGATATTACGAGGTTGTAATATAGTTTTTTTTTTTACAGAATAGCTCTGTACAGAAGATTTCAAATTATAATTGTCTGCTATTTTAAAGATATATTTACCACAATGAGTTCAAGAGACCTCTAGATCTATAGAATTATGAAAAAGATTTGTAAGTTCTTGTATTGGGTAGTTAAAACAATGTATAGATTATTTGGTTTAGTATGAATGAAATGGTGCGACAAGTAAAAATGCAGGGCACTAATCATGAAATACATAAATTATAAAAAAAAACTGCACATAAAATATTTCACAAATGTTAAATAAAATCATGAATTTCTGAGGCCAAAATCCATGTTTAAATGACTATGATATGTTTTATATAAGAGATTTTGGTCTCAGAAAGTAACAGTTAATAATGAAAACCAGTCTCAAAAAAGTAAATTTTAAATCACATTTTCCATCACAATTTAACCACTATATAAAACACATATAACACACACATTAACTATTGAGATCCGAATAATTTAAAACAAGTTTTGAACATAAAAACAAGAAATAATTAACATATTACCCGACGTGGAATCATTTTGTTACGAAGTCTCCAATTAAACTGAATTGTCGAGTGATAGTGTAGTTGACGTAGCTGATAAGGGTATCTTGTGTACTGAAGTTACATATCTTATATAGTCATATAACTGGAATAACTCCTATACGGTGGTAAATTCCAATTTAGGAATCAATATTCTTTTTTCAAAAATCAAGCCATAATAATTAGGTAAGTAACACCCCATGATAAAAAATTATTTGCATAGTGTAGAAGGTCAAAAAGGTTAGACATAAAGATTATCTAACAACATGTAGCCAGATATGTGTAATATACAGTCACAAAAGCGTATTATACAAATCCTAAGAGAAATAATAGGTAAATGTCCTAATTTATACGGTTAACTTCATGTAACCAGAATACCGCATCATTGACGTTACGTACATTTTCAAGGACAGACACTTCAAGGGCAATTCTAACATTAAAAAAAAAATATACAAAATAGCAAAAGAATTTGTTTTCTGCAGTTTGATATTAATTTTTTTAAAATAGAACGCTTAATCCTTTCAAAGTATACAAAAACTTACCCACCTCTTGACAGCTGGCCTGAGTTATCAGAGAATTGAACAAAGATTTAAACATTACAGTGTTTTTATCACTACAATATTGTTTTCTCTCAAAAATAAAACTGTTGTTTTACTTAGTAACGATCGATTAAAGTTCGTTTGCCCTGATAATACGTCACAAAATATAAAAATTACAATTCTATTTTAGATCTGCACGCACTGTGCTCATGATCGCCAAAGCCGGTCGGTGTGGTAGTGTGCTAAAATACGTTCAGTAATTCGTTAACGTTTAGGGTTGACTAATGCTATTTTAATAAACGAAAACGAAACAGTTATAATATTCATTCTGATTAAAAATAAGTTTAATAAAGTGATGTTTGCTCCCAAAAATTTTTACTTGCTGTTGAGATTTTTTTTTCAACATTTTATAAAACTTGCCATGATTTTGCGATGTATAAGTTATTGAGATCTCGAGAAGGTATCTAAGTATCCATATTTTCTAAAATAATAAGGGAAACAATAGAATGTAAATATGTACTAATTAAACAATTTTTTGTTACAACCCTATCTTATGGTAATAATTATTATCACTTGAACTTGACCACCATGCGATTACGTTTTGACAGATTCTTTATCAATAAATGTAAACATCGGCGGTTTGGAATTAAAATAGATGGCTAATGTCTATGATTAGAGTTTTTAAAGCAAACAATAAAAAAAATATTTGTCAAATAGAAACAGGGGATGGCTATTTTATAGTTACTTACTTAAAACTGTAGAAACTTATTGTCACAGCAAATAATTGTTATTTATGTTAATTTTAACCTAGATGTTTATGTGATCTCTTAGTTTAGCATAAAAATGTAATAATGGTAATGAAGTAAAGGTCTTTACTGAACATATACTACAATGGAATTAATTTAGTTCAATGAAAACGAAAAAAATTGTTGACAATGTAAAACATTAACTGCCTAATGCGTATCTTGCGTATCTCTTAGTATTCATTAGATAATATTTTAAATTTTTAGTGATAAAAATTACTAATAATAATAATAAAAAAATTACATTGCAATTACATCAATTAAAAATTATTTGAAGGTACCCTCTTGTGTGATAAAAATATATTTTTACAAATCAATTTGATGTAGTGTTATGGTAACGTCATAGATGGCGCTGTTACTACAATAGTATCTCGATTGGAAATATAAATACACAGTTATTAGAATAAAAAAAACTTATCATTAAAATATACTGTTAATTTACTGATAACAATTCAAATCAAATCGATTGTTGTTATTATCAGTTTTTAATCTTAACGCTCTTATCCGTTGTAATGTAACATAAAAAAAAAATTATTAAATGTCAGGATGAGTAATAAAGTTTGTAACTTCTGTTTCAGATGTTCCGCAGTATAGTGAAAGAAAATGGACGTCGCTAACTCAGCACCCCGTGGTATGGTGGTCACCCCACACCATCTGGCCACACAGAGCGCAGTAAAGATATTGAGAAGTGGTGGTACTGCTATGGAAGCTGCCGTCTCTGCAGCGGCCACTATCGCCGTCGTTTACCCCCACATGAACAGTATCGGTGGTGATGGCTTCTGGTTGATAGTTCCACCACATGGTGAACCATTCGCAATCGAAGCATGCGGAGCGGCAGGCAGCTTAGCAGATTTTGATTTTTTTAATGGTTTAAAGGAAATACCCAGGTCCGGACCCAAATCTGCCATAACAGTGGCGGGCACAGTTGGTGGTTGGGAGGAAGCTTTGAAATACGTCTCCGAATGCGGCTATCAGAGAATATCTGTCTCGAAACTTCTAGAAGACGCTATTTATTACGCAGAATATGGCTTCCCCGTATCGACATCTCATGAAACAAATCTAAAAGATTTAATCGGTAAGACAACTCCGTCAAAACGTTTCCAATACACCTATTTGCCTAATGGCAAAGTACCGAAAGTAGGCGAAAGGTTCTGTCAAAAAATTTTAGCGGCAACATTGAAAGAACTTTCATTGAACGGCCTAAATAGTTTCTATAAAGGTGAATTGGCAAAATTAATTGCGCAAGATATGTCGGACATGGGTATGCCCATAACGGAATCCGATTTGGCGAATTACGCCCCCGTTAGGCGTAACCCTCTATGTTTACAACATGAACACGGTGAAATTTTCAACCTTCCTCCGCCGACACAGGGATTAGTTTCGCTCTCGATTCTGGCGATCTTGGACAGACTACGCGTCGACGGTCGAAATGAAGCACAATTTATTCACAACGTAGTCGAAGCAACAAAACAGGCATTCGTAGTACGCGATCGCTACATAACGGACCCGTCTTGTATGAAAGTGGACCCTCAATCTCTGTTGGCTGGCCATGCAATTACTGAAATGGCACACATCATAAAACCAGATCGTGCGTCGAACGAAGGTAAAGGTAAAGGCCCAGGTGACACGATTTGGTTAGGTGTAATGGACGCTAAAGGCTTCTCTGTTTCGTTTATTCAAAGTATTTACTATAACTTTGGAAGTGGTGTTGTTCTCCCTAGGACGGGTATTTTATGGCATAACCGGGGGGTTGCCTTTAGTTTGGAGAAAAATCACATTTTATCACTGATGCCTGGAAAGAAACCGTTCCATACGTTAAACCCTGCTGCAGCACGTTTAAACGATGGCAGAATTATGGTATACGGTACTAGAGGGGGAGATGGTCAATCGCAAACTCAAGCTGCCATCTTCCACAGATATGTGGTACAAGGTTTTGGTTTGCAAAAGTCTATATCTGCACCAAGATGGATCTACGGATCAACGAATGGCGATCGCAATGATATTTTACATTTAGAAGACAGATTTACCAAAGAAATTGTAGATGATTTAAAGAAAAAAGGTCATGAAATTGTTATGCTTCCACCGTACAGTGAGACTGTGGGCCAAGCTGGTGCATTAGTCAGGCACTCAAATGGAAATCTGGAAGGTGCTTTTGATCCACGCAGTGATGGTAGTGCTGCTGGGTTTTAGGTTAATTACTTCTTTATTATTTTTAAATACTTTACTATTTGAATTTGGCTTGATTTGCTATGCCAAAGTCAGAACTCGAAGCAATCACAATATCTTAGTGTAAGAAAAAAGTTATTTAGCTAAATATAAGTTAAAATTGTAATAATATTTTACTACAGTAAATTAATTAAGAACGGCTCACGTATGATTGTCCGGTGATGGCACCGACTAGTTTTGGACCTGTCGGGGGCTCTTCAGGGCGAGTGTTTATTTTGAGGACTTCGCGGTCGCGTTGCGTCTCCGAAACTAGTCGGAGCCGTCACCGGACAATCATACCTGAGTAAAACCGTTCTTAATTAATTTATTATTATGGCTCACGAAAGTTTAAACAATTTAATTTTACTACAGGTTTAAATATTTATTTATATATAATAAATATAAAATTATTCTAAATGATATGGTGCTACATTTAGATGTAAGATGTATGAAATATTTTTTTTTCATATTTTTGTATTAATATATGTTTGTATGTGTACGTTATATAAATGTGTACATATAAATATATCAAATCTATATGTGTTGCAGATTATCAAAATCACACCATATGTCTTCGGCTTTTTCTATGCGCAACGTGTCACTTCTATGTAATACATATACCAACAGGTATTTGTAACATTTCCTTCGTAAAAGTCATTCAACTTGCATACAAGTGGACGCAAAATCGCCGGCAGCCGGCCGCGCAATCTCCGGAATGACCGATAAAATGAATCTCAATGTAGCATAGTCAATAGTACGGATGCTAAACGATGAGATTTACCATCGCATTCATACCTTGCATTTAAGTTACATTTACACGTCAAGGAGTTTGAAAAAAACTTTTCTAATAAATTAAAGTAATTTCCATTTAATTTTAATAGCATTTTAAATTATTGTCTCTACATTTTTGTTGCTTGAATAACATAATAATGTCAGTCATCATATTCCTGTCATTATCCCGCTGTATCTGGATTCGACAAACCAGGTTTTTGTATTCTTATTTTAGTCGTCACTTTCATCTTAATAATTTCACGCAATTCATACATTTGTTCTTGCGCCTACCCCTATCGATGACACTTCCACAGTAAACACATATATAATGTCAGGTCTTATGATTTGGCTTTGTAGTTGTTCCCCTTTTTTATAAGGAAAATTTGTGATTTACATCTCTAGCTTCGTGACTTATCGCCATTTTCTAAATGTCGCTTCAATTCTATTTTGAACATAACGATACAGTGTCGAAAACTATTTAAACAAAATATGAAAAGTCGCAAAAAATTTAAACGCAAAAGGCACCCCTTAAAACGACAGTCCCTTGAAATTCAATTAAAAGAGATAAGCCCGTATCTGTACGGGGGCATACGATTTTGCATAAATAACGCTGCCGGCCAGCCCTTTGAGAGTTGCTATTCGAATTTCGAATAATAAGTTCGTTAGCGAATTCGAAATGTTACTGTCGCGGAGCCAAATAAATGCACGTCACAATTTCACCGCGGCCGCAACTTTACATTATAAAAACAACCTAAAGTACCATTACATACGGCTTAAATTGCCAGTTGAATAGTTTTTGTTTATCGAATTATTTTGCAGCTACCGGGTACGCCATGCCATAACCTGTCAATATACAACGCCATTTTAAAATGGGTTTAAAAAGAAATGCATTTACATTTCATATGTAATGCGCAGTTGGTCTCTAAAAGTAAGTCGATAAAAAAAGCACTCTATTAAATTAACAGTGAGTTTTCACTGTCACAACATCCATACATAATCATTTGAAAAATAAAATTTTGTCAGTTTTTGGCAGAAAGAAGAACTTATTACAAACGTATGAAAAAAAGTTACGGTAGATTTATATATCGTTATAATGATAAAATGTTATCACCGTTGATGTAAAATAAAATGTTATCATTAAATGATTGTATACTATATCTTTTTTATCATTATTATATAATTAGATTAACATGTTTTTGACATTCACGTGAATTTTTTTTCCACAAGGTTAATCTAACGCTTGACCACGATTAGTTGGTTTCTGAGATCAAAATCTCGGAAAAAACATATCGATATCGTTATCCTTGTCATTATATTTGACAAAACAGAGATAACAATATGTTTTAAACGGTGATTTTTGTTTCAGAAACTTACGATAAGTGATGTCGAAAAAGATTGCATGTCTTAGTAAATTGTTCATTGTGGCAATATTTTTTTTGTCGATAGATTCTGGAACAATATACAAATGTAAAAATATTGAAGTGCTCGAATACTTATGTTTTTCTTATTTTAAAAGAGACTAACTATTGTAAAATTTTATTAGAACTTATAATTATTATAGTCTTAAGGACCAATGTTTTTGCCGATTGGGAGAAAAATATTTTTCTAAGTGTCGACTCTCTCTGAAATATATTTTTAATGAAATGTTTATAAAGATTTTATATAGTCGTGGCCAATGGGTCATACTTTATGAGGTTTGGTTAAAATTTCACGTATCTGCATACGCCCGCGGGTTAGAATAATAAAGAGAAATAAAACCATCATACCGTCTTCGATTAAATTGAGACTTTAATCTATTACAATAAAGTCTACAATCCAATAGCGAGTATTAACAAACATTTCCGTCATATTCCAGTCTATGGCCGATACCGCGCTCTGTGTATTATTTACTGTATTCACAAAATGGCGAAGTTACTAACGGATTTTGTTAACCTCTATTACTCGATTAATTTGAAATTATTAATTAAGATATCATGATCATATTTTAAAGATTACGAATTTAGTACTTTAATCCCTAAGAAGAATTAAATATGGTTACCATCACTGCGCTTTATAGTTTTTAATGGGTGATATGAATTCGCCGAAATGGCGAAGCGGTAGCCGATACACATCCGCCAATGCAGATGCGAGAATCGACGGAGGAGGAGATGCACAGATAGAGAATATTTCCTCTTCCCATCGTTCATCAAATACATTGTGTGAAAGAGGATATGCGTAAGTCGTGAAATTAAGATGTGACGGCTGATAGAGATATATGTACATAAGTAAGGCAGGGAGATGATGCTATCACTCCATACATTATAAGAAGAATCTTTATTTTCCTCTTAAATTTCGTCATCAACTCATATACGTCCCCATCGAAGAGCTCGGAGCCTACTCAAATTAGGGGTAATTAGGCAATAGTCAATTACGTTGGCCAAGTACGCGTTGGTTGACAATTATAACAATCTTAGATTTTTTACTCTCAAAATAATATTTGGTATCAAATATCAACTCAGTGATGTAGCAAATTAAACACTTATGTAAGGTCACATTGTTCCATAGGGATTTAAACCGTCTAGATTTTTGAAATATTCAAGAAAGTCTGTATTAAGAACATGTATGCGGCGTATGTGTGTTAATAGCGCGCCAAATACGTCCGTGGTCTTTACCTACCTCTCTGGGTTACGGGTATGAGTTATGTAGTTGTTTCTGTTGTCAACACAACACATGTAAATCCTCAGGCAAAATTATCAATAAACTATTTTAATAACGCTATTTTAAAGTGTGCATATTGGTTATTGTTGTGGGTGAACATTGTCATCGATAATACGCAACGACTCCGTTCGTGGCCGATAACCTTTTATTAACGTTTTAATTAACTGTTTATCGCCACCGCCACCGACCAACTTTATACTTTGAATTTTCACAGGAAATATTTAATTTTAAATAACCCAATAATAATTAAGTGCAACTTTAAATATCGATACGTTCATATTGGAGTTGGTAATATTTGGTTAACTTATATAAAATATGATCGGAAGATCAATTTTAAAATAATCCTCTGAATAGTACTTCTGAAATAGTAAGAATTTATACTGAATTATTAGTAAAAATAAATTATTAAATAGTATAAAATTGAATTAGATACAAACGATATCTTACTAAAAATTGTTCAATGCAGATTGCTTACCTACCCTAGCAAAGTGACGTCAATTACTCTAAAATGCCTGCAGGCTATGTATGGCCAGCAATAAAAAGGTTCTCGCAACAATGCACTATAGAGGATATATCAGTTAATCTTACAGAAAGGTTGAGCATTTTTTAAAATCTTCCTTTTAGCTTTTATTGAGATTATTGCTAAGGTAAAGTACACAGTGGAGACGATGACCTTTTCTTGTCGCATTAAAGATTTACGTATGTAAAAGTTTATATGATATGTTGCAGATGTTTACCATAAATGTATTGTCGAAATACACGAAAAAAACAAAATGTCTTCCTTCCGTATTTTAAAAATTACTCAGATTTATTTTCAAGAATTACTATTCAATCAGATTATGAGAAGAAAGAAATGTTGCATTGTTTAATAAAGCATTTTGTTAAATGTTTTAGAGACTGAAATATATTTTTAAACTATAGAGTATAGAATAAAATCGTGACTTATTAACTTGTAAAAATTGTTGTAAAAACCCAAGGTATCCCGGAAATGGATCTTCGGAGGAAATTGAAGTTGGACTTAGTGTAATTTCATTAGGACAACATTTACTTTAATTTTATTTCCCCAAAAACCCAGCCTCGAGCTTTCCTTTTGAAGTAAAACTCAATTAAGGATTAATTAAATATAAACAAGATCTTTTTGGGATTCCTAATAGAAATCACTTTATAGCATTGTTGTTTGTATGAAATATGCGAACAACAATTATTGAGTAACCAATAAGGTAATAAATAATAGCCTTATTAGATTTAGATTATTGCCAAGCAAATTACTATTAATTTTTTTGATAGTAGTGTCATTTAATGACTACTTAATCCATTATTAAGAGTAGATAAATATAATAAAGAAATCAGTACTTCATTTCAAGTGCGTTAGCTAGTGTAGTAGCCACATGTCAAGTGTATTAGTTAGTGCAGTGGCCACATTTTCAAGTGTATTAGTTAGTGCAATGCCCACATTGTCAAGTGCGTTAGAGCAATAGCCACATTTTCACTTGTGATAGTGCAGTGGTCACTTTTTAAAGTGCAGCAGTTAATGCAGTGGCCAAATTTTCAAATGCATTAGTTTGTGCAACGACCACATTTTCAAGTTCATTATTTAGTGTAGCTGTTATATTTTTAAGCGTGTTAATGTAGCGGAACATTTTCAAGTGCAGTAGCTAATACACTGGTTACATTGTCAAGTGCGTTAGTTAGTGCAACGGCCACATTTTCACTTGTGTTAGTGCAGCACAAGTGAAAATAGCCACATTGTCAAGTGCGTTAGGTTAGGTTAGTTAATTAAAAGTAGGTAGTGAAAATGGTTTATAATTTTATTTGAAATCGCCGATAAATCCTGATTTGATGCTTAGATGTCTAAGGGTACAGCAGTACTCAAGTAAAGTTATGTATTTTGAATATTGTAGAACATTAAAACTTTTGCTGGGACTACAATGAAGCATCAAATTACTCTGTCCCCAGTTGGAGTTCGTGAAACAAGTAACTACTGATTTGACACTCCACAATGGAGTATTTAACTATGAATTGTTACACTCCGGATGAAGTTTTTATTAAAAATTCATTTTGTATTCTGTAGAGTATGCGTTTCGTATTTATTTTGTTATACAGCAATAGATTTTTTTCTAAAGAGTTGTACAATGTTTTACGTTTTATTTACGTACTTTCAATTTTAAAAATGACCATTTTTATATATATAGTAAGAGGCGTGAAATAGTTCTTTAAATTCAACCAGCTCAAAAACTTTAACGAACGTTTTACAATCGTGAAGGCAATCGAATGCACTTAAATGAAAGCCGACAGTCGCTGTTAAAATATTTCAAACCGACTGTCAAATTACAAACTTTTCTCAAGCAGTTAGTTCAGTGCCACTTCAATAGAGAAATGTGAGAAAAGACTACATTTATTTTTATGAAATGGAATTGCACAAGTTTTCACTAGACTCTAGTGACGATAAATTATAATTGTGCAAGTTTGTATTTTGTTTTAATATGGTAGGAATTAAGGTGGGCAGAGATAAGTTTAGTTTGCTCAGTAGTGGGGTAAAAAAAATAATCTTACTTCATACTAATATTAAAAAATTTAAAATTAAAATTGTTATTACGTAACTTCAAAATAGCTTAGCGGATTTAAATTAAATTTGGAACAGTGATAAATTACAACTTGAAACAGTGCTCCTCTTTTTAAAATTTTACGCAGACGAATTTTGGGGCAACAACTAGTTTTATTAAATTATTCTAGTAATCTAGAGTGATCTATATACATATTTATTCGTACTTCTAGACACGAATTGCTATTGCTTTATTTTCCAGTTCAAAATCGCTTGCGATATCTGTAAAAGCAAAAAAGGAACGGTGCCATCGTTAGTCTCTGAATATAGTATCTATGTTGGTATGTTACCAATTGCAAAGCGTTCGTGCGAATTCCGAGCCCGTGCAAAAAATCATTCGCAATTTTATAACGAGAAAGGCCATCGATTCGGAGATTTTTTTTGTGTTTTGTTTTTCAGATGTGACCGACATTTTATAACGTTGATTATTTTATAAACTGTGCCGATTGTGTTCTTCTAATATTAATTTTCGTTTACGCACCAAATGTTGTATAAAATTTAAATTTTCCGTATAAAAACTTTTTTTTAATTTTTATAACAAGGTGGCAAATGAGCAAGCGGCCACATGAATTCGCCGAAATGGCGAAGCGACCGCTGCCCATAGACATTCGCAATTGCAGATGTGTTGCCTACCCTCAATCGACGAAGGAGACGCACAAAAAGAGAATATTTAACCTTCCTATGCATCTCCTACTCCATCAGATCCACCTCCCCTTCCCATCCATTCCTTATAAGAAAAGGGTGGGAAGGGAACGAGGACTAAGATTAGGCCTCCGGCACCACACTCATCAGACTTAACGCGGAATTACTTCCACTTCACGCCTGTCTTCTCTGTGGTCGTGGTATTTCCCCCGGCGAGCCGATCAATTCGTGCAACAGATGTTGTTGTTGCTGGCGTCTACCACTGTTAAATTACTACCTACATATAGATTACATAAATTGCGAAAGCTAACATATAGGTATATGACACTTAACAAGGTAAAATTGCTATGTTTAGACGTAGGCCTTTACCCCTATTATTTCGAATTAGTTGGGGACCTTTTTTTAATCTTCTTTTCCTCCAATATATTAATTATAGCTCAAGTTATTTATTAACAATAATAAGTAATTTATTATTTAAATTGAACATGATAGAAAATCTAAGTTATCTATTAGAGTTTGCGTTGAAGCGTGTTAAGTTACAATTAAGTTAACTGCAGATCGGAGCTAAGCTAAGAGGAAGTTTAATAGGCTTGTTACTGGATACGTGTTGATCGAGTTGAAAGGCGTCGGTCACTTTAGTAATTCACCACCCACTGAACATCAGTTTAGTTTGCGTGCATTTCAACTATGTTTACCATGGGTTTACATTGCAGAAACACTTGCACGAAAACATTTTGACTCTCATTCTCCTTGAAGAAACTGAAATAACATTATTTTATTGTATGTCATTTTTTCAGTTTAAACTGTCAACCCGGCTAACTATTATGACTCTACCGAGAATAATACACAACTATTTATTTATATCACATTGTCAAACACAGTCAATCTGTTCTAGTCACATTGATACATATTGACTCGTATACTGAACACTATGTTGCGCAATGTATTTGCACCGTATTAGTTATTCCTATAAATAAAAAACACAAAAGGAAAAACATAGTGGAATTTAAACTTTAAATACATCTAAGCTGCACTTGGCGCGATCGTGAACAATGTCAAAGTTAAAAGTTAACTACGAGCAAAGGCGAAGCCAGAAAACTTCCAAAGTTTCCAACTAGAAAACGATCGCTTTGACTCTGCCAAAGCTTTCTTTCGTTGTATTATGTAAATAAATCGAATCCACTTTATATATAGGTTAAATAATTCAACATTGTTTTTTGTGTCATCAACATCACTGACATCGTATGACAGTATATGAATCTATTCCATTGTGTATAGTCTAGTCAAGTCTCAGAGTAAATGGATTGTTTCAAAATAAATTTACTGTCTGACTGTACCACTATGATGATGAAAGAATACAAACAGAATAACTCACTCATCAAAATCGGTTAATTCCCTTTGACTACGAGAGGTCACTACGTGCATAATACGTATTTAGGAAGAACTTTTAAACTTATATATTCCCTAGAATAAGGATTTATGGACTACACATTAAACTTGTAATTTTAATTGTGAAAATTAATATGAATAAATTTAACTAAGTAGAAATAAATTTAACTAAGGAAATGTTGTGTATTAAGCAAAGATTAAATTGTTAATTAACCTGCTAAAAGCTCAGTGGACTGGAAAGTTAAACACGTCGAACATTATCGATGACAACCCTTTGCCCGCCGCAAAATTAATGTAACGTACCGAGTAAAATGTTTTGATGATGCTGATTTTTTTTATTACACGTTTTACACAAGATAATAAAAATTATTTTTAAATAGCCATCAAAGTTTTGTTCATTTTAGTGATGTAATTAAACCTCTCTAAATTACCTTTTTATGATATCACTAAGTTATTAAGGTAAAAGCGGCAGCGGGGAGTGCATGGCCCAGAACAGCGAGTGACAGAAGAATGTGATCCAAAATGGAGGAGGCCTTTGTCAAATTGACACACGAACAATGATTGTTTTTTTTAAAATTAATTATAACGTTAAATTATGTTTGTTTGTTTATTGTCTGAATTGTCTGAAAAATATACCTATATATATACCTTTATATATATAAAGGTACTCTAGTTAAGGTCCTTAAGTACCTTATTTATTTTGGTACGTTCCAGTGTTTAAATTGATGACATGAAAATGGCTGTTTTAAAAATGTCTATGATAACAGCCTCATAAATGTAAAATTGTTTAGATAGGTTTGTTATAATTTTTCGTTTCAATTAAATTCGACTATAAACATAGCACTCATTTGGTCAAATGAATTTTGGCAAAATGTAAAAACTTTTGGATCACTATTTTTCATAAATATGACTAATTCTATTTTGTAGATAGAAAATGATTTTTACCAAAGAGAATAAAATCAACAACAATATGTTTTATACAAGTATTTTGACAGTGAAAACACACGTAATATAACATATGTTGTACCGTACTCAAAGATTGCCAACCTTATAAATAAAAAAGAATATAACTTACTACAATCCGTGTTATTTATGTTTCGCGAATGATTCATGTTCATCATGTTTCATATTCACTTTCAAACTTTCTACATAGCTTCGTAGTGTAGTAACAATGCATCATCCTGTATAATATGTAAGGACATAAAGCTCTCTTGGTATTACTTGCTCAGCTGCGAGTACGCTATAAATAGTTATGAAGTTGGCGGGCATGTGCTTACTAAATAAAACTTTAAGCATCGCTTAAGCCCTTACTTCATTAATTATATTTTATCGCGACCCGCGCAAACGTCCCGATGCTATCGTAATTTTCACTAAACGCCGTCCGCCTCGTTAACAAATATTGTTATTGTTATGTTGGTCCCACTGATTCTTCATTACACCTTTGTTATTTGATAATAAATGTCTTTATTTATTTTTCTTTATATATTATGTATTATCTTTTTTAATATACTAAAAGGAAAAAGATCTGTCGATTCTTTTTTTTATCCATTTATGACTAAATGTTTTTTTTTTTTCAAAACAACTTACGTTCTAAGACTGTAACAAAGAGAATAATTAAGTAAGTGAACAGATGTAGATTGTCTTACTTGAAATTTGTTTAAGAATGTGTTTATTGTCTTTGGAACTGCGTTATTCCGCCTTAATGAAAGGAGAATACAAAATAAAGACGAATGTGGCAATTTGAGTGTTCTCAAAGTTTAATTTGGTGAAGAGTCCGTAATGTCCATTCGTTTACATTAGCGCCTCGCGGTGACAAATTAACGGATTTACGATCTACCGTTTAACTGCTTCCAAGACCGTTACGAATTTACAATTAAAATTAGTGTTTGTTGCTAATAATAACAACTTCGTCCTCGCGGAATTAAAAATATTCTAGTAATAAATATAGTATACATCACCCGTGGATAGTGTAGCCTCCCAACAGTGAAAGAATTTTTCAAATAGGTTCAGTAGCTTCGGTGCCAATTCCAATGCAAACAAACAATCCAATCTTTCTTCCTTATAATATTAGTATAGACTAGCTTTATACAAAATATTTCTATGATACTTCATATAATAATAAGCCCTTCAGGTTCCAAATCACAATGAAAAAAGTCGATCGTTTAGTCATTGTTTTTGTTACCATTTGACGGCACAATTACAAGAGGTAAGGCTATTTAATTTGGAATACTCCACGATAAGCATTGCGACACATGTACGAGTAGGTATACTTGAAGCTATCTACATATTTGTGGGATAGAGGGATCTTTAATGTTATCGAAAACCTGTCGCTCATGGGCATCGAACGTCAGTGCAGTTCCTAGCAGCTCGGTTGCCAAAAAGTTCCATCGTGATTCACTCGCTCTTTTGTTTTTCGTTACAAATTTTTCCATTCTCTAAATGTTGCAAAAATAAAATACAACCTAAAGTGGGACTGCACGTTACCGTCTGGTTTAATCAACACCTTTCAGCGGCTAGACAATAGAAGGCTCAATTTTTGTATACCCTGTTTCGGATGTAGACGTATTCGTCCATTGTTCATGAAATAGCATAAATGAATACATGTTCATGCTTTAGTGAACTATTTTTTATTATCAACAATTGTTATTAATGTGTATAAAAGTTTAAGCATCGCTGACACTCCTTATTTTGTTGTTTCATTTAAATATAAAAATAAAAGAAATTTAAGAGAGGTAGGCCTAGGAAGAGATGGATGGATTGCGTGAAAGGTGACATAATCAAGAAGGGGGTGACAATGGAGGTGACGACAGACAGATTGATTTAGAGGACGGAAACCTGGTGGACCGAACCTAGGAAAGTGGGACAAGGTCAAGGAGACGATGATGATTAAAATAATAGAAATTTAAAATAATATACGAGTAAATGACAAACTATATTTAGTTTAGTTTATAAAGATTTGTCTTAGAAATCTTTTTATGGATTCTTGTTCGATATAACATGCCTGTAATCCAGTTTTGATTGAAAAGGTAAGAAATACATTTTATATCAGTAATTTGACAAAAAATATGTAGGTATATCAATGATCAAAATAAAACAAGAAATAATTATAAAAATGATATGTACTCGTAGCTTTGTTTATGCTATTTATTTCAATATTCTGAAGCACATCATTATGAAGTACAAACGGTTGAAAAGAGACAAATAAGTGGCTGACAGAGGGTAATTGATATCTTATTTCTGAATACCCTTTTCTTTGTTCAAGTATGCTTCAATTAACTTGAAGTACCTATAGACTATTGATTTTATCAATTTCTTTGTCATGTCACAAATATAAAATATAATAACATACCAAACCTGTTATACAAATGAAATGAATAAAGTGAAAGGGTAAAAATGAAAGGGTAATTTGAGATTCAGTATGAACCTTTATACGAAAGAAGTTAATCATTATTTTCAAGTTATTTTTGTATTATAAAGTGGCAAGCGAGCAAGCTGCCATCTGAATTCGCTCAGATAGCGAAGCGATCGCTGCTTATAGACATCTTTAAGTGCAGATGCGTTGACTACTTTAGCCCCCAATAGCTATTGTTTAAGCCCAAAGTATAGTCCGCTATTTTCTATAGATCTAATATATATACTAAATCAGATTTTCGACTAAAATTAGTCCCTGCTTCCAAAATACTGACCCCGTGTCATAAAATTTGTACTGTAGCTTTCTTGTTATGTTTTTTTTTAGCATTTTCTATTGTTTTTATATGTTTTTATACTTTATGTGTTTTCTGCCAGAACTACTCGTAATTGCACCTCTCTTACCGGGCCAAACAAACTTGTCGCACTATCACTATCGAAAAAGTAATCTATATATAAGGATATTATTTTTGTCATTCTGTGTGAAACATTTAAAGTTAACCAATATTAAGGATACAAATCACAAAAGCGAAATAACCTTTGGCTCTTTTTTCCAGTGAAATAAGAGAAGCGTAGTCGTAACGTCTTTAATTAAATCCAATTTAGCGTTCCGCCTCTTTGCCTACATTTTGATCTCGTAGACATTTTTCTTGTGAAAGTCTTTAATCTACTATTCGAGGGAAATTAATTTAAATAAAAAAAAAAAACATTGTCCAAGAAAAAAAATATTAGCGAAATTACAAAGGAAACTAAATTTTACAACCACTGAAAATAATCATTCAAAATATTTATTAAATTACTAGCTGTCGCCCTCGACTCTATCCGGATTAAAAAAGCTAACGTAATAAGTAACCTGTGGGTTCTTTCAGATTATGTTCTATATCTGTGCCAAATTTCGTCAAAATCCGTTGAGCCGTTTCGGAGATACCTTCAAACAAACATTCATTCATCTATCCATCTAAGCATTCGCATTTATAATTTTAGTATGATTAAAATACCGGAGGCCTAATTTAAGTCCACATTCCCGTCCCACCCTTTTCTTATTAGGAAAGGATGGGAAGGGGAAGTTGTTTTGGCGGAAGAGGGGACGCCGGAAGGAGAAATGTCTTCTTTGTTTGCGTCCCCTTCTTCGTTGATTAAAGGTAGGCAACGAATCTGCATTTGTGGATGTCTATGGGCAACGGTCGCCTTACTATTCGTTTGCCACCTTATGATATAAAAAAAATCTTTATTTTAGAGCGCAAAAGTAGAGTAAATATTTTTTCGTGACTACACGATAAGCGCTATTAGATTTTCAATAAAAAAAGTATTATCAAAATCGGTTCACAAGAAATTAAAATCATGTCTACGTAAATTTAAAATTACGCCATTGTTGTAATCGACCTCCTTTAAATTGAAATTGATTGTACTCGTGGGAATAATCAGGATTGCGTTAGAGAAGTTTAACGGACAGCATTTGTAGCTCTAACACAAAGTTATAGACATACAGATTGGTATTATTAAAGCACTGGATACTGAAGATAATTCAGTTTAATTGAGAAATCAAAGCCAAAAATTGGGTGATTGATTAAAAATAATATATAACTTCAAACTTTCGTGGTTTTGGAACGAAGTTCCTTATCGCGCGTTGTGAAAGGGGGCTAGACGGAAAAAATTCTTACGAAAAGTTGTCACGACACTTTTTGCTATAGTAAGCTATTGTAAGCTGTGCGGCGTCGCATGTTTCTCTGTCTGTCTCTCTCTCTCTCTCTCTCTTATAGAAAGCAAGCCAGATATTTTGAACTTTCGCATTGAACAATGTGGTGTCGCGACTTAAAAAAAAATTAAAAAAAAATTATTACAATTCCTTCTAATTAAATTAAATAACTAATTAATTGAAAGGAACTTCGTTCCATCCGGGTGTCCCTTGACACCTCTCAAGTTTTTAGTAATATACTGTTCGTAAGAAACGGGATTCTTACCACGATTAGGCTGTTTGAGGTCCCGATATTTCGGCTCAGTTGCATGCGCCATGTTAACGGGTTGACTGGTGTTGTGCGGTAGTGTAAAAAATGTTAAAGATAGCCGTATCGGTCTACCTTCGTTCTGATTGCGCGAACATTACTACTGTACGCGTTCTCACTGCGCATTAAGCTGAGCTCAAACAGCCTAATCGTGGTAAGAATTCCGTTTCTTACGAACAGTATAAAAATTATGATGTCTTTTTGCCGAACAAAATGTTATTTTTTTACCCTTAACATTACAATTTTATGTGAAACTAGCTGTCGCCCGCGACTCCGACCGCACGCAGTTAAAAAAAATGAAAAATAGATGTTGGCCGATTCTCAGACCTACTGAATATGCTCACAAAATTTCATGAGAATCGGTAAAGCCGTTTCGGAGGAGTACGGTGACGAAAATTGTGACACGAGAATTTTATTTTATGTGAAATAAATCAATTTTAAGGCCTATTTGTAACACATAATGTATGTTACCTACTAGGTCGTAATTTTCGGCCTTTGTAAGGTTAGGCAAGTAAATCCTATGTTACAAGGGAACAAACCAAATCTCTTACTACGAGTAAATCACAATGAATGTGATTTTGTCTTAAATCCAAGTCCGATTTATAACTTCGACTCTATCACCTCTTTTATTTGGTTTTTGTTTTATTTTCGTTGTTTGATTCTGTTGAGATTTGTTCAAGTTTATCTGACTTGGTTATAGTGAATTTCTGAGACCAATATTCCCGTTTAAAACATATTATTATCATTGTTTTGTCAAAGATAATAACAGGGGTGACGGATGTGTCATACAGAGATTTAGGTCTCAGAAACTAACGGTTAATGCTTTATTTTGGAAATATTATAAGTACGACTAAAATGTATTTTACGTTGTGATAAACCTATCAAGTATCACACGCTCCTGTATAACAATTAAACTAGTATAACCAACTGGGCTTGTTGAATTTTTAAATTAACAACTAATTGAAAGTGGAACAGATTATATGAATTTCAGTTTATCGGACAAATAAATGGCATTTATTAATATCGTTTATTTATTTTTCATTCTTTTTAATTTACACGTGGTTCCAAAATTACCTAAAAAACATTAGGGTAATAAAGAGAAGCCTTTAGTAGAGTTACGTAAATAAAAGCTAAGAATCCTCTGAACGTTTCCACGGCAAAATAGTATCAAATGAACGAAAATATAAAAAAAACGAATAAAGGTCTGTTGGGAGCGAGAGCCAACCTTTAATCAAGACCTCGGCGTAATGAAACAATGCTCCACCTTTATGTTACCAGTTCCAGATTCAGACAAACATTGGTTGTTGAGTGAAAGGCGATATTGCTAACCATTCTGATCAGGCCATGCATTCTAATTTTTCTTTCAATTTTTCGGAACACAAAGGTATAGAATTTTAATGTAACAAATTTGGCATATTTTAGAATGGAAACCGTATTTTAATTATTGCTTTCAAATCATTTGTATCTTTGCTGTATAGAAATTAATGTAGTTGTAATAATAATAATTATGTTGAGAATGGAAGAGTTATCACGTATGTCGGTATCTCTTAAAGGACCATGCAAAAGTCCCTTAGTATTTCAGCGAAAAATAACCAATAACGTGCGTTAAGCCTCACGAGTAACACCTAACTCATTGTAAGCGGTCACGACGAGTACTCTACTTCAGATACCAAAGTTTTTGTTCGTAGACGCCTTTCAAAATTTTACTAGTATCGATAACACCCTGATAGTACATTGTTTCTTCAACTTGACATTCTTGAACTTTTATTCTGTCATACACCCCCGCTTGGTCTTTAATGGACCTCAGGGGGTCTACGTGAATTACTTTGGGTATCAAATATTTTTTCAAATATGTCATTCATTACTAAATCTGTCGAATAAAAGCAAAACTCACTGAACCAGTTGAGTACTGAACTGCTATTGTACGATGTTTTATGCACAATATCTCCCGAGAGACTTCAAGAGAGCTTAGACGCAAGTATTCTCGTTAAGACCGATTAAGTTTTATTTTTCTAGCTCGAAGATTTAAGCTCTAGCTTAATACCGTCTTTCGAATATTATATTAAATTATAAAACAGTTATTATTTTTGTGTTACAATTTTTATAATTCGTAATATAACAATTTGGATACTTAAAATTAACTCTTTCGATCAAAAAAATATTTAAATATTAAAAAGTAATTAAATAAAAAATAATAATAATTAAAAAACAGTATAGATATTCGTAAAAATACCTTGACGAAAAATAAATTACAATACTATTAAGTACCTTACTCGTGTTACTCGTGTTTGAGGTTACCGCAGGCCTAATTTTACTCCTCTTCCCCTTCCCATCCTTTCCTATAAGAAAGGATGGGAAGGAGAAGTGGATTTGGCGGAAAAGGGGACGCATAGGAAGGAGACATATCCTCTTTCTGTGCATCCCCTTCTCTGTTGATTAAAGGTAGGCAACGCATCTGCATTTGCGGATGTCTATGGGCAACGGTCGCCTCGCTACTGTGGCGAATCCAGGTGGTCGTTTGCTCGTTTGCTACCTTATGATATAAAAAAAGGCTTTGTATAACTAAATCACTATTTTTAAATTAGATTCGTCATAAAATAATTTGGAAATCAGGAATACAAAAAAAGCACAAATAAGATTTACATTTGAACAGATTATTTTTAAATGTTGAATTTTAAATAGATATTAATTTAATACGTTGTAGATGCCACTACCAGGCATAACCAGCACTTTCAAATTAAATGCCATATAAATTTCATGCAGCGTTAACTTCAGTGATTCAGTTTGTTTCGTTCCTGAAAACCTTCGCTATTAACGTTGTAAAAAGGTCGCGTTGATTAAACTTTTCAACCAGCAAATGATATTAAAACGAAAAACCTAAGTGGTGAATTTCGGTCACTTAAATTTTATGTATTTTTAAATGTTATTTTTTATATTTTTAAATCAAAAACACAAACACGTCGTTCTCCAGATGTTTAATATTTTTTAAATCAAATTTTAAGACACATTTTTATATTCGGACATAAATCTTAATAAAATAGAAAAATTTCAAACTAACTCAATATATAGGTACAAAAACTTAAAATTAACATAACTATCGAATTATATTCAAAATCTTTATACAAGTGAAATTTATATAATTTCTATAAAATTCCGAACGATATCCAAATACTTGCCTTAGGCATACAAAAAAAAGGGAAAATTCTAAATATAAATTCATGACGAGAACTGTCTCAGAACCTTTTCTAAATCCGTTGAGCCAGCGGCAATACTCCAATAGTTTTACGATTAATCATGCGTCGTTGCGGCGCGCCATTTTGAATGATGGTGATATATGGGATTGGTACTGATATGTTATACAAGACAAGCAGAAAGCTCAGCGAGCTTTCGTTTTCCGATGATTATTATCGATATCAAATTGTTTTCTATTACAGATTTGAAGATAAAATAATAGAAAATATTCTTTAACACCCTAATGATAGATTGGAACGACTATGAGCAATTATTAATGTTACTTAAATTTGTATAATAAAAAAATGTGTAATCTATATATATGAAAAAAAGTCGTGTTAGTTACACTATTTATAACTCAAGAACGGCTGAATCGATTTGACTGAAAATTGGTGGGCAGTTTTTACCCCGTTTTCTATTTTTTATTCCGCGCGGACGGAGTCGTGGGTAAAAGCTAGTTAATCATAAAACAAAAAGTTTTTACTCCTGATGAAATAATTAAAAACAAGAAATTTAAAGTCAATAATTTCCAACTCTAAATTGTTTAAAGCAAGAAAACATGTAGATTATTAAATCATTAGCATTACCAGATAATTAGAAAACACATCACATCTGTAATAACTGTAATATACGAAAAAAAAATACGCTTCTTACTGAAGAATGTATAAAGGTACACCAGGGTAACATCAAATTTGTTTTTCATTCGAAAATCTAAAACAACACGAGAGTGGAATTCCAAAGTCAAGCTTTATCCGCGCGTCACACGTGAAGGACTTTACAAATCCGATTAAAAAAGACTGATTACTTTGAAATGGAAACCGAAAGGGGAGATATCACGTGCACTGTACACGTTACAAACGAGTTTGTGTGATAAAAAAGTATCGTAGTTTCATTTGTCTTATATAAATCAGATCACACACGTTAGGATTTGCATAATAGTTCATTTTGCAGATACAGTGGGCCTAGCACGAATATTATTTCAAAATTACTATGAGATTTTTGGTGTAATTTTTTTTTATATTATAAGGTGGCAAACGAGCAAACGGATTCGCCGCAATAGTGAGGCGACCGTTGCCCATAGGCATCCCCTGTAATTTATGTCCGATAATTCACAATTTTTAATAAAGTTATTTCGATGACGATACGATGCCGATTGTCATAAATATTCTTGCTAGGCCCACTATATAGTTTTGTCACATTCCAAGATTTTCTTTATAGTTACGCTTGTAAGAACAAAACAGTTATGCAATACCTACATGTGTGTGTCCAAAATTATGAAATTAAAAAGTATTTTAGTTTTGTAATGACACATACACTACAAGCTTTAAAAAAGAATAAACTTATTGATGAATAAAATCTACCGAAATGTAAGTTCATTCGAATTAAATTATGTCCTAACTATCCTATAAGGATAATGAAGTTGTTTTTATAGGACTGTTGGGTTACAAATATGATAGTAAATGTTAGCCGTAAAACTATGAAATAAAACGACATGGTAGTGCAAATATATTATCCAATTTTAATGGAGGGTACTTAAGGGGTAAGGGTGCTTCTTTTCGTAATTTTTAAAAACAAACAACATTTAATTCGAACAAAATGAACATTTTAAATTAAAAAAAGTGCGTTGAAGGAATAGCTTGCTTGTTTATTATGGAATTATAAGATTATAAAAAACAATAGAAAAAAGGTTAAAAATATATCAAAATTTAAACGATTTCGTATTTAAGATAGGATGTAAGATTAGAAAAATATTTGAATTTTTACTATTTTCTTAAAAAAAAAACTCACCGACGCGACGGAGTTTAAGTAATGTGTAACATAGTTGGAGCGGTTTTATCGGCTAAGTGATATATAAGTTCCGATAAAGTAACAATATGTCTCCACAGCGGAACTTGAACTGAGATCAATTGCTACTGCACTAAAGTACATATACCTAACTTTGTTTCTATAGAGCTATTTTTATAAAGTAATATACCAGTTTTTGAATTATCAACATACACAAGTCTACAAATTACATTGAATAACTTTAAAATTCACAGATTGATTGTAACAAGTCGTGTTTTCAAATCTCGTTACCCCGAGATTCTTTATGACTAGTAGTTGCCCGCAACGTTCGCGGGAAATTAAAAAATATAGTAAATAAAAGAGTCTGTCACTCGGGGATAGTATAATATAGCTTCCTAACAGTGAAATAATTTTTCAAATCGGTCCAGTAGTTTCGGATTCTATTCAATATAATAATATTAGGTATATATAAATAATATATATCTAATATATAAAATTCTTGTGTCACAGTTTTCGTCACCGTACTCCTCCGAAACGGCTTGACCGATTCTCATGAAATTTTGTGAGCATATTCAGTAGGTCTGAGAATCGGCCAACATCTATTTTTCATTTCTTTTTTTTTATCTGCGCGCGGACGGAGTCGCGGGCGACAGCTAGTATATATATATTATTGTGTACGTCTTGAATAAAAATAATAATATATACATAACTAAAACCTTTAATAATTTTAATCAAAATTTTTGGTGGGATCGTGGTCAAGCGCTAGCTTTTTCAATATAAAAAAAGTTTTACAATGTTAAAATATTTTTTCGTTTCGATACCATTGACTTTACCAGTGAATTGAAATCGTACATTCAGAATGTTAGAATTGTTCGGATATCTTTCGCTGCCAATACTTGTAAAGTACAGAGTCATTTAAAGCTTCGAACCGACGGAACAAATTGAAACTACGATTGTATAGTTGCAGTTGAATACAGAAAAGTTAAAATTCATACGGATTTTTCAGTGCAAAACTAACACTGTGCAAACAAATATTCACAAATGTAGTATTACGTACAAAGGACTATACCTAACTTTTATACGTATTTAATTTGTATTGTACTTTTTTCTTTATTACTGTGTCTTTTTTAACATTAAAAATGTTAGTACAAAAAAGATAAGAGAAATCTTCGTCTTTAATCTGCAGTGCATAATGGAGAGGTTGCTAAGACAAAGCCGGTTCCCGAGGGATCTGCGCAGCTCGGCGTGGAGTGCGCCTTTTTCTAACTCTATGAGATGACTGGCAACGGTAAACCGTTTTATCGTGTACGCAGCATTGATAATTAATACGACTTGCAGAAAATAAATTTAAATAATAAAAAATAAATATAAAAAGTGTATGTATACAATATACGGTTTTTATACAAGTATGACGTTTAATCAATATTTTGCTTATAATTTGAGCATTAAGATGTGAGACTGAAGGAACGATCCAATTTATTTATAACTAGCTGTTGCCCGCAACTTCATCCGTGTGCTACTAAAAAATCTAGTAATAAATATAACTTAAATAACAGTGAAAGATTTTTTCGTTTCAGGAGTTCCGGTGCCTATTCAGTGCAAACAAAGTAACAAATCCGTCAATCAATTTTTTTTAATTCCGCGTGGACGGAGTCGCGGGAGATAGCTAGTATTAAATAAATATTAGAATAGAAAACTTGAATTGAAGTGTGAAATATTGCTAAGTGGAAAAATAATAATAACAATGCTTCCAACAGCTAGTCAAATACTGGTTAATACATGTAATGTACAATTATAGATTTAAAACCCATTTCCATCAGCGCTTAGCTTGCTTATAAATGATCACAAAAATAATGAATTATATTATAGTTTTATTATTAATCTAATGAGATTAAAAACAATTAAGACTTCTTAAGCAAAATAATAGGCTTCGAAAGCTTTCACTATTAAGCTCAAGTTCACGGTGCTTAGCGCTAAGCTGCCTAATGGGTGTTATTACATATATTAAGACCGCACAAGCAAAACTCAATGTTAATTAGAACAATTTGTTTGTTATCAAAATTATTTTATGTTCCACTTAAACAAATCAAATTAAGTAATTATTGAATTTTTCCTTGTGTTGATTTTATTCCTCATTAGTGTTAAGAATACTGAATGCAGTGATTTGTAGTACAGAAGACAGGCGTCAAGCGGGTACAATTCCGCGTACCGTCTGATGAGAGTGGTGCCGGAGGCCTAATTTTAGTCCTGTTTCCCTTCCCACCCATTTCTTAAAAGGAAAGGATAGGAAGGCGACGTGGATTTGACGGAGGAAGCGATGCATAGGAAGAGGAAATATTCTCTTTCTGTGCGTCCCCTCCTCCGTTGATTAGAGGTAGGTCACTCGTTTGCCACCATCATACTAGTATTATAAATGCGAATGTTTAGATGGATGTTTGTTTGAAGGTATTTCCAGAACGGCTAAACGGATTTCGATGAAATTTGGCACAGATGTAGAACATAGTCTGGAAGAACACATAGGCTACTAATTAAGTTTTTTTAACTGCGCTGACGGAGTCGTCATTTGAATACATGTTTCACTCCATTAGTATTCTCCGGAGTGTATAATCTATATATATAAAAGAAAGTTGTGTTAGTTACACCATTTATAACTCAAGAACGGCTGAATCGATTTGACTGAAAATTGGTGGGCAGGTAGCTTAGAACCAGGAATAGGACATAGGATAATTTTTACGCCGTTTTCTTTTTTTTTTTTAATTCTGCGCGGACGGAGTCGCGGGTAAAAGCTAGTAAGTGAATAGTTAAGAAAAATCACGATACTGGAATACAGATAATTTTTACAACCACAGTCAGCCTTGTTCATTCTGAATTGTTCGAACTACTACAAACGTATTTGTTACCTTTTGCACGTTGACGGTTTTTTAAAAACGTAACATTTTGTGCGCCGTCATCTATTTGAAACAATTCCACTGCAGGCTTTGAATATTGAGAAATGGACTAGGCAAAGAGCTGTTGTACTATATAAATTCGTACACTTTTTGCAGGGGGTGAGGTAATGATAACATAAAGGTCCATATTATGACACATACTTTAAAAGAAATGTTTTTTTGAACCTTATAAGGACCCAAATATTAACCCCACAAAACAATCGAACTAGCAAGCAAGTTTAGAAATAATTGTTCGTTTTTACTTGACAGAGGGGAATGCGTGGGATTGACAAGTCCTGTCTTTTAAACATCAAAGAATAGCGGTATTGTGAACTTCGATTACACTGACTGTTGGCCGGAGAATTGAAAACGATCTGCAATATTTTAACTTCTATCTGCCAATGCGTTGAACGTAAGCTTTAAATCAAAATCTATGCATATTTATATATATTGACCATTGAAAAATAATTGGTTTGCTAAAGTTTTTTTGAAGAGATCTGCGCCATTCGTAAAAATATATATCTTGATTGTATGATAATAATTATTAAAATAGTTATATATTTACTGCAGAGAAGCGTCAGTACTTCATTAATTTACATCAACACGATTGAAACTGGCTCATGCATAAACAATGCTCGTGCGTCACTTCATTAAAATATAACTGAGTTATATTTTTAATGCTCAATCAATTAAAGCGTACTCATTTTTAATACACTTTAATTCAGAAGAGTAAGTCTTTTTTGAGTGGTAATAAGTATTTTCCTAAGCTCCTTCGTACACAAGGGTACGCAAATCTCAGACACTCTAAGATCCTTCCATAGCGCGCGGTTCGTACACACAACATAAAATTTTCGATGTAAGTCGTCTATTCAGCTTTTCTAGACAAAGTGCATTCGCACCGAAGCGTTTCCATAACGAATCTCAAAATGTATATAACTGACAATAAGCTTCGATAAGTCACGTGATTGTCACGTGTCAGTTCCACAGGCATAGTGATGCGAAAGAACAAAATGTCGGTGACTCGTCTGTGTACGAACCTCTGCAAAATTGCATTACGTAAGGCGCTAAGCGACTAAAAT
Source organism: Papilio machaon (assembly GCF_912999745.1). Lineage (NCBI taxonomy): Eukaryota > Metazoa > Arthropoda > Insecta > Lepidoptera > Papilionidae > Papilio > Papilio machaon. The sequence continues at coordinate 1,320,115 of NC_059993.1, read as the reverse complement.
CGTCAGGTTTCGAAAATCTACATCGCTGTGTTTTAAAACATAACATTTTTCAAATTGAGTGTTAATATTTTTAATAGCTAAAATATTTTTTTTAATAAACAGCATACAAAACAACGTAAAATAATTTTCAAATATTAAAATAAAAGGAAAGATCTTGTTTCTTATTGCGGCAATTTATTTGTACAATTCAATATTTTATTATCTATTTTTAGCCGACTTCAAAAAGAAGGAGGTTATCAATTCGACTTTATTTTTTTTCTATAATAATATTATGTTTTGTAACACTTATAAATATTATCTGCAATCTTAAAGTAACACCAACATGATACTAGGGAAGTAGGTAACTTTATTATAGACGAGGTTACGATGTGAAATTTATTGGGTATTATCCGGAAGCTCCATTACGCTTATCGCCTTCGCCACACGAATTATAAGGCTTTACTTAGCACGAGATAGTTCCTTGCTTAATGATTCAACGTTGAATATATTCTTAGAACATAATATTTTAATTATGTAAAAAAATATTTGACTATTATTGCAATCTCCAATGCAGTGAGACTTCAATATTACTAATATTTAAAATGCGAATGTTTGGATGGATGGATGCATGGTTGAATGGATGGATGAAAAAAGAAGATTTTATAGCTACGCTTATTTCTTGATAACATACAAAATGGTAAAAGACTTTAAATGGTTTTTATCTTTATTACTAGTTGACATGTGGAGAATTCAATTTATTCCATTAGTGAGTACTTTGAAATGGAATGAATTGAAGAGTAATTAAACAATACGACTGTCAGTTAATCACAGTTTATTTGCATTAATTAAAGTTAACAGAAATAATGTCGTCATTTACGTAAGTAAAGTATACTAATAATAGAAAAATTACACAAAAAATTTTTGTTTTTTAAGAACTCAAAAACTACTATAACTTTTTTTTTACACAACCACTTGTTTTCGGCTAGTAACTTAGGCGTATTTTAATTCTTACTTGTCTATTAATCTTCCCAAACATAGCTCTGGCTAATCTAGTTATTTCGATTGTAAGTTTATTTCATGCGTCAAATTAACTTTTCTTATATAAGAGTTAAACAAAGGAAAGCTTTCAAGAGCTTGTTATGGCGATGCAAGCTCATTACTGTAATACAATCGTGAGAGCTTTTTTGTGTTTATGTAAAAGTCGATGTAAAACAACGTCAAAGACTAAAATAACACAAGTGAGTTGTTCTTACCTATTCATGTTTTGTACTAAGACAATGTTTCGAAGTTTTTATTTTAATTTTCTTCATTTAATTCATTTAAACTTAATCTAGTCATATTATCTAGGTCATAAATCATGTACTTATCTAGAAACCTAAAAAATTAAGACAATTTTAGCTATATTTTATTTTGTTAAATTTTTATACAATAATTTAGTTTATAACAGTACCTTTAATGTTAATACACACATCCGGACATAATAATAGTTTTTTTTTCTTTTGATTCTTTCAAAAAATTGCTTCGCGTAAATGAAAATCATTACAGTATTTATGGTGTCGAGGATTAGACAGCTTTCATTGAATGTAGGATCGGATTTTCCCGAACAGTGGTTTACAAACAAACTTCACAGCAATACACGGGCTGCGCTTAGTATGTGTTAACGGCTGATAGAACATGAGCCTCGGAGTGGGAGCTTAAGAACGTTGTTAAGGGGTTTATACAAATCAACAGATCCATTTAAAATTGTACATTTAGTTAAATTGTAAATTCTTTGTATATGTTTGTGTGTGTGTGTTTTACGTGTTTATATTTTTTTTTATTTTATTTCATCACAATTGTACCATTTGTTAATTTAGCCACCGTAACGTACGTCTGTCTTATTTATAAACGTTAATTAAATTATTCGCAGCATTCAATTAAACAAACAGTACGTTTTGCCCATTCATTTACATTAGCGGAACTCGAAAGACAAATTAATGGATGCAACCGCCGCCTTATTAGTCTGTACATTGAGAAAATAATGTACTCCTATGTATTTTTTGAATCTGTGAACTTGTTGTATTGGTATTGTCGTGTTAGTTACACTATTTATAACTCAAGAACGGCTGAATCGATTTGACTGAAAATTGGTGGGCAGGTAGCTTAGAACTAGGAAACGGACATAGGATAATTTTTATCCCGTTTTCTATTTTTTATTCCGCGCGGACGGAGTCGCGGGTAAAAGCTAGTTTCGTATAAAAATGTTTAAATTAGATGATGGCTGAACCACCATAACATTACTAGCTATTACGAACTTTACAAAACTCTAAGCTCTACATTTTGAGTCGAATTCTAACTACAATAACCGTATTATTCCGTCTTGACAATACTTGTAAAACAATATGTTTTATCGATCTGTAATTTTTCAGGGAAATAGAGTTAGTATTAATATCTTTCAATTTCCAGTATTTCCACATCAAATGAATTAAATAAAAAGTTGCAGGCTGACATGTCACTGTCGTATCGAATTTAAGCCGTGACACGCGACCATTGGACATGAAACGCAAAATATAGCCCCGCGTTGCGAATCGTGACCGATCAATACATGCTAAGTTTGTTCTGAGCTAGATTGAAAGAAAGAAAGAAAGAAGAAAGTTTATTATCACAAAAAAGATTAAACCAAAAAACAATAACCTTATACTAACATAAAATTACACATAATTAATCTGGAATATTAAGTTACCATTTATGGTATTTAGGTTAATCTTGTGATGCCCACACTAGGCATAGCCTGTATCGTGGGCACCGATATTCAATAAAGAAATACAATATTCAGAACACAAAATAACAAAAACCCTCATTCACGGCATTTTAGCATTTAACAATTATAAGTTACTCCAGTATACAATTGAAAAATAAATAAATAAATTTAAGTAAATGGAAAAATAACAAAATAAAATTAATATAGATACTATAAATATGAATGTATGGTACGGATTTATAAATAGATAAGATATAAATATATTAAAGGATCTAGGATTGTATCTTCAAAAGGTACTCAGTATCTTTATAATCTAAGGTAAGCAGCCACATCAGTAAGGTGGATTTGGCTTGTGGCAACGATTTCTTTAATAAATCGCAACGCTTTAGTACCGAGTTATAAATATGAAATTTCATAAAGGAGCCCGTGCGTTGTGCAAAGTAGCATTTAACTGATGGCACGGGTAAAAGGTAGACTCTGCGAGACAGCCTACTTTTGTGTTCAGCGGATCCAAGCACACTTTTATGCACCATCATCACAGTTTTGTATATGTATAATTGCCTTACGGTAAGAGTGCCAGAATCTCTGTATAGATCCGTCGTGGGGTACCGATAAGGTTTTTGCATCATGACTTTTAAGACGGAACGTTGAGCTCTTTCAATTCGAATCATAGTGGTGGCACTCGCAGCGCCCCAGCAAGATATGCAATAAGTCAGAAGAGATTGGCACAACGCAAAGTATATGCTTTTTAAAATATCTAAGCTGGTCACATCTCGTAATTTTCTCATGATACCAATTACTCTTTGCACCCGAGAGGTAAGCGATTCAATGTGGTGTTTAAAAGTCAATTTTTCGTCTATGAGGACTCCCAGATATTTTACTACACTTGTTCTTCTCAAGGATTCGCAGTCGCAGACGACGGCGTTACAAAGAGAATGATGTAATTTAATAACAGTACTTTGATCGGGTGCAGAAGCTGCTGTTTTGTGGAAGCAGATATAGTTGGTCTTTTTTACATTAAGGGTCAATAGGTTATTTTGGAGCCAGACAGTAACTCGAGACATACCTAGCTGAGAATTTTGAAGAGCTTCTTGCCAAGTCAAACCATCAAATATGATTGCAGTATCATCCGCGTAGCATATAATATCTGCATTACCTATTGATAAATCATGGATATCATTTATGTAAATGGTGAACAGCGTAGGACCTATAATACTGCCCTGCGGGACCCCAAAACTGATGGACTGCGGGCTGCTCATGACTTGGCCAATCCTAACACATTGCATGCGGTCTGAAAGGTAGCTTCTGAACCAGTCAAGGGCAATGCCTCTTACACCAATATTAAATAGTTTTTGTAAAAGGATAGGAGCAGACACTGTGTCGAAAGCCTTGGCCAAGTCTAAAAAGACAGCAACACAACATTTTTTGTCACCAAGTTTTGAAGAAACGGTGGAAATTAGAAGGGAAACTGCATCTTCAGTGCTCCTACCCTTTTGAAAACCAAATTGTCTCGGAGCAATAACATTTTGGGATCTCAGATAGTTAGCCAAACGGTTGTTAACAAGTTTTTCAAGCAATTTCGAAAAAGAACTTAGCAAGGAGATTGGCCTGTAATTCTCAATCTGTGTCTTGGGACCACTTTTATAAACAGGGATTACAGCAGCTAGTTTCCAGAGAGAGGGGAAAGTGCCACTTGTCATGCTCAAATTAAGGATAAAAGTTAATGGCATTAAGATAGCATCCTTAACGTGTTTTATTAAGAGGTTTGACCAGCCATCAATGCCTGTAGCTTTTCCACTTTGAAGAGACAAGATTAATGAGTTCACTTCTTCGCAATCTGTAGGGTACATGTAAAATGAATTTGGCGGTGTTGTTTTGGGTTGGACTTTTTTAGCAAGATCCGCTTCCGTCATATTGATATCTGATAAAATCTGATTTGCAAGACGATGACCAAGGGTGGAGAAGTAAACATTGTGTTGGTCGAGGCGCATACGGGTGGTATTTGTGTTGTCTGCTAACAATTCAGTGGGATCGTGCCTTTTGTGAGTGATGCCGCACATTGTTTTAATTGACCGCCATAGCTTCTTCGGATTATGTTTGTTTTCATTAATTTCATTCCTTTCATGTTGTAATCGTATTTTACGCAAGAGACTAACAAGAAAATTGTGGTACCTTTTATAAGAGATTTGCAGGATCATATTGTCTGGTTCTAGCTTTGCACGATGATGAAGGCGGTCTCGATGTCTCATGCAACGCATGAGTCCTGAAGTAATCCAGGGCTTGAGGTTATATTGCGTTCTACTCAAACGGACTTCACACGTATGCCTTTTTAAAGTAGCAACTAAAACATCCGAGAACTTTTTAACAGCTTCATTTACGTTAGTATTAGTTGTGACATCACTCCAGTCTCTCTCTGAAAGGTCATTTCGTATGCCAGTAAAGTCTCTTTTAAGCACAGTCCGGTTTGGTCGCCTAAGGTTATATTTATTAAGGCTCAACCCAATCATAACAGGGAAATGATCAGTAATATCAGATTGGCAGACAATACCTACTGGGGTTAGGTTACGATGAAAGTTAGTGAAGTATATGTGGTCGAGACACGATGACCTTCTGGTAGATTTGGTAATGGCTGGAGTAAATCCGTGCTCAGCTAGGAAGCATTGATATTCTAGGACTCGAGAACTAGTTTTATCCAATATATCTATGTTTAGGTCGCCAGCTAGGATCAAAGGTATACCACTGTTATTTTTAACATAACTCTCAATGGAAGATAGAAAATTATCAATGTTATGACATGACGGAGAGCGGTAAATGGCGAATATGGTGGCTATATTTTGTATATTAACAGCTAGACAGTTAGCATCGTTGATGGTTGGCTCTATAATTGACGGGTTCCAGACATCACTAACGTAGACTACAACTCCACTGTTTTGATTAATATTACGTTCTGTTTTGAAAGAAGTGTATCCTGGTATTTGTGGGACAATCACAGTCTCGTTTAGCCAGCATTCTGTCAGGATGAGTACATCGAAACTTAAATCCGAACGTGTTAGTGCAATGAGAAACGTATCAAAGTTTTTTTGTATGCTTCTAATGTTAAGGGCAAGTAGTTTGAAATTATGGCTTGATGTAAAACATTCTTTACATGATTCAATTTCATGAACAACACGGCAGTCAACCTTTAATGAGTCCAAATTATCTACCAATTCTTCTAGGATTTGATTGAATTTAATACTAAAATTATCCACAACTGTGTATTAAAAGAAACATACGTTGTTGTTTTGAGAAAGCTGCGCAAATTAATTGTAAGTGAATGTTTTAAATAGTACTTACAAGTGAAATATAAATAGGTTTGATAATGAAGATCCTGAAATATAATAGTTAAAGTTGTAATATATACTAGCCAATTACTTGTAACAAATATTAAATGATTTAATACTATTAATTTATTAGACGACATGATTATATAGTCTATTGTACGTGAATATGGAGTATAGATGTGATAAACATAATAAAATATGGAACAGCATAACATTTTGACACGAAGCATAATAAGACACAGACTCTTACAGCTAGCAATTAAAAATGCTACAGGTTGAAAACAAACCTTTCTACATAGTAAGTGATATTTGAATTTACCATAATAAGTTGTCTTTACATAACAATGTATTAACCCAGGTCTAGGAGAATCCAAATAAACACTTATAACCGTAAGAATGAATAGAATGTAAATTACGACATATATAATTATATTACTCCGCCGTTGAAGCCGCAGGCCGGAAGATTTGATCCAGGTCCTTGGAACTACGTATACGTACAGCAGGCTTTTTTTCCTTCTCTCTGACATAAATTGCGCCATTGTTACACCAACAAAATGCGTAGCCTCCTTTTTTAGATCTCGTCCTGGCTTCGCGAAATAATTGCCGATTTTCCTTGGTAAGCCTTTCATTAAGATATATCTTACGTGCGACACCGGGTATCTGTAGGTCGGTGGTACTCAGGTTGCGACGCGACTTCGAGGCCTGAACTAGTTCATCTCGCTTATACCGCCGCAGCAGACGTACGACCACAGGGCGACACATCCCTTGAGCTTCGTCGGGCCTTTCGGTGACGGGAGCAGGGCGACGAGGCCCTGCACGCATGATATAGTCCACGTCATCATCCTTCAGTTCCACGCCGAGTTTTTGAGCAACGATCTTTACGGAATGCTGTAAGGTTACATTCTGGGCTTCAGGTATTCCGATAATTTCTATTTCGTTATTCGCGAAAGTCTGTCTTTGATTATGTAAATCATCCTCCAAACGAGCGACGGTAGCTTTAGACGGTAGCTTTTAGATTTATAGAGGACGCCTCTCCGGGCTCGCTGTATCGCGCCAAGTACCCTCTTATTCCCACACCTCATCTCCATGTGCCAGTTCCGCTCGCACGATTACAACCAATGCAACGGAGATTCATTATTTCAATTCTATTCAACAAACAGAGAAATATTAATAATAGTTATAGGTGACAAAAAAGGTAACTAACGAAAAAACAATTGACTGTCACCGAATAACAAAACAACTGGCCCATAGTACCATGATTATTTATGACAATTTTTAACCACTTATCTAAAGAAATAAAAGAAGAAAAATGATTCGTTAAAGATAAAAGAAAATTAAAAACTTTTCTAATAAAGAAATGTTTTTACATTATAGAAGAATACTTTAAAAATTCAAAAAATAAAATTTAACCTGAAACTAAACCTTAATAAGAATGTACTAAATAAGTAACGTACATACCTATATTAATTTAATAGTATAGTAATTCCTAGTAATTTTTTATTGTATTGTGTATTAAGAAATTATATGTAACGTCGCCTGGAAAATGCAAAAAAATGTTCATATGTTCAAATATGTTCAATTGTCATTGACTTCATTAGATATTTATGAAATGTACAATTAGAACTACTTTCAGTAGATTCTATCTTCTTTCCATCTGATCCTTGTCTTTCTCCTCTTTTGAACTTATCAGTCTTAGCTCTAAATAATAGATATTATTGACGCATAATGTTTGTCCAATATCCAGTGATCTGTTTGTTTCAACACCTTAATTTGTAATAGATTTAAATAATGCAACTCAAGTATAGTAGAACAAAGCATACACAATATAAAGGTATGATATTAGATTTTAGTCGATTCCCCGCCCACCGCCGCACCGCGTATCTCGCAGAAACAATAATACTTGAGCACCAGATGTCGTGGAATGAAAGCCAAATGGAAATCATGTTTTCTGCCTTTACCTATATTGTTTAATACAAATAAGACTTATTAGTTTTATATATTTTTTGCCCTTAAAAATCTATTCTGTTTTATTTTAGAAAATTACACAACAGTCCAGATTTTTTGTAGTCTTCTGTCTTTAGAACAATTTGTGTTTCTTTCTTTAAAAATTTTGAAGTCGGCTAAAAAGAAGTAATATGAAACAAGCATAAATAATGCTATTTTTTACATTTTTTGGCGTATCAAACAGTTTTGTTATTATTGTTTTTGAATTAAAATACATTTAATTATAACTAGAATATATTTTTCGCAGATCTTTGTATGTAGTAGTTTGTTTGAGAAATGTGTTTTCACAGGCGGTTAGAAATAACTAATAATGCACATTAAATAGTTGAGAACTACATTATTCTGTGTCTTTTAGATCTCACAACCCTTGGGGAAAATAAAACTGAAGACTAATTCTGAAACTTTTAGATGTATAATGCGGCATCATTATTGATAAGAACTCGTCTATTTGTTTTCTTGGTAAAATATATTGATCTAAAAACTATCGTATGAGTTTTAACTACAACACACCATCATCATCATCATCATCTTCATCATCAACAACATGATATTCATCATCATCACCTAGTTAGGAACAATGTTTGTAAAGAAAGTTTATTGTAAACTAACTTCAGTTGTTTTTGAATAAATTTATAACAATGATGTTATTGAATGTTGACACAATGTAAAATGTTTATGGATGCGATGGAAAATGTTATGCTCGAGGATTTAGGTGGCATTGTTTACAATTGTTTCTGAATGCAAGTCGCTGCGGCGTAACAAGCCGAACACTTCTGGGAAATTCACACCGAAGCAAATATTGTACGTTGAGCTTCGCAAATAACCGTTAGCTTCCGTGAACTGTTCGAAAGTTTAATGTGTGCACGTCTCCTGTACTGATGGTCTCTTATTCCCATTTCTTATTTTCATACACTTGAAGTTTAATCATTTTGTTTTATTTTCTCTCAATTGACTAGGATTCTTTTTAGTTCATAGATGCAATGTTTTTACCTACTGTTCTGTCTTTAAAGTATTTTGTGATATTGTATTTTTTAATTAAACTCATTCTTTATAATGTGAAAATAAACGCTCATTGAAACTAAAAAAAAGAAAAAGATTGTTCGTCTTTCTTAATATTAATATCAAAATTATAATTTTGTTGTCTCCGCTTCTGAAAACATCTACGATGTTTAAAAACCTCTCTACAGGTTCTAATGTCAAAAAGTAACGGTGAATAGCATATAACCCATGAAATAGTGCTTTGAAACGTAGCCCCTTTTTGCTGTAGATTTAATCGTCACAACTTGTGTTAGGAACTTGGCGACAAATTGTAAAGTGCGCATTCCAGCACTTACCGCACTGCGACATACAAGAACGCTTTCTATTTCTCAACCTTACGGTCAAATGATGCCAAAACTACTAAATAATATTTACAACTGGCTGAAAATATCATGCGTTGTAATGACGATGTGAATTAAAGCCAAACTCATAAGTAAAAAAAAAAACACTAAACTAATATCATTCTCATAATTTACCGGATGTCGGTACCGACTAGTTTAAAGCAGATCGGAGGCCTTTTTTCAAGATGAGTGTGATTCGTTTTATTTTGCGGTCGCCAGCCATCTCCAACTGCTGAAATACCTAAATCGAAACATTCATAAATACTGTTACGACTCAAGGAAAAAGTTTCAAAATTATTATTTCAAAAATTAATGAAAAAATGAGTTCGACCTACAAGCACTACCTTTTTATTAAAAAAACTATTAAAATCAGAGCACCAGGGGTGGAGTTACGCGGTAACACACACATATAAAATAGAATTGATAACCTCCTTCTTTTTGAAGTTGGCTAAAAAATTTTAAACACAATAAAGTCCAAAGGACAAACATATATAATATACATTTTATATCAGTAGTAGATAAAATAAAATGTAAGTAAATTTTATCTTTATACGTAATAAGTTTTAAGATAATATCAGACGATTTATCAGAATGATAATTTTGGTTAGTAATGTTTTTTTATCTTCAATTGTATACAATCCAAAGTTCACTTCTATCAACAGTACGACAATGAATAAAATTATCATCTATTTTAATAACCAGGAAAGTTCCAGAAGTCTGAACTTTGTCCGACTGTTTTCAGAAATTTAAATTAAACTGCACCTGCAAAATAGTGCCGCCAAATAATTTATGCTCAAAGTTTTTACTGTCGTGAACACTTGTGCTGTTTTTTTTTTATTTTTCACCACGTCTCTTCCTTTAAGACTTTTCAGATATCAATATTTTTAAGTAAGAAATCTAAATAGATTTATACAATTTAACAATATACTAATGAGTAACAAAGGTTATAAGAACCTTTATTACTGAATTAATAGTAAATAACATATTTTAATGTTGGAATTTTTCTTTCTTGCGTTTTTGACACTTCATGTATCATTGAGTTTGGCAAACGAGTATGCGTTTTTTTATACTTTTTAGAGAACGTCCTTTTTAGAATTGGCTTGAAAATTTATATCATACATAATCAAAATACGACATGATTTGCTTTTTTTTTTCTTTTAAATTGACACTTTTCAGGATTACAATTTCTCTCCACCTTCTCTACTTTTATGTACTCAATGGATAACAAAGTCACACTTACGAACAACTTGGTTAATAATCTATCCAAGACAAAGCAATTTCTTTAAAGTAACCATAATAGCGCCATCTAGTGGCGTGTGTGTACACAGCACTACACCGCCGTACTATACCAGGGGTAAAGATTGGAAGTGCATCGTAAATGTTTGTTTTAGAAGTCAAGTATATTCCAAGTTTATGAACGAAAAGTACATCATTTAAAAGAGAAATCAAACTGATACTACGCATTGAAAATAACTCTACCAGTTAGTATTATTTAATTTCCTTTCCTTCCTTCCATTTCAGTCACGTAATGCCTACTAATGGACATATGCTGCCCCTAAAAATCGCCACGATGTTCGGTACTGTGCAACCCGCATCCAGGATACTTCCGCAGCCTTGAGCAAATCATCAGTCCATTTTGCGGGAGGCCTGCCCACGCTCCGTCGACCTGTCCGTGGCCGCTATTCCAGTACTTAGCGGCCCGTTCAGCTGCAAAGTACTGAAATGGCCCATTATTTAATTTAGCATTCAAATAATTAATTCATCATCTTTACATCTCTACTAATACATTTGTATCAGACGTCATATCTGAATTCACTCCGTTCTTATAAAATTACACATATTATGTTAAAATTTTGCAAGTTTCCTTTGAATTTAAAACATTAGTTTGTTAAAATAATTATAGTATTATTTTTTACATTTATGTCCTCATATTCATGTACTGTGTTGCTGATTTTAATATTATTTAGGTTGCATTACACTAACTCGATTTGTTTCGTGAAGAGGAACTAATTTTGGGGACGCATATTTAATTTCGCATTTATAATGCGGCCTTCGTAGGCTCGGATTATTTAGCTATGAGCATTCATATTAAATTGCTACTTATAAGTTGTTTATAACCATTGTAAATAAAAAAAAAAAAATTGTAGACGTGTTTTTATTTTTTAATTTTTAAACTACATATATCTATAGTATTAGTATTTATAGTATTTATGTCTATAGTATTATCCCTTAACTTTGCACTTGTAACTTTAAATAATGTTAATGGTAAATTTTGTTTTGTCAACGATAATTTTTAGATTTCACTTTTGGATAATGGACGCTTAAAATGGACTTTATAAAATTAAAAGGCTAATTTGAAACATACAATTTTAATTAAATTTATATTATCGATGAAAACAAGTTTCATTCAGTCATAACCGTAGTTTAATTAATTATTTATTTCATATTGCGTATAATTTTAATAATTATAGATTATATTCTCCTGATGAAGAACACATTTATTTGGATAAGGATTAAACCAAAAAATATAGCGCCGCAAATAACGTGCGATTTTTTATTGCTATTTTCAAAGCAAGAATTGTTTTTTGTAAGAATACGGTAACACATAGAGATCTACAATTATGTCATACATCATTTTTATATAACTCAAATAGTTTAGCCTATGTAAGCCAAAAAAGGCAAATTTTATGTCGTTTAAACATACGTTGTTTAAATATATAGATACAGAATATAGAAAAAATTATATTCAAAAGTGATTTAATTGAAGTATATTTATGTCCTTTTTGTCTGTAGAAAGTAATAAAACAACGGTCGGTATATACTTGAAGTATTCAAAGTTAATTTGTAACTTTAGCAAAATTTTCGTGGTAATCCATAAAGCTACCACAAACAGCAATATCCGGAGCGGACATATTGCCTTCGGGAATCTTACTCGCTTACTAAATGTTTGATCGCCAGAACAAGCGTAACTTAGTCGAAATACACACAATATTGGTTAACAGAGTATTTACAAACTTTTTTCAATATTGCTGTCGATTTGAAGAATTTTTTTTTTTTGTTGGAGTGAGGAGCGAAGATTTTTTTCGGTCGCCTTTTCACATTAAATGCAGAATACTCTCTGCACGTTTATATTCTGTGATGTGATATTCCGCCGGTCAAGCCCATTTGCAATGTAGCAATCTGTTGGTCGAGTGACAGTAGTGTAAAACATTACCTTCCTGATAGATAGAAGCGTTTTCTTTTTTAAATAGTTACATTTAATTCAAAAGTTTATCATTGAAACATGGCACAGGAATTAAAAATTATCTGGATAAACATTTTTCATGAATAAGCAACATTTTTAACAACATATTACATGCAATATTTTATTTACACAGCTCATGATAAGTTCAGTTCCGAGAGCTAACAGTTCCGTGAGTATTACTCGACCAATGACATTTTTACACAAACAAAATACAAGTTACAATTGTTTTTCGTCTGCATTGTTTTTTTTAATTATAGTATTTTTAGTGTTGTACGTTTAATTTGATTGTTCACACACATTTTATTGACAATTATTAGTAAATTTCCAAAATGTTTAAAGTTGTAAAAAATTTGATGTAATAAACATCTCGGATCACCGAGAACACTCCCAGAGATCACCGACAACATCAAGGGGTTGTTGGGATTCTTTGGAGAGTTGGGTTGGCTGGAGTGAATCCAGATCCTGCTCTCACGCAATATACGCGCCAGTCGTGGAGTTGCGGAAATCGAGCCCTTACAACTAACTAAGCCTTGATATGCGAATGGAATAACGAGAAAAAGGTGTCGTAATGGAGATCCATATTTGCGTTTCTTGTACTAACCGTGGGTTTCTGACACCAAAGTCTCTACTTTAAAGATATCGACATCCCTGTTTATCGTCTTTGACACAAAAGAGATTACAATATAGGATTATGTACCTAGACAAACAAGAAATAATTTTCAAAAGAATAACATCATCTAGTTATTGTACAGTTTACTAAATGATATATGATAACAATCAAATATGTTTTTCATTTTTTTTTTTCAAAAATATAAAGTGTGCAGTTAACATCTGCTACTAGTCCAAACAATTACGATTTGCCTATTTTCCGTTAATCAATTAATTATATCAACTTGTTCAGTTATGTTCTTACCGTTAAGTATCTTAGAACCCGTTAATAAACGGGTCCTAGCTTAGTTAATATGACGGGAACTAAGCTAATGCCTACAGCTGAAGCTGCATAAGAGCAATAACAACTTGCAGTTACGCTTCCTTAAGTGGCAATTACACCGTGGCTGGAAACAATAACTAGTGACAACGTCAAGAACATTTATATTTAGGTTGACTTAATAATTTCTCATTAAAATTTATACTGCAATGATTAGGGTTTCGTTCTCCAAAACTCAATGAATTAAAAGTCCCTCACACACTGTAAGGTTGCAGAATAGATATAGACGGAGAGTAAAACCATTTTTGCTTATCCGCGGTATTTTAAATTAACATTTTTAATCTATTTAGTTCAAATTTAACCAATCTAAAGTACCAGTAGTAATTTAAATCAAGATAAATTGTTTAGAGAGCGATTTTCTACCCCATTTCATAAAAAAATCGAGTGGATTCGATTGGTGTGATTTTTATTTATTTATTTTTTTTATAAGAAAAGGGGGCAAACGAGTGTCGAGACCACCAAGATGATCGTCGACGCCTATGGACATCCGCAACACTAGAAGTAGTGCAGATGCGTTGCCGTCCTTTAAGAATCATATATGCTCGCTTCTTGAAGGACTCTAAGTTGTCAATTGACTGCCTTTTACCGATGCGATAATTTATATAGTTTGCATTTGATCCTTTTTTTATACCAAAAGGTGGCAAGCGAGCAAACAGCCACCTTCATTCGCTGAAATAGCGAGGCGACCGTTGCCCATAGACATATGCAGATGCGTTGCCTACCTTTAATCAACGGAGAAGGAGACGCACAGAAATAAGATATTTATTCCTACGCGTCCCCTCTTCCGCCGAAACATTTTCCCCTTCCCATTCTTTCCTAATAAGAAAATGGTGGGAAATGATTAAAATAAGACCTCCTCTAACTAAAGAACATTTTCTTTGCATTTATATAAAATGCATTATTATAATGACTTAGTAAGTAACAGCTTGTATAAAATTTTAAAATAAAGAACACAATTTAAAAACCGGAACACCGAGTGTTTCGTTCTTAAAAAAATTTACTGTCATAAATACTTTAAAAGTAATTTAGCGAAGAATATTCGTGCACAGTGAAGTTGAAAATTTATTTTCCTCTTTCAGTGCTAGACTGGAATGCGAGCTATAATAAAATCAAAAATTTTCTTTGAAGACTTCTCATGTTGGTACGAGTATGAGTGCTTTGAGAACTATATTAAAGTACCTTGACATCTCTATCTGTACCGTTTAATAACGTTATAAACTTATAAAAAGACTATTCTAGAAAATGAAAATAGATTTTGATGGCTTTTCAGTATTTTTAAAAATTACATAAACAATTTTTAGTGTTAAAAGTATTTAAGTTAAAAATTTTAGTATTGTGAAAGAAAAAAATGTGAATCACAATAAGTATATAAGTAAAATAATTTTAAATGTTTTCATAGATATTTATATATATTTATATATAACATTACAATTATTTCAAAATGTGAATAAAATTTCCAATTTTATTTCAAAATGTGAACAAAACATCCAATTTTATTTTCCAACTCCAAACTTATCTGCCTATTAACTAGTTCTTTTATAAACGTAGAATACGCTGAATCCAAATGAAAATGGTTGAATGAAATTTGCTTCGAGTGCACTCGATTGCGGATTGATCGTTGAAGCGGTAAAGCGCTGCCGATGAAGACATTGTTAGTGAATCACTGCAACTGAAACTAAATCAACAAACATGTGTTTTAATAAATTTTGATTTTTCAACAAGTCGTGCATTTTCATTAAATATTAAAAATTTTCATTGTCTCTATTATTTAATTGTTTTGATGAAAATAGGCAATCGAGGGATCTTTTTTTGAACTGAATCATAATTTAATGGTCTTAAAGCTGTTTTCAATTTAAGATTTTAATTTCTAATTACGATAAACACAGCTATTTAATGTCTATTTACTGTAACAGATTTAATACAAGTTTTATTGTGACGATAAACAACAAATTCATTCGCATTACGCAGGGAAAAGCGTTAACACGTAATCCATTAGGTGTAAAGTTTTGAGTGCTCCAGTAATGTATTGTTTGTGATGTTTACATATAAAACCCGCTAAAGCCTCCGCGCATTTATATTAACTCTAATAATTACGACGCTATGTTCGAGGTTTATTACGCAATATCTAAATTAAATGATATAACAAAATGTTAAAATCACTACGTGACTATATAAATCTTTAATATTTCTTTTTTTTTCTCCTATTTGTTCTTTATATCTGACATTGATCATTCAAATACTGACTACAGTTTTCTAATATAGATACTTAAATACATTGACCACATTCATAGTTTAAAAACTTTTTCTATACCTCAATCGACCGCTACAAATATGTTTTTTCTTGTTACACTATGGTTCTTACTAAACGCATTACTTAGCGCGTGATTCAAAACGCAAAATGTCCACTGAATTGTATGGACTTTATTACCTATTTTTAACAATCTAATAGTATTTACTAGAATAGTTGTAATACAGATTCTTATTTGAACAGAAATAATTGTTATTCTAGACTAGCTTTTACCCGCGACTCCGTCCGCGCGGAATAAAAAATAGAAAACGGGGTAAAAATTATCCTATGTCCGATTCATGGTTCTAAGCTACCTGCCCACCAATTTTCAGTCAAATCGATTCAGCCGTTCTTGAGTTATAAATAGTGTAACTAACACGACTTTATTTTATATATATAGATTTCATTTTTGAGTTATCATTGATTAGATTTACCTAAGCCAGGGGAGTAAAAACATATATAAAGGTGGTAACACGCTCGACCATTGCAATACCACGACTACACATAAGACTTCTTCAGGAGTATTTCCGCGTTTCGTCTGACGACGAGGGATTTCTTAGAATAGGCAGGGATTAAAGGGTTATAATAAAGAAAAGGAAGCTGGAGTACCTAGGCCACATAAAACGGAACACAAAATACTGACTGCTGCAACTCATCGTACAAGGAAAGATCACGGGAAAGCGAAGTGTAGGTCGACGAACATCCTGGCTTAAGAAGCTACGCCAGTGGGTTGGAAAGGGTACCCGTTCGCTTTTCAGAGACGCGGTGTTGACACCGGTGTTGACCCTTGAGGGTGCAAGTTGCCTTAATGATCGCCGACCTTCGAAAGAAGATCACACTTTAAGAAAAAGAAAGGGTGTGTCCGAAAGGGAAGTATTATTTTCACGTACCTCCACTCTTCCGAGTATTACTAAAGATGCCAATCTTGTAGCAATTACAGCCTTTTAACTTAATGTTGATTTACAACGATAACGGTTACGCTATTTTAGAGTTATCATACAACCGTTAACCTGTTTTTTAACGTTATAACAAAATCTCCTGATCAAGTAACAAATATAAATGTACTATAATGCAGTGATGCGGTAACGGTTTGTGTTTGAGATAATTATTCCCTTGTATAATCTTTTTATTAGCCGTCGGGTCACGATCCACATACAACCCGTGACGTTCGCATGAATATAGCTTAGCATTTAATTAGAATTAATTACGTTACACTGATTATTATGATCTTTTAATATTCAGTTACCATATTACCTTATTATGTCTTGAGTATACATATATAAAAATTAAGATATAAGACACGTTTCTTTGTTTCTAAACGCAAAAATTGTTTGGAAAATTTTCAAAATTACTGCTTCAATTATTGTTATTAAGACTTGAGGCCTATCTATAAAAACTAAGACAGTGTTTCAATTACCTTTTAGCTTATACGAGTAAATATGTCAATCTTTTCATCGCACGCATATATTAGACATTGTCAGAAATCATGATTATTGAAATACTAGCTGTAGCCTGAGACTCCGTCTGCGCGGAATTAAAAAATACTTTATTAGTAGCCTATGTGTTTTTCCAGACTATACTCTAAATCTATGCCAAATTTCTTCAAGATCTGTTGAGTCGTTCCGGAGATACCTTCAAACAAACATCTATCTATCCATCCGACCATCCATCCGTTCCAACATTCGCATTTATAATATTAGTAAGATGATTATGCGTAGGCTTCCGAAATGCGATCAAAACAAATTAAGTACTTTTACCGGTAGCAGTTTCGGTGATCAGATTTTAGGATAAAACTGATAACAATCACCGGTAGGTTTAACCTACCGGTGATTGTTATCAGTTGAACACATGTTCAACTAACATTGTCTAAGTGTATTTTTTGTAGTAATACAGTTATATAAGATATTATTTATACCTTACTTTTTTATAAGAGAAGGGGGAAAACGAACGGCGGGAACACCAAAGTGATCATCGACGTCCATGGACTTCCGCAACACTAGGATAATTGCAGATGAGTTGCCGGCCTTATACTTTAACCGTTAGTTTATTAGACCAAAATCTCTGTATAAAACATCGTTATCCTTATCATTATCTTCGACAATACAAAGATAACAATATCTATTAAACAGGGATTTTGGTCTCAACCCCACGGTTGAATCGCCTTTATTGCCAGCTGTCTTAATTGATACTAAAAAAAGGTTTTTAAAAGTAGACTTTCAACAGTACAGATGTAGTTAATTAAAATAGATAAACAGTTTTATTGCAGGCCTCTTAAGTTAAACTCTGTACAGTCTAATTATCCCAAACCCCTATTTTATTTTTGTTTACATTTAGTTTGCTGAAGGTACGATATTACCTACAAAGTCGAATAATAAAAAAAATTGATAAACCTTTTATAATAATGAAATTTAAAGTAAATACAAATATTAATTTACATTTTTATTTTTCATTATTTTTCGAAAATAATAAGCCAAACTTTAAGGTTTATAAAACCTTGTGCACAGACCCCACGTGACGTCATAATTATTTTCGCTAACTACTAGTTTACTATCGACTACAAGAACCGATCAATGACCGGTAAGAGGTCGCAAATAAATTTTCCATGCTATGGCCGGTAATGAAAAAGTTGGTCAAATGCCTATTTGAGGTACAATCGTACACAAAAATGTTTTTCGGTACAATTACTTGATTAGCATGAACAAAAAACACAGCTTAACAAAGCTTTAGTTGATTAATTATGTAGCAATCATAAAACAGCTCGGCTAAAACAACAGAGTAACGTTTAAATGTTACTGAATAAATAAATACAGTCGTAAGAAAGGCCTCGTAAATCCGTTAATTTGTCACCGCGAGGCGCTAATGTAAACGAATGGATTTTACGGACTCTTCACCAAATTAAACTTTGAGAACACTCGAATTACCACTTTATTCTTTATTTTGCAATAGCTGTGCCCACGACTCCGTCCGCGTGAAATACTAGCTTCGGGTACTATTTTTAATTATTTAGGCTAATTATTTTACTTCAACTCATAAAACATATTAAACTTACAAGAAATTCACATAAACCTTACATATTCCTATAAAAACTTATATCCCCTATTCCTTATTGTTATATTGTATGTACCCTTGAGGGTAAAACTTTTACAAACTATGAATGTCATAATTATTTATATCAAGTTAACAGCCTAAAAAATAAGTTTCAAGCTTCTAGCTGTAAAAATGTTGATACTTACATACAACTTTTTACCCCCTTTTTTAAACCCTTTACAACCCTTAATTCACATTAAAATGTATCCTATGTCATTCCTTAAGCTCATAGAAGTTATTTCAATAGTTTTGGTTTGAAAGCGTGACAAACAGACAGAATTACTAATAAAAACATTAAGTAAATTTAATAATTTCGAATTTAAACGACTTTTATATTTAACAACAAAGGCAATATTTTCATATTGTTAAATTCAAACTTTAAACGATTTCCATTTTATTATCAGAAGAGCCATTTATTCACGGAAATGAAGCAAATTGCAGCCCACCTCGGAAACGCTTCCACCGTGCGATTTTAACTTTCCAATGAAATAAATTATCGATTATTACAAATTTAAAGAAAGTAGACTGATCATTTAAATATTTCTTATGTGCTTAAAGATTGATATATTATGAAGAATATAAAATTTTAATATCTCTTCGACTTGTAATTCAGTAATTTATAAATTTATGCAATGTAATCTACATGCTTACTTAACCTCTAAATAAATAGATAGAAAATATAAATACAAAGAGCAAACGTAGGCGCAAATTGCCACCTACTTACTTTGAAGGATTTTGTATTATGTACCATATGCTAGTGTAAATAAAATTCAAAATCTTTTGCATTTGATTCCCAAATGTAACTGCATTTCTCAATGCGAGGTGTACGCGTGGGGCGCATTGTTTGCTTCGGACGGCGGGGAAAGTTAATTAACGAACTAGAATTGTCACTGTTCGAAAAAAGAAAAAAAAAAACTATTTCAATATACTAGCCAGGATTTTCGTCATTTATAAATAACTTACTTGTAACAGATTGTGCGAAGCTAGTTATTTTATTCCGAAAGAATACATTACAGACTATGTTATTGTCATAATCATGAAGGTTTCATTTTGTTTATCACTTTCAATCTCTCTCATTTTACCGCTCTCTACCTCACCAATTTAGAATCTAGCCTTTAGGTATTAGTCTTGATCTGGTCATGAGCATTGACATTTAAAAATTATAGTGTCAAACTGTAGAAATATTTGCGAATTTTCATCTTCAGAAGTTCTAGACTCACTTTTATTATGACGCTAAAACTAAAGTAAACTAATGTTGTTATCTCAACATACAAAGCACAGTATATAGAACAAAACCCTGGAGATCGTAAAGTAAAATCCCAACAAAAAGCACTTGTGTTAATAAGGGTCTAAGCTCTCGCATCAACCAGTCGCCCATAAAATGGATTTATGTATATCCGGATCTTTGCCAACTTCATTTTCTTTCAAAAATTGTGTTTTACTTTATAAAATAATATTACTATATGCAATGCAAGCCAAGATGCTACTGGTTTCGATTTATTTGGAACAAAATCTATAAAAATCTATTCAAATAAAATCACTTTGAAAGATGAAAAGTACTACTACTAAAAGTATTAGAAGAGTCAAATTATTTTCCATTTTCCTTTCCTACTCTTTTCTTATGAGGAAAGAATGGTAAGGAGAATTAGACTCGACGAGAAAGGGGACTTATAGGAAGAGGAAATACCCTATTTCTGTATGTCAACTTGCTTTTTTTATAATATATGAGAAGGGGGCAAACGAGCGGCGCGAACACCGAAGTGATCATCGACGCCCATGGACATCCGCAACATTAGGAGAATTGCAGATGCGTTGCCGGCCTTTAAGAAAGATAAATGCTCGCTTCTTGAAGGACTCTAAGTCGTAGTGGTTTGGAAATACCGCCGAGGACAGACCATTCCAGAATTTGCTTGAGATGTCTATGGGCTGCTGCAACTTCAGGTACCACTACGACACCAGACGTACAGCACATCTATACTTAAATTTATATTACTAAACTAATCATCGCCGACTACATCCGCTCGGAAAAAAATTATAAGTAGCCTATGTGTTCTTACAGAATATGTTATATTTTATTTATTTATTTATTTATTTATTTACAATACAATGATAAAATAGAACTATGTCCCACAAAATTATATAAAATAATTTGACTGTGGGATCAAAAGTTTAATTTAAATTTAAATTAATATAAAATAAAATTAGATAAGTATAATATATTTCTGCCAAATATAATTGAGATCAGTTGAGCCGTCCTGGAGATACCTTCTAACAAACATCTATCCACTTAAACCTTCAGTTTTTGATTTTACTCTATTAATAAAATAGACAAACCAAATTATTATAAGACTATTATCTTAACAAATTTGATATTTCTTCAAAGTAAATGAAATACCGAGGCGAAATATATTAAACGATTTACAACCTCGACGTCGATCGTCCATTATTCAGTTTTACCAGGACGATAAGGCGATCGGTAAGAGATGTAAATTACTATTGAATTTCAAATAAGAATTCAGCTAGAAAATAGTGTTATCGTAACAAAGTAATTGGTATTCTTAGTAACATAAAAACTTAGCAGAGATAATATTTATATTCTAAAATTAAACGTACAGCTATGAAGACTAGTTTTGAGATTAAACTAAGATTTTAAATGCGACTTTTTGGATGGATCATTTGGATGAATGCAGAACAAACATATTGATCGTTGTAACTACTTAAAAATTTAGTTTCTTTAAGTTGCTACGAAACTGCATCGAAGTTTTTCTTAAATGAAAAAGTGATCTAAAATTAATTTATCGGCCAACGAACATTAATAAAAGAGAAATTTGTTTCTCATATTATCAGAAATATATACAACCAAATTTTTAATTAAAACTTTGGACAAAAGGGTTTCAACTACCCCTTTTTCAAGCACAATTTTATTCGTACTTAAAAGATAAGTAGACTTTAAATGAGAGGGTATATATACAAAATTAAGATACAACTTTATATATTACTGTGAGTTTCCACTGGGAAAACAGTTGCATAAAAATATGTTGCCATCTTTCGCAACTCTCTTTAAAACCAGGGACAATAATATTTTTTTTATACCAATATTTCGTCATTACATTTTGACTGAGTTTTACAGACTTAAATTAAATTACTATATATCATCTTCTTCTACTTCTAATACAGGCCACATACACTGACGTGTGGTCGACGCATAAGGTTTGATAAACCTTAATGTTTTCGTTTATTTTTTTTTACAACTGGCCGCCTGTTGATAAACCTTTAAAAAGTAATTAGTAATTATGACAAAGATTCTGACAGATTTTTATTTATCTATTCATCATCATCAGCTCACTATACGTCCCCACCGAGGGGCTCGGAGCCTACCCCAATTTAGGGGTGACTAGGCCATAGTCAGTTTATCTATTGCTTATAAAAATTACTAATAAAATTTAATGAATTTAATTAAAAATCATTTTCTCAGAAAAAATGTACGTCGGAGTTTTTGTAGAGACGATGCGCAGCGATCACCTTATCCCGTAGAGATATTAACGCTAATGGAATTTTATATTAAAACACATTAAGGAGCTATTACTTGCCATTTTCTATTTTAATATGTTATTTAATAATATAAAAATAAAAATATCTCGCTATTTATTATCCAATTGATTCAGAAGAATTTTTATATGTAAGGGTGTTTGTATGTATGCCAATTATATAAGTTTTTTTATTTGTAGACAAAAATATTCATCAGTTTTTCTATTTCTACTATGAATACGACCATTTTATTTCTCATATTTTGTCAATCTCTCTGTCTCTCTACCAAATCAACAAGTCAACATAATATGTAATTTAAAATCGAATTTATACAACTTTGTCACATTTATAGATATATCTTACAGTATTTTGATAAAAAAAAACATTCATGCAACGTACAATGGTACACTTAAGTTTTCGACTCGTATAATTTAAAACGGAACATGACTGACTTCGTGCAACCCGCATACAAAAGTTAAATTACAAAGACGTGCTTGTTCGCTCTGTAGTTTAGTACTGTAGGAGCCTTTCAAGTTTGTACTGTAATTTATAAGATCCTAGTAACACGCCCTAGCTTTGCTCGGACAGATAGACGAAAGAACTTTATTACTTACGTTATTCATTGATACATTTATACTTATTGGTAATAGTTTATGTAATGCGTTAAATATTGTTCATTATTTGAATTTCTGAGTAAAATATTATAGCCACGTTAAACATACATTAGTTTTTTAAATTTGGTTCATATACCAAATATTGCTATTTCGTTTTCAAAAACTTACCAACAGATGTCGCTATTGAGTAGAATATTAATTATTTTTTATCGTGTTATATATTAACAATTAATTTTAAACAGATAAAACATAATAAGTTATGTAGGTATGTTATATATGTATATATTTTTAAAGGGAACACAATGATTGATACAGTACGCCTCTTTATATTGACAAACGAAATGTTGCTTTGATGTTTCTTCATTCTTTCCTCACAATAGGTATATTGAAATTTCATTTCGCATTGTTACCGACTCAGCGTATCTCAATAGTCTTGCAATTTACTTTAATAAATCACTTTGAATATGTTCATCTTATAGAAGTTCTAGAGTTTTTGAAATGTTGAGAACAATCTCATTAAATGCGATTGACTTTTGTTTGTTATTTTGTTTCACGCAGGTTTTTGATTTAAAGAAATTAGTTTTCTAATCTTAGTAGATTAGAAACTTAAGAAGTTATCTTCTTTAAATAGTGAAATGGAACAAAATCCTAATAATTTTTTTTAAGATATTACAAATAGAAAAAATAGCGTTAATATTAACAAATAACGGACTTAAAAAGATCAGTTTATTTACTTGTAGTTCTCATGTCGACTAAAATATTTATTTTTACTGCTTTCATTTATTTAACGTAGAAATACTCTCTTAAGAATAGTGTTCGATTAAATACGCTTTAAGACGGAATGCTTTTAGTATCAATTAACTTGTCTCTCGTTCTCTGAAACTCTAGTATTAAAACTAGATAATTAAAAAAACAACATTTAAGAAATACCTTGATCAGTTTTATCTGCTTGCTTTCGCTTTATTAGCGTGGGATTAAAAAAAAAAACAAAGAAGCCTAATTATATGTTAGTCATACATCATCTATCTTCCATTGAGTGTTCCGTTCAGGTCCAGCCGATTCGGGTATTAACCTGAACAAACGCGGAATCGCTGACAGACAGACAGACAGAATAAAAAAATGTTTTCTGTTACACGTAACGTAAAAACATAATGTGTGTGAAATAGGAAAATTTTATTTATACTACATACACTATTTTTTTAACTGTACAGTTGAGCTAGTAAAAATTATTCATTTTTAGTAATATCGTTAAAAAAATCAAATTTCATACACATTTGTATTACATTTAAAATTTCCTATACTTTCCTATTTGTGTTACTTATAAAGAAAGACCAATTTTAAAAATTTTGTCTGTCAGACTGTATGTCTGATCGCAAGGTCGCGTTTGTTCCTAGTAATCTCCGGAACGGTTGGACCAATTTTGATGGGACTTAGACGGGTAGATAGCTGATGTACACGGGCATGTTATAGGCTACTTTTTCATCACGCTTTTTTTATGCTAAAGTCACGGGCGATTGCTAGTTCGTAAATACAGTTTGTGCGACCGTATGTTTATTTAACCACCACTAAATTATCTTTAACTAAAATTAGTTCGTGAATGTCGTAATAAATTTTTACTATCATCTTTTAATTATAACAAACTGAAAGCCTACGTTAAGTAGAGTCATAATTAATGTACTCATTAAGCTGACAACTGAAACTACAACGCTACGTGCGCCATATATCATAATATGACACGAATTCTCTTTCCCTTCGTATAACTATATGTTGTATGTTTATATAATAAAGAAGATGTAAACCACAAATGTATATATGTATATAATATTAACTGTAAATAAAATATGAATGAATTAGAGTACTTCTATGATATTACAGAAGTGAATATGAATCTAATGGTTGGATTAAAATGTCTTTTCACCCAAAAACGAGTAGCTCAAGAAGTATTTATTGACAATGAGAAGCCATTAACATTAAAATAATTTTTCTGGAGCACAAAAAAATACATTTTTTTTCATACATCTAATATATAAAATTCTCGTGTCACAGTTTTCGTTCCCGTACTCCTCCGAAACGGCTTGATCGATTCTCATGAAATTTTGTGAGCATATTCAGTAGGTCTGAGAATCGGCCAACATCTATTTTTCATTTTTTTTTTAACTGCGCGCGGACGGAGTCGCGGGCGACAGCTAGTAATAAAATATTTTAAACTAAACAAATACAAGTATTTTATATCATCTAGAACGTAAGTAGCATTGTATTATGTGAAATTGTCTTACAAATTCCTATTGATATAAACAGCCATCGTAAATATGTGTAGCCAAAATTAGTTTCTGCTTCACAGCGGCGTTAGTGTAATGCTTTCTAATAAATATTTAATTAAGCTGTGAGACAACGACCAAAAGGCTCTCTAACTCGCTTTCTTCTATACTAAAATATACGATTATGTATAACAAAAAAAGTACATTACTAGTACTAAGTATAAATATATGTGATATCGAAAAAAAATCTGTACACATGAGAACGTTAAATCAATTTTTAAAATTTTTGTCTGTCTGTCCGCAAGGCCGTTTTTGTTGTGCGTAATCACCGGAAAAGCTGGACTGATTTTCGACTTTGACGGGAAAGCAGTTTATACACACGGGCATATAGGTTACTTGTTTAATTCTGCACTGACAAAGTCGCGGGCGAACGCTAGTATAGATATAGATGTAGTTAATGATACTAAATTTACAAATAGTTCTGGTAAAGTTAAAATTATTAATATGAATTAATGTGATTATGTTCTTTACTGCTCTAAGCGTTCTCTTTATCTTATACTAACTTTTTCCCGCGACTTCTTTACGCAGAAAAAAAAAAAACAAATAATATATAGCCTATGTTACTCAGTGATAATGTAGCTTTCTAATAGCAAAAGTAGTTTTGAAATCGGTACAGTAGTTTTTAAGTTTATTCGTTACGTACAAAATATAAATTTTGCCTGTTTATATAATTCATAATGTGAACCTTTATAAATATAACTCAACATTAGAACATCGCAGTCACAAATTGGTCTATTCGTAGTAACGATTGTTCACGTTACTGACTGTAACTGCAACCGGGCTTAAAATTTACCTAAATAAGTCGACAAAGTGAATATCTTTGTGGAGTACAGTGCGGGTTAATTATTCATTACACCCGGGACCGAAACCGCGTTATGAGATGCTGTTTTGTACATTCACTGCCACAAGTGTATTAAACGTATCACTTCAAAGTAATAAGGTTACTTAAGAGTGTATTATATTTATTGTATTTGTTACAATATTATTAATATTAAAATTGTAATATTTATTTACCATTAACAAACCCCTAGTAAAAAAACATGTTATTTTGCCAATGATTTTTAATTGCTTTTTTTTATAGTAAGTTTTAGTGGGCAAACGAGCAACGGACTTCCTAAAATTATTTGATCCGATGCCCATGGACATCCGCAACACCAGAGGAATTGCAGATGCGTTGCTGGCCTTTAAGGGAAGTGTACCCTGTTTTCTTGAAGGCCCCTAAGTAAAAATGTAAATTGTAACACGTAAGTTGTTAATAAAATGGTGTTCGATTTTTCGTATTACTTTGCATCTTTATTTGTTCTTTTTACTGAACAATTTCGTGAGCATTGACCCAAAGTAATTTTGATTAAGTTGAACTTTATTAATAAAAAGCATAGATGTGAGTGCAAACAGTAATTAGATGCGGTACTTTATTATATCAAATAATCCATTACTAAAGTTTCAAGATCGCAATAAAGTCCATTCATAAATAGGTGATAAACTAAGTGCGATATGTAATAAATTCAAATGGTTTTCGTTACTAAAGTTTAAGATCGTAAAGCCTCGTTAGTTTTATTGTTACTTAATTTATTAAATTAATTTTACTAAAATTATTAATACTACAAATGTAAGTGACATAGCTTAAGTTATTGTAGAGATACAAGGTTGAGTTTTACCAGGTTTGCCTTTTTATATTACAAGGTGGCAAATGTCCAAGCGGCCATGTAGATTTCATTCCAGACCGCTGCTTATGGATTTACGCAATTGTAAATACGTTGCCCACCTTTAATCGACGGGGAAGGGCGTCTTAAAGATAATATTTCCCCTTCCTATGCGTAGGGGACGTAAATCCACTTCCCCTCCTTTTTTATAAGAAAAGAGTGGGAAGGGAAAGTATACTAAAATTAGGAATATCTTGATTCATCCGTACCGTATTCGTTGGTGTCTATTCGTACCTTAAGACCTAAGTAACATTTAACTAGATGAGTTGCAAATATTATATTTGACGTTTCATATTGGACAGAAGAGACACAAAAGAAATTGTTCTTTTTCTACAATGTTCGCCACAAGACAAATTTTTTGGAGTAAAATTACTTCTGAACTTGTATGAATTATTTTAGCTGGTGGTATTGATGTGGTATTTAATTAGTATAAAATCGCACTACCTGTAAAATAGTCGTTAGATTATTTAAAAAAATTAAACCTGAAAATTAACTAGCAAAACCACGTTCCAAATTCAAGTTCCATTATCTTTACTGCAATACAACAACTAGACAATTTGTAGTTTACTACGTGAATAAAGTCCCACTAAACACGTCCCTGTAATTTAACTTTCGCAAGAGGGTGTTGTTTTCTCGGTTTTAAATTACTCGAGATACGGTTCCAGTGCAATGTTGCTAAGAATATCTAAGATGAAATAGTGAACAATCTACTATGATCTTAAAACCTGTATGTATCTGCGCAGAAATTCAAAAATATGAGGTGTACATAATTGCGATAGAGCAGCTTGTATATTTCACAATGTTATTTTATGAGTCAATTAAAATTCTAAATTAATATTTGTTTTGTGACGACAGATGGCGCTAGTTGTATTTAATGTCGCGTTATGTCGGCCCAGTACAATTTACATAAATCGGAATAAAATTATCCCTTTCATAACGATAAGGAGTTATTTAGTTATATATAAGTTATTTTAATTCAAGTTAATTTTAAGTTACTTTTACTACAATGAACAATCAAAGAATTAAAGGTTCACACTTAGGTTCGAATTCTGTATAGCAAACTGTCACCAAAAGAGCTATAATTTAACACGTATTTATGTATATTGCTATATCAAGTTTTCGACCTAATTGCATACTGTGAAATGAAATTCGATGGGTAGGAAATAAAATTCTTTGACTGTTCACCTATTAAGTGTAAGTACAAGTATGTATAAATTACGCCACGGCCTCTACATAAAACATATTAGTTATATTTTATTAAACAACGTCAATACCATTTTACTGTTCGTAATTTCAACACAATACGCACGGAACAAGATGTGTCTACCAATTTCCTTTTATTTCGTAACATCCGCTTTCCTTTTCTTTTTTTAAGTAAGGTATATTTTAATAAAATTCATTTATATTTTTCCACGCTTGAATGAAATCATATTTACATTATTTGTTTACCTTTATGTATGTGTAATTGATACATTATCAACTTTTAATTTCAAATTATAATATGAAATGTTATACTTTGGTTTCAAAATTAGATTATTTATTAATAATTTTGTACGGTGTTGTCCTGACATTGAAAATGATAACACCAAGTTAAAGGAAATGATGTGGTTTAATCTCTAAAACGACGATTAGATAGTTAAATTGTTGTTGAGAACACGCGGTGAAGAATGCTTAGTGTTAAAACGTGTAATGATTAGTATGAATTCTAAACGCGTGTTATAAATCTCACTAATATTACAAATGGTTTATAACTTATAAAGTTTAGATGGATGGATAGATGGATGGATATTTGTTACAAGGTATCTACAGAACCGCTAAATGGATCTTCTTGAAATATGGCATAGATGTAGAACATAGTTTGGAAGAACACATAGGCTACTAAGTTTTTTTTTTTAATTTCGCGCGGTCGACAGCCTATTATAATGCTGATATGATAAAAACATGTTAATCCGTTTGCTGTTTTTAAAAAATATGTACACCTCTTTGTTTATTTTAAAGCAATCGAACAATGTAACAACTATAAAACTATACAATATGAGCTCAATGTAAGTATTTTTATTCCAACTATAACAAGATACAACATTAATTCTTTTACCGATAGATAAAAAGTTTTAAATCTTGCACAAGCAGGTATTTTTTTATCAAATAAAACTAAACATAAAGGTAAATGTAGTAACTATTTGGTAAACTACATTTTGTTTAAAAAACAAAACACTAATATATTATAAATTGATAGTATATTAGTGACTGAAACAACATGGTATAAATTAATGCCTAACGTAAACATTATTGTACGCAAATTATGCGTGAGATATATTAATTAAGGTTCAGCTTTTAATTTTAGCAACCTTTTTGCACTTTTTTTTTAACACTTGACCGTACACGGACACAAATATATACGTCCAGGTTTGATCCCCGCCGTGTACCAATGAGTTTCGATTTTCGAAATTTATGTTTATATTTATCCGATGTGTACTTACTGTGAACGATAACATCATGATGGAACCTGTATAACTGCGAATAAATTTAAGGTGTGAAGTCAGTCAAGCCGCACTGAACCAGCTTGGTTGAACTATGGATTAGTCACCCTAATATGGGTAGGATCTTATACCCTTTATGGGACATGAATGAAATGACGAAGATAATTTTTTTTTTAAATCAAGATGCAGTTTCGAAAAAGTGAGATAGTAACAGATACTTATTGCGAAAGTGGGTGATATTATTGGTCGGGGTTACCCCAAACGAATCTATTCTAACTAAATTGGTGACATATTCAATAAGCAATATTAAAAAGCAGTATTAAAAAACCCGAAAACGACTAAAGTTTGAATGTGTAAGGCAAGAGATGTGGAAAGGCTAAATGGAAGACCTTGAACTCTATCTACCCTGGATCACGGACGTGCTTTAGTATAGAAGTAGTTCTAAAAAAAGGAAAATATGAATCTATTCCGATATTCAGTTTCAAAGCACTTAGTCTAATCGAATCTCCCGATCCCCGTGTGACGATATTTTAGAAAATGAAATGAAAACAGAAGTGAACCTTTCAAAGTTTCCTTTTTCGATTTGGTTTTGTGGTTTTAGTTGAAAAATATCACCGTAATATGAAATCACTGCAACTACGTTAAAATGTTGAAGAGTTTTTAATAATGATAAAAAAAACTTTTACCATAATTTTATTCAGGTTATTAAATATTTATATCACAATAGCATAGTCACTTTGGCTTTTTAGATTTAAAAAAAAAATTACATTATTCACTTTCTACTATTAATATTAAATGCTATCTTATTTTTCTTGCTAATATTATAAATGCGAATGTTTAGATGGATGGATGGATGTTTGTTTGAAGGTATCTCCGGAACGACTGTACCAATCTTGATGAAATTTAGCACATATGTAGAACATAATCTGGAAGAACACATAGCCTATTTATTTAAGTTTTTTTTTAAATACCACGCGGACTGAATCACGGGCGACAGTTAGTATTTCATAAATTAGAAATTAATATAAATAAATGAAAATTAATAAAGGTGTACCCGTGTTTTGGAACCGTACTTAACGTCAGTTACCTTTATTAAGCTCCTCTTTAGTTTATTATATTAAAGCTGATTAGTAATACAAACACTCTCTAATCTTAAACTTTTAATTAAATTTAAGGTCTCACCATCGAGTAATAATACGAAATGAGCTCATTTTTATTTTCTTTGAAATAAAAAAAATATAGACGTTCTTGTAGTGTATTTGAAGTGAGGTAATGAACTTTAAGATTGAAAAATGATACGAACGTAAACTTTAATCCAATTCTAGAATTAATTTTACTTTTAAAATGCATAAAATGCCCTCTAGCATCTAAAATCTAAACTAACTAATATTCTTATGTATTTTTAAGGTTGAAAGGTTTTATATTGAGAAGAAATCTGTAATCTTCTTTTGTTGATAGAAAAAACAAATGACATACTCGTATATACTAATAATCAATGTTTGTTGGCATAAATTTTTGCCTTCACAAAACAAGTTGAAATCTCTTTCTTCTCTATGAAAATGAAAGGAAAGAAAATATGTTTCTGTACAGATGTTTGGGCAGTGGAAACTCATGATAACAGAAGCGCAATCGATTTTCAAAGCCATCGTGATAAGACAGCGCACAATATCCGGCGCGGCTGTATTGCCTTGACTCGTTACGATGAGAAATATAACAATAGTTATAATTCGTTCTAACTCTTTTTTGTTTTTCTTCAATAACAATGATTTATTTCAAACTAATATAACATTTAATAATTAAAATTAGCAAGTGACCAGCTTATTTGAACTTAAAATGGCTTACTCAAAATAAAGTTTCGAAAGAAATTTTGATGTCATCCTGAAACTAGTATAACAGTAGAATACGCCAGCAACAATAACAAATATTGCATTAATGGGCCAGCTCGCTTGATGCTATATCACGACCACAAAGAAGATAGGCGTTTGGTGGAAGCAATTCCTTGTTTCGTCTGATAAGTGTGCGTGTCGGACGTCCAATTTACACTACTTTCTCCTCTGATCCTTTTCTTATGAGGTAAGGATGGGAAAGGGAAGTAGATTTGATCGAGGGAGGGATGCAAAGGAAGTGGCGATTCTCTTTATGTGTGTCCCCTTCTCTGTAGATTAAAGAATCGCATTTGCAATTGAGGATGTCTGTGGGTAGCGGTCGCTTCGCTATTTCGGCGGACTCTAGTGTCCGGTTGCTGTTTTGCCACCTTTTAATGTAATAATGAAATAAATTTGAAAAACTTATTATGCCTCATTAAAACTTATTGCCTTTGCATAGGCAGAAAAAAAGTGGAAAATAATGTAACCATTTTTGGTTAGAAATAATACTGCTTTCATATCTGTTATAAAAATACAAATATACTTTATTGTGCACTACTATGGAGTTACAAAATAAAGAAAGTATAATAGGATTTTCACAAAAGGTGGTCTTATCGCTAAGCAGCGATCTCTGCCAGACAACCTTTGGGTAGAAATTAAACTAAGTAAACCAAAATATATATCAAATATAAGTAAAAAAATATGACCGATTGTAAAAGTTGTAAAATAAAAATGTAAATTTTTTTAAAACCTAAAAATGCACTTTGGTTATTTGAATTTTAAACATCTATATGTTTTCAGAACGTATTATAAGATAACTTTACAAAAATTTATTCGTCTACTTGAATTGCACCTTAATGCCACTTTTATTCCTCTATCAGAAAGCAATCCCTTTGCGGAAATAAGGCGAATTGCAATCTACCTTGGAAACGTTTCTTTGCACGCGGCGGTTTGAAATTTCCGATAAAAATATTACTGACGATCAATCGAATCTATTAAAAATAAACGTGAGTTTTGTTAAAATAATAATACTAATAAATCCTAGGAATTCAAAATTAATATCTTAATCAGCTGTCGTGGACAGACATGTTTTTTTATATCGAAAAAAGACAAACGAGCAAACGGCCACCTGGATTCGGCTAAATAGCGAGGCAACCGTTGCACAAAGATATCCGCAAATGCAGATTTGTAGCCTACCTATAATCAACGGAGGAGAGGATGCACAGAAAGTGGTCTCCCCTTCCCATCCTTTCCTAATAAGAAGGGTGGAAAGGGAAGGAGGACCAAAATTAGGCTCCTAGGCACTCATCAGAGGAAACGCGGAATTGCTTAGACTTCAAGCCTGTCTTTTGTGTGACCCCATTGGTTCGGAGTCTGGTTGGTTGACTTCACATATATATTTGTATTTATTCGCAGATATGTGCAGGTTGCATTAAAATGTTGCCATCATTGTAAGAAAGTCGGATGAATATGAATATAAAATTCGAAAATCGAAACTCGGTACATTGCTGGTATCGAACTACGGCGTTATGATTTCGGTCCGGACCCGAACTGTGTATGCATTGAATTAACGAATAAAAGATCGACATGGAAGTCGAATACTTAGTACACCCCCACTTAGTGGGGAATACTATGTGTAAGGTCTTGAAACGGTGGACGTGGAAGCGTGCTGGGCCCATAACCTCTTGAAATGATAGATGTTGATGATGGGATCACTCTCAAACCAAATATACACTTATAGACTGATTCGGAAAATATTTATTCTTACTCAAACATATTGGATATAATTTAGTTGAAACAGGATCATTATTAAATATGTATATAAAAGTTAAACAGTTATTTTTGATTACTATACATCTTACTTATTTGAGAATATAAACGGA
The DNA here is from genome assembly GCF_912999745.1 of Papilio machaon. Taxonomy (NCBI): domain Eukaryota; kingdom Metazoa; phylum Arthropoda; class Insecta; order Lepidoptera; family Papilionidae; genus Papilio; species Papilio machaon. Next base: position 1,286,696 of record NC_059993.1, on the reverse strand, counting down.
ATTAATTTATTATAACATACGTCAATCTTAAGAAAATAATACTGACATTCCTTATTTAAAATAATTTAAACATACTACATAAAAAGCCAAGTAGGTCAGAATTATCAAAGGAGTATGTATAGGTATATTCTGAGATTACCAAATCAACACACCCCCTTAATCTCAGAATATACATCATAACAACAGACAAGTACAGAATACCCAAATATTTAAAGTTATCAACAAAACACCAATAATAAAAAACAATAGAACATTCTCTCAACAAAACCACAAACTCTTAAACTCTAAAACCACAAGAAAAACACAATAAAGGATGGAGATATTAAAAAATTTGTAAAAGTTTCTCTTAAAAATTTCATTTGAATTCCGTTAAAATATATAGTAGACTGTAAAATATTTGACCTTGTATTAAAAGTCAAACCATAAGTCATGAAAAATTCAGAATAGAAATTTCCTCCACTAACAAAAATTAATTGATTCACACCCACGCTTCCACTGCCCGAATCTATTAACTCCACCAAATTATCAACAACCCTTACACTAACACTTTCTGCAACAACAACAACATCAACAACATTCTGCAACAACAACAACAACAACAACAACTCCAACAACAACAACAACTCCAACAACAACAACAACAACTCCAACAACAACTCCAACAACAACAACTCCAACAACAACAACAACTCCAACAACAACAACAACTCCAACAACAACTCCAACAACAACAACTACAACTCCAACAACAACAACTACAACTCCAACAACAACAACTACAACTCCAACAACAACAACAACTCCAACAACAACAACTACAACTCCAACAACAACAACTACAACTCCAACAACAACAACTACAACTCCAACAACAACAACTACAACTCCAACAACAACAACTACAACTCCAACAACAACAACTACAACTCCAACAACAACAACTACAACTCCAACAACAACAACTACAATTCCAACAACTACTACATCAACAACAACTACAACATCAACAACAACTACAACATCAACTCCAACATCAACAACACCAACTCAACAACACCAACTCTTCAACACCAACTCTTCAACACCAACTCTTCAACACCAACTCTTCAACACCAACTCTTCAACACCAACTCAACAACATCAACAGCAACCCTCTCTATTCTATCTTCATTTCAACCGTTTCTTCACAAACCACTTCCATCCGCCGCTGCACTCTCATCTTTTCCAACACCGTCGATGGTCACCTCTTCTTCACTTCTTCAACCGTTTCTTCAAAAATCACTTCATCCGCCTCTGCATTCATCATTTTCAACACCGTCAATAAATGGTAGATGGATCTTTGACAAATTTGTTTGCAACTGTCACTCTTCCTCCATCTTGAAAAATTTGTTTGCAACTGTAATTCTTGCTCTCCAAACAGGAAAAATGCTCCAAAAAATATAAATATCAGCATTTCTGGGCCCATAACCTCTTGAAACGGTGGACGTGGAAGCGTGCTGGGCCCATAACCTCTTGAAATGGTAGATGTTGATGATGGGATCACTCTCAAACCAAATATACACTTATAGACTGATTCGGAAAATATTTATTCTTACTCAAACATATTGGATATAATTTAGTTGAAACAGGATCATTATTAAATATGTATATAAAAGTTAAACAGTTATTTTTTATTACTATACATCTTACTTATTTGAGAATATAAACGGAATTAATTTATTATAACATACGTCAATCTTAAGAAAATAATACTGACATTCCTTATTTAAAATAATTTAAACATACTACATAAAAAGCCAAGTAGGTCAGAATTATCAAAGGAGTATGTATAGGTATATTCTGAGATTACCAAATCAACATAAGGATACTTAGTGGGTAGGGAGATGACGAAACACAAATTATTCTTATCTCTTTGCAAGGAAGATGACTCGAACAATAAGTTTTTGTTTTTCGACAAGATTACACAAACCGACAAGATTGTTGAGACTCTTAATAGTGAATACAACTAAGACAAAAATTAAATAGTATTCAAAGTAACATAGTGCTGTGTCCCAGTTGCTCCGCTTTCTGAGGATTGTTGACTCGCAGACGTCAGGCTGGAGACCCTCTTCGTAAACACTACGCTTTCACGTGAAAAGAACCAAATTAAAATACTACTATGAAGGTTTTACTTTTACTATGACCTTATTTTTTATCTTTATCATTAATGTTTAGAAAAAGAAATTATTTATCGCTGATGTTTAGCTGCTCTTTGTACTAGAATTGGTATTTTTTTAATGAAAGTATAATAAGTTAAAGGTCTGATGAAATAATTAACTCCTTTTTATTTTACAGATTTTTTTTTACTTTAAAGATAAGATATTACGGTTAAGTAAAAAAACAAAAGAACAGGAAGAAACGAAAAAAATGCTATATGTATTTTACAGCATTTGTGTGATAAAAATTTTGTGAAAGTAAAAAATTACCGGTCATAACATGAGCTACGAAAACATTTTCTTTGAATAAGGATTGTAATTTCTTCAAATTCTCTACTTAAATGGCACGGAACTACTCGAGAAAGTTTAAAATTGAACAATCCTTTTGAAAACCTTCGACACTTTTTACTGCTTTCTAATAATTCTCTTTAATTAAATCAATTTATCGTTCGAATTTTAATCAGTTACATTTATAAAAGAAAAACAAAATTAAATTTCGTAATTGCTTAGCGACTGCAATTTTATTGTTACGATAAAAAAAAAACATTAAGAATTAAAAAGTTTATAAATTCTTAATTTACACAAAAAAATATCTATGGCCTTAAAAACTAAAGTATAAATATTTCTGAAGAAGTATTTATACTGTACTAGCTGTCGCCCTCGACTTCTTCCGCGCGGAATTAAAAAGAAACGTAATAAGTAGCCTACGTATTCTTCCAGACTATGTTTCATCAAGATCCGTTGAGCCGTTCCAGAGATACCTTCAAACAAACATCCATCCATCCATTCATCCATCTAAAAAATCGCATTTATAATATTAGTAAGATTTATTTAATGACTTTTAATTTATTTTGGTATAACATCGACTTAAATTCAAAATTTTACAGTAACATTTTTTTTGTATAAAATGGAGACAAAAGTCTCTTAAGCGTCTATTGTCAAACGTAGAAATAACTGTCCATAGTGTAGCAATGGACGATTTAACAAACGACAGTTTGAGCACCGTTGAGGTGGCTTCCAAAAATATATTGTAGGCTATTGTTCAGCAATTGAAGTTAATAGGTCAAACAAGTTATAGTTATCAATGGATTATTTTTAAAAAACAAGTGGTATTAGGGTTACTTGACCTTTGCCTTATTAGTGTAAAAATATAATACGAAAACGCAACATATTTTGTTTTACCCAGGTTTGCGAGTACTTCAGAATGAGAAGCTCTAAGCATTCGAAAGCTCTTGGAGCGATTGCAAACAATGACAAAGTTTAAAGTTTTAAAGTTACAAGCAAAGCTAGCGAACTTACAAAGTTAAAATAGAAAACGATCGCTTTGCTAGCGCCGTCAAGAGGTTTTTCCTACAAGCGTTACATAAATGAACTCAAAGAAACATCAATATTTAACACTACGTTCCGTATGCTGTTGTTTAAAAGCGAATAAAAAAAAAATCTATTTTTCTTTGCCTATTACTTGCCAAAAAATAAAACCTCTACGTTTACTAAAATCAGTAATGATATCAAATGATTTGGTAGTTTTAATGTTAATTATATTTAAACTATCATTTAATTTCTACAATAATTTGATATTTCTTGATACAACGATGTCTGTATTATTGACTTTTGAATTAAAAAATTAAATAAAAGATGTGTTCTTCCAGATTATATTCTACGTCTATGCAAAAATACATCGAGATCCATTGAACCGTTCTGGAGATATGTGAGAAACATATCCATTCCTCATTTTTTACTTTTGTATTTATAAAATTAACTGGCTGTCGCATGCGACTCTGTCAGCCCTTAATTAAAAGAAAAAAAAAACTAGTAGCCTATGTGTTCTTACAGGATATGTGTTCTTACAGGATATGTGCTACATCTATGCCAAAATTTCAGCATCCATATAGTCGTTCTAGAAATACCTTCTAACAAACATCTATGTATACATCCATACATCCAAACTTTCGCATTTATAATATTAATAAGATATGGGCTACTGTAGTGGAAAATTACCAAAGCACAGGCAACTTATTACTATTTCTATATTTTCTAGAAAAAATTGAGAAAACTACATGTTTTTTAGGCAATGTCAACACAACAAGAATCAACAATATTTATCTGAAATGTTGTTAATTCCAAAATAATGATTAGTCTTTCTCTCAAATAATCAAAGATGTTATAGTTCAGTCAACCTGTCGAGTAAACAATCAGAACTATTCTATAGCAATAAGCTCCGACAATCCCCAGAGAACAGCTCCCTGTCTCCACTGCGATGCTCTTATTAAATATTTAATTTCTTTTCATGCTGCGGATTACTTAAGAGAACCGTCGTAAGATTTTTCTTATAAAATTTTAGTAGTTTGTTTAAATCGTTGCGATTGTAAATAAAAAAATGGAGGGTAATGCAAACCTTACTGTACTTGTTATAGTAACTTGTAACTTAATGGAATAAGTCTAGTTAGATCCGCTCGTATTTAAAGTATTGTTATCTCACTTTTGGGTTACTCACGATTACGATTTAAGTGTTGGAAAATTTTTGTATCTCACTGTGAAATGGTTAGTAAAAAATTGATTTTCCATGGGAATGTTACAATTACAATATCAATTACAACCAAGTTACCATCTTGTAATCGAAGATTTTTTTTTCAAAATTCAATGGAATTGATACTCGCTACGGAAGAAATTTTTCATAGTTTTTCCCCATTAAATTTACTCTATGAACTTCTAACTGAAGTAGTTAACGCCACAATAAATGAAGATAAATGTCTCAGAGACAAAGAACCAATTAATTTCAATTTACCACCATACCATACATCGATCTTTTTCAATTATGTTTTGACAAATCATTAGGAAGACATTAAAATGGAATTTCTACACTACTGTCTCTTCTGAAACGACTGCACAGAGTACGTAATCTTTATTAATTTTAATGAGGTCCTGGGATGATTTAAATTTAACACCGTAGTCGATAGATGGCGTTGCCAAGTTCTGAATTATGGGTAGACAATTTCAAACATTTACAACAGCAATACAACTCTTGCACGTAAATCAGAGTGGTAGAAAGATAATAGACACCTCTCGCGCCTCTTCCACAATTATAGTTTACGTATACAAGCACGTAGGTTTCGGAAGTTCTTTAACATTTAGTTCCTTATGTCAAAAGCTCATAATTAAATTCTAAAGTGTATTTATTAATTCAATGTCGAAAGGCATGGTACAAATTATTGAGTAAGCCACAAAGCGGGTTACGTCAACATGCTCGAGTTAAACGTATTAGTGAAAGCTGGAAGCTTCAAGCGAGCGCTAAGTAGCGTGAAGTGGAGCTAAGAAGTGGCGGCTTTACGCTTGGATCATCATTATTACAACTAGCCCCTTTAAGTGGACTTAGAATTTACGTATACTAAAGCTCCGTGTAGATTACGGTAGAGTACATACAGATTTAAATAGAAGACAAGCGGAAAATAAAAACTAAAGTTATTACCACCACAAGAAAAAAAAAGAACGAAAAAAAAAAAAAAACTGTAGACAAGACAATACTTTTCATCATCATCCGTCGTCATATCACAATCTAATCGTTGGTTTCTGAGACCAAAATTCCTTTATAAAACAAAATGTTATCTTACATGTATGATTTGTCAAAGATAATGAGAGGGATGATTATATGTTTTATACAGAGATTTTTGTCTCAGAAACCAACGATTAAGCAGCTGTTAAATGAACGAGCTGAATTATAAAGAACTAAGAACGTCACAATTTACAAGAGTGGAATAGATATTGATGGTCTCGTGTAATAAACAGTCAATATTGGTAAGTCACTTTATTGCCATAATATAGAGTCGAAAGCTCAAAGAATAATGGCCGCAAAAATCACGTTAAAACTAAGTTATATTTACTGTTTAAAATAAAACATTTCGATGTATATCGTGAACAAAATTAACATGAACCCCATTAAGTAAACATTTGTATATAGTTATCCATTAGCTGCAAGCGGGAGAGGTACTTCATTAATTTACATCAACACGATTGAGAATGGCTCATGCATAAACAATGCTCGTGCATCACTCCATTAAAATACAACGAAATATTACTATTTATCATTGCAAATTAATGAATAGCATTACTGTTTATATAGTAAAAAAAGCCTTTTTATTGTGCAAGCTTTTATTCGCTTTAAATATTCACAACTATAGGTAAAATAGATAATTAGGTTCACAACATCCTTTCTTATCATCAGCAAGAGTCGTCCACTACTGAATGTAGGTCTCCCCTTGCGATTGCCACAACGCTTGGTCTTATGTCACCCGCATCCAGGGAACTTCCGTAATCTTGACCAGGTCTTCTGTCCGCCTACGCTGCGTCGATATGTCTGTAGCCGTCATTTTTTTTGGATCCATCGGCCGTCCGTTCTACTCTATAGTCGAATTCAAAGGAATTGAGAAATTATAACAAACCCATCTAAACACAAATTACCTTTATAAGACTGGTATCACAGGCTTCATAAAACAGACATGTTCGTATCACCAACTTAAACATTAAAACTATTAAAAATAAATCCAGAAACAATAAATGATCAGTCAGTGAAATATGTAATTATAATTTCTGAGTTCCATTGAAATGAAATATACACAAATCATTGGATCAAATTACAATTATTTACTCAATTTTTAAAGTTGAAGAAAAATAACAGTAAAAGTGTGTTAAGATCGAAAATAAACCAGCACTTAATTAATCGAATAACTGATTTTATTTCCTATTTTTTATCATAGTTTAACTAAAATCTTATCTTGAACATCTTAAAAATTTTCTAGCATTTTCTAAGACAAAAGGTAAACAGCCTAGTAAACAGTGTTCCAACACGACTAAGTCTCAATATGTGCAGAGACAAGTGTAATCCGCTTACTACCTACCAGCGGCCAGCGTGCAACTTGCTAGCGAATTGCATAAGAATTTCTTAAGCTTTAAACCCTTTGGTCTCTTGTTATTCTAGCATACATCCTGGTACGTTATTGAATGCCAAATCTTGATGTATATGAAGTTTAGGTAATATGCTTGGTAATATTCTATTCTGTTTTACATTTTTTTTTATTTGACCTGATGTGGTAAATCGAGTGATTAATATAAAGTAGGTGTTACTCATTGTGGCGATCAATAGGTCCAAAAAATTAAATGTATGTTAGAAAAATTTATGTTAAAATTATCGAGTTGGATATTCAAAACGTATTTCATAGTATAAATAATACAAGAACTTCAGACTTATTAGATTTATAAAGAAGGAATGCTAAAATACAAGATGTAAATTTTTACCGCCAGTACGAACGTGAGAAAAGGTTTCAAAAGACACTTTTTTTCCACCTTAGTGTGCTCAGACCTGTCTCTCTGTTTGACCGAGAATCCGCTCAAGTCTGTCTGAATTGAAAACTCTTTTCCTTTGTAGGTTTTACATGAATTTAAAGTGAAAAAGAAATGTATACATTTTTATTTAATCGTGCGTAAATTAGTGCCTGTTTTAAGAAACAATTTGTTACTACATAAATATATCCTTATAGTGGAATATTATGGTTATTAGTCCTCATTATGACAGAAAAATAAAAAACACAGCAATCTGTTTTTAATGAAAAGAAAAATTTTCTCACAAGCCAGCTTCTGTAATACAATGTACTATTTTTATTACTTAAAAATAGTTCGCTTTAAAACGCAACGTTCTTAACACATTAATACATTTATAACATCGCTGAAGGAATAAACTCCGGATATTACTCGCCCTTTATCAGATATCTTGCTAGAGAAATTTGCTTTGCAATAAATAATATCTTAATATAATATTATACAGAATAAAGATTTTTATATAATCTGTTTACATTGTGAAACTACTGATTTTAATGTAAAAATTATAATAATAAATTTAAAAATTACTTGCCTAATTTTTCTACATCTATCTATGTATATAAAAGAAAGTCGTGTTAGTTACACTATTTATAACTCAAGAACGGCTGAATCGATTTGACTGAAAATTGGTGGGCAGGTAGCTTAGAACCAGGAAACGGACATAGGATAATTTTTACCCCGTTTTCTATTTTTTTATTCCACGCGGACGGAGTCGCGGGTAAAAGCTAGTATACTTTAAAAACATATCTTACAATTTTTATTTGGGCATTTTAAATTTCATTTTAAATATATTTTTAGATCATTTTTATTTATTTTTAAAAATTACATATGCAAAGAATTTACTGTCAAAGTTCCGCCCGTCATCTTTGATCGTGATTCTAAAGCCTAAAGGATAAAAAGGTTGTGAAGGAACATATGCAAATATGTTACCGAGCTTTTAAACTGTTCATGCATCTTTAAGTTAATTTACATAATGGCAGGAAAGCGAGGCGGGGGCGCTGGCGTCGCGTCGCGCTCTCAAAGCGATCGTTTTCTATTTTAAGTTTGTAAGTTTGCTGGCTTTCCTTGTTACTTAAAGTTGACTTTAAACTTTGTTATTGTTTGCGATCCTTCCAAGTGGGGCAAGTACATGTTAAGTATTATTACTTGTGTCGTAATCTTCCTTCTGTTATGTTTCAATTACTTTTAATTCATTCTTAATTGCGTCTCTTTCATTAATCTATTTTATGAATGTACCATTGAGAATTTGGCTGTTATCTCATCTAAGTATGTTTCATTGATTGACGTTAACTTCTTGACTGTATTAACTGTCGTTTTTAATCTTGTTCTGGATTGCAAGGCTTCAGAGCTTTTCAGATTCGCATTTTTGGTACAACCTGGTGACCAAGACCTAAATTTCATCAGTCTTGAGTACAGGCGTAGAGTGGCTAGTCTCTCGGTGTTTTACAGGCTGCATTTGTGTGCGCCGGAATTACACGATATAATTCCACCATCACCATTCTACCATCGGACGTTCACACATACGGCTGGAATCTATCCTTATGTAGTAGACGTGCCGCGCGTTCGAACGAAAAGGTTTGAATCATCGTTCCTTTTACGTACTGCTAAGCATTGGAATAGGTTGCCGGCGTCAGTTTTTCCATCCAAGTACGATGTGGGGGCCTTGAAGAGTAGAGTGAATAGGCATCTACAAAGCAAGCGCGTACCATCTTTAGTCCTCATCATCACTTCATCGGTTGGGATCGTGGTCAAGCGCTAGCTTTTTCAATATAAAAAAAAAAATCCTTCATAATATGATACTTACATAATATTTTAATAATTATGTAAACAGAAGATAAATTATTTTAAAAGATATCTCATCTTTTAAAGCTCTTGTCGACATTTAATTAACCCTTAATAGAGTTTTACTTCAGACGGTAAAGTCAATTGACTCTTGAAAAAGTTGATTTAAACGAATCGTCCTTCTATTGAAACAAAATTGTCTGAGATTGTTCTTTTTAATATTTTATAACGACACTTTTGAAACTAAGCTAGCATTTACTCTATTTATTAATAGTTTAAAATCTGTGAAACATTTGTACCAGGAAAAATTGTTACCTCTAAATTGCTTTAAAGTTGTATCTAACGATTAAAAAATTAAGCAAACTATAAGACAAACCTTAACCTAAAAGAGTGCAAGAAGGTTAAAGGTAGCCGCGGAAGCGTTATGTACAAAACAGTACGACTTAGGGTCCTTCAAAAAGCGAGTAAATTTATTTCACAAAGGCCGGCATCGTATTTGTAGTTTCTGTGGTGTTGGTTCTGTCGTTTGCCTCCATCTCTTATAAAAAAGAAGCGATGTAAGGATTACGCTAAATGAAAATTCGTAATTTCGGCCTTCATCGAGCTTAAAGGACGATAAAAGAAAAAATCAAGAGATACATTTAATAATTTAACTAGTAATTGTAAAACTTTGGTGTACGTGATTCGTCTTTCGTAGCTTCAGTGAGTGCACGTAATGGATTTCTGACGTTTAAGTAAAATGATCGATGGTTTGTTCTATTTCAATTATTTTAAATAAATTTATAGCAAAATGAAATGTTAGGAAAAAGCTTTATTGTCTATCTTTTGTATTTTAGATTAAGCTGATATAGTCTGTAACTATCTTTAATTTTTTCTGCAATCTTGAAATTCTCACATAAATAGCAATACTTTTAATAATGTTACAAGTGTAAATGCAGTTCAAGTTGCGCTAACTTCCTTTCACATGACGGCAACTTTCTTACAACTGTCATCACGTGGAGCTCGTTACAGCTAACGACTGCGGAGAAAAATAGTACACCTGTCACCTATCACCTGTCACACCGAGCCCGGAGCGGTGACAAAGTCTGCCGAAAATTACGATGGCTGTTGCGATAGCAAGATACACGTGACAATTGTAGCTTATGTTTCGTTAGTAGTATGTTATCTTTGTTAATACGTTTTTTACCTTTTATACATTTGTTTTATTTGGTTTTAGTTATATTTACTAATTTTTATTAGTTTATTAGCATTTATTAATGGGTTCTTACAAGTCTTATAATATTGCCAAGTTTTTATTTTTATTTTGTTAACATGACAAAGGTTTAATAATTAAATTTATGGTACTGTTAAGTACTTTAAAAAAATCTGACACAATTAGTAGATAGGTCACCCTTAGTAAGAATTAAATATTAGAAGTACAGTAAGAGTCTCTCTTTGTGACCATTTAATAACCGAGACTGTAGCAGTTTGAATATCGCTTCCGCTATTCAACTATTTTCATATGTTCAAATCTTTCTCATTGAATAATCTGTGAAAAGAAATCAAAATGGCGGGTAAATAGGTTGCAGGTGTTTCGTTTGGAGCTTTATGTTAATAATTTGAAAGGTTCAACGAGGATTTTCATTTCAATGGAAAGAGTATTTTGAAAATACGGCACCATTCAATATTATCTTGCTCTTCAGTTAGACTTGAATATTTAAATGAATACTACTTTAGTTTGTTTATTTTAAACCAGTTTTTGTAAGTTATAAGTAAATATTTATTCTTTTAAAAAATTCGGTCACCTATAAGAAAGAAGTAACTGACCAAATGGTTGATAATATGCCATATCCTCAACTACTAGGTTTTTTATATTATGGTGCAAGCAGTAATTTTTTTTCTACATTCATTCAATAAAAATCTAAAGTAGGTTATAACATTTGATTGAGAAATATGTTTCATTCAGCCGAATTATTTCTATGGAAAATCTCGTTCGGATTTTTGGCAAGACAACCTAAAAAGTAAAAGAAAATAATATTCAAAATAAATAAATACGAGAAGTAAATATAAATTTAATAAACCAATATTACATTTAGCAAAATATGGGTATTATTAGCTTTGAATAAGATTTCCAATTTATTGGCTTGAATTTGACGTCTCCGTTCTGCACAATAAGCTGACCTCGACAGAGTTCAGACGGACACGAGCCTCGTATCATCTTTGAATATTTGCTATAAAATATCTACAAAACTGAGTGAATTTAACTTAAAATTAATCCTTAATTCTGTATGTTATCTGCATTTTATTATTACATTATAGAAGTATTTTTATCTAATACAGTGGTTTCCAGTGTGAATATATTTTTCGCAGCAACTTTATCGGATATAAAAAAATATGACTGCTGCTTTTACAGTTTACGATTTGAATTTAAAAGACAATTTAATAGTACCGGCAACATATCTGCAGTTCCTCTGGTGTTGCAGATGTCCACGGGGGTAGATGATAACCGTGGTGTTCTCATCGCTCTTATAAAAAAAATTGTTGTCAAATTTCCCATTGTATATGGAAAGATATATTTATTAAGCTTGTGTTATTATAATTCCTAATTACTGTGCTAGTGTCGTTGGTGTCAGACATCTTTATATCGTAATTTTATGACGTAACAAAATTATATTTAATATTTGTTCCATGAATTAAATCAAAAAATGAAAAAAATCATTTTGATTTTATCTACCAATGACAATACTCGTGATACTTAAATGAGTACTTAAAGATTTGAATCGAACACCGTACAAATTGAAACAAGGATTTAGCAGCTACATTTGAATACTGCGAAAGGAATATTCATAGCTTATTCAGGCTAATTCTGATCTCTGATTTAAGTTGCTTTGACGGATTTTATTTTTATTGCTCTTGAATTATCATTATTTTGTGATTGATTTGGTAGGAAATAATTGAAACGTGACAAAATTAAAGTTTAACGAGTTATTTTAATATTTGTTATTTGGTTTCATTACAACAAAAAATGAAAAAAATTATACATTCTTTGTTTCATTATTAATTGAAAATAATTATTAGGATATTATAGATTTCACTTACACACAGTATTACTTCGAGAATATTAATATTTCAATAACTTTAGTGTCTCGTTAACATAATAGTTTCCGCAGTAAAACTGCCTTAGTACTTACCCAGTGAGGTGTTTGCAACCTAACGGTCAGTTTATTCATAATACGACGATGAATTACGTCATAAAACTGTTAATTTCGCACGAATAAATATTTTCAGCATTTCAATATTAAATTTTACTTTTGAATTTTATTTATTATTAGTATTATAAAAAAAAAAATAAAAAAAAAAAACGTTAGCCAACTGTATTAAAAAAAAAAATCTGCAAACTTTTTCTCAATATCTATGATGTAATTGCAACTATACTCAAGAGAATTAAATAGACCTATTCACCCCATCCTCCCCTGATTGTTATCCAAAATCCACTTTAAAATAATCGTATGTGACTTACCGTTTCTCATAAATCCCCCTCGTGTATGTATATTCTGCTACTCTACATCACATCGAGTTATTGATTAGTACCAAAATGTTCGTTACTCCCCTCATACTAGCATGTACTTAATCCTATACTAGAGTACGTACTCTCAACGCAGTTCCGAATTCGATCTTTGATCTGTGAACTTTAGCACACTGCCGCGAATCCAAACCGAAGCTGAAGCGAACAAATTTGATTTGGATTGTGTTTGGATTGTTCTACAGTTGCAAACCAGTTGTTAGGTTGTAGCACGAAACTGAGTGCGTTTTGGAGGCCTAATTTTATTCCTCTTTCGATTAGGTGAGAAGTGGATTTGACAGAGGAGGGGACGTATAGGAAGGGGAAATATTCTCTTTCTATGCGTATCGTCCTCCGTCGACTTAAAGTAGGCAAAGCATTTACATTGCGTCTATCATCCCTATCATGTCTGGGCAGCGTTTGCTTGGCTATTTCGGCGAATTCAGGTGGCCGCTTGTTCATCTGCCACCTTATAATAAAATAAAAAATCCAACATTGTAAAAGTATTGAGTTTAATTCCCCTTTAGTTCCGCTTTGCTTTTGCGATGTGTTTTAGCAGTAAGCAGATGTCCCTATACGAAATCTTATTAAATTTAACAAAGTCTAAGTTTTGTGTGAACCGAAACAAGTCTTACTGTACCGTACATTAAAACTCGTGTCGGTTCCATTTCGCTTTCGCTGGTGCGTGCTACAAGCCCGGCTATTTTGAGTTATCAATATGAAATGAAAACCTCTAAGCATTCCTAACGTGATACATGCGGAATTCGGAACACGAGTATGTTCATAGATTATGTATGAATGTTTCGTAGATTTTTAATTGATTTTGTATATACCTATTTATTCTCAGCATAAAACTATGCAATTTCGAATATAGTTTGTTCCAACATCATTTTAATAATGTCGTTGAATTCAGTAACTTTATATTTAAAACTCATTTTCCTGCTTAGCGAACTTTAAATGTAAACACTGTTGCTAGTTGTATTATCAAACAAGTGTACAAAAGAACTCAAAGAAAAGTCCTTTTCCCTTAGAATTTTGACAGTTTTAAACGTGATGTCAATGCGCTTTGATGTTAGTTTAAATTGAATTTTTACATACAAACGAGTCTATGGCACAAGATTTATAAATAAAAATTGAGAGCTTCAAGTAAAAAATTATATTTAAAAACTGTCAAAATTTTATCCCTTACGAAGTTACAAGTGGAAAATAATGAAATAAATTTAAAAGGATATTATTAAAAAAATTGAAATAATTTTAATTTAAAAATAACGCTGAAAATCTTTAAATTAAATCTCACATTATGTTCTCGCTTAATTGAAAAATAGCGAGATTCGTATCAGCACGAGATGGCGTGAACGTCAAGTGCTGGCACATAGAAATGAGGGGAGGGAACTAGGGACCAGACGACTCAGATCGTCGACCATAAATCTAACTTTCAGCAAACTTTGCAACTATTGATTGCCGCTGGCTGCGACTCAAGTCTTCCTCTAAATGACAATTGATTTTTAATATAAAGTCCTTCCAAGATATCTTTACGAAATGCTTAGTACAATCTTACTAATATTATAAATGCGAAAGTTTGTACGGATGGATAGATGTTTGAAGGTATCTCCAGGCTCAACAAATCTCGATGAAATTTGACGTAGATGTAGACCATAATCTGAAAGAATAGATGAGCTACTTATCATGTTTTTTTTTAAATCCGCGCGGACGGAGGCACGGAAGTAAGGACAGTAGACAGTACTTCTCATAGTAAAAAAGCAACCCAATAAGCTTCGCTAGGGTATGTAGACAAACAGTTGAAAAAAAAAATAATTCACAGTAACTTTCCATTGCACAGATACACATTTGTAACCCTGTTTTAACGTAAATAATGAAAGGGATAGCAATTTGTTGTATTTCACTTGAATCAGCAGTGGAATCTTACGGTCTGATTCACCGTAAGATTCCTCTGCTACTTACTTTACTTAGTACTTAATACGTGAACATCTTTTCAACAGTTCTAAATCTTTCGATTATAATGTATTCTGTTCAAATAAGTTACGGAACAAGATGTACGTACAAGTACGTGAAAATGTGTTCACTTTTTTTTTTCAAAATATGTGTGACCACATTTTATATTTACACGTATCCGTAAACACTAAAAGGTACACAATGGATTGCGCGTAGAAAATGAATTGGCATATATCTCTTCCATTGGCATATACCTTTTAAGCGAAGAGCCGCGCAGTGACTCGACAATGACAAATTTTACTGATAGAAGCTTAGAATCGTCGAATTCGAAATGGATACGAAAAGAAATATTGCTAACTGGGGAAATGTATTGGGACATGAAAAGGAAGCATTTCGATAACAAGCTTTGCTCGGAGCTATCGTATCATTACTATCCTGACAATGCAGTATTTCTCTCAGATCTAAATGTTTAACATTAATTATTTTGTTTCTTTTATAAACATTATACGACTTTTTATGTGAACAGTTTTTTTATATCAAAAGGTGGCCAGCGAGCAAGCAGCCACTTGAATTCACCAAAATAACAAAGCGACAGTTGCCCAGACATCTGAATTTGCAGATGCGTTACCTATCTTTAATTGATAGAGGAAGGGTAGCACAGAAAAGAATATTTCCCCATGCTATGCCTAATTCACCCCCTCCCCCTTTCCTATATCTTTCTTATAAGAAATATGTAAGGACTATCGCCTAACGCATGCGGGCGCTAACGACTAATCTCTCATGAGAGTTATGGCGCCATGAACAAGAAATCTCTCGCAATATGAACGTGTAACATGTTATCGACCAATGAAACTGCGCCCTAATAAATAAAATCTATCTATATCTATATATATAAAAGAAAGTTGTGTTAGTTACACCATTTATAACTCAAGAACGGCTGAATCGATTTGACTGAAAATTGGTGGGCAGGTAGCTTACAACCAGGAATAGGACATAGGATAATTTTTAGCCCGTTTTCTTTTTTTTTTTTTTATTCCGCGCGGACGGAGTCGCGGGTAAAAGCTAGTTAAAAATAAACAAAACATTCTCTATTTCATATTGTACAGTAATTTAGCGCCTGTTATAAATTTAACGCAATACTTCAACAATGGCAACATGGATATGGATATAAATTCCTGTGAACATGCTTTTACATGCAATTTTATTAATTTCAATGATCCATTATTTTAACAAATAATGATATATTAAACCGATGTATTATTTTAATGTTAACATACACATTTTATTGCATCATATATTTAAATATTTAAATTGTTTGGTTATGTTTAAATAAACATATTTGCATATATAATTGAGGCAGAAAACGACATTCATCAGAAAAATCTGAATTTGCTATATTTCAGAGCATAAGATTCGGGTACAATTAAGGATAAAACTAATGTAAAATATGTTAATAATTAGCTAATTTTATTACTATTGGAAAAAAAAACTGAAACTGAATGATTTAATGTTTATAGTTTTTAATGTTTATTTTATATATGTGTAGTGCCTGCTTATATCAAACTCGCGGGAGCGGTCACGGTCGGGGTAGCGAACACCGTCGCGAAATTCCAAACATGTGATATTCTATGAGAGTGTTCACATCTCATAAGCGGTGGAACTCGCGATTTACTTGCGATGTCAAATGAAAACCGGTTTGAACCGGTCGATCATTTCCGGCCCTTCGCCCGAACTCGCTAATTTAATATGAACAAGCACTTAGGGTTTCTTACTTATCGAAAGAAACACTCATGCTTTTCTGTGAGCGTAATTATTTTCCTTTAGCATTTTCATATTGTTGTTAAATATGTTACAATATTATATGTTGTGGGAGTGTTATCAACAATACGTGAACGACCTCAAGACACGCTAAGTAAGCCTTGTAATAATTCCTGAAGCGATAACGCCTTTGCTGTTGGATGATTTCCAATATTTTTCAAATTGTGACCACTATAAAAAGTTACGACGCTAACAGTCAAGGAGTTTCTATCTATTTTTACGATAAATAAACCCGTAGTTCTAAAATATTTTACAGGATATAGAGTGGGGATTTAATAAATGTATGCACATTTACTTAATTTACCGGACGTGAACAAATGCATCGCATGTACCTAAATTGTAATTAAATTGTATTTATTTTTTAAAATGTTCCCATAATTACTGGCTTGTTTGATATGTTTCCTTTACGGTTTTAAAACTGATGATGCTCTGGGGTATCAAACTTAAATATTCCATTAAAAGTTTAGGGACTGTATACACCCTTATGCATTGGATTTACCTTCTATTAGCATTGTTCCGGAAGTGTGGACTAACGTTCAAGGCATGCGGGTGCTAACGTCTCATGAAAACGGTTCTCGTATGCGAGCGCTATGGCATGCGAGAACAAGAAATCTCACGCATGCGGGCACTAACGACTAGTGAAACAGCACCCTAATGTAGATTTTACGTTTATATTTATAACAAAAGTCCATTTTACGTAATTTTCCAATATAAAACTGTATAATTTATGTATCTCCGTAATTGTATACGTTTTTATTATGATACTAATAAATCTGTGAACTAACCTTTTTCACGAAATCTCACAAAACCCAACAAACGACGTCGATTTACAACTGACGCTTTATCACCTCACTCCTACCAGTTTTACGGTCGTTACATCTGACCTCTGCCAACTTCGGGATTGCCTACAATATACACATTGAATAGACTTGTTATATACAATACAAAACTAAGAACATCTGTATATATAGGTATTTATGACATAAGTACATACATTGTATTAGTTCCTTGACATTAACTTAAATATTAAATAAAATGTAGAGGCGTATATCAGCTTACAGCTAACAGTCGAAATAATGATTGATCGATTAGGACGACTAAAACATGATGTCTGTGCCCCCAATTTAAAAAAAAAAACATAAGGTGGCAAACGAGCAAGCAACCAACTCATTTGTCGAAATAGCGACCGCTATTCATAGATATTCTTAATTGCATATGTGTTGTCTACCTTTAATCGACGGAGGAGGGAACGAATAGAATTATAATATTTCTCCTTCCCCTAGTCCGTCAAATCCACTTCCCCTTCCCATCCTTTAGTTAAAACTCATTTTCTTACTCTTTATCTACATTGTTCTTTTTCTCTTGTGAATTTACCTCTCTATTTAATATTGAAAGTTGTAAAAAATTACGAAAGGATTTTTATATTTCTCTTTAGTGGAGGTATATTGCAGGATATAATCTCGTTCGGATACGAGCAGGTGTTTATTAAGTCGGACGCTAACTCCCACGCCGTCTTCATTATTTTCCTCATTAGCACAAAGCCGGGCCCGACGATTAAAGATTATGGAACGTCTTCCACGAATAACTATCTTATCTAACAGAATATAAACATAAGTATAGCTGTAGCAAATGTAGGATGTTTTTGCGTTGTTATTTGTCGGTTTTTGGCAAAAATTTGAACATTACTTTTTTTAAGATAATGAAACTTTTATTAATGTATTTTAATAAAAGCTAAATCAGAAAAAAGCACGAAATAAATACGAAATATGAAGCAGTAAAATAATGTGTCGTGATATAAACTTTCATGGTTTTTATTAATGTACTGTTCGTAATAAACGGGATACTTACCACTATTCGCGAACTGTAGTAGTGGTCGCCGAATCAGAAAAAAGGTAGACCGATACGTCTATCTTTAACTTTTTTTCACATTACTGCACAACACTAGTCAACCCGTAATAATGGCGCATGCAACTGTGACGAAATATCGGGAACTCAAACAGGTTAATCGTGGTAAGAATTCTGTTGCTTACGAACATTATAATGTTTGATAATGGATTTTCACACCAAAAGTTGTCGAAAATAGTATTGACAAAGGCTGAGTATTTTAAAACATTATTAAGTAAATGGAAATATAGTCGTTTTAATGATTATCTTATGTTTTAAACCCTTTGCAGAAATGACTAAAATATAGGTAAAAATGTAAATAAGTTCTGCAGTACACAAGAATCATTGTAACAACGGTTTATTTTAATTAATTCACACGACCCTCTTCGGAGATACTCCCGCTGAATGTAAAGAGTGTGCTGAAAATAGTGCCTTTGGCACGGAGCCTTTGTACCAACGTCGTTCACGTAATACTTGTTAATTTTTTATGGAAATTCGAGTAAAAATATACGGCTATTGTTGTATGCAAAGCTGAAAGCTAACTGAAGTGGACTTTTCTCTTGTTACTGTGTTTTTTTGTCTAAACTAATTTTGTTTTTAATTAAAAATGATAAGTTAAGGCAATTGGTGGGGTAAAATTTTCAATGCTTATTTATACATTGTGATGAAAAATCTGATGCACTCATGTAATTTTAATCAGGAATCCTATAAATACGTGATGTGAAAACTTTATACCCTTTTTTATACTTTATAATTTTGTACATTATACTTTTTGATGAACGTGAAATTTGATATAAGCAAAAATAAATCGGAAAATAATTGCTTTAAGCATTACTAAATTTATTTTAAAAATAAAAACTGAGTTTGAATTATGATTGAATTTTGAACAATGGGTGATCATTAGTTTGAATTTTTATTCAATGTTTCATTACCGTCCAAAACATTTGAAATATTAAGTTTGTGGTTTATTTCCAATAAGTGTCTATATTTTTTTGTAACTTATTAAAATACAATACATTTTTTTCAACTTTATTAGTGTTATGTATTTTATTTATTCACTGGATCGTAAAAAATTACAAAGTCTTAAGATGAATAGCAAAGAACTAATGAACTTTGTTTAAAAAGTTTCCTTTGAATATAGCACAATAGAATTCTTAACAAATTGTCTGGGAGGAAAGATATTCACGGGAGTTAATATTGTAACTGTCATATTTATAAAAAAATCTTTTAATGTTTTTCTATTATAAACTAGCTTTTACCCGCGACTCCGTCCGCGCGGAATAAAAAATAGAAAACGGGGTAAAAATGATCCTATGTCCGTTTCCTGGTTCTAAGCTACCTGCCCACCAATTTTCAGTCAAATTCAGGCCACGACCGGGGCGGAGCGATGAGCGGAGCGGGGCGATGTAACCAAAAGTATAGCACAATACTGCCACGCGCACGGAACAAGCGGGAGCGGAGTAGTACTTTTGTTTAAATCGCCCCGCTCTTAGAGCAATATACATATGCACGTATTAAATTGTAGCTCGTGAGGTGTACGATATTGTAGCCTAAGTGGAAAGTGAATTTAATTCTTGGGCTTTAAATTTATCTTAAGAGTCGATATTTTAAAGAATAATAATTTAGTAAACATTGGTAATATTATAAATTAAAACTATACATGATGTGACTGTCTTGGTAGCATGATTAATTATTTGGCAAACACTACGTCACGCTCTAGCCAGAGCCACTTGTTCCGAGTGTCATGTGTCACACAGACAATTGCACTTTGGTGATACATGATTTTAATAGTATTTAATATTTTTGTAACATTTATGTTACATTTTATAACAATAGCATTATAAAAACTTGAGAGGTGTCAAGGGACACCCGGATGGAACGAAGTTCCTTTCGATTAATTAGTGAATGAACCAATGTTTATTCTATGAATAAAAATCATAGGTCTTCACAAGAAGTACATTTTATTTCTATGAATTTTCGTTATATATTGTCACGTCGTTGCCATGGTGAAGTAGCGCTCATTCGTCTATAGCAAAAAGTGTCGTGACAACTTTTCGTAAGATTTTTTTCCGCCTAGCCCCCTTTCACAACGCGCGATAAGGAACTTCGTTCCAATATGTAACATTAGATTATAATCTATCAACATTGTAACATCGACTTTTTTTAACTTGACATACTCATTGACTTGAAACCCAAACAACTTTTTCTCAATAAAACTTATATTTTCGTACTGTTCCTCCAATTCTTTAGATCTCAGAGAATCGTCAATTGTTCTGTAATGTAGTGCCACACATTTTTTGAAAGTGTTACGTTACTATTTCAATCATAAGATTGGTGAATTAAAATGTAATGGAAAAGTTTAATGTAATATTTTTTAATATCGTTGATATAATTTCTTGGATATTAAAAGTTTTGGTATCTAATTTCCATAGATGTTACATACTCAAGTAATGTCGATAGCAGCGTTCCAGTGCATAAAGACAGACGTTAAGCAACTACGAGCAAATTAACTTGTCTTCAGTTTCGCTAACAGTCTACTTATTAGGATACATAGAGAGTTTAATACACCTTTGGATTATACTAAAGTTAAACTAGATGTTGCAAACATAACATGATTTTAATGAAACTATTTTAATGTTAAGATGATCTAATGGCGTATACTTCAAATTTCGTCTAGTTATTTGAACCATATAACGTTACAATGAACCAAAATAAACAATCGGAATAACTACACTTCTACTAAGGAAAATAAAAATATTTTTCTGCAATATTTTTAGTTAATTTAAAGTAATAAAAAGTTAATTTACTTGCATTTTAAGTTTGAAGCGAATAATTTCATGTCAAAGGAATCTTTTAAATTATTTTTCACTTACAGATGCAACCTTCCAAGTGAAACTCATTAGAAGGTTTAATTATGAGTCACGGTTTCTTTTCACCTAATTGAAAAGTGCTGAAATTTCTGTACATCTTTCGTAAGTATACATGATTGTTAATATGGCTTCATTCGAAATTTGAATTTCTGGATTTTATCTTTGGTTTCTGAGGTCAAAATCTTTATGTAAAACAATATCTCTGTTTTGACAAAGATGATGAGAAGGAAGACGATATGTTTTATACAGAGATTTTAATCTTAGAAACACTGAAGTTAAAATTGAAATGTTTATGTCTGCGTACAAGGTGCATATTTTTTTTTTTTCATTTATAAAGTTGTTAAGCTTAACAATTAATTAATTACTAGTGGTGTTATGCACAACTTATATACATATAGTTAGATTAGCGCACGCCAGATGCCGCCCTGAACACTTTGTTGTGGGGAAGTGAAGCTTAAACCGCATTAAGGGGGGATTCTACTAGTCGTTTTAATTAATTCGTCAAGCTACGCCTTAAGCTTTGTCAGAGCCCAGTACTCATCTTTGGAAGATTATCACATGAGGTTCATTAGACCCTTATTTTGTGTGAAAACCGATTACATAGAAATATTTATTGCTATGTATCAGACATTATATCTTTTTCTTAAAATATTAGGCCATGAAATTTTTAATTGAAAAACTTTTAACTAAAATGTTTTTTTTTTTTTAATAAACCTTATTTTTTACAAGTTATATCGATAAAGTTAGTAGAATAGTTTACGTAATTCATTTAAGTACTAGCTTATTATTTGAGATGGTATTATTTGATATACGACCAATTCATAGCAACAGTGGAAAGTCAAATATCCATGCTATGGTGTTCAGGCTGAAGCTTATTGGTATGCGCATTTCCTTAAGAGTTACTTCCTTTCGTGTTTCTCAAAGTCGTTGCCCGTTTACCGAAGTCTTTTGAATCGGAACGTACAAAGGTCACAGCTTTGATGTTGCTGTAGTGATCTCTGTTACAGGTGTATAGTGCTACAAACTTATCTGGTCCGGTACGAGAGCCACTTCTGTTGCGATTATTTCTGTTAGAAAATATAGAATACCTTATTAATGAGGTATAGAAAATGATATATAAAACATGACAAAGATGCAGTCCAACAATAACTATGACAATTGTTTAATATCGACAGATTTGCGTTTTTGTAATTTTGTTTTAACTTCGCATCGGGTCAGATAAGTTTATCAGATAAAACCTTTCATGTGTTGTTGTGTGTCTTTTTTGTGCTCAAGTATGTTATAAGCATATTTCCGACAGATCTAACCGCAACAGCAGCGCCTCTCTCATCGGGCCACATAAATTTATCGGACTATATTTGCTTAGTACGGTTGAGATCTCTCAGAGATTAATGCCTCAGAATATTTCACATCGAAATGGAATATCTTTTTTTAAGAATATGTAGCGAAAGTTTTACTTTTATAGAGTTTCTTATTTCTCTTATTAAATATCGCTTCTTTATCGACCTAAATTTAATGTTTGCAGGTTGCTATTTATTTTTAATCAATCATCGTTTTCTAATAATTTAAAAGTATAATTAAATCTTGTGTTTATTATTTTATGGAGTCAAAGTTTTATTGCCTTCACTTCTTAGTCAAATATACTGTTTTTTTTTAAAAAACTCAAAAAGAGCAGATTAACTAATAAATAGCTAGCTAGGTTATATGAGCGGAGAGACTCATATGTATGTATTTAAGCTATACAACGAATATAGCTTCAATTTAACTTTAATTAATTCACAGTCACGGCCGGATTAATTGAATCGTATCGAATAAAACCTATAAAAACAACATTTGCATATTGGCATTTTACTCAGCGATGAAAACTTGCGTTGAGTAGTGATAATTAAAAAACGCACTCATCTCGCAATAATGAAAAATAATTGACAATCGATTGATTGCCAGCTGTATTGTTTTTTTTTTTTTATAACACAAGCCTTATACTCTTTACAGTTGACTTAATAGAAATATACAGAGATGCCATTTGTCCAGTGATTTTGTACACGTGAAATTAAAATAAAACTTAATGCTAATATTGATGCAGATGTTATTAATTATGACAACATAAACCAACCCTTTTTCACTCTATATTTTTTCCGGATCTGAGGTTCGAAACTACGTTTTACTGATTGGTTTAGTTGTTAAAGATTTAGGTACGTACACAAGCCAAGGTAAATCTTCGAAACCTGGTGATCTTAGTCGCTAACGAATACAGTGACATAGAGATTTGTACACAGGCAACTGTTTTATCAAGATCGTTAAGAGATATACCGATGCGGTTTTCAAGATGGCGGAGGAACTCTATATAGTCGACATGTAACCGTTAAGCCTGCACTAACCGAGACGACTCACGTCGAAGATACAACGACGTATGAGTATTCCTTTTTTTATATTATAAGGTGGCAAACGAGCAAACGGCCACCTGGATTCGCCGCAATAGCGAGGCGACCGTTGCCCATAGACATCCGCAAATGCAGATGCGTTGCCTACCTTTAATTAACGGAGAAGGGGACGCACAGAAAGAGGATATTTCTCCTTCCTATGCGTCCTTCCTCTTCCGCCAAATCCACTTCCCCTTCCCACCCTTTACTAAAAAGAAAAGGGTGGGAAGGGAAAGAGGACAAAAATTAGGCCTCCGAAACCACACTCATCAGACGAAATGCGGAATTGCTTCCACTTCACGCCTGTCTTCTGTGTGGTCGTGGTATTGCACCGGTCGACCCGGCCAATTCGTGCACCCAACAAATATTGTTGTTGAGGGATCTACCACTGTTAATAATATTTTATTACTGTCCTAAAAATCTTAACAATCATCTCAGTCTAGTGCACTTTATGTTCAACATAACACTTATGTTTTACAAAGCTGCTTGAACCCTTTTAAATCCGCCGACAGGTTATGTAATGACGGCAATCTATCATTTGCTATAACGTCAGAAATCCATTACGTTGAGCAAGGGCAGGAGAGTCGAGTCATTGCCCCGACACATCTGCCTTACTTACTACTTATTGCTTAAACATATCCATATTTAATATTTAAAATCAAAATAAATTTTAACAAAGATTGTTTTTAATTTTAAAGTTTGTAATAATTTCCGCTTACTGTAGTATAAATAAAATGTTATCTTTAATTTAACGTAAAACGGATTGTTAATAGCAATTGTTAAATTCTAGTATTCTTTTTCGTTTTATTTAGTTATTTACCGTACTTACCCATGACACAGTCCATGTGGAAAACTAATCTTACTATCTTACTTCTTACTTATATTATAAATGCGAATGGATGGATAACTAAATGGATGGATAGATGGATGTTTGCTTGAAGGCATAGAAATATTGCCATAGATGTAGAGCATAGTCTGGAAGAACACATAGGCTACAAATTAAGTTTTCTTTTTTAAATCCGCGCAGACGGAATCGCGGGTGACAGCTAGCCTATATTTCTATACTTTCTCATAAAGAAAGTCTGTGTCCTAAAATAATTTAGATTCGTTTATCTGATCTGAAGTGACGCGGTAACGCATTTATAATTTTCATAAGTAAGAATTTAAACCTCATTCTGAAATCAAACACGTTAAATGCCATTATTTTTCTATTACTTAAACGTCAAAATATTAAATCAATGTAACCTTTTCAGATAGTATGACTTATTTAATCGAACAATGCCAATTATTGGGGTAAACAAATTCAACACACCACTAATTAAGCGCTTACAATTGAATACTGAATACTGACGGTAATTAATTGTTTGTTAGGGTGATTAGCGATTTGACGGTTGTTGTTGAAATTAGCTTTAAATTTCGACTAAATAATTTTTGTAACATTTTGACAACGAAAAAAATCCTCATATGAAAAAAGTTATGTTGAATAATTATAATAAGTATAGATAGGTTTTAATAGTTGAGATATTGTAGAAATACGCTACATAATAAACGTTTCTGTTTTTTATATTATACGGTGGCAAACAAGCGTACGGCCAGCATTCACCGAAATAACGAAGCGAACGTTATTGATATCCGCGATTGCAGATGCATTGCCTACCTTTAATCGACGGAGGAGGGGACGTATAAAAATAGGATTTTTCCCTTTCCTATGCGTCCCCTTCTCCACCTCCACTTTTCTTTCCCATTATTTAATTTTTAAAAGGCCTTGGCTAAAGGTAGACTAAATGTAAGAAAAAAACTTGAGAGGTGTCAAAGGACACCCGGATGGAACGAAGTTCCTTTCTATTAATTAGTGAAGGAACCAATGTTTATTCTATGAAAAAAAAAACTTAAGTCTTCACAAGAAGTACATTTTATTTCTATGAATTTTCGTTATATATTGTCACGTCGTTGCCATGGTGAAATAGCGCTCATTCGTCGTTAACATACTTACAATAGCAAAAAGTGTCGTGACAACTTTTCGTAAGAATTTTTTCCGTCTAGCCCCCTTTCACAACGCGCGATAAGGAACTTCGTTCCAAAATTTTTGTATATATATATATATATATATATATATATATATATATATATATATATATATATATATATATATATATATATATATGTACGCTGCTAAACCTTTCCATTTTCATAAGATTCCCTCTACGTCCGTCTCTCTTATTTTAGATGTAGGTGTATTTAAATGATATGAAATTTAAATTTCTTCAAATGCTTGTAAAAAAGGTATAATGATGTTGATATTTACATAGAAAAGGGAAATTTCTGCAACCAAATTGCACGAATGAATCCGAAACGTTGCATTTCAAATGCATTTCTTTTAAAATTAAATAAAGGTTTTCCGAAAATACTTTTAACGCTTGATACAAAGAACTCATCAATAGTACGTAGGATCGTTTACCCAATTTTTAAGTTTATATAAAACTAGCTTTTACCCGCGACTTTGTCCGCGCGGAAAAAAAATGCACACAAGATAAAAAAGTTCCTATGTCCGTCTCCTAGTTCTAAGCTACCTCCCCATCAATTTTCAGCTAAATCAGTTCGACCGATCTTCAGTTATAAATAGTGTAACTAACACGACTTTCTTTTATATTTATAGATTAAGTAATTTTTTCTTTCCTTAATTTTTATTTGTATAAGAGTTATCTTGAGTTTTCGAGACCAAAATATCAGTCTAAAATATATTGTTATCTCTGTTTTGTCGAAATTATGGATATACTATTCGTAAGAAATGGAATTCTTACTACGATTAAGCTGATTGAGCTCCCGATATTCCGGCACAGTTGCATGTGCCATGATCACAGGATGACTGGTGAGACTGGACTGGAGCTCAAATAGTTTAATCGTGTCAAGAATCCATTTCTTACGAACAGTATATTAGTAAAAATCATGAGAGTTTGAAGATATGGATATGACGATATGTTTTATATAGAGATTTTAGTTTCAGAAACCAACGGTGAATCAT
Organism: Papilio machaon; assembly: GCF_912999745.1. Taxonomy (NCBI): domain Eukaryota; kingdom Metazoa; phylum Arthropoda; class Insecta; order Lepidoptera; family Papilionidae; genus Papilio; species Papilio machaon. The sequence continues at coordinate 1,259,841 of NC_059993.1, read as the reverse complement.
AATCAAGGTAATAATGGTCGCAAATAATAATGTTGATTTTACTATTAAAGTTTTTTTTTTTAAGTTAAAACTTTCTATTATTGTTTTTCTACTTAAGTAATGAGTTTTATATATGTGTATAGCTTAAAACTTGTAAACACTATATCTATGCAAATTGGAAATGGAGTAAGAGAAAAGCTCATGCATTTTAATATACGGCTTGCAGAGTTTGTCTTTCTACTTTGTAGTTTGCTTTTGACTTTCGCCTAACTTGTGTCTACAGTTGGCCAATCTGTTGTAGAATAATTTTGAAATTTTGCACATACTTTTGTTAGTTTGTACGTCTTTGTGGCATGTTATTAGATGAAAGATAAAGCAAAACCAAACTTTAAAATTACCTGTGAAAAATCATAATACAAGTATATTGAAACTGTTTTAATTCCGCCATATGGATTATACTTAAAAAGTTAAAAATTACATCAATTATCAACTTTATTTTGAATAAATATTAAATTTATTCGAGTAATTATAGTTTTTTTATAATTTTATGAGCTATGTTAGACTAATATGTAATATGTTTGTTGAATGCAGAATTAAACATTTTGCAAAAGAGGTGGCATACTGGCCAAAGACCTTTGCCTTTTTGTTTTAGAAAAAGAAAGGTAAAATAATACTAAGAGAATAGCGCCGGAGTTACCAACATGATGTAGTAATTATTAGAGTTTTATGTAATTTTAGTGTAAATAGGTATATAAGTGTGCTGGTGTTTTAAATTTATTCAATGTTATGACTTGAACCTACAAAGTCACACCTTTTTGGGTCAAGTCACTCCGTCATTCCGTTCATCAATAGGGTATAGTGGTTGTTTAATTTCATATTGTTTATGCAATTTTATCTTGTGACTTGGACTTCCGAACCAGCTTAGCACAAATGAGAGTAGCTTACGACTAACATGATTTCATTTATTTTTAACCGAATTAAGATTTTTGTTACGTGTTGAAATAACAAGGTAAAATCTGGTTGTAACCTAAATAAAATCTTACTAATATTATAAATGCGAATGTTTAGATGGATGGATGTTTGTTTGAAGGTATTTAAAGAACGGCTCAAAGGATCTTGATGAAACTTGGTACAGGTGTAGAAAGTCTGGAAGGACACATAGGCTATTTATTATGTTTTTTTTTTATTCAGCGCCGACGGAGTCGCGGGCGATAGCTAGTAAGAATATAAAGAAAAGAAAACAGTAAACCCGAATACCGTTAGTAAATCTTGTAAAAAGGATTTGCTCTTTGTTAGCAAGGTCGATTTACTGTCAGGGCGATATCATCAATTCCTTAAGTCTTAACTTGAGATTGTGTGCGTGTGTTCGTTTGAAGACATACATTATTTGAAATAAGTTTATTGGAACTCGATTGTATTCTGTCTGTAGACCGTGAATTGCGACTTTTATACTTTTTTAATTGTAGTATTTTATTTATATATTTGTTTATTTTGTATCTGTTGCTTTTTATTGATTCACTTTTTAAATGTATTTTTAATTTGCAACAAAACTGAATGCATTAATTAAAAATGTAAATATACAATAGAAATTTGTATTTTAAGACATATGTATAACTAAGACAGTTAGAAAGAAATACACTTAATTGCGATCTCCAATAATTTCCATTTTCAACGCTCACGCAAACACACGCGTGTGTACGAAAACACATACACTGAAGTACGCAACACACACGCTTAAAAAAATGTTTTAAGTACGAGATAAAAAAAGTATATTTTGTTACGAAAGAATGGGACTTTCAAACACAAGTCATTATTATAAATAAATAATACTTTACTTAAAAGAATATTTTTAAGTAAAATAATTTCATTTTCTATCTGTCGCCCGCAAATCCGTACGCGCGGAACTAAAAAATAAAACTTAATCAGCAGCCTATGTGTTCTTCTAGACTATGTTTTACATATACGCCAAATTTCAGCAAGATCCGTTAAGCCGTTCTGGAGATACATTGTAACATCCATCTAAGCTATCGCATTTACGATATTAGTAAGATTATTTTTTTACTTCGTTCCAAATGTATACCATAGCTTGAAGTAATATTTTTAAATGGTCAAGACAATTTAAATTTATGTCTTTTAAAATCTTTTACAACATAAGTAACTTTATGTAAATCGAAGCTGTATTGTGACCGCAGAGTTTACAAAGTTGATACAAGATACAAAACGTGGCTGAGAAGTTTCATTTGGGTTACATCTAAATCAGAATTTCCAAAGCATTTGTTTGACACTTTTGGGACAAATAAATTTATGCGAGCTCTCGGATAGGCAGGTGATGTTTCTGATTTCATGAATTTTTAATATCTCCATTATTGCTATTGTACCTGCCTCTAGTCTCGTAATTATTAAACATTTTCGAAAGATGTTATTTTTGGGTCCAATGAAGTAATAACAAATTAAATATTTGTTTTTTTAAATGTGACTTTTTCGCTCAAACCTTTTTTGTGTCAGGGGGAGAGTTTACAACACATTCTGCCTTCCGAGGGAAATTTTATGTAATGACATATTTAAAAAGAAAGCTTGTCCATATTAGGATCTGGTATTGACGAAAAATTATGCTTTTTAGTTATGAAAGAAATAAGCGAGCAACCATATATTTTTATTACGTTAAACCATAATCTCTAATTATTTTCCTGTTTTAAAGGCGTTCAATCTTTTTTATTTGTTACAATTATCATATCATCTAACAAAAAGTAGCTGTTGTTATAATCTATATATATAAAAGAAAGTCGTGTTAGTTACACTATTTATAACTCAAGATCGGTTGAACTGATTTAGACGAAAATTGATGGGGAGGTAGCTTAGAACTAGGAGACGGACATAGGAACTTTTTTAATCTTGTGTGCATTTTTTTATTCCGCGCGAAAGAAGTCGCGGGTAAAAGCTAGTCAGAAATAGAACTTTATAACAAAAATCCAGTATAAATAAGCATCAAGAACTGGCATCATCTTTAATCGCAACAGACGGGTTGGTACTAATGAGAAAAATAATGAAGACCCGGAGGAAGGCCGTGTCGGCTTTAATCAACAAGCCAGATCGAAACGAGGTCACCTTCTACCTAAAAACTTCTCTCTGTACTATAACTACGAGGTAACTGCTTGTACGACACTAACAGCCAACACAGATATAAAACGCCAAAACTTAACTCGCATAATAAACCGATATTAGAAGTGTTCATGGTTAGAGAAAATTCCTCAAATTGGGAGAAAATTGGGAGTTACATTTTTATGATGGCGAATGTCTTGTTACAAGCCCACTAGGATTATTGCTTAAACTATTCAATAATCTACTATTATGCACTTAAAAATATATTGTTACTTACTGTCGAAACTATGTCAGAGGAGTGCTTCAAGATTATTCAGCAGATTTCTTTGAAGAAATGTCATTGAATAAGGCTATTTGTCGTACTTGATTTCAACTATTTCTGTCATCGCTTAATAACACTAACGTTGTACTCGCAGGCATTTCTGGGGGTCAGGGAAAGCGTTTCAAATCTATTTTAAACCAGTCTTAATGAAGTCGTAAGCTGAAAGGTCAACATGTAACTTCATAAACGTCTTAACTATCATGTAACTCGGTCCCCGAGACCAAGATCATTATTACGTTCCGCTACGAATCTATTCGCTTCGAATTCGTCCGAAATGACAGTACATTTGTCACTCGGCTCGTCACGTGGAGCTCGTTAAGGCTAACAACCCTGTGAAAAGTCGCGCCTGTCACAAAATCGAGTCATTTATTTTTTTACGCGAATTTCGTGATTTTTGCACAACGATGCCCGAATTTTTGTTCAGCGTGTTTATATTTCACACTGTGTTGTATTTCCACATTAATAATGGACAACTGAGCGCATCTCTATAACAATTAATTACAAGTTTCGATTCACTGACTACAACGGGGAAACAAACAAGTTGCAACATGTACGAATTCAACGAAAATTTTAAACTTATTTGTCTATTGCTGCACTCAGAATTGTTAATTGATCCCTCGGTCACAAAGAAGATAGCGGTCTAGAGCTCTAGAGGAAGACATTCCGCGTTCCGTGTGATGAAGGTGTGCAAATGCGGATCGCGTACCTGCTAAAACAAAAGTCTAAGAGCAGCGCTTCACTATTTTGGCGAATTAAGGTGCCTGCTCTTTTTGTAAAAAAAGTTTTCTACGTACATAAAACTTTAATAAAGTATGTTAAAATAAATAAATAATAGAGTTTAATTTAATTTAAAGAGAGAGTAAGTTTTTTCCGTTTTACGTGAATTATTTTGTCCGTTTACTTCGTTAGTTATAGTAACTGTAGGAAAAACGAGCTTCTACTTTACGTAATTGTGGACAAAATGCGGTTAATTCATTCTCCTTGGAAAATCGCACGGATTTCCCTGAGCCCATTTATTTACATTAGTTTGCTTCATTAATTAATGTATAAAAAAGCAGCTCTATTTTATTATTACGGGACGGGTCGAAATTAAAATCTTAAGGAGTTCGAATTTTTTCGTAAAGCTATTTTGACGATGTACGGAACAATAATGTTTATGAGAGGACAAGTTACGTGCGTACGTGATGCGGGAGCGAGAAATAAAATAAACAAAAGAAAGAGATACTTGTCGCACGGTATTTGAGAAGCCTGAGTTATATTTACTATAACCATTAAAATAAGTCGGAAGGTTTTTGTTCAGTCTAGCCAAAATAAAGTATTAAAGGATTTAATTGAAATTGAAACTGATGTGATAAACCAAAATTATTAAGTATTATTCAAACAGTAAAAGCCCGTTTTAACTAGCCGCAATTACCATTTGTTTGAGAGTCGCGGTCGTGCAAATGATGATGACGTCACGAACGACGTCACCAATGACGTTTCAACTTATACATCGAATGTTACGATCGGAAATGGCTGACTAATCAAAACTTAGTTGAAATGGTCAGACACAACAGTAGAAATAGTACCTAATACAATGCATATAGAAATATTGCGCACATCTAGCCGTGCTAGTGGAAAATAGGTTTAATATAGGTAATTCTGTAGTCCTCCCTGCGAGCCCAACACGCCGGTTACATATGTTATGATATAATGGACTTACGTGACGTCCAACTTAAAGTGGAAAATATGCTCACTTCAAAAGAACAACCAAACGAAATGTTTTCTTTGAATTTCTTTTAAACAAATAACAAAGTTTTTTTAAACAAATGTTTTCTAGTAATATTTCTTATATAAATTATTAATTGTCGTATTGAATATATCAATTTTTGGATTTTTAAGTATAAAAATAAATAGAATCAAAACTAAATTGCATATGTGATTACCAATTTGTAACTGAATCATAAGTAGAATATTTTAAATTCATCTACCAAAAGGTTAAGTAGAGAAATAAATCATTTATCAAAAACTAGTATTGGAATCAGAATTTTTCATTGTAAATAACATATTTATTGCGTCATTCTGTCGTATTTTTGACACTTAATAAATATTTTAATATCCCAATAGAGCTTTTAAAATAAAATTCTACGATATGTTATATTCTAGAGTAAGTTTGATCGTTTAATAGACACGAAATAGATCGCAAGAGAATTGATCAGCATCGCATAACATTTTAGTGTTATCACTACCTTGGGATGCCCTCGTCTATACCGTTTAAATATTACTCTATATATATTAACGTATTACATGTATCATACTAAGAGTTATTAATTGCTCACAAAGAGAATTTTAGCGTACTAAACGAGTAATGTAGAGTTAACGATTGTTTTAGTAACCATTAACCATAAATCGTCATCATTATTTTCTGTCAACTGCTGTATGCAGTACTTCACTTTTTGAATTCAACGAATTCCCACCGTCTGTACTAAAGTAGTCGGTCCCCCTGGAGTGAGGGCTCGCAACGATCCTTGCCTCCTTCCATTAATCGTTCGGCAGTAATTGCCATACCTAATGTCATGTAATATGACAAGAATTAGTGTTACACTTCTACTGTAATAGTTATTAAGAGCGCCTAAGTAAAGATTCAAATCATGAATAATCTTGTCAACTATCTTAAACAAAACAAGACAAATGCTATACTTCGACATATTGGTCGTTAAGCCATCTCATGACCCTTTCATAGCGTAAGAAGTCGTAAAATATGTTAGAGCCGATATTCGATTCTGACGGCATCCGAGATATATTGAAAATGAAGGTTCCCGAATGACAAGAGGGCTTTATGATAGGTTATTGTTTCGCTTGTTACCCGTTTCTTCTTACAACGATACTGTTTAAGATAATATTACAATTTCAACCCTTAAAATTAGAAAGAAAGAAAGAAAGAATGAAAGAAAGAAAAAAAGGAAAAAAGAAAGAAAGAAAGAAGGAAGGAACGAAAGAAAGAAAGAAAGAAAGAAAAAAAAAAAGAAAGAAAGAAAGAAGGAAGGAACGAAAGAAAGAAAGAAAGAAAGAAAGAAAGAAAGAAAGAAAGAAAGAAAGAAAGAAAGAAAGAAAGAAAGAAAGAAAGAAAGAAAGAAAGAAAGAAAGAAAGAAAGAAAGAAAGAAAGAAAGAAAGAAAGAAAGAAAGAAAGAAAGAGAAAGAAAGAAAGAAAGAAAGAAAGAAAGAAAGAAAGAAAGAAAGAAGGAAAGAAAGAAAGAAAGAAGAAGAAGGAAAGAAGGAAGGAAGGAAGGAAGGAAGGAAGGAAGGAAGGAAGGAAGGAAGTAAGGAAGTAAGGAAGAAAGGAAGGAAGGAAGGAAGGAAAGAAAGAAAGAAAGATATAAAGAAATGTTATTATGTTATAAAGACAATTACATGTATTTATATTGTCATTTTATACATATTCTCTTATTTAAAGATTAGGTAAACGTAGAATCGAACATTTTATAGTTTAAAATCCATACATAATTTAAAAATCAATCTACTAACTAATATTTAATTTATCTTATTTTCTAATAAGTACTTATCTAAGTCGTATGTACAATTGAAAGATCAAGTATATAATGGTAAGTATTGATTGCCTTCAACAAGCGTTAGCTACAGACAAATACTTTTAGTTAGTTTAGTTTTTTTAATATTTTAAGTTAAAAAGTAGTCATCTTGTGATTATGTTTTAATTGTTCCTTAGTTGTTTTAAAATTTAACTGCCGCATTTAGAGTTTGTTAACTTCGACCCAGAAACAAAAAAATCATCAGTAATTTTAAAAGACAGGCCGATGTCGCCGTGAAAATAAGCCAGATGTTACAAAAGTAGAAGGCTATTGATTTATACATATCTAATTGTCTAAATATATGTAATAAAATATGTGCATATAACAAGCTTTTGAATACATTATTACATTTACACGTATATGCTGTTTTTTTAATCGTTAAGGGTTTTTTATTAGGAGTTTATATTTCAGCTTTTGCCTCAGGGAGTTATTTACACGAGAAGTCCATTATTCCAAAGCTAAGATCCTTTCGTTTAAGCCCTATTTTCCTTCTGACATTGTTTTTAACGTTTAACGTTAACAAAATTAAAAACGTTGTTTCAAAATGCAAACTATAGATGGCGCAATTTCATCTTCTTCTTCAGTCTTTTTTAAAATAAAGGTTAGGTTATTCTAATAGTGTTCCTTTTTCAAATAAATACATTCTAAATGGTTGGAATTTAAAGATGTTGACAATATGACAAATGCTTTTTTTTATTTTTACGTAGCTTAACAAATCCATACCTAATACATGAAAGCTTAACACAAACGTTGACATAAGCGGATTTTCTCAATGAATAACATCAAAAGGTACATAAATAAAACAATGGTTTACCAAATAAGGTTCTTACTTCTTATGTATGTCAAATATTAACGATTTAAGAGTGTTCGTATATTTGTTCTTAGCTTGAAACACTTAACAAATGATTATCCCTCTCCTTATTTTATAAAAACTGAGTCAATATGTTTTTGTACATGTATTTTGACAGTGAAAACTCACAGTAACATGTTTTTCAAACATGTTACAACAAACAGATAGTATTTAGAATAATTATAAAAATAACATCCTTCCCTAAAAATATGATTAGTACATTAAATTCTACCATCGGACGTTCAGACATACGGCTGGAATCCATCCTTATGTAGTAGACGTACCACGCGTTCGAACGAAAAGGTTTGAATCATCGTTCCTTGTGCTTACTGCAAAGGATTGGAATAAGTTGCCGGCGTCAGTTTTTCCGTCCAAGTACGACGTGGGGGCCTTCAAGAGTAGAGTGAATAGGCATTTACAAAGCTAGCGCGTACCATCTTTAGACCACATCATCACTTTATCGGGCGGGATTGTGGTTAAGCGCTAGATTTTTCAATATAAAAAAAAAATGTTTTGATACAACCATTTGCATAGCAACAGATTTATTTAAATAACTAACTGTCACACGCGATTCTGTTTGCGCGGCATTAAAAAAAAAAACTTGATAAGTAGCCTATGTGTTCTACCAGACCATGTTCTTCTACATCTGTGCCAAATTTCATCAAGATCCGTTTAGCCGTTCCGGAAATTCCTTCAAACAAACATCCATCCATCCATCCATCTATTCATCTAAAGATTCGCATTTATAACATTAGTATGATTTGTGTACTTAAATAGTTTTTCATATTTATAAACGTTGTTGATTGTGCTAGAAAAATATTGTAAGGAAAAGTCGCGCAAATAGAATTGTTTGTGATTGTTTATTTACTATCCATATGTTTGTTACAAACTAAAGCCCGTATTTATACTGCGTGGGTAAAGTCGACTTGCTTGTCCTAAACAAATAAAGAATTCTCCTAGTACAAGTTGATAAATCTACCCATTTAATAGTAATAAAATAATACATAATTTACAGGGTGTAACTTGAAAAGTGGATCAAAAAATAAACAAGTTACATCCTGTAGCTAATAAAATAAATAAAATTACATAAATGATTTTTGACTTCAAAATATTTGTGCAGATCAGAGATTACAAAAACTTCCGCGGATCTCAAGGAGTCTAACTGTATCTCTTTGGGAATCAATACGTTTCAAACTATCCGTGCAAAGTAGGGTAAGTTGCCACTATTATATATTTAAGTGTATGGTGATTCACCCTTTGCCCTTTAAAATTATTGAATAAATATCGAAAACGAAAGTTTTGTGCGAATTAACTATCCACTGTTCTTAAAACAGCAAACGCTTGGTAAATTGCTTTCGCCACCTGAAAATTAGTGTATTAAATTAGTATCACACAATATACTAAAAATAACACACTTGTCAATCCTAAGTGCCAGTCTTCTCGACTCTACAAATCAAATCTATCTATCTATTCAGCCTCGTAACACCCACTGCTGGGTATAGGCCTTCCCCAAAGATCGCCACGATGATCGGTCGTGTGCAATCCGCATCCAGGATACTCCCGCAATCTTAACCAAATCATCAGTCCATCTTGCGAGAGGCCTGCCCACGCTGCGTCTACCTGTACGTGGCCGTTATTCCAGTACTTTGCGGTCCCATCGGCTGTCCGTTCTGCGTTCAATATGGCCGGCTCATCGCCACTTAAGGTTTACAATTCTTTGTGCAATGTCGGTTACTTTCGTACAAATCAAATACCTAGCACTATGTTTCATTTGAAATTACTAACAAAAGAAAATCCAATAGTGTGGAATTATCTAAATACTTTTTAATAGGTATGAAATTGTATAAATGTTATACGTACAGTAGTCATAGTTATCAAAGACAACTCATTGCCAACTGCTGTTTTAATACCAAACTCATTTTGGGTACGAATTAATATAATGTAATAACATTTTTTATCTTTAATATTTAAACCCGTCCAATCAAACATAAGTATTGCATCGTTTATTTCCGTCATCTGAAAATAATAATGAAAATACATGGTTATAACTTTAGATTCAACCAAAAGCGGTTTATAGTTATTTTAGAGTAAAATCTCGTTAATATTCGAAATTCGAATGTTTTATCGATGTGTGGAGTTTAGTTACCACCACATAGGTTGACTGAAGCGATCTGGATAAAATTTGGAACTGAAAATCTATTACTAATTTTTCCATTATCTAGAATAATCAGTTCTTTTTATTAACTCCTCGCGGACGAAATCGTGGACTACAGACAGTGATACTATAATGCACTTGTAGTAAAATGATAGAAGAATTAATAATTAATTTATCTCACCTTTGTTTTTAACTGTTCTCCAAACCAGTTGTATGTAAATATTTCAGCAATCATTGGCACCATGTGAGGGGCAAATCTCCAATTGATTTCCTAAAAATATTGACGTAAATTGTACATAGAACTTAAAGATTACATAAATTATTATAATAATAACTATCGAACTTTAATTTTCTCTCGTTTAATGATCACTGAGTGAGATGCTTAGTGTACGTCTAGTAAGAAAATTCAACGTTAATGCACTGCTTCTGTGATAATCAAACGAATCTGCGTGAGGAAGTAAACATATATTACGTATATTACAAACCTTGCTCATAATCAGTAAGCTTAGACAAGTGCACATAATAGCGTTGCTTAGAGGCACTAATGCAAGCCATTTGTACATTTTTCTTAGACCTATTAAGTACCTGAAATTAGCACAAAAATTTCTTTCTGTAGAAATTAATTCCGAAGACATTATTTTACAATTATTTATTTTCAAAAATATGAATGTATTTAAAATTAATTCACATAAAATATTTTTTTTTTTAGTAATAAATTAAATATACCCATTATGTTTAACATGAATTTCGTGAAATCGACGCAACGCATCCGATAAACGTGTGGAATATGCAATTGAACTTTCATTTTCTTTCTTCATTACCTTCAGTACTTTTGTTACGCTTTCATTCGCTTTACATAAGAAAAAGGTCAATAAAACAAACCACATATCCAATATTAATGTCGTCGAAACTTCTAATAGAAAGATAGAGTGTAAAAACCAAGCTATTTCATAATACGGAGTCGACATAGACATAAGCGGTGCAGTCGACCTTGATAACATAGTTCTCTGTCCTTTAATATAATTCCAAAGCGTTGTAAACTGATATATCAACACAGGAATCAACATTATTACAAACAGAAACATCTTAACGGCTCTTGATCCGATTTTAAGAACATTTTTGAATTTCTTTTCTGAATCCATTTTTATAGTATCCATAATTGTTGTTTTCGCTGTAACGTGTAATGAACGAAATGTATTTCTATTATTTATATAAAGGATGATTTTTAAAGCGAAATGCGTCATTATAATTAAAGTATACGAAGCTTCTGCGACTAATTCAATATCAGTAGTTGTTTGTATAATTTGTATTGTACCAAAGAAAACGTATACAAATATACATAAATGTATTATTTGATGGATATAATAATTTTTCCACGTCCATTGCTTGTCTAGTATTTGTTGACCCAAAATTCTCTGTATAAATAAAGCTACTTTCACTATTTCATCTATTTCTGACCATTTTCCAACAGTTTTTGTATACTTTCTTATTAGTTTTGTCAAATTAAATTTCATAGTTATTAAGTTCGGCCAAGTTGTTAGAAATCAAGTTGTCTACTGAAAAAATGTAGAGGTGACGACTTATTAAATAAAATAAAGTACAATCGTTAAGAAAATAAGTTAATTAATTAGTTAAAAAAACTTAATAAACTCTACTGCACCGTACTTAATACTCCAGGTATTAAATGCATGACATCCTTATTTTCAGTTGGTTAATAAAAACCCAAATATATGTTATTGATTGTAAGAAGATTCAACAAAGATTCTAGCTTTCTATGATTTTGTTTTCCTATTTTCTAGATTCAAATAATTTTTTGTCAAAAAAGAATATCTTAGTTAAAAATAAAACTAGACATATGTACATATTAATATGTTATTAATTAATCTTCTATTAAATAGGAAACATATCTCCTTCATTGTACTTTCAGAATGTATTACAGATTTTCCATTTCTTCTAACATCAAGAAGGCGTTATCCGAGTCATTACTTTTAACGCCCTCTTCATATAACTAAATTATATGGATCCATTATTCATAGATGATCGAAATAATTTCTTAATAACCTGGAAAAGGTATTTATTTATTAAAGTAATTTCAAATTCAAAGTACAAAAAAAAAACAAAAAAAAATCACAAAGATTTCTTTTTTGGCTTTCGCAGTTGCATTGTCACATTTTAACTACAAAATCTTTGTAATCAAATTGAAATGCTATCTGACTCTGTAATATAATAATAATCTTAAAAAATAGTCTAATAATTTAAAAATAGTCTTATAATTTTCTGAAGCTATGTATGTTACTACATTGATATCACGTTTAACCTAAAAGCCTTTAGTCATTCATGTTTGTCTGTAAAGTGTCATTTGATCATACTGCTTTTATTATTCACTAGCTTTTACTCGCGACTCCGTCCGCGCGGAATAAAAAAATGCACACAAAATAAAAAAAGTTCCTATGTCCGTTTCCTAGTTCCAAACTATCTCCCCATCAATTCGCTCAGCTAAATCAGTTCGACCGAACTTGAGTTATAAATAGTGTGACTAACATGACTTTTATATATATATACATAGATATCATAAGGTGGCAAACACGCGTCCACCTGAATTCACCGAAATGGCGAAGCGACCGCTGGCCAAAAACATCCGCAATTGCAGATGCGTTGCAAAGAGATGCAAAGAGTATATTTCTCTTTCTATGCAATCTCTTCTTCGTCAATTTTACTTTCCCTGAAAATTAGTCCTCCAGCAAGCTGGTCTTTTATTACTATTAACCTAGCTTTTTTTATAAGATAAGGGGTCAAACAATTAGCGGGAACACCGAGGTGTTCATCAATGCCCATGGAAATCTATAATACCAGGATCCGCTGATTCGTTGCTGGCTTTGACAAAATGGTACGCTCGCTTATTGAAGAACCCTTAATCGCTTGTTACATTTCTAACGTTCTTTATTATGAACCTCAATAAATTACTATTGTTTTAGTGTAGAGATGTTTTAAAAGACCTTTTATAAAGAAACACGGTAATTGAAGTAAAGCAATGTTGTACTCTAGCTGCCTTTATAGTAGAACACTTTAATAGCCTTTGTTCCGGAAATTCGCTCCTAGATTGCTCTGGTCGTTAAATCGAGCCGGAAAACCAAATATGTGACGTAGAAACTGTAAAGGCCAATTCCACGAACAGATTTTACATATTCTAAAAGCGGACTAAAAGTAAACCTTGAATTTGAATATTTGAATATGTAATTTGACTAACTCTGTAGTTGTATCATTTTTATCTATTTCTTGTTACACAAATATCTGTCTAAATTAAAAAAAAAAATCTTCTACCCTTATCTTTAGTCGGGAAAGAATCAAACGATATCTACATATATATAAAAGAAAGTCGTGTTAGTTACACTATTTATAACTCAAGATCGGTCGAACTGATTTAGCTGAAAATTGATGGGGAGGTAGCTTAGAACCAGGAAACGGACATAGGATAATTTTTACCCCGTTTTCTATTTATTATTCCGCGCGGACGGAGTCGCGGGTAAAAGCTAGTGTCTAATATAAGTAACGCTGTTTTTACCAATGGTCAAAGATCAACATTGAATGAATATAGAAACAGGCAGCGTAACCATTATCCGTTTTTCGAGCAAAAAATTCCTCGTATAAGTAAAATAGGCATACAAAAAGTTATCAAAAAGAAAGCGCGTTATCTTATTCGTAATAAACATTGTATGATGATAAACGCATCAATCCAGCGTTATACCTCTCTTGTTATAGCCTCGTTACGATCTAACCCGGACCTGCTTATATATTACCATGCCGGAACATAAAAAGAAAATTGCCTAAGAAGTCCATTTAAATTTTTTTTCAGGCAGTCATATAATTTTTATCAATTTAATCGTTCTCCCTCCACCCCTCCCCCTGTCGAAATATTAATTCATTTCGTTCGAGATTTATAAAAGTTCCAAAGCGCTCAGTTAGTATAGACTACATATAGTATGTACGTAATTAACAAGCATCGTATTTTAAACAATGGTGACGTCGTAACATATTGTTACGTTTCACGACATATTTCATTGTACTCGCTTCTATGTGTGTATACTATGTGTGTGAGTGTGTGTGTCTATTCAAACATTTGAACAACCACATAACGGCTTTTATGTTCCGATACGAAGTACAACTTGTATGTATGGCCACGAAATAACAGTTTCGTTTAGACTCTACATGAGTCTTTAAGCCTACGGAAATTTCAAACTACAATATTAAAGTTAGTATGAATAGGAATTTGTTAGAGATTTTCCAAGTCATTTACCGTTGACTTACATTGCGTCTATACAAAACGTCATAACTCTGTTTTTTGTGAAAAAATGAGAGGCCTAATAAGTTTTTAGAACAGTGTAAGTACGTGACAATGGAAACCGTGCATGTTATTACTTTATTCTTATTAATAAAAATATTTTAAGGTACACGTTTATGGTAACTTTAGTATGGAACATTATGATGTGTTAAAGTTAATATCTTATTTAATAGTGTATTAAATTTCCGCGACAAGCCAGCCATAACGTAAAGCGCGGTACGGAATGGTCGGCTATTAATTGTATGGCTGGAAATTTAGTGGCCAGTAAATAAGTCTTTTATCTACATCGTTTCCATTCCCGTTTCAAAACAAACTAGATTTTTTTTAAAACTATTACATAATTTTTCGTAAACAGTATTTTCGACTTGAAGCTACGTTAACAAGTAAGTTATTTAAACAAAATAACTTTAAGAACATCTGCATTTGGTCTAAAAGTCTCGTGTCACGTGTATTGCAAGCAAAAGATTTATTTTTGCAATAACGATTTAAAACTTAACTAAAAGGTAAACTTCTTACACATTTTCGAGGTATAAAAAGCGTAGGATAATGAATATTTTATACTTCAAAATACTGAGGACCTTGTGATAACGATAAGTAAAGCAACAATAGAAAATGCAATAATTCTTTTCTTAGAAGAGAATATTGTGACCGAGTTTGTTTCTAAAAATGATAGTAGTTTCCTAGTGACCGCGGCCGTTGGAAATCGTAAAATGTAACCGCAATTTAATACATAGAGCTCGGCCACGCTTGCTACTATAAAAATTCCGCAACAGAATAGTGAGATACAAAATGGACTTTGATATTATTTAGTTCAATGGAATGTTGCTTTGAATAATTTTTTTTTTAGAAAAAAATGGTATTTTATGTGATTATTCTTTCCGCTATGTTTCCACAAATTCGGCATCTTATAAACTGTTAAGAAATTGACAAGTTGATCAATTTGAAATGCACTGTAAATTTTTACGTTAGTATAAAACATCTTACTAATATTATAAATGCGAATGTTTAGATGGATGTTTGTTTGAAGGTCTCTCCGGAACGGTTCAACGAATCTTGATGATTCTTAGCACAGATGTAGAACATAGTCCGGAAGAACAGATAGGTTATTTATATTTTTTTTTTAATTCCGCGAGGACGGAGTCGCGGGAAACAACTAGTTAGATAATAAACTGATAATGATAATATATACACTCATATCAAGATTCACAGAGCGGTTAATTGTATGTAAAATAAGAGGAAATTCTTTATCACTGTCTATCCCTATGATGTTATCGTTGTTGTGTAGCTTTTAACTTAAATTGAATATACATTAAAAAAGGACATGATTGTAACAATTCAATTGTTTCATTAAATTGCACATTCATAAAATGTATTGAATTTTTACCAAATATTAAAACAGTGTAACCATTTAATCAGTGGAACGGTACTTTAAATATTTGCATTGTCTAACGAATCTGTTGCAAGAAGATTCCATTTTCGTTGGTATTCAGCTAACTGACTAGAGTAGTGCAATGCATTATTAAATAACTTAATAAATGGATAGTTATTATTATTTAATTATTAAGCGAGATTGATTTTAAATGACATCCCAAAATATTAATATTAATTCTATTTCTATACACAAAACAAGAACAAAAACAATTGTGTTTTATATAAAATAAAATAATTAATTAATAATTAACTTAAATGAAATAATTAACTTAAAAATACAAATATTAAATCAACTATTTTAAGAAAATAATATTCTGCTTTGATATCGGTTACCAAAGGCATCTTTATTATATTAAAACGGATCGAATAAGTTAAAAGGGTTAACGAGAAATATATAATGATAGAAGGGATCAAAGCCTTACATTGTCTCTGTTAATATTCTCAGTATAAATATGTAGATTAATTTCACTAACAGTACAATAATATACTTTACATTTCAATAAACAATATTTTTTATATTGTAAGGTGGTAAACAAGCAAGCGACTAACTGAATTCAGCAAAATAACGAAGCCTAAAGTCACCCGCAATTGAAGATACTTTGCCTGTTTTTAAACGACGGAGGTGGTTCAGAAAGTATTATAAGTCATATTTTCTCTTCCTATGCGTTCCTTCATCAAATCTACTTCCCCTTCACATCCTTTCCTTACAAGAAAAGTGGGGGAAGGGAAAGAGGACTAAATTAGGCCTCCAGCACGCACACTCATTAGACGAAACGCGGAATTGCTTCCACTGCAAGTCTGTTTTCAGGGTGACATTTTACTGGTCGAGCCAGCTCCTTCGTGCATCAGATGTTGCTTTTGCGGGTTCTACCACTAATATAGCCTACTATAGTCATCTTTGCCATTAATTTTCCTGTACATAATTTAATTTTATGTGCATATAAAGATTTACACAAAAAACAATAATTCAAGACAAATTTATACATCGGCCTGTTTCTATAGGTTACAGTCGTGCGATTATATTTCTTTTTATTTTAGTATATTACATAAATCCGAATGTAAGAGTCATTGATTCACAATTTTATTTACGTATAAAATATCCAACATTTCTCTAGTAAGAACTAACGAGAAGGCCAGTGATGAAGATTAACAAAGGGACAAGTTTTAATTATTACTTCGTTTCTACGGATCCTGTTTTTCTTGGAAATTTTATAAATCTACTTTCGCTCAATATTATTTGTTATATTGAAAACTTACATCAATTTATATTTAATTAACTTGCTAGTAAAATAATTAAAGCCTTTCTACAAAAAAGATCACTGCTCACACTTTTGTTTGATTTATGTTGCAAATACCAAGATTTTGATGCGCCAATAGCCTAATGGTTATGGAGTAAGGACAGCTAATATGTTTGTGGGTTCGAATCTCACCATGCTACTATTGTCATGAACCATATATCGCAACACAAGCTTAAAACTTAGTTTACACAAATATTATAAGTTATTAATTTCTAATTATGTATTAATGTCTTTATTAAAAAATCGAATCGAAACGAACAATTTTATCTGAACATTTTCTGAGTAGTAAATATTTCTGAAAATAATTATGAACTATAGTGGAAATCGTTTACCGAGAAAAAAGCGTTATAATTGAATGGGAATTACTCTCTTCAGTTACCGAAGCAACATCCCAGCGGGGATATTTATAGCTCGAGTGCTGCGAAATTGAAATAAACTGAAAATATGTCTTTAAATTGAAAAATATCCTTTCAAAGTATTTTCTTATTTCAAAGAATTATTATTTTGTTTAGTTATTTGAAACTTCTTCTAAATGTTTTGACACTTAATAAAAATATCTGTATAAATTTCCAGATTGTAGGCACATGTGTCCACTTTTGAAATACTTGTACCAAGCATAATGGTAATCTCTATTATTTACAAGAGATTTAGACAGTGTCAATTTGTTGCGTATTTTTAAGCAGTGAAAACCTACCGCTACAATCTTAATTACCTCAAGCGATGTTGAACGAAGCGTCCACCAGAAAATTAATATTTTTAAATACTTTTTTTTATTAAAACTGTTTGATTTTTAAAGTTTTTAAAGAAAAAGAAAAAAGCTTAATCAACAAAATGTTCTTTAGTCGGTATAATTTTATAAAAAATTACACGCCTTTAATAACCTTTTAGACAGTTACGTAATTTTACAGTAAATTAGGTGCAACACCCTCCGCTCTGTGGTTTCCGGTATAATTAAATTGCCTACCTAATCATCTAAGAAAAGCTCGTTTACTTCGCATTTTATGTACTGTCGGTGTTTAGGAAATCACTACTCAGAGAATATGAAATATTATATCCTGGAATATACAGCGAACCGTTTTTATCTCTCAAACAGATACTGTCGAAAGTGAATGAATGATTGTTTATTTTAATGATTGTTCATTCATTCATTCGTTCAAGATCTAGTAAATGTGGTTAAATATTTTTTAAAGTATTTGTCATGTTGCTTTAGCATGGCCGTAGTAATCAGTTTAACTTCATAATTTTTATATCATCCTCTTTTAACTATCTTAAAGAAAGTATGCCCTTTTTTATTTGATAAAATTACATCTACAAACGCTTGGTCCGTACTCTTTTTTGCACAGGTTTTAGTTATCTTTTTTGGTTTATTAATATTATCCCTATTCTACATAGTTTGTTCCTGCTTAAAACATATATTACATATCTTAACTTATTTTTTTACCCCTTTATAAAAAATATGCCTTATGCCCTCTCTGTAACCAATAGCTACAACATATATATTATCTCTGTGTTTAAACCAAAAGCGAATTTTAAATTACATATTGTATAGGTTGTGTATTGACAGATCGAGGTTAAAGTTTTACATTTTTTTCCATCAGATTTTCGAGAATTGTTAATTATTAAAAACATGATATTGGCTTTATTTGAAATGAAGTGGATAATACATTTTACATTTCCCTATTCTATGAGATAATATACGTTTTACTTTGATCTCTTTTGAGATTCTAATTTTGGAAAGCCCTTTGAAGTAATATCGCTGAAATTTTGATTTATTTTAACAGATTTTTCCTTAACAAATCCCTTTTCTAAATGCAACAAATAAAAACTGTAGTATCAAATTCAACTATTCTTACGTAAACAAATTAGTATGAATTTTATCTTAGTCCCATAGTATTTTTTAATATATAAAATTTCCGTGTCACAATGTTAGTTACCGTACTCCTCCGAAACGGCTTTACCCATTATTACCAAATTTTATATGTGTATTCAGTAGGTCTAAGAATCGGCTACTATCTATTTTTCATACCCCTAAGTTTTTTTTTAACTGCGCGCAGACGGATACGCGGGCGACAGCTAGTAATATATAAAAATAAACGTGTACAATGAAACTGAAACTTTATATATAAATAACTAGCTGTCGCTGACTCCGTCCGCACAGCATTAAAAAAAAAAACTTAATAGTCTATGTGTTCTTCCAGACTATTTTCTACATCTGTGCTAAATTTCATTAAGATCCGTTAAGCAGTTCCGGAGATACCTTCAAACAAACATCCATCCATCCATTCATCTAAACATTCGCATTTATAATATCAGTAAGATGATTCGAAATTTGTCGGATTCAGGATTGTGAATTGAGAGAAAAGGATTTGTTTGATCTTAAAAGTGTTTAGAAAATGATAAATTAATTTTAACGTATGACTGCTGACGACAATATCTTGGTCCATTATCTTCGAGCACCGTTGTATCTATACTAATATAATAAAGTATAAACACACATTACTCTATAACGCAGGATCTTAGCAATCACGGCATGTTTTTGAATAATTCTATTTGTAGTTGTAGGGACAAAATTGCAAGCCAATAGCAGCTTCAATGGTTGCCATCGCAACGGTAATTTTCAGCCAATGGGGAAGACCTTCGTTGTCATTTGAGCATTTGAATTTTGACATTTAAAATGGAAAGTTTTATGTAATGTAAATAATAAAACAAAGTTTTTCTATGTAACAAAAATGAAGGTGATTTCATGGCATTAATTAGGTCATCGGTCAGATTATCTTGTGGATGTAAAAGACAGGTTTTACTTTTAGAATATGATGAAAATAAACATAAGTAATATAAGAGTGAAGCCATTACGTCGCTAACAATGCAGAGAATGTTAATTGATGTCGTTTGTCGCAAGACATTGATAAATGTTGACGCTTGTACGCTCCACTGGCTTTGATAAAGCTATGTACTATAATTTATTACTCTATAGTATAGTGGTTAGGTGATTTGAGGCTAAATGTTGCGGGATTCAAATCTAAAGCAAGAACATCATGTTGAAAATCCCTCTAGTAGACGTTTGGAAAATATAGTACTACAGTAGACTACAAGTGTATTGAGGATCTTACAAGAAAACCACTCATTGTCAAATAGCTTTTCCGAATAATATAACAATTCATCATTCCTTGTGCGTACTGCAAAGGATTGGAATAAGTTGTCGGCGTCACTTTTTCCGTCCAAGTACGACGTGGGGGCCTTCAAGAGTAGAGTGAATAGGCATTTACAAAGCTATCGCGTACCATCTTTAGACCACATCATCACTTCATCGGATGGGATCGTGGTGAAGCGCTAGATTTTTCAATATAAAAAAAAATCGATATCGAAAACAAAATCTGTCCGCTATTCATCGGATATAAGCACGAACACATATTTAATCTTACATCAACAAACATCTAAATGCTTTATAAAATACTGCCAAGGGGTTAAGCGGCCCCGAAACTTCTCGGTTTACGGAAACCTCGTACAAGGAAATTCCATTACTTTGACGTTACCCAGCCGTCTGGCTGATTCTAGTTTTTATGACCTTTGGGAATAGCAGCGTTAATAAATCACTATTTTGTTATTTTACCCTCTTGCGGCAGTGACAAACTTGGCCAATATATTAATATATATATTTGAAACTTTATATTGTTAAACTTATTGAAAGTTGCCGTCATAGATATTTATAAGCCGATATGAATTATGAATCCTCGTAAAAGGGCTTTTATAACGGGATAAAAGAGAAGAAGGGTTAAATATATATTTTATTTCCTTAGATTATTTCTAAATATATTTGAGTCGTTAGTTGTTGACATAAATGAACTACTTTTTATCATTCTTAACTCCTTAAGCTTTTAATGCAAAAAAATAATTACGACAGTGTTACATATTGTTAGTCTGTTTTATTCATTGTGTGGTTAATTTTTTAATCGAAACCATATTGGCGGCATATTTGATATTAACGAGAATTGCAATCGCTAATAGCGAATATTTTCGACTATAACTCTTAATAATAGCCTAAATTATTGTGAACTGGAGAAAAATTGGAACATATCCGAATAAATGAGAGAAATCTTACAAACTTTTCTGGAATTAAGTGCCTCATAAAAGTATCGTTACAAAGATCATTAGATACGTTATTTATTTTGGCCGGATAAGTAAACATTGACTTGTGGATATTTCTCTAGAGAAATGTTTCTTTTATAGTCATTAAGGTGAGGATTTTAATGTAAAAAGTATTTCTACAATTTGACAGTAAATGTAAGCAAAACTTAAAAGTAATATAACGAACGATTAAACTTTTTACTTATTTTCCTTCTCTTAATTTTATGAATAGCAACATTTGTTCTAAATTATTTTTGCAAACTTCGAATTCCATAAACTTGGTGGTCACTCATTTACCTTACTAATGTTATAAATGCGAATCTTTGGATGGATATTTGTTGCTGTTTCAGAACATTCTCATGGATCTGGATGAAATTTGGTTTAGATGTAGAACATCGTGTAGAAGAACACATAGGCTAATAAGAAAGTTTTTTTTTAAATTCTGCTCACAATGTCCGAAGTTATGAACAAAAGCTAGTTTTAATGTATTTCATGTAAGCTGGCCACCATTTGCCACGTTCTTAATCTTTTTGTGGTAAATATTAGTTCATAACTGTCTTCTGTATGGCAATAAAGTTTATTTTGTTCTGTTCTGTTCTGATCTGATGTGTTCTGTTCTGGTATGTTCTGTTCTGTTCTGTTCTGTTCTGTTCTGTTCTGTTCTGTTCTGTTCTGTTCTGTTCTGTTCTGTTCTGTTCTGTTCTGTTCTGTTCTGTTCTGTTCTATTCTATTCTATTCTATTCTATTCTATTCTATTCTATTCTATTCTATTCTATTCTATTCATCATAATGCAATTTTATGCTAATTGTGGGAATGAGAGTGAAATTGTATAATGTGAAAATAGGTTTTTCCGGATATGTTTTTGTAATCACGAATTTTTACGCAAGCAAAACGTACGAATTCATTAATTATAATATTTAAGGTATATTTTCGATCAAGGTACAAATTACGCATCATAATCTCTATTACCAATAAATCTGTATTTCTGTACATACGATTTGTTGTTAATTTGTAATTACCCCGGTTCAAATATATTTCTAACAAATTCCCGTCGAGTTGTGGTTCGGTTGACCGCGTCATTTACAAACAGCGCCGCCACTCGGCCACTTGCGGTACTATTCATGTCGGCTGACACAGATTACACTGAAGTAAGACCTCGAACACCTTTGCGGTTACAGACGCTTACACTAATTTGTTTGCTTTCACATGAGTTACCTACGAATTATTGTTTTGTCTGAAATTGGAATTATAAAGATCTTGGTAAGTTAATTCAAATTAAAATAAATTTAAGGAAAGTATAATTAAATGAGTAATGAGAAAAGAAATATTATGGTAATGAATGTAATAAATAAATAAATTTATATATACTGTGATCAACATTCAACATCAGAATTCTTTTAAATTTAATACACATTTCGTCGACACATGTCTCAAAGAAAGCGTTATAACTGAGAAAAGAGCGAAAACTCATTCAGAGATATTCAACACAAGCATCAAAGTATCGAATGCGCTCAGTGAGATTAGTATCGAACCAGTCAACAGGATCAAAGCTCATCGCAATGTGTACTTTATACTTACTGCAATCTTTAAAAAGATCTGTCTCAAATCCACGTAGTTATAGTTATGGTATTGCTTAGTTAAAAAAAGACTAGTTAACCCGACTTTTATGAATTTGCACCAAAATCAAAACGAATGTGGATGTGCAAAAATTTTACATTTTTTGGGCAAACTGTCTCGAATTTTACCCAGTGGTTAAGAAAAAAACATAAACAAGTATACAAATATCGATTTTTAATCAAAACTAGAGGTCGCCCGTCGTCTTCGTCAGCGCAGAAAAAAAATGTTGCATGTAATATATCCGCGTACATCAGCTACCTTCCTTTTAAATCCCGTAAAAATCAGTAACAGTTACGGAGATTACCGAGAACAAACGTGGCCTTGCGGATAAACCTACAGACATACAGACAGGCAGACATAGATTTTAAAAATTAGTTTTTCGTTTTCGGCCTCGCAAATACATCCTGTGTACGAAATTTGTTTTATTTTGACATAACATAAGGACACTACTATTTTAATTAATATTGAGAAGAATGGATTGCATAAATGATCTCATGATTAAGTATAGAGTGACAGATGAACGGACGGTAGAAATATCGATCTATGTAGGGAACGACATCATGGCGTGCCGACCACAAATGCATGGGATAAAAACAATATCATGGTAGAAAATGATAACAATTAAGTTATTACAGTTTATAAGGAATAATTTTATTTTATTACAGCATTGAATATCTAGATAAGATTTGATATCTATTCTTTTATTACCTTATTATCTAAATAATACATTTTATAAAAAAATAAAAAATAAAAAATAGTATACCACCGGTTGCGGAATCCCATGACTCAAGCAACCAGTGGTGAGGGCTACAGAGACAGGAACCTCCTCACTATGCGTGCGGTTTCTAAAATAACTGCCTTTTGTATCAGGTCCTTAATCCAACTGTTTAGCAATAGCTTCTTAAGACGTTGGTCGAAGCTCTTTGCTATCAGTCCATTTACCGATACGTGAAAGTTACTACAATTTATAAGGAATAAGTTTAATTTATTACAGCATTAAATATCTAGATAGCAGCAGTACCGGATTAGCTGAAATATTAATTATTAGAATCCGGCATTCGTCCAAATGAATTCAGAATCAAGGCAGTTGCATGCAAACGATGCGGTTGATGCGCCGCTTAAATGAATTTATCGCTAATAATTCTGAATTATTTGTAACATTAATTATTCTCACAGCAAACCTGCGAGCAAAGTAATTAAAACAATAGCAGTTGATGAATAGACATAGTCTACTTGAATAAAAAGTTGTATGACTTTACAAGAATGTGTATAAAATTGAGTATATTTTAATAATCTTACTATTTATAAATGCGAATGTTTAGATGGATGGATGGATGTTTGTTTGACCTTAATGAAATTTGTCACAAATGTAGAACATAGTCTGGAAAAACACATAGGCTATTATTTACGTTCTTTTTTAAATCCCGTGCGTACGGAGTTTCGGGCGACTGCTAGTGAATTATAAATGTGAATGTTTGGATGGATGGATGGATGTTTGTTTGAAGGTATCGTCAAAACGGCTCAACGGATCTTGACGAAGTTTAGCACACACGTAGAAGATAATCTGAAAAAACACATAGGCTACTTATTCCTTTTTTTAGTTCTGCGCGGATGGAGTCGCGGGCGGTAGCGAGTATATGTATATTCATGAGAAGAATGTACTTATCATAAAAAATACATGTACCTTATATGTTTTATAATCTTAGCTTGGATTTATAAATACACGAAGAAGACAATAAAGCTTCTATATTACCAACCTCGTGGTATGTACAGGATAGAGATCTTTTGAGATCTTATATATAAAATTCTCATGTCACGGGGTTCGAACTTGAACTCCTCCGAAACAGCTTTACCGATTCTCATGAAATTTTGTGAGAATATTCAGTAGGTCTGAGAATCGGCCAACATCTATTTTTCATACCCCCCCCCATTTATTTATTTTTAACTGCGCGCGGACGGAGTCGCGGGCGACAGCTAGTATATTTATATAAATCTACTTTAAGATGATTGCTTCAGATAATATACTGATCAGAA
The DNA here is from genome assembly GCF_912999745.1 of Papilio machaon. Classification (NCBI taxonomy): domain Eukaryota; kingdom Metazoa; phylum Arthropoda; class Insecta; order Lepidoptera; family Papilionidae; genus Papilio; species Papilio machaon. Next base: position 1,235,024 of record NC_059993.1, on the reverse strand, counting down.
ACGGATCCTAATCAGAGATCTATTCCTTTGGAATTTTTTAATTCTATTAAAATTATAGCATTCTATTTCATTAGCAAGTGCATTACTCAATGTATATACTCATATTTGTTAAAGTAACAAGCGCTCTAAATGAAGCCATACTATGTTCTGAATTAATAATTCCCAGAGCTTTAGTAATTCTGCCGCGAGCAGTCGAGTGGAGTAATAAAAATCATGCATAGGCAATTAAACGCGACGTCACCACACAAGCGTTGACACTGCGACGAATATTTTACACGTGTTTTAAAAATGTATGATACCTTAAAAATGTAAATTTAGTTGTTTTATTTAATTTAACCTAACATTTTTGAACTAATCAATCACACTACGGGTAAAATGAAACTTAAACGTAACAAGATGTACATTTTTGAAAAAAAACACACCCTTTATACGGAAAGGATTCGTAAGAGGAGTAGATATGATGGAGGAAGGGATATATAGTTAAGGGGCATTTCTCATTCCATTTCTGTAAGTCCCATTTGCATTAAATATAACCAACATGTGCGAAACATTTAAAAATTTTGCTGTCTATAAACAACGGGTTATTTCTACGAAATCAGGTGACGTGTGCTTGTTTATCATCTTCTTCTGTAAAACCCTAAAATTATAAATATTTACGTAAGTTTTAGTTGAAGTACTTTCAACGTTAAATATTTCATGTTGTCAAGTTTACTCAAGTAACAAGCTAAATTTAGACATCTAGACCCCTATCAACGACAGAGGCGACCTCTATTTTATAATGAGGTAAGTTTTAATTATGTTCCCGTATTCTGCTGTGTTATGTCACTGTTTGTTACCTTACTATTACTAATTGTTAACTTAATTATACACTATACTAAACTAGCTTTTACCCGCGACTCCGTCCGCGCGGAAAATAAAAAAAGAAAACGGGGTAAAAATTATCCTATGTCCGTTTCCTGGTTCTAAGCTAACTGCCCACCAATTTTCAGTCAAATCGATTCAGCCGTTCTTGAGTTATAAATGGTGTAACTAACACGACTTTCTTTTATATATATATATATAGATGTTAACTTCATTATGAAGTTAACAGCAAAATACTAAAACTAATAATGTTATTTTACTCTATTCTAATTTAATGGCAAAAATAATAACCAACTAACCCTTTAAATTTTTTATCTTAAAATAAAAACTAAGTTAAAATCGGATAATCGAACTAGGAATATAGTATTATTGTGTTCTTCTTAGACCCTTAATCTAACTAATATTATAAATGCGAATGATGGATGAATGGATGGATGTTTCTAAGTAAGTATCTCCGGAACAGCTCTAGGGATCTTAATGAAATTTGGTACAGGTATAGAAAATAGTCTGGAAGTAAAACATACTTATTAAGCTTTTTTTATAATTCCGCGCGGACGGAGTTGCGGGCAACTGCTAGTATTACTATAATTACTCTCTTTCCTTCATTGTTAAAGCTTTCAAATAATCTCTTCCTCCCGCGTGCTTCGTAAAATTACGTTTTCACAGACAGTACCTAACTAGAATAGTGGTAAAATTCGTTCTCTTATAATAATAAAGCCGAAAACTCCTATTACTAGTTTGAAAAAAGTATTGGGTAATAAAGTGGTCGGGGCTTATTTAAGTTTTGTGGACGGCTATCTCAACACTGTCTGCTCTGAATTAATGAATGAATAAAATGAAAAAGGGACTAGCAAGTTGAGTGTGAAGATAGCATGACTAACGGTTTGCTGGTTTCCAACTTGATTTTTAAAAAATAGAAAGGACATTTAGAATCCTATTTTCGGAGTATACACAAAAATCAACAGAATTTTTTACAAGAGATGTGACTAAATGGGACGATGTTATTTGCTACATTACTTAATAAGACAATAATAATAAGACATTTAATCCGTTCAAAGACATTACAACACTTATAATACAATCAAAACATTAAAAGAAAATAAAACCTAAAGATCACTTATATAGTTAACACGAAAAGTAATGTACATAAAAAAATAATAATAAACAAATTATAACTAAGCGTTGCAATGCAGAACAGATAGGGCCTTTGCTCAGCAGTATGTTTCTTTGCCATGGGGGCAGAAACACTGATATTCTGCACTTACTTATTATCAATACTTCATAGTTCCTATATCATAATGTTATAAATGCGAAAATATTCAAAATTGCTTTTTCGTTATCAACAACGTAAATATATCACGGGTCGAAAGATGATTTTTTTTTATTGCTCTCCATTCTCCAATTTTATTAATAAAATATGTATAGATAAATAGAGTACATACTAAAGAAAGCTATAAAGTTAATAAGAACGAAAACTTACAAGAGAGTTCTTGCATGAGAGAAATTTGTCTGCATGGCTTGAGCTCTTTCAGTGAGATTAAAGAGCTGAAATCTAAGAGGCGGATGGGAAATTTTAAGCAAATAAGTACTGTGCAATAAAATTTCTGTTAACGAGTCACTCTGCCGGAATTAAACAAGGTTTTATTTAAATTGGATTACTCAAATCTCTCTGATCTAAAAATACTTGGAATTATTTAGTTGCGCGAATGTTGCGTCGATTGATCGATTCTCTTCTGATGTTGGTTCCTGTTTAATCAGCAAACGAAGCGCAGTACTAGATTTGCTTTATAACTTTTAGATCTCATTAAACTTAAGTAATATCAAAAGACAGTCTCACAGAAGTATTTATCTTTGATATTTTATATTTTAAAGTGGCATACGAGCGCCCACCTAAATTTGCCGAATAGCGAAGCGACCACTGGCTATGGACATCTGCCTTTATTCAACGGAGGATGGGACACAGACAGAGTATATATCTCCTTCAAAATCCACTTCACCTTTTCACAATTTCCTTATAGGGTGAGAAGGGAACGTGGACTAAATTTAGGCGACCGGTACGAATACTCATCAGACGAAACGTGGAATTGCTTCCACTTCACATCTGTCTTCTTTGTGGTTGTGTTATTTTACTTGTCAAACCGGCCTTTTCGTGTACCCAACAAATAATGTTGTTGAGGAATCTATCACTGTTAAAAATTCATAATTATTTGTTCAGAACATTTCAGGATCCGTACGTTTTCGTATTAAATAAACTTAAAACAATGTAAACTAACAGATACTCCGAGATCGCAAATACATACCTCCACAACTTTGCCCGTGTTAATTACACGGCCCATTCCTCGCTCAAACTTTAAGTGCTCGTGAAAACAACTCTCCTATACCCTGCTTGTGTTTACTCTGGCCGACGGAGTATGCTACCGAAATAAAACTCAATATCTTTATGCATCAACGGACGTTCAAGCAAAAGTTACTTACTCTTTATATTTGCGTACATGTTTTATAGCGAAGTCCAACTTTACCGTAGTATTTAGCTTTTTTATTTCACATATGTAAAGTAGAAAACTCCGTTAAGGTAAAATTCGTAGAACGTTCTGATACCAGTTACGTAACAAATAATTTCCATCTGTTTCGCCTATCTTTATTTTGATTTATAGGTTTTACAAAAAATAGGACGCATTTTTACTTCTCGTTTTTGTACTGAATTTACATTATACGTCTGTGTAAAATATTATAGTCAGATAACAGTTATTTCACCAACATATCTTTCTTATGTTATAAATGTGAAAGTTTAGATGTACGGATGAATAGATGTTTGTTTGAAGGTATCTCCGAAACGGCTTTACTTCATCTTGATGAATATTAGCACAGATGAAGAACACATAGGCTATTCATTCAGTTTTTTTTTTAATTTCGCGTGGACAGTTGCGAGCGACAGCTAGTTTTATATATCACGTAAATCATTTTAAATTAATATCACAAGAATCAATTATTCAAATAATGTCATTATTATTTTCCAATCGTAATATTAAAGTTAAAATATTCATAAAATACATAAGCATATTTGGTGCATAATAATTTAAAAGGGCAGGTAACAAATTCGCATGTAAGCGGACTTCGGTTGACCGCGTCATTTGCAAACAAGCGTCCAAAGCAGCCGTTTCTGCGGTCTGCAATTCACATCGCCCCAACACTGATTACGGAAAACTAAACTTGTTTATCGTTAAATAGTTACATTTTATATTACATACCTTACATAAAATTGAAGTTTATACATATTTTTATGTACATAGGGCATGGCGAAGACCTAATTTTAGTCCTGGATTTGGCAGCAGTTGTATAGAAAGGGGAAATGTTATCTTTGAGTGAATCCCCTCCTCCGTCTATTAAATAAACAATTGCGGATGTCTATAGGTAGTGGTCACTTCGCTATTTTGGCAAATTCAGGTGGCCTTATTGCCAAATTATGAAATACAAAAACTTAGGGGAAATTATTTGAAAATGTTGATGTTTTTTTTTTCTGCCAAAATGTGGTAATAATAATTACTAGGAAAAAATTGTTACGCTCTAACTTGGAGGAAGGGAGGGTTATTGAATTTTCGGTTTCTTATATTCTGATTCTGTTTTATCTTATGTTTTTTTTTTTTTTTTTTTGTTTATAAACATTACTTTTAGTTGTATCTTATTTTAGCATTTCAGTTTTTTTTTGTTAAATAATTTTTACACAAGATATCTAAAATATAAAATATCCTCATACAAAATTTGAAAAGAGCTTTATTCATGGCCCCTTTAGTATTGTGTGGTGAATGAACATTTTTGTGACCGTCACATTTCGAATAAAAAAAAATTATACCATTTATAAAGTGACCCAAGGGATGTAACTAATCGTATATCATCTTTCCCACTTAACTTTCTCTGTGCTTTTGTCGGTCCCGTATTCATTAATTCACATTTCTGACACAATAAAAAGGTCCCTTTCACAATTTTTTTGGCACCAATGATGTTTTGTCGGCATAAATCACAAAGAAATCCATCAGAGTGGTGACTAGTCTGTGTATAGGACTTTATAAGTTATAGTTCATACTCGCATTGACGTCACCAGAGGAGATGAGGAAGGACAGCTGCCTGTTTTAGAGAATAGAAAAATGTTAAATCTATTTAAAAACTACTTTGAATAAGAACATATTAAAGGTGGTTAACCCCCCATTCCTAACAAAATTATACTATAAACTAGCTTTCTCCCTCGACTCCGTCTGCGCGGAATTAAAAAAAATATTGTTTTTCATTTAAATTATTAAAAATTATAATAGAAATGCGAAATGATTCTCATTGACGGCTTTCTTTATAGCGCATTAACGTAGTATTATTGTAATCGTTGATTTTATTGGCCACAGACTACAAAAATCCACAGTTCAGAACTTGACTACTGCTTTATTTTAATAACTCTTTGTTTTCACAAATTTAGTCTGTGGCATATTAATGCAGATCAAAAGTCGCAGTTCATTACGTTTTTACGATTGTTCGTAGGCTATAGAATATTATTACTTATGACGTCGACCTGGTTATTAGATTATCTTATTTAAACTAACGACCAGACCCGCCTTTGCGTGATTCCTGCTTAAGTTGTTTAAATTGTTTTTTATAATTTTAATTACACAAATGAAATATGAAGCAAATATTTTGATTAACAAACCATGAACTTTACTGATGAAATAATACAAAATGATTTCATCAAGAGGCAGCAATTCGTTTCAAATGTAGTAAATGGTCGCTTTCTATTTGTGACCTAGCTATCTAGTTACGCCGCTGGGTAAGTATTTTCCAGTACGGGAACGATTGGAGCATTAACACGGCACATTCGTTTACTGTGACCGTTCTATTTACGAGTACATTGTTAGATCTACGTGGCTTTCTGTTGAATTACTAGCACTACGCATGTTGTATGTTTTTTCTTCAATGTATTTTTTATTCTCACTTTAATAGTCAATTGACACATGATGATAGTGTTCTTAACCCCAGAGGAACTGCAATTAAGTAATCTAAGATTATTAATTAAGATTAACTAATTAGTCAAACAAAAAGCTGAACATCGAGCTACGGATGCGGTTAGTACGGTGCTACATTTTCTCTATTCTCCTGTACGGCGTTGAAGCGTGGACCCTCACGGAATCAATGTGCAAGAAAGTAGAAGCATTTGAAATGTGGGTATACAGGTGAATGTTAAGGGTATCCTGGAGAGATAAAGTTAAACATGTGACCGTGCTAGGGCGCATGATAAAAAAGGCGGAAGTGGTATTTACAATAAAGAAAAGAAAGCTGGAGTACCTAGGCCACATAACTAGGAACACAAAATACGGACTTCTGCAGTTTATTGTGCAAGGAAAGATCACAGGAAAGCGAAGTGTAGGCCGAAGACGAACATCCTGGCTTAAAAACCTGCGCCAGTGGTTCGGAAAGAGTACCCGTTCGCTTTTCAGAGCCGCGGTGTCAAGGGTACAAGTTGCCGTAATGATCGCCGACCTTCGAAAGAAGATGGCACTGTAAGAAGAAGAAGAATTAGTTAAAGATTAATTATTATCTAAGTATAATTATTAAAATATTCTGAGACCAAGTTTATTTTAATTTTTTATCCTTATGATAAAAAGTTTCAAATTATAGTAGTTGCTAAGTGATACTAAAACGCCAGTGAAAACAGGACCCTCATGTTAGTGGAAAAGATGATTTTATTATTGACTACTCTCATCATTGACTAGCTATTCTGGATATCTCTGTTTATGAATGATGTTGGTTGTCGTAGAGCATCGGTGGCTCAGGCGTTAAGAAATTGACTTGCATGCAGGTCCTAGGATCGAATCTTGTCAGGTACCAATGTGTTTTTCGATTTTTGATTTACATATGTACATTAATCCGACGTTCTTACGGTGAAGGAAAAATTCGCGATGCAACTTGCATATATCTGAGAAGAAATTCAATGATATATGTGAAGTCAAGCCGCACTTGACCAGCGTGGTTGACTATGGCCTAGTCACCCTTAACTTGAGGTAGGTTCCGAGCCCCTCAGTGTGGACGAATAGTGAGCTGATGATAATGATGTAGGTTATAAAACGTCATCGCATGATCTCATTCCACCACGCAGAGCTCTCTTTTTTATTACTTTATATTATTAAAATGAACACTAAAGTATCTCCATTACCATAAACGTGTAGAAAAGATTTCAACGTGTGATGTTATTGTGATGAATGTTTATTTACAATAGCCTTTTGCGGTATTGTATCATTTTATCACAGGAGCAAGTAAAGTTTGGTCCAAGTTTAAAACTTTTTTGTAAAATAATATTGTATTAAATAAAATCGCATAACTTAAAAAAGGTATTATATTTTCATAAATATAAACAATTTTCATGTAAGGAAGGGATGGGAAGGGGAGATGAATTTGGCTGAGGAGGGGCGCATAAAAATGTCGTCGGATGTCGTCTTTCTGCCTCCTCTCCTCTGTTGATTAAAGGTAAGCAGCACATCCGCAAATACAGATACCTAACGATCACTTCGCTATTTCGTCGAATTTAGGTAGATGCTTGCTCGTTTACCACCATTCCGTTATAAAAAAAGACTCTTTCGTAGTAAAAAAGGGACTCCTAAAATAAATAGTATTACACGATATGGCGAAGGCAAAGTTATATAATTTATTTAGTTATTTTTTAACTTGGACCATACAAAAGTAGGGGCACTAACATGATATTGCTTTTCCCTTATAACACTATTCCTTTTTCATGTAAAATACCACTCAGCTCTACATTACGGAGTCTGTGGGCAGATGTAAATGAGGGTCTTTTCTTACAAATAAAACTGTTTACTCCACTTCACTGTTTTTAAAAATCATTAAACTATGTCCCTATGATTATATCAAATTTTATAATCAACAACGTAATTTTTTGTTTATTATCATATATTAATGCTAGATGTTGCAAGCGACTTCCTTCCCGCGGAATTACACCTCTAAATATGAGTAGAATATAGTCTGGTCCATATTCTAATATATCTTTTTTCCAAATTTAATTTGGATCCCTTTAGTTATTTTGTATCTACGTGGTAACAAACAACTATTAAATTAATCCATCGATCCATTAAAATAATAAAATATAAATAATAATAAATTAAAAACATTGTTTTTGTGGTATCACTTTGATTAATCGACCAGTATTTGGTTATTAATTATTGGATATTTTCCTATACAAACGGGATTCCCTTGTGCATACATCACTAACAATAATAAACACAGGGTGTTAATCTTAATTCGATTGTGACCACTTTATTAGACACTGCGACGATATTGTATAGAGAAATATAAGACTGTAGGGAAAAGTTTTACCAATGCTCTATCAATAAAGGAAGAGCTATTTCTAATAAAATTGTACAGTAATTTTGGTAATTAATATTTATATTTTTAGTTTATCTATTCACTTGAAGCAGTGAAGAAAATAAGTAAGTTTGCATCGAAATTGTACGCACTAAGGAACTAACTAGGGTGACGCAGTGACCCGAAGTGGGCCTTGGCCTACTACCACAAAAGTCTCCAATTTCTCCGATCCGGCGCCGTCTCGACCCAGTCTCGGACCTGCAGGTCCCGAAGATCTCTATCCACCTCATCCATCCAGCGATACCTGAGACGGCTAACAGGACGCCGACCACTCGGTCGCCCCATATATGCGCGTTTGACACCACGAACATCATCCATTTTTTCTAAGTAAGGTTCTGTACGCACTAAGGATTTAAAAATATTTTTTTTTAATCAAAATAAGAGTCTTGTCGTTACTCTATTATTTTAGAGTATTAATATCTTTACCTTGTCCGCATATAACACGCTGGCGAGCAATAAAGGACGGTAGGTCAGTGATGCATTACCCTACTGCCCGCTTTGTAGGGCACTGTTTACGTTATAGACTATAGTTACATGGTATAAAGGAAATCATTCTTGTGAAAACTGAGGCAAAGACACAAAATTGAAGATGGGTTTCAAAATTAAGCCGATGTTTTGTTGATAATCTCAGAATGCTGAATAACCTGCTTGTAATAAAAATATGTCTAAAAATATAAAAAAGAAGTAGAAAATTCAATCGGAGATAGTGAAATGCAATAAATTAATTTGAAATTCTAGTTTAGGTAGATCTTCGGTCTTCGCTTAAACTTACAACAGCAAAATTTATGGGAGGCACTTTAGTTCGCTCGTGCATAGGTGGGGCGGTCGGAACGCTATCCAACTTCACCGTGCCTTGTTTGAATACCAACTGTGCATTTGTAGTCAAAAGTGCTCAACTTCTTGACTTTCAAGTTAATTTGTAATAGTCTACCCCGGCGCATTATTATGCAATTTGTCGATCTACTTATCCGTAAATCGTTTAGCATACATTAGACGTTTTCTAATTTTGTGTTTCTTTTGTTTTTGAAGTAGTCACTAGTTTGAATAAACGAAAACACATATTTTAAGCAAACCTTAGACTATATTTCAATGAAATCTTCATGTTTTTGGAACGAAGTTCCTTATCGCGAGTTGTGAAAGGGGGCTAGACGGAAAAATTTCTTACGAAAAGTTGTCACGACACTTTTTAGCTATATCACCATGGCAACGACTTGACAATATATAACGAAAATTCATAGAAATATAATGTACTTCTGGTGAAGACTTAAGTTTTTTATTTATAGAATAAACATTGATTCCTTCACTAATTAATCGAAACGAACTTCGTTCCATCCGGGTGTCCCTTGACACCTCTCAAGTTTTTTTTTTATATCATAAGGTAGCAAACGAGCAACCGGTCACCTGAGTCCGTCTAAATAACGAAGCGACCACCGCCCATAGACATCCGCAATTGCAGATGCGTTGTCTGTCTTTAATCGACAGAGAAGAACATATCCTGATCCTATGCGTCTCCTCCGTTAAATCCACTTTCCCTTTCTATCCTTTCCTTATGAGAAAAGGGTGGAAAGGAACGTGAAAATCATGTTTGTAAAATTACTTGCTAGTATGTAGCATTTTAGGACTTTCCTCTCTCTATTTGAGAGCTTGATCGACTTTGATAATTATTATATGCTGGTTGAACAAATAAGCAAACTTACATCCGGTTTACAATACAAATTATTGATACAAAATAGAAAAAATTGTACCTTAGCATACTATTTTGTCTCAACACTTTCAAAGTTATCACATAATGTGATAGTACTCGTACTAATTTGGTTCTAATTTAAGAAAAATGTTTTTAAGACTAAAGATAAATTAAAAATGTCAAGCCAATTTTTGTCGTAAATATTTTCACCGTATAATTAGTGTAATTCACTTGGTAAAAGAAAGTTCTTTGTATTTCAAAATTTAATAATCCTCCAGCGTCTTGATTAGATTAGGTGTTTCCGGTGAATTGGCTGTGGTGAATTTTCCTGCACTCCAGAGATTAAATTCCCGAGGTGAACTTGGAAATATTTTCGCACTTTAACTTCAGAATGACGGGTTTTACTTAAATGTCGTTGAAATCTTTTATATTTAAAGAAATAAAACTAAGTTAAGAAATGTCATTTGAAGTAAAATGTTCGGATTTCGCAGAACGTTTAGTTTTGTAAGGTAATACACATAAACGTCTTAGGGTATATATAGGCTATGGTGATTTAAAATTGCAATTGTACACTCAAGTTTAGGACTTAATTATTGCTCTTCTGTTTCTTATTTTTTTATATGTATAATGTATATATTGATTTTTCAATTAATCCCATAAACCTTAACACATACATAAACATTTTCAATTGTATGTCAAAAAATGTAAAAATGTAAATACAAGATTAAAAATATTTTCAACAAAATAAATGTATTTATAAATACATTTTAATTTTCAAGAAATGATCGAATCAATGATTCGATTTATTTAATTTTCATGACTTTTTAAAAAACGCGGCATTATAGAAAGCAAGTGCGTGCCTGTGTAAACCCGTCGGCAGGCAAGCGTCAACATTTATCAGTGTCTCGGGACAAACGACAGCAATTAACATTCCCGCGCATTGTCAGCGACGAGACGGCGGCGTCGCTTTGATGTTGCACCCATTGTTGTTTTGTTGTTGCAAGATATGATGTATTGTCTTAACCTGAGTAAATCCTCCTCTTTATTATAACAAAACTTGAATACTCTCGAAGCATTGTTTTGCTCAAAATTATTTCATTTTGATTGCATTTAATTAAAGTAGTAACTTTAATTATGAAGATTTAAGTGAGAAATTTTATTATTCGCATAAAGTCAAGATAGTACCGTGTAATCTTTGCCTTTTCACATAAGTTGGATTTCAGCCATAATTGTATGAAAGAGTTATCGAGGCTTCTATGCTCTAATTTTCCTTATATTAGAATTATATAGCATACATAATGTATGTAGCTTTGCATATAATCTTTGCTAAACAAATATACATTATAGTGTTTTTATCTTACTAATATTATAAATGCGAAAGTTTAGATAGATGGACGAATGCATGGATGGATGTTTGTTAGATGTAGAACACAGTCTGGAAGAACTCATAGGCTACTTATTAATTTTTTTACATCCGCGCGGACGGAGTCTCGGTCAATGGCTAAACATAAAATATAACAATGTCTCAGTTGATTTCAAATTGTTTTAGACTACAATCTGTCGTGTCTGTTATATAAATTTGTCAATAACACTTGAAACGCCGAATGCTAAATGGAGTTCTCGTGTTGCGGTTACCGTAGCTAAGAGTTTGGTAAGAGTTATCTTTTGCGAGCGTAGCCTAAAATATGTCAAATACAAATCCATGAATCGTAAAACAATAGACCTATGATATTGACAGTGTATTCGTACTACATTTATACTGTTTACTGTCACAATACCGTCGTTTAATAGTCACGAACGTTCGGCATATTTATTTTTCAAAAACCATAAAAAAAAACATTTATGTTGCGAATTCTACACCAAACCAACTTCCAAATAACTTTAAGTGTGCCATTTATATTTTTATTAGGATTGGTTTCCACTGTCAATCCATCCCTTACATTGCCTTTGAAAAAATAGAGACAACTATATGTGTTCATTTAAGCACAGTTTTCGAATTTCACGTTTTTTTTTAAAATCTTTCTTAAAAAAGTCCTGCTATTTTCTCATTTTTATTGAATCTTAAGTAAAGCCAGCGGCCATAACTAGTGTCTAATAAATATAACTTAAGAATCATTGAGGTGTGCAATTTTAGATTTTCCATTACTTTCACGAACATTGATAGAAAAGTTCTTTGAGAATTTTCATAAATATCTAAAGACCGTCTTACTAATGCAAATGCAGCTCTTAGAATTTTCTTCGCGAAAATCTTCAACTATCCAAGTTCCTATATTTAGTTTCTTTTAAATTTTATTTTTCCAATTACACGTTTTGTTTAATAATTTTTAAAAACGTTATTGTAGTACATTAAATGAAACTGCAAAATATTTGTTAATTAAAAAAAATAGCCTGATTTAAAACCAATGACACTCGTGGTAATAATACAAATTTAATGACATCTTACTCTTCTTAATAAGTATAGTCGTTTAGGTTACAAGTCATAGGAAAGTATCCTGGATGCGGGTTGCACAGGACCGATCATCGTGGCGATCTTTGGGGGAGGCCTATGCCCAGCAGTAGGCGTAACAAGGTTGAATGGATTGTTGATATTCATAACAGTGAATTTCGACTTCAACTAAACTTATTTCGACACGTATCGTCATCCGTCACATTCTTTTTGCAAAATATAGAGACAACATGTTTCAAAACAAGCGTCGCGTCAGTCGAAACCTTCAGTAATTCTGACTAGAAACATATAAAATATCTTTGAACAGCGTTCTATTTAATACGATTCCATTGAAATGTTTACGACTTTAATTAAATTTGCAGTTATCTAATTAACATTTCGCTCGTTGAAAGATTTCAAATTGCGAGATATTTTAATTGCGAATAAATACGAGTTTTAATTACTTTTGGAAAAATAATTATAAATTTAACCTTTAAGCTAACAAATCTATATATAAACTAATATTATAAAAGTTATTTAAAATAAATATATGTAACTGTCGCACTCAGAAGAATGCGATCTACCTTAATGAATATTTGGTATGAGAATGACAGAGACTTCCTTCGTAATCATTTGACGATTTGGCGGTATACTTGACAAGAATTCAGTATTAAGTTATTTATAATTTTAGTAGACCGTATTTGAAAAGTAGTGTGATTATTTTCATTTTAAATTTATGTAGTGACTTACTAATTTTATTACTAGTATTTATAAATTGAAAAATTGATGAAATTGATAAAATTAAAAATACAACTATAACAAAAATAACAGGATTAACAAATATAACCACGATTATAAAACAATTTAAATGGAGGTGGGCCGGACACATTATGCGCGGCCCAGACAAATGGAGTAAATCAATTAACTTCTGGTACCCTAAAAGTGGCAAAAGGAAGCGCGGGAGACCAGTTAAAAGATGGGTAGACGAAATAAGGGCAGTAGCGGGACATACTTGGACCAGAACGGCAATACAAAGAGAAGAATGGAGGAAGTTGGAAGAGGCCTATGTCCGAAACGGGCACACAGATAGTACAAGAGATAAAGAAATGTAACTATTAAACAATATGTAACTATGTATGTATCTATCTGAATAAAGGCTATTATTATTATTTATAAATTACTTACTTTTAATCTTTTTATTCCTTTATTTACCACTGGTGCTTGTCTCGGAATTCCTTTTTTAATACTTATTTTGTACATTATCTGTTCTTGTTGCCATACGCATCCCCCCTAACGTATTTCTTATGCACTATCTGTTTTACATCCCTTTCATTCTACTCGAAATCAGCTAAGATAGTATTCTGTTTTTGTATGAGTCTTTCGTTAGTGGAAACAGACTTATAATTATAGAGAAAAAACATTGCATCGCAGCACGACAATAAACAAATATGATTTGGCTTCAACCCAAAAGTTGTTACGCGATGAAAAACAGTCATCGTTCAAACAACACGGAATGTTAAAAACAATACCATTTTGTGTTTTTAATATTAAAATACTAGCTATTGTAACTACACAAAAAGTTAGCTCCCGACGTACAATGGGCTTTGTTTAAACCGAGTTCTGCTTAAATTGATCATTCTCGTAATGAAATGTGTATCTCACGGTGGGTTTCGACTACCGTGAAACTTGTATTGGTATATATTGTACTTTTTTTTGTAAAAAGCAAATAAAGCAAATCTTACTTATATCATACTAATGTTATAAATGCAAATGTTTAGATGGATGGATGTTTGTTTGAAAGTATCTCCGGAACGGTTCAACAAATCTTGATGAAATTTGTTGAACATAGTCTGGAAGAACACATAGGCTACTTATTACGTTTTTTATTCAATTCCGCGCGGACAGAGTCGCGGGCGACAGCTAGTTATATTTATATTATTGTTTATATATATAAAATAATGTCAATTATTACTTAGTTAAAAAAATTGTTTAGTTTGATATCATTTTTTTAATAGCAAAAATAAACTGTGCCGACTGACAAATTATTTAAGCCAATGCTATAAGCGTAGATTTGTAATTAGCTATATGTTAACTATCTTGTTTATGATATTGTTGCGTTCTAGCTGTAAATCTGCCATGTAAGTAAATAAATAAATAAATCTGCTTGATGCTGCTGCAAGTGAGCAAAGTGAATTTTTTTTTTAAATGTTTCGATGTTACTTTTGCCAACAAATATTTATTATATTTTTTTTTGAAAAAAAAAAATCTGAAATCTTCAAGTATTATGAAGATTGAGGACAATAAAAGGACGTATCTTTAACTTATAACACTCAAGTGACTTGTTAAATTGGTCAGTAAAAGAGAATTGCCTCAGTTTATTAGTGTTCTAACTTGACTTTATGTCGGTCAACTAACTGTTCTAACTACTGAAATAACTTGCCCCTAGGGTTTACCAAAATGTAACATCAAATGTTACCTTTTTATTTAATTTATGATTTTAGCAAGTATAACATGATATCTGTCGCCCGCGACTCAGACCGCTCGGAATTAAAAAAAAACTTAATTAGTAGCCTATGTGTTCTTGTAGTCTATGTTCTACATCTATGCCAAATTTCATCTAGATCCGTTGAGCCGTTTTGGAAATACCTTCTAATAAACATCCATCATCCCATCCATCCATCCATTTATCCATCTTAACATTCGTATTTATAATATTAGTAAGATTTTGGATCGTAGTAAGAACTTTCATCAACCAGCCCTTTTCCTTAAGGAGGGTCGGCACAGTTAGCACATTACTACCCATCCATACATATGAATTCACTCCCTTCTTACGTATATCCTCTTTCATACAATCTATCTAAATTGTAGTAGTAAGGACTGTTTGTAGTATTATTTATTGATATAAAGCAATAAGAAACATACCTCGTTAGATACCAGTATGTACTTAGGACCCTTTTAGACAGATTTACAAGTTAAACTTTGGTAGTTAGTCGAGTTAAGGAACTTATTACAAATTCCATATTTGGGACGTCGTTTGAGACTAACTCTCAACAATGAATATATGGCAACTGATCAAGAAGTTTATCAGTTTATAATTTTTTTAGGCATATAGTTTATAACTTGCCTAATGAATGCCTATTAAAAATTGTAAAAAATTAACCAAACTACTTATTTGACGATGTGAATAGACACTAAGAAAGTTAGAATAGTAAATTGGACAGCTGTTGCCACGCCTCGTTCGTCATGGAAATTTCTGGACTAAGCCAGGGTTTACAAAACCTTTAGGGCTTTAGAGCTAAGAGAAGAAATCTATTTATCTGTCTGTCCTTTATATATTAAGCAAATAATTTATTTCAATTGCTTTTGAAAAAAATTAAAACCACTCTAGAAACACCTTATATTAACAACAATAAAGTCACTTTATGTTACTAACACAATATATCTCGAAAACTTTTAAATGGCAAATATACTCTCGTGTCATCTTGTTTGTTCTTTTGTATTAGTTATACTCCATTGTAATATATTACACCGCCAACAAACTATTAAACTTACATCATTAATTAGTAGGAACTCAGGCAGTATCGTGTGTTCGCCGGGGCTTAGAAATATAAGTTATTTGTTGAGTAACGGTGCTACTGTGTTATTGACAGTCTAATTTATTGTATATCGGGAAACCTGATTATACAACTGAAGTACTTTCTCCTTTAATTTCATAGAAATATCAATGATTTTTAATGTTTAAATTTGATATTAGATATATTTAATTATTACTATCTATATATTCTTCTATTTTTCAGATTTTAATCACAAAATTTATTCATATTAAGAATCAAAATTAATGAGAGCACAGACGCTGTCTACACTTAACTTGCGTCTAGTCTAGAGAATCCGTCGCCTTCTAAATTACGTAGCGCCGAGCCCTTAAGCCAGTGTTAAAGTACATTTCCACAGTCCGTAATTCTGAAAATCAACGATATATCGTGAAAAAAATATCGTATGTATTAGCGCATATGAGTGGTTTTCTGTCACTACTCAGCTAGTTAAATAGATATGCCATTGTAACTGTTCGTATTCGTCTGCTGTAAGCGTACGTCAGCAAATTAAAGCCCTTCTTACACAAGAAAACTTAAGTCTTCGAAACTAATATATCGCGTCGGGAGTATCGCGTAAGCGTGCACCGTACATTTAACTATAAATCGTCGACGCAAGTCGTCTTTTCTGTCAGTATAGCTGACATGAATTTACAAAATATCAACTGGTTTTTTGGCACTAAAGGCAAAGGAACAAAATGTCAGTTACGCATGCCTGTGTACTAATCTCTATGACGTTCTATTACGTAAATAACTAAGCTACTAAAATGGCCGGGTTTTGTAGATTTACGTAGCCTTGTGTTTAAGAGCCTAAGGCACAGTGGAAACAGTCTTATTCTTTTTACTCTACAATATGATCATTACAGCAAAGTAGTTTATGTGTGCGTAGGCTAGTCCTAGAGTCTTTTCTCTTTAGTTACTTGCCTTTTGTTATAAAATATACTGAAGATCCTGTTACGCATTTTTTATATCATGAATTATAGTCGACATAAATCATTACCGTATATGATCTATATATATTTTTTTGTTTATGTACGTTTAGTAATTCTAAAAGGGTTTTTGTACTGCCATTAAAATCCACGGCTATTGTATTTCAATTAACGATTTTCGGATCGTTACGGTATTTTGACCGTGGCCTGGTGGCCTTGGTTTGAACAAACTTTAGTTACAACATAATTATCCATATAAAATTGTTGACCTATTGAAGGTTAGGAGTAAAATTATAATTATTAAAAATATGATCAATCAGTTTTTACTACCGAAAAATCTTTTTAAAACATGTTTTTTTTTATGTAGGCGTTATTTTGTTTCGTGTAGGCGTTTCGACAGTGTTGGCTTACGCTTTGTTTGTGACGGCAAATAAACAACGCTTTTCAATTTCATTTGTAAAACCATTTACCTTAAAAGCTATATATTTAACTAGCAAAGTCATTGGAATAATTTAGTCTCGTACATTTGTAATGAAGTTATCTACAGAAATGGAAATCTGCAAAACAAGATAACAACAACGAGTCTATGAGTAATCAGTTAGATTTTTTGGATCTCTAGACAAAAGCACGTAGGTACCTTTTAAACAGAATACGCTACAAGCATACTAAACAGGTCAGTAAAAACGGATTGCCTTTGCTTTATACGTGATAATTTGATTTTATGTCCAGTAACAATAGGCGCCGCTCACGTGACTCGAAACGTAATGTTTAGCTGAAATTTTGGTAAAATTACAAAACATAAAGGAACATTTTTCTTCTAGAAAATACTAATATATTTATAATACTTAAGTCTAATAATCTAATAGTTAAGTTATATGGAGGGTCGGCACAGTATGTACTATTCCTCCATATATCTTATCCGCCGTCATATCTAAATTCAAACTCTTCTTACGCAGTAAATAAAATACCTTTTGCATAAAAATACCCACTCACTATATCGTTTTTTAAATTTTTGTCAATTTTTGACACAGTGAATTTTTAAATTATATTTCAAGTAAATATTTTGATAATTTCGCGAGCTACTTTGTACTTCATTGTATTCTAAAATGAATACCAAAATATAAAAAAGTTAATAAAACTGTAAGTGTTTAGTAGAAGAAGTTTATAAAATACATTTCAAAGGAAACTCAAATATAAATAGCTCTCTTTTCTCCACAATACTCAATTGGCGTATTAAATTGGCCAGTAAAAGAGGATTGTCTGTAGTTTATTAGTGCGCTAAGTTGATTTTATGTTCGGCCACCGCGGTAACTGCTCTCACGACTCAAACAAATAAACTTCACTCCTTTAGGATTTCACTGGAATGTAACGACAACTATTTTGTTACTAACGTTAAATTGCATTTCATTTAATGACGTCATGTGCTTCACTGTTAAGCACTTTGTTATATACTAAATGTAGTTATAGCTTAACCAAGAATATAAAAAAGCTTACTTCTGGACGCTTTGATCTCCTTTTTGTCTTTTCTTGTGTTCAATTATATCGGTAATTTTTTTTAAATGAAATAATATTATTCAATTCATTTTTAGATTCCAGAATCCAGAAGCAAAACATGACAAGGGCAATGCTTTCGAAGGTATTATTATAAAATCGTAAAATTAAAACAGTAATACTTATCATACTAATATTATAAATGTGAAAATTTGGATGGACTTTCGTTTGAAGGTATTTCCGGAACGGCTCAACGGATCTTGATGAAATCTGGCACAGATGTAGAACATAGTTTGAAAGAACACATAGGCTACTTATAATGTTTTTTTTTTGTTTTTTACTTCCGCGCGAACGGAGTCGTGGACGACAGCTACTATATTATTATGGGCAAACGAGCAAGCAACCACCTGAATTCACCGAAATAGCAAAGCGAACCCATAGGCATTCACAATCCGAAAGATAATATTTTCCTTCTGCCGTGTGGATTGAGATAGTATTTTTTTCTCGGAGATAGTCAATTGCTTCTTACAGTAATTACATTCATTAAATATGATAAAAATCATTCAGTTTTGTAATTTAGATTCTGTAGAAAGTACAAGTTATTCGAAACAAAAAAAAATAGTAAAAAAGTCGTAAACAAAAACAAGGCACGTAAGCCTATGTAGACGACATTATGCGTGAAGTGCTAAGGCAACTAGACGTCATGAAGAGTTTAGCGTCATCTACATTCAGACATGGTATACTTGTATGTAAGTAGAGATGGGTAATTCTACGAGTAAACTGTATAAAATATATCTTTAAGTCAGTAATAATAAAATGCATAAAAATATAAATATTTTTACGATATATTTAGTTAGTCAGCTCTTTCTAATTTTCTGTCCTAATACAAGATAAAAAAAAATTATAAGTGAATTGATTAAATGGAATTAACTAAAAACCATTGTTCAATAAATAACTTACTTGGAAATTACAACAATTTTACGATCTACGACTACCTATTGTCATTTTCTATAATATATACAATACATCCACACCTCTATGTTTGTATGTGCGTATCAATGTTACTGTTTGTTTTAAAAGTAGTATTCATAAAAAGTGGTATAAAAATTCTGAAACTAATTTATTCAAGCGCTCACGTGTATTTTTCAATGATGCTAACAATACGGGGAAGCCACATTTCTACACAATCCGCACAATGCGTGCCGCTCTATGAATACTACGACTAATTGCATGCCTTTTTTATCATAACAATTGTCGATAGTCTTTTATTGTTTCCATGGTAACGTATAGTCCACTCAAAAATATTTTTAATACAATTGAAAAATATTTTCGAAATAAACATTCTTTTTAAGTGCCAATACAATCTAAAAATATTATTTAAAATAAATTAAGTTATACATAGAACTTATCTTTGACTTTTGAAATATTCGAACATATGTTCACCCCTTTTATATTTATTGAAAAGAGATAACGATGCTTTTGTAAGGGTACTCATGATCAACAGCACACATAACCGTAGAGTATGTCTCAATAAATGTTTGAATATACAAGCAAGAGAGAGTTGTGGTAGGATCAAAAAACGTTATTAATCTATTAAAAAAAAACAAGGTAGAATTTCAAATGCGTTGCCGGTTTTTTAGACAGAGATATGCTTGCTTCTATAGCTTCAACAACAACATAACTCGCACCCGTAACCCAGTGGACAGGTAGACACCACGGGCCTCCATTTGGTGCATCCTAACATTTTTATAGCTTTATACAATAAAGAATAGGTAAATATTGTTCACATCGTTCCATTGTCACAAAATATAACCACCCCATTTATCAACTAACATATTTATTATAATTAATGGCGAGCACATGAAATTGTCGCCGTGGCTGAAATTAAACAGGAAATAGTCATTAATCACTGTAATATTTCAATGTATATTATGTACATAAACTATATTTAAAAGTAAATTAAAGCATTTTATATAAGAACTAATTTTTGGTTCTATTATTATTTTAGATTACTAGTTCACTAGTATCTATACTTTTTTATGCCAAATATTATAACAATGTGAAACATTCAAACATCTAATATATAAAATTCTCGTGTCAGAGTTTTCGTTCCCGTACTCCTCCGAAACGGCTTGACCGATTCTCATGAAATTTTGTGAGCATATTGAGTAGGTCTGAGAATCGACCAACATCTATTTTTCATACCGCTATTAAGTTTTTTTTAACTGCGCGCGGACGGAGTCGCGGGCGACAGCTAGTGTTTTATATAAATATCCAAATGTGCCAAATACTTATTTTCGCTTATAATATTATTTTTTTTTATAAAAGAGAGTCCAGACTACCGCAATTGAACTCACAATTATGACTAAATTGTAAGAAACAAAAGAAAAATCAAACTGTAAATATGTTTTTTTTCGAAAAATCTTTTCTCTTTAATAGTCGCTGAAAAAATGTTCAGAGAATTCATGGATTAAGTGAAAGAAATTCTCAAACAATACAATTTATACGACTATTGTTTGAAAGCATTGTGAGTGCGGGATGTGTCTGAAAAAACAT
Source organism: Papilio machaon (assembly GCF_912999745.1). Lineage (NCBI taxonomy): Eukaryota > Metazoa > Arthropoda > Insecta > Lepidoptera > Papilionidae > Papilio > Papilio machaon. Next base: position 1,214,075 of record NC_059993.1, on the reverse strand, counting down.
TTTTGTATTTATTCAGTGGTTGATTTAGGCACCAACATAGCTTATATTTTGCCCTCGCTCATTCCTAACATTAACAGATTAATTTAATAATGAAAAAAATATCTAATAAAGTTAAAAATAATCCAGGAGTACTTTCTACTTTGAACCATTCTTCGCCTTTTCTTAGTAACATTACAAACTTATCAGATTCTCAGTGATATCACAGTGAAAATCTTTTCCGGAATAGTCAGCATCGATGTCTATGAACTACAAAGATTACTTTAGATGAAATTACCATTTGTTTTAATAAATGAAGATTACAAAAATACATATTAATCTTTAATACCACTACTCTGAATTTTCACTGATAATATTGTTATCTCTACTTTTTTAAAGGAAAAGAGAGTGATAAAAACGTGTTTTAATTAAGCCATTTCGCTTGTAGAAACAGTAAATTTTCTAAATCTAAGAAGCAAAATACAACTATTCTAATAAAGCCACAGTTACAGGCCGGTCTACTCTTAAAAATAAATTTATTTAAATAGGAAAACGCTGACAAGGAGAGCTGAACACCTAATCAAATAAAGTTGGCCACAGCCAAATGCATAATAAAATCAGCTTATACGGCCACCCGGGCACGTATTTAAACCCGAGACACGTATTGTAACACCGAGTACTCAACTTTTTCTATTCCTTAGTGACAAATCGAATTTAACTAACACAGAAATTACTTAAAAAAATTAATTAAGCCCACTGACTTTATTCATAATACTTCGGAGAAAAGTACGAATACACCTTGGGCTTCTTAATTGGTTAAGTACTACAAGCACAACTAGTGGTGCCAGCAACAATTTCTGTTGCACAAATTGGCCGGCTCTACTAGTGAACTACCACGAAGAGAGGCGCGAAGTGAAAGCAATTCCGCCTTTCGTTTGATTAGTGTGCGTGCAAAAGGCTCAATTTAGGTCATTTTTCCCTTCCCACCCATTTCTTTTAAGGAAGGGTATAAAAAGGTAGGTGAATTAGACAGAGGAAGGGACGTATGCGAAGGGGCAAAATTATCTTCTTGTGTGTACCCAGCGTTAACTCGTTGTTATGGTGAAATTAGAAATTTGAATTAGCTTCATTTGCCATATTATATTTACTATAAAAATATTGATACAGACGTGTAAATTTATAATTACGGTTTAACCATTAGATTAATATAGAGCTTGAAAGAATCGGCATCAAGAAAAACATTAAACAATATCATATTTTGTATACTAGAATTCATCGACTAAATTGATTTGATTGCAGAATGCTTCTATGTTCGAAAGCTTTAAACTTAAGTTCAAAAGTACTACAATTTCATACTAGAAAAATACCGAGGTTGCCCGGAACGAAATTCGTACGATTTTTATACAAAACCACTTGAAAGCTTCGCATACAGTTTTCATTTTTCTAATAGATTCTTGTTTGTTTTTGTATGTTTGCAGTTATCATTGCATTTTTATTGAAACTTCGTTACCTTAGCAAGTAACACTTCTATCTTTCCATTAATTCTTGTTTTACATTTTACGAAAAGAAGAATTATTGTAATTATAGCAGCACAAATATTGTAATATATGCTCCTATAGTTACAGAGAAGCAATTGCTTCTCTCAGTTGTTTCTATATGCCAAAATATATACTCCTGCATCAATCAATAATCTTCAAGAACCATTAATCAAACCATTTTGTAGGACCATCTCGTAGCACTTACCTACAAACTCCTACGACCAAATTTGTTGCTTAAAAAATATTCCCTTCTGAAATGATCTTTAGGGCGCAGTTACATTATTTGTCTCGCATGCGTAGTTTGAGAGGTATCCTGTTCAGGCATATGGCATAGCGCTCGCATGAGAGGATCTTTTTCATTAGTCGTTAGAACGCCCATGCGGTGGGCGATAGTCCTTACTTTTCCTTACCACGTCTCGTCAACTGAGTCCCCGCACGACGCTTGCTTTACATCGACTGATAATTTTAATTAGTCGTTAGCCTTTATGTGGTAAAATGAAATAATTATCCACTTATTTAATTGCACCCTTAATCTTTTTTTTATGTTAAAAATATGATTTTTTTTTAACAGATTATGTTACTTTCTTTTTGATACGAAGATGTCTCGTATGTTTCAACTTTATATTCTTTATATCCCAAGTCGACAAAAGGCATTAAAGCTACTAGATGAAAAGTGGTAACCGATGCCTATAAACATCCGGAGCGTAATGGAAGTTGCGAGTTTGTTGTTGACCCTACAGAGAGCGGGGATTGAGGCAAGGGGTGGAGAGACGGCAAACTGCCAGAATACGGCGAACAAACGAGGTTGTTTGACGAAAACTTTTTTTTTATTTGTATCCGGTAAATAACGTAAGGTGTTAAGTTTTACACTAAACTGTGATTTTCATAAAATTTACTACAGCGATTTTACATGTTTATGAATTAAAATAATAATAAATGTTAATTGACAAAGTTTTAATACAAAACTATTGGAGATTGAAATGTTTCAATGAATACAAATTAACCATCAAACAAAATTAGAAAGTACAGAAGTCAACAAAAGCTTTTTAAATAATTATATACGTAATTAAAAAAAAAATCTTAAAATATTATGTTACTTAGAAATCAATTGTATAACTTAAGTTAACTTTGTTAAAGTTAACTTCGATCAAAGCAATATTCGTAAGTATACGAGAATACGTAATTATAAGTTCGTAAGTATGAATAAGTTCAACCATAGAATTCCATAGCTGCATCCCGAAAATACTAGCTCCTACATAGTGTAAACAGTGGCCTAACGTGTGTTATTTTAACTCGTAACTTTCCACAGGCTTGTTTGTGTTTAACTATTCTATTTTCAAAGTAACCCTTTTCTGTTTACTCGTCGAGACATAACAATGGGACATAAAGTGTTTGCACTTAAGTTCATTTAAAAAGGTCCTAAAAGGGGTCCCCAGGATTTGGTAGTACGCAAGTACATATATCTATAGAATAAGAAGTTAATGCGGTCCACTTCAACGCATACTTTTAAGAACCACATTTGTAATAAAAACATTGTAAAAATAACGTTAAACATGTTTACATTTGAGAGAAACATCAACCTTGAAATATTGCAAGTTGCAAGTTACGTTTGAGAAACTTCATATAACTAAAGTTTTTTTCCAGCCTAGAATCATCAATCAATTTTAGTCGAATATTGATGAAAATAACAAATACATCAATGCTTACGTTGTTTGCCAGTGAATATGTATGTGTTGACTTGTACTTGATCGTTGTACCACAAACCCTAAGTGTATTGTCAGAGCGGAGCGAAACAATGAGATTTGTCGGCATTGTTCCAACGCTGCCATTGTATGTCAGTCGAGGGAGTAAGCATGTTTTACGTATGATGGATTTCAGAAACGAATTTCACGTGATTAAAATGAAACGATAATGCAAAATTATTAGGTTTTGGAACGGTACAATGGAATAGAAAAGTGAACTGCTATTGAACAATGCGTCATCCAGTGCACTATAATGAGTTTTTGGTATACTTCTGATTTTTACCCTGTAGTATTATCTAACCAGTCTAAGGATGCATATAGCTTTTTAAATTTAGTGTATTATTCGGAATCAGAGGTGTTAATGTGGTGTACCACATTTCACTTTAGTCTTGTAATATTGTGCAAAAAATAATTAGTACAAATAACAATATTTAATTTTTTTGTGAATCTGTAAGAGCGTATATAGATTTACAATATGTTATATATTATGGTAAAGGAATCAAGGAATCAAGGAAAGCTTTAACACAATTTTCTAAGCTCTCACCTCGACCCTTCAAAGTTGCGCAATTTGCGGCGGCCGCAATCTAAACGGTCACAACTTTATTTACTTTTCCAGTCACGAGGCCGAAGTGTACAGTGGTCGCACATAAAATTAAATTAGCGCACGTATAAACCAAAGGCAATCCGCTTTTAAGGCCCGATTTAATATGCCAGCTGAGTACTATGTTCGGAGGCGTTATTTATTTTACGATTTTCAGTACATCATGTATATAAAAAGTTTTATTTCCGTATTAAACATTTATATTTACGGAAGGAAACATCCTATGGTGTAAAACATCATCGCATTGAAGAAATTGACTTTTGCATGTGTTATTTTGTTTACTAGAATTTTAAAAAAAAGTTGTTTATTTGCAGTTAGCAAAAGAGATATAACAATAAGGCTACTTTAGTGCAACTTTGACTGGACTAGATAAATTTTTCGCACTATAATTAGTTGCTCAATTGTGTGTAAACAGTACATGCAAAAATTTTATAACAAAACTAGCTTTTACCCGCGACTCCGTCCGCGCGGAATAAAAAATAGAAAACGGGGTAAAAATTATCCTATGTCCGTTTCCTGGTTCTAAGCTACCTGACCACCAATTTTCAGTCAAATCGATTCAGCCGTTCTTGAGTTATAAATAGTGTAACTAACACGACTTTCTTTTATATATATATAGATATAGATAATGTAGCTTTTTGGTAACAGTCTGTTTATCTTATCTTTCTCTACTCCACACTCTTAGATGAATCAATTCCAAATTATTTTATTTCACTGTTTAACTTAAATTCAAAACATACTTATCGCATATAGTATTTGTAAGCTTCTCGAAGTTATTAGAAATCTACGATTATGTCGGACCCCTATAGGAATATTTTTTCTACGACTTTTAAAATATCCTGAAGTTTAGAACACGGTTAACTCTTTATCAAAATGATTTATTACTGTCTAAACGAAATGTCAAGAGTGTTCGAAATGGGTTCATCTCATTTTACATCTGTAATGGCTTTTTTAATTAGTTTTTCTTCTGAATAATTCGAAAGGCATTTAAAACAATCTTTGAAGAATAATTATAGACATTTCGCTTTCCACTCTCAATTCTTTCGTAAATTTTAATAGTTTGCCTAATTTTAATAATATCGAACATTTTTAACACAAAACAAGTGAAAAGTGGAAGTATTTCAGCGTATGGTCTGATGGGTAAGCGCGTCTGAGGCCTAATTATAGTCCTATTCCCTTTTCTACCCTTTTTGTACAAAGAAAATATGGGTTGGGGAAATGGATTTGGCCGGGATGGGGTCGCATAAGTAGAGGAAACGTCCTCTTTCTGTGCGTCCACTCATCGTGTACAGTGTAAACACCGCACATTATATGTATTCCCACCTTTAGCCAAATACCACATTTTAAAACACGCGTCACCGTCACACAAACCGCATGTGCTCACTAGCATTAAAAACAATTTAGCCATAGTTTTAGGGAGTATACCATATTATTTTCTTAAATTTGGTGATATTATTTGCATGTACGGATTACACCATAAACATCTGATAATTAAAGGCCGCTTGATTGTTTCTCGTCTTATAAAACAAAAGAATATGCATTCGATATGGTCAAAATCTTTAAATTTCGTAACTTATCTTTTTATTGTGTTTATAAATGATAGTAATCTTTAAACTCAGTGAGACGTACCTAATCATAATGTAAAATGACTTAATTTTTGTACATAGAAAAGTTGTAGAACTGCTCGTAGCTAATCGTAGTAATCCTCGTAGCTAGACGTAGTAATCCTCGTAGCTAGAAGTAGTAATCCTCGTAGCTAGACGTAGCAATCAACATGAATTCGTAGCAATCATCATAGCCACTCCAGAATCTATCTATATATATAAAAGAAAGTGGTGTTTGTTACACTATTTATAACTCAAGAACGGCTGAATCGATTTGACTGAAAATTGGTGGGCAGGTAGCTTAGAACCAGGAAACGGACATCGGATAATTTTTACCCCGTTTTCTATTTTTTATTCCGCGCGGACGGAGTTGCGGGTAAAAGCTAGTTTATAATATATAAGAAATATCGGGTAAATAACAAAACAAATAATTAAACATTACGATTTATTTTATATTCCACTATTTACATCTTAAATGTTTTATATCACATAGAAATAAATAATTCCAATTACAAACCATTAATGATTTACATATAATTTCTACCTTGTTTTAAATAAATAATACTACGAAACAAAGCAGCTCAGGTAAACATTTACACAGAGTTTTATTAAGGTTAAAATCTCACTGTACACTTAATAAAAAATACTAAATACAATATTAAATTAGATTACTAAAATTAGGTTATTATGAGCATCACATATTTCATGAAGTGTAACGGAATATCATAAAGAATTAAATAATTTTTCAAATAGAATTATTGGTCCTAGACTTGTTAACGCGATTGTTTTTAAAAGAAACTTCCATATCATACCCATAATAAACAGTAATTCTACACAGCTGAAAAAAGCAAATAAAAAAATTATCTATTCGATTTCGATTCGACGTGGTAAATGTTTTTAACATTTCTTGAATTAGAAAATTTAAACACAATTTACCTAAGATGAAATGATTATAAGAATAGCGTATAATATAACCGCAGCGGAAGTGTGTGGCGCTCGCGACGCCAGCGCGGAAGCGGGGTTACGCACGCATGCCCGGAAGTCGTGGTAGTCGGCGCGTGTGATAGCGCAGTAGTGGACGTGTACGCAGGCACCGTCGCATTCCGATATATCAGGCGTATGGCGCACACGAAGGGCTGAAAGGTACCTGTATAAAAAAATTAATAAAAAATCAACGACAAAATATGTAAAGATAATCATAATCGCTATCACAATTTTACATCTTTTCAGATTAAAAACTTGATCTGACAACTTACACTTTTTCTTTATAATTTTGCATTTACTCGTAGTTATTCAAAATCTTAGTTAAAAAAATATAGTTGATACGTGAAAAATAATAATCTCGTTAATCATAACAAATTTATACGAGTCTGTCTATTGTTTGTAAAAAAAAGTTTATTAAAATTATATCAACATCTTACTTCGTAAAAAGTGTCCGGTCGTTGTGATTTCGAATTCTTTCTGCGAGCGTTTCTAATGAAGTTGCACTAATCTCTCTCAGACCGTAATACTGCGTCAAATTGTACTCTATAGCCCAGTGCAGCTCTCCTCTTGTGTTCGATATATCTAAATAATACTGAGTGTAGTCTAATACCTGAAATTTTACATGATACTAGTAGACATAGACTTATAAATTTAAAGACAGGGCGAAGGCCACATGTATTTATAGCTTTCTTACAAGATATTTAGTGAAATTTGTTTTTATCGCTCCTGTAAAAAAATAATCCTTTGAGTGCGCTAGAGATTACTATTTCTGTAATATGTATTTTGTGTTCATTTACATAGTTATTTCTGGATAATCATTTCAATATTGAACATCGAACTGTCTGAAGCCGCTATTGACTTTCTTGTTAATACCGTAGTTTAGTTGATTTAGCAAACATTTAGATAAATAAGAGGTACACTGCTGTTCAAATACAGCTTTAGCAACTTAGTCCATCCACCGTTCATTGCTGAACTTCCGTCGATACACTTCGCAAGTAATGTCCTAAGTATGTTCTATGATTATATATACTAATTCGTGTTAATCTCAACTTGTAGTTCAAAGACTAGCGTTTCCAATAGTTTTTGATTATTTTACAGTCATAAATTGACAAGTAATGATTTCGTAATTACCTTTCCTGTGTTAGAATCAAATTTGTAAAGCCTTAACCCTGGATTTGATATACTTCCTGAACCACGCGGCGTCAATGATGGAGCAAGAAGTGCCCATGACACTGGTCGTCCTAAAAAATAATTACTTTTTTAATACCATTAATTATTGTAAAACTGAAATTTTGACATCGCGTTCTAAACAAACTGTAACGCCATCTAGTTTAGTCGCTCGAAACTAAATTATAAAAAAATAATTACAATATACCTTCACTATAAATAAGTCGGAACGTATCAGCATGGCGGTGGCCATAGAATTGTCCAGCTATGACATCACTGAATGCTCTAATGACATGCAGTAATCGTGCATTAGCAGTGGGAGTGAGTTCACCACCGCCCGCAGCAGAGGCGCTGCCCGCGTTGTGACGCTCTTCTACACCTGGCCCTGCATGTGCTACTAAATATACCTATTGATGGAAAATTTAATTAGTGTACTGCAAGAAGTTAGAAGTGCCTCAGGTATTATCATTACTCTATGTACATTATGTTGTAAACCTTCTCTCTCTCTAAAATTATAAAACCAGTCAGAATTTTTTTTGCAAGATTCAAAATACATTCTCAAATTAACAACAGTAACAAGATCTCTTCTAGCACATAATAATCTTTTTGTTTACCATTTCACTTTTCCGCCTGGCTTTGCTTAGGACATGTTCGAGCCATTCCCATTGCGCGCGGCCGCGGTGCGGGCCATCCGTGCGTGCCGCGCCGCCCGCCCACAGCACACTGTTCAGGACTATGATGCGCAGCTTGCTGTGAGACTGCTCTATTGTATAGTAACCACCTAAGAGAAAGTTAATAACATATACACTTGGTTATGTGTTATGTGCGTGAAGAAGATAGAGATGTGCGCCTGGTTTGTGCTAAATGACAACATGGATTATTTTTTGGAGCTTCGGGTGTGATATTGTGGTTTTTTAAACGGTTCGATTTAATAATAAGGTCGTTTTTATATATTTTAAAGTATTAAAGTGACATTATTAGATTATAGTCTCGTTACCGTATATAGCATAGATTTTCTAACTGGTTCATTAAACTAGTTTCCGCTACAACGCTTCAAATGGCTGTGATCTAATAATCTAAATAGCTCTGAACTAGCAACGATGTATTCATTCTCTAAGATAGACACGTCGTAATCATAGAAACAGACAAGCTTTTCCGATTCTTTGCAGCGTATTATAGACGACGAAGCGAATCGCTTTGTTTGTACGCTTGAGAGAAAACTACAAAACGGATGTCTGACGTGCGTATAGAACGCCATCTAGTTGTGTAACATATGTAACTTGTATGTTTTTTCGACAAGCAACTATGATAAGTTTTTTTGGAACGAAGTTCCTTATCGCGCGTTGTGAAAGGGGGCTACACGGAAAAAATTATTACGAAAAGTTGTCACGACACTTTTTGCTATCGACGAATGAGCGCTACTTCACCATGGCAACGACGTGGCAATATATAACGAAAATTCATAGAAATAAAATGTACTTCTTGTGAAGACTTAAGTTTTTTATTCATAGAATAAACATTGGTTCCTTCACTAATTAATTGAAAGGAACTTCGTTCCATCCGGGTGTCCCTTGACTCCTCTCAAGTTTTCTTTTACCCGAGTGCAAAGATGCAAGATATTATGGTATTTTGTTCCTATAACTTTTTAAAAACTCTCTCTTACCAGTTTCAAAGGTCTGTAATGCTTCCGTGGGTAACCATTGCATCCACATATCTACCAACTTCCTCGACGGGGGTGGATCATTATGTCCCAACGCTGGGAACACGAATTGACTGCTAAATGTTCTGCTCAGAATATCGGTCACATTTCTAACTGCTTCCAGTTTGATTTCCTCACTTAAGTGTTCCATTGAAGATGAAAGGATGTCCCTAAGACAAATAAACTTATTAAGTAAGGTGTGATTAAAGTTAATTCTATAAAAGATGGCGACTGATGTTTTGTTAAAAAAGTAGTGCTAATTTTGGATAATTAAATAAACGATTTTATACCATTACCTACTGTATTACTCGCATACTATAAAAGCTACAAGACCAATTTGATAGTACTAACCCTGTCCAAAGTACGAACTCCAATGTATCGGGATGTCTCTCCGCCATTAGAGCAGCGGCGCTCTGTATCAACGGCCATGAGCTGTCACACGTGTGGTCGCGGTGTCGACCATTGCGATGGTTATGCTCCACATTCGCACGGTTATGACGGCATCCTATTGGTTAAATGAATTTAAGAAAAAGTTATGTACGATTTTGTATCATTACTTACTCATTTAAATCACACGTGAGGTGCTTTTTTACGAATTCTAGGTTTTCTTTTATTGAAAAATAAAATAAAATGTATATCATTTTTCAGAATACTAATGTATCGGAGTACCTTTTCGTTGTAATTGGGATAGTACCTGTTTTGCATCATTTTAACATTGTTTGTATTTGTAAGGATTTTTACTAAGTGTCCATTTAGGACACACATTCATTATGTTTGTAGTAAATCATTATAATTAAGTGAAAATTAAACATATAAATCTATATATATAAAAGAAAGTCGTGTTAGTTACACTATTTATAACTCAAGAACGGCTGAATCGATTTGACTGAAAATTTGTGGGCAAGTAGCTTAGAACCAGGAAACGGACATAGGATAATTTTTACCCCGTTTTCTATTTTTTTTATTCCGCGCGGACGGAGTCGCGGGTAAAAGCTAGTTAAACATATAAATATTAAATAAAATGCAAAAGTTTTTGTTTAAATAGCATACCTTTATGAAACTCCGGAGAGTTGTGAAATGGGTCATAATGAAGATCTGTGATGTGCCAAAAGTATCCTGCAAAACAAATTCAAATTAAGCGTTAAAGTTTTAATTCCGTTCTTATTCCCATTTTATGGAATATAAGGATAATAAATAATTTCATTTGAAAAACTACTAATGAGGACATCATAAAGTTTTTAATGAATAATTCCACTAGGACTGCAAAAGTTCTTTAGATTTATACTAGCTTTTTTTCCGTGAAACTAAGTTTTACTTGAAAAGAAATCTTTTAATTTCATTATATCGATAGAAAAAGGAATCTGCACAATTTTAATACTTTATGTTTTAATTAAAACGAAACGAACACATTTCTAAAGTTTAAGTAAAGAGACTTGCATAGCTCCTCAAGATTTCATCTAAATTTACTTCCAAATTTGATTTTAATTTCTTTGTTATATTATAACACGACCGACAGCTAGGTCTTTAGGGCATATAGTTACGTACATATACGTTCTATTTCGGACTGTATATAACATCGCTTGGATTTTGAAAAGTGGGGATTGGATTCGTGAAGTGCACCTTCATAAAAGTAGTCTTTTTTTTTTTAAATGACTTAAGGATAAACTTACCAATTTTAGCATCTATCAAGTTAAGCCATAGCAGGCTAGTTATATACAAGGCTAGACTATTAGGATGCATGTTAAGTTGTTACATGACGGATACCGTCTGCAGTTGTACGCTCTTCTTGTGACGTCACCATTGTACAGTGTTCAAAAAATCTGTAATAAAAGAACTAAAATTTCATAGCATTCTATTTAAAAAAAAAAAAAAAACAATATTAAAATATGTTATTTTTCGATACTCAAATTCCAGAGTTTTAAAATTCTATTGTAATTTCTAATTTAGTTTTCGAAATATCAATATTATTTATCGCACTATTTTCTATTGAATGGAACTTATTTATACCGTAAAATTAATTTATTAATGAATATGTTTTATGAAGCCAAAAAATCTTATCGATATATAAGAAACCAAATATATTCAAGTCTGAAAATATTTTTCTGTCAACTTTACGTGCATTGCGGTATTTTCCAACCAACAAAAGTTTTCCTGTAAAAAACCTAAGTTCGAAGCTTTGTTCTACAGAAAATCATATAAAATTTATAAGTGTATCTGAAGTTCCACAGTTGTCCGTTATTTCTGCAGCAGCTGTTACGTAAATAGAAATCTGTGGCGGCTTGTTTGTTCTTTCTTTAGTAAATAGCTCAGTTTCAATTAAACTTAAATACTCCGGGCACTGGAACGAGTGGTTTTATAGAACGACTGTACACAATTTCCAAATGAGTTCTTTTTCAAAGAATCATGTTGAAAACAAAGTGGAAGAAAAAATTAATACTCGTCTAAAATTAAAAACTCGAGCCAACTTTGGCTTGTGTTTATTACAAAATAAGAATTTAAAAGCTGATTTTGTGATTTAATTGACTGAGGACCATACATGAAATGAACATTATAAAAAAAAATAGAAATCAAATGTTTTACTGTAGCAATTATGGAAAACCAAGAAATTATTTAACCTATCTTAGTAAAATATTATTTTATTATTATTTTTTTATTTATTTATTTACAATACAATGATAACCTACAATAGAACTATGTCCCACAAAATTATATAAAATAATTTGACTGTGGGATCAAAAATTTAAATTTAAATTTAAATTAATATAAAATAAAATTAAATAAGTATGATAATTCAAAATAAAAAAAAAAATTAAAATAAACTAAAGTCATAATTTATAAAATTGAAAAGTTAAGTCGTTGTGGCAGAGCTTCGATGTAATTCGAATACAAGAATGAGGCCGTCGTGAGAAGACAGAACACAAATATAAATACGGTCTCTACGAGGACTCTCCAAGCGGTCAGTGTGATCGACAAATGACCACTCGACATGAGACGGTTCAACCACTGGATTAATTTTGGTACAATATTAAAGTTATTTTTTTAATTTATCATATTTCATTTTGACTTATTGCAATCTTATTAATCTCACTAATATTATAAATGCGAATGTTTTTGAATTGGTGGATTTTTGTTAGTAGGTATCTCCAGAACGCCTCGACGAATATAGATAAAATTAGGCATAGATATAGAACATAGTCTGGAAGAATACATTAAATACTTATTTTTTTTTTCTTGAAGGAGAAGCCGCGGTAAAATGGTACTATAAATATTTAATAATTATAAACGTAAAATTTTAAAAACGTATATTGTTTTTTATTTGTTAAATAATATGTAATTGCTAATAAGATTCAGTTATATTTTTAAATTTTTTTTTCAACTTCTACATGGATCCAAAGTCCATTTAAGTTAATGCACGATGAAATATTCACATTGACTTACAAAAATCGCTACAGTATATGACTTAAGTCACCGTTAATTTGTTCCACTCAACTAGCGACCTCTGTAGCAAGAGATAGACGGACAAATGTTGCCTGTGTTTGAGTGCAAATGAGATTTTTGTTGACTCTACCTTAAGTTATATATCTATTTTCTTTACTATGTTAGTAAAATCATATCTACTACGAATTAACTGAAAGCGAAAAAAAGTAAATAGTTTAATAATAACGTCATCGTATGTACCAAATTTTTTTTAGTACAATGAACATCATCTAATATATAAAATTCTCGTGTCACAGTTTTCGTTCCCGTACTCCTCCGAAACGGCTTGACCGATTCTCATGAAATTTTGTGAGCATATTCAGTAAGTCTGAGAATCGGCCAACATCTATTTTTCATAACCCCCCCCCCCCCATTTTTTAACTGCGCGCGGACGGAGTCGCGGGCGACAGCTAGTTTTAAAATAAAATTATTTGATCACGGCAGAAATAGTTTGTTTTAAATTTTGACCTTGCCACCAAATTGATTGAAGCTTTGATTATTCATTCATTTATAATAAATTTAATTAATTATGAATTATGATTGACGGTTACAATCCATTTACTAATTTATCTTATCCTTGAAAATGAAAAGGGCTGACGTAATAATCAATACTTCTCATGAAATTAATGTAGTTACATAATCAATGATTTCCAATTTTGACGTCGTACCTTTCGAAACTCAAGATTAAAAATTAATTCAACTTTTCGTAAATATTTCAAGAATTTCTTTAAAGTCCCATTAATAAACAGTCTGTCAATTTAATTCGATTCATTGAGCCTTACCAAAATATGAAGGAAGTTGTTCTCCCTTACAAGTTATACAAAAGCTTCAAAATGCTCTTTATATCAGTGTAACCCCACCCTCTAGTCTACCCCCATATTCAAGTTATTTCACAAAGTATTGGAGTAGGTATTGTAAAGTTTTTGAAAGACTTGCTTCTCCTTTGATGCCTTAATAAAGGAAAGATATGAATGATAAGATCAGCCGTCGACTGAAATTATTGCGTCAATATAATATAAAGAGCTTCCAGTTTTTGTTTTCAAAATACATTCACGAACGAACGTTCATTCTGACGTCGATTGACGTAGTTGCCTTTGAATATTATTCAAAACGGATTATCATTAATTGTATCTAAAATTACAATATTGATTAAGCATTCAGTACAAAACCACAAATTATTTGTTAACTATAATGTATTATTTTTGTTATGTTATATTTTTATTCGACATAATTCTCCAAGTCAGTAGGCTGAAATGGCAATGGGCCGGTCACATATGTCGGGCCAACGACGCCAGATGGGAGAGAAAGGTCCTAGAATGGAGGCCACGGCAGGGGACTAGGAGTGTGGGGCGTCCTCCTTCCAGGTGGACCGACGACATAATCCGCACGGCGGGAAGTTGTTGGATTCGAAAGGCGGAGGACCGCGTACTGTGGAAGGCATTGGGAAAGGCCTATGCCCAGCAGTGGGCAGATAAAGGCTGTTGATGATGATGATGATGATGATGATATTTTTATTTCTTTTTAATTCTTTATACTAAATGACAAACTTAGAAGTCCCTGAGTGTAGTTTTTCGGTATTAACTCTATACTTAGTGACTTTCTCTGTGACCATTAAACAGCTGAGCGTGGCATTAAAACCCACTCTGTTCATATTACATCTTTATTGTAACATTTAACTTTCCTAAATAAATAACTTAACTCCGCGAAGTTCATTGCAAACGTAAGCTTAACACACCGCGGAAGTGGTAATTAGTAATTCTACTTACACGTGTAGAAACTTCCGGTTTAAGACATACATAGCCCAAGACGATAAAACAAAAATTTCCCAATACGTTAAAACTTAGCGCTTTCTCGACCGAATATTCTAAAGACCTGTTTGGATTTTTAATAACCATATAAGTTATTAAAAATCGGAAAATTAAATAACTTACATTAATTAATTATATATTTAAAAAGTTTTTTTGTTTGTCGTATTTACGTGTTTTCTATATTACATTGTCTACAATTTTTTGTTTCCATTAACTGTTGATTTCTGAGATACAATCTCTATGTAAAACATGTCGTTATCCTTATCTTTGACAAAACAGATAAAAAATACGTTTTAAACGGGGATTTTGGTCTCAGAAACCCACGGTTAATATCCTTATATATGTAAAACTAGCTTTTACCCGCGATTCCGTCCGCGCGGAATAAAAAATAGAAAACGGGGTAAAAATTATTCTATGTCCGTTTCCTGGTTCTAAGCTACCTGCCCACCAATTTTCAGTCAAATCGATTCAGCCGTTCTTGAGTTATAAATAGTGTAACTAACACGACTTTCGTGAGACATCAACTAGTCGGTGCCGTCACCGGACGATCAAACGTGAGTTAAGCCGTTTCTTAATTAATTAATTAACACGACTTTCTTTTATATATATAGATTTATTATATAATTAACTAAATGTATATACATTTTAGTCTTACTGTAATGTCAATTACTGGTACATTTACCTTAATGTTTATAAAGTTCCTGAAAAAAAAAAAAATTGTACTTTCTCATTTACATTGATGATACAAGGTTCCACATAGACATAGTCTATATTTAACAACGTAATATCAACTGAGTACGCAGATGGGGACTTAAATTATAAATAACATGGACACCGACACACCTGAGACCTCACCTCCCTTATGTTTGTTCTACATTAGAGGTAAAACTTTATTTCATAGCTCATTCATTAAAAAGTTCAAACAGTATTAAGAGCTTTTTTTTGCAATATTATTCTTGTCGGTGATTTGACTTTATGTTCTAACGAAATGTTAGCATTTGTTTTATTTTGTTATTTTGATTTCTTGCTGTAATTTGATTTGTTGCTGGTTTACGTTAATCCAGTACAGTACAGTAATCCACTCAAAATCAGCGCTGGTGTTTAACTGACGTAATGTTAACACTAATTAGCGCCATTGAGCTAAATAATTCATTCCAGGCCAGTACTACTGTCCTACTGTACTGGAATAGTGTAAACCATCTTCGGTAAATCTATTTTTAACTTTTAATATTACACTTTTTGAATGTGGTGTCACAAAAAAAGGAACTATACAATACTTCTATAACTCTGTTCACCGGTCGAGCTTTACAAAAATTTATCTTTTTGTTATTTAAAGATAACTTTCTTCAAAGAATAAACCTTGATGATACTGAAATGATAACGAAAATGTTTGATAAATATTAACTCTGCTTACATAAAATTTTACAAAGCAAACTAGCAATACCAAGAAGCCGAAACATTTTAAATGTTGAATTAAAATGATTGAATAAAAAGTTTTAAGAAAATATTTATGAAAATTGTAAACGATTTCTCTATGATTTGTTTACCAAAAGACGGCACAAAATTATCGATTTAAATACTGTTTTAAAAACTCCTTGCTTCTTTCCTAGAACATCATCTTCTACACAATACGTCCCCACTGAGGGGCTCGAAACATACTCTAAGTTAGAGGTGACTAGATTATAGTTCAACCACGCTGGCCTAGTGCGGATTGACTTCACACATATCTTTTAATTTCTTTTCAGATAAATCCCTATCACATAGAGTGGGTGTAATAATGAATAATTCAATAAAACCTAAAAATCAAATTAAATCTACCGAACCCAATAAGAGAAGTCCGTAAAAGGGACACATTTGTAAATACAACCCGGCTAATATTTTACGTGTGTCGCAAAGTACATGCAATAAAAAGGGTTTTATATACTTCACATGCGTGTATCATATTAAAGCGTGCAAGGTAAATGTGTTTACATGGTGAGTACGTAACACGTCGAATATTGTAATGTTTTTACTGTTTAAAGAAAAACATGCTTTAATGTTACATACAGATCGTGAAGTTTTTTAGTTTAATATCGAACTAGACATATTGTTAACTGACGACAAATTGTAAACGGAATACTCGTAATTTAACTAATGTAAATGCGAATGTTTAGGTGGATGGATTAATGGATATCTGTTAGAAGGTATCTCCAGAACGGTTAAACGGATCTTCCTGAAATTTGGCATAGATGTAGAACATAATTAGTTAGTTAGTAACACCTAGGCTACTCATTAGTTTTTTTTTAATCCACGCAAACGGAGTCGTGGGCAACAGCTAGTTTTTTATAAATCAACGAGAAATAGCAGGTCAAATAGTCAAAAATTTGTAATACAGCTGCAGAAATTATAAATGTAAGAAGTTCACAATTTGCCGGCAACAATTACATGAAGTCATCGATCAAAAATGTTTTTGACCCCTGGAAAAAAACTTGCGTTATATGCTCACCTTGTTTAAATCAATGAACGTGCTACTTAATAAGAGCTATTAAACTATATTATTTATTGCTTACCCAGTAATTAATGTACATTTTACCTTATTTAATGGGTCTGCTTTTCGTGATATGGATACGAAATCAGGCGTTGCATGAGAATTTTGGTTGGAAAATATATTTGAAAAATTTTAACGAGAGCGTGATTTTAACACATAAAATTATGTTTACTCTTATAATTTATATATTGGTTAGAAAATTCTTTGTTCAAAAAAATAATACTATTATTATTGGTGACTAAAGAACGTATCTACGAATACGGAATATAATTTTATTACCAAAGTAAGATATTGTTTTAATTCAAAATATATTTTCATTTTCCATATGATATTAAATTCAACAAAAAATCTATCTCAGCATCAAAAAAAAAAACATCGTATAAATACAAATTCAAAAGCTGAATACGTCTTTTGTCCTTGCTATATTTTAGCGGAGCGAACTGGGATATATTGTCTCTTATAATAACATGGAGAGTGACAAAAACAGAAAGGACTCATGGAGGAATACATAATAACCTCACGCTAGCCCCTTCCCTTTTAAGGACGCACTCGTACATTACTGTGGGGGGTGAGTTAAATTTTAATTTCATCACAGCGAAAAGATACGGAAAATGGACTGGACTAAATTAGATTAAGGATTTTTAGGGGGTTTAATAAGAGAGGTAATTTGAATATGAATGTTTAACGTTTGTCGGTTACCTTGTAAAACATATTGGCAGGTCAGGATGCTTTCATGTATGTATAACAAAGTTTTATCCAATATCAATTTATAGACTTGCTCATGTATGGAGTCCCGTGTCTATATCCACTAACGTGAAAGCAGACTGCTTTAAAAAACGAAGACCGTGCGCGGTTACAGTCCCTTGTCTAGCTGCTTAGTGAAAATGGCCACTAAGAATCCTTAGATAATATTAAAGGTGTGTTCATTAAACGTCTTGTTCATAGTAAGTTAAAATAAATTCGCTATTAATTATTTCATAGAATAAAATAAACCAAAAAAATTAATTTCAAACTTATATTAAGTGCCTTACGATTTAGTATTTAATGAGCTTAATTTTATATTTTTATAAATTAGCTTCTTAACTATTAAGGTAAAGTAAACCAACAGTTTGTAATTAAAGAGGGCTTTTCATGTAATGACAAGGCGCCGGGTCTTCAAATTACGGTCGGTAATAGTTGACATGGAGGTGTTTTCATATGTCCAATTAGGACAAAAATAATACGAGTTACCGTGTCTGTTTTCCTAATTACTCTTTGACATGTTATTATGAGACATCTATAAGTGTCTACTGCGCTATAAATCGATTATTTTTGATGTTTGTATAGAATCTAAATCCCTTGTTTGTTGGAACATCGCTATTGCTTTGATCTCTCGATGAGTTTTTCGAATAGGCTACGTAAACAAGTGTTTTAGAAATTCACCACTGGTTTTATGTTGCAGCAAAATTATTTCTGAATCGTATGTTATTTTTTATATTTATTAAAATAAATAAATAAATTAGAATGGGCTATTTAGCAAGTTACGCGGAATGCAGATTACAATAGAATGTTTTGTAACAAAACGTTTCATTACGTAATTAGAAAATCAAATCGAAAACATTTCACCCAATAATTATCCATAAATTAATTAATATTAAAAAATAATGAATTAAGTATATCCATTTCGTACATAAAAGTCAAGTCTGTACGGTTAAAAATCGAATAAAAAAACCCACCCGAAGCCCACCAAATTTAAGGCATGAACATAATGATAAAAGCTGTCAAATTTAGCTATTACCTTCTCCTTAATGATAGTCCGCGTTTTAACGCAAACCCTTGGGAGTGTCTTGTGCGCACTGAACGAGGATAATGTTTATAGCAACCATTGAGTATTTTAACCCTTTCGACCGTAACAACGGATACGGCCTTTTGTTTTTAGATGTTACGTTATATAGTTTATTATTATACCTGGATAGATGATTCAATCACATATACAACCTCTTTTTGAACGAAAATAGACCGTAATTTATTATTTTATGGTATTATTACAAAACCTTTTACATTATTAAATGATTATATAGAACATTTACAACGAATAATGGTATGAAAAAAAAGAATACAACACAAAGCTAGCTTAAATAAAATGGTATATTTATAACTAAATTATACATGTATAAAACTTGTATATTAAAAAAAGATCTTTGATTGAACATCAGGATATTAAAAAGTGAATAAATATACATAAATGTTAACCAGCAAATCTTCTAGATTCTTAGTTCCAGAATAAAACATGAATGAGTTGTACTCTGAAAATGACGAAGTTATTACCAGACTTAAGCTAGATATCTTGGATAAGAACTGCAAACTGAGCACTTCTACAATAATTAGTTCCACGTCAGTTAATAAAGCAACTTTGTCCTTAGCTTGTAAATTAATAAAAGCACGTCTGGTGAGAGGAAACGAAAAAGAAACACTTAATTAGTTTTACGGTAACTTCAGCTTCGAGATTAAAAACTAAAATTGTTCTGTAGCTTGGTGGTGCGGTTGGCGAGTTCGCGAGCCGCAACTCAAATAGCGAATGAGGAAGGAATGACTTTGTTCAACCGTACGCAAGTTATTGGCTTCTGTTTACATTGTTATGCAGTAATTACTTAAGAAAGTCTCTCGTTGCTTTGTTCGTGATTTTTTTTTTGCTCTACTGACAAGTAGATAATATTTTACGTGAGTGTTCTTGAGGAAGTAGTAAGTATCTACATATGTCCGTTCCATTGAGAACTAAACAAACAGTCTGTCATTTGATTCGATGTATATCTTTAAATTTAATAGTTTTTAATAGCGTGATATCTGTGAAAACAGAATTCTTACAACGATTAGCCTATCATTTGATTAGTACTGTACCTATGAGTGTTTTCGGAGTACAAGCAGTCTTATATATTTTTTTTAAAGTAGTATCATACTAATATTGTATAGATATATTATTAGCTCTAAAGCAACTTGAAATGTAATTTGCGTTTCCATTTCAAACAATATTTGATTGTAACGTAATTTAATAAATTAAAAACAAAGTGAAACTAGTTTGATTTATATTATCACAACAAAAACCTTAAGTTTTTATATATGTAAAGTATGTTTCTTTTTTCCTTTGTAATTTTATTGTAAGACTAGTAAATGAGATTTAGTTGCAAATTGTTAGGCTTCCTTTTAACCTGAATAGAAAATGTGCTAATCATAAATGTGAAATAAATATAATTTTAATCTTCTTAGAATCAAAAGAAGAAAGAGGACTAATTTTAATCTTCTTAGCCTTACCACATTTTCTTATTAGGAAAGGATGGGAAGGGGAAGTGGATTTGGTGGAAGATGGGGAAAGATCCTCTTTCTGCGCGTCTTCTCTGTTGATTAAAGGTAGGCAACGCAACTGCATTCGAGGATGTCTATGGGCAATGATCGCCTCACTATTTCGGCGAATCTAGTTGGCCGTTTTCTCGTTTGTAACCTTTTGGTAAAAAAAAATATTATGTTCAAGTCAAAAAATATACGAGTATAATCTATGGTGCATAACAACAATAATGGCTATTTTTACCAACCAACTTATTCAGTATTCTTGGATAGGTGTTTGATTAAGGGTCTCCCTAAATCTTAGGCACAATTATCAACTAAGGTAATACCTATGCATTGGTGAAAACGACATTATGATTCTAAGGGACGGGTGGTGAAAATAGCCAAAAAAATATTTTTGGCTATTTAATGTGTGTTTCGAGTTTATATAAAAAAGCAATATATGTTATAATCCCTTTCATTGTCTCTGGAAAAATTGAGACGACGATGTTTTTAATTATGACATTAGATAGTTTATTTTTTTAATAATATTTTAATACGTTACATCAATTAACTTCTAATATAAGTTAACTACATCCTTAAGTAAATTCATGTACATTTTTCTTTGACATCTTCTAAAAATATTTCGTATAATACAAGCAATTTAAAACTAATTTAGCCAGGAGATGAGGTCAAAGAAGCTTTCATCAAAATTCTTAGTTCAATATACTTCTATTAAATTTCTTGAATATCTTAGACCACTTAATAGTTTGTCTGCAACGTTTAAAGG
Organism: Papilio machaon; assembly: GCF_912999745.1. Taxonomy (NCBI): domain Eukaryota; kingdom Metazoa; phylum Arthropoda; class Insecta; order Lepidoptera; family Papilionidae; genus Papilio; species Papilio machaon. Next base: position 1,192,865 of record NC_059993.1, on the reverse strand, counting down.
TATTTAGTTCTGTTGCTTAACTTTATACATTAAAATATTTGCAACGTTATACAGAGATGCTGATATTATTTTAAGATAAAAAATTAAATTCTAACATACTTTTAACTGATAAGACCTGTAACATAAAAACGAATTAGTTCTAAGTTTACTTGTTTGTGTGCTTTTATGTGTGTAAATTTTTAATCAGTATATGTTCCTACAGCCGTGAATGTTAATATAATATACACATGTATTATTGACTTTATCGATTGATCTATACCTTACCCACGCACCGTGAAAAATGGTAAAATTACAACAGTGGATTTTCGTCTAGTCTAGTTCTCTACGGTCATAGTATTTATAATGTTTTATTCTGAGAATTCAAGGAAATCTTTTAAAAAGTCATTTTTGATGTACAAAATTATATTATATCTATATATATAAAAGAAAGTCGTGTTAGTTACACTATTTATAACTCAAGAACGGCTGAATCGATTTGACTGAAAATTGTTGGGCAGGTAGCTTAGAACCAGGAAACGGAAATAGGATAATTTTTACCCCGTTTTCTATTTTTTATTCCGCGCGGACGGAGTCGCGGGTAAAAGCTAGTATAGTATATATCTATTATACTTTATACAGTACTCACATGAACTTAATACCGTGTAAAGGTTAATCAGTTCTGTTATAAAATACGAAGTTTTAATGTGGGCGTGTAAAAGGTAAATTAATGGAACAGAAAATTTTGAATCAATTTACTAATAACTCTGAAAAGTTGTTTTCAATTTTACCTAATGTATTAAAGACTTTTTTATTAACATTTTGTATGTTTTGCCTGTAAAGAAATAATCTAAACCTTTTCGGAAAGGTTTCGGAGTTTTAACGTTAAGGTTAAGAAAGTCGTGTGTAGTTTTTTTTTTTACGTGATTGTATTGAGTTAGAATTATCTTTACTACAATGTAATGGTCGTTAGACTAACGGTCGAAATTAAAATTCGATTTTGTTCGTTTTGAAAATTATTTCAATTAATTTAAACACTAACTTATGTTTTTCTTTTGCTATTGCGATCTTTTGGTAGGGTAAAAGTGGATAAAAAATGCATAAAAAGTTTCGAGATCTAATGTTGATTTTTAGTTTTGAATATAATGTCCTCAACTAATGATTAACATAATCTGTGCTATTATTTGTTACCAGTACAGTAAATAGTGTCTCAAATTTGCAACCGCTGGATCGTGATCAAGTTCGGAACTCAGATGCTCGGTTTCCACGGTACACATTGTTCTAATCTGAGCTTCAAACTGCAAACTTCAACTCAAACTGTCTCTACATTCGAGTTTGTTTTCAAAGCAAATATTTTCATTTACTCCTACTCACATGTCAAAATGAACTAGCGTTTAATTAAAATGAAACTTTTGAGTGCTATTTTACGTAACTTTTTAATGTATTACTATGAAATTTATACATTTGACTTATAATAATTACGTCATTTATCGTTTCTGAGACCGAAATCTCTATTTAAAACATAACATTATCTTTGTTTTGTCAAAGATAATGATCGGGATGACCTTTAGCTTAATATTAAGATCTTGTTCTCAAAAACCCACGATTAGTATTTTGTCGTTTTTCACAATTTAGCATATGTTTCAAAATATATTAAAAAAGATATTCAAAAATTAAAAGAAAAATGTAAAGACGATGATGACGCTTATGTTAACTATATTTTCATATTGATTTCTTAAGTTAAAGTTAAAAAGTAAACATCTACGTATCCTTTTACTTTACTTTTATCGAGAAATATTAAAAATCAATCTAATCTTTTTTTTTTTGCATTTGGCGAAATTAGTTCAAAAGCAATATGTTGCCGTAATCTAGTAATCAATAGAAGTTACATAACCTCAAAAAATGTATTTCTCTAGACTCTAGCAATTCGTTTCGAATTCTTATTATACGTAATATTTGTCGCTTGCTGACAAAGTAATGTTATTGGTCATGTTATTATATTACAAGGGTCGTACAACAGACAAATATAAGATACGATGAAAGGTCTAAACCACTTACTTATATTGTAATTTATAAAGTGAATTGGTATAATAAAAAAAAAAATGAAGTGATCCTTTTAAGTATTACTTATTACTTAACCTAACTTAAAGCCTTAACTTAACCTTACCGTAATGTTGTACAGATATGACTAGATAGTTTTACGACAAACAAACAACGTTTTTGATTATTTATCTTAATACTTACTACCTTACTAGCAAAAGTTTAGATAGATGGATGGATGGATGGATGTTTGTTTGGAAGTATCTCCGGTACGTATCAACGGATCTTAATGAAATTTGGCACGGTTGTAGAACATAGTCTGGAAGAACACAGACTCCTTATAAAGTTTTTTTGTATACCGCACGGACAGAGTCAAGGGCGACAGCTAGTATATTATAAAGAGACAATCAAGAGCACAGCCCTTCCTGTGCGTCCCTTCCTCTGTCAAAATAAACTTACGCGTTGTCAAATGCCTTAATAATGAATGTCACAGTCCAAGCGGTTTTTTACCTGATATCAGTTATTTTTCGTATAATTGTTCACATTTCTAAGGGGAAAAATTGTTTCTAGCGTCCTAAGGATATTATACTAACATTTAAAATGTGTCCATTGCTTTTGAAACACAGCAGAAAAACATATGTAATTAGATTTCAATCTAGGCTCAAGTATTTTTATTTTATGTAGATTTTATTTATATCTCAAAAATATAATTAAATGAAAAGAAAATCTATTTAATACTGGTATTAGTAACAGAGAAAATATTTTCAATGTCATTAATATTGGAATGTTTCACAAAACATTTTCCTTTCCCCTCCCTTTACGTTCCTCAGATTTACTGAGGTCGAGCAAAAGCCGAACTCTAGTTATTGTTGCCATAATTTGATTCTAAACAAACTTTATCATTGAATTTCTGAGCTTCATTACTGAGAAATGAAATCATTTTGTTGTATAAATATTTGTATATTTTTTTTCTTTATTCCGTCTAAATTTTCTAGCTAGGAACATTTTTTAAATACGACAACTATATATACTTAATATAGAGACGATTCTAATATGCTAACCGTAAGTGTAATACTTACAGCTCTGCAAAATCATACTGTTATCTCTGTTTTCAAAGTCAATGAACGAAACTACAATATGTTTTTGCATTTGTATTTTGATAGTGGAAATCCACGAGGTTTATATGTTTTATTTATTATACATAGTAATAGTTAGGATTCCAGACATCTGTTTAATGGACCGATTTTACTAAGAAAAAACTACGTCGTTGTAAAACGTAATCCGGGAAAATAACTGCAGTCGGGTCTTCACGAATGATTCGAATAATATACAAATAATACGCTAATAGGATCAAAGTATTCATCTGGCAAAAAAATGTGTTTTGATTTTTTTTAATTATTTTACTTTACGTAAAATGGATTAAGTAGAAGAGTTGTAAGTCCCATCAAAATGATTATAGAGTCAAAATTTCTTTGATTTCAAAAAACTTATGTGACTTGCTGAACTTTTGTTTTATTAAAGTTATGTTAAAGTAACTTGTAATGTTACATTAAAAATGTTTTATTAAAAAAAAATAATTACTGCTTCAAACGTGCGTATTTTAACACCCGAAAAAAATACTTAATAATTTAAAATACTTACTTATAATTCCATGTTTATTGAATGTTGCTACATCCGTTTTTTCTTCAAAAAAAGTTCCAACATAAAACACTAAATGAACATAAGCACGTCTACACGCACTCGCGTATGTTAGACCGTTACACGACCGCTCGACGCGACGACTCGGCGGCGAATGGCGTTCGTTCAGGTGCGAAATCCGAACGCGTTGCTCGTGGCTGAAAAGCGGGGGCTGAATTTCAGCCAGTGTCATGCACTAGAACCATCATAAATGTCAACTTGTGTTCAGCTCAACAGTGTTGAATAAAAGTTCGCTTTACTGATTCTATTAGCACGAAGCTCTAACCAACTGATTCAATTGACCAATTATTGCTTCTATATTTAACTTTACGCTTTGATTTATTAATTAACTTGGCACTTCATTATAGTTCTCAATAAAACAAACCGTTAAATAAATAAGTTATTTTAATATATTTAATAAACTCTCTTTATTTATTTAGTCACCCAACAACTGTATAAAATATTTTTGGCGTAACTCAAAAATGCCGACGCATTCCTGAAAATTGAATAAGTACTGAGTTTGCAATCTACAGTTTTTCTAGTTACAAATTAAAAAAAAAAAAAAACCTAAAAACACTGCGAAGAAAGTTCAAACCAAACTAATTCTTTAAAACTGGCCTTTTGGGTTTCGAGAGGTTGCAGTTGCACTTTGAGTATACCATTTGTTTAATAGTAGCGGTAGTATATATAAGTAATCTTCAGTATTGTGTTGATACAACATCTCAATATAAAGCAAGCGAAGTGATTCTCTCGTACAGTCTCGTGTGGGAGCAATCAACGTTTAATCGAGGGATTAATCTCAAGGTAATTCATGTGATATAAAGTCTTGATAGAGTGGAAGTTAAGTGATTACCTGCGCAACCAATCGGAAGCTGTCTAGTTTATTGAAAGCTCATGTTCCGAGTGTTAAACAAAAGTTGCAATACTTTAGCTTGATTGCTTGGAAATACTTTTTTAATTTATTATACTAGTGATTATGTTTGTCTTTGAATCTACGATAATAATCTAATGGGTCATGATTTGAGTAGTGATTTTAAACACAAAAATATCAAATACAATATGTTAATTTATTTAGTAGTCTTTTTATATCTCATAAGGTGGCAAAAGTGCAAGCAGCCTGAATTCGCCCAAATAACGACTGCTGCCCAAAGACGTCCGTAATTGCAAATGCGTTGCCTACCTTTGATTGTAGAAGGAAGGGACGCACAGAAAGAGGATACGCCCCCTTCTTCACATCCTTTCCTTATCATAAAAGGTTGGGAAGAGAAAAGGGACTAAAATTAGGCCTCCGGTACGTATACTCATCAGACGAACCTCGGAATTGCTTCCAATTCATGCCTGTCTTCTGTATGGTCGTGGTATTTCTTTGTTTTTGGCATCTACCACTGTTAAAATTAGTTTAACTAAATTCAGTGTTTTATTGCATTTCTGGTCATTTGACTATTTCTATTGAAAAATCACTGCGGATTTTATAATTTAAAGCTTTATCTCGATACGTAACTCGCAATCGTAAGAAAAACGTCTATACCGATTTTATAATACAAAAATTGAACCACGTTGAGGAGATTGATGAAAAGTATTCGAGTGCTACATCTAAATGCAAAGGCGCCATCTAGAGTAATAAAAAGAAATAATATGAAACGATATACGGCACCCAATATAAGTTAAACTTTTATGCCGTATATCCGTTTCTCATCCCGCCTTGATGGTGAACTCAAGGCGGTAAAATAACATAAGTACCTAATTTTTATCGCCAGTTTTATTTTAGTAAATTAAAATATGAATAAAATAGGTATAATTAAGTGATGTTCGATATTCAAAAAAATCTAATTCAAATTTAAATAGTGTTCGGGTTATTTATTGGTTGTAAAACTTTTGATGTATAGATAGATGGATGGATGTTTTTTACATCTTCAGAACAGCTCAACGGATCTTGATGAAATTTGACATAGACGTAGAATATAGACTGAAAGAACACATAGGCTCTAATTAAGTTTTTTTTTTCCACGCGGACAGAGTCACGGGCGACAGCTAGTGGTGTATAAAGATAATATAAATAAACATTGTAGGTTAGTTCATAATAAATGTTGTTTGCACGTAATATTATTTAGGTTCCGGTCAGAACGCGTGCGCTACACAAAACACCATTTTCATTTTACATGCGGATCTTAGCAAATTAATCTTGTTACCCTTTTACATTTTAGATAAGTCGAATAAATGTGTTAGTAACATAGTTATTTATTAGTGTACTAAAAGATAGATTAAACAATGCGTTTTAATGGCGGATACTTAAAGTTTCGTAAATTAATACCAGAGATTTTTTACGATTTTGTAGTAAAAAAAAATCATTGAATGTGTTTCATACTTTTACGAAATATTATTCGATTTAAATTTATAAATGCGAATGTTTAGATGGATGGATAAATGTTTGAAAAAGAATGTAGAAGAACACATAGGCTACTTATTAAGTTTTTTTTTTAATTCCATGCGGATGGAGTCGCGGGCGATAGCTAGTTATCTAATAATTCTAAATCTCTTTATGTCCTAAGACTTAGCTGAGTTAAAATGTGATTTCTAATATCGGTAATACTCAACACCGCATTGTTGACATGCAATTAATATTAAACCATTCCAAAGTCCGGCATGACATAAATTGAATTTGGCTCGAAACAAGCAGCTAAGGTGAATTTCGAAAGGTTTTCTTAGTAAAGAGCCAGCCTTTGGTTGTTAACCCTGTGTTTATAGTGTGATAATCAATTCGGTCACGCGACAATTTCCAGCCGACGAACACACAACTCGATAGCAAGTCACGCTTGAGGGGACTTTCATTTTTGATAGAGTTATTGTTTGCTCCCATTTTATTATACGTAGCCTTATGGAATAATAAATGTTCCCGTATGCAGTCTTATTTTAGTCGAGTTATATAAATATATGGTGGAGATGTTACTGAAAACAAAATATTAGACATTTTTCTCGTACATAGTTTGTTATTGACACTACCAAAAATGGTAATAAAAATAAGTTTATTTGCAGTTGAGTTGATATAAGTTATTAAAATAGTAATGTCAAGTTCAGTTTAAACTTTAAAGTTCAGTTTAATATTACACGGTTCATTAATGATGGTATTAAATAATTTATAGCTTCAATAAATAAAGTAAAATATGTGTGAATGTAAGTTTGGCTTAAAATAATATTTTTAATAACAACAAAAAATATATATAACAGAATTATGAGCGACGAATTATAAATAACTAGCTTTTACCCGCGACTCCGTCCGCGCGGAATAAAAAATAGAAAACGGGGTAAAAATTATCCTATGTCCTTTTCCTGGTCCTAAGCTACCTGTCCACCAATTTTCAGTCAAATCGATTCAGCCGTTCTTGAGTTATAAATGGTGTAACTAACACGACTTTCTTTTATATATATAGATAGTACAAAAATAGCCCGATTATTAAGTTGTTCCAAAGTCAAATAAGTTTTCAAGAACATTTATAAATAGACTAGAAAATTGATTTTATTTTGTCTCAGAAATATTGAAAAGAAAATGTCAATCTTAATATTTATTCTATAAAAAAGGAGCTTTATAAAGACGGCGAGTGTTATAAAAAATGACCGAAACATGCTTAGATTAATCGTATTAAACAGTTTCCGAGGCTTTTGTTGTTATTGTTGGAAACAATAGCACGCTAGTAAAGTAATTTTTTTTCCATCGTAACCAATTATGTACAAAAATAATTGATACTCACCGCAGTCAAGCATACCTATTATATTGAATATATTCCAATAGTTTTTTTTCTCTTTTTAGTACTGAACAATACCGATTAATAACATGTTATTGTTATACTTTTAGGATAGATTAATAAGTGCATATCTATTTAGTAAAACTCCCAATTATTTTTTCAACAACAATTGTGTTACCACGTAAAGAAAATTCTTAAAATTTTGCATTTTAAAAAGACGGTAAAAGACTAATAATCAACTAGATGTCGGAATTTAAAGAAAAAAACTTAATTAGTCGCCTATGTGTTCTTCCAGCATTTTCTACATCAAATTTCATCAATATCCATGCAGCCGTTCTGCAGATACCTTGTAACAAACTTACATCCATCCATACATCTAAACTTTTGTATTTATAATGTTATTAAGAAGTAAATGTATATTTCTCAGTTCATTTACAAGAAAGCGATAAAATTATATCATAAACGACTTAAATTAAATATTTAAAAATTAAATATATTTTTCTCAGTATCACTGAAAGATTTTAATTTTTAATGAATCAAAATTAAATACTCAAATTTAATTACATTAACAAATTCAGGCAGATACCAAGCGTTGCGCACAACTCTGTTAACAATTGTATAAAAAGGTCACGGCGCGTTAACATAACATCGTTCTTCCACCTCACTGCTTTTTATTTCGTAATTTTCTTTTCAAAATGACCTGAGCCCGACTCCGAACCCCCACCCCTCGCAGCGCCCCGCGACCCCCGGCCCTCATTAACAATGTGCCGCCGTACGTTCAGCACTTCCGGTACCACAAATTTAACATCCGGTTTCTTCTTTAACAGGTATTTGAGGTCACATTTTTGAGGAGCCCAATTTATTTTTGTTATAATTTTCATAACGCGATATTTCTTTAATGCGATTTATGAACATTCTATAGGCCTCGACTTTGTTTGAATAATGAATGTTCCTTTTATACCATTTTCAACCTTCTAGTTAAGAGTACCATTTGAAGATTGGCAATTTTTTGTAAAAGTCCATATTTGCTAGTCTAAATATTATAATTTTCTTACAATCTTCTCGTTTGATTTAAAGTACACCTGTTGATATGTACTTTTAGAATCTTAGCAAAAGTGTTCATAAAGTTATGTACAAGTCAATAGAATATCAGTGAGTTTGCAAGTTGTTCTTTTAAGATCCAACCTAGAATTTTGTAACTTTTTTCCTTTCCTTTTTACTAAAAGCAACCGACATTTCGTATTTTGAAGCATTTCTTCCTTTAATTTTAAAGTTTCGGGCATACTTTTTCCTTCTCACCGCTCCATCACCTTCGTACAAAGCACTCACTACATTCCCAGGCTAAGGGCAGCCATAGACGGCCAGCTTAAAGTTATCGACAAACTTCGAGCATTCAGTCTTCTGACGGTAGCATTGTCCCCTCAAAAAAAGCTACCGGCAGTAAAGTTGGTTCTGTCCAATGCTTGAAATAGTTCGTGTACAGCAAACCTAAGGGTCTCAGCCGCGAAGGAGACCATAAACTTTGATTAGATTTTGTAACGCGCTGCGGCATCGCACATTAGAATGCGTGAATCGCGGCCGCTACCAAATTGAATTTTCTAGGTCATCGCTCCAGATTTTGCGCTACTCTAAAATTATGCATAGCCGTGGTAAAAGGGATTTTCTTTACATTTGTCACAGTTTTCGCTGATTATTTTTGTTTGTTTATATAACACATTAAGAATGCGTTTATTTACATACATAAACACTTTTATACGCTGACATCATCGGTACATCTTTTTGAAATCAATAAAGTATTATTAATAAAAGAATTTTTTTATTAAACTACATTTTAAAAATGTATAAAATCTTGAGTGAGAGAGGCGTATCATCTTACCAAATGGGGGTACGTAGTCTCTACCTACCCATCACGTCAGGGGTCTGAGTTATGTTACAACATTTTGCTAGTAATTATTTTCATGTGTGAAGTTGTACAACTTATCTTTGGTTTCTGAGATAACATCATCTCTCTCATTATATAGGGACTTTGGTCCCAGAAACCTACAATTAGTCATCACAATTCTAGTCGTAGTAAAAATTTTATTTTCAAATCGATCCTTTATATTGAATATCTTTTTCAAAAGATGAAATATATGCCCCTGAGCACTTCATTTAAGGGAACGCGTGAATACTGTCAAAAAATAGTTATTCCATCGTGAATAGAGTACAGATGCGTGTCACGAGCCTAGCCTTTATAAATAAAAACACGTCGCGTTTATTGCCGACGCTTGCAATTTGTTTCACCTGTAATTTGATGTATGAGCAGAAAAAGAAAGAAATAAGGAATTCGTTGCGCGTGTCTGTATGTGCGATTTTAGAAAAACGTCGCCGTAATGACGAACGTGGGATTTTTCTTTATTACATTTTTATCTATTGCCTTTATTCGTTGATTCGATGAATCGTAGTAGCTTATACAATATGTCAAATTATGTATAGATAGCTGTCTGCTGTAAGTAGACAGTATCTAAGGGTCTAGTACCAATATTCGTGAGAACTTTTTTGTAATGTCGTAAACAAAATTTGTATTAAAATTTGTGTAGACGTACCGGATGTATCAACAACAAATCTTGTACATCTTTTTTTTTCTCGATGGAGTTACGAAGGCGCATGTCTTATTTATGCTAGGCTCTTTGTTTAATTATTTTCTTCTGAATCGTCAAATTAAATGCCATGTCATGTCATCATTTATTAGATATATTTATATCCAATCAAATACAGATATCATTACAATAATAAAAAACATATAAAAAGTTTAGTTAAAGCATATTTTCTATCAAATTTTAGTTCTATGTCCTGTGGGTCTAGCACTAGTATTTATGACAATTGCCATCGCTAAGTTTTGCTGATAACGATACAAAGGCGATTGTCGCAAATATTCGTGCTAGGTACAATGTCATTAAGTAAATGAAGTACAAAAGAAAACTTATAAGTTATGAAAAAAATCGTTTGACTAATGTATAACAAAGTGCTGGCTAAGCATGAGAAAGTATATCGTAGGTGAAAAGAAATTATATTCCTTCAATTTGCGAAGGTCGGAGTTGTGTATGTAAGCCGCTTTGCCTCGAGATTAGGAAAAAAAGGCTTGGGAAATAAAATATTTCTTTTATAGTAATTGCCACGATTGCGAGTATTAGAATAATTTCTTACCGTAATCGTTGCTTTAGATGTTTTTTGCTATAGTAATACATAATGTATAATACCTTATAATTAGTTTTTATGATTTTAGTCGAATTGCAGTTGTTTTTCTTTACCGAATCACTTGTTTAAAAACATTTAGTAATACCACTCTTTCCCTAAAAAATATAACAATTTATCATTATTTTATAGAGGAAAAAGATTTGTATTTTTCATCACCATCATCATCTACTTGGCCTTTTCTCTCTCACGTGGTTTACTCTCACTTTAAAGTTTTGGTTTAAGTTTTTACGGCCGGCCGCCTGCCTAAAAGATTTATATTTTTGTACAAAAATTTACGATTTTTTTTAAATTCTGCGCAGTCGAAGTCACGGGCAAAATGTGTTCATGACGTGGATTTTCGCGATAAGTGCTCCCCGGTTTATTACTTGTTGAAATATTCATTTATTCCTTTACTAAATAAGTTATTTAAGTAATCAGTTTATTGAATATGTTAAAGGATATCCTTGGAAATAAGGCATGAAGTAATGTGGATCATTTGCCTTAATTGAATTTAGATTTACACAATCATTTAAATTATTCAAATCAATAAGGATTCACTCCGCCTGTCGAATGAGTGTACCTTGTCTAGACCGATAAATGTGTGCACCATAAATAATAAATAAAATAGAGGGTAGTTTACGCCAATCACACCGCTCGCGTGAGCTATCGAATTAAACTTTCAAAAGCTCTCACCCGTCAGCGTTGTCAATCAAATGAGCTTTCAGAGCGGACAAATACTTTTACTGAGCTTTTATTTACATGACCACATGCGTGGTGAATACAACACAAAAAGAGCAAAGCGTTACTATTTCACACATCGTTCAAACGAGCAGTTACAGTTATTCAAATAGAGTTTTTATAGCTTTAGGATATGTTTTTTTTTATAAGAGAAGGGGGCAAACGAGCAGCGGGAACACCAAGGTGTTCATCGACGCCCATGGACATCTGCAAAAAAAAATTATTATTGTTATTTTTTTTTTTTTGTAAAGGTGCCAGTTGAAAACCAGCCTGCGCTGATTTAGCCTGTCCCTGCTTCGCTTGCTGTCACACTATTGTACCAAGTTTGTGTCTTGTATTTATGTGTTTTTTCTTTTTTGATTTTATATTCTTTGTATGGCAATAAATGTTATTTCTTTCCCTCTTTCTTTCCTTCTTTCTTTCTTTCTTTCTTTCTTTCTTTCTTTCTTTCTTTCTTAAAATATTCTGTTTTAAAATGTTAAAGTAACTAATAATTTTAATAACATTGTAATATTCCACCTTTATTTCTAAAGTAAAATAAATACCTCATTCAATTTACGATATATAAAACTTACGTGTAATTTACGTAGGAACCCCTTTCGCTTGTTACTTTAATTAAAAGCGGTTATTCAAACAACGAAGATTATGTTAAAATAACTAGTATAGAGGCCCCTTTAAAGGTTACTGTGTAATTGAGAAGATTTACCGACAAGGCTCTTAAATACATACGAGTACATAATGCTATTACAAGCGATAATTAGATAGAGAGTATCAAAATTGATACCTTTATAATATTATATGATCATGGTAGAGTTTATTCACATATGTACATATATAATTTATAAATTAATAAAGTAAATGTTATTTGCAGTTTTAATATATAGTAACGACTGTTTTGTCAAAGATAGTGACAGGGATGACAATTTGTTTTATATATTTATATTGGTCTCAGAAACTAACTGTAAGTAGTGCAAGGAAAAGGAATAACTTCCTATAAAAATACATATTTATTATTGTGTTCTATATGTTATCTAATGTTCCTTTAGTCGTTCGCTGAAATTCTATGAGATTTGGGGAACTTATTTACCTGTAAGTCTTCAAGATTAATCACACTTGTTGATTTTCGTAATAATTAAAAAAATATTTGTATGTAAAGCAATGAATTTATTTAATTATTTTTTTATTGTTAGCAATAACAAATTGAATTTAATTTTTTTAAAAATTTGAAATAAGTTCTAATTTTCAAACATTTTCGTACGAGCAAAGAGTTTCAATTATGAGACTAGTTATAGAGCGAACATTGCGAAATCTTTCTTTTAAAATATTTTAAGCATAATCGCACATACTCTTTGTACTCTATCCCTAGTAGAGTTTTTGGGCGTCGGCTTTGATTCGTAATATCTCGCTTAATATTATGCGAGTATAGCCCTAACCGTATTCAACCAATGGTGTATGAAAAAGGAAGTAACATTTTTCATACATTACCATTATTTTTGAACTGAAAAGATATTCTGTTTTTAAAATTTCAGTAATAAAATAATCTCAAAGTTTGAACGCAAATTACATCCTCATTTTTCATGAGCCAAGTTTTGTAGCATTAACAAATTCTTTTCGCAAGTTACTTGAAGGAAATTATGTTGTCAAATTTTATTTTTATTTCGCATAGAAACTTCACTTTTCAGGATTTAATAATGATTAAGTGTTATTGAAATAAGACATTAAGATATTACATATTATATACTTTTATTGATCCTAGCCTAACTAGGATATGTGAAAATTAATTATGGTTGTCTATACTAATAATATACTATCTATACTAAGTATAATATATAATATACTAGCTGTCGCCCGCGACTCCGTCCGCGTGCAGTTAAAAAATGGGGGGGGGTGTTATGAAAAATAGATGTTGGCCGATTCTCAGACCTACTGAATGTGCTCACAAAATTTCATGAGAATCGGTCAAGCCGTTTCGGAGGAGTACGGGAACGAAAACTGTGACACGAGAATTTTATATATTAGATATATCTAACTAAGTCTATACTAATATAGATGAAAGATTTGATTGGTTGTTTGTGTGTTTTTTTGCATTGAATAGGTTCTGTAACTACAGAACCAATATGAAAAATTTTCACTGTTGGGAACTCTATCCCTGTATAAGACACATGCTATATTTATTACTAGTTTTTTTTTTTTTTTTTTTTTTTAATTTCGCGCGGATGAAGTTGCGGGCAATTGGTAGTAATAATTAATGTGGTAATTTATGTATAAAATATTGACATACAAAAAACTTAGTGGAAAAATCAAAATCTTGTTTTACTTTGTCCGATTACGTAAAAACATATTCGACATTAACGTTGTTTTATTTTAAAAATGTTTTGCTTTATAACTTACTAAAAGGTAACGTAAGTACAGTGGAATAACTTGGTAATCAACTTTTTGCTGTTATAAATAAAACGCGAAAGCTTTCTAATTCTGCGTCACAAAGTCAGTAACCATTTTTAGCTTGGTTAATAATTCAATAATTTTTAAAACAGTTTAGCAGAAATTCAAAATTAATTCCTAGTACGTTTGTGTTCTAAGCGACTTTTTCTGTACAACTTTTTACAACGAATTCAATTTCAAAGCTCCGCTTCGGCGCTGCAAAAACCTCTTCAGGTGTATTCATTTCCTGAACTTAATGAAAATCATTTTTAACTGAATGCTTTTTCTGCGTATTTTTGATTACAATCATATATATGTATGGAAGGTAAGTTAAATATCTTAAATAAGACCTTTACAAGGGAAATGTATTATGATTTACAACCAACAACATTTTTTTATATTTTTTTATATTGTAAGGTGGCTCAGGAGCAAGCCGTCATCTGAATTTGCCAAAATATCGAAATGACCGCTCATAGATATCTGTCATAGCAAATGTGTTGCCTACCTTTAATCGCTGGCTGAGAGGATGCACAAAAAGAGGATATTTGCCCTTCCTATGGATTTTTCTTCCTATGGAGATTACATTTCCCACTACGCCAAATCCACTTCCCCTTCCAATCATTCGTCAAACAAAACTCGGAATTACTTCCACTTCACGACTGTTCTGTATGGGCATGGTGGTCTCAAATTTCTTAATACAATTTACTTAAAGCCTTTACTTATGTATTTTTAAAAGACACTTACTGATTTCGTCAATAGATGGCGTTACTAAGCTCTTGCTTTTGATCTGTTATTCAATTTTAATTAATTATCTGTTTTAGGATTATTACTAACATTAGCATCAGTTCTAAGCTTACATTGAAACACTAAGTATAGAATAACTCTGTTATACCTAATTTGCGAGAAATGTTGATTATCTCTGTAAAAAATTTAAGATAAAAATAACACCTACCAAGCTTATGAAAGCTTTTGAATCTTTATCAGGTTAAAGCAATTTCTATTTTTATTATGTTCCAATTTGCAAAAAAACTGTACTTATATTTTTAATCTAAGTAAAAATATCCATATTACCCCAAAAAATACATTCAGACACTATCCAGTTAAACACATGTTGAACCCTTTGACCGCTAGTGATTGATATGGATTTTTTATAGAGGGAAAAATGCCTTAGGGCACCGACAGACATAGGAGCTACATGTCTGGTGAGTCGGGAACAGGCTCAGTAGAGTTCACCTAACATGAGTCCATTGATTGGACGTTACAGTGGTTATACAAGAGTATGTTTTACTCTCAAATATGTATCTTACATTAATTTCCTTATAATTACTTTATTATTTATTTGTCAAGACCCTATTTTAAAAACTCATATTTCTATGATCATATTTTCTGGTAATGTCTAATATTAGCGTACGGTTAAGGGGTGATGTTTACGGTAAAATTTAATTGAAACACTGTCTATTTCTTTTATGGTTAGTCCCTATTTTTTTATTCCTATGTGTTCCTTGGAGATCCCATAACCCTGTTCTGTTGAATTGAAGTTTGGCCACCGAGGGGGTTTTAGTGGGTCAAATCTCACATAACCCTGTCTTGCCCCCCTAAAGGCACCAAAAAAGGTCCTATTTTTAAACATTATAGTAAAATGGTTTAATGTTCATAAGATATACAAACATACAAATATATTATGTAAACTTTAAAGTAGAAAACTTAATTAAATTAAATGTAAGTTTTTCTAAGTAGAATTGATCAAAATTTATTACTCAGTATAAGAGTCTAGAGTAAGGTTAAGCCAGCAAAACCAATTAGACCCTAAATTTATGACATCAGCCTTCACATAAATTAGAACATTTTAATTTTAGTAAATACCTGCATTAATAAAGGGTGACTATCTTATTTCAATTATTAAAAATATTTCCTAGAAATTATATTTTTTTAATAATAAAACATGTTTTCTATTTTGCCATTTTCACAATATCCTAATTTCAAGTGTTAGCAACGCATCTGCAATTGCGAATGTCTATGGTCAAGTGTCGCTTCGCCATTTCGGCGAATTCATGTGGCCGCTTGCTCGTTTGACACTAACTTGGTAACATGTATGAATTTGATTTAACACGTCACTAAACACAGTATTCTGCTTAACGTGCCAACTCACCGCCTTTATTTTTAATAACATTATAGTTAATACGTAATTTCAATAAACAAATGCTTATTTGAACCGTCAATTTTCGTATATAACTGAGTATTTACATTCGCATTAATTGATAATACATTATTTAAAAGCATGAAATTATCAAGTGGCCTAAACCCTTGTCATAGTAAGCGTATTCATGACGTAATTTCCTATTATATCCAATTATTTTGATAGCTACCTAAGTGTCAGTTACTATGAAAAGGGATAATGGAGCAGTAAGGGACAGTCCTGTATGTGTTGACGATAACGTCATCGTTACAAACTTTCCATATATATTTACGCCTCATAAAACTTCCCCTTTTAAAATTTCAATAGTCGTTAATATTTATACTTCTATTCAATAAAATTTGCTTAACAGAAAGAGATAATTATCGCAACGCCTTTTAGCTCTTGAATATAAATGGCCATTACATTATCGACAAACTGTATCAAAATAATAATTATATATCTAAATCTCATTGGAAAAGTTAGGTTTAATACAAATTGATTTCTTTGTTGAAATGAAAATGTCAAATACGATATTTACACTTTTCTCAAAGTATGGATTAATTCAATTTTTACTAAGTATTTGCTAAGAGAGGTTATATAAGAAAAAAAAAACTAAATGCCGTAAGAATAACGTCAAAGTTATTTGCCTCAGTACGGACTGTGTCAGAAAGTTCTAGGGCCGGACTTGGCGTAAATTAAATTAAAATGTTACAATTTATGGAAGGGCGGCCGTCATAAATTTCAGGGCCTAATTGGCTTCGCCGGCTTTGCCTTGCTTACTCCCGCACTGAACTCTTTTACGGCCCAGTAACAATTTTTATTAAATTTTAGTTCGCAAACCGTGACCTTATTACTTTAGTGAAAACGTTTATATGTTGCCGCACAGTTTAATAGCTAGTCTGTTTAAAAGCTGACTAAATCAAACTGACGACAAATTGGAGAATCCAACCAATTAAATTTATTTTCCTTTACTATACATCTTACGAAATTATGTACATTTATTATTAACTTGTTCAAACTAATACACACGACATACGCGTATCTTGCATCGCAATATTAAAAAAAAAAAATTAAAGATTAAGCTTGACAATGATCGGTTTAATAAAATGATAAGCTATATAACATTGTAAATTGACGAAGTTTACACACGGAATGTAACTTAAAATCCCTTTTCTATGAAGGCTAAGAGCCACTTATTACAATGTTTTGTGTCGCACTCGACATGTCTGGCAGTTATTAATGTTCCACACGTCATCTAGACTTGCTTCTTAGCTTTACATACCCTTATTGTATAAGTATTTTCGGAACATTTCTCTTGACTGTATTTTAATGAAACTGAACGTACGAATTCACTATTCATACGATGACAAGGAGTTTTGCACTTTGAATGTAATTTATACTCTTCTCTGTATAAAGGGTTTATTTAATACATCCTAAAAGATATTGAAACTTTATTTTCTGTGATATGCTTTAGATTCAAACGCAGTAGAGAATATTTTACAATTTTTTCGATCGTATTATTATTATTCTTGGTAGGTAATTCTTTTATTCAACAAAAATGATCTTTTTGATTGAATCTTATGTTATTAAATGATTCAAACTTTCGTGAGACATTATCATAAAATTATATAAAAACGGCTTAAACACTCACGTATATATATCCGGTGTCGTCACCGACTAGTTTCGAGCCCTTCGGGAGCCCTTCATCAGGGTGAGTGGGACTGGTATTATTTCGCGGACGCGGCCCCGGGCTCGAACTTGGAAATAACTGGTCAAGAAGATTATGTTGAGTATAATGTCATGTTAATCAATAAATTGCTAAGTTAAAGTTATGGTAACGTGTCATTAAGTACAATAAAATAGTATGAAAAATTAAGTCATCAGGCATGATTTTTGAATACTATCTTTCGTTACAAAAGTGATTCGTTAAAGATTTTCATCTTTTATGTACAAGGATACTTGCGTGTCTTTTGTAATTGAAGTTCTTAAAAAAGCTCTTGTTAAAGTTTAAGTGCACGCGACGCGGGCATGCGATCACGACAGGCTCGATAGGAAGCTTTCATTATGTGTATCACTTAATTATAAAGGAAATCATTTATCATTCATAATTTCAGACCTCGAAATTTCCAACAAAGCATACTACTAAAAGTAAACTTCATCAGTTATTACATCGCTATAATTAAACACCTCAGTATCTTAAAATAAACTATGGAGATATTTTCTAAATCAAGTGTTCCCATGTTTTATATAAAACTAAAACACGAGATTTGTATTTATTTATTTGTCACCTAATCATATTGAATTAACTTCAATGTAATTCTAGTGAACATATAACCAGTATAATTGACTTTCTTTTGTTTTATAATTCAAGTTTAGAAATCTTTAGTAATACATCTATTTATGTGCTTTTCAAGCTTTTTTGTAAATAATGGGCCTTTACTATGTAAGAAAATTTTGCTAACAATTTAACATGACCAGAAATTGGATAATCCTATTAAATACCCTCTAGAGAAAAGGCCTGCCCTAATCTGTTTAATATGTGGCGGTATTTTGTTGATTAATAGTTACTTTAAGTTTTGTATTATGTCATAGTTAATCTGTATTTCATTTAGTCTCTGTAATAATGTCAATGTATTGCAATTAAATAAGATAAAATTAAACGTAAGAATATTAAAGCTAATCTAACTATGATTTTTATTCATAGGGTGGCAAACAAGCGAGCGGCTAACTTAATTCACTGAAATAGTGAAGTGATCGCTGCCCATAGACATGCCCAAATTTAGATGCGATGCCTATCTACTCTAGATAGATGAGTAGAACACATATAATATGAAACTTCATAAAACAAATATAAATTTGACTTATACATCTTTAATTTGAAATCCAAATTTCATCAAACATTTTTCCCCGCATTCATATAGTCGATGAGCAAACAACATGTAATTTATATCCGCATACAACACGAACAGTAATTACACGCCACATGTTCCTTAATTATTGGGACAAACGGATATAAATTTCTATGGTTGGTTTGTTTCGATATTAACTGCCTTTTATTGCAATCCTAACGTTACAATGTTAGCAAAAAATAGACGACGTCTCTCCAAGAATACTTGTTATACTTTGAAGTTTACTGATTTCAGTGACGTAAATTCAAACTTTCTGGACTAATCAAAGTAATAAAGACTTATTTACGAGCATTTTTAATATTAAATGAAATGTTAGTAAATAAATATAGTTTTGGTAACTTGCCCAATGTTTATATTTTATTCATATTCCTAATACAGACAAAAAATGGTTACATTTCTGGTAAATTATTAAATTACAAAGTAATTAAAAATGAAAACATTAAAAAGATTCACATTCCAGAAATTTACTCACAAAATAGTATATTGTGAAATGGAAACGAATCTTTAAAGACTCTTCTCTAAGAAGCCTTTTAAATAAACATTATTGAAGTGAAACAAAGACGTGCAGATAAAACTAACACTAGTCAAAGAAAAAATGGTAAGTCCGCAAAGAAACAATTTATTTAACGTACTCGAGACATCATAGTGCGGTGCAAACATTCCTTGAGTAAGACTAACCAATGCATTTAAGTAGAAAGGCTTTAATTGAATTAAAAATAAAATCTGTTTGTTAATTTAAAAAATATGCAATTAACTGTATGAAACATAGGGGAAAATTACGAATCAAATGCAACCACACTTGCTAGTTTTGGTTCAATTGTTTAGTCACAATTGAATTGTCATACATACAAACCCACACGTAAAACATACAATCGCACAAAAATAGTCACTGGTTTTTCTTTTTTAGTAATTCGCCTAAAACTAATAGCAAATATTCATAGAACTTTGAGTTAATACAAACTGCAACTCTGAATTTACAAATTCATTGAATGTTATAAAAATTTTAATCTTACTAATATTATAAACGCCAATGTTTGGATGAATGGATGGATGATTGAAATTTGGCATAGACGTAGAGCATAGTCTGGAAAAACATAGGCTACTAATATATTTTTTTAATACCGCGCGGACGGAGTGGCGGGCGACAGCTAGTGAGATAAACACAATATCAAAATTAATCTAACAATGAAGAAGTTTATACCAAAATTAAATACTTTGACATTTTACTTTTATTTTCCATGTGTATTAATAGACGGTGCCTTGAAAAGAAATAATTTGTACACGTGAATCGTATTAAGAATATTTCTTAAAGAGAACTGCAATTTTAAAACATCTCAGTGTTTCCGTGAGTTGAAGATTACCACTTTTCATGTGCTACGATATTTTCTACGGCTACGAAGAATTTGCTACGAAACAACATTGCTACGAAAATCATTATTAAATCGCTACGTGTAACAAGAAAAGTCAAGTTAATAAAACAAAAGAATTATACTTAAATATGAATTTAAAATGTAAACATAAGTTAACGTGATGTGCTTCCATTAAATGTTGTGCCGGTTCTAAATGGCTTAAGCACACGTCAAATAAATGACTTCATTTACTTCCGCAAATATTATAATCAAGGATACCACTCAAAGCACCAAGTTACTACCTATTACGAAAAACCGTAAAATCTTAAAGAAAGTTAAGTAAGAAGCTTTAAGTTCATGAAAAAAAAAGCATTAGATTTTGTCACATTTTGCCATTACAATTCGAAGTAAATGAACATCAAATTTCTTTTTTCTACAAATCTATGTTCTTTTGATAAATAATTAAAAGACAGTATTTAAAATGGCAAACTAACATGTGTAAAGCTCTTCTTATTCTGCCCTTATAGAAGACTAGCTGTTGCTCGTGACTCCGTCCACGCGGATTTAAACAGACATATTAAGTAGCCTATCTGTTCCTACAGACTACGATTTACATCTATGCCAAATTTCATCGAGATCCGTTGAGCCGTTCTGGGGATATCTTCAAAAAAACGTCCATCCCTCCATCTAAACATTCATATCTCATCTATATATATAAAAGAAAGTCGTGTTAGTTACACTATTTATAACTCAAGAACGACTGAATCGATTTGACTGAAAATTGGTGGGCAGGTAGTTTAGAACCAGGAACCGGACATAGGATAATTTTTACCCCGTTTTCTATTTTTTATTCCGCGCGGACGGAGTCCCGGGTAAAAGCTAGTTTATAATATTAGTAAGATTAATTAAACTTGAACTGTATTATGAGAGTTATATTAATTTATTGTTTATGAATTATGATGATATAAATGAAAATAAAATAAGAAAAGCAAAGAAATAAAAAAAAGTTTAATAGCATACCGCTATTCGCGTGTTTCGGTCGTTTCGTATCGCGTGCGTTGTTTTGTCTTTAATTCCACTAGGAGCTTCTTAATCACTTAATAATAGATAAGGAAAACACATTCCTTGTTCTTTGATAAAATAAATTATTTACTCCCGTGAAGAGATTTAATTTATTACACTAGTTCCTTTTTCAAATGTAAACCTTGTTTTGTAATATTTTACTTTACGTTATTTATTGTGGCGTATACAATTTAGTGTCATATTTTTTTCTATATTTTGTTTAATATTGAACATTTTTTGTAATATTAATGATGTTTTTTTTTTCGAATAGTCAAATAAGCGAAAATAGTCACAAAATTAATTTTGGAAAAAAAAAATTGTCTTCCAAAAAAATTATATTTTTACTCTATGCACAAACCATTGATTTCTGGGACTAAAACCTCTGTAGAAAACGTCGTCATTCCTCTCATTATTATTGACAAAACAATATGTTTCGTACATATTTATAGATTTTGGTCTTAGAAACCAACAAAAAGTAGTTTAATTACTGAAGCAAATAATTATGCGAGGCATTAAATGTCAAAATGTAATTTAAAGTTACTTAATCCATTCTGTACTGCTATTTACATAACGCGAATAAGTCAGTACTGCCCTGTATTTCTGTAGTTAATGACAAGCGCAGACTAAAAAGCATTCGGTAATCTGGGAGTGTAATTGCGCAGAATACAGTGAACAATTTTCTGAGCAATTTAATCAATGGTGGCTGTTGTTGACGAGAATATAATAGGCTTTATAACTCTTAGTAGCCTTATATTGAAGCTACTTATTTATTTTGTTGGGTAAGAAAAGAACTGAACGTTCCTTAATGGATAGAACGATGTAAAGTACACTATACTCAACATTATATGTAAATTAAGTAAAATCTTTCTTTTAATATTCTACATTATATATTAAAAAAAAACTTTTTTTTATATTGAAAAAGATAGCGCTTGATCACGATCTCACCCGATGAGGTGAAAATGTGGTCTAAAGATGGTACGCGCTAGCTTTGTAGATACCTATTCACTCTACTCTTGAAGGCCCCACATTGTACTAATAAGTAGCCTATGTATGTGTTCTTCCAGACTATGTTCTACGTGAGTTGTAAGGGCTCGATTTCCGCAACTCCACGACTGGCGCGTATTTTGCGTGTAAATGTGTAAAATTATGTTCTACGTCTGTGTTAAATTTCATCAAGATCCGTTGAGCTGTTTCGGAGATACCTCAAAACATCCATCCATCTAAACTTTCGCATTTATAATATTAGTAAGACAAATAACTCAAGAAAAAGTCAAGGGTCATTCGAAATATTTTACACTCAAATGAATAATAAAGGAACTATTTTTTTGTTAAAATTATATACTTTAGTACTTAATGAGATACCACATGTTTTCCAAAATTAAATATAGGCGAAAATAACTGCTTATTCATTTATTTTCAAGTGATTTCATGAGTCATGTCATGACTCAATGGTTACATTAACATTTTAACAATCGATACTATTAAAGTAACGGTAAATAATGAGTTTTATTTAAAGTAAAGTAACTACAAGAATAGAGCTTTTGTCCGTTTTATTTATACCTTTACAAAGAATCTGCCGAATGCCGGGTGTGTACCAAAGCACCGCAACTGGATCTTTGAGTTTGTTACATTTGCTTTCAGTGGCCATTCCTTTCGCGTCAAAGGCTCGACCCACATCCTGCATTATACGACTTGTAAAGAACTTTATTTCTGTTCTCGGTATGAGCTTGCACTCATACGATGAAGGATTTAAGGTATCAGGTATACTTTTTTACATATTAAAATTTAAGATTTGTGTTTTTTTAAATGTTAGTTTTCTTATTTGTTGACATCTGCAATTATTAAAAAATACTTTTTTAATATTTTTTACAAAAGTATAGCTCTGTTTGTATTTAAATATAAATCTATTCTGTTAATATTGTTAAAGTTCAACACACGAAGTATGTATTTGTCTTTTTTTTATTTTTTTACTGAAATATAGGTTTGTACAAATTTTATTTACTATTTTTATTGTTTTTTATGACATGATCAAGAAGTGGGTAACAATGGAGGTGACGGCAGACAGATTCATTTGGAGGACGGAAACCTGGTGCACCGACCCTACGTAGGTAGGACAAGGTCAAGATGATGATTGTTATAGATTGCATTGGGTATGTGAAATTAACTATTAAATAGTTGCTATCAATTTCTTTTTACTTCAGAAATATTTTATTTTAAATACAAGGTGAGTCAATAATTTTGCAAGTTAGTGTAATTCCGCAAATTTTCTGCTATAATATAATCTATGCATTTCTGAGTTCGAAGTTACGGGGATTGAAATTAGATTAAACATTCTATTAATGATTTAGGATTGAAATCCCAAATTTCAATTTCCAATTAGCGTTAGTCATTTCCCAACGGGCATTGGACAAACGATCGACTAATAATTTATACAGAGAGATATAACACAAAATTTGTTCGCCATATTAACTTGCCAAATTGTCAAAGCAAATCGAAGTGAACATCAAATACGTACAACGCGCATTTACGAATCAAAGCCTTATCTTTCTATATAAACGCTTTGAATTTTGAAATATACAGTCTGACTACATAGCTTAAATTTCATATAAAATAAATGATTAAATTTATAATTAGCCACACATGTATACAGCATCAGGAGCGTCGGTGGCTCATGGGTTAAGCACTTGACTTGCAATCTGCAAGTCCTGGGTTCGAATCCCGCAATGTACCAATGTGTTTTTCGATTTTCGATTTACATATATACATTTATCCGACGTTCTTACGGTGAAGGAAAACATCGTGATGTAACTTGCATATATCTGAGAAGAAATTCAATGAATGTGTGAAGTCAACCAACCCGCACTTGGCCAGCGTGGTTGACTATGGCCTAGTCACCCCTAACTTGGGGTAGGCTCCGAGCCCCTCAGTGGGGACATATAGTAAGCTGATGATGTATACAGCATCTTATTCATTAAACAAAACGTTGAAGTTTAAACAGCTTTTAAAGTTTACGCTTCTATGACAAAAGATGGCGGTATTCCACATATAAGTAGTTCTTTTGTCATTACAATTCTTGAGACTATTGCGGCGTCTGTTTGTGTGTAAAATAAATATAGTCGTAACGTCTTGTAATTGTAAGCTACAACACAAATTCAGTTTACCACTATAGACTCTGTGGGAGCAATTGACACAGTTTGCACGCGGCACTAGCTTTGGTACGGCTAAGATATTTGCTCAGTCGCCCGCACGACACCCGCGGGACTGTACGACTGATGGATACTCTAACACAACGTGTTATGTTTATTTGATATTTGTACTCTGGTAATATTATAGTAGGATTCTTTAGATGTTAATAAATTAGATTTTTTTATACACTTACATTGATTAAGTTGTTTATTATAAGCCGAGCGCAGAAAATTTGCCGATGACTAACCACACACTAACACCGCGGTCATCTGCTCCGTACCGTCAGTTAATACGTCACAAGGTCATCGGCAAAGCTTCTGTGCACAAGTAATAAATAAGTATATTTTATTTCCATCTTGCATGTTTTAAATCTAGTATGAAGGTTTTTTTTATTTTAAAATTTTTACTAAATTAATTAAAGAAGATACATACTATTATTTTGTATCCATACATAGTTTAAGATACGACGTTGAATAATGTAACTGACATAATGTCGAAATATTCTTTAAATTAGTCGTCTGTTAAGATTAAAAAAAATTATATGTTTAAAATCATTTTGAAATAATAATTTTCTTACGGTTTATCATCACTTAATCTTGCGAAATATTAAGATGGTCTTGAATAGAGTTAAAAAGAGCATCACGCAATAATCCAGCGCACGCGAGCAATCATTTGGCTTCATTAAACTTTCGCTAACGTTCACTGAATATGTATTGCTTATATTTAAAAGTATTTTATTTCCTATAATGAATAAAATAATTAAAAATCCTATAATAAATAACAAAAATCAATAGAATAAGCCAAGTTATTAGTTTTTAGTATTTTCAAGTTTTTTAATTCCGCGCGGACGGATTCGCAGGCGACATCTAGTATTTCATTCAACCAACCCTTCTGTTTAAAGAGACATAACACTTAAAAATTAATGAATTAAGACTTTAACATTAAAAACGATAATCGTGTACTTCATTTCCTACAATGTTTGCGTGCGATTTCTAATTGAATGCTCACAATCCATAATAAGGTGAAGTGAAGGCAGCGAACGCAATTAAGCTGGAAACGTGAGATCACGCGATTGTAGGCCTCGTAGAGTAGTAGAGAACTTTATACAGTCATGGTAAGAAAAACCTTCATTATTTAAAGACATGCAGCACATTTGCAGTTCATCTGGTGTTGTGGAAGTCCATGGTCGTTGATCACCTCGGTGCTCCCGTGGCTCAATTACCACCTTCTCATATAAAAAAATAATAATAATAGATAACTTAAATATTATCTTCTTTAGATTTCTCATATCAAATCTAAACTGAGCGGCGCCCTTAGTGAAAACTTAACGATTCTATGTGCATGTAGATCCTTTTAAAATAAACCCTTGAAAGTAACAACGTTTGACTCTATTTCACTTTTATTATAAAATCTTTGTTTTCCTGTTTACTTTTAACTTTGTTTCTTTTTTTTGAACTTTTGAACGAGGAAAAAGCAATTGTTAACGATATCGTTCTCGTATTAAATCCGACGCAATAACCAGCTGTATGGAAATATTTGCGCGATATTAATTTTCAAGTCTGCTTGAATATTACGCTAAAATTGGCAATATCTCCTGAATGAAATTTAGCGTAGGACGTTTATAATAAATATGGCTTAATATTTTATTCACGAGATCCTGACACCTAGGGGTCGCGAATTCCTTTTTATTATGATCGTTACAAGCCATCCCTCAGAATATCAAAAACGTTTTTTACCAAAGCGATTATAGACACTTCATTACTTTGATCTAATAAACTGAAGATTTTTTTTTATTTATTAATTATTTTCGTAAAATTACGTTTTGACATTAATAAAAAAATATATATTTATCACTACAAATCAATTTTAAAACAGTATGATGAATATTTTCTACCAAAAAGCAATGAGATCAGATTATTTACATTCTCTTGGGAAATGCAGCGTGTCCATCCGAATACGAAATTCACAGTGAAATGTGACGGACAAGCTGAGGGATGAACAAATGTAATTTCATCGCAATTATGAAAATAATTGGTGAATTCCAAAACCGAAGTTACAATTCTCATTTTTAATACATATTTTGTATTGGTTTTGTATACATTATATACGATGAGAAGATAATAATTGTGGTAAAGAATGAGAAATCAAAATTATTGAGTTGTAACTAGTATTACCTGAAACCAACGTGCGTATGTGGAAGAGGTGTGAGAGAAGTGCCAGTATCGTATTGTGTTACTTCCATTATCTCTGTCTATCCCTTTGCGTCTCGGGCGTGAGTTGTAAATATGTACTAAAAATCAAAATAGAATAACTTTTTTGGATAACATAATGAAGGTTAAATGATCTGAAAAAAATCTTTTAAATGAAAAAAAAAATTCTTAAAGTTTTCAAGTATTTTTTTAATCTATGGTTACTTTATTAACTTGAAATACAGCGAAGATGATTGTTATGGATCTAAGTTAAAAATGCTTCACCATTTATGTGTCATCGAAGATAAAGTTTTGTGATTGATAATGATTGGAAAGCATAAGATGTCAAAGAAAATAATTAGGTAATACTTATATACTTTGCAACGATGTATTTTAAAATTTAAAAGTATTAAAAATACTACATCCATAAAACATAGAAGTAATTAAAACTAATGAGTATATCTTTTAATCATTTAATTTACAGAAACATATTAATTGTAAAGTTTTAAAACTGATACGATAACATTAAGCGAATATGTAGTTTTACATTTTCACGCGATATATTAGTTAATCCTACACTGTTAAATTACTTTATCGGCTATTGTTTTTATCTGTTTCGAATTAATTTAATTAAAATCGAATAATACGCGTATAAAAATATTAATAACGTTGTAATCTTACTAATATTATAAATGCGAAAGTTTAGATGTATGAATGGACGGATGTTTGTATGAAGGTATTTCCGGAACGGCTCAACGGATCTTCATGAAAGTTGACACAGATGTAGAACATAGTATGGAAAAGTACATAGGCTTATTATTATTTTTTAAATCAGTGCAGACGAGGTCGCGGGCAACAGCTAGTATGTTAACAAATAATACCAATTTGTAATTTAAAAATTCTTTGGATGAAGTTTTTATTAAAAAAAAATACAAATGTAGATTGCACGTAGTTCAATTTTTAATCCACGAAGCAATCAATAAGAAGGTAAGCTAAAACCGTAGTGTATTCGTGTAATGGAGTGTTTGTGTACACACTACACACGACCCTGTCGTGCATTAATCACCTGGACTTTCAACCAGCGCTTTCAATAAGGAAATTGACTATAACTCACTGGACACACGGACGCTTTGAATATTTTAAGTAACAGACTATAAGACAATTACTTCTATTTAACTTACTTAACTTCTATTTCAAATTCTATTGATAGTTAATTTAGACCCAATAACGGATAAATATCTTGTTACTTACACTATAATGGTATTATTAGTAACAAATACAAGCGATATAACGCTACTAAGCGACATCACGACGACTTAATATGTTCGCATCGCTGAACAACGTAGCATCGCGTAGCCACGTGTAGCATCGTGTAGCATCGCTAAGCTTTGCGTAGCATCGCGTAGTCATGTTATCAGGTAACATTAGAGAGCCGGTAAAAACTTTTCTGATCTCTTATGTATATTTTGTATTTAAAAACAAAACACGACCGTGTGTATCTTGTTTAACTGGTAGACGAAGCTTAAAGCGTGTGGGCGTCTAATTAATGACTAACATAATGATTGAATAATTTTAAAATTCGATTAAAGTGTGGCTAGTTAATTTAATAACTATATCGTGATAGTGTTCAAAGTTATTTTGATTTATTATTTTACAGTTTTATATATGTATTTTTAAATGCTTCGGGCAACATAAATGTTTTATTTTTGAGAAAAATGGTTTTATAACTAATAAGAGAAACCGATTATAAACATCTCGACCCATTATAGTATAACTTATTTAATTATTTTTCATACATCAGTTTGCTTTAATCATATTAACATTATGTTATAAAAAAAAACGTCAATTCGAAGTAAATACCGTCGCAAGAGAAATTGTTGCAAGATACAGGTGTTTAGAGCTGAATGGTAGCTTAATGAAGTTTCTTAATTTATTCTGAGCAACTCCCGGATTTAGTGTCGAATCTTTAGATTGATGTTGAATGCAGAAACTCGATTTAAATTTGCCCTCCCTTGCATATTTATCTAAGAACGTGGGTTTAGTTTAAGGTTGTACTTAAAATGGTAAACGAATTTATCAAAAGGTAAAATAAATGCGGTGTTTTTGAAGAATAGTTACTTGACCACTACAAAAAATAAATAACTTTTATTTCAGGTAAGTTACATACTTATGATATAAAGCGTAATACGTTCATTTTTTGCTTTCATGTATCAGATTATACATTGAAATTGCTCCAAAGTAGAT
The DNA here is from genome assembly GCF_912999745.1 of Papilio machaon. NCBI lineage: Eukaryota > Metazoa > Arthropoda > Insecta > Lepidoptera > Papilionidae > Papilio > Papilio machaon. The sequence goes on along the minus strand of NC_059993.1, from coordinate 1,163,942 downwards.
AAAGTAGACTTGAAATTTTACATTGAATTAAAAAGAAATTACTAAAAATACCTTTTAATGAATCTATTAGTAACCGCTAATAATACAGTGTGCCACAAAATTTATTGTAAATGTTTACAAATAGTTGCAACATACGCGAAATTTTCTCACCGTAAAAATCTTATATGGCTTAGCATCTGTTACTATTTAACTATAGAGGCTCGGCCGCAAGTGGGGCACAGATTAGAAAAGTTATATAAAGGTCAGTGCCATTAGAGGCGAAAGTTTTCTTTTTAAATGTTGCCATTAGAAAAAAATCTTGTTTAAAGTGTTCATTACGTAAATACATTCTGTATTATTTTCTATTATTTTTAATGTGGCAGTGTAAATTGATGAACTGTGTTTATATATTTTTCATTGGTTAAATAAAAATAAAGTCTGTACCTCGTGCAGTTATCTAGTTGATGTTTTGTTATTATAAAATTAACTCGAGCGTAAACAACTTGCAACTACAACAACAACTCGAACATCTTGCAACTGAAAAAGCTTTGTTATTTCGATTCTGAATAATATATCAATCTTTAAAATTTAATTTATAATGTTTTTTTTTCTTAATCTGAATTAACGGCTCTGGTAGTTATCATTAAAATTATTCTGTGTGCGGCAGTTAAATTCATAGCAGCTTTAACCTTAATTAAACTTATTTTCATACAACTCGGACAATACACTCTGATAATATTACAAAATTTTACTACAGTCCAATTTGTGCAGCTTAGCACGATACAGTAAGTTTGCAGTCAAGGAATTAAATTCGGTTCCCACATAGGCTCGAAGATCAAACAGCACACTGTCACAATAAGAGTTATAACTAAGCGTCTATGTTTGTATGTTGCTAAGTCAATTTAAAACCTAATTGCATTGTGACCTTCAAATGACATTTCACCGAAATGAGTAGGAAATAATAACCCTCGACTGTACAAGTAGAGAAAAGCATACGGAATTAATACCCGTCAGACGTTCACAACAAATAACAGCAACAATGACATTGCAGTTCCATTTGTACCAACATGCCAACAAACAACACAAGTTTGCTCAAATATTTGACATAACTTAGCCCTTCATGTAACAATAGACGAGGACGAGGATCAAGTAAACGATCTTGTGGTCTATTTGTTTGGGAGTGTAGTGCAAACAGGACCCTGACTCTATTTACAGGGTACATGAAATGTTTGAAGCATTTTAACTATGTATACTACTAGACTAAATTTATTCCCTTTTGATTAATTCAAAGATTTAAATATGCCAAATTAAAAAATGGTGATGATTATTTATACTGTAACGAATATAGTAGCGGTTGAGGGGCTAGAAAAGAGTTACTTATATAGTTATTTATATAGAAATGTACACACACTCAATTCCATATCTATTAGACAATAATAAACATGTTATCTATGTATTTTTGTAAATTAAAGAACTGTAAAATTTAAATAAAATAGAGGATTTACTTTACGCTTTCTTAACCAAAATGTATCCCATTTGATGAGAAAGTTTGATTATAGTTGATGCTTGTAACATTTACATATTAGCAGTTTAACTAATTAAATAAAAAAGTTATTATAAAAATTAGCTAATAAATTAACAACTTAAATTCAACTTAGTCTTAACTTTAAGAGTATCAACACGTGCCAACATTAAAAATTTAATAAAGTGTTAAACTGCGCTGTAAAACAGTTTACGGTGGCGTCGACTCGGGAAAGCCAATTACGTGCAGATATTTACGATGGAAGCCCAGTCATAACTTTTAACACTTTAATATAATTCCTACGTATCTTGTTTAAATCTTTCAAACGGAATGTTGATTTCTATGCAAAGGGAAATTAAGCATAAACTTTATAATGCTACAAACATTTTTATCGATAACTTAAAAAGTATACTTTTTCTTTGACGTTACAAGTTGGAATGTTTTTTTCGTGTTTGTTCTTTTTTCGCGCATACGTGATTGCAATCCTTTTTCAAATGTTATAGTAATGAACACTGTTACTAATATTAACGTATAAACCCGATGCAAATGCCGATGATTTAAAGAGTATACAATGTTCATTTTTAACAAAAAAAAAAATGTTTCCTGATTTTAAAAAAAAGTAGAGGAGAGAGAAAAATTAATGTTTCAAAAAAAAATTGTGAGGATTCAAATTTTATGACTAAAAACAGAAAGGCAATGTGATTGAAGTACTTTTAAAAGTCCATTTCAGTTTATGATTTATGAAGTGTAAATGTTTTCCGGGTGTAAAATTCCGAAAGGACTTTAAATTATTGCTCGGTCCATTTAAGAAATTGAAAAAACAGCTTGTCATGGGCTGATTTATTTTTGATGATTCAGAAGCAATGCTAAATTTGGCGGACGAATTGCGTAATATTCGCTATGATCTTGAGATGTTCGCGTTATATTATGATATAGTTAGTTAAGCGCAGTGATAAAAGTACATTTTTTTTCTCTATATGTAATCGAATTGCTCTGACCTAAACATATATATTTACGTAAGTACCTTACAACTTTAACTCTACATGTATACTAACAAAAAAAAAATTACGTAAATTCTAAACAGCAATGAAATACGAAGCTACATAGCGATCGCGACAGTTACATGTACCACATATGAATTATAGCACTCATGCTAAATAAATTCAAGGCCGGACTGATTTATATTCCGGAACCGCGCAATGTACGAGCCTCACTAAATGGAAAGGACGATATTGCGCCTATAGCATCACAGAAGCCGCTAAAATGTCAGCATGTAACTTTTTTGCAAATAGATATTTTTTCATGATTTATCCTCATAACTTCCAAACTTGAAGATATGTTTTCATAAACTTTTTCTATACTTTTATTAGATGAATAGGGTGAATTATACATAACAATGTATTGATTATTTGAATCAATTACAAGATAATCAGTTCTATAGTTTAATTAACAACACTCCACAATACAACTCACACCCGTAAAGCAAAGGGGCAGGCAGCAATTATGAATCTCCAAGTGGTAAGAGAATTACAATATCAATGTTACAACGCTTACAAAAATTAGATTTAATATTATTATTCTTATAACTCTATAGAATATAAACAATAAATTAACCTGTCAGACTGTATATAAATGAATTTGTTGTAACGCACGGGGGATTTTCTGTCTGCGACAATTTTGATTTATTGCTCGTGTGATATATGTTGTGAGTTAAACATAAGGACAAGGTGTGTGGCATTACAACTGATTCATCGACTTGTACGATATATATATATATATATGTACTCACGCCTATCACCAAAACAAGTAGACATTTTAGGCATGACTAACTCAATTATACATTTAAAATCTACGCATACATGCTCTGTTGTAAACTATTTTTTTAATCTACGATATTAATCTGTATGTAGTTATGTAGTATTAATAGCTTAGTACCGCTCTCTTTTATACTACAATCTTCATTTATCTTTCCTCCTACAATACGCTCGAACTGGATATTTTTTTCAGTGTGTTAATATTTTGGCACGTTGTTATACGCGCGCCGGGAGAATGGATAATGTAACCGACTTAACGGCTTGCAATATGGAACACAGTCGTTACTGTAACGTCTGTGAACACCTCGCTTTAGTCTGAATAAATGTTTCATAAGATGTTAAAATCAACTAAGCGCTTTACTTATTCTGTGCTTTAAAAATAAACATACTTTCAAATATTATTGTTTAATTTAAATTATGCACATAGATGATAATTTGATCAACAGAGGAGGGAACAGACAGAAGATTGTTATTGAAGTTCAAGAAAAATCTATAAAATGAACATCACAATTTTGTCAAAAAACTATTATTACCTGAGGTGGTGCTGTTTTACATAATATTATCTTACTCGCTTTACTTTATGCGGTCGTGGTTGAAAACTTTTTTTATTGCTTAAATAAATATAATCAACAGTAATCTATTATATTATAAAACATTTTTGAAACTTGGACAAACATACCCGACGATAGAATTCGATGTTAATTAAGAAGTTTCGGTGCTACAAACAAACAAATTATATCCGGATTGAAGCATAATTTTAGCGGGAAACTTAATATTTCGGGGCATCAAACTTTATTCATATATCCTCACAAACTTTGCTTATAATTACATAAGCATATTCTACCCACTTCAATAGGTTGTAAAATTAAGGAAGATAATTAAATTAATGATTAAGTAAACAAATCTCAAGTTTAATAAGTTTTATAAGAAGTACGCGTCATATTCTTATAAATATGCCTATAAGAAATATATGTTATTATTATCATTTACTGTATTTTTAGCATAAGTATGTATCACTTTCCTTTCCCAACCTTTTCTTACAAGGAAATAATGTGAAACGGAAATGGCCTTGACTGAAGAAGCATTGTAAGGAGAAATATCCACTTTCAGTACCCCTCCTCCATTTATGAAAGCTAGGCAGCGCATTTGCAATTACAGAAAGATGGCTTTGGGCGGCGGTTAATTCGGCAAATTTAGGTGGCCGCTCACTCGTTTGACACCTTATAATATAAAAACAAAACATACACACACACAAAAATGTATCATTTTTATGTATTTTCAAAATTCTGTTAGACATCTTTTTAATATTTAAATTATTTTCATATTAAAATAAATTTATGAATATGAATTGTGTATTCAAGTGCTTATGTAGTAACTATATTTATATAATTGAATTATATTATGTATTCAAGTCTGATCCTAGCGAAATGAAAAAAGAATTCAATAACGTGAATTCGGCATTCGGAGAAAAGAAACTATTCAGCAAAATAATAAGTCATCTTTTCTGTCTCGAATTTTATCGTAACGTAAAATTTGTATGAGCCTTTTATTGAAATAATTCTAAAATTACATTTTAAAATATATATGTTTAGTAAAATTTAAATGTGGAAATATTTAACCAAGGTCTTTTTTGTAAACTATATACTTTGTTCTGTATATATCATATTGTAGTTATCGCCTGCGACTCCGTCGGTGCGGGGATAAAAAGAAAAAAAACTTGATTAGTAGCCTATGTGTTTTTCCAGTCAATTTCATCAAAATCTATTGAGCCTTTCCGGAGATACCTTCAAACAAACATCCATCCATCCATCCATCTATCCATCCATCCATTTTAACATTCGCATTTATAATACTAAATAGTAAGAAATAACATCAACGTAATCACCTTTGATCACTTTTAATTAATATTAATCAATCGCGATACAAATCTTTATTGAATTACTCCTCACTATTTATAAGAAGATTAATAAAGTGTGTGCTTATTTTTGATGAACCATATTTATTCCGGACTTTCACATAATCGTATTTCTTAATTTAATAGATGGAATGGATGGGTGTATGAATGGATGGATGTTTGTTTGAAGGTATCTCCGGAACAGAACGGATCTTGCTGAAATTTGGAACAGATGAAGAACTTAGGAAGAAGAAGTAAGCTACTTATTACCTTTTTTTAGTACCGCGCGGACGAAGTCGCAGGCGACAACTATTTATAAATTCATTTCAAAATGGAAGCACTTTGAAGCAGTGTGGTTAATGCTACAAAGGTAAATTGTGCAATTTCCATTTGCAAATGGCATTTATTGTCAATTGTGCGTTAAATAAACAATTAGTGTGTTGTTCAACAAACTGAAATATGTCACGTATCCAACACAAAATAGCAATGGAATCGGAAATGAATTGCACTATAATCCTAATGATACGTTTAGTTATTCTATTTGCAATTCTATTGCCCACTTGTATTATTTGATTTGAAGATAATGATATGGTTTGATGGTATATTTAATTATTTTATACAAGTAGAAGTGAGAATCTACAGTCAAGGACGTTTATTTCCTACCCACAGAGAAATGTCATTTGACGCTTACAATCTAAACGTAAGTTACAGCTCTTGATTACAGTTTTCTATACGATATTTGATCCTGAGTGAGAATATTTTGTGTTATAAGGTTATTTTTAAAATATATATATATATATTATGTAATTTAATATGCTCCTTCAATTGCAACGTTTGATTAATACGATGGCATTAATCATCGACAAAGCTACGGCCGATTCAGTCGTCTATATTGTTTGCACAACTGAATGCGGATATTGCGAGATTATACCACGCGTTACTAGCTTTTGGACTTATATTAGTGAAGTAATATTGTACCAGTTGGTACATGTACCAAAAATAAAGAACAGTTTTAAATTGTTTCTAAACTAGTCCCATGGTTTAGAAACGTGTAAAAATACAATCCGCTTGACTGGTTGATATAAAATATGATAGTGATGGTTCTAACGATGTTGGTGATTTATTGCGGCCTTAAAATTTAAAAAAAAAACTTTTTCGGTTTTAATGAAACTTTTTGCTTGCGAAATGCGACATGTATTTAGTATTTACATAATCATTCGACTGTTGTCGTGAACCATGTCCTAGAATTGTTAGTAAACTAGCTATCGCCCGCGATTCCGTCCGCATTGAATTAAAAAATACTTAATAAGTAGTCTATGTGTTCTTCCATACTATATTCTACATCTGTGCCAAATTTCAACGAGATTCGTTGATCCGTTCCAGAGATACCTTCAAACAAACCATCCATCCAAACATTCGCATTTATAATATATATTGTCTATTAATATTTTAAATTTAAAAACAAATGATATTGGGTACATCTGGCAACACTCATACCCTTAATATATAAAAAGATAAAAAAAAACATAATATATAAATTCAATATCGGGAAAATACTTTGAAATTAATTTATTTTCACGAAGAGTTTGAAATGGGTGTGTCAAGATAATGGTACGTCAATTACTGCAAATGCCCTGTAATGGATAATCAATAAATGTAATGAAATGACATCCATCACGCGGGAAACCAATATCTTTTGTATCTCTTCTTTTTTAAATATTAAATGAGACAGGCGACATAACGTTGTGTTGCGTTTGTATGCTAATGTTCTATTAAGCCCGCTATACACGTTCAGTTTTAACTATACATTTAAATCGTACATGTGAAGGAAATACTGTACAGTTTAACTGATGCTAAATATCTGGTTAACACACGTCAGTTTTAACTGTACAGTTCGACTGTTCAGTTAGACTTGTGCAAGTTAAGCTGAAGGTGTATGGCGGGCTTTAGGTACGTGTACTTTGTGGCAACTGTCATTTATTTACAATGATATCTTTCTTTAAAATAAAGTTTTCTTAATAAGTTTATAAATTCAGTCGATACAAGAAAGATTACTAATATTATAAATGCGAATGTTTAGATAGATGGATGGATGGACATATAGATAGATGGATGGATGTTTGAAGATATCTCCGGAACGGCTCAATGAATTGATTGATGAAATTTGGTATAGATGTAGAACATAGTCTGGAAGAACACAAAGGCTACTTACTTATTTTTTAATCCGCGCGGATGGAGTCAAAGACTACAGCTAGTTAAGAAATAAACAAAATCTTTTTCATCTAAACGATGAAGGTATTAAAAAAGTATAACTTGAAAAGTAAAAATTAAATGATATATCATATGGAAGATATGCTTTTAAAGAATATAATAGTAAAGAAAACCGAGTAAAATGTACATGATAAAGTAGTAAACACAGGTTACTGTAATGTCTTCGTATAAAGTGCCGTTTAAAGCCGTTTTTCTAAATAGCCCATAGGCACGTAACGAAGTAAATGACTACATTTACCTCTACAAGTATTAGACTTAAGACTTTCATTTAATAAAAATAGTTACAGGGACAAGAAATTGTAAAGGAATTGTTTAAAACTTTACCTGTTTTAAAGCTGCTTTGATATTGATCTGAATTATGTATAACTTTTATTGTCTTACTAGCTTTTACCCGCGACTCCGTCCGCGCGGAATAAAAAATAGAAAACGGGGTAAAAATTATCCTATGTCCTTTTCCTGGTTCTAAGCTACCTGCCCACCAATTTTCAGTCAAATCAATTCAGCCGTTCTTGAGTTATAAATAGTGTAACTAACACAACTTTCTTTTATATATATAGACTAGCTTTTACCCGCGACTCCGTCCGCGCGGAATAATAAATAGAAAACGGGGTAAAAATTATCCTATGTCCGTTTCCTGGTTCTAAGCTACCTGCTCACCAATTTTCAGTCAAATCAGTTCGACCGATCTTGAGTTATAAATAGTGCAACTAACACAACTTTCTTTTATATATATACTAGCTTTTTCCCGCGACTCCGTCCGCGCGAAATAAAAAAAAAATAATAGAAAACGGGGTAAATATTATCCTATGTCCTATTCCTGGTTCTAAGCTACCTGCCCACCAATTTTCAGTCAAATCGATTCAGCCGTTCTTGAGTTATAAATGGTGTAACTAACACGACTTTCTTTTATATATATAGATATAGAACAAGAAGATATAGATGTCACGTAATGTCAGAATGAATTAACAGGAATTAAATCCATAATCTCACGGGCGCTTTTTTAACGCCGCTTTAAATCTTGACATTATCGGATCTCGAGCTACGAAACACTTTAAAATGACTCTTGTTCCATTCACCCATCGCTCAAAATACAACACTGCCTAATAGAAAATTAACGCGTTTTAAAAGCGCTGTCGTATGAAGAATTGTACATGAAAATGTATTTGTTCTATTAGAACGCTTTTTTAACGCACGATAAAATAGCGCCCGTGGGAATGATAAAACCCAGAGAACAAATTTAAATAAAATAAACGTTTCTTTAAAGATAAAATAACCTGCATCTGTCAATACGGTTAACCTCAAAAATTGTAACAGAATATTTGCATTCGTTTGATATCGTATTAAACTTGTTGTAGGGAAATGTAAAAATAATAACGACAAAGAGGATAAAAAAAAACAAAAGCGGTAAATTGTGAAATACTGGCATGCGGAAGGTTCGTGCGATTGTATGTGAAATAAACCTTATTTCATTCGATAAAATGTAAACATCGGTAATATTGGAGTACTTAAAAATACTTTGAAATGCAGACAAAAAAAAACCTTTGACGTTTAAAACGATGTCACTCTGAATAGCGATAACTTTTTAAGAGAAAAGTGTTGTTATAAAGGGTATTGTTCGAAAGTTTAATTCAGGAAAAGATGGTAAAGAAAGAATAAGAGAAAGGAGAGAGGAAGACGGTGAAGACTAAGGAGAAGAGATATAGTTTAGGAGACGTTATTTTAAAGAACAACAGATGCAATTTTTTCTTTAAAAAGGGAATAAGCCTTGATACTGTTTTATCAAGGTTTCTCACTTCTGCTCCCTCACTTTAATTCGACTTGTACCGAACCCGTGCCAATTTGTTTGCGTTATCCCATTTTATGGCAAGTGAAATGGACGTAAATGTCAACAATATTTATGGGTACACGGGAATAAGCTTAATATATGCGGAGTTTTGGGATTTGGAAGCAACTTTCGGCTTTTAGTACTTGATTCGCATTTTCACTTATGCTCACCAAAAAAAATGCCTGGAATACATTATTCTACTTACGGTGAAGAATAAGTATTTCTTATTAGCCTCAAATAAGCCAAAAATTCGATGCTTCAATGAATTTTTATTTGCCCTTTTATTTGTTTTAAAATAATTTTGATAAGCTTTTATTTAGTTTCACCTTTTTTCATCAAATCTTGAAGATAAAATTTGATCTACTTCAAGGTTACTGATTGAGCTGAAATTTTACATCTATATACAAGTATAAATCGTGTGACTATGATGGTGATGATCTGATGAGGGAATTGGAAGGTGGTCATAGGAACTCCGCAATGAAACGACGAATCTCATCGAGTTTGGGCTCGTTTGAATCGTCTTGATAAATAATTTTTCTTTTTTTAAGTAAGCTTGTTATTTAAAAGTTATTTTTATGATATTTTATTTGATGATTGCTTTAATAAAGACTATGTACAGTCATTAACAAAACATGCAGTGTACGTGTAAACAACATTGAACTTAAGCTCCTAGTAAGCTACGGCAATACCGTTATCGAGAGCCCTAGTTGAAACTTGAAGTGATTAATTCTGTGACAGGGGCGGTGCGAACAAACACTACATTAAACAATGAACTTTGGATTTACTCGTTACTGCAAACATTATGCTTATAAGACAATTTTATTGACATTACTCTGGTATTAATATCTATAATATTTAAGATTTCCAGTAACGATCAAATCGATGACGTAACCCACAATGTAAGCTTACCATCTGTCTTAAGCGCTTTAAAGCTATAGAACACGTAGGTATTTTGATCAGGCCGATACAGTTTGAAAACGTTGCAGATGTAACGAACGACGTAATCTGGCTTAGGCCACGCTGTTAGCATCACGTTTTAGTACCGGTGCACACTCTTGGATTTCAAGTCATTGTAATATTTTAGTTCTGATACTGGTAAAGGTAATTGATAAATCAACTTAAAAACGCTATAAACTCATCAATTTGTGCATTTTCTCAGTATATCTTAGATGTACAGTATCTTGTGGCATGCGGTTCATTTATTCAAAAGCTTTAATGTTATTGCGTACGAGACGGAATTATTGTTTTATAGAAATAACAACTGCTAATTGCGAAAACCATATATGTTTGCTTTACGACTTTCTTTGAGACTGCAATATTTTTTTTTAGAATTATAAAATGTGTTTTATGACGATAATCCCTAATTCCTACGGGCGTTTTTCTAACGTGCGTTAAAAAGTATACATTACCTTATCCTACAACTCTTTATCACACAGCGTTGTATTTTGACTGCTGAACAAACGGAACAAGAGTGATTATAAAGTATTCGTCGCTCAAGAACCGCCAACACCGAGTATTAACACGGCGATAAAAAACGCCCCTTCGTATGAGCACTAAGAATTGATATTTTACCACGTCACGAAGTACTTAAGAATGCGTGATGACATGATGATGATGTAATCGTATTAAAATTACATAGTATTATACGAACAAAGAAAAACTGCACTAGCAATTCCTTTGTTATCCTCGTATTATAAAATGATGACGTCATCATCCCTTGGATGATTAACTATAGGTACATTCATTACGATATCTAGCTGCATCTTGTAGTATCTGTATTCATAAACAAGTGAATGATTTGTTATCTGTGCATTTTTATGTTTATTCAGAGGGTACATTAAAATATTAGTCTTGCTCAACATGGAGTTTTATTACATGGTGGCAGCGGTGTTAAATTACGATTTTATTAGAAAAGTGTAGTTTTGCGCTAAAATGGAGCACGCTAGACCTCCAGCAGAATTAATTTTACAAGGTGGGCCGGCGGCGCGCGCAGACGCCTGGCGAAAGTGGTATAAACAGTTTCAAGTCTTTTTGAAAGCGTCGGGAGTACACAAAAGTACAAAAGATGTACAAAGCAGTCTGTTAGTGAATTTAATAGGCCCGGAAGGTTACGATGTGTATACTACGTTTAAATTTACGAAAGATGAGGACGCCGAGGATATCGAGATTTTGGTGAAAAAATTTAATGAACACTTTGGATCGAAGCAAAATACGACGATCACCAGATTTAAATTTTTTACGCGATCTCAAAACCGAGGGGAGTCCATAGACGAATATGTCACTGCACTTAAATTGTTGAGTCAGTCCTGTGAGTTCGAACATTTAGAAGACGGCTTGATACGCGATAGAATAGTTTGTGGAGTAGCGGATGGCGTCGTGAGGGAAAGATTACTCAGGACCGAGGATCTTACGCTGGCTAAGGCAGTAAAAATATGTCAGGCAAATGAAATGTCTAACGAGGAGACTCAGCAGATAGAAGAAACAAAAGGCGGATCGGCGGAGCCGGAGCCGGGAGCGTCGGGCCTCGCGGTGGACGCCGTGGCGGGCGCGTGGGGCAACGGGCGGCGCGGTCGCGGTCGCGGCGGCCAACAGCGCCCCCTGCCGGCGGCGCGTCGGCGCTCCGAAGTTTCGCCGCGAGTTAAATGTTTTTGTTGCGCTAATTACAATTGCAATAGCGATATTACCTGCCCAGCTAAAAAAGCTATTTGTTTTTTATGCAATCAAATAGGACATTTTAAAAAGTGTTGTCGGCAAAAGTTTTATAAAAAAGTAATGCAATTAAACGAAAGTTACGAAAGTGATAGTGATAAGGATCTTTATCATGTTTCGACTCTTCGTGAAAAGTGTAAGGACAACAAGTATGGCGGCAAATGGTATGAATATTTAATTTTAAATTGTAATGGAAATCGCGAGTTATTTAAGTTAGATACGGGTTCAGATCTAAATGTTATTTCTATAGATACGTTTAAAAGACTAGGATGCGACTTTGCTATTTTATATTCAGATAACACAAGAGCGCAGTCATTTTGTGGTAATTACTTAACTGTTGTCGGAGCATGTGATTTGTCATGGACATACAAAAGTCGTACATATAATTTGCATTTCATTGTTACTAAACATAATTGTCAAAGTGTACTCGGTAAAAATGCTTGTGAAGAATTAGGTATGATAAGGCGTATCCATACTATTGACATTACATCTTACGACGATTTGTTCAAGGGGTTGGGCAAGTTACCGGGTAAATATAAAATTGTAATCGATGAGAGTGTACAACCGTCGATATGTCCTGTTAGAAAAATACCTATAGGTGTTAGACAAAAGTTGTTAGTCGAATTGAATCGCATGACGGAGTTAGGCGTGATACGAAAAGTTTCTCATCCGACGGAGTGGGTTAACGCGATAGTGGTGGCCGCCAAGAAGGACGGCGGCATTCGCGTGTGTCTTGATCCGCGTCCGCTCAACAAAGCCGTGCGCCGCGCACACTATCCGTTGCCCACGCTCGCGGAGATAGCTTGCAGGCTGCAAGGGGCCACCGTTTTCAGCAAGCTCGACGCGCGCTCGGGTTTCTGGATGTGTGAGATCGATGATGCGAGCGCCGATTTATGTACCTTCGGGACGCCTTTCGGGCGTTACCAGTTCTTGCGCTTACCGTACGGAATTAATTGTGCACCGGAAGTTTTTCATTCAAAAATTCGACAGATTCTAGAGGATTTAGAAGGCGTTGACTCGTTCGTAGACGATATTGTCGTTTGGGGCGTAAATATCGAAGAACACGATAGGCGCTTAAAGGCCCTTCTCGATAGGGCCAGAGAAGTAGGTATTAAATTTAATCGTAAAAAATGTGAATTCGCCGTAAAACAAATTAATTATCTAGGTCATACTTTCAGCGCTAGCGGCATGCAAATAGATAAGAGTAAATTAAGGGCTATTACGGATATGCCACCACCTAAAGATAGGCCGTCTTTGGAACGTTTTTTGGGCATGGTTAATTATTTATCGAAATATATACCGAATTATTCCGAGGAAGTTTATCCGTTGAGATGTTTGTTAAAAAAGGATAGCGTGTGGTGCTGGGACAGGGTACAGGAGGCGGCGGTGACGCGCGTCAAGCGGCTGCTGAGCGGCGCGCCCGTGTTGGCGTTGTACGAGACGCGCGCGCCAGTACTGGTGTCGGTGGATGCGAGTGCGCGCGCGCTCGGCGCCGTACTGCTGCAGCGAGGTCGTCCCGTCGAGTTTGCCTCCATGACGCTCAACGATACGCAATGTCGCTATGCGCAGATTGAAAAGGAATTACTGGCTATCGTTTTTGCGTTGGAGCGGTTCCATCAATATGTTTTCGGTAGGTCGGACGTTACGGTGGAGACAGACCACAAACCATTAGAATCCTTGTTTAAGAAATCTTTGGACTCGGTGCCGGCTCGCCTCCAACGCATGATGTTGAGGGCACAAGCTTATGATTTTAAAGTTGTATACAAGCCCGGAAAGTATATGTATATTGCGGATACACTGTCGAGAGCGCCGCTAGGAGAAATATTGTCGGATAACATTAGTAACGAAGTCGAGGAGCAGACCTGTTTTTTGTTAGAAAATGTCAGATTCAGTAGTGAAAAAACAAAACTTGTTAAGGAATTTACAGCCAAAGATGAAGAGTGTCAACTTTTAATATCGTATATAGGTAACGGTTGGCCAGACAATAAATACGAAGTCGATGAACGTGTTCGCGCGCAGTGGTCCTACAGGGAATTATTTGAATACGTCGATGGCATAATTTTTAAGGACAATCTTGTGTATATACCGCGCGGTCTGCGTAAGGAGATGATAGATCGCGTTCACGACGGGCACATGGGCATAGACCGTTGCAAGCGGCACGCGCGCGAAGTCATGTTCTGGCCGGGCATGTCGCGCGATGTCGAGCAGCGCGTGCGGCGCTGCGCAGCGTGTACAGAGCGCGCTCCGCGCCCCCCGCGTGAACCCCTCTTGTTTCATCACATACCTGATATACCCTGGGTCAAGGTAGGTTCAGATATTTTTCAAATAGGAAAAAACTATTATCTTATATTAGTGGATTACTTTTCGAATTTTGTTGAGGTAGTTATGTTAACGAATATTTGTAGCAGATCAGTTATCGGCGCTTTAAAGGAGCAATTTGCTCGACACGGCATTCCGGCCCATCTGGTGACAGACAACGGGCCCGCTTACGCGTCGAAAGAGTTCGCATCGTTTTGTAGGACGTGGGGTTTTGATCATATCACGACGTCGCCCCATTATCCGCAGTCGAATGGACGGAGTGAGAGAACTGTTAGAACCGTAAAAGAAATGTTAAAGAAATCGTATTTGTCGGGCACTGATTTTTATCTAGGATTATTAAATTTTCGAGCGACACCGCGTGACGGCATCGCTTCACCTTCGGAGTTATTGATGGGTCGTAGGATAAATACTCGGCTTCCCATTCATCTGAGCAAACTTAAACCTTCTCGAGACAATAGCGAAGATTATAAAAACATTCGAGAAAAACAATTTAAGTGTAAAACTAGATACGACTGGCACTCCAGGGCGCTCCCGGAGCTGCAGGCCGGGCAGGAGGTGATCATCGCGGACGGAGTGAGTCGGCGCAGGCGCGGCCGTGTGCAGGCGCGCGCTGCGCAACCACGATCTTACTTTGTTAGTGATGCCGCGGGCAGGTGTTACAGACGTAATAGGCGGCATTTGATTAATATTGGTCAGCAGGGCAGTGCCTATGGCGCTACTGAACCCACTGAGAGCGGCTGCATCCCGGGAACGTCTAGCGCAGACTCGGCATTACAACGCGACCTAGGTAACGAGGCCACCACAATCGCAACGTCTTCACTCTTACCCAATAATAATGCGAAAAAAATTGATGTTAGGCAGGCGGCTATTTCAGCGAAAAATAAGTTTAAAAATTTGTTTCCGTAATTGAAGTTTAAAATACTTATTTAGTTTTACATTAAGCTAAATGTTAATAGTTTATTTTTTTTTCTCTGTTATTATTAAGGTTAAAAAAAAAAAAAAAAAAAAGTATTTACTTTATGTTAAGTTTAAGTTTTGCTGTTCTAATTAGTTTGTAAGATTTTTGCATAGTGTTTTGGTTAAAAAAAAAAAAAAAAAAAAAAAGAAGGAGGATGATGTAGTATCTGTATTCATAAACAAGTGAATGATTTGTTATCTGTGCATTTTTATGTTTATTCAGAGGGTACATTAAAATATTAGTCTTGCTCAACATGGAGTTTTATTACACATCTCATTCGAGCTATGAATACAGATGAGCCATTCTAACTGATGTTCTATTATACCTAGCTCTTATTACATCTGGGATTATACGGTTTTAATTAAAATGCAACTTAAGGTATAAATTTTAAGATTTAATTCAACCAAATGAAAAATGTAACCTGTGGTTGAGGTTTTCATTTTTTTCTTTTTTTTTAATGAACATGTTCATTTTCTTAATAAGTTCCAAGATTATTAATTTAGATTTAATTCAACTTTTTTCTTCTCTTAAACTTTCTTAACTAACTTTTCTCTTCTCTTCTCTAAACTTTTGTTCCTATATTTTTGCTTAGCATTATTTATCTTATACGAAACTTTTCTGTTATTTTGTCTTTTAAAAAACTGGAGACCTCTTTACAAAATTATAATAATTATTGACTTATATAATACTAGCAGTTACCCGCAACTTTATCCGCGCGGAATAAAAAAAAAAGTAGTAATATAGTGTAAACCCATCAGTCAAAGAATTATACAAATCGTGTCAGTTTCGGATTCTATTCAATGCAAACAAACAGTCAAACCATTCCTATTTATATTATTATTGTAGTGCCGATGTAAACCAAATCAAACTCAAAACTTTTTAGTTTTTTTTTTTTTTTTGACACGGATTTTCGTTCGTTTATTTATTAACTATCGACTCTTAAATAAATGTACACGTCAAAACCAAGTCTCATCTCACGGATTAATCTAGTTGTGTTACTATGATGTAAGTGGCACGGTTATACATAGGAGAGATATTTTGATTTCGGTCACAAAGCGCTTCGCAATTAATGGGTATGTCATTACAATGCTTGACTAATGTCTGACTATTATTCATTCCTGCTGCGATGCTATTCAAATCCCCTATGGGTTCGCCAATATTGGATATAAATTTCCCTCTTAAATTGTTTGACAATAACTAAGCTAGGCTATAAACCACGGTAGCGGAAGATTTATTTTTATTTGCGAATTGTGCTTCTATTTTGTTTTTCTCGTAACAGACTATTTGAATCTATTAATGTACTTGATATTTTCGTGTTTTGCTAGAAATAGTTTTACTTTACGTTAGTTTTAGTTTCTTGGCTTGATATGTCTAAGATCAACTTATATTGGCATTGTATTTGCAAACCTTTGAAGATTCTTTTTATAAGACATTCCTGATTTTTTTTCGTATCGACCCTTTACCATTGTTAACCGATTGTGTAAGTAGAGAGTAAACTCACATATTAGGGGTCAAAAGAGATATGGAAGATTGTAATATTCTGTGCCGACCCATCGCTAGGAAAAGGGCATTAAGATGATGAATAATTGAGGGCATTGAACATTGAAATGAAATTTGAAAATTACGTGATAAAAAATTCTATTAAAATTAAAAAAAAATTGTACAAAAAATAATTGCTCAAATAAATTACACATTTATTTCGAATAAATGTGTAATTTATTAATAATAGCAACGGCGATATTGAATAGATGCGTAACGAGTTTCAAAATACTAAAGATATTACAGAGTTCGAGATTAAATCTTTTCAGACATTTTATGTTTAATTCATTCATGAAATTGGTAAATAAACTTTAGACCTTTGGAAACTCTAACAATGGAACTAATCGGATTACATTAAAATTATTTGCCTTAAATTTATGTTGAAATTATATTTTATAAAGATGAGATATAAAAAATACGAGTATTATAAATGCGAATATTTAGATGTATGGATAGATGGATGTTTGTTAGAACATCCAGAACCTCTCAACGGATCTTAATGAAATTTGGCACAGATGTCTACATCTACATAATCTACTGTCTACTGTCTACATAGTCTGGAAGAACATATAGGCTACTTATGTTTTTTTGAATGCCGCGCGGACAGAGTCGCGGGCTACAGCTAGTCAAAACATAAAGTCCAAACCTAGAAACTTGAGTAAGCACAGATAATATTAAAATTGTTGTGATATACGAATAATTAATTTTTAACTATAATGGACAGGTAGACAGAGAACAGCAAACTAAAAGACCTTAGAAGATTATATAAAGTTGTGAGGCTTGGGTTTTAATTTTTTTTTAATGCGTGAGTTCATTTTATCTGTTACGACTGTTCAATTAGAGGTTTTGTTTTTAATTTCGGTAACAAAAAAAATAACTTTTGCAAACATCACATCATTAAGATTTCCTGTCAAACTTTGTATCGGGCGAGTTTTGATCACGCTATATAATTTATTTAGGCTGCTTTATAATTATTATTTATTGACTTAATAAGGAACAGCTGTCCTTCCTTGTTATTTGTTTCTTTCAAATTTTCCTCCCCCGAAGTTAATTAGTTACGCTCGTAGATTATGTCCTCGTTAATGAAAATTGTTAAGTGAAAAAGTTTTTTTTTTTTGTAATTCTTGTACAAATAATAATCACGTCTGTTACCTATGTTTTATTAATAACTATATTTTGAAGAAACTTTAGTAGATTTTGAAAACGTCAGGGAAGGTTTGTACCAGAAAAAAAAATGCTGTAAATGTAAATTTTTGCTTGCTTTTGACACGGCATTTTTTACACTTTGTCATTGCAATATAAAGGCGAGTTTAATAATTAAAAAATATGATTTTGCGTATATATTCTCATTCAATAACATTAGTCTTAATTCAATTCGCCCTAAACATAACAAACTTTTCAACTCATTAATTTTGTTATTTTGAAACTTTATAACCCTTACCTATATCTAAATAAAGTCACCCTTTTATTGCAAATTACATGAAAATTGATGATCAGAGGAGATGAGAAGTATTCGCCTATTTACGTAATTGCCGCTGCAGACACACAGGCTTTGTCGGAATTGATGGGTCATTAAGATTCATCTGCTAAAGACGTTTAGGAGACGCCATTCGTTGCCTAAAACAACACAAAGGAATATCTCAGACCTATTGAAAGTAATGGAATATTTTATAGTTCATTTTGCATTAAAATAATTATTCAGTTTTTACTATAATAGGCATCTATTTGAGAATAATTTTTTTTAAATATTTTAAATCAAATAAACTCTTACTTAATTAATTCCTGAATGATTCAGGAATTAAACAGGTACAGAAATAATTTAATATAAACAAGTGAACCGATTTTCATGAGTGAGTTGTTATTGCATTTGTGTTCTTTTCTTGATTTTCGAGTTCGTTATCTTTTGTTTTTTTTTAATTAACAAATAGTATGTAGTATATATTAGAAAATATTATGCCATAAATAGTATGTGCCATTTACGATTTAAAAATGCCAAACTTATGTACATAAAATATAAGCTGCTCCAAAAAACATGGCGTAAAGCAAATGGGTACTAAAATTGGAATAGCATTTATTCGGAGTTGCAAAGGAAATTGTCTGGTTGTGAGCCACTGCCATATCCGGAGAATGAGCCCAATGTCTCATATAAAAGTGGAAACGAAAGAGAAATTGAAACGATTCACAAAATAAATGTTGTGTCTAAAAAATTAATGATGCAGAAACTAAGCGAAATTAAAGTTCTGTTGCCTGAACATAAATAAGAAGTAAACTGTCCTAAAAAGGATTTTATCATTATAATTTAAGATAGTAAAATTAACGTAAGATGAATATTTAAATAAATATTTATTCGCCATTAGTGCAAAAGACAATTTAAATTTAATACAATTTTAACAACGTAATATTTAAAACTATTCCATTGTTAAAATGTTATTAAATAATTCACTGCTCTGTAGTTTGCAGTGAGATTTATTTCTGTTTGCATTCATAGATTGTCCCAAATACGTGACATTTTATAATTCAGTTATTTACTTAATTTAACCTACGATTAAATGCTATTTGCAACTATTTTGCATTTTAATTATTTTATATTAAAAATACACACACACACAAACACACACATAACCACACCTGTAACCCAGAGGGGTAGGCACAGATCATTCGGCGTCCCCAAACGAACCTTCGAAATCCACTTTTCGCCATTTCGGGAGACAGAACGTGACGGGTGGCGAGCCACGTCGCCGCCTTTTTCTTCTGGAAATACAAACATATTTTTGAATCATATTTTCAAATAAAAAAATAAAGATATCACGTAACTGTTTTATTCAGATACGTACAACTACAAAAATCAACGATTTGAGCGTCGCAGTAAGGTTTTTTTTTCATGCTACGGAACAAACGAGAGGAATTTTCAGTCTAACTGAATTGCAGCATGAAATATTATGCTTACTGTTTTAATAAAACATCTAGAGATATATTTCAGTTACCAAGAAAGTTTAATCTTTGTTGTAAAAGAAACTATCATCTTAGAAGCGGAAACACGATTTTATAAAAAAAAATCCCGACTGAAAGCTTTACAATTGAGCTGTAACATTTCTCCGAGTACTTTATGAATTAAAATATCCTTCATTAAAAATTAAAAAAAAGAACAAGTAATCATTACTAGGTCCTATTATGATTTTTTTTCATTCGGAGCGTCGGATCCTGGTCCAGGGGATCGGGCAAGACCTCTCCCTGCCAGCAGTAGTGGTGGCGGCACTGGCGGGGAAGTTGCAATGGTCGGCTCTTGTGGCGTTTTACGAGGTTGTCATGCTCCAAAAAGAAAACGTTGAGTGTGAGCGTGAGCGCGAACGAACCCCGCTCGGGGATGTAAAAGGCGAGGCGTTTCTACTGGGCGCTTTGGTCTGTCAGCCCCGTAGTTCCAGGCAAAAAAAGGTCCTATTATGATTAGTATTTGAGCACTGAGATTTTAAAAAAATAAGCTAATTTCTTTTCTATTAAAAAGTCGTTTTGTAGTACAAAAAAATCCGGCTTATTCAGAACGTTAAAGTTTTTCACGAATGTGATTTGTTTAATGATTGTGGGAATTGTAAGAGGACTAGATTTTTTCATATCAGGAAGGGATGAAAAGGGGAGGTGGATTTGGCAGAGGAGGTGACGCAATGGAAGGTTTATATCGTATATCTGTGCATCACATCCTCCGTCGATTAACAATACGCAATTTATCTGCAAGTGCAGATTTCTATGGATAAAGGCCACTTCGCTAGTTGGTAAATTTAAGTGTCCGTTTGCTAGTCTGCCGCCGTTTGCTATAAAAAAAACTCTTTATTATCAAAGCATTAGAATATTAATCAACTAACAAATACAAAGTTCGATAGAATTGATATAACACTTAGTAAAAACATGCCTGTTCAGAATACACAGCGGTGAATTATACGAGAATGAATTACAGCGCACATTGCCCCTCTCATGCATTTTCGAAGTTAGAATACATAAGTTGTAGGAAATCAAGTTGCATCTCATTTCCTAGATATTCTCGAATATAAATTAACTTCGGTTCATTGTTTTAAGTAGAAAATGACTAACTTTATCATAACACTAATATATTTTCATTATTATTTATCCAACTGCTTTTGCATTTGCTAAATTTGCATAAAGTTTACATAAGCCTATATTGATATAAATAAGGTATTTGAAAAACAGGCATATCAACTTAAGGTACATATAAAATAAGTAATGTTTTTTCATATATCTTGGCTGCTCAAGGTCACCAGGGCGCCGCGCAGTTCTCTCCCCCCGCATCCCGCTACACCCCGCTGGACCAAAAATTTTGTTGTACGCAGCGACTCACGCGAAGTTAAAAGGCGCCAAGATATCTGAAAACTATAACATCTAATAGGGCATTGTTACAAGCTGAGTAAATGCCGTCCTGTCAGACGGTTAAAGGTACGGGTGTCCAAAACGGAATATACTTAATCCTTCCTTTAGTGTTTATAAAAGAAGAAATAATTACATCAATTGTATTTTTTCTGTTTTAATTATATTCAGTGTTTAACACTAGACGTTAATGAAACAGACAAAGCCAACGTGTTCGCAACAGACGTAACATTTACGGCTGCGTTCCATATTGCGAGGCCGTTAAGTCGGCACTTTATCCATTCTCGCGGCTGTGCCCGTGTAAGTATGTGCCAAAATATTAACACGCATATTCGTTACATAGACGTTTTCATTGGCCCAATATTTTATAACATTCGGAAGTTATTTTTTTAATGTTTATCTTTGGGAAAATCGTTTAAGTGTGTTTCGATGATTTGCTTTATCAATGTATACGTTAATAACCCCCTTTTTGTATCATAGGGGAAATCTTCAAAAGAAACCCTGCAAATTAGGGTAAAAGACAGGGTTAAGTGAGATTTCTACTTCCAAAAAACTCCTCGACGGCCTTCCTCAAGTGCGACTGCGATTGTTACGGGATCTCCAATGGAACACACCGCGACCATCTACGATGATAGCTCCTAGGATTTTATTTTTCAATTTAAATTAAATATGTTGGTTGATGCAGTTTTATCTCCGATACTGACTTCAAAAAAACATCGTTACTGCTATGCGCTTAAATCTTGTTTAGGCATAGATTTCTCAAATTTTTAGCGTCTTATTTTGGGATCAAGATTTTTTTTTATTTATTTAAAACGTCACTGTAAATTTGTAAAACAGCTACATACCACACGCGTCGCCATATTCTGGCACTTGCAATAAATCAAAGTTGTCGCAGACAGAAAATCCCCCTCTGTGGAAACATTGCGTAATAACGGATTCATTTATTTCACGCCTAGAGGAGAAATTTATAGGTCTTGTTCCTTAGTTTTACCACAAGGAGATTAATTAAAGAGTTTTTTTTCTACCTTCCCCTGAACGTCATAAATTTCTTTTTGCTGGTAATATTATTTGTGTTGAAATATATATACTAGCTTTCACCCGCGACTCCGTCCGCGCGGAATAAAAAATGGAAAATGGGGTAAAACTATCCTATATCCGTTTCCTGGTTCTAAGCTACCTGCCCACCAATTTTCAGTCAAATCAATTCAGCCGTTCTTGAGTTATAAATAGTGTAACTAACACGACTTTCTTTTATATAAATATTGATTTATATGAGCTTCAAAAAATTTATTTTATTTGATTTTTATTAATATACTGCTATTATGATATCAATTTATTCGAACGCTACTTGAAGGCGATAGTTTATACTTTGAAAAAAAAACTAGAAAATAAATTATTGTATACATTTTGATAAATATTAGACTTAAATACACGAACGTTTTCTTAATAAAATTCGAGGCATGTGTATGAGAGTTTTCATAGGAAATTGCCTTGCATCGAACCCCATCTATATCCGGGAGCTAGCGCTCTTTTTTTGCCAAAACAAGTCTTGAAAAGACGTCACGGACAAAGTTAGAGAGAAACGAGATATTGTAACATTAATGTAATAGAAATAAAGACCTAATTATCTTTAAATGATCTTAAGCCTTGTCTAATGCACATAATTTTAATATCTTTATTATCGGGAAAGATTGAATTTTTAATAACGAATGAGTTAAAATACGTCACATATTCCCATTAAATACAAAATAATAAAATTAAACTCCGATATTTTAATTTACCATGAGTTTCTAAGACTAATATATCTGGATATAACATACCATCGTCACTGACACCTGATAAAACAGATATAACAATATGTTTTAAATGGAGATTTTGGTCTTAGAAACCTACGGTTAGCCAGTAGATAGGCTATCGTTGACCCTTCTACTAGATTCATGTTAAACGTGATCTCGACTGCACAATATAGATTATAAATTTTCCTAAGCCTCGCTCAGCAGCATTTTGTTGGTATCGTGTAAATTAATTTCGAATAAAATACTCCTGAGTGTTATTAAGAATAAGCCGCTTATAAAACACAAATTTTACCTATTTACTAAAGCGACCCAAAGAGCTTAGTGTATATTTTGTCAATAAACGCTGCGTCAGTTTTATTAATATTTCAGTCAGCGCTAATTATTCATTTTTAAGGGTAAATATTTCTTAATTATTTTAGAGAATATTTATGGAGAAATTGTATGTAACAATAAGAACTTTAAATGTGAATAAGTATAGCGTAGGAAGCATCAGATGAGTTGGGTAAAAAAATAATAGAGTTAAAAAGGGAGTGGCAATGTAATAATAGTAATCTCTAAATTGTTGTTCGTATTAATTAAACCTCTTGTTTTCACTAAGAACGATGTAATTTCACATATGGGAAGTCCTTTGCTACTTGAATACAGTTTTCACTAGTTAAGGACCAAGGCAACATTGAATAATGTAAACTTAGTGTGCAATAATAAAGATTTTCATTTTCAATAGAAATGATAATCGACTGGTAATAGATAAATAATTAGAAATGTACAGTAAAATAATATTTTACAAAAAAAATAATATAACCTACAAAATTAATGTTATAGTGATAAAATAATGGAAACAAACTAAACTGTTGTAATATAGCTTTTGTTACACAATTTCGCAAATTTAATAAACATAACACACGTGTAATTTTCCACAGATTTAATTCAGTAGTCGATTTAACGTGAAAATACATATAATTCTGTGAACACCAACATTTGGAGCTAAAATAACTGTAATTTCGGCGACTATAAAACGCTGATACGATAGCTGTATCACTTTTGATTCGTTAAATTGCATATATTTGATTGCTATGAGTTTCCACTTCTGTACAAATACATGTTGTTTATATTCCTATTTCTCAAGTTCAAAAAGATTGAGGCAATGACGTAGCAAAATATTTTTGCAACTTTGGTGTACATTTTTTATTTAACTTTAAATCTGCAAATATAACTACGTCCAAGATTTAATAGTTATTAATCTTACTAATATTATAAACTAGCTTTTATCCGCGACTTCGTCCGCGCAGAATAAAAAAAATGCACACAAGATAAAAAAGTTCCTATGTCCATCTCCTAGTTCTAAGCTACCTCCCCATCAATTTTCAGCTAAATCAGTTCGACCGATCTTAAATTATAAATAGTGTACCTAACACGATTTTCTTTATATATATAGACGCGAATGTTTAAATAGATAGATGTTTGTTTGAAGGTAAGGTCTGGAAGAACACATAATATTTTTTAATTTCACACGAACGGAGTCGCGGGCACAGCTAGTAATTTAATATTGAACAATATATTACATTAATTAATGGATCTTTATGTTTTTGATGTGAAACATCTATAGGCTCACTTGTAAACCAAATTGTTGGCGTGGCGACGCTTGCCGTGGCGACGGGTCGCCACGCTATACTGAGGTATATAATATTATTTTAATAATATTTAATATTTTATGCATATTACTTGTACACACACGATGTTTCACATCTGCCAGGCGTCCCATGACGGCTCACACATTTTTTTTAAAAATAAATATAAATAAATCTGAAATACGAAGTGTTTACTCGTAGATTAGTTTTATTCTGGCGTAGAATGAAAAAGTTGTAAGAGTGAGTTTAACCGCAACATCCAGCGGGGATTAGATGAGAAAAGTTTAGACTCGCTTTGTACTACTTGCATCGAGACATAAGTTTGTCATTTTTTTTATCAAAGTATCACTATCTTACTATATTTCTCGGATACTATTAATTTACATTAAATTAACATCGTATTTCTGATGACATATCTCATAACATACTCTTAATGGAGAAGTGTAAACCTAATACAATTTAAGTGACTACCGTTACTCATAGGATAGTATTCATAAATAGTTTAGACGCCCACTTACTCTTAGTATTTATACAAAATAATATACAAGTAAGAACACATGATTGTTAGCGTCAAAACCTAAATCGAATACTCTGCTACATACAAATTACTTCATTGGATAAAAAGTCCCCAGTTTTTATACAAATTGACTTGAGAATTAATACAGCAAACGCGTATTTTTTTTAAACCGCTTTCAGTGACGAAATTGAGTTTCAAGTCCTCCAATACTTTACGACAGGAAAAAGGAGTCGTGACATTTTTACAAAAGAATGTAATATGTTTCAATACAAAATTACACGAAAGGGAACAAATGAGTAAATTTTTTAAGAATGACGTGACGAATGTGTAAAACACGTATTATTTTGTAAATGAAAAAAGGATATTTATGGTTTACGTAATATTATATTAAATATATGGAAAGATACATAAAGATAAAGATAAAGATAGCTTTATTTCCCTTATAACATGATACATATAATGTGAATTGTATTATTTACACATTTACTAACAAAGTTTTAAATAATTATCTACTATGCTAATATTACTAAAATTTATGACGGAAAGAAAAAAATAATAATAATTGTTAGTTTGGTTAGTATTCTAAGCTATTGTATGCAAAAATATTAGTATTGTTAGTATGATTGCTACTCATCTTCATTATAAGGGCCGCCTAGCGCGGTAAAAGCCTCCTCCAGAGTGCTCCACGTCGTCCTGTCAGTCGTCAACCGTGTCCAGCAGTGACCCGCTACTTTGGCTATGTCGTCGCACCACCGTTGATATGGCCTTCCTTTCCTTCTTTTGTGATCGATGGGCAGCCAGTTGGTTATTATTTTTGTCCATCGTTCATCTTTCACTCGTTGTGTATGTCCGGCCCATTTCCATTTTAGACGTAATATTTGTTTAGCTACATCTTTTGCTTTTGTTTGATTCCTTATTACTTTGTTTTTTACTTTATCTTTGAGTTTTAGTCCTAGGTAGCTTCTCTCGATTGCTCTCTGACATGTCTTAAGTTTGTACAGATTTTTCCTTGTTAATGGCCAGGTTTGACACGAGTATGTAAGACAGGGTAGGAGACAAATGTTCATGGCCTTTGTTTTCAATTCAATAGGGATTTTACTTTTAAATACTTCTTTCATTGACCAATACTTGTTCCATGTCCTTTTAATTCTTCTTTCTACTTCTTTATCAATACTCGACTTGAAGGAAACTAAATGTCCAAGGTAGATATAGTCTTCAACGTATTCTAACGGTGTGTTATCCACAGTGATCTGTATTTGCTCCCTGTTTGTCATAACCTTAGTTTTACTTTCGTTAATCTTCAGTCCTACCAATCTACTCTGTGCGGCGAGTGATTTTATCATGTATTCTAATTCTTCAGCGGTTTCAGAGAATAATATTATGTCGTCAGCAAATCTTAAGTGACTTAAGTATCGACCATTGATATTTAATCCTTTATTTGACCAGTTCAATCTTCTAAATACAAATTCCAAAACCGCTATAAATAGTTTCGGAGACAGAGGGTCGCCTTGTCTTACCCCTTTTTCCACTTTAAAGGTTGGTCCTTGACCTTTTAGCTTTATAGTAGCTGTGCTTGCACGGTATATTTCTTTGATTAATTTTACGTAGTCATCATTTACACCTTGTTCCGCTAGCGCCTGCCATATTGACTCGTGTAATATTGAGTCAAAAGCTTTGCTATAATCAATGAATGCAATGTAGAGAGGTTTGTTATATTCGCAGTATTTTTCTATAACGATTTTTAATGTGTGAATATGATCCACCGTAGAGAAACCGCGTATAAAGCCGGCCTGCTCGAGTGATTGGTTCTCGTCTACTATTTTCGTTATTCGCCTTAGTAGTGTTGTTGCAAAAACTTTGTACAAGCACGACATTAAACTTATAGGTCTGTAGTTTGCTATTAGTTTAGGATCTCCTTTCTTAAATATAAGTGTGATTTCAGAGCTGGTCCATTGCTGCGGTATCGTTTTAGATTCCAGAATGTCGTTAAATATTTTGGTAAGCGGAGTGGTCAGGACGTCTATGCCCGCGATGATCATTTCATTGGTTATACCATCGGTTCCTGGACTTTTACCGGTTTTAAGATTTCTTATCGAACATTCTATCTCGCTTTCAATAAATTGCGGCACTGGTTCTGTGTTAACAGCAAGGCGGAAGTTGCTCTCTGTGTGGCAGTCATCCGATTTCTCATATAGTTTTCGGTAGAAGTCGGTGGCAATTTGCAACAGGTTTTGTCTACTCGTGCTTATGAGACCAGCTGTATCTTGAAGTTGACTTATAACTTGTTTTGATCTTGATAGATGTTTGTACGCTTTTTTTACAGCTCCTGTGTTTTTCAAGTGGTCTTCTATGACTCTAATTTTGTATTGGTAGAGGTTATTTTTTATTTTTTTGTGTATTATTCTGTATAATTTGCTAAGTAAGTGTTTTTCTTCTTTTGTTTTGTTAGTTTTATTTTTTAACATTTGTCTTTGTTCTTGAAGTTGAATTATTTCCGGCGTTATGACGTGGTTGCTTTCTTCTTTACTTTTTGTGATACAGGAAATTTTGGAGCTTCTAATAATATTTTGTTCTAAATCATTGTATTGTGTTTGAATTGATTGGTTATCATTGTACTCGTATTTCAGTAATTCATTTCTAAACTTTTTATAATCTATATACTTTACATTAGGTTTGCAATAAGTCGATCGTGATTTTTTTGAAGTTTTTATATTTAATGTTGCGCGTACCAGACGATGATCACTTGGGTGTTTAAGAGAGGTAATAACGTTTATGTTTTCAACTAATTTAGGTTTATTTGTCGCTATAAAATCTATCTCATTTTTAGTATATTCGTTGGGTGCTTGCCATGTCCATCTTAATTTGTATGGCTTTTTGAACATTGTGTTTACAATTTTCAGTTTGTGCTTTAAACAGAATTTAATAAAACACTCTCCTCTGCTGTTTCTTTTACCATACCCATATTTCCCCATAACTATGTTTTCTCCATACTTTGGCTCTCCTATTTTTGCGTTCATGTCTCCAAGTAATATTATATTTTGTATGTTTTCTGCAAGTGCTTTGTCAATAGTGTCATAGAACTGTTGCATTTCGTTGTCGCTTGCTTTTATTGTAGGCGCGTAAACTTGTAGAATAGTAAAAGACTTATCGTGAAGATCAACCTCTATTGTAGCTACTCTGTCTGAAAAGCCGGTAAAGTTTTTTATTGTTATGTGTTTCTGTTTTTTGACAAGGAAACCTACTCCTTTTTGGCCACTTTTAGTCCCGTAGCAATAAAGCCGGTGTTGACCTCTGTCCTCAATGATAGTACCTTCACGTCTTGTTTCAGATAAGCCAATAATATCCCACTTTATTTGAGATATTGCTTGTTCTAGTTCTATTAATCTAGTTTCGTTAGCTAACGATCTAACATTAAAGGTAGCAATATAGTATTTTCTTGCTTCTGGAGGGTTATTGTCTACTGCCCCCACGGTGACAAGCCGTATTGGGGGAGGATGTGTTAAGTTAATATTATTACATATTTTTGAAATTCTTGAGTGTTTGTTCGGAAGAGGCTTGGCTGATTGCTAATTGTTTTCTGTATTTTCTGCAGATGTTTCTGAACCAGATTGTGAAGTAGTCTTGTCTTGGTTGTTTTTTATATAGTTAAGAATAGGGTTAGACGAAGAAGGATTCTTTTTTAGTGTTTTATTTCTTTTAACGATATGCTG
Organism: Papilio machaon; assembly: GCF_912999745.1. NCBI lineage: Eukaryota > Metazoa > Arthropoda > Insecta > Lepidoptera > Papilionidae > Papilio > Papilio machaon. Next base: position 1,135,087 of record NC_059993.1, on the reverse strand, counting down.
GTTAATTCTTTTCGGATGTGTATTTGTGTCTACTAATTGATTCGGAGGGGTAATTTCGAGCTCCCTTTTTTTAGCATTTTGATTATTATTCCTTTTTGAATTAGGGGATGTATAGGGATCTTTGATTATTAGTTTATCGTATCTTATGAAAGCATATTTCCCTTCTTCTCTAGCCTTGTGTAATTGTTCTTGGAGAGACTTTCGGATTTCTAAAATCTCAGGTGGGTAATCTTCCTTCAGGTAAATATCGAAGCCTCTCAAGAGCCTACTATTTTTCAGTATGGTTAGTTTCTTGCCAAACGTTGTTAAAGTTACGTTGACTGGTCTCTTTTTGTTTACAGTTTTTCTTCCCATTCTCCTAACCATTGCCAGCTCGCTTTTATTGCACTCCACTTTTAGGTCATTCACAATATAATGTTCGTAAGAAACGGGATTCTTACCACGATTAGGCTGTTTGAGCTCCCGATATTTCGGCACAGTTGCATGCGCCGAACGCTGTAGTGACGTCACTAGTTAATCGAGCCCATGATCTTTGTGACAAAGATCACTTACCAGGTGAACTCGAACATTTGTCGAACGTACTGCGGCGGAATGGATATGATGGAAAGCTGAAAGCACGACGACACAAACGGAATAGGCCGATGGAGGTGGCGAGACAGCCTGCTTTTTTGCCGTACGTCAGAGGGGTAACTGACAAACTGTCGAAGATTTTGAGCAAATACGCGATTGTTCAGTATTACTGCACCGCCGGCGGGGGAACCGGGCGGGGGCCCTTTCAGACCTCGCCGCCCGCGCGCCTCACCGCCGACCATTCATTAAACATTCGCTCCTCTTAACTGTTCGCGTCTATCTACCGCCATCATCTACTTGTGTAATCATTTTAATATTATAAGCCTTTATTCAACTTAAGGCCTTTTATTCAAATCAAATACAGTCCACTCTTAACATATGGTCCTTCAACCGGCAAAAGAAAAAAGAAAAAAGGAAATTCAGTGAAAGATTTCGTGAAGACGGCCAAAGCGGAGGACATCGGGACGTTATTTGTGAGTCTGTTCCATATTCTTTACCTCAAATATCCGTCCTTTGGCCCTTAATACAAGACAAATACTCGTTGTTATATTTTTTTTTCTCAATTACACCTATTTGTCGCATAATCGGCGCGCGCGCATTCATTGCCAGTGCAAGGCGACCTTTGGACCCTTCAACTATTTCAGTATACCGAGCACAACTTATTTTTTACATAACATATTTCCTTTTCCTTCATTAAAATGAGTGATGCACGAAGCAAAGATTTAATTAAGCTTAGAGGATCAATTAAAGGCAAATTAACAATTTTTCATAATTTCTTAAACACTTTGGAAAGCATAGTAAATGTAAATGAAACTCAATTTAACGAACTCGACTCGCGTTTAAATAAAATTGATTGTCTACATAATGATTTTGATAAATTTCAGACGGAGTTGGAAATGTTGTCTGACGATCCCAATCAATTAATGTCAGAACGAGAAGAATTTGAAAGCAAATATTTCGCATTAGTATCGACGGCGCGCACAATATTGAACAAGTATCAGCGAGACCGGCAGCGCGCGATGTCAGTGTCCGAGTCGAGCGATGGCGGCGTAGACAGAGAAGTGACAGGTCGCGACTTCGTTCGTCTTCCTAAAATTGTAATTCCGGAATTTTCAGGGAAGTTTAAAGAATGGCTTAATTTTAGAGACACATACATTTCAATCATACACTCTTCAAATCAATTAGGCGACATTAACAAATTCCACTATTTGAAATCTGCCCTTAAAGGCAGTGCATTGCTTATTATTCAAAATTTAGAATTTACGGCAAAAAATTACGCTATTGCGTGGCAATTATTATCAAACAGGTACGACAACGAACGTCTTTTAGTGAATCAACATATGAATGATCTATTAAATACAGAGATTATTCAAAAGGAATCCTGTCACGCCTTAAGATCTTTAGTAGATAACATAAACACAAGTCTATGCGCATTGAATTCACTCGGCCAGCCCACCGATCATTGGGATACTATCGTAATCCATTTAATGCTTCGTAAAGTAGACAGTACCACATTTCGCGAATGGGAACAACAGCGAAATGCAATAACAACTTCACCTTCATTAAAACAATTTTTAGATTTTTTGACTAATCGAGCAGATTTACTAGAAACTTTACAACAACAAGAATTTCAAAGACATTTAACAACACAAAATTTACAACAAAATCAACAACAAATAACAACACAACATTTTCAACATACACAACATTCAGATATTTCAAAAGACTCGAATTTAATTAAAACAAATTACACTGAAAATAAGAGAACAACTTGTCCATTGTGCAAACAAAAGCATTTTTTATTTATTTGTGAAGAATTTAAAAAATTAGACGTAGATTCACGAATTGAAAAGGTAGAAAACTTTAATATCTGCAAAAATTGTCTAAGACCAGGACATCGAGAAAATTTTTGTAAATTAAGTCATTGTAAATACTGTACAAAAATGCATAACACTCTCTTACATAAAGATATTGAAGTTTTTAACACTGTAGCCTTATCGTCCAACATAAATACCGATGTTAACAAGCCCTACATATTGCTTTCCACAGCTTTGGTGAACGTTGTCGCGGGTGACGGGAACCTACACCCCGCGCGACTCTTGCTTGACAACGCGTCCACTGCGCACTTTGTCACGCGCCACCTATGTGACAAGCTCGGGTTACCGCGGCGTCACGTAAGCTCATCTGTGACAGGTATTAATAATCAAGTATCTTTCAGTGCAGAGTCTTGTAACTTATCCATCGAGTCACGCTCAGGAGATTATAAAGTCAACTTAAATTGCTACGTTTTACCCCAAATCACCAACTCGTTGCCTTCTAGTAACGTAGATATAAAATCTATTAAACTGCCACCTAACATTCAGTTAGCCGATCCATCGTTTTACATATCGTCTCCTATAGATATTTTAGTCGGGGCAGACGTTTTCTGGGACGTCATGTGTTCCAATTTCATAAATTTAGGAAAACAATGTCCTAAGTTACAAGAAACCCAATTCGGTTGGTTGGTTTCAGGCACCATTACAAAACATAAAACAATTGACAACAAAAAATTTGATCAATCAGCATGTCTTTTTTCTGAAATTAACGACCTCTCACTAACACGATTTTGGGATTTGGAATCAGTACCCTCGAAGTATACATTATCATTAGAAGAGCAGGCTTGCGAAAAACACTTCGCTGAAAACACTCGGCGCGAAGTTGACGGTCGCTTTATAGTTACGATACCATTAAAGGAGTCTCCGGAAGTTCTAGGGGATTCGTATCAAATAGCAAAAAGCCGTTTATTATCATTGGAACGAAGATTTCTTCGCGATTCGGTATTAAAGGATAGGTATTTAGACTTCATGACGGAATATGAACGCTTAGGACATATGAGTGATATTTCAAAAGTACCAAAACAACATCAAGTTCAAGGCTATTCCAATTATTTAGTTCATCACGGTGTTACTCGCGAAGCTAGTACCACTACTAAATTACGTGTAGTGTTCAACGGGTCAAACCCCACTTCTAAAGGCGGGAAAACATTTAATAGCTTACAAATGGTTGGCCCTGTTGTTCAAGATGATTTACTCTCCATTTTATTGCGCTTCCGACAACATAAATATGTAGTATCAGCGGATATTGAAAAGATGTACAGAGCCATTCTAGTTAATCCTTCTCAACGATCATTACAACAAATCCTATTCAGATATCATCCCAGTGAGAAAATAAGAACATTTACACTTAATACGGTAACTTACGGTACCTCATCTGCACCGTACCTAGCGACAAAATGTTTAGTTTCGCTGGCAGAACAATGTTCCGATCCCGAAACAAAAAGGGCTATTACTAAAGACTTTTACGTAGACGATTTTTTAAGTGGTGGAGATTCTATAGAATCGGTCATTGAGCTCTGCAAAAATGTCGACAAAACATTACGGTCAGCGCAATTTAAGCTACGTAAATGGCAGTCTAATAACTTAGAAATCTTAAAATCTACTTGCGCTGACAACATACCAGAACAATGTTCTACAGAAAAAACATTAAATTTAGATGATGATTCATTACCTAGTAAAACACTTGGTCTTCATTGGGATTGTAAACATGACCACTTATTGTTTACAATCAATTTGGAAATTGCCACAAAAAAAATAACGAAGCGCAAAATTTTATCTCTTATTAGTCAGATATTCGATCCTTTAGGTCTTTTAGGCCCATGTACTCTTCAAGGTAAAATTCTTATGCAAAAACTTTGGGTAAATAAGTACAGTTGGGATGAGGAAGTCTCAAAAGACATCCAAAAGGCTTTCTTAGATTTTACATCTTCCCTTATTGCTCTTAATACGCTACGTATTCCACGTTGGGTATGCACCGATTTCATAACTTCTTTACAATTACATACCTTTTCGGATGCTTCGGAACGTGCTTACGGTGCATGTATTTACGTGAGAGCGGTTAACGCGAGTGGCAAAGCACAAGTCCGTCTTTTAATATCAAAGAACAAGGTATCGCCTTTGAAACCTACTACAATACCCAGGCTAGAACTTTGTGGTGCATTATTAGCCACTCGACTTCACGCCAAAGTGATGTCGTCGATATCGTTTAACGTTGACGACTCATATTTTTGGACTGATTCCACCATCGTGTTAGCGTGGCTCAAAACGCAAACAAATCAATTAAAAATGTTTGTGCGTACTCGAGTGGGTGAGATACAAGACAGCACAGCTAATCACACATGGGGCTACGTTCCGTCAAAAGAAAACCCTGCCGACTTAGTTTCTCGCGGTATTATGGCAGAAAGCATTTCCTCTTGCTCCACATGGTGGAGTGGTCCAGACTTTTTAAAATCTTCAAGCATCAAAATTCCTAACATTCCTAACACGCATTCCAATTATCAATCAGAAATCATCTTTCACACTACATGTATACAAACAGACATAGACACAAACACAATACAAGAATTCATTAATAAAAAATCTAGTTTCACACATTTAATAAGATCAATGTCTTACATAAAAAGATTTATAAACAATTGTAAAAATCCTAAGAATAAAGTAACAGGATCGTTATCATTAATGGAGTTGCAAAATTCAGAAAATCAAATCTTGCAATTAGTTCAACAAAAAATGTTTCCAGAGGAGTACACATTGCTCAAAAGGGGCAAGCCTCTTCCAAAGAATAATAGATTAAACTCGCTCGTTCCTTTCATGCATTCTGACAATCTTATTAGAGTGGGTGGCCGTTTGAACAATTCATGTTACACCTTTGATGTAAAACACCCTATATTATTATGTAGCAAATTTCATTTGACGCAAATTATTTTTCACAACCTACACGTAAAGTTGATGCATGCTGGGCCGCAGTTGCTCTTATCTTCTGTAAGGCAAAAATACTGGCCGTTGGGGGGGAAGAACCTCGCTAGACGCGTGGTGCATGCCTGTGTTCGTTGTTTTAGATTTAAGGCTAAGCCAGCACAACCTATCATGGGCGACTTACCCAGTGATAGAACTCAGTTAGAGTTTCCGTTTTTAAACACAGGCATTCAAATCAAATACAGTCCACTCTTAACAGCGATAAAAACTATTTTTACCCCTGACAGTAAGATAGCACAAAAACTGCGATCGCCCAAAGACCGTATTCCGTTTGAAACACCCGGTGTCTACAAAATCAACTGCAGCTGCGGCAGCTCGTATATAGGACAAACCAAGCGCACCATCACCAGTCGCATAAAGGAACATATACGAGCTGTTAAAAACAACGATCCTCAGAAGTCGGCTATAGCTGAACACCTTTTGGACCCCTCCACCAATCACTGGATTGAACTTCATAGTCCCCAGGTACTATCGACGGAACGCCACTACATACCAAGATTGGTAAGAGAAGCGATTGAAATTGCTAAATGCAAAAACTTCAATCGCGAAGATGGGTTTAAATTGTCGAGTGCCTGGAATCCAGTGATCCAGTATTACAACAAGACTGGACAGCAACCGACTTCGAGTACGCGCACAAATGTAGACACAGTGAGTGTAGTTTGTCGACAAACAAAAATAACATCGAGTGCGGACTTAATGTGCAGTGAGAACGCGGACAGTGGTAGTGGTCGCCGAATCAGGAAGAAGGTAGACCGATACGGCTATCTTTAACATTTTTTACACTACCGCACAACACCAGTCAACCCGTGAACATGGCGCATGCAACTGTGCCGAAATATCGGGAGCTCAAACAGCCTAATCGTGGTAAGAATCCCGTTTCTTACGAACATTATATTAGTAAAAACCACGAAAGTTTGAAGTTACATTCACAATAATCTTTATAATACTACTTTCTAGTTCTTCATATGATTTTTCGTTTTCTTCTACTCCAAAAAATATGACATTTCGTGCTCTTAATTGTCTTTCCAAATTTAATATTTTAGTATCTTGTTTTTTGTTGAATTCATTTATATTTTCAATTTGTTTTTCAATATCGTTGAAATTTGAGTTTAGTTTTTCGTTTAGTTCCGTGATGTTCTTCGAGATTTTTGACTCAAAATTATTAAATTGTTCCTGTAAGTCATTTTTAAGATCAACTCTTAATTCTTTGATCAATTTTTCTAGACTTGATAGATCACTCGACATTTTAGCGACCTCTGTTAACAAAAGATTGCAACTGTGTTTAACATTGGTCCCTTAACAGCGTCAAAGTTTTTGAGTCGTTTTAATTTTCTTAAGTAACAATAGATGGCGTTGTAAATTTGAATGATAATAGTCAATATTACTTTCTCCTTTCACGATAGATGGCATTGAACTTTATACATGATAGGATGAGTTTGCATATATTTCACTTTAAATTTCACTTTCAAGTTTTTGTTTTGTAATTGCTTATGTATTTAATTATTTTGTTAATTAGGGAACACTGAAGAACACTAGATACGAAACAATCACAGAAAAACCTGCCTTTTACGCACTTATTTTGAATTTATTTTCACGACCGTTATATGTTTGAGATGTTCTATTTAACACTAATAATGCTGTTTAGTCACTGTTCACTTAATTCACTCGTTCAATTTTCACTTTAATTTTAAAATTAACATATTACTAGTATTCAGAGATTTTGTTTTCTTATTTTTCTTAATTTAAATTCGCGGAGCTCACAACGCTTGATATTTACACTAGCAGCGCCACCTACCAACCCTACAAACGGAAAGATACATAGATACAAAGATTAATAGATAAAGTTTTGGTGAAACTTACGGCCCAAAAATAAACTTTATTTCTACAACAATTATTATTTATATCTAGATATAAATCGTATTTCTAATCTCTTTGCCGCAACTATTAAAAAATAAATAATACCATTAATAATTCTATGTATCTTTTCCTTGTACAATCCCAATCCAATACCTCGTATACGTGAAGCGATTTCGTTATTTTTAATCTCTCCTTGATATGGTACGTAAAAGGAAATCCTTTTTATTTATTCAAGGTAACATGAACATGCGAAATATATTCATACATACCCTTGACATGTGGAATAACAAGTTATTGAAATAACTTGAGTTGTCGGATGAATACTTTTATTTCCATTAAAAAAAATACACTAACGACAAATTCGAGACTTTATAATATATTTATAGCGGCTTGATTTTATAGTAACATATTTAAGAATTTAATTTTATGGAGCTACTTATTTGTAACTTAAATTGTAAATACATAATAATCATTATAATTAATTTATTATATATATCTAGTAAATCAAAATTAAGTTATCTAATTTAGTTTCAACAAGCAAAGCATAAAAATAAGTAAACTTAACACCTACAACTCGGTTTACACTTTGAGCAGACTTTTCTTTGACGTCTTTTTAAATTTCTTTGTTCTTTCGTTTCTGCTTCAGACACCCTACACTTACAAACAACTTACAATTAAATTTGTACGTCGAGGCAACGTCGTATGTAATTGATTAAATTTAGAACAAACGTTCCAATACTATTGCTTGTTTGGTTTCTTGTAAATACAACAGGGCTGCCTTCACTTTGACATACGTTTCTCATTTTTAATATGATCAGAAGTTTATCAGCCTCGCTCAATATAAATAATAGTAAAAAGGATTCTAACCAAAGTATATAACAAGGCGTTAATAAGTAGGAATACATCGGTCTATACCTCTCTTGTTATTCAGTTTTCATACTTACACTGGTAACGCATCGGCAAGTCCTCTGGTGTTGTGTATGTCCATGAAGGTCGATGTTCACCTCGGATTTCCCGCTGCTTGTTTGTCCTCTTATAATAAAAAAAACGAATGGATACAATTGATAAAGCATTCGCATTTTAGTTCCAATATATGTGATAATATATGTGATAGTGTCCTAAATCTGGAAAAAGAAAATAATATCGAAAAAAATATTTTTAGACGAGTATTTTTACCTGCAATTCTTACAACTCTTAAAATATATTTTGTTTCACATTCAAGTAATATACATTTTCACGTACAAAATTGTCATACGTAAAAAGTTTCAAACTAATAATATAGAAATGGTTTAAAATTAAATGAAACTTTTAATAATTATAGATTACTAGGAAGTTTATTATCCGTGGCAGAGGTTGCTCAGTTTCTCACTACAAATGTATAACATTTAATAAAATGGATTAGGTCTTAAGGAATGGATCGCGGCACAACATTCATTAGGACATCCCGCTGCAGCGGGAGAGAACAAACTCTGAATACAAATGTGCAATCGTAACAGATGTTCCATAATCCCCGGCTTTAACTGATATTACATTTTGAATTATGCATTCTAATTACACAAAGACATTATAAGATTATTCTTTTTTATTTTAATACTTATTTAAAAATCCAAATACCATCATATCAGTTTTTTACGTCAATAAATTCAAAGCTAGTTAGGGTTTCAAAATAAAGTTAATGGTGAGCGAAATTGAGATGGCTTGGACATTGAACTAGATATTAAAAATATTAGAATTAAGGGTTAGAAGACATGGAAAAATTTACTTGAAAGTGTTGTAGTGTCTTAGATGATTAGGATCCATTATTTGAAATATTTTGATTTTATTTATTGACGTGATAACTTGTATCTTTATTAGGTGAACAAAGCGTCAAATGGCCAAGAGACTAAAAAGGGGATCTACAAATTTCTATTGTTATTTACAGTTGGCCCAAAGTATAAAGCGATGTAATCTTATTTCGCATTTGGCCGGTCCACGACCCACGGCGCTATGACGCCAGAATACAAATATCAGAGCCGCATGTTACGCACAATGTATGTTTGAACTACGGCAATAAATACGGCACCATGCTACAGGTAAAAACTATTATTTGCTATACAAACAAATCTATAACAAATAATACATTTTGGTAGCTTTATTTAATATGGAAAAGATATTTTGGTGTGTCAAGTATTATTATTTTAATTGTTAATTAGAAGTTGTAGAAAATACTAGGAGTTTAAACCGAGAATAGTATCAGAGTGGACCAAAAAAGTACACCCTTTTTTGTTTCTAATTATTCTAAACTAGCTTTTACCCGCGACTCCGTCCGCGCGGAATAAAAAAAATGCACACAAGAAAAAAAAGTCCTATGTCCGTCTACTAGTTCTAAGGTACCTCTTCATAAATTTTTAGCTAAATCAGTTCGACCGATCTTGAGTTATAAATAGTGTAACTAACACGACTTTCTTTTATATATATAGATAGATTTTTTATATTAAGAAAGTAAAATGTAATTATACTTAAAGTACCTATAAATCTAGCATAGTAGCAATCTAGCACTTTTTTATCATCAAAATTGTTTTAAATTTTCTTTACAGACACAATTATAATTATTATTTTCTAAACTTCTCCATTCTATTTGTATCTTGAACGTGCTGAGAATATTACCTACGGTGCGTAAAAACAGTAACATTAACAAATTCTTCTAGAAAAAGAAAATGTTACGACTAAGAAATAAATACATAATTACGCGGTTTCTCGCTCACAATGAGCACTAATCTCTCTCTTAAAGGCAACAGTTAAAAACGCAACTTTTTCTTCAGAACAGCACTGACCCTAATACTACTTTTCTAATCTCACTCGGCCCCGCGTGGTCTAGTTAAATAAAAGCTAGGGGCTAAGTTTTCTATGATGAGATGAGCAAAAAAATGCCCAACCTCTTAGGAAGTAAATGAGCATTCCTGCCAGGGTTACAGAGATATTACGGATTTGTATTTTGCATAGTTTTAGAAGTTATCTCTTCTACCTCACGGTAGGCTTTCACAGCCGAATTATTTTTTTTGTATAAATACAAAAGACTTTCATTTTATTTCATCCAAAAATGACAGTTATCTTACTAATATTATAAATGCAATGTTTGGATGTATGGATGTATGTATGTTAGAAGTTATCTCCATAACGTATACATGGATCTCGATAAATATGGTCTAAATGTAGAACATAGTGTGAAAAAAAACATATGCTACTAATTATGTTTTTTTAATTCCGAGCATACGGTGCCGCGGGCGACAGTTAGTAATACATAAATACATATGTTTGCCAGTGAAAATCCACGTTTATATGTACATACTCTACGATTATAGTACTCTTTATACATTAATAACGTCATCAATCTGGTCGGTGCAGTGTTTACGTTAAAATTAATAAATAAATTTTATGTGGTAATAATTTTAACCGATAGATGGCACATTTTCATTACTATGCCTTATAAGAAAGGAGAGAAAAACGTACCCTTTCAAGCAATCGATATCGACAAATTCAATTTAATTCTAAAATACAAATTACTTATTCCACATTCAAAATACAAGTTATTAAATGCTCCTTTATAACGTGATGAAATGTTCTGATTATTTTGAGTTGAAACTGCTCATTTTCAAGTGTTTTGTAGCGATGAATATAAAACAATAAACCGGCATCCTAAATAACGAGTAACTTTCTTGATTACTTTCTATTCAGCTGTTACATTGTGAATTAATTAACGTTCTGTTGTTCTGAAAAGGGGTTCCTCTTGAGAGTAAATCTTCAGACACCTTTACGACCCCAAAAAGTATAAGAAGCTGATATTAAAAGCCCTTTTGAATAGAAACGTAATGAACTACATTCATTTATTCTGAACATTTGCTCAATTAAGTATTCTGTGTTCATATTTATTGATACAAATTCAATTTGATGTTTATCAATTTTATTAGGAAAGTCAGTTGAATAGTAAAATAAGTTGTTTTACAATATTATTATAAAGAGAAAATACTTGATCAAGTACTTACTCTAGATAAACTCAAAAACTACTTAACGGATATTAAAATTTTAAAGCTATTCTGTGATAGAGTAACTTTTTTATTTATTTATTTACTAGCTGTCGCCTGTGACTCCGTTAAACGTAACAATTAGCCTAGGTGTTCTTCCAGACTAGGTGTACTACATCTATTCAGCAAATTGCTTATCCACACTAATATTTTAACAGAGAAATATTTGTATGCTAATAACTAAAAAACTCAAAAACTACTGGACCGATTAAACTCGTTCAGAGTGAAATTTAACTATTACATCAATACATTATAGGCAAGTATCATAGGCTATTTGGAACGAAGTTCTTTATCGCGCGTCGTGAAAGGGGGCTAGACGGAAAAAATTCTTACGAAAAGTTGTCACGACACTTTTTGCTATAGTAAGTATGTTAACGACGAATGAGCGCTACTTCATCATGGCAACGACGTGACAATATATAACGAAAATTCATAGATATAAAATGTACTTCTTGTGAAGACTTAACTTTTTTTTTATATTCTTTTTAAATGCTTAATAAATATTAAACGATAAAAGTCCACAAGTGTGAAGCTAGATGGAATCGCAAGTTGGGTTATTATATGATTATAGCAACTCTTGAAAACTGGAATGATATTAAAAATATTGTAACATAGTATCTCAACATAACAGATCAGATGTTGAGATACTGTTTGTACAATAGAACAGTATTACTATTTGTGTTCAAATCCGGAGTAAGTACTTCCCGTACATTTGCTTGACAAAGAGCCGTCCCGAGTAGTATCAGTTCTATTCTATGACATTCGTAAAGCGCTTTATCTGTATGATAGATTTTCTCGCATTCAGTCTGCGGAGAAAATGTACTTTATCCATTCAGATATATTTACTTTTCAATATCAAATTTTTAAAGGTTATATCTAACAATACAAGACTAGACCATAGTCAACCACGCTGGCCCAGTCAGGGTTTGTTGACTTAACACATACCTTTGAATTTATTCGCAGATATGTGCAGGTTGCATCACGATGTTTCTATCATCATAAAAACGTCGGAAAAATTTATTTGGATTGAATATCCCTGGAATAAAGCGACAGGAGACGTGAACAAAAACATATAACTTGGCTGTTTTTTTTTTTTTTTTCAAAGTGAATGACATAGATTACTACATTTTAGTCCCCGACTGACAAAGGAGAATTTTGAATGTTGTTCACGCATGTGTCAGTTTTGTGTAAATAAGTGATGGCGTAAAGCCTAAACGACTTAACCTATTTTGATGAGGGAAGTGTTATTTCATTCGTTTTCTTCCTTGGAGTTTTATAGAGACTATAGTTGGTCGAGTTTATTGATTTTTTTAATTTATAACTAGTTATTGTACAGGTGTCTCAGCAGTGGAAAACCTCGACTAAGATGTTAGGATTATATTCAACAAAGAACCCAATAAGCAATAAGTAAAATATAATATAATGCTTGATTCCTTACAGTTGTAGATACTTGGTGTATGTCGTCCTGATAAGTTAGTTTATGAAAGTCATAATTTGTGGGAATTACAATTTCCCGTTCTTCAATCTGTGACACATTTTATTCAGAATCTCAATGTTTGGATGGACGCAGCTTATTTCCCAAAGGTATGGACGTAATCTTGTACTACATTAAAAGCTAGATAGGAATGTGTTTTTGTACTAAACAATGTCACCATGTTGCGTATTATTGTGATGGAATTGTTATATTGTTGCTACTCTATCTACATAGATAACATAATGTGGAAAAATAGACCATTAAATACAAATAACCGATTTAATTGAATTTTAATTATAATAATAAACATTTATTGATTCTACGAACATATAAATTGTGCATACATTAATTTTACGATTAAGTTATTCAAGGTCAATCTTATTACATGACTGTTTAAAAAAACCTAAATAATTACTTTAGTACCGCTGATTATATGAATAAATTATTGAATCAGTATTAAATTAATCTTTACCAGCCTGCGTTGCGTGATCGCTGTCTTCAAATAATTTCATTAATTGCCTTGACCTCAATCTATTTTTTTGAGCAATCAATTACAAAAATTAAGCATATTTAAATAAGATAGCCATGTACTTTTTTATTTTCTTTTTTTCATTTACTTTTTTTTAATATTCCAATAGTTTAGACGATAATAAACAAAGAATTATTCTTTAAAAAACAATAAAAACATCGACTGATTACATAGAGGTATACCATGAAAGTATGCAGATATGGCACTTCCCTTCTTTAGTCCATAAAAGAACATTTGAAATATATTAGTACAAAAGTTATATCACTCGTTTCGTAGATTAATGATTCAAAGAAAAACTAACTAGATCAGTTGCAGTATATTTTAAAATTGAAACAAGAAAATATTTCACTTGCAGCTTAAGCATTTTTAATAAAAACAGCTCGTGATAAATTCTAGTTAGCACGAAAGTTTGATCTTCTGTTAAGTAAAAGAAACTTTCATCTTTGTTGTACAAGAAATGCAATTCTGTAAAATAAAACACCACGAAAGCTGTACGGTGTTCAAAACAAATGAATAGACAAGTTTTATTTTTACTTACTGACTGTTATTTTGTTCACTTAATCATAACTATTGCCATCTCCGCTGTTTCGAAAACAATGAAGTGCAACACTATTAAGAACAAAATAAGAGTAACACTATTTTTGTTGAGGAGTTTTGGTTATAAATTTACACGTATAACAACGAGTGATACATATAATTAAAAAAAAGTTTTAAAATTGAATTTAACAACTCTGTCATATCGAATATATTATTCTAACTAATATACATACATTAAAAGCTTCATTCCAATATTGAACATTTTAGTAACATGTTGACTCAAGTTTAAATTAAAAAAATATATATTAAAAAACATTATAAGTACACTTTAATATTTCGCGTACAAAATATAGACAAGGTGGGTTAAAAATATTTTTCATTACGTAAACAAGGCCGCATAAAAAGCTGAAAAGAATATTTTAATTTTATCTTTAAAAGCGTTGGGAAGTTGTCAATTTAATTCCAAAAAAGTCGTAATGGAATAAACGAGAATTTTATTTCGTGAAGTACCTATTAAAAATATTATTTTCCACGTTTTACTTAATGCAAATCTAAATTATGTTGGGTCGATTTTACAGATCTTTTTTTGGGTTTGGCAGGAGAACTGTTGGTATGCAATCCTAAATCTAGGGTAGAATTAGTGCCTTTGGTGTTTTCTGAGGAACTATAATGAACGATAATTCTGGTGAATTTTACGATGTTCAAAAAATTCTGTATGCCCCAAAGTTAAAAGTAATCATTTTTCAATGATTTGTAACGACATGACTGTTAATTATAGTTTGTACTTTTATTTTCTATATAGTTGTATTTTTACTCTATTGACATCATATATTTTTACGTAACTGGTGTATCATTTCACTGGGGAAATTTCACACCGCAAAAAATGTCTAATAAATCCTTAAAGGTTGATATGTTTCTTGAAATTCCATTACGTAATACTCTTGATATCTTACAGGTTAGTAACTAAGGGACTTTCTTATAAGAAAATGAACATTTCGTTTTAAATTAAAGGTTAAATATTTTAGTTATGACACCTACAAATCGTTATCAATTAACCGTGTCGAATTAAAAACGCTTTTTTAACTCTGTGACCGCTTTTTCAAATTATGCTCATCTTTGTCGTAAAAATATGGCTGTGCCGGAAAATAAATATTACATTTTTAATATTGTTTTAATTTCATTTTCTCTACTAAAAATATTATAAATAAAATAAAATAACAAATAAAACTTTTTTCGTTATATTAATGAGTTGTTGTTACAATAAGTATGTCAATTTATTATCAGACCAAGCTACCGTAAAATCTTAAATGTTTCCACGTTCGAACACTATACGGCGATCGTATAAAAATGTCGTCTGAAAAATTGAATCGTTAATTTCACCGAGCGAGTAGACGTTTTCACATAATTTTCGATTTCTTCGGTCTTTGTTAAGCAATGTCATTTCTTAAAAGGTCAACTGAGGACACTGGAAATAGTAATTACTAGTAGAAGTAATGGAACGGCGTCTAATAATTATCCAATTAGCTGGCAACGAGTTAGCTTCTTACACTTATTATAAGTCCCTTCATACTATTATATAACATTCCGACCTATATAAACTAAAAGAACCTATCCTCTCCTTTTAATTTGTAACCTCCTTTGTATCTTCCTTCTTTGATAAATAATTATACATTTATTGCTAAATCATTTTCTGTTCCCTATTCAGGTAGTATTCTTGCCGAAGTCAAAATTATAAACTCACTTACTCTTAAACGAGGTTTAGGCTGAGCGTAATCTGCGCCCGGCCACCTCACGCCCGGTGCAGTTGTAAATGCCTCTTCAAGGCAAACTGTGACAACTTAGTCACAAAACAATAAACAAAAGTAAAATTGATGAAGAACACACGTTTACATGGGAAAATTTATTCTTGAAAGACTATATAAATGCTTGACACATAACT
Source organism: Papilio machaon (assembly GCF_912999745.1). Taxonomy (NCBI): domain Eukaryota; kingdom Metazoa; phylum Arthropoda; class Insecta; order Lepidoptera; family Papilionidae; genus Papilio; species Papilio machaon. The sequence continues at coordinate 1,119,270 of NC_059993.1, read as the reverse complement.
GACGTACACTTTCATAAAACTAAAACAGCCAGTGCACATCTCAGCGTCTAAGCAGATTACACTACTCCAACACGCCCCCTTTAATCTGCATTATCTACGAGCCCTAAACCTTTTACACAAAACAAATGTTTGGATATTGGCAAAGCTTAAGTAAAGATGTCAGCTATCATTAAATCCGTTGACAGATGCCTTAAGGTTAAGTATTTTTCCTTCATAACACTTCGTACAGGACGTACACTACGTTTAGGACATTCAGCCAAACAAATCGCACCTCTATTGTCAACATGCATCACCACTTTAGCAAGTTCATCCAAACCAAATTCAGCTAATAAGCTATTCAAATATATACTCTCTTTCATATATATTCTGCCAGGCTCACGCATTCAGCTTCCTCATGCATTCAGCTTTCATCGACGATGTAGCTACCGATTTCTGTTTCTGCGATTAAGACATATAGCGACATCCTACAACATCACAGCTGTTAGGCTTCAAAATAATATCAAAAGTATTATTTTTAATTAGACTTTGAACTTCTGACGAAATGTCTTCCATCCAACCTTCGCGTTCGTCACCCGATAAAGCTTCATCTATAGATATTTCTATAGCTCCAGCAAAATGTTCATTTTCATAAAGCCTTTCACTGTCTTCTTGATCATATTGCGTTGTTGTATTTTCTGTCATTTCATTTTGATTAACTTCTTGACTGGTTTCTCTAACATTATACAACTTCTTAGGCCTTCCACGTTGACCTCTTTGTATTTTCGGTCTTCCAGGCATTCTTTTTAATATAATCTGGTTTATTCCACCAGTTGCATTTTCACTTGCATCGCCATTATCATTTCATATATCATTTATATTATTTTCATGATCAATTTCAAAATCATCACATATCGTATCTTTATCAAATACCATGTCAATAATCAATTCATTATCTGATTTCTTATCCTTTTCGATAATCTCATTTCCATCTACATTGCTTTCTTTACTTCCGCAAATTTCATTGATTTTGGTAATATGATTTTCTTGGAATTTCACGTCTCGTGCAATAACAACTTTATGTTCATCTGGTATCCATATTCGATATCCTTTAGAAGTTCGTGGGTATCCCACCATTATGCCTTCTCGAGCACGTGCGACAAACTTATCTTTATTAGGCGTCTTGTCTAAAACAAAACATTTAGAACCAAAACATCGCATGTACTCAATATCAGCTGGTTCTCCATACCACTTGTTATACGGCGTGTCACCATTAAAAGTATTCGTCGGACAGCGATTTCTAATATGGCAGGCAGTTGCCACAGCTTCAGCCCAAAAACAACTAGACAGTCCCGAAGATAACAACATGCATCTCGCCATCTCTGTGAGAGTACGATTCATACGCTCACTTACAGAATTCATTTGAGGTGTATGTGCTACCGTCAAACGACGTTGAATTCCTTCTGTCCTTAGAAAGACATCGAATTTTTTGTTGCAGTATTCGCCACCGTTGTCAGACTGAAGAGCTTTAATTTTCATACCAGATTGTTTTTCAATAAAAGTTTTATACGTTTTAAAAGCGTTCAATACTTCACTTTTCTTACTGAGCAAGTACACTTCACACCAACGTGTACTGTCATCTATAAAAGTAACGAAGTACTTTGCTCCACCAAGAGATTCGGTTCTCATTGGTCCAACCACGTCCGAATGGACAATCATTAATTTAGTATTACATGGGCCTCTCGTCTTCAAGAACGGTAGTGCAGTCATTTTCCCCTTCGTACATATTTCACAGTCGTATAATACATTCATATCCTCTGTCTTAACATCAAATCCGTAAGTATTCAGTAATTTCATAAGATCTCGTGCATTTAAATGACCCATACGCTCATGCCACAAACGTACATCCACATTCATAGCAACTAACGCGTCATTCATTCTATTTTTTACTTCTCTCACTCTGTATAAGTTACCCACACGATCAGCTGTCATTTTGACAATGCCCTTGTTATCAGTGACATAAGCGACATCACGTTTAAAAAGAACATTATGACCATTTTCAGTAATTTTCGCAATTGATATTAAATTACTTCTTAAATTGGGAACGTACAAAGTATCGCGAAGCAGAATTTGACGTTTGTCTCGATCATTTGAAGCTACGAAATTAATATCACCCTTACCTTTGACATTTGTCGACAGATTACTAGCTAAGTTTAATTTTGCAGTATACGGAAAAACCCCTTTACCAAAAATTTCAGGATCTTTGCAGAGATGAGATGTGCACCCACTATCTAAAATAAAAGAATTTCGTATTAAATTATTTGGTAAACCATTACAATTAAACGTTTCATAATTGTTTTGTTCTTCAGTTACACATCCTATCTCATGGTTTTTCTTCTTTATTTTGCAATCACTAGCTTTGTGACCATAATTATGACATTTGAAACATTTGTACTTGAATGTACCACCGGAATTAGATACAGTATTGACGTTCTTGAATGACTTATGTCTCGTCCCATTTCTCTTAGCATACATAGCTCCTTGTATTTCCATAGTATTATTACTCTGTCGCCTCGAGCTATCCTCTTCCAAAATTTTTATTTTTAATATATCCACCGTAGGTAAATCGTCGCGGGATTCCATTGCGCATCTAAAGTTATCATAGCTTGCTGGTAAACTATATAACAATAATATTGATAACAAATCTCTATGTATTTCGATTCCAATATCACTCAGTTTATCTACAGCGTCCATGAATTTTGAAATGTGTTCACGCACATCCTCGCCCTCTTGAATAAGATGTAATGTTAACTGTTTCAATAAAATTGCTTTACGTGCAGGTCCTTTCGATGCATATATAGACTCGAGTTTCAACCACACCTCTCGTGCAGTTATGCACCCTCTTACGTGCTTTAACTCACTCGGACTAATAGACAAAATCAGATCTGCCTTCGCTTTTTCATCTGCAGCTAACCAATCATCTAATAATTTTTCATTACCTGGTGTTGAACACGGTCTCACATTTTTCCCACTTACGTATTGCCAACCTTCCGTCTTCGTTAACAATGCTTGAACTTGTATTTTCCACGTTTCATAATTCTCTTTATCCAGTAACTCTATTCGCACTGATTGAGCCATCATTATGTAAACGTTTTATATTATTTGCCCATAACCTGATAATATTGCGTTTCTGGGCCCATAACCTGATGAAGAACACACGTTTACATGGGAAAATTTATTCTTGAAAGACTATATAAATGCTTGACACATAACTGACGTACACTTTCATAAAACTAAAACAGCCAGTGCACATCTCAGCGTCTAAGCAGATTACACTACTCCAACAAAAATTATGTCAGGTAACTATTAATTTCCAATAATAATACTCAGTTCCGTGAGTAAGAAAGAAAAAAGGTGTGTGAGGTTTCAATTGTAACGCATACATCTCTTTTCTTTCAATTAAAATATGTGATATATGTGTAATAACAAAATGTGCATTATTGTCAATGCAGTGAAAACAAACAGTTAATTTAAATTTCGTGTAAAACTCTTATTAAATCACCTCATATAATAATAATAAATTTATACGTCACACATTCAGGGCTTTAATTATTCACAGAGTCAGGTATTGCACTATATCACAACACTATATTGTTTGCAATTAATGCTGAGTGATCATTAAACATTCAATTATGTGTTATGCATATTTACATTACAAAATATTATACAGTAAATATATAAAAGTATATAAATATGTAATATATTACTATATAATATATTACTATATAAGTAATACAGTATATTTTAAGAAAAAGTACGATTCATATATAAAATAAGCAGAGCTGGGCATTAACTCGTTAATCCGTTAATCGTTAATTAACGAAGTTTAAATTTTGCTTAACGGATTAACTTTTAAGTTAACTTCAAAAAGTGTTAACGCTTTTGTTAACTTCCGTTAAACTTAACCTCCGTTAATAAAAGTCCGTTAATCGTTAAATTAGAAACTTGAGAGACGTGGTGTCATTTTGTTTAAATTACGCGCCACGCCACACTCGTAAGTTCAGCTATGTTGTGCGACTGTCGGCGACTCGAATGGTGAACGAACGAATTAATAATTGATATATGTGAAGTTCGCGTGCAAGTGTGATGCATCAGAGCGTTCGGGAAAGACGTGACCAACAGAAAAAGAAGGTTCGAAATAGTATATTTCATTACGAGTATATAAAAGCAAGAGTATGTAATAGCCCACATTCCGAACGCTCTTCGTCCCTGCAATACGCCACTTTTTGAGCCACTGTATTAAAATACTTTTTACTCGTGCTTTTTCTTTAGCTTTTCCAAACTCGTGCGTTCTCTTTCCCAACTGTGAAAATAATGTCTATTAAAAAGAAAAAAACAACCAAGAAGTTTTTACAAAAAAAAATCATTGAAGTTTTTATGATTCATGAAAATATTTCTAAAAGCAAGCTCCTAATTTGTTACAATATCAGATTTAATGATTTGTTTCAATGAATTAGGCTAGGTGTCATTTTATTTAATCTCATTAAATTTCATTTTCGTATCATATTAATAAAAATAATCTACTGAAGACTTGGCCGTTTGGGCATAGTTCCCTTTGCCTACCCAGAATGGATGAAGAAAACAAAAAAAAAATCTCTGTTTGTATTCTTTTACGGTTACCTCCATTTTTCAAACATTTTAGTTAGTTGAGTTTATTGTGTTTTTATTATTCTATTAAATTGTTTCATTTTTCGCAACTATATTAAAAATAGTTGTTTAGTACACGTGCGGAACTGTCATTACAACTTATTCCAACGGTCAACCCTCACCTTCGGCTGCGCCTCGGCACTGTGCTTTCCGCACACGTAATGAAATATACTATAATGCATTCATACTTGTCTCTAATACTAATGTGTTATAGAATGTATAGTCAAATTACTATTTAAAACAAGTATCGCCACAATATGTGTGAAATTATTTTGGTATGGTTAACTGTTAACGATTAACTTTAACTTGCGTTAAATTTTCGAAAATTTAACGCTTTAACGATTAACGAAGTTAATTTTTTAATTAACGAATTAACGATTAACGAAGTTAACTTTTCGATTAACTGTGCCCACCTGTGAAAATAAGCATATAAAGTCAGTTTCTAAACTCAGCATAGCATACCTTTATCTAATTTTACTTCTTACTAATATTATAAATGCGAATGTTTAGACGGATATATAGCTGGATGGATGTTTGTTTGAAGGTAACGGCTCAACGCATCTTGATGAAATTTGGCATAGTATGGAAGAACACATAGGCTGCTTTATTTTTTTATTTATTTAAACTTTGTACATACACATATTATTTCTGTGGCATTACATAAGAAATGCAGTGTTGTACTGGAGAGCTTAACTCTAAAAGAGTTCTCTTACAGCTAACCATTACATAGAGAGAGGTTGTTTAATGGGTAATAAGTAAATGTGTGTAGAAGTTGTCATAAGTACAGTATATACTGTTGAACATTATATGCTTATATCATGCTTTTTTATATATTATTTAATTTCCCGCGGACGTTGTCGTGGTCGACAACTAGTAAATGATAAATATGAAAATCAAGCCGAAAACATAAATTTAAAATATATAATTTAATCAAATGTTACCATTAATTTTCGAGCAATAAAACAGCACATAAATAATTTGCACAACTCGTCTGCTTTTATTTATCGTTTGAATTTGACCTTAAAACCGTTTTCGGCGTCATTAAGTACATCTGGCCTTAATACGAATAAAATAAATTCGGACCCTTTTATGAAAAGAAATTATTATTTTCATATTACGAACATTACTAATGACTGTAAAAAAATCAGAAATCATCTTTTTAGGACGAAAGTGTTAAGTGAAGTTTAACTATTCGACCTCTTTGGTAGCCAAAACATTTGCACACGTACTACCAAAGAAGTCGTACTGGCCAATAATAATATTGACAATGTAATGTAGTAAAAAACTGAAGTGAAAAAATGGGTCAGAATAGTGCGGGAAAGTTAATAATGTAATGTACGAGTAAAAGAGTAATGAGCTAATACTATTCATACTGCATTTTCGGGTGCAAAGGCTTGAAAATTACCCAGATGAGATCTCCGACAGTAATCAAACCATATGTGAAAAAAAAAAACAGAAAAATAATAGTTAACATTCATGTTAGCAAAATAACGTAACTAAACTCGCAGTAAAAAGGGAAAGAAATCGAAGGCACGATTACAGTTAAAATAGAATTGTTATCTGGAACGACGCCTAATTGCGTCTCCGGTTTTCTTCATCCACCGCAATTTAACATCAACCGTTGAAAAGACGAATATAACGGTATCAATTTACGTTTAAAAAAAACGTAAGTACACAGTTTCTAGATTTGATTTTTATTATACCAAATAAATATTTTATTCGGTTTCATTTTAATTATTAAAAAAAAATATTTTAATCGAGTAACTAAGTATGAAACCGATTTTTAATATTTTATGGATGTTCTCCGCAATAAAAATCTCTCCTATTTTTACATATTTATTAGGTGTATAAAATGCAAATACTCTGAACGCAATAACAAGGCGACAGTAATTGACAAGATGGAATTATGGCCACAAGTATTTTTAATTCCATTACACTGTGGAATACCTTTAGGACTAATTACTGGTAACATCATTAAGTATAAACAAAACGATCAATATTTACTAACCATTTCGCTATTAAAACAATACGATGAAAATTTTGTGCCAGCAACATACATACGTGTTAAATGACATTGTTATAGTTTGCTGTACGATATTTGATATTAAATGGATAGCAAACATTTTACTGTGCAAATTATTCTTATTGACAGTAATAAGTTGCTATTACTAAACAAAAAATATCACGCTTTTAGTTATATAGGATGTTTTTAATTATTACAGAGTTGCCCAATAAAAACAAAACAAAGATTTGATATTGATGAAACGAACACCCTGTTTATTGACTTGAAAAGTCGATGCGAATTTATTTTCCGAAATAAAAGTGATTTTACTTAAATATTCTTGAACATAAACGGCGTCCTTTATCTCAATTCATCTTATTTCATGTGACTGACAGATTAGTAACATTATACTAAACATATGCTTATATTCACACGTAGTTATGTAATAAGCTTTAACGCTTATAGCACACGGTGAGAAAGCTAACCAAAGCGAAGGAAAGTTTAACGCCCTCGCACAGCGAGACATGCAAACAGGAAACGTAAAATTTTTTATATTACCACGTGTTTCCGCTGCTGAAATGCCTGCACAAAAACATATTATTAAGTTTGTTTTTTTGGCAATTGAAATTCAATGTTAGATTAGATTCCACGTAATCACAGTGTCCGCTAGGACAAAAATAAAAATGGCCATTTTACAAGAAATTTCGCTTCCGGTTCGCTTTGGCGGTTGTGTGCTACGTAACATGAGAATCGCCTCAAGGAACAAACTCTTGAAATTTAAACTGCGTTATCTTGGAACATGTCGCTTAGACTATATCTATGTAGAGTTTGTGGACTACACTGATTAGATTAAATTAGAACAATTATTTGAAGGAGATCCCTTTTATTATGCGTTTTGTCTGTCTCTTTATAACGTCATTAATTTTACGATATTACGAATCAATTTTTATTCTTGAAATAAAATTAGCCTACGTAAGTGAATAAAGCAAAAATGTCCCTAATTTTGATGTCCATGGGCGTCGATGATCACTTCGATGTTCTCGCCGCTCGTTTGCCCCCTTCTCTTATAAAAAAACACATTTTGAAGCTAAATTCAAAATCTACTAGTCTTCTAGTTATTTAAAAAAATACAGTCGAATTGATAACCTCCTTCTTTTTGAAGTAGGCTAATAAGAAAGAACTTGTTAATTAAAATTATTAATCTATAATCTCAAATATAAGTCCAAAACACAAACTTTACATACACAAACACATGAGATTGATTTTAGATTAAAAGAATACATAAATTTTTTTCAAAACCGCAATTATTATAACCATCTTAAACATCCTACAAATTACCTTTTGCTACAATGACTACTGTAATAATTTATAGCTTCACAAATGATTAATGCTTCAGTAATAATCGCAGTTACATCTGACTGAACATATTTAATTAGCCATCAATGATTGACTGATTTGTATAACAATGCTTCTAGTTATACAATTACGTTACATGAATAGAATTAATTCTACATCATTAAGTTTTCATACATCTATAATATTTGAGAATCCAGCTTTATAACGAACTTTAAAAAAATCTTCCACGAAATTTGCAACTGCTTTTTTAAATTGCTTAAATCTTTCGTGAGACATTATTATAAATTAAGTACGGCTTAACTCACGTATGATTGTCCGGTGACGGCACCGACTAGTTTCGGACTCGTTTAGGGTCCATCTTCAGGGCGAGTGTTTGTTCTGAGATCTTCGCGGCCTCATCGCGTCTCGCACCTAGTGCTTTTTTCCTAATCTTCAATTTGTTTTTCTTTGAATCATTAAAAAAAAACTCTTGAAATCCTATTCCAATCGAAGAGTTCTAACTGTTCGTATCTTTTTTACAATACTGTCTAATAAACGATGCAAAAGTACTAAAAGAGTAGTATAATAAAGATGTTAAATTATCATAAAGCTCAGGTCGTGGCGTGAGTCGTCGTGGTCGTTAAGAGTACATTTTCATTTGGCCTCCCGTCGACAAAGCCATAAGGGATGCGAATAGAACGATAAAATCGTACAAAGACATGCTTACGTGAATGAAACCCACAATATAGCACCGAATGGTATTTGCACATTAGGAGCAGTGTAATTTCGTTATAAATATTCATTGTTTTACGAGATGTAATGAGATGTTGATGTGTATAAGTTTGATTTCTTAGAAACAAAGAAATTATAACACCAAATATCATTTTCCACGTAAGAAATACTGTTGTCTTACTGTCATACTCAGAGACGTTAATTTGTCACTAAAGAAGTATCTTAGTTTACATTTAGATATTGAACTAAAAAAAAAGATCTAAGACACTCAACAAGATGTAGACGAAGTCTATTTCATAATAAGCAATGTCAAATACATAAAAATCCAACTTTTTATAATTTAAAGTATCGAATTCGTTAATTCGCCAAAATAGCGAAGTGACCATAGACATCCTGAATTGCAGATTCGTTGCCCACCTTTAGAAAAGAATACTATTCTAATAAATCCTACAATGTTAATCCTATTTAAGTATTATTGTACTGTATATTCCCGTATTGATTTTGAATACGCGGCGACGAGGTCGATATCAGTAAACAGAGTTCGAATTAAACGTCCGCTTAGTTTCATTTATGTTAGCTTTTAGTCCCAAATGTAATACGGTTGCTGAGCGGAATAATACTCGATAAATAGGTAATTAGTTATGATTCATTCGTTTTGCTCTGTCTCTGTGGGGTTGTTGAATTGCCCTCAACGTTTTGCTGCCCGATTAAACGGTGATTATCAGGTTTAGGTATTGCAATTTAAATGCTTTAGTTTATTCTATAAATAGTGTAATAACCACTTAAAATAATACTATATTTAAATACTGGCAGTAAAATTATGTATAGCAAAATATTTATTTATAAACTAGCTGTCGACTGCGAATCCGTCCGCGCGGGATTTAAAAAAAAAACCTAATTAGTAGCCTATGTGTTCTTCCAGACTATGATCTACATTTACGCCAAAAATCATCGAGATCCGTTGAGCCGTTCTGGAGATACCTTTAAACAAACATCTGCATTTATTAAACTAATTAATCGGATCTTACTAATATTAGTAAGATTCGATTAATTCGATTATAATCTTACTAATATTAGTAAATTCGATTAATTCTTTTTAATAGTCTTTACGATGGTATAAATGTAAAAGTGTGTGAAATTAATATTTAAAAGAAAATGTTTTCCACTTTTTCATATAAAATCTAATCATTTTAATAAAACGTTTATTTTAACCTATTGCTTTGTTTCCCGTGCTCGCTTATTTAAATAACGTTAAAAAAGATTAAATCACTCTTCAATATAATATAGCAATCTTTCATTTCAACATCATAACTGAGTGGGTAAGCGCTTCATTGATCTGCAGGTTCTGGTTCAATACCCGTCACGTACCGTTGTGTTCTTTTTTCGAATTTCATATGTACATATATCCAATGTTTTTACGGTGAAGTAAAACATCGTAAAGTCAACTAAACCCGCACTGATTAAAGCCTAGTCACTACCTAACTTATGGTAGGCTCCGAGATTCTCAGTAGGTAGGGACTAAGCTAACGGCGACTGTTATATTGTGTTTAGATATTTATAAAATGTTGATATTCTTTCTATTTCTATATATAATTTAGAGTGACATTTCAACATACGAAACACAGAATAATCCGTAGTATTATCGAACGTCAAGATAAGCTAGCTATTAATTAATCAATGTACGTCAGTCTGGAATAATTAATATATGTAGTGAATATACCGGCATGTTATCTTCACGTCCACACATGTGTATTGTAAATATCTTTTACCGCAGATTGCTACGTGAAATTTCAATGAATTATTGTTTTGTTATTTTATTTAATATCGTATCTTATTGTATTTTAGTAGCTATTGCTGTAGCTTAACCGCGATTGTATACTTAAATCTGTCAGAATAAATAAGTAAAATTGGTACGTTAATAACTCAATTACGCATCTCTCTCACTATACAATACCGCACGATAAAGGTGCGCCTAAAACGCTTTTGATTTAAATTATTTAATTTACATCTGCAAATATACATTCATTTACACTCAAATTCTATAGCTAGGTTTAATATCTTTAAATTCTTTTAATTTAAATAAGGCTGTGAAAAATATGTAAACTAATTTTGCAACAAAATACTCTTTCAAGTGACAAGGTACAGATGATTTTATTCATCATTTCTGTTCTTTAATTGAAGCATATAAGGATTTTAATTTTGCCAACAATACAGACAATCTCGAATGGCCGCCACACCGCAACACCAATCCTCCAACGAGACAACGAGATTTGTGGATGATTAATGCATTGTTATTAATCAACGTTACAGCCACATTCGAGTGAGCAGATTACATTATCATTCGGAGTCTGAGGTACAAAGCTTTTAGGTGTTATTAAATAACGGTTGCCCGATTAGTACCTTTCTAATGGCCAAATAACTATTGATAATAATATATTTCGCCTCTTGAATTAATGAAGTACTTTAAAATAATATTTTACAGATTAGGATCAATATTTGATTATATAACAAATCAATTTATTAACTTATAGAAGCTATTAATAGTAAAACTCACGACTCACAGCTAACCTTGTAGTAACTTTAGTTCTAACCCCTTTAGGACCTTTCATCAGGGTCCTTCATGTGTTTAGTGAATCATTCTGTCTTCCATTTCAGTATAAATTATTCACACTTGAAAAATTTACGGCAAAGCATATTGAAAAGATTGATATAATGCACTGATTCATTTGTACAAAGTACAAAAGCATGTTAATTAAACAAATGCATCCGATTTTAACTTCCTACATTTATATAAAATCATTTAAAATTTTGTATGAACTCTTTTCAAGCAAACTGCTACTCTTTTTAACTAGTTTGATAAAAAAATCTCTCCGTCAAACTGAAGTGGAGTTCAGTATATTTATTTTATTTTGTGATCAATTTAAAAAAGAATCACAAAAAAATTTCATCATTTTAGTGACGAATTAATTAAAAGATAATAAATTGTCGGTACTATATTAAAGTTTTGGATTTGATGATAAGATTCTTTTGTATAAAAAAAAAAAATTGTAGTTTACTTTTGTTAAATATTTAACGGTGTGTTTTTTATTCTAGCTGTTACCTGCGATTCTGTCCGCGCGGTATTAAAAACTTAGTAAGTAGCCGATGTGTTCTTCCATACTATGTTCATCTGTGCCAAATTTCATCAAGATACGTTAAGCCGTTCGGGAGATACCTTCTAACAAACATCCTTCCATTTAAACATTTACATCTATATATATAAAAGAAAGTCGTGTTAGTTACACCATTTATAACTCAAGATCGGTTGAACTGATTTAGCTGAAAATTGGTGGGCAGGTAGCTTAGAATCAGGAAAAGGACATAGGATAATTCTTACCCCGTTTTCTATTTTTTTTTCCGCGCGGACGGAGTCGCGGGTAAAAGCTAGTTTATAATATTAGAAAGATAAAAAAACCAAAGTCCTGCTTAGGTGAACATTTTAATACTTTAGATGTTATTCCTTCTTGTATATACAAAATAAAAATTTACTTTTTTAACTTTTTAATTTTGCACTTAACAGTAATAAAAATCGATACCAACAAATAACTAAAACCTTCTTTCAGGACTACGCTAATAACAAATATTATTTATCCGCAATTTATGTTGGCAAAGGGTTTATCTATAGATGGTTTCTGTGAATTTATGGATCCGTACCCACGCTACGCTCCGATTCGATAGCTGCTGCAATAAACATTCTAACAACTGAACGTTCTATGAAAATAAATAATAGAGGTAATATAGATTTTGGTCAACTAACTTTCTTATTGATATTTCTTAAAATGTTATTAAAGAGTTACACTGTTATTATCAGCACGCTACAGCGCAATCAGTTGTCGCGTTGCTTTCAGCGCTTATGGAATAAACATGTTAAGAGATAGATTTCAAGAAAGGAATTCAAAAAAATCACATAAAGTAAACAAATAAAACTATTTAGATTGTTTAAACTTTCGTGAGACAATAAAATTAAGAAACGGCTTTACTCACGTGTGTCACTCATCTTCAGAGTCCAGACAGCAGTTCGAGATGCGACGCGACCGCGAAGTCCTCAGAATAAACGCTCGCCCTGAAGACGGACCCCCGACGGGTCCGAAACTAGTCGGTGCCGTCGCCGGATGATCACACGTGAGTTAAGCCGTTTCTTAACGAATTAACTATTTTGATTTATACGTATAGCGGAAAAAATTTACAAAAAATATAACTAACGTTGATTGCAGAAGACTTATTCTGCTGACCCTACTTAAAAAAAAACAATATACGGATAATTTGTACATTAAATACTTTGAATAATTTATTTATTTATTTGTATAACCATAACCGACTAAAATCAATATAAACATGAATACGTTATCCAGAAGCAAATTAATACGCAAAAGAAAACTTCCACACGTTTATAATTGAAATGGAAAAGTTTTAACGAGGTAGAGTTAAAATTTTATGTGACTGCGGTTGTATTTATTATAACTAATAACTAGCTATAACAACTAGTTAATAAAACAGTTACAACTATATTATTATTATTATAAACTTTATAACATCAATTTGGTTCTCTTCCCACGCCCTGGTAATATACACAATCAAATCCGATCAGTATATTTATATTCACGAAGAACCATAATAATTCTGATGCAGATTTCAATAATATCAAGTCTATTATAGCCACTGTTAGCAGTTACATCTGTACTGCTATTGCGAGTAAACCATATTTTTCCAAAAATTACTTAACTAAACAAACAAAAGAGGAAGCAGAGGATTTTGTCTCGCGATTGCTACATCACATAATATCTAGTAAAAAATATGTCGAATCTCTTTCAATTTCTAGTGTACTTATTACAAATCTTTTTTTTTGTTCTCAGTAGCAAAATTTATTATTATCCGGTTGTTGTGGATATCCATGTGTAACAACAGCTACTTTCAGTCATACCTTGATCATATTATTTCAAAAATGCACGGTGTGCACAAATTAACCAACGAGAATATTTCATAAGATCCACAAGGAGTTAATTAAAATATTGGATCTTCGATCAAAGTATGACTGAGAGGAGCTATCGTTAAACATAGATATCCCCATTATCATCATCAACTCACTATATGTTCCCACTGATGGGCTCGGAGCCTAACCCAAGTTAGGGGTGAATAGGCCGTAGTCAACCTCACTGGCCAAGTGCGGGTTGACTTCACACATATCATTGAATTTCTTCTCAGATATGTGCAGTTTGCATCATAAATGTACATAAGTAAATCGAAAATCTAAAAACACATTGGTACATGGCGGGATCCTAACCCAGAACCTGTAGATTGCAAGTCAAGTGCTTAACCCATGAGCCACTGACGCTCTTATCCCCAACAACATGATAATAATAAATTTTACTATTATTTGTGAACACAAAAAACAAAAGAACATTAGAAATTGAAATTGATTTGAGATATTTTTAATATAGATGTTGTTGTTACGTTTCAATGTTGCAATCACGAGACATGGACTTTCTTTGTGTTATATTTTGCTTTGACTGGTATGTAGTGCTCACAAAATCTAATAAAAAAAAAATATCAGGGACAGGAAAATAAAACTCAAATTTTAGTAGTATAAGTTATAATAAAAGTCAATAAAAGTAAATCATAGCATAATTTAATAAAACTAGCACAGTGTTCGAAATATATACTTTTTTGCTGTGAGCATTATTTCGTTAGAGACATTAGATTACACGCGTTAATTTGCATTATTTAAAAAGTTTGTGATTTATCTATTATCTATGATGGATTTGTACCTCAATTCTTCCCCTAAATTGAAGTACAACCCATTATATTAATGAAAATGTAAATGCAACCCTCACATTCATACAAAAGTCAGTGATCATAAAATTGTTTATTCGAAAATCTAATTTGACAAAGAAAGACAAACGCTTGTGCGCATTGCGATATTCTCTAATCTAAGCTTCGAAAGTGCACAGAAGCCTTGTCTAAAATGTGTAAATTTCCCCGATTTACACAATATTTAAAGGTAATATTATATTAAAAACTGAAAACATGAGTTAATACTTAATCTAAATTCACAACTCCTCCATAGATCATAGAAATGCTCTAAGTGTGTCTAAGTCTTTTTTTAATAATTTTAAAGCTTTTTTATTTGAGTAGCTTATATCATAGAAAGCTGCAAAAAGCTTTCTCATTCCAATATCATATCCGCTTTGAAAAAAAAAACAGATCACTCCTGGTTAGGAGATGGTCCCTTTAATTTGTTGAAAGAAATTTTTTTTTCTTAGACACTCCTATTACAATTTAATATGACTTATAAAGCTGGAAATCACAAAATCTAGCTTCTCGTATTTTAATAAAAGTTTTTTTTTTTTAATTAAAATTTACTGTTGAAGTTATACAAACATCTTATAAAGTAATAATGAATTATTATAACTACTTTGCCAAAAAGCGAATTTCCTATTGCTAAATAAGCTTAATATTATTTAATTCTATCCTAGCTATTACAACTAACATCAGTGATTAAAATTGTGTACTAAACTTAAGATTAATGTGATTTAATATATTTGATCGTGATGTTACTATATTATAATAATCTTGTTTATTTATTAACTATATACTTAATATTAAATATATAATTCATGGCGGGTAAATTTTCACGCATTATAATGTAGAGGCACTTCCAATAGTGGCTGTAATTGTGGCATTTTATCTTAATAGTGCACAAGATTATTGCTTATTAAATAGCGAAATCCTTATTTTTAATAAGAAAGCTTATTTTAATATTTATTTAATCTTCTAAATGAATGTTCACACATGGACTGGGTATTTTGTGTTACTTAAAAATCGTATTTGAAATTAACTATATCATATTTAGTTGTTCTGTCTCATTTCTTCTTATTATAATTACCCGAAACATTTCTTAACGTCAGCGTGCTTATTATCTTTTGTAGATTACCAAGATAAAATTATTATATAATTACTGCATGTTTGAATTGCAGAATGTAGGTTATTTATGCATCTGGTACTCGGATTTCCACTGTAACAGATGTTGGGCCGGTAGCAGTTGGCGATCGAAGTGTTGCCGACCTCAACGATGATGCTGAATGTCCACTACTCGCCCTGGACCCACGCCGAGATCCTAGAACAGAACAAGCAATGAAAACAAAGCTAGACAAATTCTCAGCTAATTTCATCGAGCCATGCTTAAGTTAGACTTCGGAAGTCACCATGCTTAATTGTAACTTAATGTTAATATTTCATTATCTAATAATCTAAAAGCAATTTTAATTTATTATCTATTATTCTATTATTTAAAGTTTATAGCAGTCGCAAAGCAAGCTTCAACCAAAAATGTTGTGAAATTTATGAACAAATCAAATGAAATGTTAACCTTGTGATCAAATAATATCTCAACCGTGCAAATTTTAGTCCCTTTGAAAACTAAATTTGTAAATGATTCACAGTTTTCATTATGAATATTAATAGTTAAATGAATTTTCACTAAATCACTCCAAAAAAACTACCAAATTTAATTTAGAGTTCAGAAAATATCCCATTTTGAACTGTATCGAAAAGCTTTTAACTAATTTTAAATTCTCTATTCTAAGTTATTTTATATTGATACACAAATTAAAAGCAATTATAAATAACTAAGCTATGGTTTCAATTATTAATGGGTTTTTATAATGTACTATCAGTGCTATAGTTTCAGTTGTCAATGCAGATTTATGTTTTTTTTTATAGTGATATTAATTTTTGATTGTTAGTGATACGAATGAGGCAATATGAATTATTTCAATAACCTGAGGGTTTTCGGTGTAGCTGATGGCTTTGGTGATGGCGTGCTGCAGGTAGATGAAATAATGCATGAATTACAATAATTGTTCATAATAAATACGTGAGAAATAAATTGAGATGTGAACGTGTTGCAAAAACTTATAATTTTCAACTTTTTTTTATTTTTTGAAAATAGATACATTTTATTCGGATATGTATAATTAGTAGAGGAACATTGCGATAAAATAAATAGCAATTGTATCTGAATTATCATTTACCTCGCTGCCGACCATTTCTTGAAAAAAAAGAAGCAACAACACTGATAAATATATAGTAATAGTAAAGATAATAGTAATGTTTTAAGTTTAGTTTACAAAACAAAAGGACATCTTTAAAAAGTTAATAAATTAGAACAAATAAAAAGGGATGAGGCGAATGAAATAATTCCAATACATCTTAATGTCATCGCTAACATACCAGGACTTGGCGAATGCGGTCTTAGCTCCTGTTGGCTTGCCTGGCGTGACGGGGGCCGCATGCTGACGCGGGAACCACGACGATCCTTTTAACCGGAAACATTGTACATAATTCTAAATTCTAATAAACCCAATGTTATTAAAAATAATCGCAGTACCAGAAATGTGCCCTACGGGCTTTAATCTAGTCGATGGGTACAGAGTGGTATACATGTGATCGACTTTGCTATGTTTGCAAGTATAAGTATGTTGTATGTTGCCTGCAAATAGTATATTACCTGAGCATGAAGAAGTTTGGAGTCGCGTAGCAAAGATACATTCATCAGCCGAGGGTTGGGCGTGTTGAAGATGGTTCGGTTCTCCCTCCATCTGGCCCTGAAAGAAAAATTCTCATCCGTTTAAACCTTATATAGATATACCACTACAATAAAATTTCAAAGGTTAAATTTACTTTCACTTGTCTAATTTCTGATATTAATTTCGTTCTAACTGTCTTAAGCGGTATTCGAATTCATACGTCACTCTGACTTTCAAGCATTGTTACTGATTTAGAATTTATCCTAGGTAGAACAAATCCTAGGTAGAGTAAAAATTGATTGTAATTTTCAATAGTAAGACAACTTAAAATGGAGCCTACCTGCTGAACAGACGAAGAACAACGCAGATGATCACAAACATGAGAGCCATGCCAACGAGAACACCAATCATTGCCGGGTCGAGAGTCTGCGTGGATTCCTCTACTTGCTTTTGGGCTGTAGAGAAATAAATATTTATGAAAGGAAATTTCAACGCTAAATTCTTTTACATATAAATAAGTTCTTCCTGTATTTAAAAACATTTCTTTTAAAAACTATCATAGGTTTTGGAATGTACTTTTAATGATTATTTCGGACTCTAAGCGTTAATGCATGGCTTGCATATCAATTTATTCAATAGTAAGGAATGATTTCGCATTATTTCTTTCTTTCCTAACACTTAATTTTTTTAAGAATTTAATTTTAAAAAATGAAGACAGCGCCATCTAGTATCAAATAATGTATTAAACTTATGACTATTAAAAACTAGATGGCGCTGATTGTCCGACGAGTTATTTTCATATTTTTGTCTTTAAATTTACTTACATTTACATATGATAGCGCCACCGACGGTAACCTCTGGTACCATTTCGTACATGCAGACGCAGCGCTCGTTGCGGCAGGTCGTCTTGATCACCGCCGCCTCGCATTGCTGGTTGAATGTACACGATTCGTTGATGCCAGCAGCTGAAATATTTGTACAAGAAGTTTACTTTTCTCTACGTCGCACACACGGAAGGACATGGTCCCATGAGAACTGAACTCGAAACAGTTGAAGGGTAAAATATTTATAAGTTGTAAACACTTTTTAATTTGTTTTTTTTTTTTTTTTTGTCTTCTGTGTGGTCGTGGTATTGCACTGGGCGAGGCGACCCATTCATGTAACAGATGGTGCTGGCATCTACCACTGTTGTGTTCTTTGGCTTGTGCTTGCTTGCACAAATAGGTTTACTGTTTTTCCAGAATTTTAGCTCATTATGCGTATTCATAGATCCCCATAATGTGTCATAATTCTTTACTCGCACTAAAATTCAACAGAATAAAGTAGAAACAATAAGAACAGATTCCTATTTCGTTAAAACAACATGAGTCTTTACTTTCAAAGCATTTGTATTAGAAGTTTCTTACAGAAATACGAAGTAATAAAATTCCACCCATTCATATCTAATGAAGTTTTGCAACATTCCAAGTAACGTTTTGCGGGCGACGACCCTTTCGTAAATATAACATGAGGTACTTCAATTTGTATTATTCTTACAAACAAAAGATATGTAATACGAGACTTGGTTTGATGTATATTTTCTGACATATTTATACCAATAAGTACCAGTGAATTTGAGGTAAATATCGACAGCTGCAAATAAAAAACGGTTAACTACGAGTACAACACTAGTTTCTAGGAGAGATTTTATAACACGAAAGTGCAATAACACATATACAAAACTTGTTTAATTTTGGAATAGTTAATTAATACAGCCTCATTAAAATTCAAAGAAAATAGTGATGGTCATTCATTGAGTAGTGTTTCACAATTACAATATTGTAAAATGAAAAAACAAAAAAAAATATTATTACAAATATATAGATATTATGCGAAATTAGAAATTCATTTTGAGCGATATTTTCATTTAACATACCCTAGAAGAACATAACCTAGAAGAAGTAATAACCTATATTTTTTTATTATCGTGTAACTAGAAAGGTATGTCGTAAGCATATTACTTAGAACATATTATAATTTTAATTTTCGTTCTAGGGGACACGTTATCTACTTACCTTAATCATGTAATCATTGTCGTAAAGCGTTGCAAGGAAATAGTTTGGTTAGGTTAAGTGAAACATTGATGTCAATGAGGATGTTCGCACTTTGAATTCATTATGTTTGTTAATAGTAAAAACACATGGATGTTAAAAATAAAGGTCTGTTTACACACACCGAAGCGTAGAACAGAATAGCTTTTTATCGCTAATAAAATTAAGCTTTATACGATTGAAACAAGGTTTAATTTTACGTCTTTCACGTCTTCACTTCTTTCTTACGCTTGCTCTTGATAAATAACATGTGATAAGTAAAATTAAACCTTATCATAATGGTATAAAGCTCAATTTTTACTGCGACAAAAAATCTGCTCAGCTCTCGACCCCGGTTTGTCCTTGTAAAAAGCTCCTTAGACGTACTTTAGTATCCGAAACCAATAGCACACAAGAATATACAATGATATCAAAACTACATGTCCGAGAAATTTACACAACGGTGCGAAATATGATTCAGACATAGTTTGGCTACATTTTTCTACATTAAAATCTTACTAATATTATAAATGCAAGTCTTTGGATTTATTGAAGGATGGATGGATGTTTATTAGAAGGTATCTCCAAAATGACTGCATGAATCTAACTAAAATTTGACATAGATGTAGAACATAGTCTTTAAGAACACATAGGCTACTATTTTTTTAATGCCGCGCGGACAAAATCGTGGGCGATAGCTAGTTATCAAATAATTATAAAAATAAATTTAAGCGACGTAACTTACCATATAGCTTCAAACAATTTTTGTTGTCGTAGGTTGTTAAGTCGAGGTAATGTGCACTTCACTTTTAATTAGTTCGTATTGTTTATAAATTTTAAAGTCGGTCATTATTTTAATAAGTTGAAAAAAATACAAAAGCGGGCTTTGGATAATTACATGCGCGTAATAATTATATTACAAAACAAAACCTCCATTACGTCACGCGAGGTGCAAACTGCATCGATCCTACTCGGGTTTTACCTAAAGCAAGCTTTTAACAATAATATGGATACATTTCTTTGTAATTCCTTTATTTATTTAGCTTAGCTGTATATAATGTTATATTCGCTGAAACCTATAGAATAAACTAACTGTCGCCCGGTACTCCGCTTGCGCGCATTTAAAAAAATTAGGGGTATGAAAAATAGATAGTAGCCGATTCTCAAAACCTACTGGATAAACATATAAAATTTAATATACATGAGTCAAGCCGTCTCGGAAGAGTATTGTAACTAACGTAACGTTGTGGCACGAAAATTTTATATCTAAGGTTATGTATTTTACACACCTAACGTTATTTTTTTAATTATTTTTTTGCGAATACAAACTCGTTAAGTCATTGACACGTGGGTTTCTGTAACATAAAAGCTTGTAGGAAAGATGTAGTTTTTTCTCTTTTAATTTCAAAAGGTATAAGAAACGTGACGATATGTTTTTGTTTGCGACTTTCGACAATGCTAACTCATGACAATGCACATACTTATTATCGTCGTAACACATTTATTCGATATACAAATAGATGAACTGTTTGTGTCACTGATAATCTACCCTATCCTTGTCACCACACCATCGATAACTGTAGTGTTTGTACTAGCAAAATTTCAAGTTTACCTTTTGCACATTTATCAAAGTCGTTTGAGATGGGCATGGTGGGGTCGCAGCGGCAGTTCTCTCCGTCGCAGATGGAATGCTGGAAACCGCACTCGTCTATTGACGTGCACGAGTCCCCGTACATCTTCGTGCCGCGTTTAGAAGAATCTAAAAATATAAAAGATTATTACACTTAAATTATGCAAATAAATTATGCAGTGATCATTTAATATAATACTCCCTCTGTTCCTTAGTAATCATATCTTTATTGTTCAGAATTCTAATATATTAGGTAATTAGGAAAGACCTTTTAAAAGTATCTTTTATGTTTAATATTCAATCTAAGAACAATTGAGACGTAACTGGACTGTACTAAGTCATGACAATTAAACTGGAAACTGAAGCTTTGAAGTTTTCAAGAACATAATATGTAGTGTGAGACTGTTGACAATAACTGATAAGTTGAATAATGATTTTAAGTACCGAATTCCGTAGTAGTAGAGACGTCCGGGTCAGCGGAGGTCGATGGACAAGAGAGCAGTAAGGTCGCGAGCGCAGTTAGCGCGGCCAGGCCGGCCGCGGCCGCCCCGCGATGTGCGCGCCGCATGTCGCCCGCTGTACCCGCGTCACATCACAACACAACCTCTGCAATTACAAATTTAAGTTGCAAACCATTGTATTAAGTTAGTTCTTCAGTTCAAAACATCAGTAATCATCATCATTAGAAATATCCAGATTATTTCTTTCTCTTCAAAATATACCATATCTGTACTTTGTCCTTTCGTTGTTATTTTTCATTATGTAGGAACTTCTCCATCCTTCATGATATAGTATTCATCTCTCCTTAAGTTATTTCTTATTCTTTGTGATACGATATGATGTCTACTTTCTTCATAACTAGCTAATAACCTTATGCTTATTAGGGAAATAAGGGCACGTTAATTGAGGCTATTGATGTATCTAAAGATATTGGTAAACTTTATTTTCAAAAATCACGTATTAATTCAAAAGTACTTAAGTAAGTTTTATATTTTTATGGCTAAATTATTCATAAAATTTGGTTCAGACATTCTTTTAACGTTTTAGCCTTACTCAAGGTATGAATGTATTTAATTGCTTTAAGAGGCTTAGGCATTTCCATCAAATGTAAGAATTAATAGAAAACTTTGAAACATTTTCGCGTCAAAGCCTTTTCAATTTAGTACAAGATTGTACCCTTGTAATCGGCTTATTCGGGTCACTTTGTAATTTAGCTCGACTAATGTTCGTACTAAATATTTGCTTAAAGTCTTCAATATAAATAAGCGTATGTTAAACAATAAAAATAACATTAACCTCACACAGAAAATTTGTTATTATGGGCGACCTTTAGTGTAGATTTCATATAATTGCACTAAGGAAGACCACTTAGGAGGTGTGTGTAGCAGAAAGCCTTAAAATTGTATCTGTAATATTTTATTTGACTAAATACCAAAACTACCACTAAAAGAAAATAGTATAGAGTTTAGACCAATTAAAAAATAAATACAAAATAACGTAATTTCCATTTATCAAATGAAGAGGTTATTAAAATTAAATAAAAATTAAGGCTAAATTTAAACGTTCATGGCTTTGGTTGACCAATCATTTTCTGCTTCATTACAAATTGTAACGACAAATTGCAGCAGCTTGTAACATGCGGTACATCATTATTCAAAAAGCGTGTAACGAAAATGACGACCTATTAAATTTAATTAATTAAATAATTTAAACTGTTAAAATTAACATTTCTTTTGTTAAATTAAATTGAATATTAAAAAGAAACTTTAAATTAACTGCTACAATTTTTTTATTAAATTGAAAAGTGGAAAGAAATCTGAATAAAGCATAATATGAGAAAATTGTCGACTTAATTAGTCCTTAAACGTGGGAAAAGCCCAATCGATTAAACTTCTGTACAATATCGTTATTTTGGAACATTCTAACTTATGCCATTTCTTTTTCCCCGCCATATAATCAGTAAGAAATCAAGATTATTGGCCAGTAGCAGTCGCAGTATTATACTAACATTCCATTAGTAATTGACATGGAATTTCCATTAGCTTTTCTACTAAACACGGCTTCCCTACAATTTACGTAAACGCGTATTAAAGTAAGCTTACTTTAATACGCGTTTTATTGATTTACTCCATTTCAAATCTACGCAAAATTGTAACAATAACAATGTTACGTAGGAAAGTGAAATTTAGACAAATAAAGGACAAATACGAGACAAATGAAAATGTAAGAAGACCGCGAAACCATTCTCCTTCACGCATTTCTAACGAATTATTAACAGACTAGAGGTCTGTTTAAACGGAAAGAGTTTCTCGCAAGTAATCGCTAATATTATCTCATCTACGATTATGTCATACGAGATTACGAATCTCATATCGTCCCTAGGTAATAATTTCATACATCTGTTTACAAAGTAATATAATGATAAGAAGATTTTTACAAGAAATCAAACTAAGCAAGTATAAGTTGAAAGACTCCAAAGAAATTCAAGTAAATGTTTATATCAGGAAAAACATTTTCGTCTTGCAACTTAATCGACCTTTGCGGCTTTAAGTGTCTAACTTAGTTTGTAATCTAGCTATAATTTTAGAAACTAATCTAATCGAACCATACGAACGAGAAATCCCGGACTCAAAGTTTGTAATGGCTACACATTGATTAATGCCCGAATACTGAAACGTTACTTAAATATCTCCTTTCGTAAGCATTGCTTACAATTTAACAGACGTCAAAATTTAAGTGGTATACACAAACGCAAATCAAGACATGTAAGCGCGTGATTCCGTAAGTAGACGTATTATTTTTACGTCATGGCAACATCCTTTGTTTTCGGTCAAAGAGTGTATAAAAAATACTTGTTCTCGATTACGTTTTCTTAAAATTCACTTTACGTATCCGTTTCACGCAGCATGGCTTGGACAACCTATAGTTGTAAGACGTGTTCATTCCCAAATAGTAAAGAAATTTAAAATAAAAATACTAAATAATCAAAAATCAAAGAAGGTTGTTAAAAAATATCCTTTCTGTTTAAAGTATTTTTAAATAAAAAAAATTAAAAAATTTGACCATACTTTTGTAGAATGGAAAGCATCTGGCGTTATGTTTTGACAAGTTTAAATTAATAAAATTTTAATAAATCATAATATCATCAAGACACTTTTTAAGCAGTTTAAGCGGGCGCAGACAGATGTCGCTACAAACCTATTTGCGATTTCGATATATTCTCGTTCAGTCGGCATTTTTATATAAATACTAGCTGTCGCCCGCGACTCCGTTCGTGCGCAGTTAAAAAAAACTTTATAGGGGTATGAATAATAGATTTTGGCCGATTCTCAGACCTACTGAATATGCTCACAAAATTTCATGAGAATCGGTCAAGCCATTTCGGAGGAGTACGGGAACGAACATTGTGACATGAGAATTTTATTTGTCCGAATGCGATGATTATGATGAAGCAGACATGTTAACACCTTAGATTTTAACTTTTAAGATAGCCCGCGACCACTCTTAAATTGTTGGCGTACTTAAGTCGACATGACAGTTCTTTTGACAGCAAAATGTCGTTGAGTGACGATCCAGTATAAGAAATGTGATATTGAGTGGCCTTTAAGCATGGTACGACTTGAGTGGCATCAAAGTTGAGATGCGTCTTTAACTGACTTACGAAAATTCCATATTGGAGTTTAAGCGTGGTCTTATAATTTAAGACGCTCTTACATATTTAAGTGACGTTTCAGTATTCGGGCATAAGTCTCTTATTTTCAGTATTATTCTGTTTGTTAGTTTCGAACAACTTAAAATAAAAACTTAAATGATTGTTACATTATCTTTTGATGTTCACTCAGGGTATGCCTTAGTGAACATGAAACGTCTCTGAGTACCGAAGTTAGAATGTTATTTATATATGATAAAGATCTTAAAACCGGACAGCATTGACGTGTGGGAAATCTTTTCTTAGTTTTCTGTGACAACTCATTCCAATATTGTTAGTTGAAGTTTATACTCTATTTTATTCTAAGTAAGGTTGTTTTTATTTTAAAATTTCAACGCATGCGTAGTCGTGTTACCGCAGTGCGCGGCGCCTACAAGACGACTGGAAGCGTGAGGTTTTCCCATTAAACAAAATGTTGCCATTCGTGACGCATCTGCAAATGTTTCAGCCAACTTTTCAACTGTATTTATATATTGTACACAATGCTTGTTAATATTTGATCCAACATTTGCCTATGACGCGTTCATGATAACATGAAATGTTATATTTTAATTGTTTCTTTGACAATACCAGCGAAAGACGTTGAGTACTACTTCTCTTGATAAAGTAATTTTCACATTGTACATAATTACTATTGTATATAATATATATAATATTGATAATTGTTATAAAAATCAATAGAAGCATGTAAATAAAGGTTTATTTCTATTGAATTATAAATTATTAACAAGAATTCATGTCTACGCCGTAGACGTCTTCGTAGACACACGAAAGTAACATGAAATTGCAGATATGTTAATGAACAATTAATCTTATGAATAAAGTTTTATATTATCTTAAGTTGCTTTTACGCCATAAATATATTTTTGAGACATTGCGAAAAAGGCTATTGGTTTTCCTAAAAATTAATTCTGCATAACATAACAAAATATTTTTATGTATGTCATACGGATAACATTATAAATATTACTAATATTATAAATGCGAATGTTTAGATGGATGGATGGATGTTTGTTTCAAGGTATCTTAGGAACGGTTCAACCGATCTTGATGAAGTTTGGCACAGATGTAGAACATCGTGGATGAACACATAAGCTACTTACTAAATATTTTTTTAATTTCGAGCAGACGGAGTCGCAGGCAATAGCTAGTTAAATTATATAATGTAAATTAAATTATATACGAATATTGGTGGCAAAACTTTGACATCGTTGACTTTGACTACGTGACTCAAATAACCATTCCTTATTTCATTTTTCGTAAAAAATTATATGTAAATTACCAAAACTTTGTGCCAAAGATATTACGAGGAAGTTCTAATGCGATTCAATCACAAAGGCTACTTAGTTGTTAGTTAATGAGGAAACTTCGTAAACTACTTACAAAAGTGAACTGAAATGTTCTAGTACTAAATACTCAGAATCGTTAAAACATTTCTTATACCGAACTAACACTACGATCTCACAGTGACTTTGATTTAAAAAAAACTTTATGTGTGGCAGTAATCGTTGGTTTCTGAGACTAAAATCCCTGTATAAAACATATCGTTGTCTCTGTTTTGTCAAAGATAAAAAAAGGTATGACGATATGTTTTATACAAGGACTAGCTGTCGCACGCGACTTCGTCCGCGCGTAGTTAAAAAAAAAAACTAAATGGGGGGGGTATGAAAAATAGATGTTGGCCGATTCTCAGACCTACTGAATATGCTCATAAAATTTCATGAGAATCGGTAAAGCCGTTTCGCAGGAGTTCAAGTTCGAACCCCGTGACACGAAAATTTTATATATAAAATTTTGGTATCATAAACCAACGATTAGTGGGGTAGTGATTCAACCTTTTTAAATAAGATACTTAATACAATAAGGAAGCAAATTTTACATGTACTTTAGAAGTCAGTCCTGACGTAATAGCTGCAATTCAACGGGCAATTGTCGTTTGAAACCACAAACTTTATAGGTCATGAAACAACCGTAGCCGTTTATCTCCTCGTAAAAAGCAACCGTAATGTTTCGTAGATAGAAGTCTGGTGGACATTAATTAAATCGTTTTTAAATTCTAATAAGTTTATTTAGTGCCAAGCACTCAATGGTACGAAGTGATAATAAACTATAAACATAGTTGTAGAAGTTAAAGACACCATAACTTTATTACTAAATCGATAATGTCTGAAATTATGTACTACAGAGGTTAACAACTTACTTCTTACTATTATACTAAAGTTTGAATCTATAGATGGATGTTTGTTAAAAGTTATTCCCCGGAACGGTTCAACGGATCCCGATGAAATTTGGCATATATGTAGAACATAGTCTGGAACACATTGGCTACTAATTAACAGGATCGACAGCTAGTAATAATAAGTTCAATCATTTAAACTGCGATATTTTTCTATCTTTTTAGCCGACTTCAAAAAGAAGGAGGTTATCAATTCGACTATTTTTTATGTGTGTTAGTTAGCGCGAAACTCCGCCCCTGGTGGTCTAAAGCTAATCTTGTCTAAAATCTTTCTATTTGTAAAGTTTAAAAAAAACTACTCTCTGCTTGTATTATGATAGGTAATATAAACTTATAAAGTATGCTCATAAAAATGTATCCAACATAAAATTGCCTCAAAAATGCTTTCGCCAAACAAATATTTAAGGCCCTATATCTGTTTATCGTCTAATCTTTGATAAGATATTTATTAATGATTATTAGTAATGTAAACATATTTTATACTAGCTGTGCCCGCGACTTCGTCCGCGTGAAATACTATTTTGGGTAGCATTTTTTTTGGGCTAATTATTTTATTTAACCAACGTGCTATGCTTTGATGTATGTAGAAGAACATAGAAAGAGGTGTGCCCGGACCGCGCCAAATGTAGGTCCTGGGTCTCTGCCTACCCCTCTGGGTTACGGGTCGTGAATTATGTTGTTGTTGTGGTTTTTACTTAAACTTATATTATAAAAAATGCCAAAAAATATAAAACTTACAAAATATTCACATAAACATCTTCCCATACAAACATTCATCCCCTATTCCGTTTTATTACATTGCAACCTTGAGGGTAAAAGTTTTACAAATTTAAAATGTCATATTTATTTATATCAAATCAGCAGCCTAAAAAATAAGTTTAAAGCTTCTAACTGTAAAAATGACGATACTTCCATACAAATTTCCACCCTCACTTTCAGCCTCTTATAACCCTTTTTTCGCGTTAAAAAGTAGGCTTTGTCCTTCCTCAGGCTCTAGACTAAATATTGGTAAGGGTAACATCAAAACATATTAAACAAAACATTCACCAAAACCTTACATATTGCCTAACAAAATTTCATCCCCTATTGTTATTTAGCACTATTGGGGGCAAAATTTTTACAAAAATTTAATTTCCTATTTATTTATATAGAATTAGTAACCTCAAAAATAAGTTTCAAGCTTCCAACTGGAAAAATGACGATAATTCCCTACAAACTTACACCCCCACGTTCAACCCCTTGTAAACCCTTTTTCGCGTTAAAATGTGCCCTATGTCCTTCCTCAGGCTCTAGACTAAATATTGGTAAGGGTAATAGCAAAACATATTAAAGAAAACATTCAACAAAACCTCACATATTGCCAAACAAAATTTCATCCCCTATTGTTATTTAGCACCCTTGGGGGTAAAATTTTACAAAAATTTAATTTCATATTTATCTTTATCAAATTAGCAGCCTTGAAAATAAGTTTCAACCTTCTACCTGTAAAAATGACGATAATTCCATACAAACTTTCACCCCCACTTTCAACCCCTTCATATCCCTTTTTCGCGTTAAAATGTAGCCTACGTCTTTCCTCAGGCTCTAGACTAAATATTGGTAAGGGTTACAGCAAAGCATATTAAACAAAACATTCACCAAAACCGAATATATTGCAAAACAAAATTTCATCCCCTATTGTTATTTTGCACCCTTGGGGGTAAAATTTTTCCAAAAATTTAATTTCATATTTATCTTTATCAAATTAGCCTTGAAAATAAGTTTCAACCTTCTACCTGTAAAAATGACGATAATTCCATACAAATTTTCACCCCCACTTTCAACCCCTTACAACCCCTTTTTCGCGTTAAAATGTAGCCTATGTCCATCCTCAGGTTCTAGACTATCTGTGTACAAAATTTCATTTAAATCGGTTCAGTAGTTTTTGCGTGAAAGCGAGACAGACAGACAGACAGACAGACAGACAGAGTTACTTTCGCATTTATAATATTAGTAAGGATTAACAATTGCATATATACATGTTTACTGTTCTATACAAATTGAAAACACAGAATAAAAATGAAACAGTAAAAAATAACGAATGCTTATATTCTCTTAGTATTTAAAAGGCGTTTTCCTTGGACTTTCATTAAGTAATAACGAGCCACGTAACAAGAAAGTCTTTACTAATGATTCAGTAAGTCTCAGCTTTTGTTTAGACGTGCTTCGCATCTGACGCAATGATTTGCTAACTTCCTAACAAACGTTGTGAGAACGGAATAATTTTGATGTTAATTTTGTTTTT
This sequence comes from Papilio machaon, assembly GCF_912999745.1. Taxonomy (NCBI): domain Eukaryota; kingdom Metazoa; phylum Arthropoda; class Insecta; order Lepidoptera; family Papilionidae; genus Papilio; species Papilio machaon. The sequence goes on along the minus strand of NC_059993.1, from coordinate 1,090,026 downwards.
ACAAATTAACACAATGTTATACGTCTTTATCCGTAATTTCTGACACCAAAATCTCTGTATAAAACTTATCGTAACCCATGTCATCATGTTTGACAAATCAGAGGTAATAATATTTTTAAACGGAGATTTGGGTATTGGAAACCCACAGTAAGATAGTTATTCAGTTTCATTCAGTTACATTAATACGTGAAAACTAAATATTTAATATTAAAACTTGTATAAAACAATAGAATTTTAGAAATTACGTTAATATTCTAGGCACATTTACCATATCTGTATCAATAAATTGTTACACTACCGCATTCATACTCTCCAAGAGAACAATAAGGCAGACCCTTAGTGTTTATTTAGTACGAGTAATCTACACTAAAAGACTGCTGTAGTCACTAATTAACGGCTCTGAGTGCGGCAGTATTTATAAATTAATTGTGTGAGTTACGGGAAATTCAGTAGCGAATTAAAAATGCAAATAAACTATTGCATGTCGAATACAAATATAATTTGTGTCATAAGGTCATTGAACTCGCGTGGACATGCAGTTATAACGTGTGCATGATAAAACAAAAAGCATTATTTAAAAACTAGTTGACGCCCGCGATTCTGTCCGAGTGTTATTAAAAACAACTTAATAAGTAGCCTATGTGTTCTTTCTATGTTCTACATCTATGCCAAATTTCATCAAGATACGTTAAACCGTTCCGGAGATATCTTCAAACAACAATTTATGTGAACTTTCGTATCTATATATATAAAAGAAAGTCGTGTTAGTTACACTATTTATAACTCAAGAACGGCTGAATCGATTTGACTGAAAATTGGTGGGCAGGTAGCTTAGAACCAGGAAACGGACATAGGATAATTTTTACCCCGTTTCCTATCTTTTATTCCGCGCGGACGGAGTCGCGGGTAAAAGCTAGTCTATATATATAAAAGAAAGTCGTGTTAGTTACACTATCTATAACTCAAGAACGGCTGAATCGATTTGACTGAAAATCGGTGGGCAGGTAGCTTAGAACCAGGAAACGGACATAGGATAATTTTTACCCCGTTTCCTATTTTTTATTCCGCGCGGACAGAGTCGCGGGTAAAAGCTAGTTTATAATATAAGTAAAATTATATTCATACTTATGTTATTCAAAAGCTTTTACATAAATATTAAAGAATGGATTGATTATCTGACAGTGAATAAGCGTAAAAATGAGAAGGACGTAAATTCAGATATCGGACACATTGTGCTGACCCTACTTTAGAAAATCGCAGGATCATTATTTCACTTATGTAAATAATAATAAAAGATTGTAATTCAAAAATAAATAGGATTAAGAGATAATACATTTAAGGGAAAAAATGCGTTATTTAATTTCTTGAAAGACTTTATAATATTTAGAAATATGTACCATTATTAAAAAAAAAGTCGTAAGCATTGATTTAAGTAGTAAGTAAATTAGATAATAAAAGTAATAGGAAACCTTTACCGTTAATGGAAAATAAATGGCTACGTTTTTTTTTAGAACAGCTGTATTCGTGTCCTTAGGGAAATTTTATAATCTAAACCCTCTATAATTTTCCCTAAACGAGAAACATTTAACCGTAATAGAGACACGTACATTTGTTGTACTTAGCGTTCTGAGCGGTTGGGGAAAATACGAGTTAAACTTCTAACAATCTTACTAATATTATAAATGCGAATGGTTAGATGGATGGCTGGATGTTTGTTTGAAGGTATCTCCAGAATGCACAACGGATCTTGATGAAATTTGGCATAGATGTAGAACTTAGTCTAGAAGAACACATGGGCTACTTACCACGGTTTTTTTAAATTTAGTTTGATTGATTGAATGGCTCACCTACATTACTTTATAATATATAATAAAACATATTAGTAGATTTTTGTTAATTTACAATTATTTAGTTTTAGGTAAGACTAGGTATAGAGTTTAAGAGAGCGTCGGTGTCTCAGGGGTCAGTTTACTTGTAATCTGCAGGTCCTGGGTTCGAATGGCGGGAGCCATGTGACAATGTGTTTTTCGATTTATCTATGTACATTTATCTGACGTTCGTACGGTGAAGGAAAACATGGTGATGCAACCCATATATTTGTAAATTCTCGGCAGAAAAAGACGGCGACGCGGCTCGCCACCCGTCACATTCCGTCTTCCGAAATGGCGAAAAGTGGATTGCAGAGGTTCATTTGGCCACACCAAATGGAGGTCCGTGATCTCTGGGTTACACGCGTGAGTTGTGTAGTTTAAGGCAAGGTTGAAGCTTGTGATATATGGTTCACGACAGTAATCCAATGAAGGGATACTAACCTCCTTGTACTACCGCTAGATCAGTGATCCGTATTTTTAATCATTAGGCTATTAGCCACTGGAGTTTTTAACACTTTAATAAATATGTTAAATAAACATAATATAAACAAGTTGTTTCTGACTTTGATAAACTTATCGTTTATTAAGATTTTTTGAAGATTCGCTACGAAAACTTATTAATACCGTTTCAGTGTTTGATGTAGCTAAGCTTATACTTTCAAGAAAGTTAATACTTTGCTGCTCTTTGAATTGCAAAGCAGGTAAACTTAGCACGTGACTGGATTGGCAATAAAAAAAATAAGGATACGAGAACCCCAATTTACTCTTTGTTTCCTTGTATTTTAAAAATAGATCCTGTCGTATTTAAAAAATAGATCCTTGAATACACTCAAACATCACTTAATATTTACTAACCTCTTTACTATGAAAGAAAACAGACAAACATACGAAAGAAGTTGATTAGTATGTTATGTATGTAACTTTAAAATACACATTTTCCGTCTATTTAGTACTAAATACAATTTTAGGAATTTTCTACGACACGGTTTTATAAATATGACGTCAACTATAAAAGGCTTGCCGATATTCGATATCACTGTAAATTTATTTTCATTGCCTGTCATTCACGGTGTATGTATTTTGTTGTCATACACACCCATTTTACATTGGCCTTTGTCATTTGACAGCTTTATGAAAAACTAGATGTAGCCCGCGACTCCGTCCGCAGGATTAAAAAAAACCTAATTAGTAGCCTTCCAGATTACACTATATCCAAATTTCATTGAGATCCATTCATTCAGGCAATACTTTTCAAATATGAGGACAGTATTTAAAATTGGAATTAAGATTGACTTTACTAATTATAAATAACCTAATACTAATTATAAATTCTTCTTCACTGTAGTGAATTGTCCTGTCGTCTCGTAAAATCTGGCTTGAAACAAATTAAGGCCTCCTACTATTGATCGTAGCTATAAAAGTGGCACTTTGGCATTAAAATAGTCGGACTTTGCCAAACGCATGAATATCTTAAAGAGAACGTTTTATGTACAAAGAAAATATAATATGACACACATCCATTGAAGTAATAACGCAATTTAGTTAATTTAGACGTCTATCGGCCTATTATATTCCTTTATAATGATATGAAATATTCAATTAATTTTTCCGTTGTTTGTGAATTGAAACGAATCGAACCTCGAACTATTTACCGTACATTTTATTAATACACCAATAATCTATTAAATAAACATTTTACAGGTCAATACCCTTTGAATTGCAGTGTTACTCCTAAATATTGTAAAATGCAGTCTTAATTTATTATATTCTTTTGTCAAGAATTCCACACAAATATCTTATGAACATATAATATAACAACCAGAAATACGACACAAAGACAATATTGCGACGTATTTTAATTTAAAAATTAAACATTTAAAATTAAAGCAATGAATGTACAATTTCAAGTAAAAATCTTGAAACAATGCAAGTTTCAATTGCACTGTTCTATTTCTATTTCGTAAGAACTGTATTCATTAACTCAGTACTCGTAAAGTCTCCTGAAAACAAGCGCACGCGGTGTCAAGTTGAAACCTTTCTGACTCCCTTTGTTAAATCAAGTCCGTGTTTAACCCAGTCGTTAAGCGCATTGTGCCCTCATTTCACGGTGCCCCATACATTTGTTCGGAGTTGGCTTAGCGCCAGTTAAGCGTACATACTGAATTACACTTGTTCGCTGAACGTACCCTATCCATTACTATTAAAGAAAATAAAATATAAGAAATGTTCCAAAATGCGTATAAATCTTGTTATTATTTTTTAGATAGATAAAAATATGTTTTTTGTAGATGTATTCACAGTGAAAACCCACTTCTTTTTAAAATATTAGTCGAACATTTTGTTCTTTTTATTCGACTCAAACAAGCGTAGTTAAATTTAAATAATTAAAATAATATTTCTGTCACATATCTGGTTTGAAATACGGTTTCTACAATCACAATCAGGAATATTAATTGGCAATCCATTTATATGTCCGCGCGGATGTATAAAAGCGATATGAAGTTATTAACAGAACTGCTTTCTATCCCTCATTACAGTTATGGCTACTTTATATAGCTCTTTGATTATCGATAAGCCATACATTATTCTAAGCGCATCATAATGTAATACTTTATCAATACATTTTTTTATATTAGCTTTAGCATACTTTTACTACGTCAGTAATTTAGAACTATATCTTTCCTTTCCAGGTCACAGATCCAGAGACAGATCCAAAACTGATGGAAAGATATAATGCTAAAAGACATGAGTCAGTGCTAAATCTTAGACGGAGGTATCGAGGACAGAGTGAAGTGAAAGTACCTATCTGATTAGAAAAACCAACCCCACCACCATGTGGGATACGAGCTAGGCAGAGAGAGATACATAGAGCTTTAGTATATTTTTAACTACGTTATTATATTATATAAAAAAATCCATTATGGAAAACAAGTCATAAAGTATATTAAATTTACTCTTTCATTTACATTGTTTAAATGTTAAAATTACCAAGAAAAATTATTTCGATTCATGGAAAAACAATTACAAAAATAAAAAGCAGGGCGCATGCAATTTCAACAGTCGCCAGACATCTGAAAGGGGTAATTTTACGTCAACGATCGCGCGTGAACTTGCTAAAGGAAACACTCGAAGCGTTCTACCACTACACAAGGTTCAGTAATTTTATAATCAAGTTTACATGAGAATTCTAACAGTTTTATTTAAATAAGATTTGTTGCAGAATTTAAAGTATAACCTTATGTTCCCACTATTTAAATTAAAACACTACCAGTTGAAATCGTATGGTGAAAGTGGTGAAAAATATTGTATTTGTCTAAGTTCATTTCTAAGAATACTAAATACAACGTTTTTATGCCGATTTTACGATAGTGGAAACCCATACTAAACTTATATTTAGCACAGCTCTTTTTTTGTATATGCCTATACTAGCTGTAGCACGAGACTCCGTCCGTGCGGAATTAAAAACAAACTTGATAAATAGTCTATGTATTCTTTCAGACTATGATCTACATCTGCGTCAAATTTCGTCAAAATCCGTTGAGCCGATCCGGAGACACCTTCAAACAAACATCCATTCTTCCATCTAAACATTCGCATCTTATCTATATATACGAGTAAAAAAGAAAGTCGTGTTAGTTACACTATTTATAACTCAAGAACGGTTGAACTGATTTAGCTGAAAATTGATGGGGAGATAGCTTAGAACCAGGAGACGGACATAGGACCTTTTTTATCTCGTGTGCATTTTTATTTATTCCGCGCGGATGGAGTCGCGAGTAAAAGCTAGTTTATAATATAAATAAGATTAAAATTAACTGCAAACATCAAAGTAATAGTTTATACAAGTATGACGGTGGTCTCATGAAAGATAACGTCGAGACAATAGATCCTTATCACTCTAATCAAAAATGAACAAGAGGATTAGTCGAGAAGAAACTTCAACATCAATCTTAACAATACTTGAGTTGATTGCGTCAACTTTGACAACGCTTTTGGCTGCCTTCCAGAATGGTTACAAACAAAATGATAGGGTTTGATGACATCTTCATATTTATCATTTATTAATGGTATTTTAACTAGTAAGGCTCCGAGACCCTCGGGGGACGTACGGTGAGCTAATGATGATGATTTTTTTTATTGAATATATGTGGAAACAAACAAGCATGTCATCGGATTTATGTCACTTCCTTTAGAAAGTGTAAGAAATCCACTTCCTTTTCCTAATGACAAGAACATTAGACAATATGCAGAAGACTTCAACTTCACGCCATCTTTTATATGTCCGTGGTACTCTAATTTCGACAGTAGTATTACATTAAATTAAATGTACATAAGACATCATTGCATTACCTAGAATATTGTTATCAGTAAAAACAGCCAGCTTTATTCTATATGAAAGCAATTGAAAAATATATACTCTATATATTCTACACAGTGATCTAGACATAATCATTGATCTTACTCTAGTTACGCAATAGACTATCTATATCGTCTGGAATACGAATCTAGGTTAGATCTTTTTTTGTATATATATGTCATATCTTTTTTGCTCTTTTATTTTTTCGTTTCATTCATTCGTTCACTACGAAACTGTCGGCCTATTTTATTGTATTATTAAAACATAACAACGTTCCAAATTGAATCCGTAAAGACGAATGTTTGCTTCAATAAGTGACATGAAATTGTATGTACTTAAATATTCATACTAAGGGTTAACGCCAACTCGTCAACTCCTCGCACAGTCAGCAACGCACCGTGTTGCGATCGTAGCCACATCCACTCGTTGCAGCCTCGACGTCGTCGTTGGAACGGAATAAAGATTAGCAAAACGTTATATGTCATTTAAGAGTTTTGAGTTATACATCATTCAAGTATTTTAGGGGAACGGCACACGATCCGCGAGGCGTCCGCTCGCTATCAACCTGGCCACGCGCCGTCCACTCGTGGAAGCGAGAAATACGTATCGCAATCTTTATGCTGCTCAATCGACGGCATCGAGGCAGTGGCGAGGCAGCGGCAAGTAACCGCCACGGCGATCCCGAGGCAAGGCGGTGCCGGATAGACGAGGAGTGGACCAATGCGCGATAACCTTATTTCATAAAAGAAAAATGTTATTTTTCTATATTTCATTTATACGACTTTTGGCTGAAATCGAACCTTGAATCATCAAATATAGTTCATAAAGATATCGGCATATTAATCGTAATACTTCGAAAACCTGAAAACTTTATAGACTTTTACAAAATCTCTTAAATAGCAGAAAACTTTTTTTTAGTTTTTAGTCAACTCAATAAAATCTATTTTAGACTTGCACAATAGCGCAAATCGCATTTAAATCCAACAAAAATGTACAACGAACAAAGAATTTAAACTTTTTCATAAACAATTAATCGAATAAAGTAAGGTTGTAGGCTCAGATGGTAGAATTTAATTACATACTTTGTCACGCGATTGTTCACAAAGGACTTTGTTATGTACAATTAAAAAGCGCATTATATACAAATATGTAAAGACTTGCGTGTTCTAAAGCTTTTCCGGTTGATAATCTCATGTGAAAATATCATTTGTATTTATGTAATTATATTATAGTGATTTTTTATTTTGTAACCATGTCCAGCTTGCATCGTTTTTATTTATTTAGTATTTATCTAGCTTTCATAAAACATTTAGTTCATAGGAAGAAGTTCGTACGGATTTACTGTACGATACTCAATTTACAACTTTTTTTTTACCAGGGACAATGTTATTATTAGATTATACATATCCATCTAAAAAGCACTGTTTTATATCTTAGCTATTTCTTAAGCAACAAAATATCATGGTTTTTGTCTTTATTAACCCCCATAAAATTACATATTGTAGCAGTATACGTTTCTAGTAGTAGAGAATTCAAGCAATGCAAATAAACGAATACATGACAAAAAAAAACTTACCGTATCATTTCGACGCACAAAGAACTCCGAAACACCGAATTACCCTGGCTTGTGCCAAGCGGAATCGAACTTTATACCGTTCTGCCACATGTGTCAAAACCTGTGACCCTGTTTACACTTAGGACCCTAAACTATATTTAATTAAAGAGCATTTTAACCCATTAAGGGTATAATAATAAATGTTGACTACAATTGCTGCAGCTTTAATGCGGAAAGCTTTGACGCGATAGCACGGGCGCGGCCGTGACAACCTAGCCGCTGACTACGGGCCCGGGCATACTAGTGATGTGCTGAAAGGCAGGATATAAAGTTACTGCGTCGCCTGAATTTGTAAAATATGATGAGTGTGGTTACATCACTAATTAATACAAATAACTTTTAAGGTTATATTAAATCTGTGGTTAGTACAAAACGAAAACTATTATAGTTTTGAAAATGATATTTGACGAAAATGTTTGTTACATCAATACTTTCATTTTCGTTATTTTCATTATAACGTTAATAGATTTATAACTATAATACATAGCGTTGTCACAAAATGCAATTATTATCAGTGAAGTACTTGACAAATTAAAAAAGTAATAATAATTCAACATATTTAATTAACCATAGAATCGATAAAAGTATATTTTGTTGCGTCGCATCACTACAGATGTTCCGCGCATGCGTTGTGGTAAGCAGACATGAAGACGTCAAAAACAGCCTCCTCGCATTTTGGTTAAAATAAATATTTCACATGACGACAATCTTTAACATTTTATTTAGATAAAATAATTTTTAATATTAAAAATGTATCAGTTATTTAATTTAAAAGCTTTCAAATCATAAAATTTATATATATTTCAAAGAAAATTGTATGAAATTGCAATTCGTATAATTAGCGTTAAAATTAGGTCAATCAAGGACGCGCATTTTATAAACTGCACGAATTTCAGTAAATCTTGAAATCAAACTATAAGTTTTTTATGAATCCATCCACTATAGGAGTTTATTAATATATAGGAGTTAATTGCTCTCCCATAAAATAGATATGTATACGTAAGAAAATATGAGTGTCTGTGTGTAAAATCGAATCGTTTTCAATCGAATCAATCTCGTTATTTTTATAAAAATAAACACTTTGTTATTTTTCTAGTACCATTCATTAGGGTTCTGTCTACAATAAAGCTGTTCAGTTTGATCAAAAAGTATCTTCATTTTCCTAATCAAAATTATCTTTTCAGCCTCTTTTTTCACGATCACAATTCGTCTTGATTTTTTTAAGCAACTTTGATCCGTACAGTACTTAATTTAAAGTTGATATTTCATTATATCTATCATCCTGACCTATTAAAACCAAAGCTACCTGATTTTCCGTGCGCTACTTAAACATGCCTGACTAATTAACTCATACGGATTATAGAAGTCTCTGAGAAAATATATACTGCATTTTATAAAAAAAAATTAATTAGTAATATGATTATGCCTTCCATATCTATCTATATATATAAAAGAAAGTCGTGTTAGTTACACTATTTATAACTCAAGAACGGTGAATCGATTTGACTGAAAATTGGTGGGCAGGTAGCTTAGAACCAGGAAACGGACATAGGATAATTTTTACCCCGTTTTCTATTTTTTATTTCGCGCGGACGGAGTCGTGAGAAAAAGCTAGTTTAAATTAAAAAGATTTGACGAGTTTAATTTAAAATCAATTTTCTATCTTTGATAAAGATGTATATCATTGTTCAATTCTCTCATGTGTTTAAAATTTGTTTTTATTATATTTTCTTAAGAAACTGCAACTTGTAAAAGAGAATATGCAGTTGCTTTATGTTTGAAAACACGCATACATTATATTTTCTTAAGAAATAGTCTGTGTTTTCTTAGATTTAAATATGTAATAACAGGAAACGTATATACTGAATTCAAAGTTCACTTTCAAACAAAAACGTTATCCCAGACGGCTCGTTCTAATGAATTTTTAAAGGAAACTTCCAGAAGAAGTATTGCTTACGTTACCGTAGGCAACATTTTGAGTAAATTCTCATTTTAAAAAATGGTTCTTTTTCAATCTTTATATTTTATTTTTGTTTAAAGAAATATATCTCATAAAATAGATTAAAAATAATTTGATCTGGACTTGTTAGAAATTATTTGTATATACTATATTTAGGACACGTTATCCAGTGAGGTGACACAAGTGTGGAATTACCGCGTTGGGACTGTTGTATGTTGAATTTAATTTAGAAAATTGCCCGACGAAATTTTAAATTCCTTGAATGATTCTGACCCGTATAATTATGGTTTATTTCTTCTGTAAATTTGATAATTTTTACTTTTATGGTTTAGCTGAAGTACACAAGTTCTATTATTTCGTAAGATATGGGTGAAAGAAGAGGCATTCAATTTAAATAGTTAATTAAATTGGCAAAGTATAATCATAGCTAAAAGTGATTTGTAACAAAACTAAAGTGAAGCTTTTTTTCATTTATAAAAGAAACTTAACAGCAGAAAATTTAATTGATAATTAATATTTGCAACGATTGCAAATGAAATAATTGGGAAACGAGTTATGGAGCATGACTAATTAAAAATTGATTAATTTAATGCTACCATCACTGCAGATTATTTTATTAACAACTAGCAGTTACCCGCGGCTTCGTCCGCGTACAATTAATTAGTGTTCTATGTGATCTTCCAGACCATGTTCAACATATATATGCTAAACAGCAAGATCCGTTAAACAGTTTTGGAAATACCTTCAAACAAACATCCATCCATTCATCTAAACATTCCCATTTATCATTAGTAAGATATATAATTATTCTATTTTCATTGATTATTGTAATCTAATTTCTTAAAATTCTTTTATTTAAGTTAAAACTTTTACTGCAGTATAATGACGTAGTTAACATGCCTTTCTATCTATCCTCTTAATATTGCCCCATTTGTATTCAGATAGAATCCTTCACAAGGCCTTAGTAAATTTCTGATCGGAAAATGAACGGAAATTTCTTATATAACTTTATTCCTTGGGTTCTAAGATTTTTTATATTACAGTATGTGCTATAAAGGTAATATTTGAATAATTTCGGTGATGGTAAATGATGGTAATACATTTTTGTTCACGTACAAAGTTTTTTGATTATGAGTAACAAATTCTTTGTGCTTTTTTGGGTTGATTTATGGATGTATGAAATTTACACGTTATATCACAAAATAGTACTTATTAAATACGTATTAAAAATAAGCTAAAGAATACAGGCGTTAAAAAAGTTGCTGTGTCTATTCCAAGTTCGTCAAGGGAAAATTAAGTAAAATAAAAATTCGTTGAGTTAATAGTAGTACTTACTACTAGTCTAAGTCTTAGTAATATTTAGATAGATAGCCAATACTTAGATGGATGGATAGATGATATCTCCAGAACCATAGATATAGAAAATAGTCTGGAATAAGACATAGGCTACTAAATTTTTTTTACCGCACGTACGGTCGAGGGCGACATTTCGTACTTTATAAAAACAACTATAGTAAGTACAGAATTACCGGATTTCTACGTGTATTGTTCGAGAGGTTAGCTACTGTAAAACTTTTGTCAAATTTTAATTTACATTTTTTATTTAAGGCTTTGTAAAAGTATTAAAAATCCGCAAACGTAGCAACTAAACAAAGCCTTCATTTCCTCTAACAATACTTTCGCCTATTATCCACGTTTTATATCTATACAACTACTATTCAGAACTATTGTTATATTGAAACAAAGAGCATAAGCGAGTTGAAATTAAAAAAAATGTTTTTTATTACTTTTACTGTATATTAAAACAAGTTATAAGTACAATAAAAATAACTTAAATTTTTTGAAAATACAGTTTTTTTTTTTAAGAATTCTCTTACATAACTTGTGGCCAATGTCAAATGTGAGATGTTAAGACATTCGTCTTTGGTCACTATCGTTCTACTTTTCTAGTCTTTTTGCGCACTATTTTGTCTTTATCGATTCCTACATTACCTTCACACAACACAAACGGTAACTACTACATTATTAAGTTGTTATTACGCAATTAGCAATACATTTACTATTACTAGACTCAATGCTTACTGTAATAATGTAACATTACTTTAAGACTGTGACTTTTAGAAGACAGGACTTGTCAAATACGAGGATTCTTCTCTCTAAAGTAAAAACGAACGATAAGCTCTTAACTAGTATACTTGTGTGTAATTTTTTTATTTAGTATCCGTTCATAATGACTAGTGATGCAACGGATGTCTGTTTCCGTTTCCGCAAGTGCGGAAGTTCCGCGTGCTTTTCAACATCCGTTTCTGCTTCTGTTTCCGCAACTTTTATAACGGAGATAAAACGGAACTTTACGACGGCTGAGAGATCCAAATGCGCGGCGCGAGACGCGCAGTCCGTGCGCGGCCTTTCTGCACTTGTCGCATTTGTTTGTTTACGTCCTATTTTGTGAATTTAAGCGCGTAATATTTTCTGCTGCTGTTTGAAACAATCAGTTTCTCTTGCTGGAGTAAACTGTCTAGTTGTTGTCCATATAAAATTTGACAACTGGCAAAATGTGACTATTTCATACTTAAGAGTTATTAAATGTACTTTTGAATAAGTGATAACCATCATCATCATTATATAGTTAGAAATATATTTGTCGTTTGTCAACACGAGTGGTTTGGCGAACTTTAATTTGTAAATAGTGTAATTTTGTTTCCTGAAAATAAATTAAAAAAAAAACGCGTATTTTAACTTATTGCAGCGCAGTAAAAATACATACATTGAAGGCTAAAGAACACCGATATCCAATGCCTTAATAAATTAAAAACGAATACAAACAGTTTTTACCGAAAAAAATATTTTTGTAAATATGTTTTTTTATTATTATTTACACTTCTGTTTCCGCATCCGTTTCCGTTTCCGTTTCTGCTAAAATTTATTTTTGACATCTGTTTCCGTTTCTGGTTCCGGTAAGACACTTCCGTTGCATCACTAATAATGACGTTTCAATTTTACGTAAGTGTCAGCATGATATGGTCACTTCCAGCGAAAATCGGATGATCGGATGCGGATCTTTGCCTAGTCCTATACTTTATAGTCAAAGATAAGACTTGAAGCTAAATAATTTATCAAAGGAACGAAGGAATGGATTGCTTCTTGATTTCTGAGAACAGGAACGGCTGCGAAATAATGGATTCCTTATAACGTTTATTTTCAAGTAAAAAAGTAATAGTGAAATTTTTTAAGACTCTTTATTAATTGAATTACAACTTCAACTTTGTAATGAAAATCTTATGCTCTTTATCTGTTTGATATCGTATATTAATTTACATGATTTCTACGAATAATTTAGAGATTATTGCAGGTTAGTATTTATCATTTAACTGTGTTGATCACTATCACAAAATCTGAAAACAGAGAAAGAGGTTATACTAAAAATAGAAAATCAATAACTCAAAAACTATTATTTCAAGTCAAGTTTTTGACTGACAATAAACGATTTCATATTGTTTATAAAAATTTATCGTCCAAAATGTTGTTTTTTTACAAATGAGCATTTACTTACTTATACGTGACCTTTGAAAAAAATTGTAAGCACGTAACTTAACCATTACACTGTGATTAAATATTTAAAAAAAATAATTTTGTACAGAAAACTGAATGAGTCAATGTAAAGCATGCAAAGAAGTTGACTCATAACTTTTTCTTGTTTGTTCTTTATAATATGTTAATTTATTTTATAACTTGCTTTTGCCCGTGAATTCGTCCTAGCGAAATTAAGGAAGACATTTAAATAGCCTATGTATTCTTCCAGACTATTCTACATCTAAGCCAAATTGTAATCCGTTTAAACATACATATAAATTTTTGCATTTATAATATTAGTAAGAAGTAGATTTATATGACGGCAGTTATTTAAAAAAAAATCTTTGATTACTTGATACATAACTACTTTGATTACTCGATGTTAACATATGTCCATGTAATAATATGACAACATTTTGCGCCATCATCATACTTTGCCATATTAATTTTGTGCCTTATGTGTATTTTATATTTTTATGTATAGTGTGTGTGAGTTTCTATGTTGTAAAATATTAAATTTTAATATGTACAATGTTTAACATGTATATATAGGTATATGTTATTTATAATATTGCCACTTGAGCAAGTTACTTCGTCCAAGTGTGTGATCACATTATTAATAGTGCAATGAACATAACTATTTATAAGTTACCCTTTTATTCTACCCTTTCATCTTTATAAAAAGTAAAAATTAGCAATATCATTAATGATAATTTTTTTTTTAACATTTTACAATAATTTCGTACGATCTCAGATTTTTTAGGGAAAAAGGGAGAAGGATAATTATATTATTTGTATTAATTGTGATTAAAATATAAGTTTCATGCGATCATTTTTTTTTATATTCAATTTGAGAAATTAAAAATTCTGCTTTAATTTCCCTTGATATTTTATTTCAACGCCATCTTACGGCAAATGGTGAAAATGCTAATGATTTGGAACAAAAGTTGCTCGTGAGGGCGTTTCGTTTTCATAAAACGTTTATAGGTTTTGTCTCTAGATGGAACTAGTATATCAAAACTTTTGTTTTACGGGAATAAAAGAATAATATTTTTTTTTAATTACCAATTCTAACAAACATTTAGCCAAAAATTATTGTCTAGCATTCGGTACATAATTCCTTCTAATATATATGAAAAAATGTACTTTTAGTCATCTCAGGGCTGAATTTGTAGGCACCCTGTTGGTACCAACATAGAACTCGAATCTTTGTGTAGCGTCAAGCAGGTACCTACTTGACGGTCAAGCATTGGTATCCTTTGTTGTGTAAAGTGTGAAAAACTGTAACTTCTATTATGATCATAATTTTATGTGAATCAAAGCTCTTATGCGTGCAGTTTATAAAATCGTAAACTTATGAGAAGAATTTTTAACAAAACCATATTAAAACTTACCTACAGCCGTATCAAAATTAAATAAAATAACTGTTGTAAATAATTAGTAATTTATTATTTTATAATTAACCATTACTTGTACAATTATTATGATAAATATTTCATGCAAATTTCGACAAAAAACTGTCCGAAAAAAAAAATGAATTGATAACGCTTTGGATCAAGTGATATCAGAATAAAGTTATCAATTGGCACTTTAGAAAAAATCAACTCAACTCAATAATTCAATTGTTTTTTACCTGATTTTTACGTGTATTAAAACATCAATTTTTATTTTAAAAATAGCTTTAGGACCTTTTAATGTCTGCTTCTTTCTTTGATGGCTACACATGTTTTATTCCCTCAAATTGGCAACTCATCATGAATTCTTTTAGTTTGTTTCACGTGTCAGTGGACAATGATACTAGGAACGTAACATCTTTTTTTTATTATTGGATTTTTTTATATTCTGATTTAAAAGTGTTAGACGCCAACAACAACATCTGTTGCAGAAAAGGAAGCAATTCCGCGTTCCATCTGATGAGTGTGGTGCCGGAGGCCAAATTTTAGTGCTCTTTCCCTTCCCTTTTCTTATAAAGAAGGGAAGGGGAAATGGATTTATCGGAGGAGCGAAAGCATAGGAAGGGTAAATATTCTATTTTTTGTGAGTCTCTTCCTCCGTCGATACGAGGTAATCAACGCATCTAAAGTTTCGGATATCGATGGGCAGTGTTTGCTTCGCTATGTTTGTTAATTCAGGTGGCCGCTTGTTCGATCTTACGATTTAAAAAAAAACTCTATAAGTATAAATAAAGGGTGTCTCAGTAAGAGTGCACTTTTTCATTTTAAAATAAAAACAAGTATTTTATGACAGAGTTGTGATATTTTTATTGTATTGTAAAGAAGACATGTTCCGATTAAGTATGGAATTAAAAATCTGGCAAATGACCCCCACGGCTCCGATGACAGGCCATTACTCTTTTCATGAATTTTTCCATGACTTTTGCACAGATATGTGGCTGTATCTCACCGATGACGCGTTGGGTTTGGTTGCGCCGTCCTGCTGAAACCACATGTTGTCCAGATTCATACCGTTCAGTTGAGGCCACAAGGAGTCCGTAATCATATTCCTGTAACGAATGCCGTTCACAGTCACTGCAATTTTGGCCTCATTTTCAAAAAAGTAAGGTCCAATCACGCCGCCTGACCAAAATCTGCACCAGACAGTTACTACTTGTGGGGTGCATTTGTTTCTCATGGATTGCATGAGAATTTTATGAGTCCCAAATTCGACAATTTTGTGTATTCACTAAGCCATTCATGGATCCATATGGATCATCGGAGAAAATGACTTTTTTCGAAAAATTGTGAAATTTTAAGTTGTTGAGAACGATGTTGTATTGATGTTTTCGGATTTTCGGCGACACTCTCGTTTACAGCAGCAATGTTTTCAGAGACCGACCGGTACGTTGCGCAAAGGATTCTTATTATCATATCAATTTTTTGATCACTCTTCGAATGGTTGACGCATTAGGTGCACTTTCTCGGCTGTAATTTTTCCCATTTTTGTAATAAGTTTTCACAATTATAACGCGTTGTTCTTTCGAAAAGCGCACCTTTTTTAATAATCGGAATAAACAGAGGTGACAACTGTAAAGTTTCAGACTCGCCACTTGCACGAAAAAAAATTTATTCCAATTTTAAAAAGTGCACTCTTACTGAGACACCCTATAGTAGTACTTGCATGCAAGCTAAATTTAAAATCGTAGTAGCCAGTTTTATTATAAACTCTTCGTTGTGACAGTTTTATTTTTAGTAATAGTGTGGATCAACAAGTACTCAGTATTCATGGAAGTAACTAGAATTCTCCACACGAATTGTGCTGGCAACAAACACACTCATCTTCACTTCCTACTTTATGTTCTTCACGTGTTTCGCTTACGAATATCAAACAATTTAAAAACTGCCTACTTCCTTTATTGTACTACAAAGACTGTAGTCTGATTTACATTACCTTGTCACCCTAGGATAATATAGCTTCCCAACAGTGTAAGAATTTTTCAAATCAGTTCAGTAGTTGTGAAACCTCAATGCAAATAAATAAATATTTCCTTATTACAATATTAGTATAGATTCCACGCGGACAAATTCGCGGGCGACAGCTAGTAAATACCAAATACAATATTATAGGTATAAGATAAATGTCTGTTTTTTTTTAGTTTATCTCTTTGTACATTCTAAACAACATTGTTAAACAGAGCAAATTATGATAGCTTCTCGACCTTTAAAACTGAAATCTTATAATTGTCGTGAAATTTTATCATAAAAATTATTCAAAAACATTAGAATTATTTTGTTTTGTATAATTAGGGATTTATTTAAATTTTCTTACCTTAATTAAGTACTAGCAGTTACTCTAAGGCCACGAGCACACAGTCTAAAGCGAAGCGAAGCAAAGCGGAGCAAAGCGGAGAAAAGCGGAGCAAAGCGGAGCAAAGCGGAGCAAAGCGGAGCAAAGCGGAGCAAAGCGGAGCAAAGCGGAGCAAAGCGGAGCAAAGCGGAGCAAAGCGGAGCAAAGCGGAGCAAAGCGGAGCAAAGCGGAGCAAAGCGGAGCAAAGCGGAGCAAAGCGGAGCAAAGCGGAGCAAAGCGGAGCAAAGCGGAGCAAAGCGGAGCAAAGCGGAGCAAAGCGGAGAAAAGCGGAGCAAAGCGGAGCAAAGCGTAGCAAAGCGGAGAAAAGCGGAGCAAAGCGGAGAAAAGCGGAGCAAAGCGGAGCAAAGCGGAGAAAAGCGGAGCAAAGCGGAACAAAGCGGAGCAAAGCGGAGAAAAGCGGAGCAAAGCGAAGCAAAGCTAAGCGTAACGCAAAAGACACAAAAACCAAAGCATAAGTAAAGTGCAGTTTCTTTAACAAAATTCAACTATAAAGACGCAATAGTTTTATTACGTTGATGGTTTAAAAATAGGACTATTAATAAATTAACAAGGCTGTCCTAATTTACATTTGTTTGTATAAAATTGTATAATGTAACGAAAATTACTGTTGCATCATATTTATTACAATAATATCTTAGTTAAGTTAATTGCGTCTGAGGTTTGCCTATTTTAAATTTGATTTACCTGCTAACTTATTTCCTTATACTTTGAATCAATAACAAATTAGTAGAAATAAAAAAAACTTTATGGTTTTATTTGTTTCATTTTATGAACATTAACATAAAATATTTTAGTTTGAATTGGGTAAATTTTTCGTCAGTTATCAAAAAGTTTATTAGGCATAAAAAATAATAATCAATAGAGCATTAGAAGTAATAACAATTTCAGTAGAAAATTACGAGTACAATACACTGTCTATAACTAAAGCTGCTTACACACCTTTAATAGAACAGTCGGACTAATCATTAGACATGTGTAAATCAGCTCTGAACCGATTCAAAAGTTCGGCTCACCTAAACTTGAACTGTTGAGCTGCGACGTAATAACTAAATTGATAGCTAACAGCTCATGGCGATGTACTTTATGTGAACCGACGAACTGTCAGCTACTTGGTGACTCGAACATCGCAGTTTGTAACGAAAATCACAGCTCTATGTAGATACAAATTGAGCTGAGTTGCGAACCGGTTCACTGATCTGCTTTATATGAACCGTGAGCTGATCTGCAAATAATAAATTTTAGTTGAGTTACCCATGACTAATAAACAGTTAAAACGTATATGTGTAGGGTGAAATGAGATCAGTGTAACTGATATTTAGCCCCTTGAGGATACGAAAAAATAAAACTAAAAATTTTAAAAATGTTTAAACCTTTAATTTCAAGATCAAGATTTAATCAATAAATTAAAACATAATTGATAAATTTATATGTGTAATGAATGGGATGAATGCTAAGAATTGTTTTAATTAGCCAAATTAAAAATAAGCATCTAAATCTAAATAATGAGGGTGAAAATAAGGAAAAATAAAGTTAATTAAGGTCGGACTTCTAACTAAGTTACTAATTTCGTTTACAGCAACGAATTAACTTGATAGTGGATACTTACGGCTTATATTATTCGATTGGAGTTTTTTTTTAGTAAAGTAGCGAAGAACCTAACACTTCGTGTAACTAAAGCCGTAACGTAGAATCGATAAGCGAACAAATGAATTAAGATATGACCTCTGATGGGGATACTAATATATTGGAATGTAGTATGTACTCACTACGTCAAACCATTGTAATGAAAAGAGCAGGCATACGATGCTGGTGAAATTTCTTTCAAAAGATATCGTATCTTTTGAACCGATACAGATATAAAAGTTCCGGCAGTGTCACACAATAATGCCATATCTTTTACCTTTCGTATTAAGACGAGGTGAAAGATATGCTGAACGTACATACATATTTTTTAAATTGTTGTAACTTTTATTAATATACATGCTTAATATTAGTACACCCTACATCAAATATATCTTTACTAATATATTTAACATAATAACAATTTCTACACTGTTATAAATATAACTGAAAATACGTTACAAATTAATTATCAAATTCATCACCAGACCAGATAATTGTAATTATGTATTTTATTTTCCTCTCTAATGTTGTATTGAATCTAGTGTAATTAATATTCTAGTAGCATACAAAAATATTCCACATTAGATTCAACATAAAAACGCACAGTATGTCAAATGAACACGACTTTAATTCATTTTAAAAATAGATAAGTTATTAAAAATCGTTAAAAAAATAACATGCTTTATAAAAATCACAAGTGTTTTGAATTTAAAATTAAAATAATTGTCCTTTGACTTTTAAGAGACAGGACCTGTCAAGCGTGCATATGCCCCAGTGTGAAACAGAAAAAAAATGTTCTAATCTGGCTTACTTGTGCTCTCGTGTTGTGTCTGTAAAATTTTGATTAAGTATGCATTCATAAAGACGTTTAAATTTTGTATATAACTATACACCTTTTATCTTTTACCTTATCCACATGAAAAGAGGTAGAAGTTATTTAGTACATCGACAGCTCTTTGCCTAGTCCGTTTCTTTATAATCAAAGCCAAAGTATTACCATAGATACAACAACACGAGAATCAATTATCTAAACCGGTATTCAGATGTTACTTGTAATGAAATTTGTTTGAATTGTTGCATCATATGAAATAAGTAGTAACCAACTCATTAAATAGAAAAAAAACATCGCATAAATGTTTTCATAATTAATTAAGTTTAGGTATTGTTGTTAAACAATATTGATTTTATTAGCATACACGTGGATAAAAATATCTTCGTAATACAAAGTTGTACTACTGTCATTTTTGTTTCAATTATAAGAGTGAAATATTGTCTAAGTTGACCTGTTGGCTTGGCATCTAACTAATATTATAAATGCGAATGTTTAGATGGATGTTTGTTTGAAGGTATCTCCGGAACAGCTCAACAGATCTTGATGAAATTTGGCAAAGATGTAGGGTATAGTCTGTAAGAACACATAGCCTACTAATAATGATTTTTTCAGTTCAGTTCGCGCGGAATTAAAAAAATATCCATAGCAAATTTCATCGAGATCCATGCTGCCGTTCTGGTGATACATTCTAACAAACATTCATCCATACATCCATACATGTAAACATTATAATATTACTAAGATTATAGATAAACCAAAAATTTCAAATTTTAAGTAAAAAATTTTTGGTACCTTCTCAACTCTATAGGTAATTAAGTACAAACAAAAATTGGATCATGCAATAATTTAATGAATATTAATTTTAACTGCTCGCATTCATCCACACCAAAAAAAAACTTATGCTTTCCTATGTTAAGGCTGACGAGGGCTTAATTAACCACGCTATCCCACGCTAGCACATAAATGTATATGAAGATCTAAAACCACTAGTACATAGCGGGGCCGACCACTGTACTTGTAGTAGATTACAAGTCCACTACTGAACCCACTGAACCATTGACGTTTTGATTATTAATAATTATAATTTAAACAGTCTCAGTTCAAAGCATTTCAGTTTAAAGTAATCATATACTCTATATACGTGTATTATTATGTATATTACTGTAAAAAAGTGGCCTATAACATGCCCGCGTACATCAGCTAACTTCTCGTCAAAGTCCCGTCAAAATCGATCCACCCTTAACGAAGATCAAACACGGCCTTAAGGACATACAGACAGACAAAATAAATAAATGGTTTTTCGTTATCAGCACGTGTACAAAATATGATTTTTTTTCCTTTTAATTTCACAGAGGCACTCCAATTTTATTAGTATATATAGATTATGATTGATCGATCATTTTTTATTTGTCTCTGGCATTTGCTTTATGAGTTATTTATCTAAATAATAATTTGGAATATAACTGACATAATAACGTCAATCTTTTAGTCCTAGTTTTAGAGCCGGTTTGCAAATTAAGGCTTGAGATATATTCAACATTTAGCATTGAACTTCGGTCACATAGCGCGCTCAGCGAAAACTCCAGATGTTTCTTTGAAGATATTTGATTTAAACTTGCTTTTAATGTTTACGCAAATATTATACATTCATATGATTTTATTTTTATCTTATTAACTTATTAATTTTAATAATTTAAAATACCACATCTTTCTGGAACTTCACAGCATTGTCAAGCTGAAACGAAATTTATTATTTTTATATCATATCCATTGCTCATATTAATTAAAAATGTACTAGTACATGAATGGTTTATGTAGATCTACGGACAATAAAGTGACAATTTTCAAAAGTAAGTAAGCATGTTTGATCATTATCTTGTAGGCCTTATCCCACTCATGAAAATTGGATCATGCAATAATTTGAAGTATGATAATTTTAACTGCTTATATTGGTCCCCTCTAAAAAAAAACCTCGTGCTTCCCTAAGTTAGGGGTGACTAGGGCTTAATCAATCACGTTGATTCGGCGCATAAGGTTTTATGAACCTTAAAGTTTTGGCTTAATTTTTGACGACTTGCCAACCATACTTTGGAATTAGTCTCAGATTACTAGTCAATTTTTTTAAATTGTAATGTAGTAATTAAGTTGCATCATTTAATTATTATTTTTATTTTTTGTTTTTTATTTGAATAACGTGTTTTATTGAATTAAAAAAAGCTGTATTTGGAAGCAAGCATGTTTATGCGTATGAGTGTTTGAAGCCTTGTGACGGCCTGAAATTTAATTGGTCGATTATAAAGTGTGTAACAACATTCGAATTTTATCCTTCATCGTGTTGTAAGTCGAGCTTCTTGTGTTTATTTCAATTAACCACTTGTTTTAAACGGTCTAATTTTTTCATATTTATTGGACTAGTTGTTAAGTAACTTTATTTTATACTAAATTAATTAAATTAAACCTTGGAAGCTGTCACTAAAGTGACCAAGAGATTACTTTCAGCGCTTTCCTACGACCATCCATATATGGATAATATTTTACATTAACATAGTACAAGAAATCCTTTCTCTGGCATGAGTCAGTGTAGGTACGAACTATTTCGTAATAGAATTTATGTTTTAAACAAGTATATATTAAACGGTCACAAGGATACACTTTCATTTAACTTAATTGTTGTTTTGATAATATAAAAGCACTCAGTTTTATACTATCTGAATGCAGTAAATGAAGGTCCTGAGAAACAAAGAGGTTTAACACGTTCAATGACACGATTCCCAAATATAAATGTAAACTTAAATGTCGAGTAGGTAGCAGTGAATGTGTTAATTAGATACTTATCACGTTCATAAAGACATTGTCTCTCATTTTTATTTTGAATGTCTTCTATTATAATTAAACTTACTACTTAATTAAACTCTTTAACTGCGGCAAAATTTATTAATTCTGGTGCAGTAGCGGTCGAAATCTGCCTTCAATGACCTACTAAAATGTATACTGCATTTGTAACCACGGTCTATATTATATAATATTTGTATCTAGATAACTAGAAATCCTTTTATACGGCATCGTGGTAAAGTACCAGTTTTTCCATTATAAAAAAAAAAACAATAATTTCAAATTATTTTATGAGTTGCCATTAATATTTAAAAAATGACCAATATTTATTTTGTTGGATATAATTTATTTTCTTAAATTAAATATAAAATAATTCTTCAACTTTACTTACTTGTCCAAATGTAAAGAAACGGGTTAAATAAAAAAATCTCCTTTTTGAGTATTAAATAGCAACAACATATTCGTCTTATAAAATGTCCATAGACAATATATTTTGTTTTTTTCTATTACAAACATAATCTAAGCTTGAAACTGTCGATTATTTTAAATAACCCTAACGGCATTGATAAGAATAAGTTCACACTTCTAATAAGTTATCTTCTGTTGTAAATAATTCTTGTAATAAATGGAAATTTTTCATATTATTTTGAACGCCGTGAGCCGACTTCTGCTATTTCGGTTTCTGTACTAATTGAACTTACCAAATAAAAGAGTTAATTTCTAAAAATACGAATCAGTAATGAAAGATTTTCATTATATTTCGTGAGAGAAAAGGATCCAATCAGAAGCCGCCATTGAGAACTGTCATCGTGCGTGCTTCAGTCACTTCGTTCAGCTAGAGCTTTACTATATTTTTGCACGGCAACGTTATTTTTTTGTAATAGTATGTTGCAAAAAATATACAAAAAATATAAAGTAATTTAACATACATATTTCTCACACAGAATATCAATTGTAGATTAGCGAGTGTCCGAAGTTTTTTTTTTTTTAAATAATAAAACGTAGATAAAAAAATATTTGTATTTAAAAGACAAAGTTTACACAATATTACACAACAAAAATAACTTATTAATACATCAAACTAATCATATTATCTTATAATAACTACAATGAAGTCGTTAATTTTGAACAACAATTTAGTTTAAACCATTTCAAATAAAGACTAGGGTACTTTAACACCTCAAGCAGCGGAATCGAATCGCTCTGATGTTCTAGAATTTAAAATGTTTTGACTCTCAGAATGCACAAATAAATGTCGACGTCCAACACTCACAAATATATATAACACATACACATAAAGATATATATGTTATACATGGTTTTATATAACAGTAAATTAACAAGTTGAAAACTGTTTGCTATAATACTAGTGATAAGAAATATCATGGAAAATAGATGTAAGTTTCGTATTCTACCCCGGAAAATTGTAATTAGAGAGAACCGCCATTTTTAAAAACATTAACTACTATCTTACTTCTTACTAAAATATAAATGCGAATGTTTATATGGATGGATGTATGTTTGTTTGAAGATATCTTCTGAACAGCTCAACGGATCTTGATGAAATTGGCACGGTTTTAGAACATAGTCTGGAAGAACACATAGGCTATTTACAAAGTTTTTTTTTAATGTTGCGCGAATAGAATCGCGGTCGGCAGCTAGTTAGTAAATTTATTAAATATATACAGAACCTTACATTTAGTATGATACTACGCTTAGTCGTTTTATCTATTACCGAATTTTTATTGTATAAATAATGTGTCAATCTACTCAACAGTAGTTATTACTTAGTGTTAAAAGCGATGCGATCTTGTTCTGTTTTGTTGAGGTAATTATTTTTGTAATTTTCGTTTTACACTTTGTTTTTTTTTATTATTATATTTGTTAAATAAGAAATGACAGAAAAATTTAAAACATTATTTTCTGTGTCAATCACTTGGTACTTCGGTACAAGTTTTTCTAAGATTTCATGTAAATCTTTGATTATTTTACACGAAAGAATACCCATAAAATTAGGAATGCATTCAGAAATTATTAAAATAATATAGTTTAATCTTTCCTATAAAACACTGTTGTTAAGCTCTTAACAAATATAATAAATTAGTTTTTTTTTTACTACTGGATTAATCAATAATAAACCAAAAAAATAACAAAATGAAATTCTTAAGTTATTCTTAAGTAAATGAATCCTGATGCTTGTGTTATTTCCTATGAAAAATTATATTACAAAATATATGATGGTTAAGTTTTCATCTTTAAAAAAAATTGGCCTACAAACAATAACTTAATAGCTTACTTAAATCATACTTACTCAATAAGCAAGGCCTTACTTACACGAACAGGTAGTAATATAATTATTCAAAAAATCTCATAAATGTTTACTGTTCATTAAAAAATTCCGTTTTAATTTCTTGTTTACTTTTTTGTGTTATCACTAGCGGTCGCCCGCGACTTTAACATCGCAAAATTAATATTAAAGTTGCCTATAACATGACCGCGTGCATCAGCTACTTACCCGTCAAAGTCCCGTTAAAAACGATCCAGCCATTCCAGAGATTACCCGGAACAAACGTGGCCTTGTGGACAGACAGACAAAAAATTTCTAAATTAGTTTTAAGTTATTATGTACGCTAATACATCATATGTACGAAATATGTTATTTTTTTCGATATTATTACATAGAGAAACTCCAATTTTATTAATATGTGTAGATTGGAAGTAGGATTACTTTTTCCTTACTCGTTTAACCGATTTTTTTAATCTTTTAACTACGGATAACTACTTAATTGTTTGTATTTCTTGGTATTTCCTACTAAAATTTCGCAATTTTTAATTCTTGGATGGAAGAATGAATGGATGTTTGTTACACGGTATCTCCAGAACGGTTCAACAAATCTCGATGAAATTTGGCTTACATGTAAATCGTAGTATGAAAGAACACATAGACTACTTATTAAGTTTTTTTTTAATTCCACGCGGACAGAGTAGTAATATGTATCTGCTTAGTAGGAAGATGTATTCCTACTAAGCAGATAATTTTAAGAGTGTGCAATCAGAGCAGTATTTTCGTCACAGTTCTTAATTTTTTATACTATCGCGGAAAAATTAAATCTTACCAATATTATATATGCGAATGTTTAGATGGATAGATGGATGTTTGTTTATCTCCAGAGTGTCTGCATGGATCTCAATGAAATTCGTATAGCTGTAGAACAAAGTCTGAAATAACACACAGGCTACTAATTAAGTTTTATTTTAAATCCGCGCGGACGGAGTTGCGGTCGACAGCTAGTATAAAACAATTGAATACAACATTCACTATTACACATTTAAAACATATGCATTTTATCTGAACGTCGTATCGTATAATTAATACGGTGGCGCTTTAATAATAAAAAAAATAATATTACATGCCGATTGGACAGAGACAAGTCGCAAGTGTCAAACTTGCCTGACAATGTCGACTATTTATAAACGACACGCAGTCGAAGTCACTTATTGCATTCAGTTTCCGAACGTGGACGCACGCATGTTATCAAATTAAATAAATCTATATAAAAGTATCGATAAAACATTGATTATTATCTAAAGTTAATTTAACCGATTGTGACGTGACAGTGGAACAATTTTTGTGTAAACGTTTCTTGTTATCATGTGAAAATAGACAATTTGATAATTCTATTTTTAAAATACTTCGATTACTGCGTAAGTTATTTTTACGTTTTATATTTCAAAACAAATGAATATCACTTAAAACGTGTTGTTTAAATATCCGTTAAAATGTCACTGACTCCTTAAAAATTTAAAATTACAAAGTTTTAACAGAATCTATAAATAATTTGTGTAATATACGAGTATTCATTCGCTAATGAAAAGCATGTTTAATTCACAAGTTTTGAACAATCTTCATTAAAAACTTTTTAACCGTTCTTCATCATATTTAAATTTATCTTAACGTGTTATCTATTTTTTATCCTTAAATTTTAGGTTAAGTGTCAACGAACTTGTTGATAAATAATTCATTGACGAAAAAAAAAACAGAATAACATATTCTGTCCATAGTTATAGTTTTATGTCAAATTTCTTGTTCCTAGGATAATTTTAACAAATTAATATTTTACTTGTACTTAGGTCAAAATTTATCAATTACATATCTTACTAATATTATAAACGCGAAAGTTTGGATGGATGGATGTTTGTTATCCACCCATTACGTATCACCAACGACTTAACGGATCTCGATAAAATTTGAGATGTAGAACATAGTCTTGAAGATCGCAATGGCTACTTACTAAGGTTTTTATATCCGCACAGACAAAGTCAGGGGCAATAGTTAGTATGAAATGTAAAATGTAAGTAGGTAAGGTCCATTACGACAGACATGACAGTTGCATACAAAAAAAAAATAAAAAATGTTCATCAAAGGCACATGAATTTGTCGAGTTTGTTAAAATATCTTATTTCGTTTAATTTACAAACAAACGGTGACATCTAATATGTACATATATATACATTTAATAAAACGGACATAAAAGTTAATCACGAGACCGTTGTGAATTTCCGTGACTTCCTATTTCCTTAAGACCATACAAGTATACACAATAACCATTAATTTTCTATACGAAGCTAATTTCATTATAATACTTTTCCTCCTTATTATGATTGTATTATAGCTCTGAGACCCGGCTTCGTTTTATAACATACTAGCTGTTGCCCGCGACTTTGTCCGAGCGGAATTAAAAAAAACTATAATAGCCTATATGTTCTTCTAGACTTATGTTCTGCATCTATGCCAAATTTCATCGTGATTCGTGAAGCCATTCTGCAGATATCTTGTAACAAACATCTATCCATCCATACATACAAACATTCGAATTTATATTATATTAGGTTAGTGAGATCTTTTAGACCTTACTTTTAAAAGATAAAAAAGAATTCCTGATTATTCATTGAAATAAATTATAGAACAGTAAAGAACAATTATATTTTCAACGGAAATAGAAGCAAAAGCGAGCAACGCCACGGGTTACCTCTAGCTTTGTATTATATGAAATGCAAACGAAGCCTGGGTTAAGGACTTCCACTGATAAGGCAACAAAGTAAATATGTACGGCGTTTAACGCTGCGTACATTCATTTCAATTACATATAATATGCTGGGATTTAATTAGCTCTGTTATGTAAATAAAATGATAAACCCCCACAAAGTTGATAAAATTTATGGACTTCTGGAAATTTCTGTAGAAACAAAATAAGTCCGACGGAATAACAAATAAATAGATTCAAATTCGATATTTCTGTTGCTCTCGAAAGTTCTGTGTCGTAAAGAAAAAAAGAGAATAATTGGTTTATTAATGCAGGTATGTTAAAATTCAAGGTTAACCAGATCTTTTCTGTAAGAATAATAACCATCGATGTTTTACCAAAACAAAATTTCCATATGCTAATTTCGAGGATATGTTTTTTTTTCTTCGAGAGTTTTATACCTCGGGTCACAGTTATTTAATCTAATTTATTTTAGATATTTACTTTTTTTCCTGGTAATTTCTATTTATTATAATTTTATATGTTATATAAACATCGAAATTTAACATACATTTTAATTAATATTTACTTATAACTGATATATTTCTAAACTAACTTATTGAAAAAAAAATGTAGAATGCTGATTTGTGAAATGATAATATAGTAAAATACGAGTACAATAAAAACTCGAATTTCTCTAATAAATGTAATTTTAATTTAAAACTATTTCCACTAAATCACGAGTTGCGCACTACACTGACTATAGACTATAGACTAGATTGCGCTTTCTATTAATTTGAACAGTTATGGCTGCCCCAGTGGAAATGGTGCATACTTCTAATATTATAAATGCGAATGTTTAGATGAATGGTTGTTTTAAGGTATATCGGAAACGGCTCAACGGATCTCGATGAAATTTGGCATAGATGTAGAACATAGTCTGGATGAACACATAGGCTACTTATTAAGTTTTTCAAAAAGTCATTAATAAAAATGGAAATAACAATTTCAATGTTTGATTCACAAATCTCGTTTCGAAGTGCGCAAAACAAATGTAACTACAAATTAAATTAGTATTTATCTAATATGTCCTCAAAGATGTCAATATAAGAGATTAGCGTGAAAACGTGTAGTGATAATAAGATACTTATTATGTTAATGAACTGGTCTTCCATTAATACATTCTTGCTAATGTTATTTACCAATAGTAATAATACCGGCTCTGATAGCAATGAACTATAATGTCGCCATCGCTAATCGTGTTTATCCGACGTTCTTACGGTGAAGGAAAACATTGTGATGAAACCTGCACATATCTGAGAAGAAATTCAATGATATGTGTGAAGTCAACCAACCCGCACTTGGCCAGCATGGTTGACTATGGCCTAAACACCCCAAGTTAGGGTAGGCTCCGAGCCCCTCGGTGGGGACGTATAGTGAGCTGATGATGATGATGATGATGATAATCGTGTTTGGTGACGTTCCTCATGTTGTATTTTTACTTTACTCAAATTAACTAAAACCTCGTGAGCTGCACAAACATTTGTAACTTTTACGTACAAATGATTGTGAATCTTTGATAAAAAATAAGTCTACCCTTTTGCTAGTCGGGAAAAAACTGTTCTTTCCAATAAAACCTCCATTCACAGACTTGAAGCAATTTTCACGTAGTTTGTCGTCTTCCTTACACTCACTTTAATACGTAATCGTTGTCGGAGTCAACCAGGCTGAAAGTAGTTAAGTACTTAATCATTCTGGAACAATTTTTTGTTCATCTTTAAATTCTTTATTTTTACTTTTTATTTAATTTTATTGTACTTCACGTACACCTACATAAAATTGTCGTTTCCATCAAAGCTAAGGTTATTAAAGCGGTTTCAAGATCTTGATGCAGTGACCTCACATAAAGTGGGATAAGGACAGGGGTATGAATTTGTGTTAAGAAAACTATTTATGTTTATAAATATAACGTTAAAATAACATTTGTACCTCATGTATCAATATCATCATCAGCTCACTGTACGTCCCCACAGTCATCCACGCTGGTCCAGTGCGGGTTGACTTCACACGTATCATTGAATTTCTTCACAGATATGTGCATCACGATGTTGTCCTTCGCCGTAAGAACGTCGGATACATAATATGTAAATCGAAAATCGAAAAACATATTGGTACATGGCGAGATTCGAACCCAGGACCTGCATACTGCAAGTCAAGTGCTTAACCCCTGAGCCATCGACGCTCTTTATCATGTCATGTGTCAATAAGCATAAAATAATTATCAAAGCCAAACAATACTACAATCAGTTTACAACCAGTATAGTTACATCAAACATGCTATATTTACAGATAGCGTCAACAATGTTAAGTACGTAAATAAATTCTGTTTGTGGTAAGGCTATTGTTAGTCTTATTTGTATACGTTTATACGCAATATGCTTTCCAACATATTGTTTTATTAAATTCAAGGCAAAAGACTTATACATAACTAGTTGTGGCCCGGGACTCCGTCCGCGCGCAGTTAAAAAAAAAATGGAAAATAGATGTTGGCCGATTCTCAGACCTACTGAATATGCTCACAAAATTTCATGAGAATCGGTCAAGCCGTTTCGGAGGAGTACGGTGACGAAAACTGTGACACGAGAATTTTATATATTAGAATAGCATTTTATGAAAAGAAAGGAATTACATGTAACATAGATAACTTTAGTTGTGAGTGTGGAGGGATACACCGGTAGAGAAGAAGAGAATGAGATTAATGGATTGCGTGAAAGATAATACGATTACGAAGGGAGTGACGACTGAAGTCACACAAGTGATAAGAATTATATGATTTATTTTAAAAATAATAAAAAATAACAGCAACTTAAAATATGAGCGAAGTTTTGTATCGTTTAGCGAACATTTTAATCATGTAAAAACATTTCGAACTTTTTCATCTTACAAAAAGTATGTCACACATTCGAATATATTAAAAATTATAAAGAAAATGTTTCAATGTAAGGCCATATCCCAAGGCGAATGCAATGGAATATTCCATATTTCATGTTTTAGATTGTTGTAGACATGTAAATGGGATAGTTGTGTAAACTTGACTATCCCACGCCCTTGATCGTACACAGTTGAATTGTTTAAATAAAAATAATAATAACAATATGAGCACTTAATTAATGCAGGCAAGAAATTATAAAACGATGTTGTAAGTATTAAGAAACATATTATAAAGCCATTTAAAATTATGACTCCGCCGGCGCGGAATTTAAAAAAAAAACTTAATAAGTAGCCTATGTGTTCTTCCAAACAATGTTCTACATTTGGACCAAATTTTATCAAGATCCGTTAAGCCGTTACGAAGATGCCTTCTAACAAACATCCATCCATCCATACTTTCGCATTCATGATATTAGTAAAATTTCATTCATTTAGAAACTTTTATTCTGTTTAAAATTTACTCGGAAATTTTAGCCAATCTATTTGTTCGACAAAATTGCAACATTTTATTCTGTTTTTTACGCAAAAATTTATGTCTTTCATATCTCGTATGTTTTAATTTACATTTATCAAACATAAAATAATAATTGTAATGAGCATTGTAATCTGACAATTTTAAATATCTTCATACGAAAAAAATTTGCGGATGTCAATGAAATAATAATTTTTTAACATACATAGGTCAAATATGATAGCTTGGGAAGTGCTATCTTGTCTCCGTAACTATTGTACAAGTTTTTATCATTATTAAATTAACTTTATCAACTGAGTAACACCGCTTAGTATTGTGTGACAGTTGCAAAGATAAGGTGGGAGATTGTTAATTCTTTTGCAGTATTATATTTTAATTTACACATCTATATCTATCTATATATATGTATATATATAAAAGAAAGTTGTGTTAGTTACGCCATTTATAACTCAAGAACGGCTGAATCGATTTGACTGAAAATTGGTGGGCAGGTAGCTTAGGACCAGGAAAAGGACATAGGATAATCTTTACCCCATTTTCTATTTTTTTTTATTCCGCGCGGACGGAGTCGCGGGTAAAAGCTAGTAATTAATAAAAATGAAGTATCTGTTTGTGACATCAAGAAAAAAATCATATTTTGCACACATAATTTATTTGTGTTGCTGAAAAAAAAAAAAACAATTTTAAAATTTATCCCTCAGTACATCAGGCCTCGTTTGTTTCGTGTAATCTCTGGAACGGTTGGACCGATTTTGACGGGACGGAAAGTTAGTGGATGCACGCGGACTTTTTTTTTAATTCTGCACTGACGAAGTCACTGGCGACTGCTAGTTCCACATATAATGATAAAAGTACTAAAAACCATTCTAAATCATTAAAAAAATTGTGTGTTTGTCCCCTAAATGTTTCTTAAACCACTGAACCGATTAATGAAAATTTTTAGGTCTCTATTCGTTATTTTATTTATATTTTTGTTCATTTTATAAATATTCGTATTACAAATTAAGTCCCGCGATATTCATCATGATTAAAGTCTGCCGAATGTCCATTACTTTAAGTTCTTTTTTTTATTAAAAAAATGCGACATTCGTTGAAATTTCGATTTCTACAAATCTTTGGAATTCCAAAAACTCACTTTATTTAAATTTCGTTTTCAGACTTAATATAACAACGTAGTTATTTCAAGAAATAAAACTTTAAGTTAATAAAAGTTTTGTTTCTGAAGTCGAGAATCAGTTTACTCAAGACCAATTTATGAATTTATTCAGAATAGAGCAAATGTTATTAAGTCGTTTTTGATTTATCAAATTTACTATTCAAAAAGGAGAGGTTTAGAACTGTGTATAAATAGACCGTACTATTTGAATTTCTAAGTTTATTTGCTTGCTTTTTTTTCGTTTAGACAAATTGATTATACGCGTTATTAAATAGTATTAAATTTCTTTCGATACAATATATTCTAGTATAATTTATATGATAGTTGAAGGACAATAAAATTTAGCGTAAGCTATGGTTTTATGTCTCGGGTTGTAATTAATTGCGTGTCTAAAATTGCAATAATATCAAGCTTAACAATAATACTTTAGGTGTATAATTTATAATTTACTTGTTTCAGAAAATCATCATAAAGTCTCAATATGGCTGCGGATATGTCATATGCCAATGCCACCTTGGACAATGGCTTGTCACAAATGGTGAACAGCCATTTAAAAGGAGTCGGCAGATTATTTTACATCCATTCCCCCAAAGATACAATGTTTGAGAGACAGGAAGATGTACCCAACTTCTTTAGACAGGTATGTACAGTCAAATAATAAAATTCTCTTCCCACTTTGGAATGAATATCGTTGAAGAAACTATCACTACAAAAAGAGAATAGAGATTTTTCTAAATAGCAGGTTGTTTGCGAGGAATTAAAAAAAATCTCGTAGTAAATATAGCCTATGTCACTCGACAAAATTGTAGCTTCCCAACTGTGAAAGAATTTTCTGTGAATAAATTTTCATTCGGTTCAGTAATTTCGGAGCCTATTCTATAAAAACCGAGAGGCAAACAGTTAAGTTTAATATCGTAACACACAAAAAAATACAGTCGTATTGATAACCTCCTTTTTAACGTCGGTTAACAATTGACGTTCGTAAAATGAATTTAAATTTTCGAACAATTTCGGTACACAGTTAAAATACAGAAATTCTATATAAATAAAAGAAAGTCGTGTTAGTTACACTATTTATAACTCAAGAACGGCTGAATCGATTTGACTGAAAATTGGCGGGCAGGTAGCTTAGAACCAGGAAACGGACATAGGATAATTTTTACTCCGTTTTCTATTTTTTATTCCGCGCGGACGGAGTCGCGGGTAAAAGCTAGTTAACAATAAGAATAATTTTTAAAAGTCGCTCTGTAAAATTCCGTTCATATGTTTTGTTATGTATTACATAGTAACAGTTACTTAGTTTCAAGATAATTATGATCGAGTGTGTTGACAGAAAAACGTTTACCTTATCAAATGTTGATGTTTCCTGGGTTAAGCAAAATGTTCAACCTTTGATCTAGTAAATTATGTTTAAATGAACATAACAACTTTAACTTTTTAGATACTTACGTTAACTGGACTGTTATGAATGTAACGGACTTTGCATTTTTTAAACTGGATTGGTGATTTTAACTTGATTTTATAAATTCAACTGGATTCAATTGTATACTCACCAGTGATTACTTCGCATAGTTTTAATAAACGAAACAGTTTTCATTAACTTCGATTAGGTTAAAAAATTGAAGGCAACGCCAGCTTTACAAATATGGTAATCACAAAAAGCAACGAGAGCTTTGTGTAATTTCATTTCATTTTAAACTACTCATTATTCAATTATTTTTTTGTAATTCGCGAATGAACAATACCGAAATCTCGAATTATCTTTTATTATACTTTAACATTTGAAAAACAGTAAAAGAAATATAAGTAAAAAACAAGCAAAACAGCTGCACCTGTTATTAAATTTTTTTAATCATCAATTGACAAAAAAACGATAGACTGACAAAATTTTTTTTGCCATAGACAAGTTTGTAAAAACAAAACGCTAAGTTTTTTTTGCTATAACAATAACGCAAGTCTTATAATTATTATAAATTAAATAATATAAAAAAGTATGTCAAAATTCAATTAAAATATAGTTAAGGTTTGATTAGCAAATATGTCCTTGCTTTTTATAATACGTATACATAAATTAAATACAAATTGGTTTCGTCAAATTCAGTTAACGTGTTGCAGAACTCAGTAGTCGTTTTTTTTTTTAAAGTTCATTGCCGAAAGTCACGTTTTCAACGGTTTTGAATCACGCGACAGGCTTACATTTACTTTTAAAATATACCTCAACAGAAACATGACTGACATGATTTGTAGTTAATTATTCTAATAAGGTCGTTGTCCCTTAAAAAGAAAACTTGATACGTATAACAAGTTGTTACCTATTACTTCATCCGCGTGGACTTTTTAAAAACTTAGTAAGTAGTAGCTAATGTATCATTCCAGTCTGTATTCTATTTCTGTTCCAAATTTCATCAAGATCCGTTCAGGCATTCTGGAGTGATATACATCCAACCAAAATTTTGCATTTATAAGATTTTTTTACTGAGAATTGTAAAAAATTTCTAGTAATAAAGATTAAAATAACATTTTCAAAGTCGCACAACGTAACAAACATGCGCAACTTTTTATATCCATAAAGCATATATATTTTTACTTGGTTCATCTTATCATTGGTTTCTGAGACCAAAATACGTGTATAAAACATATCTTCATCACATAACAATGATATGTTTAATACTGAGATTGTATGTGAATATGTGAGAATGTGTCGTTTAAGTTTTATTGATTTAAATGACATGTTTTTCGCTTAATTTAATTTTGCTTCCAGAATTTTTATTTTCCAACAAAAACCATTCCACTTTTTCCTACAAACAGTGCGGTGAACTCCAATAAAAAAAAGTATATAAAATCTCTGTCCATGTTCCAGTTACGGAAACCTTATAATAACCGTTACATTGTATGACCTTAGGTTATTCTAAGTCGCTAATCGTTTTAATTTAATTGGTGTCAATAACCGCTCCATAGTTCACTGCGCAAGCAAGTTATAATAAAAACATAGAAATTATAAAACATTAGTAAACCACCACAACCTTACACGAGTACAGATTTTTTAGGCAACTGAGGGTCTAGCACTAATAACTGTGACAAGCGACAACGTATCGTCGCCGACAAAATTCGTGCTAGGCTTCAAGCCTTACAATGCCGTGTAAAGTAAAACATGCCATTTGTAAAATAATTTCAAAGTGCAACAACAAAATATTTTTAAAACTTTTTTCTTTTTATTTCTTAAAGGACATTTGTTTTAATTAGTCGTTAATTAAAAATACTGATAACTTTTCTTTAAAAAAAATGATAGTTAATTTATAAAAACTGTAGACTACTTATGCACATCTTATCTTAAGTAGTCAACTTGTAAAAACCGTATAAAATTCTTTCCTACTAAACAGATTTTTATTTGGTTTTTTGTGTTTATCGCTGTCAGACAGTCGCAGACGTTCCATATTAATTTACCGTGGGATTCCACTGACGAAACAGTCGTACAAAAATATAGTCATCTCTTTCATTCTCCTTGAAAAAAACTGAGACAACAATGTTTTTATGGGCGAAGACGATTTTCGCACATTTTACATTTTATGCATTTTACTCCATTTTTAAATTCAAATGAAATGATTTTCCACATTCAAATCTTACTAATATTATAAATGCGAATGTTTAGATGGATGGATCGATGTTTGTTTAAAGGTATCTTCGGAACGGCTCAACGTATCTTGAAGAAATTTGGCACAGATGTAGAACATATTCTGAAAGAACACATAGGCATAGGCACATATTATATTTTTTTTAAATTCCGCGCGAACGGAGTCGCGGGCAAAAGCTCGTGAAGAATATTTTAAAAGTGTAATTAAATAAAAACATTTGAAATTTATTATATTCGAAATGACATAAATTTCAAAGTTTTATTATACAGTGTAGTAAATACTATATTATAGATGCGATTTGTAAATGAAATGTTGCAATTGATACTCGGGCAGCGGTATCAAATTGCACCGCATTCGTACACCGGATAGTGCGGGGGTTGCGACACATGGGACGTATACAATAACAGTGGTTAAGCAAAAGCCAAGCGGACCTCAACTTTAAATTAATTATTAACATAACAATATCTTACTAATATTATAAATGTAAAACTTTAGATGTATGTATGTTTGTTATTACGTCTCTCCAGAACTATTAAACGCGTCTTGCTATTATTTGGCATAGATATAGAATTTAATCTGAATGAATACGAGGGCTACTAATTACTATTTTTTAATTCGCGCGGACAGAGTCGCGTGCAAAAGCTAGTATTTTTATATTACTGTATAATACATATAGTACATGCAAAAAATACACATTAATACGTTATATTACATTAAAATTAAATATACTTTAAATTAAATATAGTATTTTCACACAGACAAATGGACTGTGTTACTTAGTTTTTCAAGTTAAATTTTACTAAAGTTATTAATTATTGAGTTGCTTACTTAACTTTACATGTCCTTATTTTAGATTACTCGTAATAAATCTATACTTAGGAACCCTATCCGGCGCAATGACTAATCCATCTCTAATAAAATCTCTTAACCTTTCTCTAATATTATAACTAGCATTTTGTAACCATATTCCTTATTTAAATACAAGTTATCTAAAATTTTATGCTACAACTTTTAGTTTGATAAAAACATCAAAGAAAATATTACTTGTTCAAATATTAAATTACTGCAAACAATTCTATTTCTTCGTGTTTAAAATTGAACACAAAGAATGTAATTGTTTCTCTTAACATTCTGTTTATATAAATTCTATTTTGAAAACTTCGAACTTCTAGACCCATTTTTCACTAAGTTACTTACTGCATGAATGTGAATTCTTTTGTAATAATTGATTTTTTTAAATAAAAAAATGGTTATTGTGAGAAAACTATAAAAGATAGATATATGCCATTGTGGACTTTTATTTAGCACATTTAAAGGGCTACAATTCTTCCATACATCATTTTTATGTAGGTCCTATAGTTTAGCCTACGTAAGCGCTGAAAGCAAAAATGTCCCTAATTTTCGCAACAAATTTTGAAGCTATATTCAAAATCTACTAGTCTTCTAGTTATTTAAAAAAAAAAAATGGGACCCATCTGCAAGCACTTCCTTTCGATTAAAATAATTTTACACATAAAAAAAATACAGTCGAATTGATAACCTCCTTCTTTTTGAAGTCGGCTAAAAAATGGGAGACGCACTGCTCATAGAACTAGCAAACAGCGATTGTTATGCGGATAGTCGTGCTAGTAGAAAAGGAGATTTAGAAATGACGATTGTTTACAATCGAAGGCCAATGTACGAAAGTGGTCTAAATTCGACATAGTTTTTGTTAATTGGCGCAGATCCAAAAAATATAAAAACCAAATGAAACCACTTAGTCTTTCTTTTCCCTATTGACTTTGCTTAGAATCTTAACGAATGTAAATATTTTAAAACAATCGCTGTTACATTTATAATATATATTTTTAAGTAGCAATCGCCAGGCTTGACACAGATAAAGAAAAATAATTGCCAACGTTAAAATTTCTCCACTTTTTTTACCTTTTTTGCTCCGGAATATTAGAAGAA
Organism: Papilio machaon; assembly: GCF_912999745.1. Taxonomy (NCBI): domain Eukaryota; kingdom Metazoa; phylum Arthropoda; class Insecta; order Lepidoptera; family Papilionidae; genus Papilio; species Papilio machaon. The sequence goes on along the minus strand of NC_059993.1, from coordinate 1,052,334 downwards.
AAAAGTTTAGTTTGTGAATAGAGATAAGATTCAAATCTAAGCCAAAGAAAACATAAGAAAATCAACACACAATTAACGTTGGTTTCTGGACTAAAATCTCTGTATTAACACGTCAACTCTCATTTATTTGAAAAAACAGAGATTCTATAGGGAGATTTTCGTCTCAGAAACCCACGATTAATACATAACAAACATACTAATCCCCTAACATAATATTAGGTCCTTACATATGAAATTGGCGTTTTTCGTACTGGCCACTTTAATCACGAATTTCTCCTCTTTGGTAAGGAATTCCAAATTCAAATTTGTACAGCTATAGACTCATGTATTTGTGGTTCGATGACCGTCATTCATTTGTTTTTTTTCTTCTGTTTTTTTCTGTTTTCGTCACTCATTTTACAAAATGGAAAACTTAAAATATCGCATTATTTACGAGTACGAGTTCCGCCGTGGCACTAGTGCTGCGGAAACGACTCGAAGGGTGAATGATGTGTATGGCGGTCGTGTTGCAAAAGAAAACACAGTTCGTTTTTGGTTCCAACGTTTTCGTTCTGGAAATTTCGATCTGCAGAACAAGCCCCGTGGACGGCCTGAGACTCAAGTTGATAATGAAGAGTTGAAGGCTATTGTGGAAGCGGATCCATCGCAAACCACGTCCGAGTTAGCTGCAGGCTGCGATGTTAGTGATAAAACTGTTTTAATTCACTTGAAGCAAATTGGGAAGATTAAAAAGCTTGAAACGTGGGTACCTCACGAATTGACTGAAGCAAACCGGCAAACGCGCGTCGACTGTTGCGTTACATTACTAAACCGGCACAATAATGAAGGTATTTCAAACCGAATCATTACCTGTGATGAAAAATGGGTTCTTTACGATAATCGGAAGCGCTCAGCGCAATGGTTGGATCCTGGCCAGCCAGCCAAATCCTGCCCCAAGCGAAAATTAACCCCAAAAAGTTACTTGTAAGCGTTTGGTGGACTAGTGCCGGTATTATTCATTACAGTTTTCTCAAATCTGGCCAGACTATTACGGCTGATGTCTATTGTCAGCAATTGCAAACCATGATGGAAAAGGTAGCGGCTAAACAACCTAGGCTGGTCAATCGCTTCACGCCACTGCTGCTTCACGACAACGCTAGACCACACACTGCGCAACAGACGGCTACTAAATTAGAAGAGCTTCAATTGGAAAGTCTAAGACATCCTCCGTACTCCCCGGACCTTGCTCCAACAGATTACCATTTTTTTCGAAATTTGGATAACTTCTTGCAAGGGAAAAAATTCAACTCCGATGGGGCAGTCCAAATCGCCTTCAAAGATTTTATTGATTCCCGTCAGACTGGTTTTTTTAGTAAAGGGATCAATGAACTACCTATGAGATGGCAAAAGTGCATAGAAAATAATGGTTCATACTTTGATTAATTAAATATATTATATTAAAAAATATTCGACTTTTTGTTCCTCCCATACAAAACACCAATTTCATATGTAAGGACCTAATACATATTAATACATAAAAATCATCATTGAGTTCTCGTCAGTACTATAATAAAGTAATTTCAGTTGCAAATAGTATACTTATTCCAATAAAAATAAATGTAAAATTTTACCATTCAATATAATGTTTTAAAAGAATAACTTTTATGAATTAGTTTTAAAGTCGTAATGAAAAATGTACACTGTTTACTCACATAGTTCAAAGTTAAGAAAGGATACCTATAAACAAAGTCACAACAGTATTACTAATAGTCAAAACAAAGATTTGTAACAATAGCGAGATTGTCCGCGTGGAGTTCAAAAATCTGAAATAAACTATCATCCTTTACTATTTCGTGGAAAAAATATTTCACGATGAAAACTTTCACTGAAATTGAATCCACATTAAGAGACTCCCTTAGTGACTAGATTAACTCGCTTAAAACTCTGCGTGTGGCTGGTCCTCGCTAAATTAAAACAGAAATATCCGTACACAATTTCAAGTCTCTAGGCTTAGAAGTTCGGTCTGTAGATAGACTACAAGCTAGATATGGTTATTTTCGATGCAAGACACAATATCTTAGAGGACTACTTTTGATATCTACTTAGCGGTAATCACTATGACGTCAAATTACCTTTGCTTAGTTACGATAAGTGCATACGAACGTACAATAATTCGATAAAGTATGACCTTGTTTGTATTAAATGTTAACCAGTGCATTATCTACAAAAATAACTGTGTCACTTATTAATAAAATGCATTCTAGTGCTCGACTTTTTAAGAGACTAGCTGATCCCGTGCGGGTTCACATGCATGAAATTCCTTTCATTTTTGTTACATAGAAACACTTAGTTTTATTATTTACATAGCGTAAAACTTTCCATTGAAAATGTCAAAATTCAAATGCTCAAATGACAACGAAGGTCTTCCCCATTGGCTGAGAATTACCGTTACCATGGCAACCATCCATCTTTGCTACTATCGGCTTGAAATTTTTGTCCCTTTCGCATGACTTTTCAATTTAATGGTGTGAAAATATATAGCCTAAAGCCTGTCGTAAGTGTAGGGCTTTTATTTCAAAAGCAAATAATCAAAAATATTCCGTGATTCGTTACGAACCTTCGTTACAATGAAGCGTGTGTTGATGATTTATTATATTAGTATAGATAAACAATAAAAAATGTAGACTTGATTGAAAGTTGGAAGCAAGCAAATTTCTCTGTTTACATCGTTCCAGATTTTGTTATTTTTAAATTGATTTTTTTTTTGTTTTAAATTGTTTTTTTTTTTTTTGTTACAGTCATGGCCTTATTTCTTAATCTTCATGGTCCTGGAACACATAGTGTTAAGATTAAAGGGTCACAAAGGAATACGTCTTAACGATGGCATCACCAGTATCTCTCACGGCATTTTCCAAGAATGTGGCAGGTAAATAATTAAAAAAATTCAAGCCTGAATTAACCTAACCTAACTCAGATTCGAGACTACTTCTAATGAGACGACATTAATGGTATAGCTGTTTCCCTAGACCTAGCCTAGATCATCGTTTAGCTACGCCCATGTTTGTCACCTGTGCATTCCTACCAGTGTATTAACTTCATACATACATACACACACGCTTGTTGACTATATTCATATTAGCATTACTTAAGTAGTATTAAGTTGTAAGGTAACTTTAAGATGTAATATGTGAAAAGATCACATTGTCAATAATTCATTCATTTTTATCTTTAAAACGATACGATTTTTTCTTTAGACCTTGTACGACCTTTTAGGTTTTTTTCCATTTTGTTTTTTTAATGTAATATTATTACGTAGGCTTGGCCTTAACACTTCTTCAGGTAAATGAAATTTTAAATAGAAATACGAACGAACGAACGTACTTAAAAGGCAAAAAAGATCAATGCTTAAAACATTTTTTATTATTTTCATTTTCGCATAAATAGTCTTTTAACTTAATTAATTAAAACTGTTACTGAGTAATAATACAGATACGTATTTAAATTATTTATTACAAAGCATAATATGTTTGTAATAATTATTAAATCATGAACATGTTTACAAACATAATAGGATTGATGACATTTATTTCAATAAATAATTAAAAACGAGTAGTGAATCTGACATAAACAAGTTTGCAATGTAAAGATGGGGTCAAACAACCTACAATTTTATATATTAAAATAATACAATTTAAATTGACCACACAGCTGATGACGGAGTTCGGTTAGATTTAATCAATTATTTAATTCTTTATTAGTTATAATTATGAATAATAATTTGATTGATTGATTAATTAATTGATTCATTAATTAATTAATAAAATAAAATTTTATTTTCAGGCTAGTATGGCGTGGTGCGGAATCATACCTGTACACCTGGATATATACTAACTTCAGGATAGTGGAGTTGCCATGGGACCATACAATTACGTGGTACGCGGCCGCTATTGGTGTCGACTTCTGTTACTACTGGATGCATAGAGCTTGTCACGGTAAATACTACAATAGTTTTTTTTTAACAAATATAAATACGTGCCTAATTGTACATCGGATATGAATAAATATTATTAAATCTGTTTAATTTTTGTAATCGCATTTAAATCTCGTAGTTAACAAAGTAGTAGTAGAAGTTTTTATATAACTTATATCATAATTAATATTAATTAATTAATAACATGACAACAATTATTCTAACATTAACGAAAATTAATCTATTATTATATTAACACATATGTGTCATTTATACAACATCTATAAATAGAGATATATTCGCAGAGGTCCACATCCTATGGGCGCAGCATCAAGTGCACCACACGTCTGAAGACTTTAATATGGGAGTCGGCATCCGACAGTCCGTCATGCAGGGCTGGTGTGGTTTTGTAAGTAATTTAGGAATGTATTCATAAAGTTTAAACCTATATTATTGTAAATTAATTTTAGAATGTTGAAAAAATTTGCTAGAAAAAGTTTTTATTTCATAAGTCTAGAGCTAGAGTCTAGAGAATTCGAACAGTGTAATTACTTTCGATACTAAGTATAGTTTCTATTCTATTTTTAGATATTCTACCTGCCTTTGGCGCTGGCTATTCCGCCGGCGCAGTTCGTGATGCATCACCAGTTTAGCTACTTGTACATGTTCTGGATACACACGGAGGCCATCAAGAGCCTCGGACCGCTAGAGTACATACTCAACACACCTAGTCATCATAGAGTTCATCATGGTGAGATATTATTATAAATAATTTACTAATATTAAATGTATCCATTATTAGAAAGCTCGAATCTTGCCCTAGAATATAATTGTATTTATAAATAGTTCAAGTTCATTTTGTTAATAACTAGATGGCGTTGTTATACATTAATAAAACCCTTTCAAAGCTGCTTCTTTTTCATAGAAAGTAAAGGTTTCAACGCAGATGCCTATTAGTTTATGTCTCTGACAATGTTTATAGGAAATAATAATTTACAATTGTTTCATATTTTTGTTATACAGGTAGTAACAAATACTGTTTAGACGTGAATTACGGCGGAGTACTTATTATCTGGGATAGAATCTTCGGGACTTTCAAACCTGAGATCGAAAAGATGGAGATCGTATACGGACTCATCTATAACCAGCCTTCATTCAACCCCTTGTACTTACAGGTAATTAAGCTAACGCCTCTAGCATACTATCTCGAAAGCTAACCTAAGTGAAGCATCACTGCATTCTATCTCACAGTAATGCTTCTGAGACTAGTATTGATACATATTATTATTCCTCTCATTATCTTTGGAAAGAACAGGGACAACCATATGTATACCACAAGTATCACGACAGTCGAAACCCATAGAAAATTGGAAATAGATTTTTAATGTTAAAACGATAGAAATGTTTAGAACACAATCAGAAAACAAAAATAAATTGGTGTATCTCTCGAAATTCGTTCTAGATTTAAATCTGCAATATCACGCTTGACTGCGGTAGCCACGTTTCGTCTAGCCTTTGATGTTCGGTCTGCTAGAGTTTAGTATTCATTGCTTTACGTTTGTTGCAGACGTTTTACACGGGTTATGTGGTGGATAAATTCCAACGTTTTGATACGGTCGGTGATAAACTGAGAGCAATATTCTGGGGGCCGAGCTGGGAGCCTGGTACACCACGGCTTGGTGCGGATGATGACAAAATTGAAGTAAGTACTTTTTTTTAAATCGATTACATAAGTTAAAGCGGCACCTTGTCCAGTTATTACTAATTTAAAGCAGATAATGATATTAGGCATATTACAAAGGTAGAATATTTTTCATTAATTTAATTTCTATTATATTTAGGTAGATTTATCAAGCAATATTATTATTTACACAAATAACACTTTGTAAATGCATCCACATCCAAAAATAATATAAAAATCAAAATTGTAAGAAAAACTATTAAAATAAAATAAAAACCGGAAAGATCAGGCAGTTATTTTAAAATCAAATGAAAAGCTAGACAAGTAAACGAACGATTTTGTTTTAACACTCTATTTGACTGTAGTCATCTAAAAGGTTGCGGCGATGAAACAACTGACGCCTGGTTTAATTATAACTTCACAAGGAGTAGTCGACCGTGACATCAACGTTTGAGGACAAAATTGTACAAAAATAGCCGATACTAAAAGATAAACAGACTAAAGGTCTTAAAATGTTTTCTATTAATATTAATTTTACGACATCGAGAAAGTAACATTTTCTAGGAATCAGTAACTATGTACTTTCAATATACACTCTATTTGATTCGTATTTTATTCTTTTTTTATATTATTTACACTTTTCTTTCTATTACTGATTTAATAATATCGTCTCTAAAAAGTCACAACTTTGCCGCATACAATACATTTCAGAACTCACAAAAAGTCATTAAAATTTGCCTACCGAATGAAATGTTTGCATTGGAAAGTAGACAATGCATTCAGTCGCATATTACAAAAACTAATCAAACTACAGACAACTGCTCTACATTTTTAGCTCTACATATTATGAAAAGACTTATAAAACAGTCACGATAAAATATACTTCGTTTACATATTTTTTGTATTCAATCAATTCACGCCACGATTACGATTTTAAATTATTTAAAGTTAATTAATTAATTAATTTAATTGACTAATTAATTTTAGCCCAGGACTCTACCAAACTGCTTGTATTGAGACATATTATCATCTCTTTCCTTGTCTTTGGCAAAACACAGACAACATGTATTAATATATGTGTCATCTCAGTTAACTATCGTGTTTAAAATTAACTCGTCGTTATGCTTAATTTTTATTTTTATTTTATTGTAGATCTTGGCAAGAGATAAATACGACGTGCATTTACCGTTTTGGTGCAACCTCTATCTTGTCGCACACTATGCTGTGGTATTCTACGGGTTCTTTGATCTCACCGACAGATATATGGTTAGTAACAAAAACAATATCAAGAAATATTTATAAATGTTTCATAAGATTTACATTATACAATCATATTTTTTAATCATTCATTTAATGAAAAACATTAGCTTTGATAAATGTTGAACTGTAACCTTCCTGATAGTTTTTTTTTCTTGTATCGAGCTCTGTTTTAATTTAAATTTATAACGTTATGATAACCTTTTCTTATAAACTTTGTGTTTATACATTAATTTTGTTTCAGGGTATGACACCAATATCTGTTCTTATCTTCGTCTTCTATATTATTGCTTCATTAACCATCATTGGTATGGTCTTCGATAACTCCAAATACGCACCAATCCTGGAAGCACTGAGATGTTCAGCATTGGCTTTCTTCACAAGAAGCCTGAGCACCACTAATCCTGGCTTAGGAACAACTCTTCAATTCTTCTACGTTATATCAGCCATGTTCTGGTGCTTACACACTTTGAAACTTCTAGAAATCAAAAAGAAGATTAAAGCGGAATAAATCTAGTCCTATAAACTCTTACCAAAAAATTTTCCTTAGATAGTTTTTGCATATAAGTAGCAGAATAAATGTGGGTTTCTGAGTTCAAATTCTGTACATTAAAGATGTCATTCCCATCTTTGAAAAATCGTAGAGAGCAATATGATTTAAACGGCGATTTTGATCTCAGAAATCACGGTAAATGGTGTCATAGTTCAGTGTTGATATTATTGTATTAGTTACTTTAATAACTTTGAGTAGTAATCTATTGTGGGTTTCTGAGACCAAAATACAAGTTTAAAACCTATTGTTATCTCTGTTTTGTTAAAGATAATGACAGAGATGACAATATGTTTTATACAGAGATTTTGGTCTCAGAAACCAACGGTTAGTCAGTTGTTTTGTTGCCTTACATCAGTTTTATTGTTAAGCAAAACATTACATACCTACTTATTATTTAAAAGGGTCATGAACAAAAACATGGTTGATATTTTAAAATGTAAAAAATAAAAATTGTAATGCGTAAAGCATTGAGTGCCTTTTACGTAATCTAAATGTTTTTTTGTTAAAAAAATGTTATATAAAATGATATCATATTAATTAGATAAGTATATATAGCTAAATTGTGCCAACGAATTCTAATTTAAGTATAATTTAATTTATTTTGTATTGTTTTCTTTAAAAAAGAAATAAATAAAGTTTGTGTTTGTATATTTTGTCGATTTTTATACATCATCTCTTTTAACCAAAGTTTTAATTTAAACAATTTAAAGACACAACAAAATATAAAAAAATAAATAAAGTTAGCTTTCATAGAAAATATTATTGGAAAAAAACCCTGAATTTAAAAAGAAAACAAGGTCCTATACAAACAAGTAGCAAGCGCCTGATAATTTTGTTATAGCAATGAAATTGATTGATTAATTGCCACATTTTAATAAATTTTTAAATACAATACCGAATCTTTCTCATATTATTTTTTACACTGTAAAGTATAAGAAGCGAAAAAGGTAAAGTGTTATTACGTAAAATCGAATTATACTCAAGATTATGTCTCAAATTGGTAAGTAATTTCGAACATTATCAATTTATGGAAAAACACTTAACAGGAAATCGAAAAATTGTACGAGCGGACATCGGAAAATTATATTTGTTCTGATAAAATCAAATCGTACCCAAGACATTTCTACGAGAATATTTTATATTTTGCCTCAAAGTTATCGATATAAGAAAATTGGATTTTTACTCTTTCAATTCCATAAAATAACAAATATTTACATTTAAACAAGTTGTATTAGAAATTTTAACTATTTTTTTCCTTCAGGTAATATAAAGTTATATAACTAGGGTTGATCGATTCATAAATAACTCTTGTGAAGGACTAAATACATTATTCTAGATTGAATTTCCTTAAATTCGGAATTTCGAATGTTATCAGCACTTGTTTAGTTTTATGAACTTTGTTACTCAATTTATATATATTTTATGGAGGATTTATAAAAGTCTCTAACCCTTTCGCTGTTCTTTGCTTAAATAATTAGGTACTGTGAATTTTTGCCCTTTTCATTTTCATAAGAAGTTTCAAAATGGAATTTCAATCATTTGGATTTTATTACAACTCTCTAATCCTTTGACCTTTTACATAAATGTAGGAATAAACATTTAAAACATTTAAATAATTAAAACTTTCTAAAACAACAGTACTCAATAAGTATCAATATACTAGACAAATACTAATATACTGAAAAAACTCACGAAGATTCCCGAACTAAACAAAACACACCTAACACGTTATATACTGACTTATTCTTCACCCAAATTATAATATATACATTACATATCTAACATATATAAAGAATAACAATTAGGTAATAAATCATCTCCAAGAAAAATGTTCTCGTTAAGAGCATTGTTATTTTGATACGGTCCATTAGTTACAAGCATCGGACGGTTTTATGGCGTAAATGGCTATAGTACCCACATACTAGCCACAATAAGCTATTTATTGACAAAAACTGTCTTTTGTAAGATTATCTTTGAAACAAAGATATCAAGCGAAGATCTATTTATTAAGCTTGTAGTTTTCTTTTTTAGGAATATACTTTATTGGTATTTAGTTCAGTTGTATAATTTTTTTTTATGTCAATCATATTTCAAGTCTGACGAAAACAGTTATATATCTTATGAGTTATCTTAAGAGATATAACTTTTTTCGTCGAATGTGTCGATTTTAATTATATGTCGTTTTAAAAATACAATAGCACTTATTATCGTAACAAATCGAAATTCTCAAAAGGTGCAGATTTATTGTTTTAGGCAAAGGCTCACTTTGAGTCGAATCAATCCTTAAGTTAGTTAGTAACATGAATCCATAAATCCATACTACATCTTACTAATAATATAAATGCGAATGTTTATATGGATGGACGTTTCTTTGTAGATATCTCCAGGAAGTCAATCTAACACATATGTAAAACATAGTCTGGAACACATCTACTAATTAAGAACTTTTTTGTTCCGCGCGGACGTAGTCACCGCCGACAGCTACTCTTCTTACATGAATCTTACGACCTGATATAACATAGCGATTTCCAATATATACATTCGTAGCTGTAGTTCCTTAGTTTACTTTTCTATGGCATTAATTTGTTACATCCTATTGAAATAGTTGAGAACAAGTTTCCATTCAATATCCGGCCAATAGTAGTTTATGTGCCATGAATGTTGCCATAATGAATTCAATTTCTACAACATATAGTGCTTGCTAACATAATTCAATACCTCACAAACTATACTATGATATCAAATATCTTTCCTAAATATAGAGCATTAATGCTAGTTATTAGAGCGTCGGCGGCTCAGGGGTTAAGCACTTGACTTGCAATCTGCAGGTCCTGGGTTCGAATCCCGCCATGTACCAATGTGTTTTTCGATTTTCGATTTACATATGTACATTTATCCGACGTTCTTACGGTGAAGGAAAACATCGTGATGCAACCTGCACATATCTGAGAAGAAATTCAATGATATGTGTGAAGTCAACCAACCCACACTTGGCCAGCGTGGTTGACTATGGCCTAGTCACCCCTAAAATTGGGGTAGGCTCCGAGCCCCACGGTGGAGACGTATAGTGAGCTGATGATGATGAATGCTAGTTAGCTAGTTAGTAAGTAGATCTTGGCGAAATCATTAACAAACATTTAAATCTAAATGAAAGTATGTATAACATTTTAATATACGTTAATACTATAGAATAATCAATGAAACATGATAATTTATTTCGTATACTAGCTGTCGCCCGCGACTCCGTCCGCGCGCAGTTAAAAAAAATGAAAAATAGATGTTGGCCGATTCTCAGACCTACTGAATATGCTCACAAAATTTCATGAGAATCGGTCAAGCCGTTTCGGAGGAGTACGGGAACGAAAACTGTGACACGAGAATTTTATATATTAGCTATTAGATATATCAAAATTTTTATGGCATAATGTTACAAATCAACAAACAAACCTCTATTTAAGTGACCGGTGTCAAAGTCACATGGAACCAGAAAATACAAAACCTACCATTATTAGAGAGAACTTTACTTTTGCGTTGTTTGCAGAGAACTCGTGTGTATGACTTATTTCAATTGGTAAAATAATAATACAGTTAGTACGAACAAAATAGTATTCACCTTTGCCTTTACCCCGCAACTACCCCGGGCTAAATTTTGTTAATTATTCATTAACCGCCTTTGTCTAACGTTAGACGATATTGCGCTTTAAAAGGTCTAGGATAGTTTGAATAATTCAGTGGGATACCAAAGGAATTATTCTGAAATTATTCTGAAGGATTATTCTGAAACAAATAAAATAAAATGGTTACAATACTCGAAAAGCTCAAGGGACTCGAAAACCCTAATTTACAGTTGTCAATTTAAAAACAATTGAACGCAAGACATTTCGAAGGCAAATCAAATGAAATTTCTATTTTCAAAATCGGTATAACCGTTTCGGAGTACCTACATAATTGATGGACATACATACAAATCTACATACATATTTCCTTAATCAGAAAATACTAATATTATAAATGCGAATGTTTGAGATGGATGGATGGATGTTTGTTTGAATGTATCTCCGGTACGTTTCAACGGATCTTGATGAAATTTAGCACATATATAGAGCATAGTCTGGAAAAACACAAAGCCTGTTTATTAAGTTTTTTTTTAAATTACGTGTAGACGGAGTCGCAGGCAAAAGTTAGTAATAACATAAATGGTAAATCAAAGAATATGAAAAGAAGGAATTATTGTATATGACCACACAAACGTTATCGTATCCCTTTTAACCACGAGATTAATGTCACCCAAAAATAAATTTAATTTACTCAAGATACGGTAATCAAAGCCGCTTGAATCAAAGGTAAAGGAGATCAAAGGACCAAATCGTATTTGTACACAAAGGCTGTATTGTTCGGATCTCACAGAGATACAAGGAAATAGGGTCGTTATATTTATATTAAACAAAACAATAAACTTTACTTAGAATTATCCTATTAAATTCAAATTATAATTGCCTGAAATTTTTATATAACGACAATTACACGGAGAAAATTTACGCTCATACACGATCGCAAATGCGAACCAGACCAGAAGCAAAGGGAAATAAAACTGGATTTAGTTTGTACCGAGGTACCTTTAAGCAGACAGACTTACAACACAATCGAAACGAATGGAATAAATGGCATTAAGCTATAGAATGTTCTTTTATAATTTATATCGTTCTCTTTTAAAACACATAGATAATAACTATATTTTAGGTATCGATACGCTTTTGCAGCTGTGTGTTACAGGCTATACGTCGAATGTTTGCTATATTTCATCGGGGCTATAATGGTATGACACTGGCATTCCATCTAAAGACATCGTTGAAATTCTGTAGCGTGAAATATTGCCGGCATGAATCAAGACAAAATTAAAGGTATTTAGGGATGGGTCGAGCTTTTTAATAAAGCTTAAGAAATTTATTTGTCATTATGGGCATCTACCGTCTACCAGCCACGATTTTCACGTGTCAAATTAATGAAGCGAGATCGAAATATTGTTTTTTCTTAAAAATTATATACATACCGTTATCCATTTTAACACATAGGTATTTTAAAAACAGTGGCTTATTTCTTGTAATATTTTTTAAATGGCAAAGCAAAAAGCAAGTAGCGAATAACTATAGATATATAATTCGTTGTTAGAACTTTAACAAAGCCCCTTCTTAAAATTGACATAAATTAAAAAGTTCGCTTTGAAAATGTAGATAAATTTTCCAAAAATCTTGTCGAACAAAATATCCATACTGTAACAAATTGATGTAATTTTTCTCTTTACGTCGTGCTCATATTTCTTGTGGGAATTTTCTAGCTTACGCATCAGTAATACCAGAACTTCATGTCAGCAGGATCGTAATTTATTCCAGACCCGATCTTTTTGCCAATAACTGACAAATGAGCGTTTCAAAATAAAACAAGAGAACTTTGTTGATGGTTCAGATTCTACTAAATAATTTCGCCTCTCACTGTAATCTAATAATATAAATGCGAATGTTTAGATGGATGGATGGATGTTTGTTTGAAGGTATCTCCGGAACGGCTTAACGGATCTTGGTGAAACTTGACACAAATGTAGAACATAGTCTGCAAGAACACATAGGCTACTTATTAAGTTTTTTATGCGATGCGAAGAGAGTCGCGAGCGACAGCTAGTTATTTATAAACTGTTTTAATTTATCTGCATTTAAAATTTTTTAGGTCAGACATTTTCTGAAATGCCTCTAATGATAAAAGTTTGTTCTAATTAAAGCTCGAGATAATGAATGAAAACAGAGCCGTTTCTCAGTAAACGGTACTGTGTCGTTTCCTTTCTTTTCATGTTTTAAAGCGCGGATGTATCTTTCTTTTGGAACAATATAAATAAGCCAGTAATATTTCTAAATTTAACTCTAAGAAATTATTCTTTCAAGCTCAGTGGGCCTAGCACAAATATTAGTGACGTCGTATCGTCATCAACAAAATTTGTGCAGCCCCCTAACAGGCATTAATTATAATAATAGGCTGCACGTCTAATGGGACTGACAATAAGCTTTAAAAAGTGCGTTTTTTACGGACTTGATTAAGGCACCAAAAATCTCATACTAATTTTGACATAATTAACGATGAACATACAAAGGCGATTGTCACAAACTTTCGTTATAGGTCCACAGATCAGTACAACATAGTGTCAACATAATAATAGATTGAGATAATAATCTCTCTCTCTCTCTGCCTAGCTCGTATTCCACATGGTAAGGTCGGCTTTCCTAATTTGTTTCTTCCACTTCTCTCTGTCCTCGACATCTTCATTTGAGACTTGGCACTCACTCATGTCTTTTAGCACTACATCTTTGAGATATAGATGTAATAGATTGAGATAATAATATTTATGTTTTTAACATAAGTAAAAAGAGATAATAATACTTCTTGTCTCTTACCAAGAAATTACGAAAAATTTCCGCTGAAACCAAAAAAAAGCTTCAATTTATGTAATTGCGAAAATTGCTCCTCATCGAGTTCTTAAGAATACGAGTTGATTAAAGCCGTTATACCGCTATCTAAATAATGGTATTGAAGCCATAGTAAAACTAATTAACCAGGCCTATCTGAGCCAGCGTCTTAGAATTGACGGCCTGCGTACGACATTTTAATTCCAGAACTTTCACAACCCCATTGATTACCTAAGATATCGAAAACCTTAATTTTAAGACCCTTTCAATAAATATTATAGATCAAATATAGAGCATATATATAGGATCAGTGATTAAGCACTGAATTTATAATAAAGAGATTTTGAGTTCAATTCCCGACAAAAAAATGTAATCTATATATATAAAAGAAAGTCGTGTTAGTTACACCATTTATAACTCAAGAACGGCTGAATCAATTTGACTGAAAATCGGTGGGCAGGTAGCTTAGAACCAGGAAACGGACATAGGATAATTTTAACCCCGTTTTTTTATTTTTTATTCCGTGCGGACGGAGTCGCGGGTAAAAGCTATCTATATATATAAAAAAGAAAGTCGTGTTAGTTACACTATTTATAACTCAAGAACGGCTGAATCGATTTGACTGAAAATTGGTGGGCAGGTAGCTTAGAACCAGGAAACGGATATAGGATAATTTTTACCCCGTTTTCTATTTTTTTATTCCGCGCGGACGGAGTCGCGGGTAAAAGCTAGTTTAGAATAAACTCAAGCTTGGTGGTAGAGACTTGGGGTATGACTGGAGATAAATAGAAGTATTTGATTCTGGCAAATAATAATATTAATATTTGAAAGTGCAACGTAGCAAAAGATTTTAATTTTTTCCGAAAAAATCCAAAGCGACTTTATCTAGGGTCTTTTCTTGCTTTAAGCCGCTTGTAGTAAGTTTAAAAAGAAATCTCGTTTTACGGTCAATCTCAAACTGATATCAGGTTACCACTCAGCTTTGTCACGTTTCTTTTTTTTAATTTCTTTGAATTGAATTCTTTTGTACAACTGGAGTGTAGCTGTTTATTTTATTACTTTACTCTTGGAAGTAGATTTTCTTTAGGTTTAATAAGTTAAACAAGATATTTTACCTATTACTTAAACTTTTAATGTTTCGAGATCTTAAATATTACTTCTTACTAATATTAATGCGTAAGTTTAGAAGAATGGATGTATTATACGAGTTATCTCCAGAACGATTTAACGGATCTCGTTGAAATGTGATACTGATGTAGACCATACTCTAGAAGAAAACACTTTGAACTTTTGATCGCAGAAATAGTTACAGTTTCTGTGGCATACGTTTATTTTGTTTTTACACTTTTTCTTGATAACTCTGCAACGGTTCAACACATCTTATAGAAATTTGGCACAGATATAGAAAAGTCTCGAATAACACGGGACACTTTATATCCCCCTTATACATTTAATATGTTTTTAATAATGCACCAACGAAGTCACGGACAATAGCTAGTTTTATTACAATTAGGTAAGTAATTTAACTTACTTGTAAGTATAGTTCAAGTTAAACGATGTTATGACGTAATATTCAGATATACGAGTACAAGCTGCCTACATCAATAGAGCCTTTGTAAAAGGCGTGGGTACATGTAAGGTAAACACAATTATGTTACGGAAGTTTATTGACTCCAAAATGCAAACGTAAAATGTTTGCGACAGCTTCCTAGACTTTTCGTCGTCTAGTCTTTAACATGGAATTCTATATTTACATAGTACTACATGTAAGCAATAGCTATAAAAATATTGTTAAATATTCTGTCAGTAAATCTATAGGCAAAAACTTTTTATCCAACTGATAGAAACATCAGATAGAAGGGTAAGTTACAAAACATCTCATCAGAGATTTGGAGAATATTATATATACATTCCTTAAAATATTTATACACATCATTTTGCATAAGGCAGCAAACGAGCAGCAGATCACCTAACATTGATTTATCTGACGCTCATAGACATTCGCATCACCAGAGGAACCGCAAATGAGTTGCCGGCTTTTTTTGATCTTTTTTGAATTGTGACCTTCAGTAGCTTCAATATCAAATCCTATTTTAATAGGTGAAGTATCATTCGATTCGTATTTTACCCCAAAATGCTGTCGAGAATACAGTCACTCAGACGTATTGACTTTTAAGCTTTCACTAGTTTTATTTTATTTCTTTTTCCTTTTATTTTATACAATGGAATAAGCTGGTTAATGAACAGCCTACTCTGAACAGTAAATTTGTAATACCCTCATTTCGTTGACAAAAAAAATGCTAAAATTTAACTACGATACATTTTTACAGTCTGTACTTTTACTAAGTAATTACGGTATCTAATATATAAAATTCTCGTGTCACAGTTTTCGTCACCGTACTCCTCCGAAACGGCTTGACCGATTCTCATGAAATTTTGTGAGCATATTCAGTAGGTCTGAGAATCGGCCAACATCTATTTTTCATTTTTTTTTTAACTGCGCGCGGACGGATTCGCGGGCGATAGCTAGTAATAAATAAACTTTCTTTGCGTAGGCTCATTAATTATATAAGACTTTAATTAGTTGCTTAGTAAATAATTAGGGCTTCAAGTTACGTAATGATTGTTTTAAGAAACAGCGTAGCATTTTTGAGAAGTAACAAAAATGTTCGTTTATTGCTTTATAAGAACATCTACATCTATCTATACAATTAATAAAGTTCGAGTGTTTTCAGTGTCTCTTATGTAATGGCAGCGGTCGCTTCGCTATTTTGACGAATTTGTGTGGCCGCTTGCGCGTTCCCCCAAATAAATGAAATAAAATTTGGTATAAAGATATTTTATTTCTAAATAAATAACATTAAAGGAACTTAAGCTTTCTTCTTTCAATTAAACAATTATTAACTAACTAATAACAATAAAAATAATGTATAGAACAGTTTAACACTTTTACGGTTCAATCTCTTCACTTACTTCTGCTAACTCTCTTTCCGCTTCCATATAAACCATCTCCTTGTTAGAAAGACTTGAAGTGCGATTATCTTCTTCATCTATTCTCGCTTTGTGCATTTTAATATAATCGTCAAAAGGATTCAAAGCTTGTCTTCTTTCCTTGCCTTCAGATATCGTGGCTTCCCAAGAAAATGGTACTTTATAAGGATTCTCTTGCACTAACTTTAAAGAAGCGGTCTTTAAATATTGATATTCTTCGATATAGTCTTTTTGTAAACTTGTCTTATCAAGAGAGAGTAAAGTTCTCTTTTGTTTAACTTCTTTCTTAATAGCTTCAGGAAAAAGAATGGCGACGGTATCATTAAATATATTTTTCTGATTTTTCATAATTTCAAGCATTCTCCTTTCTTTTTCTAATCTCTGTGCTTCTAGTTCTCTTAATGGTTTCTCTTGTTCGATTAATTCTGCTCGATTGATTCTTTTTTTAATAGCGATAGTCTTCTCTATTAACGATTGTATAATCATCTGCCATCTTTCTTCTGGACCGATTACTTTTTGTTTTTGGCGACGTTGAGCTTCAGCTTCTTCTTCCATTCTTCTTTCTTCTTCTTCCTTTAGTCTACGTTTTTCTTCTTCTTTTTCAGCTAAAAGTGCACCTTCTTTACGCTTTATTTCTAATAAAATTTGTGGATTGCTATTAATCAATTCCTTTTGCCAAGCAACGAAAGACTGCATGACTTTAACTTCTCTTTTAATCATAGTTTCCATTCGAGTCTTGTATGATTGGCTCTCAAGCATAAAAATTGGAGGATCAAGAAATGTTCTAAACGAACCATTTAAATCACTGACGCCGATTATATTTTTTGTCAAACGCAAAGAATGTAAGCTTACGCCAGTCAGCATAGTACCGGATAGAGTCTGTACTGTAATGGGCTTATCACTTCTTAACAAAATGTCCCATGTTTCTAAATCGCCATCAGATGTTCCAATAAATATTACACTGGGTTTATATAAAGACCAAACACCATCTGTCAAACGAGAAGGCCGTTTTTTCCAAAATAAAGGTCTCCCGACTAAATCATTAGACCATATAGCAAAAATCTTACCACCTACAGTTAGTGTCAGATTAGATAGCATTGGGTTAATTTGTACACTCGTTATAACACCATCATGAATAAAACAACTGTATGTTATTTCACAGTATTCGGAATTAACAACCTCGCCCGTATTGAATTCATGACCTTCCCATAAAACTCTCGCTAGTTCTCCATGTTGCGAGCCGCAGTAGATTATTTTTGATATATCGGTTTCGTTTTGTGGTATAATTTCAGGCTCGAAATATTTTCTTCCATCACCTAAATACTTTGGTACATAAATGTATTTTATCAATGGTGGTTTGATTCCAAATCTTTGTATTGGCATAGCTTGAGGCTGCCCAACTTTTCCTAATATGATTTTAAAACATGGTTGTAAATTACGATCTAAAACTTTATACGGCGAAATGTCTACTAATAAACCTGAAGGTCTCTTCGGTACTCTCTTGGACTTTTTAATTTTTTTAGTTTCTAATGTAGTAACATTATCCACGGAAAGATTCCAAATTAATATATTTCCGTCTTCGGATCCAGTAAACAGCATTAACGATTTTCTGTCTTCAGGAGCCATTACAACTTTCCCAGTTGGCGTCACTTCGAAGTTAGGAGACAACCAATTAATCGCAGTAATAGGAGCGTAATGACTTGTTAGTATATTACTTAAAGCTGTTGCCTCTACGATTGCATTATCTTGAACATTTTTCATCCAGTCCATATGAGCATTCATAGCAATACGATACTTTTCTCTCGTTTCGCTTAATACAGGAATCGTTTCAACATTTAACAATTTATTGGTCAGATCCCATACTACAATTTGTCCATTAATACAGCCACCAACTAGTATATTCTCATTAAATGGGCAAAATGAAAGCACTTTAACTTCGCGTGGCGACTGTAAATATAATTTCGGCCGGAGACTATCAATATGACTCCATATCATTACAGGATTCAAACCATATATAGCTCTCTGAATGGGATCTGATCTTGAGCTTAGAGTTTTCATAATAGTCGGATTTCCATCAGAATAACTAATGGCTACAATACCTGTCCACATTGGATGAAAGACAGCCGACGAAATAAATTTATCTTTAGCTCGCACATCTGTAAAACAAACGTATTCTTCAAACGACATTGAATTATAAACGTCGACTGTTTTTTCAGTGACTAAACCTGGATAATCATTACAGTACATATCCATAACTGTATTTAACTCAAGTATAGATTCCATTTCTTGTTCCCTTGCTGACATAAATTTGTCAAGAGATTTTATATAAGAGGCACGCCTCATTCTTTTCATAGCAGCATTATATGTCACTAACTCGGCCTCATCGGTAGGTTTAGTTGCCGCATCCGCTTCTTCATCGCTACTTTCTTCGGTGTCGTCTTTCCTTATTGTATCTCCACCGCCGTCGGTATCGTTTCCCCGTCCAATGGTATCGATCATCGTTTGAGTCCAAACATTTTGAGGATATCTTAAGTAAGTTTGAGCCTCTCTATCTACCTTTGGTGACGCTGCTTGGCTGCCACAATCTACTCTTCGACAAAAAACATTATTATACTTCTGTCTATATGGTGTTAGTTCCGTATAACCATCTCTTACAGAGTTAGTATCCCGCACTTTAAATCGACTTGGTTGATATTTCATAAGATATTGTGATTTTACTTCTATTTCAAAAAGCGGCCTAGTATTCACAGGAACTAGTTCAATAATCTCCGCTTCACTTCCAAATCCTTTCCAAGGTTTCGGTTTTTTCTGAATCGCTTTCTCTAACTTTTTCTCTTGTCGTCTAATAAATTTTTCAGACTGTTGCTTACAGTGATCCCTCGCCTCTGGTGTACAACAAACGTAAAATTCATCGACATCTTTAGATTCGTCCGCCATGTATCCCATTAATACCTCATCATCTTTATACGATTCTAATTCCTTCTTAAGTGGGTAAAATTCAGAAAGTTCACCGCCTAAATTAATGGATTCCATAATTTTATCTTTGCTAACTAATTTCCAAGGATATTGGGCATTAATATGCGTTCCGACTACCATTTCAATTTGAAATTGTGTCTCTTCTCCCAATACTACATGAAACACTCCTTCCACATCGTATTTAGGGATGAAGCGTTTTCTTCTCGGCAATGGTTGTGGTTGAGCCATTTTAATTTCGTTTGATGTAACTAGAATAAAATATAACAATACCTAAAGACTTATTAAAATACTTAATTGTCAATTTTAACAGTTTTGACGTTATGTTATAATTTTTTATGAAACATGCAATAACCGTGAAAAAGTTTTATATTATTGTGGAAAATTTGGTAAAAAATTATACCAAAAAAATATATTTATTTGATATCTTTGTATTTTATATAATAAAGAATAATAAAAACTTGATTATAAATGAACTATGTTATAAGATAGATATAAACATTATAATTTACCATATTCCAGTGTCTTCTCATCTGCCATTTCCTCTTCATCAGTACTGGACTCAGAAGAAAAATCATCTTTCCTTTCAACTTTTTCCATATTTTCACTTTCATTATCACTGCCAAAAATGCTCATCCTATTAAATTTTAGATATCTCTTAAGACCAATGTACAATTACAGTTTAAAACCAAACATAACGTGAAGTACTAAATCATCTCCTAGGCCTTATCCCACTCACGAGAAGTCGGCGTACAAGGTTTTATAAACATTAAAGTTTTATATAACTATTAGTACTAAATATAGGACTAAATTTAGTAATACATTTAGCAATAGCAGTAAAATTAAGCTAAGAAAGTTATACTGTTTTAACTATGTTTCGTTTTCTAATTGTTGCACTTGATACCCGCATGCGCGTGTTTTCTTTCTTTAGCCAATAGAACTGTTGCTACGAAGACTTCGAGCAAACAAAATTATTTAATAGTCAAACCACATCATAGAGAAGAGCTATGAAGCAGGTAAAGTTAAATGTTAAAGGCCAACGAACCCTAGCACGCAGAATGAACTTGGAACGTCAATAAAATGCGGTACCGGAGAAATGAATATGAACTACATTTTTAAAAAGTTTCTTCCTGATTTTTTTTTTTGTTAATTTTTCCTAAATAAATAAAATTACTACGTAATCTTCTATATATATAAAAGAAAGTCGTGTTAGTTACACTATTTATAACTCAAGAACGGCTGAATCGATTTGACTGAAAATTGGTGGGCAGGTAGCTTAGAACCAGGAAACGGACATAGGAACTTTTTTTTTATCTTGTGTGCATTTTTTTTTATTCCGCGCGGACGGAGTCGCGGGTAAAAGCTAGTATAAAATAAAGAGAATATAAAACCTAACAATTACCCAGATTAAATTCGCTATGAGATGTTTTATAACCAACAGCTCCTGCTTTTTACTTTTACAAAATGCTATATTATTTTTTTAACTGTAATATTAGGTGTATAAACTTTAATTTATACTTTACTCTCTGTCTACCTTTCAAGCGTGAGTTATTTTGTTGTTCTTAAATCTGAATGTAGCTGATAGTCACCTTTACAAATTAAACAAACTGATTCTATTTCAAGTAAAGAAGATTCAATAAATCCAAAATAAAATCCAACTTTTAGGAAAATTACACAATACATTACTAAGTAAATGAAGATATAGTGAGAGTAATAAAGTACAAGATACCTTATTAGGTCAGTCACAGGCAATTAGCTAATGGATACAAACTCGAGCTGTTAATGGGCACAAATGGTATTTAAACTGAGCTTAGATTGCGCTATTTCTAGATTTATCACAACAAAAGGTTTTTCTTTTACACTGAGAGTCGTTAATTGACAACTAAGTGAGTCTTTTAGTGTAATGTTCTTGTACTAAATACTAAGGGGACACGATTTTAAGTGCGGCAGTAAGAATAATATAAGTTGAAATCATAGATCGAGTTCAATTTCATGGTTAAGCTTTCGATTCTTATCGATTAAGTATTTATCTATATACGTAAGTTTTATATTTCAAAAATTGAGGCTTTTTCTTTAATTAATAAAAATGTGACTGTATTTGTAGGTAAGATTAAAATGGATTTACATTAAAATTAGAAAAGTATATTATTTTTAGCGACCCGCATTTCATTTGCCCTTTATTATAAAAAAAAAATTGAGGCACTTTTTGATAAAACAGATACATTTTGCTACTTATTACTCAGTCACTCAGTCATTGAGTAGATTACAGAACATTTTTTAAGGTACTGTAAAATTCTACTGACGAATTAGGTATTTCTCAAAAAGAATGACAGAGATGACAACATGTTTTTATACAAATATTTTGACAGTGAAAACCAACATTCAATTAAATTTACTGTTCAAATATACATCAATGTATCTCCTCTAAACATATTTCTATCCGTAATTTTGTTTGTCAAATAAACATTTGATGTATTCGCATGATTTTGTACAAACCGCGTTCACACAATGGAGTTTATTTAGGCAATAGACATGTTTATACCAATTTAAGAAAAACACTTTACAAATGAAAAATAAACATTATTTTGCTTTAATGTGAATTGAGTTAATCAAATAAGTATAAGCATTGTGTAACTACGAGTACATAGTAAATAGACGGATTTGTAGTACGCGTGCTCTTTCAGAATATGTATATATGGGTGTGGACTCATGTCAAATATCGTTGAGATCCGTTGAGACGTTCAGGAGATACCTTGTATCAAACATCTATCATTTCGCTTTTAAATTATCACTAACTAGTTGTCGACCGTCACTCCGTCTGCGAGTGATTAAAGGAAAATAGAAACAAATTAGTAGCTTATGTGTTCTTCTTCCAGACTATGCTCTACCTCTATGCTAAATTTTATCGAGGTCCATGTATCCGTTCTGGAGATACCTTCAACATCCATCCATCCATCCATCCATCACACTACTGTAAGTCATATGTTATATTTTTAAGCAAAAATAATTTCTTTTCTCCATTGAGGAGTAGAAGTAATTTACATCTATGAATAAAAACAGAGGACTAAACAAAGGAACGTTTATTTTAATTATAAACGGTGTTGGACTTCACCTAAAGCAATATTATCAAAATTAATATTTGGAAAAAATCGTTTACGGTGTTTTTCTCCTTACCGTAAACGTTTCATAATAAATCTTGGTGTTCTATTACGACGTGTTGTAGACATAACAACTGAATCTATTTTGGCCAGTGAGCGTATTGTTTTCTTCTGCTGGATGTCATAGTTATGCTGTCAATAATTTTTAAACTAAAAATATTAAACATTTTAAATATTATAACATATTTTATTCAAAGAAATGTATTTTGAGAAAAGCAAGTTTATAAATTCTATACGGTTGAAGTTTTTCAATGAACTCAAAGTTTGCAACTTTGAGAATGTATTTCAAGAAGTTATTTAGCTGTGTTACGAAATGCTGCATTGCACGATTAGTTTTTTCGAACGACTTTCGACTCGAATAATTCTTAACAGTACTTTATTGTTTGTTTTTTTTACCTCAATTGATCTACTTTATAACTTGCACGTCGTGATTTTCATATCGGAATAATAATGAAATATCCAAAAGGAATTAAAATAAATGCACTATTACTTTCTAAAAATAAATTGGTTCTATACAAAAATCTCCTAAAAATGTTTCATAAAATACCTGATATTATTATTTTAGGCTTATGTCAGTCTACCGACAACCTCACAAATACAAAAGCTCTTCCGTAAATCCCTTGCATGATACCCAAAATAAGCTCTCATTCTTTTCACATTTTTAACAAAACCTTTGTATCATCGTACAATATTATGTATTTTTTATAAGTTAACAAAAGTACATGAAGTGATATTTTATAAATTATTTATTCTACTATTCTACTAGTATACTTTTCAATAATGAATTCTTGGTTTAAATAAAACAAAATTGTTGCGATGCAACGGACCTCTTTGTTCATGTGTTTTAACTTTTAAATTTATATTTTTAAATTAAGAACATTACATGTTTTTGTTCTTTTTTATTTTTCTAAAATGTGTTAGTTGTACCTATATATATATTCCTTTTTGTGTGTACTATTCTTTTTCAAATTATCGCTCGTGCTTTTCCTTCCTCAACTAAAATATTAAATGAAAACGTGGTCGTTGTTAGCTCATATATATCCCCACCTTGGAGCTCGAGCCTTACCCAAAGTTGACGTTGTTGATGGCTAGGCCATAATTAAACACGCCGGCCCAGTAATTTATTTTAAATTGATTTGTTTATAGGTAACTACTTCATATTAATTAATATAATCATTAACTTCATGACGGCGATCCCGTATCGATTAATTTTCTTACCTTCTTTTGACAAAGATAATTAAAAAAAAAGATATTTTAATTAATTCTGCTATCATTCAGTAGAGGGCGGGCCGCTAGTTAGTATCTAAGCACAAATGGGCTCTCAAAACGCAATATATTTCCATTAAAGTCTCATATATCAAGATCCATTAGCGGATTGCTTCGTTCAGGGACGATTTGATGTAATTTAGTCAGTAGAATAGAGCACTTACTCGCAAATTCATTTGTAACATGCTTTGATTTTTGAAGTGCTTCTTTGAGCGTGATTGAGAAAAATAACAGTAAAATACAAATAGAAATTTCGAGTCCAACTACATTTGTAGCGTACAGTAAATGTGAGTGAAATGACTTTCTAATCGGCTTACTTCTCTCATAAGATGACCAAACTAACAACATAGTAGTAAGAGTGGGGTCATTGTGTTTGGATTCATCGGAGTTTAAAAAAAATGTTAGAAAAGTAAAAAAAAAACATATTTTCTCTTGTGTTACAATTATTGTTTTACTAACTGTCGCCCGCGACCTTGTCTGCACGGCGAAAAAAGCCTACATCTGTGCCAAATTTCATCAAGATCCATTGAGCCGATCCGGAAATAACTTCAAACAAACATCCATCCATCTAAACATTCGCATTTATAATAATGGTAAGAAGTTATGTATGTTTACAAAATCAGTTTTCTTATAAAATAAAATTGTCACTTTATCAAGACGCTTGAACTTGTTTGCATTAGTATTCAGACGAGGAGATTTGAAGGGCAAAAGAGATACAAGACGCTGTAAGTATCCACTTCACAAAGTTTACGCTAGTCACAAGGACAAGTGTCAGCTGTCATCGTCGCGAGATTGTTGGCCGTGAATTTCCACTGTAGAAAAACTCGTATTACACACGATACTGTCGTCCCATTCATTCCTTGTGTAAAAACAGAGATTAGCAATACGTTTTTGTGTATTTCGGAGGTGGAAACCCACACTTAGCGACACGCGATAAAATTACAGAAGTCGTTATCATTTTACCTAAGTATAATTCTATTTGTTACAAATAAGTTATGGTATTCTCATACGATAAGGCTTAAATATAGACATAATATTGTTGAACTTTCATAAAAATGGACTTCTTTTACTCTTGAAAATACAATTACTCTATCCTAATATTATAAAAAGGAAATATTTTATTTTGTAGGATTAACCATTATCATATTCTTTTTTTGTCTTTTTATTTGTAACTTAATTAAATAATTATTTATCTTAATTTAAAAGATACATTTTAGTAATGAGGTATAACTAACAAGAAACAAATAAACAAACGACTTAATAATTTCTTCTAAAGCTAGAACACAAAGTAAGTCAAGTAGCTACTTTCAAACAACTTTTGCCTTTTGTCTCTGTCAGCTTCTCTCATGATAATGTTAACAAGCCCAGTGAATTGCTAGAAGCGAAACTAAGTTTAAAAAATAACATTTATAATTTTAGATTACTAAAAATATATAAAAATTTATCAAAATAGAAAACTAATTTATTTTAGTTGAACTAAAATATTTTTTTACGATTATAATATACGTAAATGAATTTTTGTTTTGTTTGTAAATAATATAGTAGATTTGAATGAAAATAAAACAACAAAATAAACTTTATCAAATTACCGTAATCGAACAAAACTCATCAACGTAATCATACAAATGACAAATGTGGAAACAACACGAATTAACTTTGTCAACAAGCCGATCAAATCGAGATGACAATACTCCTAAAAGGAAAATTCGTTTAAGAATTTCTGAGAGATCCATTCAGTTTGTAATGATTAAATTTATTCATTTTCTTTCAATTTTCAAACTTGCGTAGTTCATTTTAAACTTTTCATCATCAGCTCACTATACGTCCCCACTGAAGGACTCGGAGCCTACCCCAAGTTAGGGGTGACAGGTCATAGTCAACCACGCTGGCCCAGTGCGGGTTGACTTCACACATATCATTGAATTTCTTCTCAGTTATGGCAGCATCACGATGTTTTCCTTCACCGTTAGAACGTCGGATAGATGTACATATGTTAATCGAGAATTGAAAAACACATTGGTACATGGCAGGATTCGAACCCAGGACCTCCAGATTGGGAGTCAAGTGCATAACCCTTGAGCCACCGACGCTCTTAAATTTTAAACTTTACAAATGAAAAAAAGTATTGTATAGTTTATATATAAATTCAAAAAGAACACATTTTACCCGTAAACAATAAAATTCAATGAATATCCATTTACTCGAAAACCCGTTCCTTTATATTAACAATTCCTTTGTTATGAAACGTAGCCTAAATTGAATTAATAAAGAAGGTATATGATGCGATGCCTGATATTTTGTTCGTCCCACGTGTGGTTCATCGCCGACATTTTCCATTGCTGAAACACTTGTAAAAACGTATTGTTCTCTCTGGTTTTTCAATAAGACTGAGAGGGATATCGAAATGTTTTTGATGAAAACTAAATTAGTACATTAACTTGACTCACAACATTTCAAATTGTAAAACAATTTTTCTAAAGAAGTATTCGTAACCAACGGATACAATTTTAGGAAAATTGTTTCAGTTTCGAGAAATGAAAAGTAACTCTTATCATCAGTGGTAAGTAGTAAGTTAATAAAATTGGGTTTGTGCGAAAAATCACATGTTATTCGTGTACCCGTCATCATCTCAGTTTTGGGTGTAATCGTATTATGTATGCAACACTGAACAAGGAAGCTGAATATTAAGTTTGTTAGTTTATAAGATTATTTCACGTTGTTTAAAATGCCACACTGTATAGCTAACGCAGCTCTGACGTCATCGCACTCACATCTCATGTTTTTGTGTAACACATGCAACAACACATCTATATATATAAAAGAAAGTCGTGTTAGTTACACCATTTATAACTCAAGAACGGCTGAATCGATTTGACTGAAAATTGGTGGGCAGGTAGCTTAGAACCAGGAATAGGACATAGGATAATTTTTACCCCGTTTTCTCTTCTTTTTTTTTTTATTCCGCGCGGACGGAGTCGCGGGAAAAAGCTAGTTTCATATAAAAAGAAAAGAAGCTTTGGTAAGTATATCAATGTGAATATCATGTCACTTGTTATTTTTGAATTCCCGTAACGTGTTCGTACGTGACATGCGAGCGTTGCTACAACAAAACAGACTAGAATCAAGTTTATTTTGGCAAAGTAGGCAAGGTTTGTTTGTTTAGTCCCTTTTGTTTCATGTAGAGCTGGCAGGATTACAGGCGTAGATGTGTCAAAGCAAACATTAGGCTGATATTAAAAGAAAACATTCTGTCGGTTCCTTACACTATGTTGTTTAATTCTCTAGAGACGAGTTGAAGGTATTATTCTATGTCTCTATGTTAACGTAAGTCTTCTAGTTTCTATATCGGTTAAGTTCGTCTATGAGCCTGTTATATTTGTTATTTCTTTCTTATCCATACAATTAATAAAATTGAAGTACCTTCGTGTAATATAAAAAAAACACACACACATTTCACGAACATGATGTATTTGCCTTGCTTACGAAAAACTGCTTTTTAAAATATTTGTCTGTCTTTCTGTCTGTCCGTAATTTCGTGTTTTTTCCGGTTAACCGAAACGACTAACCAATTTTGATGTGACTGGATGTTAGATATTTTGTACGGAAATAACATAGGTACCTATTTTTATTTTGTGCTGACGAAGTCGCGAGCAACCGCTAGTGTTTAATATTTAAGTTATCTGTATTAATAATGATTAATATTGATTTCAATGTCGTTATTTTTAAACATACCTATTAAAATATTCAATTGCAATCTACATTTTCCTATCTTAAATGAAATAGGATTCGAGAAGTTGCCAGCAGAACACGACTCTTCAAGTTTCAGATTTCTTGTTTTCATATAAACAACTTCATTATAAATTCAAGTATGTCGACAAACTAATATCACGGTTACAATAAAACTAAATTTAAAACGAAGTACAGAACACTGTAATGTAATTTTATATTAATGAGGGTAGTCTATAAAGTCGGTAGAGTTTACCTGTTTGGGACTAATCACGTTGTTACGGGCTCTTAAAACTTTCAGTTTGCAACGTAACTCTACGGATCCACTTTATTAAGTCTAATGTACGGTTAACGAGTCACTTGTGTTTAATTTGTGGTACACAAATGCAATTCTCATTAAAGTTTTTAAGCACGTAAGAAATTTACAATGTAATAATTGTTTTAAATACCTATAATTATGATGATTAACTTAAATGTAAATCGAAACAAAAGAAAAAACTTGAGAGTTGTCAAGGGACACCCGGATGGAACGAAGTTCCTTTCTATTAATTAGTGAAGGAACCAATGTTTATTTTATGAATAAAAAACTTAAATCTTCACAAGAAATAAATTTTATTTCCATGAATTTTCGTTATATATTGTCACGTCGTTGCCATGGTGAAGTAGCGCTCATTCGTCTATAGCAAAAAGTGTCGTGACAACTTTTCGTAAGAATTTTTTCCGTCTAGCCCCCTTTCACAACGCGCGATAAGGAACTTCGTTCCAAAAATAATATTTTATTTTGTAATTAGCTGTCGCCCGCGACTCCGTCCGCACGGAATTAAAGAATCTTAATTAGTATGACTATATCTCTGCCAAATTTAATGCAGCCGTTCCGGAGATACCTTCTAACAAACATTTGTCCATTCATTCATACATCCATCCATCCTTGCATCCACCTATACATACATACAAAAATTCGCATTTATAATATTAGTAATAGTACGCTTAAGAAACTTTTGCTCATTAGACATAAAAGGTTGTAATTTCAGCAGAATTACAGATCATATAGGTGTTGAAATATTGTATCAACCTGTATGTAGGTGGTATACATACATATTCATACAATTCTAGACTTAGAATTCAAGTTATATTTATGATGCACAATTTGTAACTCACTTAATGCGTTAATGGTTAAGTATTGCTCTAACTTCGAGCGGTACTAAGTCAAACTTTAAATTTGCTGGCAAATACCGAGTAAATTTACAAACAACATTGAGGCTTGCTAACTCAATGTTCGCTCGTTAACCTTATGTAAAATAATATAAGCCAAGTTTAGCTAACATTTAAGTAATCATTGAACATTTTCAGAATTATCAAAGTACTTCAACAAAATATTGCCTTCTTTGTATTTGTTTAAAACATAATACTCCGCTGCTGTAACAGTTGTTTTGAAACATACTGTATTTGTGTTTAAATTTAAAACAAATATTCTATCACAGTATCCAATTAGTCTTCATCAAACCATTCTTCTTCTTCGTCGCTGCAGTCTTTTCAGACTGGTCGTGATCATCATGTATCGGTGACCCGCTGTACTAAGCGCCGCCACTCCTCCCTACTCTTTGCCTTTTTTGTGCATTCGTGCAGGGGGACAGCTACAGCCGCTCTAATCTGGTCTGTCCATCTCATGGGCGACCTTCCCCGTGGTCTGGTGCCCTCTAATTTCCCCTGCACCACCAAGCGCTCGATAGACTCATCATTGCGTCTGCAGACGTGACCGAAAAAAGTGAGTATCCGAGTCCGAACAATGGATGACAGACGCTGCTTGATGCCAAGTTCCTCGAGGATTGACTTATTAGTCCGGAATGCGGTCCAAGGTATCCTCAGCATTCTTCTCCAGCACCACATCTCGAGCGCGTCTATCTTCTGTTTCTCACTCTCTCGTAGGGTCCACGTTTCGGATGCATAAAGGAATATGGAGAACACTAGCGATCGTACAAGCCGGGCTTTGGTCGCTTTGGTAATGTCGCGGTTCTTCCATATTCTTTGTAACTTGTCCATTGCTGACCTAGTGATCGCCATTCGTCGCTTAATCTCATCGATACTGTATTTGTGTTTAAATTTAAAACAAATATTCTATCACAGTATCCAATTAGTCTTCATCAAACCATAGTTACCTTTTAATTTTTTAATAAAATTAAAACACGTTTTCTCGTAGCGCTGGCAAGTGCGTGTGCATTTACAACTAATTCGCCAGGGATCCATTAGCTAATTAGACTCTGAGATATAATTTATAACATCTAACCGCATGTATATGTATTTTATACTGAACTATGTTTTAAATAAATCTGTCCAGCATAATATTTAAAATTCTCGTAAAACTTGTAAAATGTATTTGTTCTTCCAGTTACTTTTTGTCTTATTGTGTTTGTCATTTTATTACTTCTCTGACTCATCGATCTCACAGACAATCACTTCCAATAAACAAGCGTCCTCTTACCATGATGTCCAAAATATTTCCACATTTTTTTGTAAGCTCTTAGACTGTGTTCAGATTCATAAGTAATAATAAAAACTCACATTATTTATTAACAAATATAATTTAATTACAGTATTACAACTAGTAAGTAGAATGCGACAAAATATAAATTCTCTAAAATACATGTTGGTTTATATACAAAAGTTCTACTTAAGTATGTAATTTCAATTAAAGTAATATTGAATTTAATATTTAAAAAATGTACATTTTTTCAATTACTCAAAGTTGTATTTACAATCTTGCTTAAATATTACATAATTAAATATAGAAACTATAGAAACTTGACTTCTAAAATAACTAGTACTCTAATTTAATATTTCAAAAATATGTATTTATCTTAAGCCATACTTATCCTCTAACAACTATATAAATAAGGTTATCCTTTAAAAAATAAAAAAGCTTTGACATTAAAAAAAATACTACGTTAATAAAATTTAAGTACAAAGATTGTCTATAATAATTTATCCGCTCAAGAGCTAAAGATATGATTTTATATCTTAGTTTCAAAAACCAAGTCCCTTGTGAGACTGAACGTGAGTCTGAAAGACTTACAATAGCATTATTAGCCCAACACGTACAGTCTATATGAGCCAAGCTACGCGACCACTTCTCTCCCTTTCCTCGTTAGGCGGGGACGCGCTGACGATCGGAGCGGGCGCTGTAGCGGTTGGGGCTTCGCTCACGCGACGTCGAGTGAGCGGGGGCTCGCGTCATGCGTCTAAGTCTATACGCGCACACACCGCGGCGCTGACGAGGGTTACCACCGCTAAAGCGATTTGCACTGACGCTATCACGATCAGGTCTCGTGATGGAGGTCTTGCTTCATCGTCTGAAGATACGTTACTGAAAAAATTCGTTATGTTGTCAGAAACTACAGAAACACAGATTTCTAGTCTTAAAGTTCCTTAACTGATTACGACATTATTTCACGTTTAACTATGTTGTTTAAAGTAAGTAACTGTAAATGTTCATTTGATACTGCACTATTTTCTATCGCATCGTTTTTTTTTCTAGAAAGGCTGACTACTCCTAATGAACTTCTGACGGTAGCATTTTAAAATAAGGTAACCTTTATCGAATTCCTTACCTTTAAAGAATAATATTCAAATCTACTAACTTGTAATCAGTTCCGGTGGGATCAATAATAGTTCTGCAACACTGCACGATGAGCGCGATCAGCAGACAGCCCGCCGCCGCCCACAGCACTGCGGCCGCGCCCGCGCCTAGCGCCACGCCCGCCGCACTCCCCGACAGCGCACTCCAACCACGCGACGTATGGATTGATACCGCTGCAGTTTGACAAACAGTTCAAATACGTTGTCATTTTAACAAACAAATATCGGTAGCTCAAAAAGTTCCAATCGTGACACTAACCACGATTTACTATGCATGATATTTGGAAGTAAAAATAGTTTTATATAAACAGTAGTTCATTAATGTTTCCCGTGTAAATCATACGACAAGTAAAGTACCCATTCGCTTAGTATTCTACCACAGACTACCATAGAGGTATAAATCTGTATAAATCCATATAGTGTTATTATATTTTTTTCTCACCCGCGGCGATAACGCTGACGCAGCCGGCCGGTATGCCGAGACCCATGTTGAACTTCTGCCGCTCTTCTATAAAGGCCACGCTGCCCATCACCATAGCAGATATACCGCATACTATCTGCAAACAAATACAACATTAATATCTTTGTACCGTTATCCTGCGTTGAATACAGTAGTAAATCAACTCAATTCAATAGTATTATAATATTTGCAATATATATTTGTTACCTGTAATACTCGAAGCCTTAGAACGATGGCTAATGGATATGAAAATCCTCGACGAAATATGTTCCCATTCCTTTCTCCAGTGAGCGGCGCGACCGACTCCTTTCTTTGAGATAGAGCTGTCTGAGAATATAAAATGCGGTAATGTGAAATTCTACTGCCCATAATACTTGCATTAAAACATATAATTGTGTTACAAGTGAAGAAATCTGACAATCGTAATTTATAATTTATTAATTGACATCACAGTTAAAAGTGAAACAAAAGATATTGAATTTCAGATTTGAGTTTTGTTTATGGGCTAAGGATGACAGTGTCATAACAATATGAGCGTCTTTGATTACTTCATATGCCACAAATAATTCCATAAAATATCACCTTAAATTAATACGAATTTAAAGCAACAATATACACTTACAGTGTACAAATGCTTGAGCTTGTGTATTATATTACAATATTATGCTTACAAGTTCAATTTTCATGAACTTATCTTTTATCTTTTATCTGTATCTTTAAATAAAATATTTTACAATACATTCATAAAACTAGATTATGTCTATCTTACCACGTTCAGCTCCTCCATGTCGTCACAGTTGAAAGGCGGCCTCACGCATAATTTACGCTTCATAGGTATTGAATTTCAAATGTCTGCGAGCAAACTCTCCCAGATCAATAGTATCTTGACAACTGAAAGAAAACCAATCTGCAGAACAAATATTTTGTTTGATGTAGGTCAACAAATTGAAGGTTTCTTCCTTGTAAAGAACTCAAGAAACATGTTACACGTGTTTCTTTAACTATGACAAGTCTAATTTTCTTGTATGTTGATATAGAGTATGTTTTAGATTTTTTAATATATCTAAGAAATTGATGAGTTCAGAAACAAATGACAAATACGTTTATAACACCATTCATAGAATCAACATTCGCAAAGTTTAAATAACTGCATATGCACTGATATATTTGTGATATAATATTAGTAAAAAAAACATATAACAGGCTCTAATTTTGTCCGATTGTAACCGTCTATAATCTAGACTTCTAGGGACTTTAACTTAATTTCTAGTCGGTTATACTATCACACGTTTTGTGTAGACGAAATTTGAAAGTAAATTATAAAAGAAAAATTATAAACAAACTATCAGTAAACAGCTTGTCATCAGATTTTCTATATCCTAAATGGTAGGGCGTGAACCATATAAAATATTTATTAACGCAAACCGCAAACTGAAATCGCCAATTTACTAATGGATTTACTGCGCAGTCAAGTGTCACTGGCGTTAATTAAACTGTCAGGTTCGTAAGATAGGTATGAATAAATTGTTTAGTATAATATTAATTATTTAAAAACACGAGATCATAAATTAAATAGCATTAAACAAACGATATATTCAGCAACATTTTGTTACAGTTAGCGTGAGTTTCCACTATCTAAATACCAAAAAAAAGTATATTGCTATCCCAGTTCTTCTCAATGATAGTGACAAAGAAGACGATATGTTTTTAGATAAATATTTCGGTTCTGGAAACCCACCGTTGTCGATAAATCTTATTCAACTTGACTGTCAGCTGTTATTACCGAATTGACTTTTCGTTATAATAAAGAAAAATGAAGACATAAATAAAATTTCAGTTATAAAAGGTAAAGGTACGAAGCAATATTTTACAAAGGAAACAAAAATAACCATTTTTTATTTTCTTCTAAGATATACTAATAATAAATTTATTTACTCATATTATTTATAAGTAAATAGGCGTTTTTGTTTACTACTATTGAAACTTGAAAGTTGCTTTACAATTACTCGAATACACAGCTTTGTAACAATAGAACCAAAATCACCACAATTAAGTCTGTACCGGCTTTAATCGAGAAACTTTTGCCCCCGAATTGCGACTTTGAAGCGCAAATCACAACCCAATAGCTCATTAATGCTATAAGGCAGAGCTTACTAAAGGTTCATTACTTTTATAAATGGAAATAATTTAAGGGGAAACGGCTCCTCGTAATTACTAATTTTTTTTTCTAAAAGCTTATTTTGTCTTCAAATAATACTTTGGAAAGTCAAATAAAGGTCTCAATACGTTATTTGTATTCGGTAATATCTAGCCTTTACAATGGAAAGTTGAAAATCTTGTAATATTATAAAACACGAAACAAACTGAAATCTATAACTTATTAGAACTAGGTAACAGCTGATAGACAGTACCCCTGCAGATAGATAATGTTGGTAACTCTATGGTATACGTTACGATTAAATGTATATCAAAAACCAAAAAAAAACAGTAGTTAGTCTTCAGGAACTTTTTAATATTGAATTATTTAAATTATTTTATTCAACGTCAGAGAGCACCAACGTGTGCAGCGACGCAGAGCAGCAACGTGAATACTATTGTTTGTGAAAGCAGGAAAACTCTTGACATCATTATGAGGTCGGTTTCCAGTTTCCAAATTGAATGATTAAGTAATTTCTATGTTAACTAAATTACTAATTAACTCATAGGTGCTCGTATTATTTATTGATAAAATATGATAAAAATTGTTAGAAAAAAAAATAAATAATAGAATCGTAATTTAAAAAAAAACTTGAGAGGTGTCAAGGGACACCCGGATGGAACGAAGTTCCTTTCGATTAAATAGTGAAGGAACCAATGTTTATTCTATGAATAAAAAACTTAAGTCTTCACAAGAAGCACATTTTATTTCTATGAATTTTCGTTATATTGTCACGTCGTTGATATGGTTACTATAGCAAAAAGTGTCGTGACAACTTTTCGTAAGAATTTTTTCCGTCTAGCCCCCTTTCACAACGCGCGATAAGGAACTTCGTTCCAAAACATTAAAAACAGTAGAAAAAAATTATCTTTCTTTCATAATAAGAATTTTCCAGAGCATATTTCATTCATTCGAGTACTATCAAATTTAAATAAAACTGGCACTGGCATTTTATTAATTTCATTTGATATGCTGCAAAAAGGAATGAACATTTATGTTATCGGAACCTTTATCATTCACTAATGAATGATCTTTTATTTACATTTCATACAGCAAATATGCAGAAAAAATAATATATAATTTGCACTCAAAACTAAAAATACGTCGCTCACTTAAACATTCGTACAACACAGTGTCACACAGTGTAAGTTTTAGAATAATGGGTTAGCTTACACAGCGTAAACTGAAATAAGTACGGACATTGGCCGGCTTTTAAACATGAGTGATTACATCACTGTACAAAGTAAAGATACGAATCTTCTCAAAGACGATGAAAATTACTAAAGTTCGTTAAAAGACGTCAAAGAAACAGAAAACAACAAATTCTTTTTATATCAACGCTATTGCTATTACGATCCTATTTAATTTTACAACCACAATTTGAGGTCTTTGATCTCAGAAATGTATCGTAAAAATTAACGCCGTCGTTCAAATGATACTTGAAGTTTCACCAAATGGTGATGTTAATTGGCATTTAAACGCTATTTTATTTGCCTCTTCAAAATTTAATTACGAAATAAAAGGGTACCTTGGCGAGTTTCAAAATTGTATTTAAGAAGCGTAGACAAAGGATTTAATTGAATTCTTCATCTCTAATAATAGAGCCCAGCTTAATTAATGAAAGGAAAAATTACATTTATAAATCAATAGGATCCGTTAAAAAAAAGCTAAAACTATTTAATTAATATAATAAAAAAATCTATATTTGCACCTGTCTTGCTATTATGTTCTGTCGACACTCGAGTAGTGATTAATTATAAGACTGAATCAACCTGCACTTGGTTAATTCCTGTACCTTCTACTTCAGAAGAGGGCCCTCTGATTTGTATAGGCGAATTAAATACAAGTGAGAACTTATACCAAATCAATCTAAACAATTTAATCTTTATAAGGCAGTAATCACAGACTTATTAAAAACAGACATGTTTGCATCATAAATTTAAACACTAAAAATATTCAAAACAAATCCATAGATCATAAATTATATCTATATCCAGTCAGAGAAATGTGTCAATGAAATTTCTCATCTCCATTGAATTCAACTATAGGTTTTCAGCTTATATTAAATTCAACAAAAAACGACGACATAAAAATAACAATGGACTTAAGAACCGGACTTCAACATAGAAAAATATTACACGTAAAATTTTTCTCAGAGTTAATTCTTTTCTTCTTCTTTGTATGCTTCATTACTGAAGATCGTGCTCGTCTTGATATACCTTTACAGTGTCGACCAGCTATCTCCACGCTGCCAGAGTTAATTAATAATGCGATTTTAACAAAAAAAAAATCACTAGACTGGAGTAAAACCTGGAATGCGTTTCGTAATATGCCTAACATATTTCCAGATATAAATAACGTTTATTATCTAAAAATAAAACCTATTTATATCCCTTATGATTTGATACTTGTCTTGATTGGACCCTTTCAATTATTTTCGGCTTTCATTCGTCTTCATAAAATATTTACGATTCGCACTTTATTCCAGTTATGGGTCGTATCTCGAAACTATTCGAAATATTCATATATAAACTCTTCAATATACTGCTATATATTTTAGCATATATAGTCAGTAGTAATCTGCAGGTCCTGTGTTCGATTCCTGCCATGTATCATTTTTTTTTCAATTTTTTATTTACATATGTACATTTATTGTGAAGGACAACATCGTGATGCAACCTGCATAAGTGTGTGAAGTCAACTAACCCACACTGGGCCAGCATGGTTGACTACAGCCTAGTCACCCCTGAGTTAGGGTAGGCTCCGAGACCCCCAGTGGGGACATAGAACTGTATATAGAAATAGGCACAATTACTAAAGAACATAATATTAAAATCTACTGTAACTTACAAAGCAATCCTATAGGTGTTTATTTCTCTGAAGACGAGTTATTTCTTATCCGAGCTTATTTCAGTTTTAATAGTGGCAATCAGGTTGTGAACTTACACGTATTCTCTCACCATTAATACATTCTCTTTTAAAAAAAATAACTGAAATTATATTGTTTTTTCAAATGTATTTAATTAGTGGTAAATTTAAAAGTAAGGTTATAATATCATATTACGCTTCCGCTTGTTTTGTTCCTCCATAATAATTATAATAGCAATAATTTTCAGAGTTTTCATTGTTCATGGTCTTGGAATTAATTAACTTTTCAACTCTTTCATCATTTTGCATGTGTTATTGTTCCATTTACTCGTATAAATAACATTTGATTTAATTAATTTCGTATACTATTCAAAGTAATTGCGAATAATTTTATGCTTTTTGGTGGATGGATTCTCGTTAAAACTGAATGCATTATATTATATAAATTATATGGCTACCCACATAATTAAGCTTAGCATACTTATCCCTAAGGATTGTGGGTTATTCATATTAAAATTGAATTTTACATATTCGAATAAGCCGGAGTTGAAAATTTAACAACGCCTTTATTCTTCGAAATTATAATAATTAATCATTATACTTATTCGGTACCAAGTTTGTTGTGATTTTGAGACGGAAATACACAGTACACAAGTACAGAGCCGGCGCGGCGTTAGGGTAAGGCGCGGTTGGGCGACCGCCCAGGACCGCTGTAGGGAAAAGGGCGCCACAGACAAAGAATTACACAGTCTTACATAACTGGTAATATATAGAAATGGTTACACTTTCTCATATTACTGAAGATTAATCCAAAGCGTTCCGGAAAGGACGGCTATTGACTACATTAAACGAAGCTTGAATATTTTGACCCTAAACTTTTCCTATGTTTTACAATGATCTATTCTCGAAATGGAATTTCTTTGAAGATATTAAAAAAATCAATTTCATTTCTTTAGAACAATAATTAAATAGACATTTGGCTATGTCCTGTTAATAATTTATACATACAGATACAGTCGCTACATAGAGTTATATTTAAATGGTCTTTAGACTTTAATTTAAATGTTAATAAACTAGATTGGTCTAATTTTTATCGACATTAATGTCTGTCCTAGGTATTAAATCATACAATAAAATTGATACAATGATTTTATAAATGAATTTTCTTCGACAATTTCAATTTCGTTCTCTGGAAATATGACAAAATCACTTCATTCTGTAGTGTAGTTGACAACAATAGGAGCAAATAAAGTCCTCGGACTGCATCCCCGGAGAATCAATTATAGTACGGCTGCTGAAGTGTTGGTACAATTGTGTACTGGGGTTTGTTGACATTCGAGGAATCAATTCAAAAGACACAGGCAAGGCATATATTCATTAGTACCGGCGATGGCAGTGATAACCAATACTGACTACTTTGATTTTAAATTTCTATTTATAAGCAAAACATAATTTTTTTTTTTCGGAAGTGTGTTTTTTTATGTTTTACAATGGCCTAAATGACATGAACGATTATTAATATGACCTTACTTCATTCGATTCGTATTCCTCGGAAATATAAATATAATAATATCATTTGTTGCAAGTTTCATTTGGACTAAGATTCGAATCCGTACTTTTCCATGTTTCGGAAACAAATTTAAGTTTATTTGTGATTTTTAAAATATGGTTCATTTATTCCCATCTTTCTTTCAACTTTATGTTTAAATCTACATGTTACTAAATCAGAATTTCATTATTAAAATAATTTAGAATTCAAACTTAGAATACAAGATGAAAAAAAAATTAAAAACGACGTTGTTGTATATAATTGT
This sequence comes from Papilio machaon, assembly GCF_912999745.1. Taxonomy (NCBI): domain Eukaryota; kingdom Metazoa; phylum Arthropoda; class Insecta; order Lepidoptera; family Papilionidae; genus Papilio; species Papilio machaon. Next base: position 1,013,356 of record NC_059993.1, on the reverse strand, counting down.
TTCAACATTTTTTTGTTTTATAATAATGCATACTTTAAGGTATTTAAATTGTCAATAAAATCAAAATATACATAAATCAAATATTTTTTTTTATAAAAACTTAAGTTATACGCATTCAAAATACTTACCGCAATTTTTGAAATAATATCGGTTAAAACTATAGTATCCACAACAATAAATGTCACATACGCTTTAAATACTGAGTACCGTTAATGAAACTTTTGAAATTCACGATAAGGAAAATCCGTCCGGCGACATGCGGCAACCACAAAGGCCGTAACTCGACTGAAACTTGCCACTAAGGGTAAGCGATGCCTGGTCTACGTTACACCCTAACTACGAAAGTCTTAGATTTTTCTAAAGTGCAGAAGAAAAAGTGCTTGTGAAAAAAGTTTCTTGTGCATAAGAAACTTTTTCATTTTAATGTAAAAAAAATACATTATAAACTATAAGTATCACAGTTGCAGAAGGTAGTAACATTTAACTTAAATACGAGTATGTTTGGAACCTTAAGATAGTAAAATGAAGTAAAGAAGACTTTCTAATACTATAAATGCCAATGTTTGGATGTATGGATGTATGTTTGGTACAACAGCTCAACCGATCTCGATGAAAGTTGTCATAGATGTAGAACAAAGTCTGGAAGAACACATAGGCTACTAATTAGGTTTTTTTTTTATCCGGCGACATCTAGTTAGTTTATAATTATGAAAACTTAATTTAATATTAATATATGACTGTTAAAACTACCAGTTACCCGCTACTTCGTCAGCGCGAAATAAGCAAAGTTACTCCAGCTTCACATAAACTATCATCCTTAAAAGTCCTCTCAAAATCGATTCAAAGATTCAGAGATTACCTGGAAAACACACGATCTTGCAGATAGACAAAAATATATATTCTTTATAAACATCGCGAACATAATCTTAATATATATAAATCTCGTGTCACAATGTTTGTCCTCAATGGACTCCTAAACCACTTAACCGATTATAATAAAATTCGCACACCATGTGCAGTTCGATCCAACTTGAGAGATAGGATAGTTTAAATCTCAAATTATAGTCGCAATTTTAATTTATTGCTAATTATTTGTCTGTTATTATTTGACACTCACAATTATCTGTTAACTCCAAATGATCCTAACAGATGTCGATACCTTTCGACTGGGTTGAGTAAGTAATCAATAGATGGCGCTGCTATGGTAAATCTACGAACGTGTCATATAAGCTACATTTATTTTTATCTATTTTTCATATCCCAATTAAGTTTTTTTAACTGCGCGCGGACGGAGTCGCGGGCGACAGCTAGTGTTCTAGAAATATGATTCTTTCTTAAATTTTGTGTTGAACTAATTTAAAGCGGTTTAACCAAAGATGACAGATTAAACACGAAATAGTCGTTAAGTTTTCGATTTTTTTTTAATATCCAATCATTTTCGTAACGCTTTAGTCGCTTAAGAAGACGGCATTTTGACATCCTTCTGAAGAATAATTTAACTTTAGTAACGTAATAGAAAATTATAATACAAACATCAAAATAGACTTGTGTACAGTAATCATGGCATGCCCTCTCTTTGACAATAACATTTCAACTTCCCAATCACGGTTTATGGTTAAAAAAAAACATAATTTCCATGTTTCAAAAGTTGCATAACCCAACATACCTATGTTTAATTTTGGGGCTGAAAACCTTAAATGCTTACCTTAATTAGTTACTCCTTTGGGCTCCAAAACAAAAGAGCGTCATCGCTGTCTAAACTAATCGTACTAATATTATAAATGCGAATGTTTAGATGGATGGATGTTTGTTGCAAGTTATCTCCAGAACGGCTGCATAGATTCTGATGGAATTTTGTATAGATGTAGGACACAGTTTGGAAGAACACATAAGGCTACTAGTTAAAATCTTTTTTTTTTTTAATTCCGCGCGGACCGAGTTGCGGGCGACAACTATTATTTAATAAGTTATAAAGATTTAATATACAAAAATGTATATTTATAATTTATAAACGATACACTGTAATTGAATCGAAGTTGTATATATATACATATACATTAGACAAGGTTTGCTTATGTAAACTGCCTATAACTTGCCGCATTCACTCCGGTGTACAACTCAACTGAAATGCTGACATTAAGTTGAATAGGAAAGAAGCAGTACAAGACGTTCATTAATCGTTTATCAGGCAAATGGGATGGCTATAAATAACTTGTTGACGCAAGCAGACTTCGAGATCAATGGGTTTCTAACTATTTGAAGCTTAGCATTTCTAAATAATACAAGCTATTACCTACTTAAATACTATCATGGTACTTGTAGTAGAATGTATGAAAAATATATATTTTCTAGCATTAAAGTTATAACAACAATTCTACGAGTATCTTAAATAACATTAACAAAATAATTATAAAAGTTAATTTGAAACTGAAATAGAAATGAAAGTAACATATCGCAATAAACAGCCAAACAATAAATACACTTCCAACTTCAAACGAGTTTCAAAGCTAAAGTAGAGAACTGAATAAACTAGCGCTTCCAAACTCCAATACTGCAAGAATCTTGCAACAAGATCATTATTAAACCTAAACTTGTTTGCATATGATTCGTATGAATGACTAGCAGTTGCCTGCGACTTTGTCAGTGAATAATTAAAAAAAAATAGTATTAAATAAAGCTTATTCTAGTGTAGCTTCCAACCAGTGAAAAAATTTTTTCAGAGAAATTGTTCAGTAGCTTCGGAGCAAACATTTTAATAAAAAACATTAGTGTAGGTAAAAAGTATGTTCAAAGTTACTCATTATTGTAACTTGCGGTTCAACTTCTATGGTATTTTACGAACAGACTCTACTCTATCCATTTTATAATACAAACTATCATATAATTTAATAAAGAAATTGTATCATTTTTAATCGCCAGAGATAATTCTTTGAATTAGAACATTTCTCGAGAAATGTGAGAGCGGCCTTAAAAATAATGGACGAGCTTGAGAAAAACTTGGTGACGTCTCAAATATGTCTTTGAAAAAGGTACACAAAGATACATCACGATACTATTTAATATAGTAATTACAACATATAGAATTTACTTCAGACATTTTGTTTGCATAGTGTTGTAGTTGATGTTTCACAATATTAGCAATTTCTTGCTATACTCGTATATGAGCAACTAGCTGTCGTCCGCGACTTAAACATTTTCCGTTCCGTTTTTTATTATAAATGTACAATATTTAAATTAATATGTCTCGGACTGGTTATTTATTTTCTTTTGTACGAGAAATTAAAGTTGAAATGCCTCCTAAAGAATTGTCGTACACTTTTATATCACAAAAATAAAAAGGCTGTTGCCTGCGGCAACTCTAAGACCACTTGCAAGGATATTTCCAAAGCAATTCCAAAGACCCAAACTGTACTTTTCTATTATCAATTTTTACAACCGTTGAATTCTCGGAACATGAAAACAGAAAATAACAGCGAAAATATTTAATTACTTTAAATATTTGTTACAACTTTGTTTATCTGTATTACTGTTTGTAATTTCGTCTTTCAGTCTTTATTATTTCGGAGATATGCATTTGAAATTCGAAACAATTCTTTTATAATTTAAACAATCATTGAATCGTGAACTAGGGGTTTTATTGGGTTACCAGAGGGTAACATTTCGCATTTAATTTACAGTATTTTTATTTGGGCGTTTTCATTGTTCGACCACAATATGAAATTTTTATAGCTATTCAGGCGTTAAATTAAATTCTCAATTACATTTTGTGTATGATAAAGTAAAGAAAATTGCTGTTTTAACAATATTGGAAGTATTTTAAAATTAATTTATTTTGAAGTGAAACCTTCAAGCATAATAGGTACCTAATAATTAAAACCGTACAATTCTTATGGTAAGACCATAAAAATGAATCATATCAACGCCAACGTTTATTTATTAAACACAACTATAGTTTCTTGTTTTAAACATTAATGTGATGTTTCAACGTAGATAAAAGGTAGATAAATTTCATTACTCTTCTAGATGTTAAAATCATAGTATCATAATGAGCTTTTCAACGGGTAACAATTAGTGTGGACTTAGAACGGTTGACCAGACCTTAAGAACTAAGTTCAGATTCAGTTACCTCATACGCTATATATATACGTTGTAGAAAGGTTTGCCGTTGATGGACACAACATGGAGATCAATATTGTGGCCAGTTATCGTACAAACGTTTTAAAACCTTATCCGTGAGAATAACCTTCAACAACCTTTAGATTTCTAGTAAAGGCATAGAGCAATATAGAAAGTTTTTAGCATCCAATTTCAATTTCAAAATAATCATCTGTTTCACAAACCTACACAAAACAGTACCTGGTATTTCGAAGCAACAATTCTGTTAGTTCCGTTTGTGTGAATATTCAACGGTTTCGTTTGAAGCCAGACTATGACTGTATTAACTTTCAAATACGCACGCTGCATTTTAGAGAGAGTCCTAACGCCCCCAATGGGAATTTGAAATATTTATTCACGTGTAAATTTCGTACAACGATTTTCGCTGGTATATGTATATCTGTGTATGTTTTCCATTTTGTAAAGAGTAATTTATTTAGTATTCCTCTTGGTTTTTAATATACAAGCTTTTTCCCGCGACTCCGTCCGCGCGGAATAAAAAAAAGAAAAGAAAACGGGGTAAAAATTATCCTACGAGTATGTCCTATTCCTGGTTCTAAGCTACCTGCCCACCAATTTTCAGTCAAATCGATTCAGCCGTTCTTGAGTTATAAATGGTGTAACTAACACAACTTTCTTTTATATATATAAGATGTATGCACCGTCTAGTCTAGTTTCAGACACGTCAGCGTCTTTAATCTGATTTCAGATCACATATTATGACATATTAGATTCATAACCACATCATATAAATCAATCTAGACCAAAAATGGCATGGAAGCATAAGAAAAATAAACAAGTGAAGGAATTTCTCAAAATAATTTTTAGGTACAAATATATTGAGTGATAAAACACGTACTTTATCTGAAGTGTACAATAAAATGTTTTCACTCGTCATAAGCGAATATTAGAAATGTTTCCTTTGAAATCTAGGTTTTTCCTCTGATGTTTGTAGAACAAATTTAATACATACGATATTACTATTTCAGTAATTGATTTTAAAGTTATGTTTAAATTCGTAATGAAAACTTAAATTTGACATGTTTTCATGCACTTAAACTCATACTAATATTATAAATACGAATGTTTATATGGATGGATGGATGTATGGATAGATGTTTGTTTGAAAGTATCTCCAGGACGGATAAACGGATCTTGATGAAACTTTGTACAACATAGTCTGGAAAAAAACATGTTATGTTTTTTTTAATTCCGCGCGGGTGAAGTTGCGAGCGACAACTAGTATAATATTATGTGGTATATTTCATAGAACTCGCTGTGAAACTTCATAAGAAAATATTTTTTTTAACGCAAATATTTTTCGGAATATTTAGAGGAGGTTGTGTCAAGAAAAGGATGTATATCCATTCCGATCCGTAATAACTGAAGCGAATTGACCCATTTTGGAGAGTGTCACTCAATTAGTTTTCTTCCCCGGACTGTTGCAGAGTTCATCTATGAGAGACGTTGAGTTGCACAGTCTGTTGAATTTATGGGCTTTTAAAATTAAGAGCGTTATTTCATTAGTCGATAACCAATAATTTGTCATATAGGCAGTAAGAAAAAGTAAGGACTATCCACTAACGCATGTGGCCCTTAACGACTAGTGAAACTGCGCTCTAATATTTACTTGTTCGTTAGTCATTAGATTTACTGCCCTAAGCTAATTGTGCCTTTGCCTCCTTCTTATAAAAATGTTTCTTATTATCCAAATGATATAATAAAAGATTTATCTTAACATTTGAAAATGCGTTCATTAGATCTAATAATGTCTGTACTGAATACACAAAGGATTGTTTTATCTCAACTTTATTCATTAAAGTTCTCGTAATGGCCAGTTAGCGTGCCAAGTAGATAGGGTAATTAAATTTATTATAGTACCCGAATATACTCATTACCCAAATGAAATCCGATGTTTGTGTAATCCCAAAAATATGTTTAATTTGAGTGAAGTACTCGAAAACTGTGATACCGTGTTGTTACTTGAAATATAACGTCTTTGATAATTTCCTCGGTAGAATGTTAAACTATTTGAAAGGTTTACAAAGCTATTTATTTAGCTTTTAGTGATTTATTTATTTTTGGTTTAGGAAATTTCTAGTAAAAGTTTTTTAACAATACAGTATGATTAAAAGGGACTATAAATAAAGTATGCAGGAGGTAAAACTGCAAGTTAAAACTAATCATATGCAAAATTTCTACAAAATGAATCAAAGAAACCAAGCTTTTACCATATATTATGACCAGTTCAAATAGTAAGTCATGCTGCTATGTTTACATATGAATTACTCTAGATGGCGCCTCTAATATCTAATTTTCTTTAATATTTTCACAGTCGACTGAGCCAATTATGTGAGACTAAGTCTCGATTGGGGCATGATCCCTGCCCGTTGCCACGGGAAGGGCGTCGTTTACGAAAGTATCCGCGCGTGACAGCTTTCATAAAAGACCCTTATTATGGAAAGTTGATTGAATTTTCTTATAAGTAGAACAGTATATGGCTTAAGATTGTATTTAATTTTTCGCTTACTTGTATCTAGGAAGAGAAATCGTTAACTCGAAAATCCTAAGAGGAGTTACAATAAACCAGTTATTTTTTATTTTTTTAAATTTTTAATTGAATTTAGAACATCAAAAGTAAGACATAAAGATGACTAATACAATATTGAAAACACGGAATATGAAGATTTCACGATCTGAAAAAAAAAATAAGTAGTGAAACAGAGAATACTTATTTATTCTATGAAACGTATAATTCTACTGATGTTTAAATTGTAAAATTACAAGTTATTACAAGGAAAGTTGTGGTGATGTTACAAGATAATAGTAATAAAACTTACGGAAACATAAGACTGGTACGACAGCTCTATTATACCAAAACTACGCAGCGTTACTGGTCGCTGTAAAAAAAAAATTAAACAATAGCAATGAAAGTGAAATTTAATAACTTTTGTTGATCTAGTGATGGAAATTTTAGCAGTGCATTTACGTCGTATAAAATCGTATATTACCTGACTTTGCGCCATTGCAATTACTAACAAACGCCTGATTCTAATTGAACAATCTTTCTGACAGTTCTCCCAGCCAGAACTATACATAGCAGTGCTGAGTAGAGACGCCTATAAAAAAAATTGATGATTTAAATCATAATAACACGAATTATCACGAACAAGGCTAAAACTCCAGACGATATCTCAAGACTTTGACTCGCTGTCTTTGATTCTTACTATCCTTTAAGGCCATTGGAGGGGGGAATCTTCAAAGATAACTTCTTAGGAAAATACAGGGTTATGTGAGATTTGACAAGTGCAACTAGTGAGAGTCCCGGGATCTCCAAAAGAACGCATCGGGACTCTGCACAGGGCTTATGCACGACCCGGGGGAGACTGCCCCCTGTCATATCCTCACATAACTACGGCATCTCAGGACCACAGCTTTTTGCCGTCTTCCCGGAATATCCTTTAAGGCCTGAACGTATCTATCTAGATATAAGTAACATAGTAATTCAAACGTAATGCAAAGATATACCTCAACAGTGACATCTCCAGCACTCCACATAAAGAATCCAGTGCTGATAAGCATGGCGACTCCAGTGGTGATAGTAGCCAGGGCATTGCTCAACGTGCGCTCTGAATTCTGATAATGATGTCAGATATCAGATTAAAACATTGACAATTATCATTAACTTACATGAGAGAAAGGCCAGTGCGCCTGTCCACCGCATTCGTAGCATTCTGCATAAAAACCTGTCTTCCCACAAACGTAATCTCAAATATCTTTCGAAAAATTCCTCCCGAAAAGAAAGTATTGACAATTGCTTTGTGTCTATATAATTTTAGTATGTAAAATATCACACACTATTCTCCACAAAAAGTCAAGTTAGAAATTATTTTCATACTCACCACCATCTGCAACATTAGCAGACAAAGAACAGAAATGTTTACCAATATTTGACCACTGAAAACTACTGCATAGGCATTCTCAATTTGTCTGGTACACCTAAAATAATTTATGTCATGGAAACAATCATTAGGATGTCAAAATTTTTGCTAATTGTATTAAACTCACCATAATGTATCCGAATGTAATTTTATTCCAATTTTTACTGAATCTTCGTACTTTTTCTCCTTTTCCTGTTGACTTAAATCATGTTCATCAAATATATCAACTAGATGATAAAAGTAGCTTTGCAGATTCTTGTACTGGTGACTTAGACAAGTTGTTAGACAGATAACTAGGACGTATATCGCTGACAAACGCATCATGAATATCCACCAGAGAACGTAATTGGTTACCCTTGCAATATTGGCGAATGAACTTCTATCTTCCACGTCAGGCCAAGCGGTGATAACTGTAGTAAAGGTTCCATCTACAAATATTACTACTCTACAACCACAATCCTGTAACCCAAAGGTGCCGACAGATTGCTGACTTCCATTAAGAGCGATCCTGTCAGTACATATGCATTCTCATCGTTTTTTATCAATTATTCTAAAGAAAAAAAAATTCGACAAACAGCATTGAGCTAACAAACTTTTTTTTTTTTTGAAAATCTTATATATATAAAAGAAAGTCGTGTTAGTTACACTATTTATAACTCAAGAACGGCTGAATCGATCTGACTGAAAATTGGTGGGCAGGTAGTTTAGAACCAGGAAACGGACAGAGGATAATTTTTACCCCATTTTCTATTTTTTATTCCGCGCGGACGGAGTCGCGGGTAAAAGCTAGTATTAAATAAATCAGTGTCGTGGCCGTATCACGCCCGTAATCTTTTTGATCATAGTAATTTTTTGGATCACTATTTCTATTGAATAATAGAATAAGATTTATAGAATTAATTTTAGGACCTCTACAGTGCACAAAGTATCAAAAGGACTTTTATATAAGACTAGCTAGCGCCCGCGACTCACTTAATAGCGGTATGAATTTTTTGTCGCCTTTTGAATCTTCCCTAGACCTCCACGAACATTTCAAGACTAAGATAAGATAAATCCGTTCAGCCGTTCTCGAGTTTTAGTGAGACTAACGAACAGCAATTCATTTTAGATAGATAGATAGATAGATATTAAGTACTATGTAAGTTAAATGATTATTTTACCTTTCCTTAGCACTTGTATCAGACCATCAATCCCATAAGATATTAAAGCGCTACTAAAACTAAATAAATACGCTGCTGAATACAACTTCGACTTTTTAATCATATGACGTTCAACTTTTTTATCATTATAAACATTTTTTAAAGCAACAGTTAACGCATGGATGATTTTTTGCAATTTTTCGTTATGATATTCAATGCTTGTGTAATAATTGATTAAAATCGGATGAGAAATACCGAATAAAAACCTATCTGAAGATTGTTTTTCTGTTAAATTATTTTGAGTGAAAAACGCTATTATTTCTGAAGTAACAAATATATACAAGCATATTGTAATGACCAAAGGTGGGCATTAACTCGTTAATCCGTTAATCGTTAATTAACGAAGTTAATATTTTCCTTAACGGATTAACTTTTAAGTTAAATTCAAAAAGTGTTAACGCTCTTGTTAACTTCCGTTAAATTCTACTTCCGTTAATTTAGTCCGTTAATTGTTACAATAGACACTTATTGACGTGTTGTCATATTATTTAAATTATGCAACAGGCTACATTCGTAAGTTCGGCTATGTTCGGCGACCGTCGGCGAGTCGAATGGTGAACGAGAACGAGAGAGAACGAGAACGAGCGAGTGTGATGCATGTTATACAATACACCGAGCGGCCGGGATAGACGTGATCAAAAGAGTACCACAGAATCCTTTTTAGAAAATAGTGACGATTTAAACACACTTACCTCTATCAAATATTGCGAAGTTTAGGCGCTAGACACCTTCAATGTTTATTAATTATTTCACATTTACACAAATATCTCGAAAAGTCTTTATTACATTTTATTCACATTAAAACTGGTTTTCATTTATTTAACATCACTTTTTTTAGAACAAGACTTTGTTATAAAATTAATATCTTAATACAATAATTGTTATACGCGAGACGCAAAATCTATTAAAAAAGATAAACTCTGCGTTGAATAGCAATCAACATAATCGAGTGTGCATTACTCTTCAACGTCGTACCTAAAATACAACTAAACTTTGTTGCAGACAAAAATGTTTATTTAATGTTGGAGTTTAAAGACAACAAAAAATATAAAAAAAAATAGTTTATGGTTCATTTGAAAAAGCGTACAAATAGGATTTTTTTGTCATTGCGTAGATAAGAAACAAACAATGAAAAATAAATTTAAAAATTCGAAAGACGAAATGTGCACGCAATAAACGTTCCTCAAAAACAAAAGGGATTTAGGTGTTTATTACCGTCGTTTGTTTTTTTCGGGCTTCTTCATATTCTACGAAAAATAATTTTAACAACAACAAAAATATGAACAAAGGATCAAATGGACAGCCGCACAGAGAATGCGATAACGAACTCGATGGATTTATGGCCCCAACCCTTCTAATGGTCGGGGATGCACGTGCGCTGCGCAAAGACAATAGCGAAGATAATTTGTTTGTTTACAAAAAAAAAGTATACGACAAAACGAGAAAGAATGAGGAAAAAGATAAAATAATTATGTTAGTGAAATAATGTTAAACTATGTTATATTAAATTTAATATATGAAATGTCGCCACAAGTGACCTTTACAAAAAGACATCGATTTTTTTACGTATATCGAAAGTTTATTTTAAAATTAATCGAATGTCATTGATTATAATTCAAAAAATATTTTTACTAATTAACTATAACGATTCTATAGGTGATAAGAAAGAGAGAAGACATCACCCGCGATCGGTTGTTTTCGTTATGTCGTGTAACTTATGCTCTATACACTGAGAGTAATTTAACTTGTTTTAACATATAACAATAGATCGGACGATAAATCATTAGATTATAGAAGTTATCGAAGGCATCTCAGTTGTATAGTTTGATGCGTTGAGATGTATCACTGGATTGGTTATATAGTTTATTTATCAATGTTATAATAAGTTTCCTCTGATGTTAGAAGTTTTATTAATAAATCTATATTAATAAATAAAAAGTACGTAAAAAATGATGTCTGTTCGTGGGCCCTAAGCTAAAATAAAATAAAAAAATATTACCAAATTATACATAAAATTAAATGTTCAGTTGTTGGAGTATGAGCAAATGAATATCCGGGTGCAAATAGTAACAGATAAATGTAAATACTGCACAAAAGTTTTGATTGTTTTCTTTTGAATATTATCACATGTCTTACTGTTTAATAGAAAATTTATGTTGTCTAAATTTAGTTAGCTATCTAATTCCGTGACGTCAGATTGTCGATAAAAAATTGACTGAAAAAGTCAATCATTGTCAGTGTAGTATATAAGTGTGTGTAACTAGTGCATGCTATGTCATTATTATGGTACAGGCATTAGTACATCGCTCCTTTTGTCTAAATTATATTTTAGTATATTATATAACAAAACTATAGATAGGATTAGCGATCGCCCGAGATTTCGTAAGGGCAGTAAAAAAATAGCCTAAGTTCTATTGAAAGTCTCGACAAAATCGGTCCATACCATTCGGAGATTATTCGTATGGCCATTTCCCGCTTGCGCCTTATACTCGTAATATAAACAAAAATTAACTTTAACTGTTAACTTTAACTTGCGTTAAATTTTCGTAAATTAAACGCTTTAACGATTAACGAAGTTAAATTTTTATTTAACGAATTAACGATTAACGAAGTTAACTTTTTGATTAACTGTGCCCACCTATGGTAATGACTTTGCTAATCTTTCGATTATTCGATGAATTAAATTTTGAATGATCCGTATTGTCTATCCATAGATTGGACAAACCAAAAAAATATAGGTAATCGTTTAAAGTTTTAAAGAAATTTGCAGTTAAATTCTTAGCGGACATTTTGAACTTTGATACAAAATAACTGTTTCCTTTCGTATTGTTAGTAGTAGTGTCTTTGTAGACTGAAGTAATTTTAATGACAAAAATTGTTCGAATCGTAATTTATACGCCATCTTCGATTATTCTACAGTGCCGTATTGTGGTTGATAAAATTTATTTTTAATGAAAATGTCAAACTAATAATTTGTTTTAAAGAAGAATAATTATTATTATTGTATGCAATAAAATCGTTATCTATACATATTAATAAAATTGAAGTGATTGTATGTAAAATGGAGAAAAAATCATATTTAGTACACAAGATATTTGCGTTTCTGATTACGATAATACATTTTTTTTGTCTGTGTGTTTATCTGTTTGTCCGCAGGGTCGCGTCTGTTCCGGGTAATCTTCGGAACAGCTGGACCGATTTTGCCGGGACTTGGACTGCGTTATTTTAGGTTACTTTTTTCAAATTCTGCGCTGACGAAGTCACGGGCGACCGTTAATCCTTGAATAAAATTAAACGATTCATATAATAGTAGTAGTTTGTACATTATATATAACAATAGTAGTTGGCGGTGCTAAATAATTCTACGATTGTTTTAGCTTATAAAATCTAGTGATCGAGCTCCATTCGAACAAACTTTAAAATGTATCTAATCTAATCGATTTTTGAAATTCAAATTTAGAATACGTGCCTGTCCTTATTCCAAAATTATACCAACCCGATCAAATAATTTCGTTATACCCAAAATTGACATGATTGTTTTAATTACTATTTAAATTTTAAATAAATAATAACCGTAGTACTTACATTACATACATTAATTACGTAATAAAGTTAGTGTTTACATCTATAAAAATATTAAGAATACAATTGAATATTAATAAAAATTTCTTAATCTTCATGAGTTTGGATCTGGAAAATTTTAACTTCAGTAGTCAATTACTTGTAAATTTATGAGACAATTGCAAAGGGTAATTCTACTGACTAACTACTAATTATCCGTTAATTACAGGTCAGTGAAATATTTCGCTACACTTATGTACATTTTACGTTTAATTCTAAAGTCATGAAAACTCTTCAAGTCGTGATGGACTTAAATGTGAAGTTCTAGTAAATTATATAAATTTATTTTCTAAATTTATTACTCCCTTCTTTTAATATATTCATTGTGTACTTTTTAAGAACATTAACATTCTACCGATAAATTCATCTACCGGAACAACTGGACAAAATAGTATTTTTTTTTTCTGTATTGTTTCAAAGGTTTAGAAAGGGATGGCTATATTATGTTCTTGTTCAAGTATTTCAACAATTGAAATCCAAAGTAATAATGTAATAATGAATACTTGCCTTCCCAATATGCTGTCGAATTTATAAAGAAATGTAATTTTAATTAAATTATTTTAACCAACAAAGTTTAAGTAAGAATTCCCAGACATTGTTGAACACTTTTCGGTCGAACGAACTGTTATAACCCTTCACAATATGGAAGTATTGATTAATCAGCATTATATTGAAGACGAAGTTTTCCATTGTTATAATTATTGCGCAATATCTGCCATCAGCAGATATAGCTTTCTTTACAAGTAATTTATTCAAATAATTCAGTCGATTGCTAGAGCTCGAGGTGACAACCCGGATTCGGAGACCATCCAAGTTTTCAATTAAAAAGTGTGTGGAAAAGTTTTGGGTTTTCTTTTTTAAAAAGAACCCCAGCGCCGCCCGCAAAACAATTGGTGTCAGAAGTGTGGGATGTCGGTAAGTCTTAATATTTAAGGCTCTGACATCTGAATCCCGGCTCCGGCACTGCAAGATCGACAGTAAGCCTTGACTAGTTCAAGCCTGCGTCTTGATCTCTACCAACACACTACTAGGACGACGGTCAGCCTCCGCTTAAAGCGTGAGCCCGCTCCACGCAACTCCGATCCGCTGCACGACGGTCAGTCTCCACTATACAACGTGAGCCCGCTGCAGGCGAGTTAGCAACTCGACTCACCAACTGATCACTCATGAAGCCACACCTTCTAATCATCATACAGTGAGTGATTCTAAATTATTTATTGTGTTCAGTGAAGTTTTCCAGAAGTTCCAGAGTTTTACAAGTTTTAAAAATTTTATACTATATTCTATGTTTTACCATTTTTGATGTTATACTATTTCAAATGTTTTAATATTTCTACATTCTACTATTTTCAATATTTTACCAATTTTGATTTTAATTATTTACTATTTTTATTGTTTGCTATTTTACCATTTTTGATGTGTTTATTTTTATGATTTACCATTTCTTGTGAATTTTGTGTGTATAAACATATATTTTTCTATTCTATCCGCAAATTGCATAAATGCTAATGGCACCTACTAGATCAGAAAGTTCCAAAGCAATCATGACGGAGAAAGTTACTCTCTCAGTTCTTACTAAATTCATTAAACCTTATAATGGGGACAGAGATCTGCTCCCCGCATTTTTAACTGACTGTGACAACGCAATGTCTTTAGCAACAGCAGAACAACAAAGTATTTTATGTAAATTCATTATTTCACAATTAGACGGAAAAGCTAAAATAGCATGTAGTCTAAAATCGTTTAATACATGGTCAGAAATAAAATTATTCCTTAGAAATACATTTGGAGAAAAAAAACATTCTACGCATTTATTGTTAGACTTACAAAACTGTAAACAACTTAGCACAGAAGACGTTACTAAATTTTCTCTGAGGTTAGAATCAATCTTAACCCGACTACAGTCAGATATACATTATAGTTGCAAAGTTGATGGCGAACTTGCGGGTCGAATAGCGGCCATGGAAGACCTAGCACTCAATACCTTCCTTCTGGGATTAAACTCATCAATATCAACCATTGTTAGATGTAGGAATCCGACTGACCTCAACGAGGCAATACAACATGCTATAGAGGAAGAAAAGTTATACAATCTATCAAAAACACACTTAATTAAACATCAAAAACATTGTCACATATGTAACAAAACAGGTCACAATTCTTCGGAATGTTTCAAAAATAAAAAAAATAATAATATAAATAAACAGCAACCGCAAAGCTTCTTTCATGTGAATTCAAATTATAACGCCAAGTATTATAAGAAGCGTGACTCATGTTCCAATATAAACTCTAACATTAAGTCATGCAAATATTGCAAAAACTTGGGTCACACGATCGCGGAATGTCGCAAGCGCAAATTCAATGAACAGCGTCGCGAAGATGCATCGCTTACAAAACCGGAACAATGTACACCGCGTGACTCAAACGTTAAGGCAAAAGTACACTTGTGCGATTTTAATGAAAATTTAAACTAAACGCGATTTCCGACGCGTGTCTTAAGAAATCGTATATATGCAAAGACACGACACATTCTACTAAATCTACTAATTTTACTAAATCAAATACATCTCAACCAAAGCAGTTGAGTTCTACTAAACCAAATACATCTCAACCAAAGCAGTTGAGTTCTACCAAATCAAATACATCTCAACCAAAGCAGTTGAGTTCTACTAAATCAAATACATCTCAACCAAAGCAGTTGAGTTCTACTAAATCAAATACATCTCAACCAAAGCAGTTGAGTTCTACCAAATCAAATTCATCTCAACCAAAGCAGTTGAGTTCTACTAAATCAAATACATCTCAATCAAAGCAATTGAGTTCTACTATATCTACTATTTCTAATTTACCAAATCTTAACTCTGAAATTATTTGCGAAATAAATTCTAACAACAAAAAGATATCGTTACCTCATGTTTTTATTAAAACTAAACATGCCACAGAGCAGCTATGCTTCCTAATTGACACAGGAGCTAGTATCAGTATAATAAAAAAATCTAGTTTACAACAATTTCCAAATCTCTCTTCCGAAAAAGTAAAATTAAAAGGCATTAATAACTCAGAGCAGTTGGTCGAAACCTTAGGTACATTCCAATTAAAATTTATTTTATGTCATGAAATATTACATTACAAATTTCACGTTACTACCGATGACGTCAACTTAGATCACTACGACGGCATTATTGGTAGCGACTTTTGTAGTTACTTTAAAGCAAACATAAATTACGCCTCAAAGTCTTTATTAATAAAAAAATATTCTATACCTATTATTTATACACAACCAACTTATATAATTCCCGCACGCTCTGAAACGGTTATTGAATGCGGCATATCAAATTACATTTATGAACATTGTCCCGACAATGAAGCTCTGGTATTGCATCACGTCATATGTAAAGGTGTTTACGTTGCCAATTCCATTGTTAAAATTAAACCCAATGGTAAAATAAATATATCAGTTTTAAATACAACTGATTCTGATATTGAAGTCAAAGATTATTATGTAGAGTTGACTCTTCTAGATCGCAATAATTTTAACTCAGATCAATGTCGCGATATTAATACTATATCTACTACTAAATCAAATCGTCTCAATCAAGTACTAAATTTAATTCGCTGTTCTCATTTAAATGAAGAAGAGAAAAAGTCTCTTCTCGAATGTTGCTCTCAGTACTCTGATATTTTCCATATTGAAGGTGAACCGTTATCCTTCACAAACGCAATCGAGCATAATATTAATACAGGGGATACGCCTCCTATTCACGTAAAATCTTATCGATTTCCTGAATGTCACAAAAACGAAGTTGACACTCAAATTCAGAAAATGTTAGAACAAAACATTATTCGCCCTTCTAATTCGCCCTGGAGCGCCCCAGTATGGGTTGTCCCGAAAAAAATGGATGCCTCTGGCAAAAAGAAATGGAGAATTGTTATTGATTATCGTAAACTTAATGATGCCACTGTTTCCGAAAGTTATCCACTGCCTCTTATCACTGATATTCTAGACCAATTAGGTCATTCCAAATATTTCAGCACACTTGATTTAGCAAGTGGTTTTCATCAATTGAAGATGAGCGCCAAAGATGCGCCAAAGACAGGATTCACTGTTAGTACTAATTCTAGCATGTCTGGGCACTACGAATTTACTAGGATGCCCTTCGGATTAAAAAATGCTCCAGCCACTTTCCAGCGTCTCATGAATACGGTTTTATCCGGTCTTCAAGGTCTTCACGCATATGTTTATTTAGATGATTGCATCATATACTCACATGATCTCGAATCTCACATGTCTAAGCTTAAATTAGTGTTTGATAGATTCAGACAATTCAATTTAAAACTTCAACCAGATAAATGCGAATTTTTACGTCGCGAAGTTGCATATTTAGGTCATATCATCACCGACAAAGGTGTCTCTCCAAATCCTGATAAAGTAAAAGCTGTCTCTGAATTCCCAACTCCAGTAAACGTTAAACAAATTCGAGCATTTCTAGGTCTTGTCGGATATTATCGACGTTTTATTGAAAATTTTTCTAAGTTAACCAAGCCTCTTACGGCCTTATTAAAGAAGGATGTTCCTTTTAACTGGACCTCTGAGCAGGACAGTTCATTTCAAATTCTCAAAGATAAGCTTACCACGGCACCACTGCTTCAATATCCAGATTTTTCTGCTCCGTTTGTATTAACTACGGATGCCTCTAACTACGCCGTAGGTGCAGTTCTTTCACAAGGTGACATAGGTAAAGATAAACCTATCGCCTATGCGTCTAGAACGCTTAACAAGCCTGAAGGTAATTATTCTACTACGGAAAAAGAACTTTTAGCTATTATTTTTGCAGTTAAAACTTTCCGTCCTTATTTATATGGTCAAAAATTTAAAATAGTAACTGATCATCGCCCTTTAGTTTGGCTATTTAATGTCAAAGATCCAGGCAGTAGACTCATTCGTTGGCGCCTAAAGCTCGAAGAATACGATTACGAAATCGTTTATAAACAGGGTCGTCTTAATTCTAACGCTGACGCATTATCTCGATATCCAATAAATACAATTGATATTAATAATTTAAATAATTCCAGTTATGAAAAATACTTCAAAGATCAATTTACAAAAAATATTTCAAGTCTTAACACCGTTATCGAAGAATGTTCACAAGGTTTACACTTATCCAAGTTTAAAACAATTGCATGTCCAGTCTCTTTAGACTTTGATTATTCTTTGCCACATTGTGAAGAAATATTATCGCAACTCGATAATTCTGCTGAGTTACTAAATTCCGAACGCGAGCCGTTCACAGTAAAACGTGTTAATGACAAAGACAAAACGTACTATTTCTTATTTACCAAAGTCCATCATTACGAAGAAACCAAATTCAAAGATATTTATAATTTACTAATAAAATTAAGAAACCAAATATTAAGCGAAGATACAGATATTACTGATCTCGCTGTATCAGATTTCTCAGATCCTTTTTCTAAAATATCATATGTTAAAATTTATAATATGATTGCTTATATTTTTCATAATACTAATATTACAATTCATATTTACAAAAATCAATTAATTTATCCTACTCCAGTCGAAGTTCCAAAGATATTAAAAGAAAATCATGACTCTCCTATCGCAGGTCACCCAGGATCAAATCGCATGTATAAGCGAATTAAAGCAGCCTATTATTGGAAAGGCATGCGCTCTGACATTGAACAATATGTAAAGAAATGTAAATTGTGCCAAATTAATAAACCTTTACGTAGATCAAACAAAGCTCCAATGGAGATAACTTCTACTTCCACACGACCATTTGAGCGGTTAGCTCTTGACGTTGTAGGTCCTTTACCAGAATCAGGGCCCCAACAATTCAAATTCATTCTAACTCTTCAAGATGATCTTACTAAATTTTCTAGCGCTTATCCCATGGTCACATCTACAAGTGACGAGATAGCTCGTAATATTGTACATTTTATGTCTCTATTCGGTTTTCCAAAAATGATTTTAACCGATCTAGGTACTTGTTTTACCTCAGATTTATTTAAACAATTAACTGAAATCTTAAAAATTAAGGCTCTATTTACGTCTCCTTATCATCCTCAAACGAATGGAGCATTAGAAAGGTCTCATGCTACCTTAAAAGAATATCTCAAGTCGTTTACAAATGAAAATCAAAATGATTGGCACTGTTATCTATTCACTGCTATTTTAACCTACAATACTACTCCTCACTGTACCACTGGTTTTACCCCATACGAATTATTATACGGTTATAAACCACATATTCCTAATTCATTATATGAAAATAATAATAACAACACTTATAACGAATACATTCGTGCTTTACAATATCGTATGCGGTTTAGCCGAGAAAAGGCAATACAAAATATAATTAATAGCAAAGAAAAGTCTAAACAATATTATGATTCTAATTCTCGCGAAATTACTTATAAAACCGGTGACATGGTGTATTTGAAACATCACCACAGGCTCCGGAAGGCTTTATCTCCCATATGGAAAGGTCCATTTAAAATAATAAAGGTTCACAATAAACATAATGTTACGTTACAAGTAGGTCGAAAACACGTGAAGTATCATACTAACGAGATTAAACCTTCTACATCTTAATTTATCTTATGAATACTATATCTCTAATAATTACTATATCTCTATTTCCAGAGCCATATGCTATGGATCTCGCGCTGAATTCAAGATTACTCCTATATCGCATAGTCCCGGAATTTATTTTGAACCTACTACTAATATTAATTTTTACAATGATTATTGGAAGGTAATAACGCACATCGATCTAATATCTTTAGAACCTTATCTTGAAAATGTTGAAAAACAATTACACAAAACTCAAGATTTATGTATTAAAATTCAGTCGCAAGACGAAATTCAATGTAAGGATATCTGTAGTCCTATAGAAGTTTTAATACAATCAAATTACATTAAATTGCAATCTTTGTCTCATGTCATTATTAATAAATCTTCCACGAAGACCAAAAGGTCTCTAGAATTTGGTGGAGAAATTTTAAAATTTATTTTCGGTACCTTAGACGCCGATGACGCAAGGAAATATGACGCTGCAATTAACGCCTGTCAAAAGAGTGAGACAGAATTATTTCGTCTTATGAAAGATAACATACATATTGTTAAATCAACTATAGATAATTTTAACTCTACTATTTCCAAACTTAATCAAAACGAATTAAAGTTAAATACGCAAATTAATAACATGAATGAAATACTATCTCAAATTACTAAAATCGATAATTCGTTACTCTATACTTCTAAGATAAATACATTTTTAAATATTATTGAAGGCTCTTTATTAACGATTTCTAATTTGTTAGATACTACATTAAATGCTATTTTATTTTCTAAGGTAAATGTACTACATCCTAGCGTAATTAGTCCCTTAGGTTTATACACCGAATTATCAAAGCATAGTAACCAAATAAATAAAAGACTCGATTTTCCAGTTCAATTAAACTTAGCTAACATTCATTCTATAATTGATGTCTCTGAATTAACGTCTTATTATTATAATAATAAGGTTATTTTTGTCTTACAAATTCCACTAATTACACAAGACAAATACACTGTTTATAAAAACATTCCTCTGCCTACAGCTCATGAAGATTCACATTACAAAACATTTGCACTTATCCAACCTTCTAACTCCTATATTGCCATTAGTACCGATAGGATGCATTATGCAATGTTGGATAGTCTAGAAACTTGTAAATCTTTAAATGACGAATATTCCATATGTCAATTAACTACTATACTTTCAACATTAGTAAATCCAAGTTGTGAATCAAAGTTATTAACAGAGGTGGTCCTTACACTACCACCCGAATGTAATTCTAAATTATTATATGGTGAAATTGATATTTGGCATAAGTTGAATAATAATAAATGGATTTATGTTCAGTCAAATATAAATAAACTTACAATAAAATGCGATGACGCAATTAGTGATCACTCGTTAATCGGAACGGGAATAGTCAAAATCACCGATAACTGTATTGGTTTTTCTAAGACTATTCAGTTGATGCCAGATAGCTCAATTTCTGTTAAAATATCGTCTCCTTTAGACATAAATTTTGATATAACTATTGATGACTGTTGTAAGAAAGACATATTCAATAAATCATTACCATATCTTACTCCTATATCTTTAAGCAAAATTAATCTAGATTCATTAAAATACGCAAATCACCAAATGGATGATTTAGAGAAAGAGTTAAATAATGTACAAAACGAATCTCATTTTGTTAAATATGTCTCATATTATTCTACATTTACTTATATCTTTATTGTTTGTTTAATTTTCTATATTTGTTTCAAATTGTATAAATGTTACAAACAAAGTCGTCACAGCAGTGTTGGCTGTTGCATACAAATATTCAATCAATGCCATAATAAAAAATCAACTAAACAAAGTAATAAGTTGTCAAATGTCATAGAAATGACAGATATTTCTACATCCGACGATGAGAAATCTACTAGATCTCTGCCAGTTATAAATTACAAATCATGTAAACCTAATCTAGATAAAAATCTGACAATGTCAAAAAGAAATATAAACTTTTAAGCAATTGAATGTTACTAATTTTGTCTATTTACTATTTCTAAGATTAATTAATAATTTCTATATCAATTATGTTTAATTTCTAGTTCTACTATTTTTGAATTGTAAACATTTTATTCAACTACTATTTTCAAGAATTATTACTATATTTACTAAATTCAATGTGTTTAATTTCTAATTTTACTATTTTTTGAATTATGGACATTTTGTTCAATTACTATTTTTAAGAATTTTACTACATTTACTATATCATGTGTCTAATTATAATTCTACTATTTTTGATTATAACAACATTGTATTGTTATTTCTAAGTTATTATTACTATGTCTTATGTTTAATATTGTCCAATTTCTAATTTTCTATTTTTAATGATGTTCAATTTTTGTATGTTATTTCTATTTTCAATGGTCTCCTAATTCGCGATTCTAATTCTAATTCCAATTCTAATTCTACTTCGCTTCATCTTAAATGGATAAAGCTTCGTCAAAAAGGGGGAGCTGTTATAACCCTTCACAATATGGAAGTATTGATTAATCAGCATTATATTGAAGACGAAGTTTTCCATTGTTATAATTATTGCGCAATATCTGCCATCAGCAGATATAGCTTTCTTTACAAGTAATTTATTCAAATAATTCAGTCGATTGCTAGAGCTCGAGGTGACAACCCGGATTCGGAGACCATCCAAGTTTTCAATTAAAAAGTGTGTGGAAAAGTTTTGGGTTTTCTTTTTTAAAAAGAACCCCAGCGCCGCCCGCAAAACAGAACGAAAACATAATTTCAATTCCGTTGAAGCGAAGCACGCTTAGTTCAGATGTGATATCTTCAAAGAAATAATATTTCCTTTGGAAAATTTTGGCAAAAAAACAATTTTGTTACTTTTATACATTAGGTACTGAAGCTAGAGAAGAAAAATTTACTTCTAAACTTTGTCCGTACAAATTGTTTGCTGTCTAATTAGGTGTTAGTTTAATACATTTTAATTTATGACATCGTTTAAATTTTCTATGGAATTTAGGTTTCAAAAAAGCTTTAAACTTTGCTATCTTTTACTTTTTAATCTTAATTTAATTTCTCTAAAATTTCAAAATCACTTATGATTTATAAGATTATATTGTTAATATCATCACATCATAAACTTTATTTAAGTATATCAAAATATTAAATGCATTCCAGAACTTAATTTACTAATATATAACTTCAGACTTTCGTGGTTTTTAGTAATATACTGTTTGTAAGAAACGAGATTCTTACCACGATTAGGCTGTTTGAGTCAACCCGTGAACATGGCGCATGCAACTGTGCCGAAATATCGGGAGCTCAAACAGCCTAATCGTGGTAAGAATCCCGTTTCTTACGAACAGTATATTCATTTACTAAACTTCCCTTCGATTATTTACGAAACTTCGAACATTATATTATTAATAAATAACTATTGTTTAAATTGTATCATGTGTGGGGAACATATTTTGCTTACTGCAGTGGTTCTTTCAGCTGTTCAAACGTGACGTCGACAATAAATTAAAGCGTACCATCTTTTGGTCACTCACCACTTCACATTAGGTGGGATTGTGATAAAGTTTTATTTTATTCACTGTAGTAAAATTTAGTTATACCTTTAACAATGGGTACTTATTAATATTTACATGACAACATTCCTTTCAAGACAGTAAAAGAACTTTTCGCTCTCTGAATCCAACGAATTACTCAACTCAAAGAAACTTTGCAGCTCGATCTTTTCTCCGCATTGTCTAACTTTACAAATCATTTATCAAACGACAGAGAAGACAATAAGATATTCATCTTGTTCTTTATAACTATTTAGGAATCTTTAGAAAAATTTCTAAGTAGTACATACAATGCTTTTTCACATTGATGAAGATGTATTTAAAATCCATTACTTTACTTACTTTCATCTAAATATGCAATTGATAAATAAATTTATTATTATTTGCAATTTTAATTGACACTAACAATAATTAAATAATCTGTAAAGATATCTAAGGGTTTGTATAAATTTAGTATTAGAAATGTTCAACCAAGAACTGACTGACTTTTAATGACTCTGAGAGTGACAAGAATTAGTTTTTTTTTTAACATTTACATGAAATTGATTTATACGTTATTAACTAAATATATCTCGTCATCACCTTCAAATTATTACACGTTACACGCGTCTGTGGAATTACATAATAATTCATAAAACACGCTACATTTCATGTAGACGTTATCTGCCACTCCGGTTATTGTCCTACCTGTACCTGTCGAGTAAAACATTATTCAATTTTATTGAACTTTATATAATACGATATCGAGGGAATTTGATATAAATGTTTGCTAGTAGAAAATAAAAAGTATTTGATGCGAAATTAACTGTTCTAATAAGGTGAGGGAAAACTAAGTCATTCTGTCATCTACCATCATCGCGAACGGACGTGCCGTGCATTGCGAGCTACTTGCAGATAACATAAAATGGTTATTTTATTTAGTGAAAAAATTGAGCAATACTATCTATCTACCTGTGTTTTGAAGTTCAATAGGTATTCGGGTATACTTATAACTTTAATAACACATACAATTATAGGGAGCTATATGAACTTTCCTTCTTGTCCCATTCTTTGAATGTTTAGTCATCCAGTTCCCATTTATTATCGACTTTACTACACGGTATCTTCCAAAGAACCGTTTGTTATAACTGTACTCAATTTCAATAGTAAAAACAATATCGTATCGTAAATTTATATTTGATACATCGAAACAAATGTTATTCTCAGCACAATGGGAACTCAAACGAATCCAATGCATATGCAATAAGGCTGCGCGTGAAGTTTATGAGACTTGAATGTTTTATTGGAACAATTTTTACGTTAGCCTTATTTTAAAAAACATATTAAAATATAAAATAGTAATAAATAATGAGGAGCTATTATACAAGATTATTTTATTACACTCTGACAATATATACTACATAGAGTACTGGTATGAAGTTCCTCCATCAAATCCAAGAGAAGGGGAAGGTGAAGACGACTAATATAATATAAGGCCTCCGGAACGCACACTCATCTTATGAACCGCGGTAATTCCTTCCACTTGACGTCTTCCATATAATCTTCATATTACACCAGACCAGCCGGTACATTCGTGCAACAGATATGGTTGTTGCTGGCGTATGCCACTGTTAAAATTAAGTAAACTGTTACTGTGTTTGATCTAAGTAAGATTATTTTAAAAAATCAGAAGGTTTTCTACTATTTCCCCCTTTGTGCATAAGTTGCAATACAAAATATCTTGAGTACAAAAGAATATCACATTTTAAGTAATCACTCTAATAAAATTTGTACGTTCTTTGTTTGTTCAATTCGCTATTTGACTTTCAAATGAATTCTCAAGTTAATTCAAGTTCAAGTCTTCTTTTGGCAATCACGCCGTTAGAAATAAATATTTATGATATTTCTTGTTGTTTTATTATAATCTACTTTTAAATTCATTCAAGTTATTACGATTCACTTTACAGTCTTTGAAGTCGTTGATCTTTGAAATAAGTTTGAAATTGTTTGTGATATTTTATACATCTCGTAAAAATTTATCTGATATCTTTAAATTATTAAAAAGAATTATTATAAAATTATTTTTTTACATGTAAGTTATTAAATAAAAAAAAATAAAAAAAAACTTTAGTCAAAGTATACTTTTTTCTATAGCACTATATTGTAGATCATATAAGTATGTTCTTGACCATTGTTAACTTTATATAATGTAACACGTACAATTCCACTGACTCGAATTCTCTATACATAAAAATCGCAGTGGCATTTAATGTGTTGAACGGGAATTTGCAATCGTGGATAACATGTGAATGTTCCCCATTGGCCGATATATCGGTGGGCCGATCAGCCCAACGGGAAACACCCTATTTCACTAATCTGTAATTAAACGATCACTAACGGTTACTTAATGTTAGAAATTACCCTTTCAAATTATCTTATAATTGAAGCTTTAATTATAATAGGAAATCTTTATGTTGCCAGGTACGTAATTGTAAAGTTTTAATAACTTTTTCGCTTACATCTTACTGTAACATTATGTACATATTTTATAATAAAATATGGTTTGGCATATACTACTTTTTAATAGTTTTAACTTACAATCGCTTGAAAGGTTACACTGTATCCGCATTACAGATAATATACAAATTTTAAAATTTAATTATAAGGAAACTAAGAAAACAAGACACAAGCTGCCATATTATGTTACTTTTAATTATTATAATTCCAATCGGATATTTTCATGATTGTTTTTTCTTCAATTATTCGTCATAAATACGTCCCTGTTGTACGTAGCTTAAGAATTGAATGCCTGCAATTACGTCAGTAACCTCGAAGCACTAATTAAAACTAACTATAACGTGGTACGAGTAGATACAAATCATACATTGCAGTTGTAAGAACCATAGCGGTTCCTCCAATACAATTAAGAATTGGTTTCTGTTGAGAATTTTTCGGCACGTTTAATGTATCTGTAAATATTCACTTGTTTTGTCAAAAATAATCAAAGGGATAATGATATGTTTTAATACATGTTTATGTTATCAAAACCCATTATTAGAATTCATTACTTCGTACTAATATTTTAAACTAGCTTTTACCCGCGACTCCGTCCGCGCGGAATAAAAAAAAATAGAAAACGGGGTAAAACTATCCCATGTCCGTTTCCTGGTTCTAAGCTACCTGTCCACCAATTTTCAGTCAAATCGATTCAGCCGTTCTTGAGTTATAAATAGTGTAACTAACACGACTTTCTTTTATATATATAGATAGATACGAAAGTTTGGATGGATGTTTTTACGTAAGTCCAGAACGGTTGAACAGATCAGATTGAAATTTGGATTAGGGATTACCATCTTAATAAAATATCTAACTAATTAACTTTTTTTTGTTTCCACGTAAACGGATTCGCTTGCGAAAGCTAGTTAAAGATAAAATCTATTGCCATTTTTACTCTTACAGCGGATTTTCACAATCGAAACATATGTATACAAACATATTGTTGTTTCTTTTTACTTCTATAAAGAATGAGAGAGTTGTCAATATGTTTTGTGCGGGTGTTTTAACGGTGGAAACTTACCGAAAATCTCTCCAGGAAACATATCTTTCAGCACTAAGTCACGTCCATAAAAGTTTGCACTACGTTATTAATTAGCTTCGTTTGAATTTAACACGTTTTATATCAATTCCATTGATAGAAATAATTTTAATAATGATTTTATAAAAACACTTTTATCAGATTTTACTATTAGAAATTTCCAGAAAACTATATTTATTTAAATAAAATAACTATAACAATAATTTGGATAAACATGCAAACATGTTTTCATTATTATTTGTTTAAAACTAGCTTTTGCCCGAGACTCCGTCCGCGCGAAATAAAAAAACTTACTAAGTTGGCTATGTGTTCTTCCAAGACTATGTGACACTGGACCGAATTAACCAAGATCCATTAAGTCGTTCTGGAGATACCTTCAAACAAACATCTATCCATCCATTCAAACATTTACATTTATATTAGTAAGATTTATTATTTAATTGAGTGACTATACTTACTTATACTAATTGAGTATACTTAATAGCGTACAAAAAGTTGACAACAAAATAAATCTTTACTTATTTTAGCAGTACAAAAGTTAGGTATTCAGAGTGTTACAAATTACCGCAGAATGAATTATGTTCGGAATCCGCTAAAGCTCTTTAATGGATGAAACGAGCGCTTTCACGAGGCTTAACCAGATAAGGTTACATATTGCTGGAAAAGCATTGGATTATAATATTAAAGGCTTTAAATATATCATCTTTGATATGGTGATTAACTACAAAATGAATACTGAATGAATGAACTCGCTGTCGTCCTCACGAAATTAAAAAAAAAATATATTAGTAGCCTACCTATTCTTCCAGACTATGTTCTACATCTATGCCAAATTTCATCCTTTGAGATCCCTTAAGTCGTTCCATAACGGCCAAATATCCATATACACCCTCTAATAAACATCTATCTATATATTCTTTTGTATTTAAAATATTAGTAAGAAGTAAGATAAGACATGTGGACTGACTGGAACATAGACTTTAATATATTATGTACACTGAGATATCAAAAATAATGTTTAATCATAGAGCATTATTGGTGTACACATCTACGAACTAGGAAGCAAATTTCAACGAAATGTTTGTGGGCAAAATAAAACACCTATAATTGGAACGAAGTTCCTTATCGCGCGTTGTGAAAGGGGGCTTGACGGAAAAAAAATTCTTACGAAAAGTTGTCACGACACTTTGCTATATCACCATGGCAACGACGTGACGATATATAACGAAAATTCATAGAAATAAAATGTACTTCCTGTGAAGACTTAAGTTTTTTATGCATAGAATAAACATTGGTTCCTTCACTAATTAATTGAAAGGAACTTCGTTCCATCCGGGTGTCCCTTGACACCTCTCAAGTTTTTTTATTGTTTATTATTCTCGTTCAGTCAATATAAGAGTCGTTTTACTTATTTAATAATTTTTTTACGAATAATCCTCTCACCATATGTATCTGATAATACCAAAACTAATTTCATTCCCTCAGTTAATCCCGACGAACTCATTTGAGATTGTTCAAATGTAACTCGACATAATCCGGATAAAGAGGGTTGCGGATGTACCCAATTACTTTATAAGCGTACTCGAGGACTTTACGATTTGGTTCGAGTCTATACCTTCTCTTTCAAAACGTTCAAAGTGGTGGAATTGTGGAAAAATACTTTTACAAGTAATGCGTCCTAACTTCTCTCGAAACAAAGAACATAAAGCAATAAAACTCTTCATGAAGGAGTAAGGATTTCTGCTGTACTTAAATAAATCATTTTGAGTTTTAAATTAAAAGATTTGGAGGTTATTTTGAGGTTAAGTTCATTATTCGCAATTGCTTTACAAATGCTGAAATAATAGAGTCAGTGAAAACGGAACAAAGAGCGAGACGAAAATAAAATATAGACTTAACCAACGTTGAGATAGCACTTAATTCAATATGTCTAAATTCCACAAAAGTTCTTTTCTACGGAACCTTTGAAATCACAGTAATAGGAATTTAAAACTTAGATCATTAACAAAAGATGGCTCTCTAGATAATGGTCGCAAAATAAATGTTAAATTACAACAATTTATTATTTTATATTAATGATTAATTACTTGTGATAATTCTTGATAACCTGACGTTTATTTTAAAAAAAAACTACACCCGACTAACTGATGCTCTAATGGGTAAAATATCACCATCTATTGAATGCATTTTAGAACAAAGATTTTAAAATTTTGCATAATTTTAAAGTATTAAATACATAAAAACAAACTACCTACATAAGGAAAACATTACCCTCTTATAAGTCGGGTAAAATATCAAAAGTCTAACCTCAACTGACGGCTTTACAAAATCATTTGCATCAGAACGGCCATTCATTAAATTGATCATGGCTCACTACATTGAGCAGGATTCGATCATTATCCGAGGGTCGTTAAGCTCCAATTACGACTCCCGTCTCTTTTAGATGAATGGTATTAATTATTCTACGTAAACAGGAATATATCTTAACTGCGCTCATCATTTGTTTCATAGTAAACGAATGAAAGCCTTAATTAAGCAAACAGACGCACGTCAAATTTCATACTTCTTGATATTTGACTTTTTAGGTTATTTTGCGAAAATAGTGAGAAAAAGCGAAGTGACACATTATAAAAAGGTAACCAATGTTATAATAGTAATGCTAGAAAAAGTGTTTTTTTTTTTAGTAATGTCATGAAATTTACGAATTTGAGCGTTAATTTGAGCTTTGTAAATAACACAACTTCAAGTAAATATTACATCGGACTAACTAAATAAACATACTCTCATTTTTTAAATTCATTGTAGAATTGCTATGAGATTATTATTCTAAAGTTACAAATAAAATAAAGTAGAAATATACAGTTTACGTTCTTGGCTAAAGGCAAGAGCTTGAACGTTCTTTGCATAAGAAATTTAAGTAGGTTTGCGTTCCACACTTAAAGTGGATACGAAGTGTACGTAATTTTACTCAATAGAGCTACAAGTATTATAATGTTTTATAAACACTAGCTTACCATAGGCAGTACTGGCGTTAGTGTAAAGCCCAGACCGCTGGACAGAAAGGGACGCCACAGGTCTGAAAATTACACAGTCTCAAGTTGCTCTAAGGTATGGTATAAATGGGTCGCTGTAGAAATCTCGCCAAGGGCGATGGTAAAGCTAAAATTTTGCAACGTGTGTTCTCTCTTTTTCTGTTTAAAAAAAACAAAGAGAATTTATATTTCTACATGACAGTGGAAACGTATGGAAATAAAGAAGCTCTTTGTGTATCGTATCACGAATATAATTTCGTAATGTACTAAGAAATCGGTATAATATTTATTGTTTGTTGATTTAATATTTCATAACATAATTGCAAACAAAAATATAAAAGCTATACTTGGAGTGTTACAGTGTGAATCGAGAGTCGATTTTCAAAATATTTTTTTTGACAACACTGAGGTAATTTATCCCATCAAAAGACTTCCGGAGTCATTTCGCTTTTGTGCTCCGGTTTACGTATCTTTAGGTTACACATCTGAAATATGTATACTCGTACATGTATTAAAGCTTAATATAATGGGTTAAAAACTACAAATTCGTAATATGACTTCAACGAGGAAAATCAATATTCAATTAAGGGTATTGGAATTGATCCGAGCGCCATTGTTGCAAATTATCGGTCTCTAATTGAAACTATTAGTGATTTATAGTCGACTAGCTATCGCCCGCGACTTCATCCGCCCGGAATTAAAAAAACGTAATTATTCTTTTTTCTTCAACAATCAATGCAATAAATTTTAAACCAATCCGTGTTTTACTACCTGTCGCCTGTGACTCCGTCCGGGAGGATTAAAAAAAAAATAAGTGTAAAAATAATAGTGTAAAACTCACAGTTAAATTAATTATCATACATATGAATAAACCCCCATCTTACTAATATTATAAACTAGCTTTTATCCGCGACTCCGTCCGCGCGGAATAAAAAATAGAAAACGGGGTAAAAATTATCCTATGTCCGTTTCCTGGTTCTAAGCTACCTGCCCACCAATTTTCAGTCAAATCGATTCATCCATTCTTGAGTTATAAATAGTGCAACTAACACGACTTTCTTTTACATATATAGATGCCAAAGTTTACATGGATGGATGAATGTTTGTTAGAAGATATCTCCGGAACGTCTCAACGGATCTCAATGAAATTTGACACAGATGTAGTACATAATATGGAAGAACACATAAGCTACTTACACTAAATCCTCGCGGTCGGAGTTGCGGGCGACAGCTAGTAGGTAGTATAAACACGGATTGGTTTAAAATTTATTGCATTAATTGTTGAAGAAAACAGAATAATGTCATGTTATAAGAAATTATTAATATTTTATAATTAACTAGCTTTTTCCCGTTATAAATAGTGTAACTAACACAACTTTCTTTTATATATATAGATTACTCATTAAATTCAAGTTGTCGATAACTTATAACTTGGTATTAAAGCCGATCGAAGACGTTAAGAGCTCTTGAATAATTCTAAAGTAATAAATGTTTATTATTACGTTTGGAAACAATAATTCTATTCAAGTTCAATATAACAACATCGCCCACCCAAATTCATTTCCTTAGAACAATTTTCGCTCACATAAGGTATAAAAATACCTTCGTAAAGAAAATTACATGTAGACAGGTTGACATCTAAGCAAGCACAAAAAGGGTCGACGTGCGTTACTTCGCATTTATACTTTTATTTGAATTCCTACGGCGTTTTTATTAGCGGAGTTTTTTCCTAGGTGAATCTAACATTGATCATATGTACGTAAAGGTTTTTAAAATCGCTTATATAGAGTTCGAATTAATTAATATTGTTGTCTCTAGTCTTCAAACAGAAAGAAAGAATTGACAATATATTGAGCAGTGGAATACTACGGTAGAGATATTTTCTTCTACCATTTATGCATCAAATTGTATTTTGATTGAAGTTACTTTGAGTGGAATTTAAAGTTATTAGTATATCTGAATCTTATTTTAGTAAAAAAAATAAATGACAGTCTGAAATAATATTGTTAGGTGAGTTATTTTAGGTTTACGAAGTTACCCGAGCGTTATAATTTGTTGTGTCTGTTTGCGGCATAATGGTTTTTACATTAAAAAAATAAATACGAAATTTTCATTAAATAAAATAGACGAATTTATAAAATAATGTACATACATACATACATTATATTAAGTGTATTGTACTTATTAACAAGAACGGTGTGAACATACATATATGTACTTACTTAATATTTTTTGTTACAATAAAATTATACAGTCCAAAAGCGAATTTAAGTTTCAACGTTGTTTTAATGTAATAAGACACCGAGGTATAATTTAATAATATATAAATAAATTAATAGAAAGTATTATGACTATTGAATTTCCCAGTAATAGGCACTTTCATTGTTAATATTGTTGAAAATAAATAAAAAATATAAAATATTACTCTGGTGTATTTATAAATTATGAAAACAATATTTTTACGTAGAAAATTAAATCCGTCCCTAGACTGTATAATTTTCATTTAAGATAAATAAAGAATTTAATTAGGGAAGAGAATAATAAGTCAATTTTACTTAGCATACTTTTATGTTAATTAGTTCTGATATTGGACGGTTAGGGAAAATTGCTTGGGTAAAACATTGCTCTAAAACTATGAAGGACTGAGTCTCAAGTAAGTGAAGCGAATAGAGGATTATTTAAACACGAATGAAGATAGTTAAACCCAATTTCCACTTTGCAATTGGTTGCTACGAAATGTTGACCGAAAGTAGAGAGACTCGTTAGAAGTTTAAACTTATTGGTAAATCAAATAAAGAAGTGCCTCAGAACACAAAAGTACAAGTATTTACACTTCATCCGACGAGTACAAAATATGGTAAGTAATTTGTGTCGTTATTCATACAGATGTCACCGAGAGGCTAGAGCTTAACCTAAGTTAGGGGTGATTAGGCTTTAGTCAACCAGGTCCAATGCAATGAGTACGTTCTCATACATCTTTGAATTTCTTAACCGATATGTGCAGGTTGAATCACTATGTTTTTTTTATTTTAATGTTTTTGGATATTTTATCCCAAAAATAATAGTTTCAGACATACTTAATACTTATCCAGGTTCGCTTATTCTTATCAATTAGGTCTTGCGACGGTAATCTTCACACTGGAATGTCCCAGACATTGTAAGGCTTTAGGGGATTCCGTAGTTATTTGAAGAGAGCTATAGACACAGACATCAGACGAGCTCGTTGTCTATTATTTAAAGAGTTGACTATTCGCTGCCATCTATTTTTGATCCTTTTGAAAAATGCACTAAGTATAAAACATATTTTTATCTCTATTTTGTCAAAGATTATGGGAAGGATAACGATATGTTTTAAACAGAGATTTTGGTCTTAGAAACCAACAATTAGCCGAATAAATTATGTAACTACCACTACTATGGTGTAAGTCTAATGTCCAAAAACATAACCGTTCTGAAAAAAATTAAATAACAATATTTTTCACACACATTTCAACAGTCGAATTATTAAAATTACATAGAGAATTAAGCGAAGTTATAAACACCGAACAAAAAAAGCAATGGACTATTCTATTTTTTCCATTGAAAATATATTTTGCAAATAAAGTCAGAAAGGTCTCATGTTTAATAAATTATTTATTAAACAATTCTCACGGAAAAAAGGTCGGCAATATAATGAAAAAAAAATGAAACATGCAAATATTATTACGTGATGTTTACATTTGTATCGATACTATTATTTATACAACACGACAATATAGAAAATAATTCATGAAATAAATAATTAAACAATACGTCTAATTTTTCATTTAAGAAAATAAATGAAATAGTCGTCAGCAGGTACAATAAACTTAAGAAATAAATAATGTGATTGTTACGCTCGAATGATTTCCCCTGACACTACTGCCTTCTTTGAATCAACTCAACAGCAAAGATAAATAATGTAGCAAAGTATGAGAAAATTTCTAAAATACCTATCGTTAAATTCTATATTTGTTAGGGATTACCAAAATACGGATCGAGATTGAAAAAAAAATATTAACAGCTTATGTATTTTTCGAGACTATGTTCTACA
Source organism: Papilio machaon (assembly GCF_912999745.1). Classification (NCBI taxonomy): domain Eukaryota; kingdom Metazoa; phylum Arthropoda; class Insecta; order Lepidoptera; family Papilionidae; genus Papilio; species Papilio machaon. The sequence goes on along the minus strand of NC_059993.1, from coordinate 979,609 downwards.
GTTATGTCAAATTTTATCGTCCATCCATCCATACATACATATGGATTCATATATATTAACTGCTAAACAAAATTGTCAACCAATAATACAATGTTACAAAATATGGATAGACTAATTGTGATCAGTGACATCGTTACCTTGAGTTTTCATAGACGAAACAACTGTAAGAAGACATATTGTTATACTTTTATATTTTAAAGTTATAGTATTTGTAACAAATATCATTACATTCGATGTATGTTCCTCTCGCTGACCTGTCAATGTTTTTTTCCAGTCGTAATGTAGACATCCTTCCATATCCATGGATCTATAAATATCTGTGGATATCCCTCCAAGGGAAAGAAACCTTAACTTATACAAAGTACACGTTGCCCCTTTCGTAATGTACTCTAGACCTTCGCATACACGAGGGAATCACACAATAATAGAATAAAAAAGGGTACGTAAGTTGAAGCAATAAAATTTCTCTTTCCTTCTTAAATATTTATGTAATATCCCTCGAAGGAAACATTGTTGTTACTTTGATGCATTAAGAAAATGGTTTTTAATAAGTTTTTATTAGCCGAATGACACAGGGAATAATTTTTCGTTCGAAACAATAATTAACCGATTTTAACGAGTTAACTGTCGATTCATATTCTTTCCCTGAATGTCATAGTTGTATGTTCTTCATATTGATATTTTTGTTAAGTTCCTTTCAGATAACTTCAGTGTAATCTAGTTTAAATCTCACTAATGTCACCGATGCCATATTGTCATAGATTATTTTTAAAAAAGATTTTTTCTTTTGACATCTTATGTTTGTACTGTAATTACTTGAGATTGTGAAGAAAATTCATCAAATTAGAGATAATAACTGTAAAAAATAATTTTTAATCCGTAATATTTTTTTTTATAAGAGAAGGGGGCAAACGAGCAGCGGGAACACCAAGGTGTTCATCGACGCCCATGGACATCTGCAATACCAGAGGAATCGCAAATGCGTTGCCGACCTTTGAGATGGTGATACGCTCGCTTCTTGAATTTTCCGTATTCTTCATAAATAGTCCAAAGATATTAGATTTTTAGAACCTTGCGTAATTAAGTCACAAAATCGTCCCAAAAATGTCTAAAAAATTTTAATTAATTAGACTTTTAAATAAGTTATTTTAATTTTAACTTTACTGTGATTATTTTTAAAGTTCTATCGATAACATAAAATGGATAAACTTCAGAAGCACTTACCCATTAGGTCAGTTCGGCTGTAATCAGATGTGAGCGTCGCCTCAAAAGCAGTTTAAGTTCTGGGGCGGAATTGATTCAATCAAAAAACGGTCTTCATTCCGTTTTGTAATATAAACTTTGAACGAGAATTTGCTATTACAAAAGAATCTTATGTAGTTCAATATAAATATGGTATTTTAAAGGGCTCAAAGTGCAATACTCAGAAAAGATCAAGATACTTTAGCTTATTATAAGAAAAGGGAGAGAAATGTAGATGTAGAAAAAGAAAACGAGATAATTCCCATACACTACTTAGACAAAACTTTTATTTTATAATGTCCATGGAAGAATTACCAGTACGCTATAATGTCTTTATTTCTTTGCTTCTAATAAACGAAGTAATATCAAGAAATATACATACTTTTGCTTACTATCTTTGCATTTGTAATTTAAGGCTATAAAGAAGAGAAAAACAATGTAATGTATTCGAGGCACGGTACCGAGGAGCCGATCTCGTGAATATTCCAAGAGCCTATAAATTTAAACGCGAAGATTTGCCGCCGTCAGTAAAGTGGGAATACAAGTCAACGCTCTAAAACGAATGAAATTACTCGCACAGCCATTCGTTAACAGGATAATAATAAAGATTATTGTAGATCTGTTTTATGTATAATTTATAAAAACTGTAAAGTAAAAAATGAAGAAATAAATAAGTAAATATTGGTGACAAAATAGTGAACCCTCTTTTAACCCGAACCTGGATTGTTAATATTTAAAATAAAATGTTATTCATTAATTGTTTTGCACTTAGAAAAATATAGACGTTAAAAAAGTACAGTCCATATTTTTACGTAGAATTAAAAAAATAAAGCGCTGGTGCTTTAAACATAAAAATAGCATACCAGTGATGAAATTGAGGATTTAAATGAGATGGAATATTTTCACCATAATTTTGAGGATAACGATCTCCCGACATAAACTGGGAGTCCTGACAATATTAAAGGGACAATCCTATTTGCCACATTTCCCTAATTTCGCTTGTTTACCCGAGAAATATTCCGGCCGTCATTTACATTTGAAAGCCATTAAGAATAACGTAGCTTAATACGAAGTTGTGGCTCAAATGTAAATTTTGATTAAATGACAAATAAATATACTCATACATTTTGGGAATTAATTTGCACATTATTCCGGGTGGAACAATTTTATTCCCATTCACTTTACACAGATTGTGTTTTCCTATTCATTCATTTTCATATTTTAATTTTAAGTCGATTTTTTTGGAGTAGTCACTGTTTTCCTTGAAGAGGTATTTACGCAGCACGCGCGTACGGACGCAGATGGCGCTTAGCCTAAACCTCGTTAAGAGGTCAAGGGCTCCCTCAAGATCCTCGGCTCAGACTGTCACTTTGTTATTATTACCAGATCGGCTTCCTCGGCTATTATTATTACCGTATTGGGTTTTAAATTGATTCCACTAAGCCGCTTTTGTACGAATTTGAGTGTGCTATTTCTACTGGCGAAAATGCGAATGGTATATTAAAAACGGCCGCGCGCGTCAGGAGTTGCGCGGCTAAACTGCAAGTGGAAGAAAGCACTAAATATTTTATATCCCCCTCCCTATGCGTTTATAAGGCATCTAGTTTTTTCAATCTTGACACACAGTCGTACAGATCGTCAAAACTTTCTTAAATAATTAAACTCGAGAACTTTATTTATATTACACTAGCTTTTACCGCGACTCCGTCCGCGCGGAATAAAAAAAATGCATACAAGATAAAAAAGTTCCTATGTCCGTCTCCTAGTTCTAAGCTACCTCCGCATCAATTTTCAGCTAAATCAGTTCGACCGATCTTGAGGTATAAATAGTGTAACTAACACGACTTTCTTTTATATATATATATAGATTTTATATGTACGTCTATATACATCTGACCCTTAAGAGGATATCCATCATAACTGTAACCAGAGACCAAGTGGTCCGTGATTAATCGACATTCTAAAAGGATATTCTAGTAGACGTCGAAAGTGATATAACTAATTAAGGTCTCTAATAATACGTAGTAAAGACTCAGATCAGAAAATTGACTAACCGTAGATTTCTGAGACCAAAATTTCTGTATAAATCATAGTCATTATCTTTGACAAAACGGAGATAACAACACGTTTAAACGGGGGTTATGGTCTCAGAAATCCACGATTAAACTTTAAGTTTTAACTTTCGTTTGTAACGAAAACCTATTTTTATTAATTTAATTTTAACGATTTTCCAATATAATATTGACTTCTAATTGCTATTATTTAGATTTCGGACGAATACGTAATATGTACGAACTTGGTATCGAAATCTCTTGATAAATAGCTCCAATAAATCTTTCCCGCACAATCGGCCGCGTATCCTTCGAACACGACGTTTTTATTACTTTTCGATTAAATTTCCTACTAAGATTCATTCTTGAAATAAATTTATAGTTTTTCTTTCTTCTTTTAGTTCTTATAAAGTTTAATCCGGTAGCGTAAAGATTTTATATTGCTATTTTTGGGTTCGATTTCAAAGACTAGGAGGTAATTTTGTCGTGGGTATTGACACTCTGGACCTCTAGTTGCCGTCACGAAAAAAACGATTTAGAAGTTTAAAGTAAATGAATGATGATGCAGTCGGATGTTTTTTTTTTAATTTAATCTATCTCTATACATTACATAGCATTCCGACATTTTTGTATGTCCTTTCAAGTAGAGTAATTCACTTTTTTCCATAAATTTAAAACAATTTAAGCTCTGTAAAACAAAAAAACAGAAAGTTCTAGAAAGTTAACCGTGTTCCAGTTGTGGAATGAAATTAATTTTAGGAACAAAACGTTCCAAACAGTGTTTGTAAACTTTTTTAATCTCACGGGAACAATTAGATCTTCGGACTACAGTTTTCGCCACGTTTTATAACGTGAGTTCCCACACTACCGAAACTTGTACAAAAACATTCTCTAATTCTCTATGAATTTTCGTGTCAATATTACGAAAAATATAAACAGATAAAAAAATAAAAAACAAAGTGAATTCATATTTTTATTTTCACAAGATCAAGAACATCAACAAATATCTTAAAAATTACAATAACGAAGGTCTAAGATTACAGCTGGGTGTTTAGAGCTGCGCCTTTTATATTTACAAAGTTAAGCTCTTTGGCCTGTACAAAATAATATACACGAAAACAATTAAAAGACAATGTAAAATAAACTTGCTAACCAAAATCTACGGTAACGTAATTAAAATTATTAATAAAATTTCAACAAACTATTTAAAAATAGTTAAAAAAAAATATACAAAATTCGAAATTATGTGCATCTTGAATATAAATAGAGAGTGCAATATATATATAAAATATTTATATATTCCAATACTGTGATCGGTATACGATTTATTGCTTAAAATTTACAAAACATTTCTCTCTCGTTTTAAAAAAACACACAATTCAAATATAAAAACAAATTTCGTTATTTTAATTACAAATTAATTTAAAATAATTTACAATAATAATTTTATGATGTCAAGAATTAAAATTTGTAAAAATTAATTTCTATTTTCAAAATTTAAAAAGGCAAAATTTCAACGAACTTATTAAATGCACTTCACTAAAATCTTTTATTCTAAACTACGTTCATAAATTACTCTAAAGGTGATGTCACACGGACGTTGCGGAATCGCAGTTGTTTAATATTTTTATAGCATCAGACACTTAATAACTCATATTCTCTGTTTTTTCAAAGCGAATGAAAGAGAGAGCTTACAATATGGATTTTACAATTGCTTCGATAGTCGAAACACACGCGTTACTGTGTGTGTGGCACTGTTCAGAGTTGCGTCACCGCACCGCTCGTGTGGCATCATCCTAACAGACGCGTACGAAGTATATAACATTAACACGACACCTGATCACAGACCGAGGGTATATCTTTTAAAATATATTGTTGTTAAAAGTATTTGAAACTTTACCAACAGCCGACGATCTATGAAAAGGTCCCGAAGCATATCTACATAGAGTAGGCACAGAAGGGTTCAGTACATTTGGCTTAGTGTGGGAAATCTTAGATATATCACATCAACTAGTCACCTTCGGGATTTAGAAATAAAAAAAATGGAATGTTGTCTTTTTGTAACCACAATATTTATCTTATAACTTTTAGACATCTTTTGTTAAAAAAAAATCTTAGCATAAATCTAAAAATATTGAAAAAAAGGGTAAGCAAAACAGTAAAGGGACAATTACTGTAAGAAAATTTGATACTAAAAAAAAACTATGTCATAAGACAAATATTGTAGTTACATTAAAAAATCTAGGTATACAAAGTGCACCCGAAGGCGTGAACAAAGCGATAATAATTGAATACTACTATATTAATAATTATTACTAATTTACCCTACGAATAGCGGTTGAGCTGAGATCTTGTGTACTAATTCAATAATTTATTTATTTCTACACAACTAACAAAATCTACTTCCAAAACTACGACTTCCAAAGGAAAAAAAAAAACTAAAAAAGTTTATTTGAGAAACCATAGACACTACTCATAGACAGATATGATAGATGTCAAAACGATCATCTAAGTCCACAGATAAAATATTATTGTTTAAATATTTATCAATATGTTCCTTGTTAAAAAACAAATTATTTTCAATTATTCAAGTCATATTTTTTATTTTGAAATATTTATTATTTATTTCATTAAATATATAAAAAAAAGTATTTAAAACGGACATGTTTTGAATACAGTGATATATATTGTCTCTGTTTCAAAGAAGAAAGAAAGAAATAGCATGTATTAAAAATCAAGGTAATTGAGTTCAACTTTTATATGGACAATAATTGTCTAATATTGATTATAAATATCCTATCTAAATTTTATACCATTCAAGTTAACAATTTAACTTAGATAAGAGAACTTCAATTACTTCAAGATTATATAATTTATTTTAATCGACTTACGGAACACAGGGATTTAGAATGAGTCGATTATTCATAAAATCGATAAAATCGATTAAAATCATGAAATTTATTATATAATAATTGATATTTAGGATAAATTATAACTGGACCATAAATTTATAAAAAAAAAGAAAAATAAACCATAAACAAAGGGTTTCCTAATGTTAGGATATTAAAAAAAAATATGTTCAAGTATAGGATTGAAAGATTAAAAAATTCTAGACAGAAATAAACTAGATCACATAAAAAAAAACTATAAAAACAAACTGTAACTATCAATTAATGTGTGCGAATTTTTGACGTGTAACTTATTTATTCTTAATTAAGTAAAAACCTCCCAAGTATTGGTAACTATTAAAAATGTCCTAACATTTCAGTCGTATGTTCAATTTCTAACTATAATTCAACAATACACGAAATGTGTACAAGATCAAAAAAAAAATTCTCCAACTACCCTCGTAAAAATTTTCACATCGAAAAAAAATTTTTGGGCTGCCAACAAATATAACAAAATATCTCGCAATTATTTTTTTTTTGCACAATTTTGAATATTTACGTAATTTTTCAAATAGTCTCATAAAATAAAAAAAAATTTTTTTTTTTGACTGTTAATACAAGTATACTAAATTCGCTGAAATGGCGAAGCAAACGCTTCCTATAGACATTCGCAATTTCAGATGCATTATCTACTCTCAATCGACGAAGGAGGAGACGCACAAAAAGAGAATATTTATTCCTATGCATCTCCTCCATCAAATCCACCTCCTCTTCCCATCCTTTCCTTATAAGAAAAGGGTTGGGAATGGGAAGGAGACTTAAAATTAGGTCTCCTGCACACACTAATCTGACTGTACTTGGAATTACTTCAACTTGAGGCCTATCTTCTGTAAGGTCGTGGTATTTCACTGAGTGAGGACAATTCCTGCAACTGATGTTGACGAAACAATTTCAAATTACTTAATAATTCTGTATTGTGCGTTCACATTTAAATTAAATGTGTAAAAAAAAAGTATATAATCTTGAAATTTTCCTGATAACAAACCATTTGTGTTATATTTTACTTTACATAAGAGACATTAAAAAAAATCCCATAATCAAAATTTAGCAATAATAAATTATAAAAAATAAAAAATATAGTACATTAAGTACAAGTTGGCAACCCTAAAGAAACCATATTACACAATACTCCCACATTTTCCATTAGTCAAAGACAAATTGGGTCCAAGAGTATGACGGCTCAGGGTTCCATGGCCGTAAGACATCGGGTCCAAACCATTATTCATATACTGATTATTCTGAAGCCCTATTAGTAGTTCTACTAACGCATTGGAGGCGCTTTGAGCGTTCAGGAGTTCGTATATGACGCAATTGCACTCTGGCTCCGGAGTCTTGGAGGATGTGGAGCTGGAGGTGGATGTGGATGTGGAGGCGGAGGTTTGTTGCGGTGGTGAGGGGTGCAGGGGACAGACCAGCTGCAGGTTGGTGGGATACTGCACGGGGATACCGGACAGATGGTTGGCTGCGGCTCGCGCGTAGAACACACACCCGTGTCCGTCCGCATCTGGATAGTTGGGGTTGCCATTGTGCTGAAAATAATAGTTTCACATTTACATTTATCCAAGCAGTGTGTAATAATAATAAATTATTACAAAATAAAATTTTCATAAAAGGTTTTTTTAATAAATTTTTAAATTTCATATGACAATTGAGTTACGAAGGCTTTCAATCAAAACAGAGAGTCTTCTAATAATCCAAAAAAAAAACAATAATAAAAAAACACATACCTACACACACACACATATACATACGCGCACACATACAAGCATACTATATAAATAAGTACCTATTTAAGACATAGATTAAGAGAAGGCACTACCTCCTGTAACACAGGAGTAGTAGTTCCGCTACTAGTATGTTTAAGCAGTCCATTACTATAGATTACTAAACTTATCACACTTAATCTACAATATGGGTACATTTATTTATTTATTTTTAGGAAGCCAACATATTACATGAAAGATTATGTTAACTTAAAGGCTAACACAACTTTTTAACAAAATTATAACAAAAAAAACAACAACCAGAAAAACACAAACCTTTTACATAGTAAATGAATAAATAAGATAAATAACCTAGTAAATACTCTTAAGGTGATTGATCTAAATTGAGAAAATAAATTATAATATATTTTATAATCACTCTAACTCAGTGCTTCCCAAAGTGGGCGATAACGCCCCCTTGAAACCTAGGAGGGGGCGATAAGATTCCCAAAAAATGGAGAGCAATGAAATAAATTAAAGTAATGAAATTGTGGTTTTTAAATTTTAGGGCTGAATAAAAATTAGGGGCGCTCTGAAATATAATTGATTTTCAAAGGGGGCGGTGAATAAGTTTGACAATCACTGTTCTAACTAGACTCTAGTGTAAAGGTGGGTATAGACTAGAGCATTTACTTATAACAAAACAACGAGCCGCTCTATATGTTGTTGTGTCACCCTTTCACGAACCATCCGTGCTTTGGAAACTAAACTTTTACCTGTATCATTCGTTAAAACGTTACATTACATAGAAATGCTTGTGAAAATGCTCTAGTGTATGTGTATGTACCTTAAAACGTATGTATGTGTGTGTACCTTAAAACGTAACTAATGTAACATTTACCCATATAAGTAGTTGTGCGGCGGCGAGCTGTCCCGCAGCTGCGGCAGCTCTCAGCGCCAGCGAGCGGTCGTGCGGTGAGGGCACACGTGGCGGGGGCGTGGCCAGCGCGCGCACCAACACCGCCATCTTACCTCGAGCTGCAGCTGTACGTAACATCTCACCAGACACACTGATATCATCACTGGGTAGGAATGCACCACGTTCATACTTCAGACGTATCCATCTGTAACATTATTATTTATATATTGGAATCTTTAATGAAAATCTGTTACGAAATTATGAATTTATCAAAGAAATTATAATACATGTTTTTAATTAATTTACATATTTTAAGAACTAAATACAGTACATTTCATCATCATCAGCTCAGTATACATCCCCACTGAGGGTCTCAGAACCTACCCCAAGGGGTAACTAGGTCATAGTCAATCACGCTGGCCCAGTGTGGGTTGACTTCACACATATCATTGAATTTCTTCTCAGATATGTGGAGATTGCAAGATGAATTCGAACCCTGGACTATTGCAAGTCAAATGCTTAACCCTTGAGCCACAGACAATAAACTTAAAATCATCAGATAATTAATGAATAAATTAAGTTAGTAGATAAGTATACCTCTCCTTATCTTCACGAGGTGAGTTGTGCTGTGGTCGGGAATGTCCTCTCAGCTCCGCCTCCCACACAGCATTGGCCAGCTCGTTACCAATGCACACCATCACATTCACGTAGCTCAAACTAATATATTAAAACAAAATATCAATTAATACTTAGTAGTAACCATTATTTTTATATTATTACATTAAACTGACCGCACGGAGTGCAACTGAATAATTTTCTATGTAACTTTGCCTACATCATTATGTCATTTTATGTATGATTAAATACTTTAAGTTATTACAGAAGCAGAAACATGTAATCCTAGTCTAAGTTTATTCTTTTTTATGTAATAATAAATAAATAAATTGAAATTCTAGTAAAAATAACAAGAAAATTGTTATAACATCAAAAATTTAAATAATAACCTATAAAGGCTCTTGCCATATATTAGGCAGTAAAAAGTATATATCAACATTTTGTCATTAAAAATAATATTATCAAAGTAAATTCAAGTATTCAGCCAAACTTCATATTAGAATTTTCTTTACTAATCCAATAAATGAAGTAAAAGTGATCATTAATTTGTAGCATAATTAAATAAAAATTATATATATAGAAACATTTTAAAGAAATGAGACATAAAATTAGACTTACGGCCATTCGTCTAGATCCAGTGAGCGGACACGTGATATATGTGAGCCTAGATTCCTGTGCACACCAGAACACTCTATACAGATCAATATACCCAGGTTCAAACTGGCCCAGTCAGGATCTGAAATTAAAATTATTTAATAATTTCTAAATGCTAAGCTCAAAACACAAGAGTTATTATAAATTAGATCTTTAAAAATGTAAACCGTATTTTATAACAGAAGATAATATTTAAATTTGTTACACACAGCTCTTATGTGAAATTGGCTACAATAATGCTAGGATATCACTGAGGAAGTATCCACGTAAGATATAGTCTAAGATCCAGCAATACCATGACCACAAACAAGCTAGGCATCGAATAGAAGTGATTCCACGTACAATCTGACCAGTGCGCTAACAGAAGCTCTAATATTAGTCCCCTTTCTATTCCAAGGGATGCTTTTTATTAAAAAAAAAAAAAATACGAAGGAAAAGTGGATTGGACGGATGAATAGACGCATAGAGAGGGATTATATGCTTTTCCTCCGTTGATTAAAGGCAACGCATTTAGGTAGTCGCTTGCAAGTTTGTCACCTTACAACATTTTTTCAAAGATAAAATATTAAATTGTTTAAACTTTCGTGAGACATAATAATTAATTAATTAAGAACGGCCTAACTCAGTGACGGCACCGACTATTTTCGGACCCATCGGAGGTCCATCTTCAGGGCGAGTGTTTATTTTGAGGACTTCGCGGTCGCGTCGCGTCTCACATTGCGACGGCGAGGGGAGCACGGGGGGCGCGGAGGGCGCAGGGGGCGCGGTGGCCGTTGATGTCGACGAGTTCAAAATTGACGAGTCACTGTTATTGTTGTTGTCCTCAAAGTCCTTAAAATAAACACTCGCCCTGAAGATAGACCCCCGACGGTTCCGAAACTAGTAGGTACCGTCACCGGACGATCACACCTGAGTTAAGCAGTTTTTAATTAATTAAAGATAAAATAGTTTGTATATAATTATTAGCTACCCTGTGCGCCGCAGTCACAGCAGCGATCGTTGCCTGGCACACGACGTACGTACTGCGTGGCTCGCACCAAGCCAGTAGAGTTCGCACCCGTCGGCAATGGCTGTCGGGATGTCTGCACAACATTACACATTGCATATATCATTCAAAAAACACCAGAAAAAAATCATAAATTAATAAAATTATATAAATAAAATTATGACTTGATTTAAGACTGGGATATAGTTAGCGTATAAAACGTCGGTGGCTCAGGGGTTAAGCACCTGTCTTTCAATCTGCAGGTACTGGGTTCGAATCCGATTTTCGATTTACATATGTATATTCATCCGACGTTCTTACGGCGAAGGAAAACATCGTGATGCTGCACATGTCTGAGAAGAAATTCAATGATATGTGTGAAGTCAACCTGCACTGGGCTATGGTTGACTATGGCCTAGTCACCTCCAACTTGGGCTAGGCTCCGAGCCCCTCGGTGGGTACGTATAATGAGAGCTGATAATAATATAGTTGGCGCTGTCGTTCGTATTCCAGATGGTATAGTCAAACAAGAATATCTTAACCGCGAAACGCGATTGGTTCTATCAAAATATATATAAAACCTACTTAGACATAGAAGAATAAATAAAAAAAGACATGACAACTACAGTACAAAGATGATAGTTGCCAGGGGGTCGCTAGTGTGCTGTCATAATTTAATTTGACTTATATCCACCGGTTTAAAGAGCCTTGTCAATCTAGCAAAGTTTGTTTCAGCAGTGGAAACCCACATTACATATAATTAATGAGTATACACACCCGTCCTTGCAGCGAGGCGAGTATCTGAGCCTCCACAGCAGCCACCCAGGCATCTCTCTCAGCTGCGGCCGCGGCCCCTGCGCCTGCAGCACCACCTCCAGCACACACCTCCCAGCGCCAGCGCTTGCCATCCAGGCTCACTATGGTGAACTCACACGAGGTCGCGCTTTCGCCTTCTGGAAATATAACCACCATTTTTACTTCACAAATACTATAAAACGGAAGAATTTGATAAATCTTGCTAATATTACAAATACGACAGTTTAGATTTAGTTTTAAATTTTATATATGAAAGGTGGCAAACGAGCAAACGGCCACCTGAATTCGCCGAAATAGCGAGGCTTCCGTTGCCCATAGACATCTGCAAATTCAGATGCGTTGCCTACCTTTAATCAAGGGAGGAGGGGACGCACAGAAAGAGGACATTTCCCCTTTCCATGCGTCCCTACTTCCGGTATCTCCGGAATGGCTCAACCGGTCTTGATGAAATTTGGCACAGATGTAGAACATAGAGTGGAAGAACGCATAGAGTTCTAATTTTTTTTAATACAGCGAGGACCTTTTACTGTATCTTACCTGCATTCTACCTAGGTCACATAGAGCTAGCAACGTATTTACAACGCATTTTGCAAGTTAAAAGGTTGTGTTGTCACTATACAATCATCAATTCATTGCCTTAAGATTTAATATACTATGTTTTAACGGCATATTTCATGTTTAAGTGATATCTATATATATAAAAGAAAGTTGTGTTAGTTACACCATTTATAACTCAAGAACGGCTGAATCGATTTGACTGAAAATTGGTGAGCAGGTAGCTTAGAACCAGGAATAGGACATAGGATAATTTTTACCCCGTTATCTTTTTTTTTTTTTATTCCGCGCGGACGGAGTCGCGGGAAAAAGCTAGTCTATATATATATAAAAGAAAGTCGTGCTAGTTACACTATTTATAACTCAAGAACGGCTGAATCGATTTGACTGAAAATTGGTGGGCAGGTAACTTAGAACCAGGAAACGGACATAGGATCATTTTTACCCCGTTTTCTATTTTTTATACCGCGCGGACGGAGTCGCCGGTAAAAGCTAGTATTGTATAAAAATGAACAAATTTTATAAAACAAGTAGTACTACTAAACATACTCTATAACAAAATGTACAAAAAAATTCACGATTAATAGTTTTAACTGTACCAGTGGTACATAAATCCCAGCTAATGTATATTTCTGATGTTATTAACTCACCATCATCACCATCTTTCTTAACTCCGCTGCTCTTCATACGTCGATGTCGTTTCTTAACGTGAGGTGTGTCTTTGTCCGCACCATTAGTAGACCCCACTTCTACTTCTGAGGCGAGCGACTGTCTGCTTGAAGCTGGTTCCTTCAGGGTGTCAAATGCTGACAGCAACGCTTTATCTGTCGCTCTTGATGGCTTCTCTTTATAGCCTAAAGTAAAAAAAAAAATATTTAGAACACAATACAAGAGATTTACAGTTTTACAGTTTTTTTTACGTGTTTATATTATACTCCGACAAGGAATGAAATTTTTCAAAATAACTAACAACCACCCCAGTTTCTGTCAGAGGAGAAAAAAAATAGTCTTTAATTAGCTACCTTCCTGACTTAATTACATCACAATTGGACAAGCAGTTTCAAAGAAATAAACAAGAATATGCAGACGGACAGACATTAATTTTAAATATTGGTTCTTCGTAATAAATAAAACAAATAAATCATATTCGCAAACTATGATTTTTTTCTTCAATGTTACATAGAGACACTGCAATTTTTATTAATTGTATAGATATATGGTTGAAAACATACCAAGTGACAATCCCCCAATGCTGTCATGTATATCGAAGCTGGTGTACCCATTGTAGCCCGGCACTGTGGTGATAACAGACTTGGAGCCGCGAGGTTTCTGGCCCGGCACCTTCACCGTCACATACTGGAGAGATATCTCCTTACCGTTCACATCCTCCATGTAGTCCTGCAAACATATTCAAAGTATAATTATATTTGGGTTAAAATATGTCTTTTAATAGAAAGTTCTAAGTATCACTGAAGATAAAGCTTTTTTTTTTTAATTTTTTTTAAATTTTTAAGAATTTTTTAATATCAAAATAACAAAAAAAAATCTAGTTAATGTTAGTAGCCAGTGTTACACCACTATATACTTATTGGACAAATTGTATTATTTATTTTGAGACTTATCCTAGTTCCATTAAAAAGTTCTGAAAAAACGATATTCTAGCCACGATTTGACTTATAGATACAAAAGTTAAATAACCTAATACTAAATTCAATGCAACTTACATGTAAACTAGGATGATATGTGAGCCTTCCATCATCACATAATGTCACATATTTCTTCTTCCATTCCTTATTTAATGCTTTACTGCTTTTCTTGTACAGGTAACCTTGCTTCAGAGGAATCGCTCTCCCAGATCCTAACTCCCCATTCTTCAGTCTATCATCACCTTTCTTCGAGGGTGTGAATAAATTCGATCTTCTCCGCGTCTTTCTTGACGTGGTTGGAGTAGACGATGGTGTGAGAAGGTCTTTTTGATCTTTCGCGGGTTGCAGGTTATCCAGGCAGTGTGGCGCTGTGAACTTGACGTTGTTGTTCTCTGTAGCAATGGAGACCAGGCCTGATGATGAGCCATGGCTGCCGAGGGAGTTGCCCCATCTGGAGGAGGTGTCCGAGCCATTCGTGCTATGGATCTCGACCACGTGGGTGGAAGAAATACCACTACTATTGGATGACGCGTCAAAAGAAGACGCGCCTCTGTGTAAATGATGGGATGATGCTGACAATGTGTGATGGCCTCGCGGTAACGAATCCTGGAATTAGAAATAATGCATTTTTAAATTAACAGCGTCATACATATAATTGAATGTTTTTTTTAAATTCCGTCTGCACAGAATTAAAAAAAAACTTAATAAGAAGCCTTTGTGTTCTTCCAGACTATGTTCTTCATCTGTGCCTAATTTCATCAAGATCCATTGAGCCGTTCTAGAGGTACCTTCAAACAAACATCCATCAATCCATCTAAACATTCGTATTTATAATATTAGTAAGAAGTAAGACAAGGCAATTACGTTTGGTTAATTTTATTTGAAATAATATTAGGAAGGATCATTACGAACAGTATGAAACTCAAAATTCAAAAACTTCAAAGATATGTAAAGTCTTGTTATAATTATGTTTAAAAATGTAAGTCCTGTTTAAAGACAGGAACTAACTTGTTGTCTAGAGTGAGGAAATCCTTTATTACGTAATTTTCGGCATCACATAGGTATTTGTTACTTCACAAACTACAAGACTTGACAGAATTTACCATATCTAAGTGGCAATATGTATAATAAAGGTTTGAAAAATTACCCATGAAGGTAATATATGAACAATGTGAGACGAGAGATGTAATAGGAACCAATGACGTCACAAGTTCTATTCCTATAACTCTATCTTCAATATTATAGTAACCTGCATTCAATATCAATGACAGATAAAAGGATCTATTTCCGTGGGGGAGGGGGCAGGGGAGACAACGTGACCAACCGGGCCGTATCTATAGTGACCGATGTTTTATTCAACAAGTCATTTCAATGCCGATTGAATGCAATTATTATGTAAAATATGTGGAATTATTATAAAGTAAACAAAACCTAACAAGTCTAAGGTAAATAGACAATCAAAATTAAATAACTTCAGTATACTACTTTTAGAGAATTATTAGTCAAGATCATCTCGAGCGAATTGCGCGCTAAAGTTACCAAAAAACCAAGTGTCAAGATAGCTCTAGTGAGCGTAAGCGTTGATATTTGACATGTCTAGTGCTGAGCCGATACACCGGCACAGTGTTGATTTTTGTCTCTAACACTACTTAAACGGTGAAATACCAAAGAAAATCTCTATTCAAGTTCAAAAAAATTTTTGTTTAACCTGTGATATTTGATTTAACAGTTTAATATTTCTTACTACAAAAAAATTCTTGTCCTAATTAGGAATGGACTTTATATTTAAATTGTACGATAGTCGTAATAAAATGAGTCATAAATGTCACATCTGTATTTTTTTTTAACCAGTCCCCCTTGAACTAAATTCTAATAACATTGATGTGTACCAAAAATACATATACAATGAAAATACATGTTATCTTTAGTAACACCTTGGACTAATTATATCACACTATGTTTTACCTTTTTTTTCTTACATTCAACATATAGCTATGACTATCTCTTTCTAAATTAAATAGGTTAAAGATACATGAACTCATATTAATTTCATATTAAATACATACAATGAAATTGGAGACAACATCCTGGTTGGTGATAAAAATAACAAGGATTCACTTTCACTATCACAAACCTTATTTCCTTTAACAATATTTGGTCCCTAACTATGAATAAGGCGAAAATTATTTAAGGAAATAAATCAACTATTTTTCTATATATAATACTAGCTTTTACCCGCGACTCCGTCTGCGCTGTATAAAAAAAATGCACACAAGATAAAAAAAGGTCCTATGTCCGTCTCCTAGTTCTAAGCTACCTATCCATCAATTTTCAGCTAAATCAGTTCGACCAATCTTGAGTTATAAATAGTGTAACTGACACAACTTTCTTTTATATATATAGATTTTAAATGTGAATGTTTGGTTGTATGTAGGGATGAATGTTTGTTTGAAGGTATCTTCAGAATGGCTCAACAGATCTTGATGAAATTTAGCACAGATGTAGAACATACCCTAGAAGAACACATGGGTTACTAAATATTTTTTAAATTGTGTTGGAAAGTCACAGGCGACAGCTAGTAATATTATATAACATACAAGTATGAATTTTCTTATCATTACTTGTTTTTCTAGTTTTTAATATGATTAATTTCCAATATAAATACAGCCAGAATAGAAACAAGAACCTGATTACTAGAGAACAAACTTGTTCAGTTTGAAACAAACAGACAGGGAAGAAGATTTAATACAATAAATAATCATTGTTTAATATTTCATTAAGCTTTTAAGTTAGATGTAAAACAGTTTGAGGAAGACAACTATATGAATTATACATGTGTTAAAATAATGTAAATTCACAGTAAGGGCAGACTGTCTCAAGTGGTCAACGTTGTAACATGACTTTGTGATAGTCATTAACTAGCCTTCAACCACGACTCTTTCCAAGCGAAATAAAAAAAAACTGAAATGGTAGCCTTTGTGTTCTTCCAGACTGTGTACTACATCTTTACCAAATTTCAACGGTTTTGAAGATACCTTCTAACATCCATCCATCTAATAATTAACATTTTTACAATTAGTAAGATTTGTAAACATATATATATATATATATATATATATATATATATATATATATATATATACAGGTGTGACTTTTGTTGAAATTTGTCATAGTCTCTCTTCAGTTTCATGACACATATAAGATTAAATTTACACCATTTAGAATACACATTCATTAAATAATTTGACTTAAATGTGTAGGACTGAAGCAGGAACCTGCAATTCAGGTCAATTAAGTTCCTGCCATTGCTGATAACAGCTATGCAGAGAAATTGTTCCAACAAATGTTGGAATTCACGAAAATTATATTCTCTGCTAAAATACTTTATGCATACAATTATGCCATAACTAGTGTTTTATGCTGTTTATAAGGGAGCACACAATCATACCTATTTTAATAGTTGCAAATATTTTTTTGGGTAACTGCATTAATTTCATTACCTCTAATTTTTATCATGAAAGTAACAATATCATGAAAAATTTCAATATTACAAATATTTTTAAACAGTCCAGTCTTATATAGTTGTGCATTTATTTCATTAGAAAAAAATAATAATAACTCACTTTGTACAAAAATGAAGAATGATTATGGCTGGGTGAGTTGGCAAGAGGCTGCGGCGTGACCGGCCTGGAGCCCGCCAGGCACTGCGAGGAGGCCGACAGCCTCGTCCCCACGATCTTCTGACAAGCTAAAAGTAATAGAACACTCTAAATCACCGCAAGCATATAAATGCCCCCATTACAAAAGCAATACAATTCTATACAATCACTATTTTTAATTCGAAACACGAACTCGAACGGTGAAATTCACGCACATTCAAATTTAGCAGATTTTCGACGGTCGCGCTCCTCAGCTCTCTGGATGTTGTAGCACGAACTGCGGCGCCTCAGGCTCGATATCGGCGACAAGTTTGATTTAAATATGAGCGTCTTATCCATATCTCCATTCAGAAATTCACGGTGTTATTGCAAAAAATTTAAACGCGACAATCCACAGTCCGGTTTAACGACGCGTCTATGTCAAAAATGTAAACAATAGCGCGAGTGAACAGTGAACGAAAACGAACGAAACAACCGCGCCGCCGCGGGTCGGTGTTGCCACTGCGAGTGCTCGATCCTCCCCACGCCGGCCGGGCGATATCATCATGCAAGGCAAGCTATCTTTGTACGCACGCGAAACAATTTGTAATCGCCGGAAAGTATATCACGTAATTGAACCATTTTGTGATGAATTAGGATAAAAACTAATCAGAATAGCTAGTTTTTGCAAATTTACAATATATATATTATAATAATAATAATTTAATTGTTTACAATATAAATATAATTCTAGATTTATATAAGAGATATATTTTTGAATCAAGTTATTTAAGATATTTTATTTAATATATCAAACTTACCATCTTGAAACACTCGTTCGACATTTAAGCCGTACGTCGCGCACGTTTCGTAGTAAGAACATCTCCGCAGTTCGTTCGTCAACTTACGAGCTCGGTTATCGTCTACTACACGTGGACTACTTTCACTTATGGCATCTGGAATGGTAAGTGATGATTTGATAGAACCGTAACCTGAGATACAATGAAATTAAGAATTTTTAATTCAATAAAAACTACAGCCGATTGCAATAAAACTTGTAAGCACACTTGCCTTGAGTTCCGACCAATATTATTGGAATTTCAGCTGAATTCCTGTAGTGTGACATTTTATTGAAGTACGTCGAAACTGTTTTGTAACTGATTTCGTTTTCCAGACTAAATACGAAGATCACTGCGTCCACCCAGGCTGTAAACTGTAACAAATAAAAAACAACTTTATAAAAGTTATTCCTTTAAATTACAAGTTCTAGTAAAAAAAACTTATAGAAAATATTCGCACAAGAAAAACGCGCACCCTAGTTTTGTCGCTAATAATTACGAGGGGTGGTTTGTGCAAACGTAGGGGTATGTTAAGGGGTTACGTTACATACATTACATATGACCAGTAACATGATTAATATTGTGTCAGAAAATTAGCAAAATAAAATATCTAAAACAATCCTAAGGCAAAATATCGCACGTTTTCGCAAGAATTTTCTTCTAACGAAAATAAATTAACGCAAGCTGATAGCCGACAAAGTGTATGAATAACTCAGATTCCACTTGAATGGTCTGTGCGTAGGAGGGTGTCACCCTTTTATTCCGAAGAACAATTGAGTATAGCGACGAGACGTGTCACTCGGGAGAATATTACACGTGGTGCTCTTCGGAAAAACTAAAGTATTTAAATTTGCAAGTCTTATTAATAATACTAAACTTTATGTACATACTCATCTTCCAATTAAGTTAATCCAGGCTATTCACAAAATTTTGAGTATTGACTTAAATAAAGATACCTACTATAGTAATAAGCACCTTCAACTATTTTAATTAAAGAATACATATTGAAAAAAAAAAATACATATTATTTAAGGATATTAGGTGTCAAGCATATTTTTAATTTTAGGATATATTCACTGATGAAAAAAAGATTTTTGGTTTACAATGTTTACTTCTTATCAGATACCATGATATTAAAAAAATTAAAAGACAGATATTAGAACAAAGCATGACTTTTTTTTTGATTTTCAAAAACGTGTAATATATTAAATTTTGAATAATATCACATACACTCTTATCATACGTAACACATCTATCTTGATAAAAATAATTAATTCTACTTTATTTTTCAGTTCATTTACACGTCCACAATTTAACGCTTTATTATCACCACAGAAAACAAAAAAAGAACAAATTTTATTCATAACATTATACAATAAAACAATAAAATTTCATGCTTACCAGTCGATATCAACATTTTACATGTATGAAATATAATAGATCAATTTTTAAATACTATTAACTGAAAAATGTTTCAAAAATTCGAATAAAGAATAAATCATGTAGGGTAGTGTGTAGGGCAGAGCGCTGAAGGCGACTGGGCGGGCGGGCGGCTCGGCCTGATAGCGCGAAACCTTCGGCGTTTCCATTTCACTCGCACAAACTGAACATACGCTTGTGAATGAGACGGGTTTACTGGATGCATTTATTCCCGAACCTTGCAATTCAACATATACTACAAATGCACATGTAATAAAGTGGTTGAATATTGGTATAGGAGATATCTCTAACTACTCCTGGAACTATGCAATCGATTCACAAAGAGTTTTAACTCTTTATATGACTTTTGCAATGACAATTAAGCAGCATATTCGTATTTCAAAATCCCACATATTATGCAAAAAAGTAAAAATTATCACACATTTAACTATATATTTAGATCAACGTTTAAACCATGACCTATTGACATTATGTTGAGTTTTTGCCTCCTATGAAATGCCATAGTCTACAACAGTGACACTAATATCCAAAGATCGATAAAAAGATAAACTCGTGTACACTTTTATTTAAACTGTTTATTGGTTACTGATATTAGTAAATCAAATAATAACATGACGTCATTTTAAATCATTACAAATTATCATTCACCTATAATTATAATCTAACAATGTGCAATGATTAGAAACCGTTGACTTAATGATAAAATATAAATGTATTACAAGATTAACCAACAATACAAAAATCACTTCTAATATATAATCGTTCCTTATCATACAGGGAATGGTCGATGTTAAAATATGGTACTAACTATTCCAAAAACCTATGATTTAAAAAAGTTGAAAGACAAATCAGATATACTTCTGAGACAATCTTAATATTCGATGGATCTATTTCGTATTAGATAAGTAGTAAGATACATTTTTATCAATTGTCAAAAAATACTACAAGATATATTTCTAGTGAATCCTGATAAGATCCATGAAAACCTGAGAACTGATAGGAATTATTTATCTTTATATACGCAAGATTAAACTGAAATACGTAGTAATTTATCTACATTCTTCTGAGACAAACATCAAATTCATCATTTTATTGACTGAGTTTATTTCACTTGATAACTTAATGTGTTATATTATTATATAATATATAATAACTTCCGTTTATAAACAGAAAAATCTTGATAAGGATATTTTCATATTACCTAATAGATTTACTTTATAATAGAAACATTAAGTATTAATAAACTAAACGCAGCGAATTGAACATTGTTCAAATCAATGGCAAGAGTTAGGTAACGAATTTACTAGGAAATAATTGAACTATGAAATTTTGCGTGCAACACGTCGTAGTCTTGACATTCGTCGTAACTTTTATTATGACCGATTTTAGACACACGATACCTAAGTAGCAAACATTCATTGCCCGTTTCTGCTCACCGAAGGTGTTTCCACGAAAGCATTAAGTTCACATAAAATTGTTTATCACTTGTATCTTGTATGGATTTCTCAAGTGATATGGACTTCGATGAAAGTGCAGTTATTCAGTAATTCGAAGGTGTAAAATAAGTGACAGATCAGTTTATCTCGAAAACCAAACCATTTTATATGACAATAGGCCGTAGTATGTATATTGCAGAAATAAAAATTTGTAATTTGGTCTAGACATCTTTATTAGTAGCAGAAATCTTTCATTCTCTACTAGTGATTGCTTTGAGTTAATTTTAGTTTATTACATAGTGAAACTGTTGATCGAAGCGTACGATTTGAATAATTGCAGTAATAACTAGAGACTGGTGTGGCCGTTGTGCAGAGGAAGCGCCCGCTGCGTGCGTGCGGCGTGCGGCACGACGTCAGCTAGCGCGCTCTCAATTATTCCGTCATTGTTCCGCGCCATTCCTCTCGTTACCTCCTCGGAGTATTGTTCCCAAAATAAACTTTTATTTGTTCGCATATAATTTGCTAACTGTTCCGGTGCATTGTGCTATTGTTTTCTTGTTCGAAGTATTGTTTTGGCTATAGAAAGAAGATTTTTTTTTTTGTATTACGGAGAATTTACAAAATATTTACAGATTTCCTAAGCTTCAGATGACTCTTCACTTCTTATCAAAAATGATAAAATTGCAATAAGTATAAAAGTAAATCAAATCCCAGATCTAATATAATAATTATTTTTAGGATCACAAATCATTAGAAATATTCCAATCACCTTATGACAGGCTTAGAGGAAAGTACTTATACCAGCTCACATTCTTTTTTAACGTGTACGTCCTCACGATAGCTTGAGCACATCGACGAGAACAATTCGATACTTTTGTTGTCTGGTTATAAGTAATCGAGAACAGGTTTTCAAGCCCCCGCAAGGCTAGGGTGCGAGCCGAACAAAAGAACTCGAGTTATCTATACTGTTACTTGTTTTGTTCACTACAGTTGTTTTTTTAACCAACATGAACAGGGTTGAGAATACTACTTGAATAGGTAACTCAACACCGAAACGTGATACTAGCGACGTTAAAACAAATGTATTATTGCGACAATAGTATTTAGCCACTAAGGCAAAATAACGTACATGTACGTGCGTAGTTATTTAGTTGTTTAACTTATCGATAGTTTTAATAGAATTTCGCTAACAAATCATATTTGTCAGTTATAGGGTCATTATTAGCAGCATGTAGAAAACATATACAGATCTGAATGTCTATTGGCATAATATATGTTAATTCTTCTGACTAATAATTAAAGAAAAGGAAAATCATAGTATGAAGTATTACGAGTTAAATAAGACAAGCTAACAAATTCCTCCAGGGACGGCTGAAAATAAAACGAAGTGCGTAATTACGGTCTAATTAAAGATCCCAATTCTAATTAAATTGTCTCCGGCCGACTGAGTTGGTGAGAATGTATAAAAATTATTTGCACCAGGAATATTCCCTGTTGCATAGTTTTAAACCTTATACCCAGGAGTATAACGGTAGAATGTTTTTCAAACAATTTTTTGCAAGATGTCAAGGGAACTTTATGAGTTAATTTTCTTAAAAACAGCAGCCGAAGTAATAATGTTACAGCGTTAAAGCTCATCAATATTATAATCAGGAGTTTTATACAATAATATGATTATGTAAAATACGAAAACATAGTGTCTGATTTACCCCAAATTAGGGAAAAATTTGAGTGAGGACACATAGACCGAATGTAATTTACGAGCGGTAATTATTTGCAAAGAATGAATGATTTTAAAACAGAAGTCAAAATATATCCATATTCTATACATATAGTGACAGATAATTACTAGAAAACCAACAAGAAAATATATTTCCCGCGTGCAAGCGCTTTTTAAATTGCAACGTGATTTTAGAACATTAATTTAAAATAATATCTGAAATACAGTGATATATGTAGATTAAAAAATCAATTGGCAATTGGCAAGACAATTGGAAACCAATCATGAAACCTAGACATGTTTTTAATAAAATAGAAATAATTTATCTCTAGCACCCGAAGTATAGTCCAAAGAAGACATTCAGTTCATAGACATCGACAAAAAAACCTGAACAAGTGAAGTTAAGTTATACAACAAAATTACGCTTACTAAGTAAAGAACAAGTGCTCGAGTACTTTACAAATTCCCTAGACATCGTTTCTTACCTAAGTAGGACAAATCAGGGAAAATCCGAAATGGGAAACCCGATTTTATCGAGTTACAAAACTTTTTAAGCAAGGCTGTTGGGGTCGATAATGTGTTGATAGAAAGGGTGCGTAGTATAAATGAATATCACAGAGTATTTATGTTACCGAAAATTTTAGAATTGTATACCGAAGTATTTATTATTGAAATAAATGTACAAATAAAATTTTTATTATAACTGTTATTTAATAACCAATGAATATCACCAGTATAGCCTTGTAACCGTGGGTTTCTAAGATCAAAATCCCCGCTTAAAACTTGATGGTATCTTTCTTTTGTCAAAGATAATGACAGGGATGACGATATCTAATATATAAAATTCTCGTGTCACAGTTTTCGTTCCCGTACTCCTCCGAAACGGCTTGACCGATTCTCATGAAATTTTGTGAGCATATTCAGATTCAGTAGGTCTGAGAATCGGCCAACATCTATTTTTCATTTTTTTTTAACTGCGCGCGGACGGAATCGCGGGCGACAGCTAGTATTTTATATTAAGGTATTAATTTCAGAAACAAACAAAATACTATATAGGTACTTGTAACATCGAATATATAAAATTTATATTTTTTAATTAAACTCGATAAAATCGGATCAAGTGGTCTTCAATAAATTTCATTAATTTATTTTTTAAACGCTTCGTGATTTTCTCTCCAAAGGCGGTGTTAGATCTAATGATAAATGTATGTAGGTATACATATCTATTAGAAACAGGTTTAACTGAACCATTGGAATTCTTAACGTATTAATACAAACAGACAATAAAAATACATGTACCGAGAAACTTGTTCTAAGACGATATAATATCAACAAATATCAATGAATATATAGTTGGGTTCCTCAACTTAGCTAAAAAAAAATAATCAGTGGCCTATGTGTTCTTCTAGGCTATGATCCGTTGAGCCGTTTGCAGATACCTTCTAACACACATCCATCTATCCATCCAAACATTCGCATTTATAATATTAATCAATTTAAAATTTTAAAGCGAGCCTTATTCTATTGTACTTTAACTATATTTTATCTATATATTAGCTTACATTATTGTTCGTTCCTTGCAATTTTATATAACATCAGTATCAGTAATTGCAAAATATGTTATCGTGTTATTTTAAATCATTACACTTTAAATCAATATTTAGGTATTATTCAAAGAATAAACATGTTGAAGTGGCAGAAAGGTAATCATTGCTAGTATTTCTTGACCGATATGATATGAAGCTTTATAATATGTAGGCAATTAAAAAAATATATGTAGTCGTTATTATTCAATACTAGCTGTCGCCTGC
Source organism: Papilio machaon (assembly GCF_912999745.1). Lineage (NCBI taxonomy): Eukaryota > Metazoa > Arthropoda > Insecta > Lepidoptera > Papilionidae > Papilio > Papilio machaon. The sequence goes on along the minus strand of NC_059993.1, from coordinate 954,591 downwards.
GATGTTCTACATCTGTGCCAAATTTCATCAAGATCCGTTGAGCCGTTCCGGAGATACCTTCAAACAAACATACATCCATCTATACATTCGCATTTACAATATTAGTAAGATGTTCTTGAAGATATAAAATTAGTGTGCCTACGAATAAAAAATTTATATAAATTCGAAAAAGAAGACAAAAAAATGAAGCTCGTTAGCAAGGAGCTGCGAATTTCTTTATTTGAATTCGGAACACGATCTTTATTCGAAAGATGAACTCCGCATTCAAACTTCATTATGTGTTCAAATATTTGACCTTCACCGACGGGACTTTGTAACTAAATAATACAGTCCCACTAACTTTTTAGGGTTCCAGTTACAAAAGTTTATGATCATTCATCACCATTACAAATATGTACAAATATTATGAAGATTCATATAGAAAGAAATTCTACAAAATAAAAAAATAAAACTCACAATCCTCTGCACACCTTACTCTATGTTAGGTAAGTAGGTATCTATCTATCTCGCTCATGTAACGAAATGCTAGACGTCACTTATTTCTAATGCTTAAACTATTACAATAATTTAAATAATATTAATAAAATACAAGAAACAACCTACGGAATTCATTTTATTCCACTTTTGGTTCCACACTAGACTATTACAGATGAAGCGATACGGGCGTGACCTTTGCGTATGCGAACAAAAATAACGGCTGTCATTTGAAAATAAACCTCAACTATGCTACGTCATCTCATATTCTTATGAAAGATAAATTATTTAAAAAAAAAATATGCTTTGGTAACATATATCTTATCTTTATTACAATTATCCTTATTGTTTTATTTAATTATTTATTAGGTTTTCTTGAGAAATTATAATTAATTATTTATTTTAGCCAGAAGTCGATAATTTATAATTTTTAGGGTTTTCATTTTAAAGTAAATTATTCATAATTGTTAGATTATCTTTGTTATTATATGTACGTAATTTATATCTTTCTTTTGCTTTTTATTTTACTTCTCTATAATGGTCGACAATTTTCGTCAGTAGTAATTACTGTGGTTTTAATAAAGGAAAAAAAAAACATAGAAAGATTAAAGAAAAATCTCCTATTTTAAAACGTAATTAATATTTTTAAATTTAATAGCTACTGAAGGAAAATTGAATAATATCGTTCAAAAATATATAAAGAAAAAAATTGTGGAAAAAAAAATATTTTGATAGAAAACAAATAGGAAAATTTTAATAGAAATCTTATTAAAATAATTTATCGTAATATTCAATATGAGAGGACAGCGTCTGCTTTGGAATTATTCATAAATTCCCGCGCAAACTTGGACGTTGGCAACACTTGTGCTGTTTGCGAATATTGCTACAGTAAACAGCTTAAAAATTTTGCTATAAGATATTTTGTACATAAAATTTCTTATATACGAGAGGACTGATAGAATTATTATTACTTTAAATTATTCAAAAAATACCATTGAAATCAAAATACTTATAAAAAGTTTTCAAATTAAACTTCTACGAAAATATACGTTTATACAATTTGAAAAGTTGTTTTAAGAACGAACCAAAAGAGTTTTACCAACTAACTTGTCAAGTAAATTTGCAACGTCGTGTTCATGAAGGCTGTATGAATTTATTAACAAAGCCAAACGCTCCAACGCTAAAAGCTCACCTAAAAGCTTTTAAAATTTAATTTACATCTTATGTTGGACACACGCTAGTAACATAATTATGTATTTACACGTTTAATACATATGACAATATTAATACGTGTTACAATTGTTTAGCTTAGGTTTTGTGACCAGGCATTTAACAAAATACACTTGTATTTATTACATAATTATATATGTTATTATATACAGATTTTTTATTCAATAAATAACATAAGTTAATATAACAAGTGTGTCTTAATTTTCTTCCATTTTATGTAATCTGCCGTAACAATGTAGTTGATATAATAATAAAAAATAGGTAATAAATATTCAAAAAGTCAGCACAAACTTAATATACATGGAGATTAGAGATAGCAGTTACCAGGGTAGTACGTTCTGATGGGATCTTATCAAATGCTATCAGTATTGATCCGCACGACCCGGTCAGCGCTGATACAGATCCAAGCTGAATCTAACAATCAATATATTTAACCTATAAAAGTTTATTCTGAATTAATTTATGATGGTTTTTTGTAATAACTACCATTCTTCTCAGCGTTGTACTTTCATCTGAATCACATCGCCTCTTTACAATAACGTGATATTTTTAAAACCACAACTTTACAGGAGAGCAATTTCAAACATTTAAGCGTTGATAAATTAATTTTACACATTAATTAATAAAGTAAAATTATCAATATTTTATAATTTATCAACATTTCAATATTAAAAATTGCCCTCCCCTTAAAGTTGTGGTTTAAAAAATATCACGTTGTTCTTGTAAAGTGGCAACATGTTAGTTTTTTTAACATCAATGTAATAATATAGATCGTATCGTTCATATGATCGTCGAAAGGCGTTTGGTGTTGGTTTTAAAATATAGTACAGCTTCACGTGTGTTAAGGTCCTTACTGTCTCATTCAACGATTCTACCATTGCGGTTCAAACAAAGCTTTGCGTTTTAAATGAAAAAAAGAAAGAAAGACTTTCCGTTTTCAATCGTCTCCTTTTAAAGGATATTACTCGTTTGTTCCACAGCAACGGCTCCAGCCTTTGTTATGTAAAGCGACAGACATACAGTGAAAACAATGCCATATACATACACATAGTATGAAGTTTTGAAGAGAAGAATTAAATTGGTCTTCACTAATCTAAATACTTATTAGACCCGGAGACCATAAAATCCAATAGCTGACCAGCGCCCTTTGTCAATTTCAAAAAACATATTACAAGAAGTAACACACGAAATATGACAGTCCGAGATGCTTCTCTCTGCGTTACTTTCTTTGTTTATTCCTAAATAGGCTTTACATAGTAACCGCATTAAAGTTACTCTCTCCCGCTTTAATTACCCATATTAAATAGATAAATAATCGCTTTCTATCGAGCTGGGTATTATAAAAATTATATATTACTTTTTAATACTCTGATATATTTCGGAATTTTCCATAAAAGAAAATACAGTGGAAACATGTAAATAAAAAAGTAAAATAACATTGTTGGCGATTGGCGCCATACAGTCGGCACGAGTTAAATACACTATGAAGGGTTGTTTCAAGCAAATCATTTTACATTTTAATGTTTAGACATTAAGGTTCATATTTAAATGTTGTTAGAATCATAGATCAATATCACTAAATAATACAGGCGACAGTTGTTGATTACGTTAAGGTACTTTTCGGTATAAATTAATTTTTTGCTAAAACTTATAGATAACGTTTATTTTTTTTTAACTTATGAATGGTGAACCCTAAACCTTTTTAAAAGGTTTAATTTAGAAAGACCTTTACGAAAGTTCAGTGGCCAGTGTCTCGTCTAAAGAGGTTAAACTATGTAGATTTAAAAAGTTTTAGATTTTTGTTTTATTTAAGCAATCTTATTAAAGCGATTAAATTTTTAAATCAATAGATTAAGTTTCATAATAAACAGACAATGACCGCGAAATTAAAAAAAAAACTTTGTGTTTTTTAACAAAAATATCATCAATCAGAACATTATTGTCAGTTATATAAGTCATTGATAATTTAAAAAAAACTCAGTGCTTTAGGCAAAGGAATATTTTAAATGATCCATCGTGGGAGAGTACTAAAGTTTTTAAATAACGGATTTCCAAACGTTTTCCCATAGTTTAGCAAATTTCTCGTTTCGCAACATTTCGTGACCGATTGTTGTAAGATATACCATCGCTTCTTTGAAACAAGGCAATGATCTGTGATCCAATTAAATATTTTTTTTAAGCTTTAATATTGTTTGTGGCGCTACTAACTACGCATTAATTAATTAAATTAGTCCGCCACATTAGTCCGAATAAAGTAAAGTAAAATGTAGACTATAGTAAATCTTATCTAAGAATTTACAATATTAATATTGTCTTGAATTTACAATATTGTACTGTCAATATTATAATAGTCCAATAACTAATACAAGTCAATAATATTGCTACGTTTTACTAAATGTTTAAAATTAAATTTGAACGCGTCTGCATGTTTATAATTTTTACATCGACCAATTACAATGTAACGTTTTTTGCAATCCCTCATTTTTATTCGAGGTTAGTTAAAATAGCAATATAATACTGTAAAGGTTAATATACATTACAGCATTTTATCAAGCATTTCTATGTAATGTAACGTTCTTACGAATGGTATAATATTATCTATAAAGCACGTCTGGTTCGTGTAAGGGTGATACAATAGAAGTAGTTGTTCTGTTACAAGTATATGCTCTAGTCTATACTCACCTTAAAATAAAAGAAGGCCGATTGATTATTTTAATGCCTAGTTATGCCTTTGTTTCAAATTTCACTGATTCACACATTTTAACATATTACTAATATTATAAATGCGAATGTATAGATGGATGATTGTTGGAAGGTATCTCCAGAACGGCTCAACGGATCTTGATGAATTTTGGCATAGATGTACAGCATAGTCTGTAAAAACACATAGGCCACTTATTACATTTTTTTTTAAATTCCTCGCGGACAGAATTGCGGGCGACAACTAGTTCATAAACAAAACATCTAATATACGAGGCTTTGGTATAACACAGACAATGTTTTTAAACGTGTTCTGTTTTGAATTTTCATTAGGTATTAACAACCTTTCGTCTATACGATTAGAATAGACATTACGTCCACTTAACCTATAAATGATTGATGGATTGTGTTCATAATTTACAGGGTGCATTAAAGTAATTATTTGTACAAAGATACAATCACGTCACAAAGCTATAGAATTCCCTTTCTAATGTTAGGTCTTTGACAGTTATCGTCTGTGACGATTGACCGGTCAAAGAGTAGCGACCTAAATGAAACATTTTGATAACTTTAATGCCTAGACCAAGTTGTGTGTAAAAATAATTTTATTTCTAACTTCTTTTTAGTTCTAGCCATTTCTAGTTGTGACTCTTAATAGTTTTTCTGCATTTTTAAACTATTTTCTAAATTACAATGTTGCTATTACCCTGTCTGTTCTTAATTATGTGACAGATTTTTACTATTTACGTATTTTTAATATTGTAAAAAGATTCAGATTTAATACTCTTTGACGTATTAGTGTGGACGCTCGTTTGTGTATTAAATATTCTTATAGTGGCGCCGCAGTGAGGGTCGACAGAGCTCATCAATATTTCACACCGTAATAAGTACTCAAATCAGCTTCATTTCTGTACAAAGTCTAATGATCGAACGTTATTAAAGTTCATATTTATATTTAACTATATATCCTTTCTTACTAATCGTTGGTTTTTGAGACCATCCCTATATACAACATCTCGGATTTGTAAAAGATAATGAGTTGGGATATGGTTTTTCAGGAATTTTAGTCTCAGAAACCGACGATAAGTGTGTTACCTTTTAGACTATTAATTATCCTTTTCATATATTATTGCTGGACTGACAGGAGTCCACGACATGACAAAGAGGCACAATCGGGCTCATTTGTTTTAGTAAAAAAAAACAAGCTTCTTTTCCTGTAATTTTTTTCCTAAATCCCAGGAACTAATTGATATTAACATGGATAAATCAAAAACAATTTAGGCCTTATAAAATTGTAAATACTTTTTCTTATCATTATTTGCTCTTTTTTTTTTGTTTTTGTTATTTTCTTGTAAATGTATTTGTAATGATATTGTAAGTTGTTTCCTATGGGACTGACATGTTCATATGAACCAAAGTCCCTATAAAAATAAAGAGAAAAAAAAAAACAATTTAGCTAAGGTATGGCTTAGAATGGCAAAGTTCAAAGACTCGGGGCGTCACATGGTAGAGAGTACGAACTTCACATGTCATGAGAATGGCATCATAGTATAGATACATACAAAATTTTTGTAGACTTATATTTGGATAAGTTTGTTAAAAAGACAATTAATACTTTCTAATTTGTACTTTGTCAGAGTACTTACTAAAACAACTATCAAGTATAAAATATCTTTTTTAATATTATCATTTTTTAAATGGATTTTAATCTGTTCAAATGTCGATTGAAAATTAAACTATGTGGATTATTCCATTCTTTTCGCATCAATGTATTAAGAAATTAAATTATTTTGTTTGTAAATTCGTATAAAATAAAATGTTTAGGATACGTGAATATTTCCTCCAAAATGTAATTTCCTAACGTAATATCCAGACCACCTTTATTCACAGGATGATCAAAAATTCACAGGGCGAGATACCTTTTTTTGCAGTAATGTGGGTCGTCGTGTCGCAAAGGGCTGAAAGCCTCAAAACGTGCCCTTAATAAACCTCCCTTAAGACGTGCAAAGATGCTATTCGTGGTCCTTTTTACAACCTATGTGTGTTAGAATAAAAATATATAAATTTTTACGAGTTATCGATAAGGGTAATATGTACAAAATTGCGATGCTTTTATGAGTAATGTTGTTTTTGGGTGGAAAATTATTTGTAAATATATTGAAAATTTTCATGTGATAATTGTACTTGTAGGTTATTGAACGATAATTAATATATTAACCATGAGTTTCTGAGATTAAGATCCCAGTTTTCTAAAACGGGACCAAAAAAGAAACGACTTTATGTTTTAAACGAAGATTTTGGTCTAGAAATCAGCTAATCATTTGAATGGATCGTTAGAAAATTAATTGCCCCAAAAATTAGGCGGCGACTTAGACCTTAGTATGAGAAATCTGTAATAAGCGAATGTTTGTGTAACCACTAAACTTATCAGTGGCAGACAGATAACAATACCGTTATTGATATAAAACTAGTTAAAAAAAGAAAATTTAATTCACATAGAAAATGTTCAAGTAAAAAAAATAGAAGAAAAACTGTTAAAAATGATAACAATAAGCGTCTGTTACATTTTTAATTTAGACATCAAAGGAGGGCAAAGTAGAAAATACGGCGGAAATTCTTGTGAGCATTTTCCCGGGAACATGCCTTAACCCTCTTGCCGCCGCCGCCCCTGTCGTCTCTACCTCCCGCCGCGTGTCACAATCACACGGTCAATTGGTCGGAAAAGCGGTTACGTTTATTGCTTTTTGAAAAGATGAAAATTTAAAACAACGCGAATTTTTAGAGCACGTGTTTAAGTTGTGTAGTTCCAGGGGAGAATACAGAAAAGGAGAGAAAATGATGTGAGGAAATTAAAGTTATTGATAACATTCTACCATCGGACGTTCAGACATAAAGCTGAAATCCGTTTTTCCGTACAAGTACGATGTGGGGGTCTTCAAGAGTAGAGTGAATAGGCATCTACAAAGCTAGCGCGTACCATCTTTAGACCACATCATCAACTCATCGGGTGGGATCGTGGTCAAGCGCTAACTTTTTCAATATATAAAAAAAACTTAAACCATACAAATAGGTCTAAGTTAAGGTCCCGCAAAATATTATTATATATTACTAAGAGAAATTCTCTCAATCTAGCGTTAATAAACTTTGATCAAGTTTGAAATCGATACAAAGTAAATTCGAAGGTTTGTGCAAACAGCCAACAGATGTCGATAGCGATCGTGCTTTAATTAAACATGTAATCGAACCCCGACCTCCCCATTGTAAACATCGGGTATTGTTCGACAACTTAGGTTGCTAGGGAGTTTAACATGGGTTTCCACTGCGAGTCATTCCTAAAATAATTGTCATAAAGTTTCGTAGCGCTAACAGTCTCGCATTACACAAAATATCGGCGGGAATTATTGTGACTATACTGGGATATTATTACCCCTTACCAAAGTCTACTGCTGAAGTGGTGAAAATTAACTAAACAGTAGTTATAAAAATATTGGTTTGCCACTATTACAGTCAAATAAGGCTATCTAAACCGGTGAGGAAGGTTCTATTGAGGTTGGTTCTTTCAGTGTATATAAAATCTATTTAAACATAGATAATGTCAAAAAAGAATAAAACGACATGATAGCTACTGTACAAAGCGGATCTTGTGATATTTTTTTTTTTTTAGGGGCCACTAGTGACCTGTGATGATTTAGTTTAACTTTTGCCCACCGGTTCAGATAGCCTTGTCGGTCCTTAATTAAAAGTCGGGTAATATTGTTAATTTTCTTTATTGAACGACCCTTAAATAAATCGAAGGATCCTACGTAAATGATAGTTAGTTTAAAACACAAATTTTGCCAAACAAAACATAAAAAAATAATACGCTTAATAACGACACAACATGAACATACGAAAGACAACCTAAATCTACAATTCTTCTTTCTTAAAATACTTTAAAAGTAACAAAGAAGTATTTATCAAATTAATTAAAAAAAATATATATACAACAAGGTGCAAATGCCAAAATTGAGAGATACGATTACATACGTAGGAGCCATCGAAATGTCATTTACCGCTCCTACATGTAGACGAAACACTTCATTTGTTAAGGTTCGAAAACCCGATAAATCGTAAAAATTCTTTTATATTGATAGTTGAATGGAGCGCACTCCAGAGGGCGACGCCGTAGCAACAGACAACGCCCTTCGAACTTGATACGTCCTTCGAACTTCATAAAATGACGTTTGCTATCTTTGATTCAAAAATTTCATATAATTTTACTAGGGTTAGTTCGAACATTTTTATGTGTACAAATTTAAAAAAAAAAGGATGACGGTATTTTTTACATAGTATAATAGGGTAAAAAAAGCAGCGGATCGCCTAATCTTAATTGATCCGATGCCCATCGACATTCAAAATGTGACATTATAAAAAATCCACCGAACACGCAGGAAAAGCAGCACTCGATGAATTTACTTGATCCTTTATTTTAGGGCATTTTAGCATATCAAAAATAGAAGTCAATAGCTACTTTTTTTTTAGAGAAAGTTCAAATGCTTTGACACTACAGTTAAATTGGCAAGCCTGATAGTTGTTTCGCGGCAGGTCGCATGTAGAAGCCGCGGCGAATAACCCGCAGAGGGTTTTAAAAGTTGGAGTTTCCCCTTTTACAACGCAAATCGATAGGCGCATCCTATTGACGCTGTTTCCATTGAAACGCGTCACGTCAACATAGCTTTGCCGACTTCTTTGTGAAATTAAATCAAAGGGCCTTTAGTATGGAATTCTGCGAAATCTAAGAGTTCGTCATTTATTAGTTGTACTAACATTATTTTTCACTCAAACCACTGTTACGTTTGTGCAGAATTTTGAAACTTTTTTTAAAAATAAGGCTATACAAATAACAAACCATCTGGGATACAACTTAGATAACGCTAAAGTCAATTTAACGAGTTTCGAAGTACTACAGTTGGCGAACTGGAATACTTAACAGATAAACTTTAAAGCTGTTTGTAGGAAAAGCTTCAATTTTCTTTGACCAATGTTTTTGAAATTTTGGTACGTTTAAGTATTGGTTTATATCTAACATTATATTACAATCTGCAATGTTAATGATATTTTTTTGTTAAGGTATTTCTGATAATAAAAATAATACTGTACTCCTATTTGTAAAACATCTTACCTGCATCTCTGGTGGTCCACCTTCATCTCTTATAAGCAGGAGGTAACTGTGACCGTCGATTATTACTTCTTTTTTGAAACGACCACCTAAGAAATAAAATATATATATGACTTGTTGCGACATCTATGATTTCGATTTTGTTTTCAATATACATAGTATAAAACAAAGTCGCTTTCGCTGTATGTCCGTATGTATGCTTAGATCTTTAAAACTACGCAACGGATTTTGACGCGGTTTTTTTTAATAGATAGAGTGATTCTTAAGGAAGGTTTGTATGTATAATAAATGCATAATATAGTAGAGAAACACTGATAAATTTAAAGTTTTCTAATGTGATGTCGTAAATAAGCACGTTTTTTTGCGCTTATATTGCAAACGCTGGCTGAACCCTACGAGATAGACCAAAATAATGTACTACAGTGTTGTTCACCTTAAAAAGTTCAACAAAAAAGTCCGCGATGGTATATGTCTATCTCTTAGGGATAACCCAGCATAACCATTTTTATTCTTTTACGAAGTGATTTTAAACAATACAGCATTAATCCTTATCCATTTAAGTACCTTAAATAAATTGTGCATTTATTCTGTAGTAGGTATATTTTGCATTGCACCCGTGCGAAGCCGGGGCGGGTCGCTAGTAAAATATATAAAGGGAAATATTTTACAACGCCATCTAACGTCCAGAGCCAAAATTATAATACGAAGTGTCCTGAATACAGTTACCATCAATTATAATAGATGGCGCTTTTCAGTAAAATTATCAGTTTGTAACATTTCTGAATAAAAGAAAGCCTAAAGATTGAAGTAAACGCATAACAAAAATCATAATATTACTAAACTTACACACTATCTAAAGAGAATTTATGAGTAAAAAAAAATACAAAATCATACCTTCTGGACTTTCTTCTTGCATATAAGCCCCAGTCAGATAACGATGTACCAGAGCTGATTTCCCACTGTCAGGAGAACCTAATACACCCACTCGCAGCTCTGTAACACCTCTTGATGCTGTCCATTCTTGACTGTTGACGAACGAATCTGCAAAGAGGAAATATATTTATTTAGAATTATAATTTACAATACATAACTACGTCCAAAATTCTTGGAGAAACAAAATATTATTTTTGTCATTTAAAAAACTAAAAACTATGAGCGCCATCTGTTGACAAAATGTCCGTAACACTTGATGTAATTTTTATTCAAAGATAGTATAGATGGCAGCAGGTGATCGAAATAGTTAAATTAGTACTCAATGAAATAAAATTAAAATTAAATAATTTGATGAAGGCGAATATATCCATTTAACTCTTTGTGAAAAGGAAAAATGTAGTTTATTTCAATATAGGAAACGAAGAGTCTCTGCATATAAAATAACTCACAAACAACTTTCACTAGAGTACTTCCTCAAAGTATTGCAAAACGGACTTGTAGTTTCTATCAGGGATCAAATATAAAACAATAAATAAAGTTTAATAAAACATCCTTCCTGTTGACATTTCTGTAAATAATCTATGCCGCAATATTGTGTTTAGATAAACTGTCGCATTAACTATGACGTCAACACGACAGATGACGTGAAGCAAACATATTATATGTATGTATTTTACTACCGCTACTACGTTCAAAATATCTTTAATTATTATTTTATTTAATAAGTAATTAAAGTTCACCAGGACAGTATTTAGTAAGATTAGTGGTATTTCTCTTGACTTTTTATAATGATTTAATCAGTTAAATCTGAGAAAACATTACCTTTTATTTAATTTACACGAAGGACTTTGGCCAAAGATTTGAATAAGCCTACATTGATGAATGATTTTATTTAAGTAACTTAAGCCGTCTACTTACTTATATTTAACTTAATACAATAAAAAAAAACTTAGTACAAAAAACTTTACACAACTATGTAAATCCGATTTTGATATTTTGTAGTTTTCAAGAATGAGGCAGTTTTTATAAAAAATCGATTATAAAGAACAAAACAGTAGCGGAATCGAGTCCAGTATGAAATGAGGCAGAACGCGGAATGTTAAACAGCAATTTTATAAAGAACGCGTTGCATTGCGTAACGCAAAGCTTGCTGTACGTCAAGATTGTCACAGTGGAAATCGAGGCTATAAAATAATAGAACTAAGTAAAATATCTTTAAGATACTATTATTTGTAGGAATTTATGCGTAACACCAAAATAATGCGTAAATTACGAGACCTCTAGTACAGGTATTTAAAGGTCAAAGTACTTTGTTATATCAATTTTTTTTGCTATATACAAAACAATATGTACATGTTGACGTGTTCTTGTAAAAATATATTAACTACAAGGTGACTTGGAGTTTCGAGACATACTCGAGTTTCGTGGCCACAAACAATCCTAGTTACGCTTCACAGTAGCAATGCTAGCGGGACGAATAACCGACTGTCGCACGCACAGCCTGTAGTATGCGCAGACGCCAGTTACTCAATATTGCACGACAAGTAACTTGGTTAATTAAAATTTTTATTTTTTCATAACTACGGTTATCATAGTTTTAAAAAAAGCAAGGTCATCGCTATGTTTGAAATCGAAAACTCGACGATTTCCGTTACTACTAAGTAAAAGTTGAGCTAAGTTAACCTGACTTTAACTTTGTTGAACTGCATCCAATTAGGATAATATTTTAGAAATAATATATACAGTACTATATATAATCTAATATATAAAATTCTCGTGTCACAGTTTTCGTTCCCGTACTCCTCCGAAACGGCTTGACCGATTCTCATGAAATTTTGTGAGCATATTCAGTAGGTCTGAGAATCGGCCAACATCTATTTTTCATTTTTTTTTAACTGCGCGAGTCTCGGGCGACAGCTAGTATAGGTACTATATAAATATATAATACTACAAATACTATATATACAATACTATCCAGTTTTTAGCTACTTATTTGTAAGCAAATAATCTTTTACCACTCAACGGTGTAATGTAGAAGGAAGCCACAAGCTATAAAACATGTCAAATGCCGGATATTTTACTTAAATAAGAAGAAACGTATAAACGTTTCTTATATATTTGTATGGTAAAGAATAATCTTTACCATACAAATATATAAAGTTATTATTATTGTTATAACAATGTAAAAACGTGACGTAGAGATTTAACCGCGCACGTTTTCTCAACTGGTAATGACATGTTTTGTTTCGCTAAATGACCAATTTATATCCAAGGAACCCATTAACTAGACTAGATGACTAGATGTCACCCGCGACTCGAATTAAAAAAAACTTAATAAGTAGCATACGTGTTCTTCCAGACTATGTTCTACATCTGTGCCAAATTTTATAAAGATCCGTCGAGCCGTTCCGGAGTGACCTTCTAAACATACATACATCCATCTAGGGTTGCCAGGTCGCCAAACCTACTAGCCGGATAGACCAGCCAGTTTGGCTGTACATGTGGGTAGAAAGGTCGGACACCCTATATTATTTAGAATTTTGTCTCAGTATTAATAGGTACACTCTCGTTTTGGAAATGTAAAAAGCCTAACAAAAGCCGGACAACTCGGACACCGTTTATTTTGGCCGGACACTCAATCAAAAAGCCTACCTATGTCAGGCTTTATCCGGACGCCTGGCAACGCTACATCCATCCATCTAAAATTTCGCATTAATCATATTAGTAATATATAAAGTTTGATATGCAGATGACTGCTATTGAGAGATTTGCAAGATCGATAACCGAACATTATGACTTAATCTTAATTATACGATGATTTTAAAAAAATGTGTAATCAAAAATATTCAGTATGGACTCAGTTTTTTTTTTTTGTTTAATTTTTCTTCATACATTTTTTATAGAATTCCAAATATAAAGTCATAGAATTAAATTAGCTTCCCACTTTCACTATGAGTTGTTAAAACAATGCATTTCGAAAACATACTCCATTTTCACGGTCACCGTAATTTTATTTTTATTTATTGGTCATTCGACCGAATCCATTCAATAGACAGAAACAATGCTGTGACCTCGTGTGGTAAGCGACACAGCCTCGGAATAACCTTAGCAAAGCATTATTTTAAAGCCTTCACTATAAACAGTGCTTAGAAAAAAACATTGCTAAATGTATATAGAGACGGTCAAGTCTACAATTGGTTTATAAAATACTAGCTGTCTCCCGTGAGTCCTTCCACGGAATTATAAAAAAATTTGTAGCCTATGTATTCTTCCGGATATACTTTCTAACACACATAATATCCATCTAAACTTTAGCATTTATAATATATATTAGTAAGATTCTCTTTTGTTGAAATAAAATATTAAGGGGTTATTTATTACTAAATTAATTTCATGTATTATTCAGTGAATTACGTCTTAAGTACAAAAACTTAAAACTACGTTATTTTGCAAAAATCATGAATCAGAGATTAGTAAATACCCTATGAAATTTCTCTGCAACCCTTAATGATTAACCCTTTAAGTGAAGTGTCCATTCAGACCCCGCATTATGCTAACAGCACGTTTAAATAGTCATTTCACACTTTTACGAGCGTCGTAAATAAGTACCTTTTCGTAGGGCCCCAAGGACTGGGCGGACGATTAGCGCTGAGGTCAATAGGACCCCAAGATATACATTTGATTTATTGCTAGTTTGTTGACCATATAGATAATTTACTGCGGGAATCGTGTCTTTGGAACCCCTAAATACGGTTAATCCTTTGGTCGTAATTGCAAACAGGTAACTCTTAGGTAGGATTGTAAGATTTTGAATCTGTAAATGCACGTGAGGTGTTTTTTTTAAGCAGTCGAAGACCTTTATTTCCTACTCATTTCAATGAAATGTGATTTGAGTTAGAACATAAGTAAGTAATAAACTTTCATAGCAACGAAGGAGTACATAAAGTGAAGGGAAGATCGTACTAAAGTCAAATAAAGAATTTGCAAAAGTGTCAACTATTCAGTACAGTACAATACTGATGAACTAAGATTTGGTTAAGAAAACACAATAGATTTTTTAAATAACTATAAGCGAACGTCCGTTTGTAGTTAAACTAATATAAGACAAGGAACATCGGTCGGTCCGGACAAATGATTCTATTGAATGCAATAAATTGTGAGGCGAAGCGTGCAACATCAATGGACATCTAATGTAGGTCAGACATCTGTCGCGACGTACGCAATGGAATACCTCCTTTAAATAAAAGGATAGACAGGAACTGATTCTACATCAAACTGAATTTATTGCTTATTATAAAGATTTAAGACGTACTCGAAACACCGCATGATGTCTTCTAAAATGTTGAATGTGATAGAAATAAAAAAGTACGACCTTTATTAAATCATATTGTTATCCCTTTCATTGTCCTTGTAGAAACAGAGAGAACAATATGTTTTTGTCGTTGTATTTCGGTAGTGGAATCTGACAGATGTCCTTCTTCGTAATATTAATACTAATTAATATAATTTCCAGCAAAGGGCATTCTTGTAAGGATTCCTTGCGCTAAGCGTTACGTAAGTCGATGACTTTTTCTAACATTTGCGCCGCCGGACGTACGACGGATGTTACTCCGGGCGCGAAATGGACGCATTTCCTACTCCCATACTAGCCAGATGTGGGAAGTTTCCGTTGTGTGGGACCATATAGGGTTTTTACGACAAGCTATACACTGAAGTAATTTCATCGCATGTACAGCGAGGTTATTTTTTCCTAGGAATAATTTATTATATTATATTTTAAGTTGAAGGGACTGATTTTATGATGTTTTTATAGTCTAGTTTTAGGGTCTTAAGAAAGGTCTTTAATATTACGAAAAGATTAGCTTAAGTTAGAGAAATTGGTAATGTTATTCAGCTGTTTTCGAGCAAAAATAACTTAACATATTCTCAACAAACTGACATTCGTAAATTAGCTTGGTAATAAGAGTGAATATAAGTTTGTCGTGAAGTATATAAAATGTTGATAATTAAACAGTAGTCGAGAGCACTACAGAGGAGCACTAAGAAGGTATCTTTTCTAGCAATTTTAACATCAGTTCAAAACATAGGTGAAGATATAGATTTGTCGTGAACTAGTCGTAGTAATTATTCCACTAGAGTAAGTCAAATTGCTGTAACAAGTCACAAGTCGATTGACTTTTACGCCAGTAACACACAGTCGCAAAAACTAAACGAAAGCGAAGCGAAGATTTCTATGAAATTGGTAATTGATTTCAGTTCGTTCCGGACAACCGTTCTGTAGAAAGAATCACTTCGTGAAGCACAATAAGGTTTGAACCAAATTTTACATTTCTTTCTTTTCGTGGCTCGGTGTGCCATATGTATTAAAATTCGCATCGCTTTCGCGGCTATGAGCTACAAGCTTTACGTCCGCAGGCAAGTCGGAGTAAACGGTGCATCGCAATTTAAACATCTCCCTGCAAAGTTTAATTAGAGAAGGAATTACATCTGTTCGTAGGAACATGTAATATTTGCTCGCAGGTAAACTCGGCGTTATGTATTCTGTATTTCGTAGAATAAAAATTGAAATGAAATGAGGCATACCTTCGTATAATTTTTATGATTCAAGAAAGAAAACGTCAGTCTACATATGAATCAAAAACAGAGGATGGAAGTTTTCTGTTATAAAGAATGCCAGGAAAAGTATAGTTGTCAGAGCTTGCAGTGAAACAATAAGCAGTAGAAACAGTGGTAGATGCCGCACAACAATATTTGTTGAGTGCATGAATAGGCCGGGTCGACCGGTGCGACGATCACACAGAAGACAGGCGTGAAGTGGAAGCAATTCTACGTTTCGATTGATAAGTGTGCGTGCGTGGAGGCCTAGATTTAGGCGTATATAGGTGGCCGTATGCTCGTTTGCCACCTTATGATATAAAAAAATAAATACAGAAAAACATATTATTTGTATTTTAAAAGAATTAAGTCAAAGAATTAATCATATATTCATATAAACAAAAAAGTAATGAGATTGAATGTGGATGGCTATAAAGGTAGAGGAAGACCAAAGAAAGTATGGATGGATTGTGTGAAAGAGGATATGCGTAAGAAGGGGGTTAATTCAGATATGACGGCTGATAGAGATGTATGGAGGAGTAGTACATACTGTGCCGACCCTCCATAGGGATAAGGGCAGGTTGATGATGATGATGATGAAAAGAATTAAGTCAAACGCATCATCATTTTCTAATACAAATTCATACTTAAATTCTTAAAAAAATATTCTTATGACTACTATTTTAAAGTATTGCTCTAAGGTATTTGTATTACGTATTGTATCAGAGCTATTTACAGTACAGTTTTAACAAACATGGTGGAATTCAAAATGTCCAATATACAAGTTCGCATATCTGAGTTAACAGAAAAAAGGGGTTGCATAAAAACTAGTCGTGTTTTGCGTAATGCATCGTCAAGCGTGAAATAAGACAGACGTTTGGGGCGCGATCTTGTTTGAAAGAGTACAGTCAAAGAATTTAATTCTCTTCCCACTTAAAATATGGTACAGCAAAATGTCACCATAAGAGCTATTATTTAGGACATAATGTATGTTGCTATGACGACTTCGACCTAATTGCATTATTAGTAAAATGACACTGGAAATTCACCAGGGTAAGAAATTAATGTCCCCAGACTTTCGCACAACTGTATTACAATAGGTTTTACAAATCATACACCAGTTGAAGTTGGAATTGCAAAGACTTGATAAATTAAATTCTTAGTAAGAGGCTCTTGAGAATTTTGAATTCAAACTTGTTACCTTACTGGAGAGGTTTGGTGACAACACAACCTCTTTACGAAATGGAACTAACTACTACGTATTAATTTATATTTCTAGTTTTTACTTTGGATAAGTATTCAATAAACATGACATCTTCATGAAAAAAGATGAATAAAAACAATCTCTAATTGGTATACAAAATTAACTACAGATACAGAAATATTACTTTATCAAATACTGTCTTAAAAGATAACAAAAGAGTTTTTAAGCTTTTTCTTTTTCTTCCCTCTTCATTCGTAAGTCGGTACATCAAACTTTCTATACAATTAAATTTACCAGTTAAAGCAAATTGTAAAACGGAATTTCCCCCACTGTCAGAGTTTTGAATCGCTTTAGGCAAAAAAGAGGACGAGCTAAGAAAGTTTTATTTGTCGTGATTGCTTTTAGTTGAGCAAAAACTTTGAAGACTCAGTTAAACGGAGAATTGAAGTAAAGGAATAATTGAGCTACTAACTAGTCTAGGAGTTTTGTAGAGATCTAGTATTTAAAGTAGACTTTAAGTAGTTAGATTTTACTGATTTTTTTACACGAAATTCAATAAACAACCGTTAGTATAACAATTCCCCATATTAGCAATATGAAACGCTATAGTTTTATGTCGGCTATTCATATTTTATGAAGTAACCACGATGTTATATAATTATTTTGTCTTTTGATCAGTGGAATTAGCACCAATATTTGTAATAATCGACAAAATTTGTATTAAAATTTGTGCAGCGCCCCCCATCGGACGTAAAGTACACCAAAAATCTCGTACTAATTTTGACATAATTGATGAGAACGATACGAAGGCGATTGTTGTAACATCCATAACGCTTGTTATCCTTGCTTTTGCCAGTAGACTAAAAAGTGGCTATGTTTTTCTGCGAATTTTTCAACTGCAGAAACTCAAAAATAGATTTAATAAAACTAATGTACTGTTGAAAATATATCTCAATCAACTCAATACTAAACTCAGTAACGTTTAGAACAAGTTATCATTCACTATCTACTTCAAATTAAAAAAAAAACTTTGATTAATCTTTTGTCACTGTAGAACTCAATCAAATAACCATAACATCGATATCCGAGTGGTATAATTTAATTAAATCGAACAATGTCGTCTCAGTCCGTCGGTTACATTGTTCTATTAGCATCTGTCGGGAGCCAACATTTTGTGCTCTGATTTACTCGTACCTGCAAACCATCTGCCATTCCTTCTGAGAGTCCTTTGTGCGAACCCTCCTTGAATAGATTACGGAATCTTTGCACGACAATACAAAACCAAACCCCTAATCTTGGCTAGTGATGGGATGTTTTTTTGACATCGATATGTATTTTTCAATATCGATGTTGCATAAACTTATCGAATTGTTTACTAATGGATAATATTTCAAAAGTTACTTGTATCATATTGTTATAAAGTTACAAAGATTTTTTAACAAATACATTTTAAAGATATAAATGATGTTGTTTATTATTAAATTGCATACAATGTAACTTTATATTATCAATCTGGAAATTCGGCCGATAGATAAATCAAAAACTAGAACGAGACAAACATAAATGGTGCATATCTTGAGATAAATCTGCAGATAACTTGTGTTTATTTAGAACGTTCATTGAATCTATTGTTTACTTTTGTAGGTAATCGTGTCATTATTCATTTAGATAAGACGGTACATAACAAATAAATAATTACTTTCTAATTAGCACGTTTCAATACTAAGTAATTGTTAGCATACTTCGATAATGCAACTTCAACTTTTATCAATTTATTGAATGAAATGAGTTCAAGTAAAGTCATAAAAACTGTTTATTGTCAACAATATTGATAAAAATGTACAAATTTGTTAGCATAAAAGTATAAGAAGCCATTAAGATAACTATTTAGTATTATTTTTTTATAACTATTAGTGTTGTACTGCAATACTTTTGACAAGAATTATTTTTAAATTTTATCGACATATCGAAAGATTGGTACAACACTATCACTTCTTTTCATGTTACCGTCTCGCTCTTGAATAATTTTAATCATAATTGCATGTTCTGTGATACGCGAAACTCGGTTTGACGGATCATTATTAAGTCTTTAATTGTCGGTTACCATGGAAACGCCCACATGTGCTTTTTAAATGTAGCCGTGGGGATTTCGCACGCTATAACGATGTGTTTTGACTCCTTTTTATTAGTTGTTTGGCTAATTTGAATGATTTATTGTGAGGCGTAGTCGCGAAATGGTTGCGGTAATGCAATTAGTGTCGACAAAAGTTTTCACTTAACCGACATTCTGAGAAAGCTTGCATTTATTAGGTGGTTAAAAATAAATGCTGTTTTTGACATGATTCAGCTTGTCGGGGCGGTTATTTTTCAAGATTTGTGAACTGTACAGTATTGCATTATATAGTTTAAAGTTCTGAATCATCTGAATTCATTGATATATGTATTAGGGTGGGTCAAAAAAATCAACTATTTTTTTTTTTACAATTAATACGGAAAAATGGGTTACTAGGCACCTTAAAAAAATTCTCACCAAATATGAACTCTTAATTTTAATAGGAAGATCCTCCGCGTCGCAGTTTTTCATTTTTTTCTCAGTCCAATAGAAAAAAATTCATTCCTCATCATTAATTGGTCGTACAGAAAAATTTTTTTTAAGAATTTTGTAGGAAATTTAATGCTCTACAAAAAAGGTATCTTATGTTTTTTCCGTAAACCTCACCATTTCACTAATATTGAAGATTTAAGATTGATTATTTTAAGTCAAATGTCACTTTTGTTTATGAATTTTATAACTCGACAAGAAATGGCTATTATTGAATGCGCAATAGAAATTTTTGTAGCAAATTAACTGCTCTATAAAAATGGTATCAAATGTTTTGGCGATTAAATTAAGCGTTCAAAAGATATTCATCATCAAACTTTCATGTATACCGATTTTAAGAGTTTTTGATTAAATAATCGAAAAATTTCAATTTAATCTATCAGTTTTGAGAAAATTTACACGAAAAAAATTTTTTTTTATCAACTGAGAAACTTCAAAATGTTTTTCAAGCTTTTTTTTGTGTAAGTATTTTTATCTACATTTAAAAAAATAAATTGTACATTATTATTTTTTTTATTGATAAATGATTAACTAAGCGATAAATAATGTACAATTTATTTTTTTAAATGTAGATAAAAATACTTACACATAAAAAAAGCTTGAAAAACATTTTGAAGTTTCTCAGTTGATAAAAAAAAATTTTTTTCGTGTAAATTTTCTCAAAACTATTTTATTATATTTTATTTTGAACTATTTTGACAAAAAGT
The DNA here is from genome assembly GCF_912999745.1 of Papilio machaon. Taxonomy (NCBI): domain Eukaryota; kingdom Metazoa; phylum Arthropoda; class Insecta; order Lepidoptera; family Papilionidae; genus Papilio; species Papilio machaon. The sequence goes on along the minus strand of NC_059993.1, from coordinate 933,988 downwards.
TAGTGTGTCAGTAATTTATTTGTTAGTTAACCAGCACTTGGTTTAGACATTTTGAAATAGACCCTAATAGTTAATATAAAAAGCCAATGACGTTGAAAAATTGCAACAAAGTAAATTGACGCAAATGAAATGGATACTTCTTTTTTGGTTTTGACGTGAGGAACCAGAGGTTAAAAAAAAATTCTTCTTCTTTGCATACTCTATCTGTTTTATTTCAAGAATAGCATCTGCAGCTCTAACAGCCGCACTCGGAGTAGTTAAATAAACGCTAATGGATTTTTCAAGTCTACATTGATCTGAAATAAAACGTACACATAGTATGTGAAGTGTACACAAGGGTTTTAGGTAATCATTAAGTTAATCTGAACGCGACAATTAGTCTTTAATACCATTTAAATATTTTTACAAGCATAATTCAATGGTTCTGTCGACTCCGTGTGTATCGAAGCGTGAAGCCGACGCGTGTCCCGAGCCTGCCGATCGAAATCTACGCCAAACACCGACTTCCGTTTCCTGCGCAGTCGGCGTAAAGCCACGTGCGCCTGCCACAAAACACTCGTAAACTATTTTTGAATTCAATCAATACATTGATTACCTTAAGTTCTATTTTTAATATATAATTTTGACATAGAACAAACGGCGAAGTGTAAGTACAGCGAGGACGTTGATATTCTATTAATTTCGTTGAAATGTCATTTTTCAATCACAACAATAATAAACTAAACCAAAGTAACATAGGCACTAAATTAAAGGCTTTAAGGTGACAGGTTATTGAAGTAGATTCGAAGCTCTATGACAAACGAATTCTCATTCTTTGATCATATATATGACAGGTTCATCTCATTTTAGCTATCTTAGGTTTAAATTGCTGCATATCAAGATATGAATAGATGACATCACTGTATCTGAAATGATATCACATTTTCAATATTCCTTGGCAGTCGACTCTTCAACTTGAAATTTTTATTTACGTATAACCATTGTTCTCGTCATGGAAATAAACTCACATAAAAATTATATTGTTATATACAATTACATCTCAAACATATTTACCTGCTGTACGAAACAATGTGTATAGATATTTGCCACAGATTATTTTGTTTACGTAGCTACAAGATATGAAAACAAACAGTAGGATAGGAAAACAATTAGATACTAATTTATTAATGTTTACGTTACTGACATACTGAAGCTGGGATATTATTGATATAAAATTAATACAATAGGATGACAGATTCAAGGAAAAATTAGATCTGATGAACTAACAAATTGTACTGGTATTCAAATTTCAGATATTATCGATTTTTTTTTTCTAATAAAAATTTTATTTATATTGTAACTAAATGTCGCCCGTGACTCCGTCAACGCGGTATAAAAAAACTTATTAAGTAGCTTATGTGTTCTTCTAGACTAGATGATCTACATCTATGCTAAATTCATCGATAACTGTTGAGACGTTATCTCCATTACATTCTAACAAACATCTATCTATCCATCCATCCATCCATCTAAATGTTCGCATTTATAATATAAGTAAGACATATTAAATGGTTAACCCTTTCACGATTGAAGCAGGAAAATAATTATTACAAGAACGAAAGTGTACTAGTGATGTATTGTGTAGTTTATCGATATTAATAAATCGAGATTTCCTAGAACTTGATTTTGCAAAATTCTTATTCAATATACTTTCTTTTCTAAGTATGTTTCATATTTTAGGCATTAACATAATCTTGAAAAATCCAAAATAATGTGATAACAATGTTTTTTTATCAGACATTTAACTGATAAAATATCATTGACATTATCACAAGATGGCGATGTATTATTTATTTAAAAAACTGACTGGTCATTTACCTTTTGCGTAATTTGATAATTTATTTACCTGCAAAACTGCAAGCAAACTTCGCTATTCTAATGTTTTACCACGTTCAGAAATAGAAGTATAAACTTCATAGTAATATGAATAACAAGTAGGTTAGGAAATTATTTTCTTCTACACTGATCGCTGAAGTGAAAGTAAACGAATTGATTTAATGATAAAAAAAGTTGGTATGTGATCATAGCCTAATTACCAGTCGTTACGGAAGAGGAAAATAAATAAATGATTGATCATTGACTAATCAACTGGTTATCATTTAATGATTATGTCAAGTTCAAGACATAAAAATGATTTAACGCTGAATTCATATTTATCAAAATGATAAACAGTATATTAATCATTTTGATAACCGACTTACACAGTATTAAATTTATTTGAATCATTATTAGTACCTACACAGTACACAAAATGTAACAATCAAATAAAGCTTTCACAAATGATCTTAGGGAGCGGGCGTATAGAAAATAATGGCGTAGAATAAATTTTTAAAGCCAAAAGATGTAGTTGTAATTTTCAATTTTCAAAATTGATTGCTTTTTAAATAATTGATGCACCGCCCCTATTTAGGAAAGAGAACAACTGAATGTGCTATTTATTTTGATATTTTAACTTTTACGATTCTACATTTAACCAATTTCAAGTGAAAGCGCATTACGAGATACCGAATCGAATAAAATTACGAATATATCGATATATTTTACAACCATAAATACGGATATCGATAATAAACGGTTCATTGCACGCCCATTACTATGTAATTGCAGTCTCGGAGCGGTGTTACCACTCTGTGGGTCGATATCACGCGCGATCCAGGGTTGCCATATTCGGTGCGGTCAGTTCTGGTTCCTCTTATTAATAGAATTGTTCCACATAAGGAACTGTCCAAGTTGGTAAAGATGAGCACAAGTGGACTTCGAGATTCTTTCATCTTTTTACAAAGCAAAGAAAGTACATGCAATGTTATTTAATGATGGAATTATTAAATAATTCTTTTATGTCGATCTTCGTTTATTTCCAGGAATATTGTTTGTTGCTAAAGAAACTATGTTGACGTAAGATTCCGCAAAATTTAATTATATTAAAGAAATTTTGGTACAGTCAACAAAAAAGTGTATGTTATTTTTTATTGCTATTTCCTTAAGGCAAACAGATTACACAAGCTCTATACAACTCTTAGCTCTATTTCTTCTCATTTTGTCTATAGAAAGGCTAACAACCGTCATAAACGATAATAGGTATATTAATAAAACCAATGTTGTTAAAAGTAGATACGCCGCGTGCAATTTTGTCTCTTTTACTTCACCTTAAATATTTGATAAAGATTTTTATTCTTTATTCGTAAATTCTCGCAACCCTGTTTGACTTCCTTCACCAATATTTTGCAGCATCCGTCCCACGTTTTATTTATTTTTAAATTGTCGGCCGATGTTCTCGTACATAACGTTATATAAGACAAACTGTTGTGGTTGTAATGTTTAAAATCGATTATTTCATATAGGTTATGATTAAATCATTTTATAACAACATGACTTTGTGTTTTATTGATGCTATAGTAACTCAAGATATATAAAGGCTGTACTTTAAGTTTGTAGTTACTCAAATTTATATCTATATATATAAAAGAAAGTAGTGTTAGTTACACCATTTATAACTCAAGAACGACTGAATCGATTTGACTGAAAATTGGTGGGCATGTAGCTTAGAACCAGGAAACGGACATAGGATAATTTTTACCCCATTTTCTATAATTTTTTTTATTCCGCGCGGACGGAGTCGCGGGTAAAAGCTAGTTAGTAATAGATTAATTTACATTAAATCGTCGCAATTCAAAAAAAACATAGGAACTTTAACGCAGTATGATTTTTTTTACACTTTCAGATCTAATTTACTCCTCTCTTATAAACTTTTCTTTGTAATTAATCTTTTCTCTTTGTATCGTTTTAAACTTTAAATTAATTATTCTTCACCGTAAAAAAAGTTTTATTTCAATTTATCTAAGCTATAAAAAGTTCTCTGCTTCGCGTTGATTTTCTTCCATCCCATTTGTTAGGGTTTTAACGAGAGCATATTGTTGACGGTCAAGGCAACAGACAAATAGGTCAGGCATCCCCTGCACCCTCATCAAACGTAAGCCATTAGCTTCCAGCCCCAAGCTGTCCTGTATAATTTAGTAACGTAAATATGTGGAAAATATTAAGTTTTCGTCCAATAACATATCTACATTCGTTAATTTTTTCACATTGTTTTTGTTCTTTTGTATGAAAGCATGTCCTGATAAAGTATTTCATTATATTATATTTGGCCGAAATATTTAAAAACAAGAAGAACAATCTTTAAATGGTAGCAGCATTTTGCATACTTGAAGTGTGTTTAAGTTTATGGTTTAAATTAAGTTAAGGTGAGCTCCATATTCTTATAAAAATGCTTTTGTCGCCAGATAAAAAAAAAAATTTTTTTTGTATAGCAGCTCGTTGAGATGGCGCGTTCCATTTTCAAACGAGGTTTTCATTTTGCAGCCAGCAATAGAATTTATTCGAAAATGGAACGCCGTTCCTCATTTCCTATTCTACGTAATAAACAATTATAAGGATACTTTTGAATGCAAAGCTTTATTTCGCCTTAATTTCAACGCATTGTTTGCTTGCATTTGGGTCGGGTTTTAGATTCTTTTAAACCTTACACGCTAATTTTCTTTTTTTTTTAAAATACAGCATTTGGGTAAGGCTTTTTAAAATATAGTTTTTTTTATAAAACTAGACTAAGCCTTGAAAATGTTCTGCAGCTTGAATTTCGAATTTATTGCGATATCATTTGAAATTTACTTTACAGCAATATTGTAAATATCAAAACCGTGGCTTTTAATAACTTTTTGCATCACACAACTTGCAAAAGATCGATTTAAGATACTGTGGAATCTGTACCTACTTCTTTTCTTAAATGAATATATAAATGTTGTTTGGATATTTATAAGCGCCGTTTATAAATTAAAATCAGACGACCTATTGATTTTATTAAATACTGTACCTGCTTTAAAAGTCAAGTCAATGTCGTACGTTGCATGACTCCGTGACTCATTTATTTTTTTAAATCGAATAGCAATCTGCACGACGCAATTGTACATAGATAAGCTAAGTGCGGGTTTACACTGCTGTAACACATGTAATAAAACATATTTATATCTCTATTTTTTCTAAGCAAATGAGAAGGATGACAACATTTTTTATACTTGTGTGTTGACAGTTAAAGTGTACAGTAATTTGAATTGTTTTTATAGTTGTTATCGTAACTATGTTTAGTGGAATATTCGTTCACGTGCGTTTTTCTTTGAACAAATCGTTTATTAAAATCTAGACAGACAGAAAAATACTATTAATATGAAATAACTAGTTCTACCTTATCAAGAAAGACATATAAGAAATCAATGAAGACATATGCTACAGAGAAAAAAAAATGCATTTAAAATAGACTTAAAAATGAAAGACATTTAAATTGTAAATTCAATTTGCGGAAACAAAATAAAACGTATACGAATGTGGATTTAAAATTCAATTATGCTGTGAACACGTCCGCGATGGCAACACTAGGAAGATGTACTGAATGCTGTATTTACATACGACCACACGAACTCATTAATGAAATGCACACTGACCGTGTGCAAACTGAATCGTAACTGAGTCCTTTATCAAACTGAGTAATTTAAAATTCAATCTTACTTATCTTACTAATATTATAAACTAGCTTTAACCCGCGACTCCGTCCGCGCGGAATAAAAAATAGAAAACGGGGTAAAAATTATCCTATGTCCGTTTCCTGGTTATAAATAGTGTAACTAACACGACTTTCTTTTATATGTATAGATGCGAATGTTTAGATGGATGGTTGTTTGTTAGAAGGTATCTGCAGAACGGCTTAACAAATACAGATGAAGCTATAGATGTAGAACGTAGTCTGGAAGATCAAATAGGCTACTTATTATGTTTTTTTTTTAATTCCCTGCGGACGTAGATTCAGCGACAGCTATTTCATTTAATTATCACCGGAAATCTGACAGTTATAGTAGTTATATTACAGTCCAGTACAGATCACTAGGAAAATCGACAGAATTAATAGGAATAAATACACGTCAAGTACGTGACATACAGAACATAGAATGTTTTTAAGGTATTCATATATTTTATTATTTATTTCTGAAGTATAGAACTTGTATGACTTGAACAAAAATATTCAAAGATTTAAAACCAGATGTAAATCTGCGCTCGCGTGACAGTACAATAACATAAGTACATTTACATAAGCAGAAAAGGCAGTGTAACAAGTCAATGTACCTCGTAATCGCTGCTCTAGCCGGTCTATTAGGTCAGCTATTCTGTTGCATAGAATTACATCAGGCACGGCCTTACTCAAAGACGTATTGTCGTGTCGAATCAGGTGATTGTTTTGAACTGACCTTTTGCAAATCTTTTTATTATTCATCCACAGGAATTTAGATGATCAATATGTACGATAGTGATATTTATGAAAAATAACGAAGCTAGTGGAATGAATTAAAAAAATACTAAAGCAGCTATTACACGACTAAGTCGAGATCTAAAAAGACTGCAGAGCTAAGAAGAAAGGGTCTCAAATTTAATTTTCATATTGTTTTAGATAAAACGTGAAAGCACAAAGAATTACTTAATTAGTAAGCAAGGTTTTCTGATAATTAAGTTTTCCTTTGTAACGTGAAGATAGCTGCAAGAAGTCTGTAGTCTGTAAGCACGAGTTATGTTTGTGACGTAATTGTACTTTGCCTACAAAGTGAGAAGCTCGGAGTGAAATTCTGAAAAAGTTATTTACAACCATACTCAGAATTTCTCAGAAAAATAAAATTGTTTTACCTAGATTACGTTGCGTTCTCATCAAGACAAAAGCACCTTATTTTTGTCTTTTAAATTAAAAAAAATGTGTGTAAATGATAGGTTGGACTAACAATAAAGTACGCTACCCATTGTTATAAGTCTATATTGACCCGATTTAGCAAAATATTTATATACATATAAAAGTAAGGCTTAAATAAATTGTACAGCGAACTCTATATTGTAGGTATCCTAATAAAATAACCTTCCTACAACATAAACAAACCATCCGAAACAACTTTAGTCTCGTTTATTTCCAACAAGCTCACCTTACTACGAATCTACGTTTATAAATAACATGTCGCTCCCAATTGACCCCCGAAAACTGATCCCGGGAGTGTGATCCCGAAGGAGAGTGAAGCCGACCGCAATACATCCTGCGAAACCTTTTCAATAACATAAGCTTATCCCCGTGACCTCCGATAAATTGTTGGAACTTCAAACGATTTGTTGCTGTAATAATTCATAAGAAATAGCGGACGCGATTTTACGACTGTCATATGATTTTTTTATACTTCATCTACGTAAAGACTAGTATATTTAACTTTAATATTCACAAGAAATAATGCAAGAGATGTAAAAAAACTTTTTCGTCGCAACATTTTAAAGGTATACTTAATCTTTAATTCGTTCAAATAAACGTTAAGTACTTATTCATTTCGAAACATTTATGTATAATGTAGTTCTGCCTTTGTCTACTCAAGAGATTTCAACAGAATCCTAATGAGTTTTCACTGCTAAAACCTGTGCATAAACATATCTTGGTCTATTTAATGCAAGAAATATGTTTCTGACTTAAGAAGACGGTAAGTTGCAATAAATCGCTATCACTCAACACTTGCAACGCTAACACTGGGCAAACATTAAATGAATTTATTATGACCGGAGAGCCGCACGAAACTTTCGCAATTTTCGTCGGAGCTCACGTAATAGGCGCGTTCATAGCTAGGAAATATCATGGACGTGCTCTTTATAGATATTTTTATGTTCAACGGTTGTTAAAGGCTACGGAAACTTATTACTGTAACGAGTACCGCTATAGCTGTAAAGATTTCATTCCATCTGATGGAATGAGTTTTATTATTTTACGGTAACATGATATCTTTTAAAATGGCTATGATAAATTGCAGAGCTACGATTGCGCTAGATGGTATAATAGCCTTATTACTTACTTTGAAACGAGAGAGGTGTGTCAGAACCGCGCCAAACGGAAGTCCTGGGTTATGTGTTGTTGCTGCATTACTTTGAATGATGTAAACAGAAGAGCGTCGGTAGCTCAGGGGTTAAGCACTTGATTTGTAACCTGCAGGTCCTGGGTTCGAATTCCGCCATGTACCAATGTGTTTTTCGATTAACATATGTACATTTATCCGACATTCTTACGGTGTAGGAAAACGTCGTGAAATTCAATGATATGTGTGAAGTCAACCATCCGCACTCTGCCAGCGTGGTTGACTATAGCCTAGTCACCTCTAACTGAGGGTAGGCTCCGACCCCTCAGGGGACGTATAGTAAGCTGATGATGATGTAAACAGGACATACTCAATAATTATAGGATTTTATAAGTCTAATTTCTGGTATGTGTATGATAAATATGGTTCGGAACTGATTTTAGTTTATCAAGACTTTAGACCTAATAAACGCATTTTTATTTAAGACACATGTTAAATACATCAGACATATTGGTACAAAAAAATCATGATATTTATTCTCACCATGTTTAATAAAAATCCAAATATAGTATCAAGATGGTGGGGGATTTTAAATATGTATCACTTGACTCGATGACTTTTTTGCAGAAGGTTAAAGCGGTTAATTGTGTCCGTCCGAAATTCGCGATGTTACTTATAAATAGCCGTGAATCAGACGAATATAAAACGAGCCACTTCAAATACAGTGAATAAGTTTAATTGTGAACATGTGTTTGATGAAACTGTAAGTTATGAAATCCTGGTACCTCAGTCAATGGACAAATAAAATAATGAATACAAATTATAAAACAAAGACCAAGGATTTCTTTTTAAATTAGGAAATTATTGTTCTACCAGTTAGTACATAATTGAGAGAACATTGTCATTAAATTGTATAGAAACGTGTAAAATCTTAAAAGAATTTGAAAATTCCTTATGAATTTCTAAACAATTAATAAGATTTCCAAACTAATGTGAATAATCGATTTTCTAAAATCGATATTTGAACTCGTCAGATATTATTTATGCTCCATCAGTAATCATTAACGTTTAATTAATAGATGTTGTTTCTTTCGTACGTCATGTGTTACGAATGCCCTGCATCCAATTGCCGCTCATGACTGGGTCACTTCAGTGGCCATGTAAATAGGCCACCGATTACCAACCTATTGAATTAATTAACGCACTATTGAAGACACATTAGATCAAAATTACAAATCTCTTAGTCTTTAAGCTCTTAGCTCAAAGCTCTTAGTCTAAACTAATAATATAAAGAGAAAAGATTTGATTGATTGCTTGTTTGCATTGTATTGCCTCTGAAACTACTGAAACGATTTAAAAAAAATGTTTCACTGTTTGAATGTTACACTATCCCCGTGTATCATAGACTATGCTTATTACTAGATTTTTTTCAATTCCGCGAGGACGAAGTCACGGGCAACTGATAGTGTGTAGTAAAGTATTATGCCTTACTTTGGGGTTATTTTTCATTGTACCAAGGGAAGTATTAAGAAAATTATTACTTAATGTAGCCAAAACCTGTAAAATGAAAGTTATTCATATTATAATAGGCTTCATATAATATCAATGTGCATCTGGATTAACTGCTTGGAGGCAGTCCAACAAGGTATTGTGCGGGCATGCAGTAGGCGGGTTGACTAGGTCATGGATCTAGGTTAGGTTAGCTCTCATATGATTTAGTAAATTGATAGTGTTCTTACGTTAAATTTTACTTACGAAAAGTTTCAAAAATTCTTTTTTTTTTCTTAGAGCTGTAATCTCAGTGTTTTTTTTTTTAAGATACGGAGTATTATCACCCGTTATTTCTATTTTTCAAATTTAGAATACAAATTTTAGAACTATGCGGAAATAAAAATAATTTACAAATTTATAATAACAATAAATATCAGTATTTCTAAATAATGAACGGTATAGGAATGCTTTTTTAACAGCCATTAAAGCGATGGAATAAACAAGCATTCAGCCACCAGCCTGAATCGATAACATTGTAAAAATAAACCGCGCACGCTTCACCTCCGTTATTCGAGATCGATTCGAGTGGCCAATAAAAAATATTTAATGTTCGCTATTAAAAAAAAACTGTTTTTAAAAATAGAACGCCACGATAACGTCGCGACGTTGGAATAGTTAGAGACCACGTGACTTGCTTTAGGAATTTAGAAGTCATGAATATAATTTAGCTTTATAAGAAGCTACTTTAATGTGAATTTCAATGCAAAAAACTGTAATTTCTTTATTTATGATATGAGAGTTTGTTAAATCAACTTTAAGACTAGTATAGTGTAGGTACTACAGAAAAAATTGTATAAGTCTTAGAGGAAATTTAAAAAATTTCCAACAGTGTAAAAAACGAAGACTAACCTAACCTTACTTAATATATTTTTTTCTGTAATTATCTTTTAAGGTGTTCAGAAACCTGTTTCAAAAAAAACATTGTGGAATTTGAATGAATAATAACCGTCTTTTTAATTAATGAGAAAACTGTAAGTTAAATGTGGTCAAGTGCTATAATTTACAATCATTTAAACGAAATGAACTTGGATAAGGGTGAGATTAAACTATTCAATTTCCTTGTACAGTCAAATTACTTAATTGATTTTTATAAACGACCTTTAGAAACCACCCTAATTAGGGCTGTACGAAACAATCTTAACAAAACACGCGTAGCCTTAAGTGTACTTGAGAATAAGAGGTATTGTTATACTGGTCATTTGACGAGGGAAGTAAGATTATCCAGTTTACAATGAAACGTGATTAATTACAAATAATCAGGAATGATAGTTCTAGTTACGTTGGTCAATTGTAACGTAAAATGTGACATTTGAGTCAGGCACGCGACAAACCAGGTGCATTAGGGGGCAATTAAAAAAATGTTTATACGGTTGCGAGGGCGCTTGACCGTTTTTTACGATACGATTACAACGGAGTCCTGCCCATTTATAGTCTGCAGCAGTCAATCATCGTACTTGCTCATACATATTCAATGTAACAGAAACAGAATCTGAATATAATTAAATTGTAAAAGTTGGTAGCGCTTGAATAATTACTTGTACTCGTAAACTAGCTGTCGACTCTGTACGCGCGGAATAAAATAAAACATAATAAGTAACCTATGTGTTCTTACAGACTATGATCTATATCTATGCCAAATTACATCGAGATCCATTAAGCCGTTCTGGAAATACCTTCAAACATCCATCCATCCATTTAAACATTCGCATTTACTCGTATATTATTAGTACGATTAAAAAATAAAAACTGTCTAACTAAAAGGCTCAATTGATATGACACTTGTGAAAATCGATGAAGCCGTTTCAGCGAAAAAAAATTAATAAAAATAACCATAAGTTTTTATCCCTCCGATTCTCTTTGAAAAATATAGAGATAACAATATGTTTGAATATAAGTTATTCATTATAATATATCTCATTATTTCGTAGTAAGGGAATATTAGTAAGTGCATTTTAACTGAAGCAAGCGAACGCTTTGTCTCGTGAAAGCGACTCTTTATGGGTCACACGTGTTACTTGCATAGTTTATTATTTCACATTTTAAATATTTATCCCCGTCCCGGCAACCATTGTTCCCATAGGAAATTTTCATAAGAAACTCTTGTACACTTTACGATATAAATATGATATACTAGCTGTCGCCCACAACTCCGTCCGCGCGGAATTAAACGCGGAAAAAAACTTAATAACCAATGTTTTGTTCCACACTATGTTCTGTATCCGTGGAAAATTTCATCCAGATACGAGTGATGCGTTCTTAATAAGTGAAAAAATATTTCGAACAAAATGTCTCTATCCGATGACAGTTGTAGGACAATTGTTACTGCTAAAATCCACAGATAACCTAAAATAAGAATGTTGTCTTTAGATGACAGATTTAAAATATAAAATAATTATTTATGTTATAGTTAAGCATGTATTTATTTATCTCATACTATAACTATGTTGAATATATAATGTGTTCAAGAACAAATACCAAATTATATGTTTGTTTAAACATAACAATAGTAAATCGGAACGCATTAACATAACTATGACTATCTGTAAGACACGTACACACATTAGTATACAAGTATGTATTTATCTAAACACATTTTGTCGGTCTATTTGATGTTGACTATATCATTAGCCAATTGATATCAAACATATTCACGACATTCTACGACACAATGGTAACTAAGAAGTAGGTAATTTTTACTGTTAGCTGTAACCACAGATTACAAAAAGTTGTAAAAGTTATTGGTCAGTAGTAAAACATGACAATAGAGAAAGAAAATTTTGTTTAAATTCAGTCGAGAATTTTCTACTTGAAATAAATTTAATAAGTAGTCCTCCTAGTCCTTTAATCTCTGTTTAATCTTACTAACATTATAAATGCGAAAATGTAGATGGATGGATGAATGCTTGTTTGATCTCTGGAACAGCTCAACGGATCTTGATGAAATTTGGCACAAATGTAGAGCTTAGTCTGAATGACACATAGGTTACTTATCAAGTTATTTTTTAATTCCGCGCGGACTGAGTCGCAGGCGATAGCTAGTAAATATTACCTCAAATTAATTTATCAAGAAACTCTGTTAACTGTAACACTACAAATACATATTTTGTAATGTTATTTAGTAATATTTTTGTAAATAAAAAATGATATTAACAACAATTCTCGTATATTGCAGGAGCACACTATGAATTATGTATCAATCACTAAGATTTCTAATAACTAGCACTTGTAATAGAGATTTAATCGCTTCCATGAAACTAATCGATTTTCACTTGTAACTTATTCACTAGCGACTTCAATAAAATACGTTGACATAGATAATAAAAAAATGTATATAAAATGTCTTTATTGACAAGTTTCTTGTATATATTTGTTATTTTGCTAATTTAATTTTGCTATTTATTAATATAGGCGATTACTGATATGATATGAAAAGCAAACGTTCAATGCATATATTTGGCGTATGTATAACCAATCTTACTAATAGTCTGGAAGATCACATAGGCTACTAAATAAGTCTTTTTTTAAATCCCGCATGGACGTAGTTGAGGGCGACAGCTAGTATGTAAATAAAGGAACATTCTTTACGCGTAAGCGTATCACATGATTAGCGTTTTTGACGTAATAGTATGGATTTTTATATGAATTTCTCTACAACCTAATTGTTATTTAATAAAACATTTTCTCTTTATTACAATAATACTATGCATTTTAAATATATCAAATAACCTAATCCACTTTTTGAACAAGATTATACAAAATACACACGTAACAATTTGATTTTTTCTTCATTGGTAGAGTAAAACATAAAATTAACGAACGAAATGATAAAACTCGTTCATATCATTATCAAGTCGATAATCAATTACTTCGGACACGAGTTGGAGGCCGACAAAAACCAAAACTGTATAGTGCCATTCAAACTTTAAGGAGGCTCGTAATTTCGGATGAGCCGCTACACTAAACAAAATTTTAAGTATCGGCTGTGCGAAATCGTATTTGGGGGCGTAAAAGGGAGGTAAATGCATGCAGTAGGCCAAGGTCTTGCGAAGACATAACCTTGTAAATAACGAGCCGGTATAATGTTTGAATCTTATAATACAAAAACATTGACTGGTATTGCCATTACAGTGTTTATACGTTGACGTAATTCGTTTACATCTCCTTTATAGGGCAACAAGACTTCAATATAAATTCGTTTTATAAAACAAAGTCTTTCTCAATTTGATGTTCGTAAACTACCAAACTATAAATTCGGTTTCCACCAATACACAAATTTATAAAAAAGTCAAGATATAAAATACTTTAAGATTTTGTGGAAATTGCTTAAAATGAGACTATGATTAATGTAAAAAAATATATAATGATAAAATTACATCACTGTAAATGTTGTCAATTTAGTTAAATTATAATAATTTGAATTATAAAGATATATGCTTAGAAAATAATACTATTCATTATGCAAAAGTACCTTGGTTTAAACATAGCAACACTAGCTTTTGCCCGCGATTTGTTCGCGCGAAATTAACAAAAAATTTTTAAGTAGTCTATGTTTTTTTTTCAGATAGCGTTCTACATATATACCAAATTTATTTAAAATCCTTTTAACCACTTCATTTTATTGTAACAAACATCTAAGCAATTTTTAATAGTATGAAGTATGGTAGTAAATTTTAATTATATGAAGTCTTAGTAATACAATTATTGCGTCATAATGTAATGCACCAGACTATGAACTAGAACATCGTATGATAAGAAATTTGTTGTAATTATTCTGAGGCATTGATCGAAAGAGGATCAATATTATCGTATCCTACTTTCTCAATAGGTAATACTATTTTTCGGTTTAAACTTAAACTTTTTAATGAAGATTACATAATTGAAGAAAACTTACTTTAGCGTTGAATTTTCTTTCTAAATTTTCCTACGTGGTTTAAGTTAAACCAGTATTTATGTATTTTGTTTCAGGTCAATTTACTTAAATAGTTTCTGAATTTAATGGAAACTGTAGCCGCTTATTTACTTTAAACGAACTTAGTCCCTGACGAATTGACGCAATTTAAAACTATGTCGTCTTTAGATTATTAAAAATGCATTACTAGTCCAGTCATTTTAGTAAGTTCACCTCGGAATTCGAGATACCCAGCTGTAAGTCTGTAAATACTTGTATATTGACACCCTAAAAGTTGTCTCAAAACCTACATATGGTAGGGTGTAAGCAACCATTAAATTTCAAGGTCAAAGGTCCCAAAAATCGGTTTCTCGCGCTTTCTTTGGAAATATCTCATTTCCTATGGGTTTTTTGCTATTTGTATTTCTTATCAATATTGTAGAATACAAAATTCTCTACAAGTTTTGTTTAAAAAAAAATTTTATACGGTGAATCGTTTTCGAGATAGAGGGCGGAGAGCGCGCGGTCACAGCATCACTTCAGCCTCCGGTCGAAAAGCGCCATATACTTGTTGAACTATCGCTAAATCAATGATTATAAATATTTGTCAATTTTTTATCAACTATTATATTATACTTTATCATTTTTTTCCTAACTTATCCACTTTTTATTCAGTATTAATTTATTTAACAACACTTACCTGCCCATGTAATTGCAGAATTGTTAATGAAAATATAGGAATTATATTTGAATTTTAGCCTACTTAATATTAATATCTTCTTACATGATGAAAAAAACAAATAAATTATGAATTAATCTTTTTATTAAAAATATCATTGAATACATTAATTTTTATTGAAAGTAAAAAAAATAAATTAAGGGTACAAAAACTACAATTTATAATTTTAATCATCTTCTTCCTCTTCATCGTCGTCTTCTGGCTGCTGGTAAATTTCAAACTGGTCTTCATTATCGTCTTCAACGACATTTGTCTCAAGTTCTTCCATGATTTCTGGGTTAAAGGTTCCATCTTCGTTAATGTCGCTCTGATATCGTAGAACATTGAGACAAGCTTGCCCATTACCAAGTTACCAAGTTAAAGAGCATTGCAAGCCCGCTTTCTTGCATCCGCATCGCGAACCACAACCACTCTTGCAGTTGCAGAAAATTGTATTTAGCAAATCTTCTGGAGCAGGTGGTAAAATTGTCATGATAGGCTCGAGAAAATCTTTTCGTATTGCCCAACCCCATATCTGGGGTTCCAAATCATGTCCTAACCAAGTTTGAACTTAATAATATACACGGTTGAAATGTTGATGAGCAGCTGCACTTGTTGGTGGAATATTTGAAAGCTGCACAGGTTTATTAAGTTTTGTTGACTTGACGTAATGCATGTAACGAAGATGATCGAGACTTTTCACAGATTTCGGAACATTATAGACTGCCAATAAGGTTTGACTTCCACTCTGTAATAATTTCTGGGCCGAACAATTTTCTTCCTTAAATGCTGCAGCTAGTTCATCCAAATTTGTTAGTAATTAATTAATTTGACAAATATTTATAATAATTGATTTAATGATAGTTCATCAACTATGTGGCGCGTATTCGACCGGAGGATGAAGTGATGCTGTGACCGCGCGCTCTCCGCCCTCTATCTCGAAAACGATTCACCGTATAAAATTTTTTTTTAAACAAAACTTGTAGAGAATTTTGTATTCTACAATATTGATAAGAAATACAAATAGCAAAAAACCCATAGGAAATGAGATATTTCCAAAGAAAGCGCGAGAAACCGATTTTTGGGACCTTTGACCTTGAAATTTAATAGTTGCTTACACCCTACCATATGTAGGTTTTGAGACAACATTTAGGGTGTCAATATACAAGTATTTACAGACTTACAGCTGGGTATCTCGAATTCCGAGATTCTTACCTAATTTAAGCTTAAATGACTGGACTATACATGCGATTAGAATTAACATTATTTGAATTTGAAACAATAATCTAATCATTTCAAAACAATACGCAATAGATTGTATTTTTAACGAGTTTTCCATATTTGTAAAAATAATGAAATGAAAACCAATACACTACCACTCACCGGACTTCCGTTTCTCATTGACGAGCACCAGTGATTTAGTCCTCTTGACCCTCAGCGAGCGTCGCCGGATCGACCTCATGAGAGCTTCGGGCATGCGGGAGAAACGGGGGGAGTCCACCCGCTTCTCCGGCATAAAAAAGTTCTTCACAGCTAGCATTGTCGCAGTCCTTTGCCAATTAGAACATTGTCCCCAAACACAAAGTACTACAATTCCCACATCAAGACGTTTTCCAAAGTAATAAAAACAAGTTCTACTGATAACACTCGGAAACAAAGAGTAAATGTCGCACCTGTGGAAACTACACTGTTTAACATCAACAGCACAAGGTCACACGAATCTATAAAATTCGCGACACTGTGCACATTTTTGTGTCCAATTCCCAAGCCGTCGAAAACCAGATCTATTGTTTCCGATACATCACTATTCTAAACACGCGATCGCTATCCTGTCACCTCGCAAGGAACTGATCAATTTCCAGTTGCCGATATGGTCCGAAGCAAGTTCGGTTACTGCGTGCGCTCGCAACACATCCACCCACGGACGCGTCTGGCGAAGAACTGGCGAACTGGCGTAGATATCGCGTGCGGCGCAGTGACTCCACCTGGCGCAACGCAACGATACTAAGCCTGTTATCAGAATTTTCTGATGGCGAGCATTACCGCGAGGTCGAAGATTTACCGCTTTATTGACGATCGCTAACGAGGTTAGCACAATGATAATTGACCTATTATTTGCTGCAATGTAATTAAAAAATTGTTCCACAATGAAGTAATTCATGATCAGCTTAATTCAACTTAGTGTTTGTAAATCTTTTAAACACGATGTACGACTGAAGCTAAGTTTAAAAATTTCTCGCAGCCAAAGTAGTCGTATGAACTTCACGTTGAAATTAACCGCATCTCTGAAACGTGCTGAAGATTCATTCCATATGATGGAGCGGCATGTCACTGCCTGTTAATAAATTAATTTATGTGCGGAGTGCTTAGTTGCTGTCTACGCTGTAGCTTAATAACCTAACAAATTGCTGTAATTGCTTCGTTCCATTGAATTGAATCTGTTCAATTCAACAATGTTAATTAGGTGCGTGAAATATTGATAATATTACAGTACTTGCGCTACGTAATGATGTAGGTTTAATTCATTGAGGTTGATAAAGCGTAAACTGCTTTAAAAATAAAATGATAATACTTCTTCATATAATATATTAATCTTCAAAAAAGTTGACAAGTCATGAGCATTTCCTTACATAAGACTAGCAAAATTGTCCGCCGTATGATATTTAACGCTTTCTCTATAATGTTTAAGCATTTAGCAATAAGTTGGTAGGTACCTACTGTTGCAACACGAAGTTTACGACTACTAGAAACCTAAACTATGTAGTCTAGAACAAGATATTAAAAATGTTAGGCAAGACGGACAAACAAGTCCTTATTTGTAATAAAAAAAATACTGGAAATTAGAGAGTTGGAATTTAATTTTTGAAATAACCTTATTTATTTTTATTCGCAGAATTATACAGATATAAAGCCTAAAGCGCTGTAGCGCTACATTTTACAACAATAACAAGAATCGTGCAAATTCTTATCATAGATCGCAACTTCAAGCACGATACTGCGACTGGCATTACACTGACCAGTCAAATGAGACCCGTCTCCCAGTCATAATACAAACTTAAAAAAGAACTCGGTAATACAATCAATACCATCTTCACGGGTCAAGATATATTAAACGAAGTATACTTCTTAGCATTTCCGTGTATTTATGCATCAATTTAAATCCAGTCTGCTCAGATATTATTCTATTAACTATACAAATTTTAAATAACAGAGCGATAACATGCCACTCACAGTATAAACGAAGTCAATTGTGAAAAATATAGAATTTACGAAACATAATTAAGAAGAAACACTCCGTTGGAATGCGCTCGATTAAGAAACAATACATTGTTGTTGATTTAAGGCATTTATATCCAATGATAATGACTATTAACAATTACTAGTATAAATCATGTATACTTTAAAATAAGAACACGTTCTTCGTACACTCCAGACACGTCTTCATGATCCGATAAAATCAATCCCACGCGACAATTATGGTATAATAATTCTCCCCGGCTATTTTGGGTCTGTCGTCGTCGCCCACGACCATACCTAGTGCAGGCAAAGGACCGGTTGTCCACGCTCTGTCCACAAACCTCAAGACGTCAACGATATTTTATCCTACTCTTGTTATTCTTTTAATACACGACTTAGATTAGATATCGTGGGTTTCTGAGACCAAAATCTCCGTTTAAAACACATTGTTATCTCTATTTTGTCAAATATAATGACAGAGATGGCGATATGTTTTATATAGAGATCTTCGTCTTAGAAACCAACGTTTAGTTGTTCCTATATTGTATTTTAATTTGTATTGTATTAAGATTATTTACTTAAAAACGTATAATTTATTCAATAGTCAAATGAGTTTGGTCATTATTTAATTTGAACCAATATAAAACATCACGACAATTAAAGAGCATTTAAGTAAATCATACTTCCTATAAGGTTAAGTAAATGCCTAGTTGTTAGATTTAAGAGGGCTCCAAATAATAAAGATATATCAGGCAGAGATCGATTGCTTGAAGTAACACGCCTACCCATGACAATTTACAACATGTTACTAAGATAGAGTGTTACTAAGATAGGGACCACCCAACAATATTGTCCCATACACACATTACTAAAGGTACCAATAGATACAGTCCGAGCGGAAACATCAAGCAGCAACTTTCTCCTACGCAACTCTAATAAATCAAAAACAAATCACCAGGCGCCGTCGGTACCTGTTGCCTACGCCGATGTCCACCAACGCATTAACAAATTTATTACCTTACGATATTACATTATATCAAAGTATAAAAGGGTCATGACAAATAACTTTAATAACATAGGACCTAGAATAGTTCCTTGTGGAAAACCACAGACATCTATAATTATTTAGCAAAGTACAGAGAAACAATGGTAAGTAGCAATGGGATATTTTGTCTCTTTTGAAATACCAGAAGCTTAAATCGAAGTACATAATGTCAAGAAATATTGCATCTTCAAGTATACTTATTACTAGAGGAAATTCTTAGATTAGCTTCTTATACCTTAGAAAGTGCATCGATGAAATCAGTTCTTACTGAGAATTTCCATTGTCAATCGACATGTTAAAAAACTATTAACATCTTTGTCACACTCTTTGAAAGGAAAAAAAACAAAGGCAATATGTTTCAATAAAAGTATTTCGACAGAGGAATCCTACTAGTTACAATCATTAACCAGCTAGAGAAGTACATTAAATGGTGAACAATGAACTTCTTTTAACACTTAAAGCTAAACATCCATCAAACTCGAATAAAAAAGTGGTCAGATGATTACCAACAAAGCTATAGAAGATTTTATGACTGCGCTAGATGAATGGTCGCTGTAAAACATTTTACGACAACATTAAGATTTTATAAAGTTGTGCTTTGAAAATGTTGCTATTAAATATTTTCACAAGTATATTAACGATTCATTGTTAGGTGATAAATAATTTATCATCATTATTTAAGTTTCCTATTTTATGTCTATAAAAAACAATGAAAAACATAACCATATATTTTTATACTGCTTTAAAATTATTTTGGTTTTAGATTTTCAATACTCCAAATAGTTTTTTTCTTTCTAAAATTGTACATAAAATTACTTAAATGTATAAGCTACCAGCTGTCGTTTGCGACTCTGATCGCGCGGCAATTAAAAACTTAATAAGTATGTGTTCTTCTAGACTATCTTTTACTTCTGTTCCAAACTTCTTCAAAATCTATTAAGTTGTTCCGGAAATACTTTCAAACAAACATCCATCCATCCATCTAAACATTCGCATTTATAATATTAAACATTAAGTAATATAATGAGAAAACCTCTAAGAAAACTTTTAATGAGTTAAATACAACAATTCCGAAGATCTTAATCATTAAATGTATAGATCAGTCGATGATAAAATGTTATACTAAAGAATAAACAAAACTGCATATGTTTCTATAAAATGACATCATCTCTAAATATACATATGCGATAATTTATAAGCCAGTTAATCACTTGCATCATTGCAATGAGCAAATCGTGTATGAGTAAGCGCCATTTAAAAAAAAACTTAACCTAAAAATGTACTTTTATGCATTAATAACAAAAAAGACGTCTATTTTCACGCATTTTTTTGTCTAGATACATCTGAAACTTACTTGGAAATGGTAACATTTTTTACTAATTGTAGAATTAATTAGAGATTAATAATTCATATTGTATGCAAGTGAAGTCACACAATATGCATTGTGATTCCGCCTCGGAACAGGGCTGTGACCTATTTCGTAGCTACGGCAGAAATAACTCTCGAGGCCTATTTCGGGAATTAATGCGACATTCGGAATGAAAGTTCTACTTTTAGATGCTATTTTTGTGGCATCTAAAATCGTACTATCTTCGAAAATAGTTCTTATCTGAGTTTTTTAAACTATTCGTGGAATACAATTTTTTTTTATTAGAACCATTATCATAGCTGTCAGACAATGTGATCCTAACTTTAGATATAAATTATTTTATCAGTGCATTGTTGCAATTGGCGTAGTTTGTTACTGAGTTAACAGTTTACTCGCCTATTCTTAAACAGCCGAAGAACGCTACAGGACTACCACAAGGGAATAATTCGGACCCAACTTGTTAATAGATCATAAGCAACGTACCGTATGAGGCAATTCGGTTGCCATTGCACGTTGCACAATTGAACGGGATCTTCGAAGCCAATAAATATGTCAGCACAATGCCTGACACGACAGAAGGGCCCGATTTCTTTACGAGCCAAAACCGATCGCGATTTACGATCACCGCCTTGCGTTAGACACGAGTGAGCACTCTCAATCGATTATGTCGACTTATTTATTGATGTGATGCGCGGAATCGATCGGGCGTGTTGTCGATCTTTAATTTGATTAAAGTTATTACGGTGAGATTTCTCACGAAGCATTCGACCTACGTGAATAATACAAAAAGACGTAGTAATTGTCATTTACGAGTATCTATGGATTACGAACACTTGACATTCAATTTCGATTGTCGATTAGTTTTTTTTGTATCTCTTCCATTCATAATTAACAAATAATTTTCATACCTCTCAGGTCACAAATGAAAAATTTATTTTGTGAATTTCACTATATTTGGAGGTTATATTTCGTAGGTATACATAGAATTAGCTAATATTATTTTATTAATAAGAGGACAGAAATAGCAGATATTAAAATTAAGAGCCTATTTAAAGGCAACAATGGAGTTTCGTAAAACACTACAATTACAATATTTTCTCCTTATCAATTAAACGGTCGAGATGAAAGTGACAATTAAGATTTCTACTGTGCAATTACATAAGTAAATTTAACTGCGTATTGTATTTTATACTCAACATCGCAAAAACTTTATATAACTTAATAAAGAGACATTTAGTAGCGTCGCGTTTTGTAACGGAAATTTTTCCACTTTCTCTATCGGTGTCATTGTCACCTGACTCTGCAGTTTAGGAAGTCGCGTTGATTTACCTGTTAACAAAATAATACGTTGGTATAAATACGTTGATATTAAATGTTTTTGTTTCATCATCGTCAGCTCACTATACGTCCCCACTGAGGTGCTCAGAGCCTACCCCAAGTTAGTTACATTCACAATCATGTAGAAAACAGATGCGTACTATAAAATTAACTGTGGATTTCTGAGACTAAAATCTCCGTTTAAAAAATATTGTCAAAGATAAAATAATAATTACAGGGATGACGATATATTTTGGTTTCAAAAACCAATTAAAAGTCATTTTTGTTATTGATTCTAATTTGTTTAATACAGATTGTTCATGCAAGTTCTTTACTTGTTTTAGTAGTAGTAATAGTAGGAGGAAGAGGCTGTAGTTTAGTAACTTTACAACAAGCGCATTAATTTGCGTGCATGCTCTTTACAATATTGCTATCCTAACAACCGTAGACGGTTGCACATTAGGTATCAATAAATGAGTGACTTGTGCCCTAATTTGGGGCCGTTCATTTCGCTTTGTATAAGGCAAGCTAGTCACGTAATTATTCCCTATAAGTATGTACTGCGCTTCAGTTACTTTGACAATAGTGTGGGTTAATGATATGGATCGTCAGCTCATTGTGTTTGCCTCTTACTAGTGAATGGATGACGTCAAAGGCAGATTACTGTTCACGAATCCTATCGCATATTTCAAGGTTAATGTAATAGTGTCTATATTAGAAGGACATATGTGCTATGACATAAGTAATTTTAGTAGAACATAAGATTTAAACAAATAAACAATTGAACAGTAACCAATGCTCTTATATTTATGTGTGTAAAAACTACCGCAGACGCAAGACGTAACGTTTTAAAGCAGGTTGTTACGTCAGTCTTCGTGCTTCTTATACAAAATTCTGCACTTCATCACTTTGTTATGGGTAACGTAACGCTGTCAGGTGAATGACCTACTCCTGTCAATCGTAGAATTCGAGAACAAGATGTTAGAATCCATACATACTAAAAAAAAATTGGAGTGTCTGTATTTTATATCAAGAAAAAAAATCACATATTTCGTACACGTGCGTACGTGTTATGTCTATCCGTTCGTAAGGGTGCGTTTCTTCCGGGTAGCCACTGAAACGGTGGGACTAATTTTGACGGGACTTTGACGGAGTTTCGGGAAGGTAGCTCATAAACACGAGCATATTTTAGGCTTACTTTTTTAAATTTTGCGCCAACGAAGTCGCGGTCGAGCGTAATATAATTTACTTGACTAAGCTACTAACCGAGTAATGTGCCGCATTTATCCTTCTAAGTAAATTACCAAGCAAATTTGACTTGTTTAAGGTTTTGATCATGTAGTAGTTAGTTGTATTTTCTGTTACAATGACTTTCTACTGCTATACGAAAACATATCGCTATCTCTGTTTTTTTAACAAAAATTATAGCGATGAAAATATATTTTTGTACGCGTGTTTCGCCAGTGGCAAATTACGATTATAGTAGCACGTGCTGTTTGCGGAGGGGCAGTATAGAGGGCGCTTCCCTCTTTGATTGGGGTGCGAATAAATAAGCTCAGTGCAGCTGAGACTGAATCTATTATTGATCTGATGGATTGCTTTATCAGATTTAACTTAGATATTAATCATTTACACTCAGTGATTTTGGAGAAATGTAGGGAACTAAATGTGTTACATTCATTTGAAATTTAATGTAAAAACATTATTAACTGATCCCAGTAAATGCATGGGTAGACAGAGTTTATATACGTCTCTTGTCTCTTTCGATGCTACTTCAAATTTACATCGAAGATTTTGTTTAATTTACGTACTTATTCTACTGTCATCTATTTTAAATAAAAATTCCTAGATAGATTTTGATAAAACTTTGGCTCAGACGACGTTTCCAGATAATAAAAGTTGAAAAAAGTAAGGGTTAAAGCATAAAGACACAAGTTTCGTGAAAAAAAACACAGAATCGATAACTGTAGAGAGAGATGTGATGCGTTTGTGAGTTTCACGCGTGGACATCACACTCCATATTACGCTTGGCTGATCTCGCCTCAGACCCTTAGTAC
This sequence comes from Papilio machaon, assembly GCF_912999745.1. Classification (NCBI taxonomy): domain Eukaryota; kingdom Metazoa; phylum Arthropoda; class Insecta; order Lepidoptera; family Papilionidae; genus Papilio; species Papilio machaon. The sequence continues at coordinate 909,857 of NC_059993.1, read as the reverse complement.
TTGTTTATAGGTGTAAATATACCTTTGAACACATTAAAAGATATTTTACGCATATAAGGACTTAAGTTATGGAGATGTTAACATAATAGAATAATTTGTAATCCAAAATCTTTATACTATTTAATATTTTTAAATGTAAATGTATGTACAGCAAACATTTGTTTTTTTTTTATGTACCAACGACATGTCGCTATAAAAAAAATAATAAGTAGCCTATATGTTCTTTCAGACTATGTTCAACATCTGTGACACATTTCATCAAGATCCGTTGAGCCGTTTCGGAGATACCTTCTTACAAACATCCATCCATCCTTTAAACGAAACTTACTTCAAGGATGCTTTTTGTGTAGTGCAATAGTATTTCCACATTTTGAAAGTTACAATTTGAAATAGTTTCTATTTTATTAGAAATGAAATAGAAATGGCTTGATCGTAGTCACGTAGAATACTTTTTAATGCTCGTACAAAACCATTTTACGGTTGACTTCTAATTACGTAAAAGTTTCAAAAGAACGAATGAAGAAATCAAGTGGTAGTAATTTAGTAATTTTAATCTCAAGGGTCTGTTAGGAAATATTAACTTTACTGAAGTTTGGTAGACAACTCGACAACTATTAGAAAATTGTCACACAATACAGCTGTATATAAATCTTAACACGTTCCGTGACGCTACGATTTTTATGTCTCTTATGAACGCATACTTATACGCATACTTATACTTAACTCGCTTTTAACTGCTAGTAGGTGGACGTCACATAAAAACAAAATGTCAAGTCAAACAAATATCAGGCAAGTCGGTGGCATTGAAGGTGTTAAGCATTGTATATAATTTCGACCCATTCGTCGCAAAGTCACATCTCCAGAGAGATAGGTCTATTTTTTCTGGCATTAATCCTACCGACTCTATGGTCATTTAACATTACATTGACTTATTAATATTTGTCGCAGTAAAATCACTGGCCATAGAAAGAGTAGTTGACCTTCGAACCCCTACACCCTGTCCAATTAGGGAGGCGTTGTCGGCAGTCTGGCCGCACCCCCGCAATCCCGATTCTAACACGCAACTCTATTTGCTCGTATAGTGTGTACGATAAACTTATATGCGTAATTTTTATAATTAGCCATCACATATGATTTTAATTATTTGGAGCTGTTTTAGTACATATAATATTAGCTAGTGAGAATTTAGCATATATTAGTGAAGTATTATTTTGAGTATATCTTTAATTGTATTTTAAAATGGCATTTCTTATTTACAAAGAAAAAAGCTTATTTAATGCTATGTTTTTTTTTTCTGTTGCAACTGTATCTTACAAATGTGACTAGTTCACATCATTATAAATTAAATATTTTCTTATAAATTTGAGTGTGATTGCGTTTAATCATTAAAAAACTGTTCAAAAATTTCAACAAAAGAAATATTAAATTGCTGCACTTGTTGGTAGCGAACCGTGTGTACGGCTAATATCTCGCTATGTCAAGGGCAAGATAACGTGCGGCCACACTGCACATAAATTAATTAGATACAAGCTAAAGTCGCGGAGTCATTCGCTCTTATGTATATAAAATATTGAGTTATTGTTTTAAATAAGGCTTCGCTTCGCGCTGCCAATTGAAAAAAAAAAATACTAATATTATAAAGACCAATTATTTGAATCAATGGCTCGGAAACTATGGAACCGATTTAAAAAATTCTTACACTGTTGGGAAGCTACACTATCTCCCCGGGTGACATAGACTATTTTAACGTTAGTTTTTTTTTTTTTTAAATTAAATAGGCGAAATAATAAAAGACAGTGCAAAATAGAGTAACAAAATGTGTAATAAAGACTGTGCAAGTACGGACCAAGAGTGTGTAGATGTCGTTTATAATTATTTTAAAAAAACCTACTCGTTTATCATAATTTCTTCACCATCATCATCTCGTTTTTCACAAGAGACGACTTGCATTGAAAGCCATGTCGGTACAAATAATGGAGACTCAATCACGTCGCTTTTGCTCCATTCGTCGCGATTTCGCTGACGTGTTCGTAGATTGAAGGGTGACCATAAATATTTGTGGATAAATCTTGTTCGATAAAAAGATCTATATATATGTATTATGTATATTTCAAATTGTCTAAAATAAAATCAGTAGATTTTTTGTTTTAGAAAAAAAAACAAGATTTTTTTAAATTTGTCTTTAATGCAAATGGATGATACAAATTTTCTTCACTATAATCATTAGGCTGTGCTTCGCTCTAATACCTAAGTTATTTTCTCTCCCATAGATCAAATCTAGAGCTGTTAATTGCGAAAATAAACATCTAATTCCAATTTTGTTATTCCTGGAAATATTTCAGGAAACGAACGAAGTCTTAAATTTTAGTACCTACAAAATAATAAATTCTAGTAGCTAGTCCATAGTTGATATCGTCATGACTTGCGAAACTAAGATTAATGACGTCACCAAATGTTGCCAGTAAATTGTTCCAGAGCGTAATGTGTTCTTAAAAATAAAAAGAAATAGAGCACGAAAATGCACTACCAAGCTCTTTTATGATACTTAAGAAAAGAGTGCATTTTGATTTATGTCTAAAAGTAAATGAGACTGCAAAAATTTTAGTTTAAATAGATCACAAAAAGATGTTGAGTTTATCAATGACGTTGCAGTAAAATAAACATTAAAAATAGCGACGAATAAATACACAAAGAATTTTATAAGAATTACATTTAAAAACACTTAGAGAACACTTTAGCTTTTTAGCCGACTTCAAAAAGATCTGTTTGACTATATTTTTTTAAACCATAGTACATGGTTCTAATTGAGCATCATTACAAAAAATGGGAATAATAAAATGCTGCAATAAAAATATGCCCTTGAAAAAGCACCCTTAAATAATCCAAAACGCTAACAACCGTAGTAACCACGTCAAGACACGTTGCACACCAAGGGCCCAATTAAAATGTATTTAAAAGCTAATCCTATTTGCACAGCATAAAAATACACCTTGTTGCTAAGGTAACACACCCCAGCCGTGGGTTTCGAGTGTCGCAGCACTATTATGAAACATATCGTTATCTCTTTCATTGACTTTGAAAATAACAGAGATAACATTACAAGTGTCACGGTAGTAGAATTCCAAATTAATAATACGCAATTGTCAGTGCACATTATAAATTCAAGCTTTCTCAGTAATTGGGAACGACGTGTTTTGACTCGAGAATAAAGGAAGACGTGTTATCGTCAAATTGGACATTTCGTCAGTTTCTAATCGACCTATATTTAACATCGTAAGTAAATAAGTTATTTCATAATTTGGCGTAATAATTCATTTCAAACAAAAAAAAAATATTTTTTTACGCTAACCGCAAATTTATATTTTTTAACTTAGCTTGCAGTTAATATTTTAAACTGGAATAATGTATCAAAATATCACTTCACAGTTTTACAAATTAAGTTATTTATTAAATAATTAACAAGTTGCTTAAAATTCGATTCATATTTCCTTAGTATTTTAAAAACTGTCGGAGTTTACAATTTGGTGGTAACAGACACCCTTCATGTGACTGAAGGAAGAGATTAGACAGCAATTGTTAGACAATAATAAGAACATCAGTACTTTTGACATGACATGACGTAACTATAATAAGATGGTATTGTTCATAAAAGTTTCTGTCAGTCTATGATGGGTTTTTAATAATATAACAAAAAAAAAATATTAGCACAAATAAAGAATGAGTTTTCACACAGGATTATTTAACAAAGAGGATTAGAAATGTAAATGTGTTAATGTCAATTTCTTTTGTGAGACCTTCATAACTCTACTACAGGACACTTAGTCGCTTGAGGGTTAATTAAGCTATCTCTGAGAGTAAATTTTTCATATTAAATCTACAATTAGGACCTCCTAATATTATGACGCAAGTTCAATTTTTATAATTTTAATACAGTTAATAATTGATTCAAAATTGTTAAATAAAAAAATAAGAGTAACTACAGAAAAAAATATTTTTCTCATGTGATAAGGAATTTTATCGGAGAAATAAACATGTACGAAATTGTAATGTATTATTGTAAATGTGGGTAGGTTATATTAACCTACCCTTCTGGTTTCGTAAAATAAATCAGTCCCCAGCAAACCGCCGTTTGATTTACACCATATATTACAACTGGCGACGAGTATTTTTTTTTGTTTGTATTTCGGGTTTATAGTGTTAAATATGCCTTTCGGAAAGTTGCACGAATACGATATTAACGATCGTAACAACTGGAGTGCGTACGTTCGTCTCGTTAAGCAATTCATTTTACTTAACGACATCAGAGAAGATCTACACGTCGCAACACTACTCACGCATGTCGGAGCGGCCACGTACGAGCTGATGTGTGACCTGTGTGCGCCCATGCATCCGGAGACCAAGTCTTTCCAAGCTCTGGTCGAACTTGTCGGAAATCATCTCGAACCAAAAAGATCGGAGATAGCCGAAAGGCACCTGTTTAGACAAAGGCGACAGACCGAGAATGAACCGATAAGCGTGTTTCTGCAAAATTTAAAGCACTTAGCGAAGCATTGCAATTTTGGAGCTACGCTTGAAGAAAATATTAGAGATCAATTCGTCTCTGGACTTCGAAATGAAGTGATGCGGTCTCGTCTGTTCGCGGAATCCACATTGGATTACAAAAAGGCGGTGGAGTTGGCGCTTGCGCTGGAAGCAGCTGAGAAGCATGCGGAAGCGGCCGGCGGCGACGGCCAGGCGTCGGCGCCGGGAGCTTCGGGACTCGAGCAGGCAGGCGGCCTGCATCGCGTGGCCACGGGGGCCACACCGTCGCGGCGCCCCGGTTGCTGGCGCTGCGGCAAGGACGACCACACGGCAGATAAGTGTAGCTATAAGTCGTATAAATGTCATAAGTGTTACAATATAGGTCACTTGGCCAAAATGTGTAAAAAAAATGCTTATAGGGCTGACGGCGGAAGATCGAAACTTCATAATTATATTGATAGTTGTGACTCGGCGAGCGATGCGAGTGATTGTCTTCATCATATTATATCCGTTAGTAATAATGTTACGGATGGACCTTACCATTGTACATTGCGTGTAGAAAATATAAACATGGTTTTCGAAATAGATACGGGCAGCAGAATCTCGGCGGTGTCAAAAGATTTTTATGACAAATATTTTTATAATTTACCTATTGAAAAACATAATATTAAATTGCAGTCGTACACGGGCGAGGCGATCGTTCCGCTCGGTTACGTCACAGTGCGAGTAACGAGTGGGAGCGGGACGACTGAGTTACCTTTGTTTGTTATCGCGCGCGGCGGTCCGCCGCTGTTAGGCCGTGTGTGGCTACGAAAACTTAATTTAGATGCCATTAATATAAATAAAATAGGTCTGCCGGCCGATTCGCTACTTATAAATTTACGAAATGAATTTCCTGACGTATTCGGTAACGGGGTAGGCACATTCAAAACAAAAATTAAATTACATTTGAAAGATACAACGCCGATATTTTGCAAGGCCCGTCCACTGCCGTTAGCATTGCGCTCACCCGTCGAGCGCGAGTTAGAACGCTTACAAGCGGAGGGAATTATTTATAAAGTGGATAGGTCCGACTACGGAACGCCCATTGTACCTATAATTAAGCGCGATGGAACAATTAGGATTTGTGGAGATTATAAAGTTACAGTAAATCCTTTATTAAAAGATTTTCACTATCCTTTACCGCGCACAGAAGAGTTGTTTGCAGCGTTAAGTGGTGGCGAACAGTTTACTAAATTGGATTTAAAGAATGCGTATCTGCAAGTAGTGTTAGATGAAGCTTCGCAACCACTAACGGCTATAACAACACATATGGGTGTTTTTGTGTATCGAAGGGCCCCGTTTGGTTTAAAATGTTTGCCGGAGATGTTCCAAAAATTAATTGAGGAAACTCTAAGCGGATTAGATTGTGTTGTAGCATTTATTGACGATATATGTATCACCGGGCGCAACAGAGAGCATCATTTACAAAATGTTAAAGAGGTATTGTCTCGGTTAGAGGAAGCGGGTTTACGTATTAAATTTGAAAAATGTGAGTTTTTTATGGATGAAATTTCATATTTAGGATATAGAATTGATAAAAATGGAGTACATACAGATAAAAATAAAGTATCCGCCATTGTAAATTTACCTGTGCCGAAAAATGTATCACAACTTCGAGCAGCTTTAGGCTTAATTAATTATTATTCGCGCTTCATTCCGAACATGAGCACATTGTTAAATCCATTGTATAAGTTATTGGCGAAAGGTAGCAAATGGTGTTGGAATAGGGATTGCGAACGGGCATTTGAAGCGGTTAAAGAGAAGCTGGTTAGCGGGCCCGCGCTCGCGCACTACTCGCCTACGTTACCGCTGGTACTCGCCGTAGACAGCAGCGCATACGGTCTGGGCGCCGTGCTGGCGCATCGCATGCCCGACGGCAGCGAGCGAATCGTTAGCTGCGCTTCGCGCACACTCACTGATGCGGAGCGGCGCTACAGCCAGATCGACAAAGAAGCATTGGCGATAGTTTACGGGGTAAGCAGACACCATCAATATTTGTTTGGACGTAAATTTACTCTTCGGAGCGATCACAAGGCACTCACATACATCTTCGGACCGAAACACGGCATACCACAAACGGCGGCTAGTCGACTGCAGAGGTATGCTGTTCGTCTGGCGGCATACGACTTCGACATCGTCTTTGTATCGACAGATAAAAATGGCAATGCCGATGGCTTGTCCCGTCTACCTCAGCCAGCGTCCAGTAAGTCGAGGGAGGAGGATGTCATGTCAACGTTATGTGTCCGTCAAAATGTACAGGGGTGCAAAAACCAAGAAGAAAATGGTAATGTTAAAACCAACGCCATTGGAAGATATCTGCAAAGGGTCACACCCAAATTTAAAAGGGCGTTTTAAATTACAAGATGTAACCAAAATGTACTCACTTTAGTTAAAGCAGAGAATATAAACCCTAATAATACTTAATTGCATTTTAGAATAATGAATAAAAATAACTATAACGAAGACGAAAAGTTAAATAAGTTGAAAAAAAATAAAGGAATAATATCTTTTTGAAAATTAGCTTTCATTATGTTCTTGTTAATTAAAAAAACAGAAAATTAAAAAATAATTACTCGTCAAGACGATTTAAACGAGCCCAAAACTCGATGAGATTGTTTCATTGCATAGTTCTTATGGTCATCTTTCAGCTCTATCATCAGATCAGCACAATGCAATCATAATATTGCATTGTCACGTGATTTACACATGTATGCATGATAAACATCGGGACAGGAGAAACTAAATAAAAGATTATATAATAACTCAACTAGAAATTTACCTTTAACGATACTAAGTAATAAAAATTTGCTACATAACTTTGAAAGAGGCAAATAAAATTTCAGACATGGAGAATGTACTCGAAAAGTAACAATAAAAGAAAGCAAATAAATCATAGAGCTTGCTTTGCGTTGTCCGAATTCGTACAATAGAGTAAGAGTCTACAAATCTTTTGACCGCATTGCTACATCAAAAGCGCTAGACAAATTTATGATCGCCACAAGACTATTTGGAGTTCGTAAATCACGCAAATTGAATTACGATGGGTCCGGTGGCGATTGCTACGATTTCGTACAATACGGTCAAATGAAAGACTTTTTCAATACACGAAATAGTATTCGCCCTTTTTAAAACATCTTAGAAAAATCTTAGATTAAAATAAAGGCAAAAGTTTTTTTGTATCGAGGATTAATAATATGAATAAAATACAAAATTATATAATTTGTTTAAACAAATTTTAGAAGGAAAATGTCAACGAGTTTCAAAAAGAAGCTCTTTTTTATTACTAATAGTTCAGAAATAGTATCTACAACGATTCTCGCAAAATGCTCAAGTTTATATGTTGACAACACAATATAAACATAAAATAACATATAGATTAACATTAATTCTACGTAAGATTATTAAGAGTGTTGTAGAGAAAGTTTGTAACACATACAGTACTAGAAACTTCCACCCATGTCTTACTTCTTACTAATATTATAAATGCGAATGTTTAGATGTATTGATGGATGGATGTTTGCTTGAAGGTATCTTCGGAACGAATCTTGATGAAATTTGGTATTGAGGTAGAGTATAGTCTGGAAGAATACATAGGCTACTAATAAAGTTTTTTTTTTAATTCCGCACGGACGGAGTCGCGGGCGAGAGCTAGTGTAAAATAATTTAATAAGAAAAAGAGTCATTTTAAAAATAACAAAATAGTAGTTGCAATACAACAAAGGACGTCTGGACTTGACAGATGTTTCGAGTCGTGCACGTCTCAAATGCAACGATTTTTATACTAAAACTGGAATAATCGCCGTGAGACTGAGTGCGCTTCCGTGTTGCCGGACTGGTTCTGGTTGGTAATAAAAATATTAGAAGTAACAATAAAACGGAACGGAAGAATTCATGAGAAACACAATCGTTCGTTTCTTATGAATTCTACCGCTTTGTTAGAAAAAATTCAAACCGAAAGAAGACTTCTACTTGGAATACTTTTAACGTGGAATAAAATCGTATAACATACTCGTAGTAGCTGAACCCGACATGCCACATACAATAACATAAAAAGTTGAGTCTTACTAATATTATAAATCTGAATGTTTAGATGGATGGATGTTTGTTTGAAGGTATCTCTGGAACTGCTTAACGGATCTTGATGAAATTTGGCACAGATGTAGAACATAGTCAGGAAGAACAAATAGGCTACTAATAAAGTTTTTTTTTTTAATCGCGCGGATAGAATTGCGGGCGACAACTATTATATTGATTAGACTCTGTAACTACTGAATCTATTTGAAAAATTACTTTATGGTGGGTAAGCTTAACTATCTCTGGGTGATATAGGCTACATACATTTATTACTAGACTAGCTTTTACCCGCGACTCCGTCCGCGCGGATTAAAAAATAGAAAACGCGGTAAAAATTATCCTATGTCCGTTTCCTGGTTCTAAGCTACCTGCCCACCAATTTTCAGTCAAATCGATTCAGCCGTTCTTGAGTTATAAATGGTGTAACTAACACGACTTTCTTTTATATATATACACTAGCTTTTTCCCGCGACTCCGTCCGCGCGGAATAAAAAAAAAGAAAACGGGGTAAAAATTATCCTATGTCCGTTTCCTGGTTCTAAGCTACCTGCCCACTAATTTTCAGTCAAATCGATTCAGCCGTTCTTGAGTTATAAATGGTGTAACTAACACGACTTTCTTTTATAATATAGATATAGATTTTTTAATTCCGCACGGACGAAGTCGCGGGCTACTGCTAGGGCTACACTATTAACGAATTATGGTCAAGTGATAAAAACTAAAATGTAATTTTTAATCTTTTAAAGAGTTAAATCTTATTTTATTAAATTTTACGGGTATTAAATTATTAGATAAACGTTTCCACCATAGATATTAACGCAATTGTTGCGATACAAGTCACTCCGGGGTAATGTTGGGGACGCACCCTTATCTTCGACAATGTGAGAATAAGTTTTGATACAAACTGACGTCTGTCAATCATGTTCAAGGTGAAATTCGCGGAGTGAATGCATTGCGAATTGAAAGAGAAACCGTAATATCCCAGCTTTGATAGCGATCGCACGACGATATCGAATTGCAACAAGGTTTTTTTGATGGCTTATACGATATAAATAACATCGTTAATGTGTTTACTGCATTATTTTATAACTTAGCTGTCGCTCGTGACTGTGACTCCGTCTCTAAAAAATAGCTTTTGGGTTCTTTCAGAACTAGTTCTATATCTATGGCAAATTTCATCTAGATCCGTAGGGCACTTCTGGACATACCTTCTAACAAACATCCAATGCATGTACCTAAAAGTAAAGTGAACATGTTTATCGTATTTCAATATTTATATCTTTTATAACTTTTTAGCTTTAACATCTTTTTGAAAATAAGCATGTTTTTTTTTTAAGTTTATGCAGCGACATTTTATTAGAGAAGTAAAATATACCAGTGGATTTTCAAATCATTATGAAAAGATCTAGCTGTCGCCCGCAACTATTCGCGCGGCATTAAAAAATACTTTATAAGTAGCCTATGCGTTTTTCCAGACAATGTTCTATAACCGTGCCAAATTTCATGAAGATCCGTTGAGCCGTTCTGGAGATACCTTCAAACAAACATACATCCATCTAAACATTCGCATTTATAATATTAGATTACTTGGCGTCATAAATAACATAAGAAAACCAAATATTTAAACAATAAAGAATTCGTTAAAATATTTTTGTCAATATTTTTTATTTTTATCCCTGTTGTAACATTCCAAATACACATTAGAAATATTTTGCAATTGAATTCTGAAGAGCATAGACAATTGAAAACCACAAAATTTATCAAAAAATACGAGTGTTATGGTTTCCTTATACACCATTCTTTGATATATACAGTCAATTTAAATTATACTTTATTCTTTTGTGTTAAGGTTGATATTGTAAGCGCAACTATAAAATTGTAAGCATTGAAAAAAAAAACAGAGTAAATCGCAAAGATAAACTAGGGGCGGATTAATTCAATTGTATTCAAAGACGAAGAAAAATATGTAACAGCTTTCATAAATATTTGAGTAAGGTCTTTTTTGTAATTCGTATAAACTCACGAAACGGTCTGAAGGCAATTTTTTTTAACATTTTCATGGGGATAAAGATATTTTGTGTGTAGTTTATAATAATAAAAAACCTCATCATAAAAGTTTTACATTTTTGTTAAATTTATAAGCTTTCATTCAATAAGATGAAAAATGCTTTATTTTAATAAGTTAAGAAGAAATACTGCAACTACTTTTACAGACTTATTCGTACATATATGCGTAGAACAAGCTTACAAGCTAGTCTTATCGAAATCTGTTTCGGTTTCCAATTAGTCTTTATTGCATTTGAAAGTGTTAAAGAATGTTCGACATGCATTTTATTAACATACTAGCTGTGCCCGCGACTTCGTCCGCGTGAAATTCTATTTTGGGTAGCATTTTTTTTGAGCTAATTATTTTATTTAACCAACGTGCTATGCTTTGATGTATGTAGAAGAAAATAGAAAGAGGTGTGCCCGGACCGCGCCAAATGTAGGTCCTGGGTCTCTGCCTACCCCTCTGGGTTACGGGTCGAGAATTATGTTGTTGTTGTTTTTTTACTTAAACTTATAAAAAATGCCAAAAAATATTAAACTTACAAAATATTCACATAAACATCTTCCCATACAAACTTTCATCCCCTATTCCGTTTTGTTACATTGCAACCTTGAGGGTAAAACTTTTACAAATTTCAAATGTCATATTTATTTATATCAAATCAGCAGCCTAAAAAATAAGTTTAAAGCTTCTAACTGTAAAAATGACGATACTTCCATACAAATTTCCACCCTCACTTTCAGCCTCTTATAACCCTTTTTTCGCGTTAAAAAGTAGGCTTTGTACTTCCTCAGGCTCTAGACTAAATATTGGTAAAGGTAACATCAAAACATATTAAACAAAACATTCACCAAAACCTTACATATTGCCTAACAAACTTTCATCCCCTATTGTTATTTAGCACTCTTGGGGGCAAATTTTTTACAAAAATTTAATTTCCTATTTATTTATATAGAATTAGCAACCTCAAAAATAAGTTTCAAGCTTCTAACTGTAAAAATGACGATACTTTCATACAACTTTCCACCCTAACTTTCAACCCCTTACAAACCCTTTTTCGCGTTGTAAAGTAGTCTTTATCCTTTCTCGGGATCTAAACTAAATATTTGTAACGGTAACAGCAAAACATATTGAACAAAACATTCAACAAAATCTAAAATATTCCCAAACAAAATTTCATCCCTAATTGTTATTTTGCACCCTTAAGAGTAAACTTTTTTCAAATATTGAATATTAATTTCTTTATATCAAATTAGCAGCCTCAAAAATAAGTTTCAAGCTTCTAACTGTAAAAGAAGGCGATACTTCCATACAATTTTCCACCCCCTCTTTCAACCCCTTACAACCCCCTTTTCGCGTTAACATGTAGCCTACGTCTTTCCTCAGGCTCTAGACTAAATATTGGCAAGGATAACAGAAAAACATATTAAACAAAACATTCACCAAAACCGAGCATATTGCCAATCAAAATTTCATCCCCTATTGTTATTTAGCACCCTTGGGGGTACATTTTTTACAAAAATTTAATTTCATATTTATTTATATAGAATTAGCAACCTCAAAAATAAGTTTCAAGCTTCCAACTGTAAAAATGACGATTATTCCATACAAACTTTCACCCCCACGTTCAACCCCTTGCAAACCCTTTTTTGCGTTAAAATGTGCCCTATGTCCTTCCTCAGGCTCTAGACTAAATATTGGTAAGGGTAATAGCAAAACATATTAAAGAAAACATTCAACAAAACCGAATATATTGCCAAACAAAATTTCATCCCCTATTGTTATTTAGCACCCTTGGGGGTAATTTTTTTCCAAAAATTTAATTTCATATTTATCTTTTACAAATTAGCCTTGAAAATAAGTTTCAATCTTCTACCTGTAAAAATGACGATAATTCCATACAAACTTTCACCCCCACTTTCAACCCCTTACAACCCCTTTTTCGCGTTAAAATGTAGCCTATGTCCATCCTCAGGCTCTAGAATATCTGTGTACAAAATTTCATTTAAATCGGTTCAGTAGTTTTTGCGTGAAAGCGAGACAGACAGACAGACAGACAGACAGACAGACAGACAGACAGACAGAGTTACTTTCGCATTTATAATATTAGTAAGGATTACTCGTATTACGTAAGTTCTTACTTCTCGATTCTGAAGATGTTTGTCTACCAAAATTGATGTCCGTAGAATGAATTACCATCTCACGATTCCATTTATTTTCACTTTCAAAGTTTACTTTACGTGTTTACATTATTCACGGTATTTTAAGTAATTTGAAAATGTTAAACCGGTATTGAGTTTAACTTAAATTTTTGACCACTTAGTTATCTTTGACAAAACAGAGATAATAATATGTTTTAAATCAGGATTTTGGTTTCAGAAATCTACGATAAGTTTTATATAGAAACCTTTGAGTTTTAACTAAAAGCAATGATTAAAATGGGACCTTGTATTCCTCAAGCAGTGGTACATAATGACGTTATTAAAAATTTGATTTACCTTTGCCCGAAGGAATTCTTACCTTCAATGTTTAACATTATAAAGCATACAAGGAAGTGAATGCGCTAATCCTGCATAATTTCTATCGGTTTGCTTCAGGCACAACTGTATACACGTATTTTGTGACGCGTAAAAGATTTCAACACATATCTTTGTATTGTTAAAAGACTTTTGAAATACCAAGACGCTGCAGGCAAAATGAGTTCTTCCGGATTAAGACCAATGATATTTTTTTTCAGGGGGGAATGCTTTTTGCATGCTCGCGGCCAGGGACGCGGTAGTTATGTGGGATTCTCTTCCGGATGGGAAGCATACCCACTAAACCCCTCTGTTCCTCCAACGCATAAGACCAATGATCTAAATAATATGACCCATCAAAAGAAAAAAGTTACACCTCTTATGGGATCCATTGCAAGATGTTACTCTATTCGCCGAATGGGTCGTAACATTAGTAAGTCTACGGATTTATAATACGAATCATAGACATCGTTAACTTTGTGCCTGTATTTATGTGTGTGTTTTTTTCTTTTTTGATTTTCTTTTTTTTGTGTGGCAATAAATGTTTTTTCTTTCTTTCTTTCTTTAACAAAGGTTTTACATCAGTTATCACGTGTAATGTTACATTTAACATAGTTACATGTTTCTTTTCTTTCTTGTTATCAGTAATTTTAATATGGTACAAAATGTAACGAAGAGTAACTTACATTAACATTTGGAAATAGAAAAATTGTACAATCCTCAACTCTTTTTTATACAATCTAAAAAAACTAACTCTTTTATTTAAATAAAAAATGTTATAAAATTCATAAAACGAAATTATTATTACATCAATGTAACGTGTGCGAAACTTCTCTGTACAGAAAAGGTTGAGTACAAAAGAACCGACAACAGAACCGGTCCGTTCATTATCTCGCTTTAGATGAGAAATTGGATTAGAGCGTGACATAAACAAGACGTTTTGAATGCATCAAGATGTATACGAACCGGCTCAATGTATCTTAGTGTCTCCTCTGCAGAAATAAACATACAAAAATATGTTTTCATCTTTCTTAGTGAATAACAGAGATACCAGTATGTTTTATGGTCTTTAGATGGAGGAAACTTGCGTTAAAATAAAACTATGTATTAAAAAATACAATAGATTTTTAACGGATTAAGTAAAATTTATTCAAGTATTTCGAATCAAGTTCCAACGCTCCGATAGCCGTGATCGTCTAGTGGTTAGGACCCTACGTTGTGGCCGTAGTAACCCAGGTTCGAATCCTGGTCACGGCAGTGCACCAACACTGTCGCGGCGGAGCTTAATTTTTTTTGGAAAATCAATTTTGCTATTCTTATTTTGTTTGACAAATCATTTTTATTTATCTTTTTAAAAATTATACTAAACTAAATTATACTATTTACATCAATATTAACGCTTGTATAAATTATTTTGATGCCACAGAACTTTTTTTTTTTAATATTCACTTTCTTTTATTTAATTATAAGCCTACCCCTACTTAGTACTTATGCGATAAATCTAAATTCATAAGAATTAAAAAATCAAATTAAGTCTGACAACCGCCATCTAGTGGAACAAGCGAGAACATCACGTACTTAGTTTCAAACTAAGCGTATGTTGTTACTGACATTTATACACAGATGGCGCTTTGCACCAATTCGTCGAAAACTAATAATAGTCAGTAGTCGACATAATAGATGGAGCTCGTTATAATAATAGTTTGTAAAGAAATCTGGAAAGTTTGTCCTTGCTAAAATCTAGAAAAATACACATACAATCAGTTCCATACTTTGTTTTGTCATTGTCAATCGAAATGATACAATAAAAAAGCCTCAATTGCGAAATCTTTTACGAAAAAATAACGTATTTAAGTTCGACTGTCAATCCAAGAAAAAAGTGTAAGAAATCCAGTCCATCATCAATCAGTAAGATGTCGGACATAATAAAAATGCATTAATTTTTTATCTGTGGACGTAGGTAATTTTCGTTACACAAGCACTCCACGCAATTCTTGTAGGTAAGGACAGAGGGATCAATTATGCATTGAATTTTACGCACCGTTGTGGAGAAAGGGGGAAAGGGAGGGAGGACTGGCCGAACGAAGCTTGTCATGAAATAGTAATGACGTAAGTAATAAGAATATTATTTTAGGATCACTTTCAGAACCCTTATCTAAATTGCAAAACCTAAATTAACCTTCAAAGGAGTAAAGTAAACGTTGGTAAAATTTTTAGGTTATATATTTTTAAAATAAAAACATTAATTAATATAAAGGTATACTTAGTATTCTGCCAATGAAAAATACTTATTTAAGTCTAAAAAAGTCTAGCTAACATACTCACATTTTTTATATTCACGTCGTTAATAAAAATATATATAAAACGACAGATTTTAAGGTCATTTTTAGAAAATACCGACGAATTGTAAGCGTGTGCTTCTATAGTCGAAAGTATTTTAAAATCTCGCGCATTATTCGTGAAATGGAAAAATAAATCCCTAGTGAAAAGTTGAGCATATTCGAATGAATGCAACGTCAAAAGCTCAGATTGGCAGAAGAGAACTTTTCTGCTATATTTTCGAACGCGTCTCAATCTTTCATATGAAATGTCGAATGCTTTATGTTCGTTGCACGATTGAATGGTTTTCTACAGTAGATCCATGATTTTTTGATGCTGCTGTAGTGTTTTGTTTTAATAATTTGTATAACTGTGAGTTTTCACTACCCAAACAGTCAATGTAAAACATATTGTTATCTGATACTGTGATAACTAAATTACTATGTTAATTTCGAAGGGCCTCTGTCTTTTGTTTATTCAAAAATTTGGATGGATGGATGAAAGAAATTCAAAGATTTTAGTGAAGTCAAGTAACCCGCACTGGGTCATCATGGCTAGTGACGAAGTCACCACTGTGTCGTCTAGGATGACCTGACACGGTTTAGGTAACTATTAAACGATTCTGAGAGTAACAGTATGTTGGTTAATGCTGTCATTTTATATTTCATTTTGATGATGACGTCATAACCAGGTAATGTTCGTGCAGGTCGTAAAAACCTCCAGCAGGGGAAGGGGAGGAGTCACCGCGGGTTGACTTCATTTCACTAAAACCTCTTTACTGAGGCGGATTTATTGCAACATATTTGCAGAATGTGGCCGCCGGTAAAAGCTTTCCCAGTTTCTGATGAAGTACAACAATTTATATTATAACAACTTAAATTGCTATCATTTTACTTTGTATACTTCTGCTGAGATATTACGTTAAAATAATTTAGTTAGACAAAATGTGAACTGAATTGTTATTTGTTAACGAAAATAATTGGTTGCCAACGAACTTTTCGTCGCACAAGAACACATAATCCAAGATATTTTTTTAAATCAAATGCCACTGGGATAAGACTTGTCTTATTTTGTTGTATTACCTTAAAGTTAAAGTAAATCTACATATATATAAGGGAGTTGTGTTAGTTACACTATTTATAACTCAAGAACGGCTGAATCGATTTGACTGAAAATTGGTGGGCAGGTAGCTTACAACCAGGAAACGGACATAGGATAATTTTTACCCCGTTTTCTATTTTTTATTCCGCGCGGACGGAGTCGCGGGTAAAAGCTAGTCTTAATTATAAATGTAATTTTCAATAATACATATATATCGGCGTGACCATCTTATAAAAATATCTCACTGTTGAAATTAATTAAATAACTCTTGTAAATACGTTCTTACAATCGATTAATTGATTAAAACTTCATTTATTGTAATTTTTAGATCTCATGAGTCAACTCAAGTCAACAACAACTCAAGTCTCATGAGGGTATAAATAAGAATGTTCCGGCGGCACAGAGTCAGTCTCAGTACGACCGCCGGAGTGTTCAGAGCTCTTTAAGGAGGCAAAAACTCTGCTGAGGAATATAAGGATATTCATCAAAGGCTGCGTTTCATTTAAGGATGAGCAATGCTAAAAATGATGTCAGTGGTGCTACCACCACTGACGTTGTGTGTTTCTCAAACACTTCGGGCGGTGCTCATCCGACATCAGAAGTGGGATTACAAGAGCTTTCAGCCCACGAATTCACTTCGGTAGCTCATCCGCCGCCTAATGAAGTAGAACAAAATTCTCAGCGATGATGGAGATGATGCAGAAGTTGTCCGAACGGCGCTCCACCCGCAGAAACAAAAGTCAAGATCAATGATATCTACCTCCCATCGTTTGATCCGGATACAAACGTCGGTGTACGAGAGTGGTGCCAGCACATAGATCAGGTAATCAAAGCTTATAACCTTAATGATTTAGACATCCGGATGAAGGTGTGTAGCCTGTTGAAAGGACGCGCCAAAATGTGGGTAGATGATTGGATGGTGACCACTTTTAAATGGGAGAACAGTTGACCGTATCGGCGGAGAATGAATCAACCCAGAATGAATTAACCCAAGAAGGTGATACTGTTTCAAATCAACCTCTTCCATCAACCTCTCGAGAAATACGTATGCTGATTATCAAAATGTAAGTACACATTTTATTACTATTAAACTACTACCATAAAGACCCTCCGAGATATCTACGAGACCCTACGAGACCCTACGAGACCCTACGAGACCCTACGAGACCCTACGAGACCCTACGAGACCCTACGAGACTCTACGAGACTCTACGAGACCCTACGAGAATCTACGACACTCTACGAGACCCTCCGAGAATCTACGACACTCTACGAGACCCTCCGAGACATCTATGAAAAATCTACGAGACCAATGTTCAGAACATTCATACTCATAACGTTCATGATTGTTTGTTTAGTAATTAATTCGCAACATACACTGTTGATTAACAATAGGTTACTGATTAGTGACAAGTTGCTTACAGATAGCGAAACTCAGAGAAATACTCTTCAATGATTACAGGTGAACAAACAGGTTTCTACGAGGCTGGTGCAGAGCGCGCACCGCCTGTCAGCATGGCCGTATCGGCGTGACCATCTTATAAAAATATCTCACTGTTGAAATTAATTAAATAACTCTTGTAAATACGTTCTTACAATCGATTAATTGATTAAAACTTCATTTATTGTAATTTTTAGATCTCATGAGTCAACTCAAGTCAACAACAACTCAAGTCTCATGAGGGTATAAATAAGAATGTTCCGGCGGCACAGAGTCAGTCTCAGTACGACCGCCGGAGTGTTCAGAGCTCTTTAAGGAGGCAAAAACTCTGCTGAGGAATATAAGGATATTCATCAAAGGCTGCGTTTCATTTAAGGATGAGCAATGCTAAAAATGATGTCAGTGGTGCTACCACCACTGACGTTGTGTGTTTCTCAAACACTTCGGGCGGTGCTCATCCGACATATACACTTTGAAATATACGACAATAATGACGCAAATGAAATGAGATTAATGATTATGTATATGTTCTTCAATAAATCGTTATAATAATTATAAAATGGGTTCGTTTTGCTTTAATGGATTCCGTTATCAGTCCGTTCGTTACGGTCTTCAATAAATTTTATCGGATATTTCTTTCGCAACTTTATATCTTCAAAACAATATTGAAAGAGTAAATAACGATGAAAGATTATACTATTAAAGGGAAGCGTTATCTTTAAAGTATTTTTTACCTTTTTATTATTTCATTTTAATAGGATTTATTGTTAAGAACTTAGAATGTAAATATTTTATTCTAGTCGCAATATTCGGTTTAAAAATATCCATTTAAAGCCTGTTGAAGGAAAACAGAAATACATAAAACTTGAAAAATTTAATTTTTAATGAAATTGCCCCTCTATTATTAAAAAAAGTTTTTAACTTTGTAATTTAGGTTATAATTTAGATGAAAATGGATGACTAATTAGTGTTATTTTGATATTAAATCTGATATTTTTATGTAAACAGCGAGAGTAATTTTGCTAGTAATATTTGAACGAAGTTCCTTATCGCGCGTTGGGAAAGGGGGCTAGACGGAAAAAATTCTTACGAAAAGTGGTCACGACACTTTTTGCTATAGTAAGTATGTTAACGACGAATGAGCGCTACTTCACCATGGCAACGACGTGACAATATATATCGAAAATTCATAGAAATAAACTGTACTTCTTGTGAAGACTTAAGTTTTTTATTCATAGAATAAACATTGGTTCCTTCACTAATTAATTGAAAGGAACTTCGTTCCATCCGGGTGTCCCTTGACACCTCTCAAGTTTTTTTTTCTTGTTAGTAGCTCCATCAGCTGTAATACTCTATGGAGCAATAGGACAGTCATTTAGCAGAGTGAGATACGGGATACACCATCAATCGCTGCAGCGCTTCGCTCTCGGCGCTAGTTTAGCTTGATTGCTTTTTAAATTGCCATCATGGGCATGTGACCTGTATTTTTTTATACAATTCCTAGAACATATTACAAGTATCTGTAATAAGATAGGTTTTTCTTCAGATTTATACTATTTTTATAAAGGGAAAAGATTGAAAATGAAAAATAATTTATTGACATCCAAAAATACAGTGAATTATCCAGGATAATCGCACTAGGCGCAGCCTGTATAGTGAGGATCTAGCTCAGTGATTTAACAAGAAACATAGTTAGATGGCAACACATGGTATAAAACAGTATTAGAATAGTTAGGAGTGAAGGAAACTACACAAGAAAACAAAAACATACTCATTACTACATTACAAGATTTGTTTTTTTGTTTGCATTTAATAGGCTCCAAACTACTGAACTGATTGGAAAAATTCTTTCACTGTTGGGAAGATACCGGTTGACATAGGCCTTTGTATTATAAGATTGTTTTTTAATTCCTCGCAGAGAAAATCGCGGGAAACTGCTGTTATAAAATAAAAGTAAATAATACAAGTAATCGTAAAACATCGCATTGGAAAATATGTTTAATACGTATTAATACGATTCCACTAAACCAATCCGATTCCAAATCGTATTCCGAAGCTAAAAATGCTATCAACGAAAATTGCTTGGGAAATTACGAAATTCTACGAGTCCATGAAAATGTAATTCTGTAAGGCAATCTTACGCGGTCCGTAACACAACGAGCCTGTAGGAACGCACCGAGGTAATTATGTATTAAAACGTTATAACATGTTGCCAGATAGTTCTGAAAATAATTCTAATAATCTAGTGAAATAATATTTGCAAGCCTACGATAGGTTAGACAAGAATTCTGACGCACTAATCATTGGTTTCCAAGAGACCAAATCCCTGTAAAAAACATATAGTCATCATCTTTGACAAAACAGAGATTGCAATATGTTTTCTATAGGTATTTTGATCTCAGAAACCAACGATAAGAATTATACAATGATCTGAAATGGAGACATGTATTATAGAATTAGTATGAGAAATAACTGTGCTAAGGGACTGTTGAGGTATCAATTAAACGACCGTGAGTACAGCAATTAGTATGCTTGATTAAACCTGATTAAATTGATGTTTGTTAAAAGGAATCTCCGGAACGACTAAACAGATCCTGATGAAATTTGCCGCAGATTTAGAACGATAGTCTGGAAGAACACAGAAGATACTTTGTATGTTTTTTTTTTTAATTTCGCGCGGACGAAGTCGCGGACGACAGCTAGTTCTATACAATTCGGTAATAGCAAGCTTTTATCTTTACCTACGTATACCATTTGTTAGAAAAACATGGTATAGTAAACTTAAGTAGGAAAGTTAGTGGTTAGTCTCTAGTTTAGTTTTTAATTACATGTGAATTTCCATGATATAATTCACTCGGCGTCAGAAGTTGTACATTTTCAATTCCAGCACAGCATCGGTTAGCGAATGATTGATGAAGTGCTTGTTAGCGCTTGCACTGAGATTTATTGAGTTTGCCTTTACTATGCAACTTTGCGTACGGTCAGGATTTAAACACTGTAATACGGTAAACAATAGTCGAGTTAACTTTGTAAGGATAGCAAATAAACGCCATCTTTATTCTGTCTTTCAAAACTATTATTATAAATTATGTACTTGTTTCCGCATTTAGATTTATTTTGTACTTACTCAAACAGCCCCTTAGTGTAAGTATTTTAAATGAATATTCTGTCTACTAGCTGTTGCCCGCGACTACGTCCGTGCGGAATTAAATACAAAATTTAATTAGTCGTAGTAGTTCTACATCTGTGCCAAATTTCATCAAGATCCTTTGAGTCGTTCCGGAGATACCTTCAAACAAACATACATCCATCCATCCATCCAAGCATTCGCATTTATAATAATAGTAAAAAGCATATAGGATGGGAAGCAGTAGTTCCTTAAGATAATTCAATTCAAACAATATCGACTGCAAATTTCGGTTCGTGTACGGCAAGCTTTAATATCAGCGAGCTTAAGCTTAAATATTATCACATTATAATAACTTAAATTATTCCATTTGATAGATGAAAAAACGCTCTAATATTCTTTGAAGCATAAATGAGAATAAAAAATTATAATAGAAGCAAGTTTTCATTTTTGTTAAATTATTAAATGGCACCGTCCCATCTCGAGAGTATGGTCGTAATAAAACAATGAGATTGCGCTCCCCGACGAGGTAAACATTCGTCCTGCCCGGGGGAGGGACGTGGGATGGGGCAGATTTCGGGGCGACGTCTGAAAGGGGATTAAAGGTAATGCCCCGCCAGTTGAATTCCCTTTGTACTCCCTTCTGTTACTTATAGCAACTAACGAAATTTTACTCTCAGTAATTAGGAAAATATTAAATAAAATTGAAAAAAACTGATTGCTTAACTGAACAATAGTAAGTGGAAGCGTACGTTTATGTAAGTTGTTGAGAGATTCATGAAAGTTAAACTAATTTACAAAATACCTTAGGTATATTAGGTTTATTACAACAAACTTATTAACACTAACTTTGATACAACCTTCTAAGTAAGAATAGAGAACTTACTGGCTTTAGAATTATATTGTACACTAGCTGTCGCCCACAATTCCGTCCGCGCGGATATAAAAAAAAATAAAAAAGTAGAATAGGTGCTCTTCCAAACTATGATTTACACCAATGCCAAATTTCATGAAGATTCGTTGAACCCTTCTGGTGATACCTTCTAATAAACATCCATCCATCCATACATTCGCATTTATAACTTTTGTAAGATTTAAATAGACTGAAAAATTAAATCAACATGGACATATATTAATCTAAAATGTTTATAATTTGGTAAAAGAAATAAGCAAAATTGTTAAGATTTTGTTCTTAATATCCCAGAGGATAACCAGAATAATTCCTTTAATAAAGGAAACAAATCTTAAATTATCAAACATTGGGAATTCGTAAAATATCAAACGAATGATAAAAATGCCTTTGTGTTATTTATACTGAGTATTCACTTTGAGTCAAAGGATAACCCCATTTTATCTTCATAAAGACGACGATGCCTTTATTGTCAAATTCATACCAGATAGGAACTTATGGTATGTATTGTGAGATGCTTTTTTTTACTATAATTTGACGTCACTAGATTTAGTTACCATCTTAGGTTTCTTAGACGAAAATCCTCGCTTAAAACTTACTGTTATCTCTATTTTGTCAAAGATAATGATAGGTTTGACGATTTATACAGAGATTTTGGTCTCAGAAATCGTCGCTAACTGCTTGTTCATACCTTATACGTAGGCGTGGGGTCAAACGAGAACGCGGGAGCTAGCAACTGTCATGAATAGCTTTATGCGTGTCTAAAATTTCAAGACCGTGCCCACACCTTAACATTAACAACCACTAACCGTGGATTTCTGAGATCTAAGTTTCTGCATAAAACATATCGTCATCCATGTCATAACCTTTGACAAAACATAAATAACGACATGTTTCAAACGAAGATTTTGCTCTCATAAACCCACCGTATGTTTATTAACAAGGTTGGCCACTCCTACAATAATTGAAAATCATATCATTATGAGTGTTTTTTAAAGAAAACAAGAGGCATATCAAAATATTTTTGTACATATTATATGGCGGTGTAACTTTAACCACCTTTTGTAAATTTTGTAAACTGAAAGTTTTATAAAACTTACAACTTATTATTTGTTTATATGACATAAACTCTTTAAGCCTTGTCGTAAACAAATCATGTACAGTCGATTTACCATAACTTAAGTTAGCCAAGTTAAAGATGTACCTTTAACCAACTGTAATCGGATTATATCGCTTCGATCAAAGGATTCTAAGCCGATTTCGTTCAACTGTGTTGAGATCTGATTTATAAAGGAACCCTAATATTAGTGGGTTCCGCTACTCAAAAATATATGTAGTAAATCGTACAAATAATTTATACTATTTAGGTTTATAAGAACTTAAGTTTGAGAGAAAGGTTCTGTGATAAAAAAAGAAAAAATCGATGGGTAGTTGGAATAATGTCGCAATGGATATTGCGACAGTCTTCGGGTTAAGTCAGATTCGGTATCTACGGACCTAAATACACCTTATATATTTTTTTTACTTAATTCTGATGAAAAATGACAAAAATAGAAAAATCACTTTGTACATTAATTGTTTGTTCCTGGTAAACGTTTAGAAAAATATTACTGGAACAATACGGTTATGTTGAAAGTGAAATTTTTGTTTCAATTTTAGACCAGCAATTGTAATTACGGCTTTCTTCCAGGGAATAAAACATGTAAACATTAAACGCACTATACATTACTGTACCTACTTTGATGTTAACAGATTCGCACTAAACATTGCTGTACCTACTAAACTATCGTTGAGTCGTTACTCAATGGCAGCAAATATTAAATCACGCACAAGACTACCAAACTGTAGTTATTTTATTTGTATTACTGAAGATAATAATCTACAATAATTATTTTACAATTTTATAGTCATCTGTTCATGATTCGAATTAATGTACCTGTGTCAAAATTTTTGTTTTCTGATATTTTACAAATGACATGTACTTAAATCATCATCATCATCAACCTGCCCTTATCCCTATGGAGGGTCGGCACAGTATGTACTACTCCTCCATACATCTCTATCAGACGTCATATCTGAATTTACCCCCTTCTTACGCATATCCTCTTTCACACAATCCATCCATACTTTCTTTGGTCTTCCTCTACCTTTATAGCCATCCACATTCAATCTCATTACTTTTTTATTTATATGATTATCATCCCTCCGCATAACATGTCCAAACCACGCTAACCTTCTGCTCCTCAATTTCTCGATAACTGGCGCTACTTTCAAACTTCCTCTGATATGCACATTCTTAACTTTATCTTTTCTTGTCACACCACACATCCATCTTAGCATACGCATCTCAGCTACATGCAATCTTCTTTCATCCGAAACCTTGGTGGCCCAATATTCAGGTCCGTACAATAAGACAGGTCTTACGATTGACTTGTAGATCTGTCCCTTAAGCTTGGGTGGCATTCTTGGATCACAAGTCACACCGGTGACCTGTCGCCATTTCATCCAACCTGCATTTATTCGGCTTTTCACATCCCGGTCAACACCACCATCGTATTGGACGAGTGAACCGAGGTACTTAAAATCGGAGCAGGTTGGTAGGTCAACACCATTTAAAGCGTTTGGAGAAAAGCTGGTCGGACCACCAAAATCGCAGAACAAATGTTCAGTTTTGGTTCTGCTGATTTTAAGACCAGCTCTCTCCAATTTATCTCGCCATTTTTCCAACCTGCTCTGCACCTCGCATTCATCCTCCCCGACAAGCACGATGTCATCAGCATAAAGCATACACCAGGGTGCTTCCTCCTGTATGTCTGATGTTAGCGCATCCATTACCAGGAGGAAGAGATACGGACTTAAAGCCGAACCCTGATGTAGGCCTACCGAGACACCAAACCTGTCACTATCGCCAACAGCGGACTGGATGTGTGTATTGGCTCGACAATACATAGCACGAATAAGCTGCAGGTATTTCCCAGGCACTCCTTACTCTATAGTTGTTACAGATTTGTACATCACCCTTGTTTTTAAAAATTGGCACCAGCGAACTTCTACACCACTGATCTGGAATCACCTCTTCCTGTAACAACTTGTTGAAGAATGGAGTCAGCCACACCAATCCGTCCGCCTTTAGGAGCTTCCATAATTCCACTGGTATTCCATCCGGCCCAACTGCTTTTCCGTTCTTCATACCTTGCACAGCTTTCTTTACTTCATCCACGCTAATCTCTTTCACCATACCAATATTAACCGGCACTTTTTCCAACACTCCGCTCCAAATATTCTCTTCGTTCATCAATTTTTCAAAATAATCCTTCCAACGCTGTTTAATATCATTATCATCCGCCAATACATTTCCTTCATCGTCTTTAATACACTTGATGTGGTTTACATCTCTTGCATTCCTTTCTCTCTCTCTTGCTATACGGAACAGGCGTTTTTGTCCCGGCGGGCTGTTCAGGGATTCATATAATTTATCTTGTGCCTGTGCCTTAGCAGTTGCGATGGCTTTCTTAGTAAATGACATATACTTAAATGTCGCTGATAATATATATATTTATTAACACCGAAATACGAGTAAAACATAATGGTGACATTTTAGAGAAATTTACACGTTTAGACGTTGTTTCTACGTATTCTACAGCTGAATCTGCAACTCTTCCTGAATTACAAGGAGCTTACAACGAACCGGTTCCTGTGTCGAAAGCTCTGTACTCTGATCTACTGAGTCTTTGTAACAGTCATGATATTCCACAATATTATCACGATTTCTATAAATCTTTGGCATGTGGAACCCACGAAGCTGCTGAGGTACAGGATCCGCTACAGGAGTCAAGTCTTTAGACGTGATTTTGCTTTAAATATTTTGGTACCCAATTTTTTTATTATGTTAAGATAATACGAATGTTGGTTTAGATGAGTTTATTTCCTACAGTTCCTAATAAACTAGTCTTAGTTTATTATAATTAGAGTAGGTACATTTTATAAAATAATTTAATTTAAATAGCACAAGTTTTAAAGTTAAGCATAAGTACCTTTTTTATTAGGAATTCTTAATTTTCATGGATAATATAAGTAAAAAAGTCTTATAAAGTCACGAATTTGTCATTTTAATTATGCTGCTTTGATTCAATAAAAGATTGTTTAATAATAACATAATGCTCTTTTTTCTACCACTTTAAATGATCCATTCTTATATTTCTAGTAAAAAAATAATAATAATAAAAGCACTGTCAATAAAAATAAGATATTCACGCAAAGATAAAAGATTAAAAAAAAACATACAACGATGAATATACAGTAAAATATGAATACCGTCCACAAAACGCTCATCAAGTTCAAGGAATAAGAACACAAACTATGGTTACTGTATCCATCGTGTATCCTATAATACACTGAAAAAAGCTGTAACATATTATTACTGTATCAACATTCATTTTTTTTTTCGTGGAACAAAGCTGTAAGTGACTATTGTGGGAACAACCTTTCGACATAAATTGTAGCAATATGATCTTTACCGATTTTTTCCTATTTGGATAAAATATACAATCTTGTAACTGCAACAGTACTTTAGGCAAAAAATAACGAACAAGGTGACATATAATTTATTTTAAGATATTCAGTGGTTTTATAGTTATTCCATAATTTCATTAAATATTTTTTCCTGAACAGTTTCATTTTTACGATTGCGGCTTTATTCCCGGTACCCATCGAAATGTTTTGTTAAACGTTGTTTACAAAGTTAACAAATTGCTTATAAAAACAGTATTAATAACCGAAAACCCTATAAAATAAAAATCCAATCAAAATAATCTACTTCTATCAAAAACCATCGAGCATAAGTGGTCGCAATCGAATGGCAGCGAATAAAAATAAAACTTCATTTTGTATATGTAAGGGAAATCCCGCAAAACGATGTCCGACGCCCGCACGTGACAATGAATAGATTAAAAACTGAATGCTACAGAACATTGTTACGTAATAAAGTTTCAACTTATTTTTTTACCAGCCAACAGAAGTGTTGTTTATTTAAACCTGGAATAATTTAATGTTGTCTTTATCTGTCATATATTATACAAAAGCTTTGAAATAATCCCTAACGATATACTAAGAATGTTTAGTTTAACATTATATGGATTTTTTTAATGAAAATCTAAGCACGGGCGTTTTTTAAACCGCGTCAAAACTCGACGTTGCGACCAACGCTTTAAAATCGCTCTTGTTGCTTTCATTCAGAGCTCTAAATGCAACGCGTCGTGTCTTAAAAGCGCTGCTATAAGAACATATACTTGGAAATGGATTTGTTCTATTTGAACGCTTTTTTAACGCGCGTTATAAAAGCGCCCGTGCGAATGAGTGGTAGACAAACCGAAAACGTTATGAGTATTTTTAAGAGATAAAACATAAACTACTTATTAAACTTGGAACAAATTCAAGAATATCAGAACTGTTTGATATCAGATATGTGTTACATCAAACATTTTACATTTAGTTTGTATTTCGTAGCGGAGCAGTGTATGACTTGGAGGGCGAGAAATTGTGTCATTCGTATGAAAAGTGTAAATGAAAAACCGCATAAAGCTGAAATATAAGCATAAAAACGGAAATAAACAAATTTTATGACATTTTTTCTCTCTCCCTTAAAGGTCTCCCTTAGTGACCATTTAACTACTCTGAGTGCGGTAAAAGTGTTATGGCCGGGCATGGTAACTCTTAATTAAGTCTATCAGGGACTATAGTTGTCTATTTCCTTTGCAATACTTTCATGTCAGTATTCTAAAATATTCTTTCTGGTTATAATCAGTTTTGAAATGTTGTTTTTAGAACCAGCGTTTTTCTACTACTTTATCACGTTTCATGAGCTTTACATCTCGCGTGTAGTGCCTGTCCTAATGAGCGCTTAACTACACCATCGTTACAGTCGCTTTTGACGTTCCTTGCCTTCCTCTTTCGCTTCTCCTTTATCCTTTTCCTTCAAATGCAACGCGAATTTTTCTTCAGAATTTCCTTTGATTACTGCTTAATATGCATAACACTATTTTAACACAAGTATTGTGTACAAATAGTATTTCTTGAATATCATGGATAATATAAAACGACATGAAACCAAACGGTTGTGGATTGTTGTATTCAGTATTATAATTCAAATAAATCTTTATATATATAAAAGAAAGTCGTGTTAGTTACACTATTTATAACTCAAGAATGGCTGAATCGATTTGACTGAAAATTGTTGGGCAGGTAGCTTAGAACCAGGAAACGGACATAGGATAATTTTTACCCCGTTTTCTATTTTTAATTCCGCGCGGACGGAGTCGCGGGTAAAAGCTAGTTAAATATAAATTACAAATTGTATAAAACTAATCTAAACGTACCTTAATAAGGCTTATAATAACAGACTTAATAACCGTGGATTTTTGAGACCAAAATATCTATATACAATATATCGTCATCCTTGTCATTCATTGACAAAACAGACATAATAATATGTTTTAATGGAGATTTCGGTCTCAGAAATCCACGGTAAAAACATGATGTTTGTATCATCAAATAAATTCATAATTTTCATTGAATTCGACTATAAATATAGTTAGGTTAAGTTTACAGAAAAGCCTTACTGCCACATTTTCTTAACGCTAAATGCTTCATCATTAATAATACGGGCTCACATTCGTTGGGATTATGAGATCAGACGCCTTCTCACGAGGGGACTCAACTAATGGATTCACAGGTAAATATATATATATATATATATATATATATATATATATATATATATATATATATATATATATATATATATATATATATATAATTTTAACCTTTATGTATTTAATTTTGTATTTATACGACCATATCTTTACAAAACAACCTATTTCATTATCTTTTTTTAATTTTTTATCTTTTTTTATTTCATTATCATTTAAACCCTACGCTATCAAAAATATTGCACTATTATTTTCTGAGTTGAAGCTGTTTATCATCACGTCTGTTGAATAATAAATTCACTCAAACGCTATTCTAAAATAAAAATAAAATTTCAAACGTGTCCTAGCATAATGTCAGTAAATTAAATTTGTAAAACTAGACGTGGAACAGATCAGCTGAAAATATTTTTTACTGATATTAAATTTACACATAGAAAAATATTGTATTTACTATAATTATTTTTATTTTTTATATTATATTCTTTTTTCTATGTGTCTGTAAGGTTTTTAATTTTTAGCAGACTTCAAAAAGAAGGAGGTTATCAATTTGATTGTATTTTTTTTATGTGTGTTAGTTACCGCGATTCTCCGGCCCTGGTGCTCTGATTTTGATAAAAAATAAATCAATCAAAAGGTAGTGCTTGCAGATGGGTCCCATTTTTTTTTTTTATAATCTTTTATAATAAGTAGATTGCGAAATAACAATTATTATACAATATAGACATGTTACAAAAAAGAAGAGAACTTTCTTTAGAGTTCAGAGGGTTTTCATGACATTATTAGTATGTTACTTTTTAGTGCATTTTGTTTGAGATTCTTTTTTTATGAAGTCGGTTTTTTTTATTAATTTTTTTTTGTTTCTAATTTTAATTCTTTATTTAAAAACAAATCATAATGTCTGTGTGCTTCTCGTTTTGAGCTTGTGTTCTCATTAAATAGAACACAAAGGTAAATATATCACCGTATTAATGAATATATTTACTAATGAAGCGTTTCAATTTGTATTCAGTACATTAAATGTTAGCACAATATATTTGCGGTACAATCGATTGTGCGCAACTAGGGTTGCCAGGTACCAACCTACTAGCCGGACAGACCAGCCAGTTTGGCCGGACATTTGGGTAGAAAGATCGGACATCCTGTATTAT
Organism: Papilio machaon; assembly: GCF_912999745.1. Taxonomy (NCBI): domain Eukaryota; kingdom Metazoa; phylum Arthropoda; class Insecta; order Lepidoptera; family Papilionidae; genus Papilio; species Papilio machaon. The sequence continues at coordinate 879,901 of NC_059993.1, read as the reverse complement.
TTAGAATTTTGTCTCAGTATTAATAGGTACTCTTTCGTTTGGGAAATGTAAAAAGCCTAACAAAAGCCGGAAAACCGATTATTTTGGTCGGACACGCAATCAAAAAGCCTACCTATGTCCGGCTTTATCTGGACGCCTGGCAACGCTATTCGCAACTGTTGCGTTCGCACATCGCCATAATAACGCCAGCTTTTATTAAAACTCTACAGCGAATAAACACATAATATGATTGTGGTGAATATCACTATATGCTGAAATAATGTGTTAAAAACATTGATTTCAATAATATAAAATTGGCATTTAAGACTTACTTGACAACATATTTAGGTAAGGTACTTACCCCACAAAATTAAGCATAAGAAACTTCCACTAAGTGACAACTAAATAAATTCAACGAATCTGAGTGCAGTTAAAGCAACTTAGAAATAATTAAAACAGAAATTCATAAACATTTTTGGTCAGTTTAATCTTTCATGCGGTCGTTTAAACAACTTCAGTTGTAATGTAGCCTGTGTGAACAATAACAAAGTTTGGTACGTGTCGGTATTAGCATCGCAAAGTGTCGGTGTAGTGTCGGCGTAGCGTCGGTATAGTGACGGCGTAGTGTCGGTGTTCGGCGTCGACGTGTAGCCGTGCGCGACGACGTTGTAGCACGTCTTGTTTATTTTGCTACGTGAGTTAAGGATGTTTTATACAAAACGGACGCAAAGTTTACAGTTATACTGCAATTTATACTAACCTAGCTGTCGCCCGCGACTCCGTCCGCGCGGAGTTGAAAAAACTTAATTAGTAGCCTAAGTCTTCTTCCAGACCATGTTCCACATCTATGGCAAATTTCATCAAGATCTGTTTAGCAGTTCTGGAGATACCTTCTAACAAACATTCATCCATCCATCTATTTAAACATTAGCATTTATAATATTAATAAGATTTCTTTTGATGTTATTTATCACAATCGAACAAATCTCAATAACAATTTATGAAGTTCTAATTTCTAGATAAATAGCATCCTATTGCTCTGTCTAGACGATTCTGAGTAGCCAATCCACAATCGATATAATGTTTTATACACACGCAGGTATTGATGCGCTTGTATACTAACTTTGCCGAGCAACTTTGAATGTTACAATAATTTGTAGCATATTCTACTGCATGTTACAATATTGTATCACAACTAGGCAACTGTTAGAAGAGCACATTTAGCGGTGATCTATAAATGTAATCAGGGATGCAAAATATATGGGCTGTAATTATATTTCTGTTGATATATCTAACCGACGTTTTTACTTTGAAGGAAAACATCGTGATGCACTGCACATATCTGCGAAAATTCAAAGATATGTGTGAAGTCAACCAACCGGCACTTGGCCTGCGTGGTCGACTATGGCCTAGTCACTTCTTACTAAGGGTAGGCTTCGAGACCCTGTTTGTTTTTACCCTTTATTACAGGTTTAAATATAGCGGATTTTTAAATGTTGAAAATTTGTCTTTCACATATTATCGTGATATTAGGCGTAATAAGAAAGGGTATACAAAAAAGTTTCAACTTTTTATTCATATTTTTTCTTCAAACATAAATCACTTAGAGCATAAGCAAATAGGAAATATGGAGGGATTTCCGAACAAGATTTATTGTGAGCACCGCGTGCAGAGATCGGTGTACTTTGTCTGTCGGGACATCGTGCGTGATATAGTGTTCACCATTTATTCGATTAAACATAAATTGAATGAGTAGTATTCTTTCCCTTATATCGGGTTATTCTTTTCTATACATGTAAATTAGTTGCGTCACTACATCGATGGTAAGTATTTTTTTTGTACCAACGCAACGAACAATTTTTATACAAAGGAAACAATACGACAACCGCAACGAAATACGCAAAGGACAACCACATCACACTAAAAAACATCTACTGCCTGCGGAAAGTATAAATGTGGGGAGACATGACTTTAAACATCGCGTTTTAATTCAACAAAGTCTCGCCATAGCGCCATCTATTAGCGGCAGAAACAATGCTAACAGGTATCGATTATTTTAAATTAGTTACGTTTGCTGAAAAGCTTCGTATATGAGTAGGTAGTTATGACGACGTGGGAAATGTTTCACTCTGTGAGTACAGTACAATCTCACAATGAATAATAAAAGTAGAGTTGACAGAGTGATGTCATGATGTAGTTAACTGATCGTTTTCTGTAAATAATCCAATCCAGTGAATATTTGATGAAGTAGACATATTTTTTTTTATTTTGGTATTGAATTTTTCATCGATCTTGGCTTTGTCAAACAATTAAAATAGTACACAAATAGCTGCCTATTCAACGACACAAATGTATAGTGTCCACATTACCCTTAAGAAATACTAATTCGATATCGTATCCCTAATTTCTAAAATTAGTCTATTTTTCAAAATAAACTTTATACATGGTCAAACCAAAGACATTAGCAGCGAAGCGATAAGAAAAAGAAAAGCTATCCTATAGTTATATTATCTGGAGGAACGTGACTATATTTTCCTTAATATTGCTCTATAACTAACCAACGTGACTTGACCTTTAACCTCCATATATCATATTAGTATTAGTGATAATTTAATAAGTGGCTAGCATAGTACAACTGCTGTCCTTCGAGTCGCTAAGTCGCCCTTTAGTGTAGTTGTAGTTGAATTTGTAGATTTATTCATGAAATGATGGGATACTCTCGATTAGATCGTACCTGAAACAAAAAAAAAATATTAATGAGTACACACCAGAGTTGAGTGAAGAATTGTGCATCCCATCTCTGGTAGACAAGGAGTTTGCGTTCTACCAAAGAGGTGGCATGCTGGCCACTAAGAATTTTGCCTTTTTATTGTAGAAAAGGATAGAGGAGAATCGGACAGTCGGACAGAAAATATTCACAGTACATATAGTAAAATAGATCGGAGTTTATGACATACTACTAGCTGTGGTCAGCGACTCTTTCCGCGCGGAATTAAAAGACAAAACTTAATTAGTAGCCTATGTGTTCTTCCAGACTATATTATACAAATTAGAGCAAGAAAAATTCAGCCGTTCTAGAAATAAGTTCTAACAAACATCCATTCATACATTCACATTTTAAATATTAGTAAAATATTTAACATTTTCCTTTCGACTACTAAATAAAATTCAACATATTGTCAATATTTTCGACGTACAATGAAGTTTCTAAAAATATTCTTTTATATTTCGACCGAAAAGTCCTAAATTTTTAGCAATTCTATTTACTAAATTTACAAATACAAAATGCAATAGCTCGCCGTACGAATAAAAAAGAAATGATCGTGACATTCAGTTGAATTTTGAGAGCTTATTCGAATGAACGGCGCTATAAAGAACTTTTTAGATACAATGAATTTTATATTTGTGCCATCTAAAATATGTTTACAATAAACTGTTTTGACATACCAATATATTAAATCCCAATGTTTTTTTCTGCCGTACCTATGATTGTTATAAAGCGCTGCAAATTTAGAGAAAAAAGAATACGTAAAACCATGAACAAAACCTATTTCTAAAAAGCTGAATAAGGGTTTACTTTCGTGTATTCTAAAATATTGCATTTGACATGACCCTTAAATTACTCATTGTAGATTAGGAAACCCTCCTAAAGCTTGTAAGCAAAAGGGCTTAAATTACTATAAATTACTGTCTTTAGTGGAACTAAGGCTTAAGGTATTACGAATATTATATTTAAGGTTTATTTTATAAATAAAAGGGCATGTTGATAGATGAGGAAATAATTTAATTAATATAAATCATCCACACTTTAAAAAAAAAGTATATCGAAAAACCTTCAGGAGTTTTGAGATACTTTTTAGTAATGTATGTTTTGTTCTATTAACTTCTCGTTGGTTTCTGAGACCAAAATCCCTGTATAAAACATAACAATATGTTTTAAACGGGGATTTTGGTCTCAAAAACCCAAGGTTAATCAAACATCTATATACATAAAAGAAAGTCGTGTTAGTTACACTGTTTATAACTCAAGAACGGCTGAATCGATTTGACTAAAAATTGGTGGGCAGGTAGCTTAGAACCAGGAAACGGACATAGGATAATTTTTACCCCGTTTTCTATTTTTTATTCCGCGCGGAGTCGCGGGTAAAAGCTAGTATAGGATAATATTTACATATTATTGAAGGAAACATCCTTGAATTCCATATAAAAACAATACTAAATGCCTTTCATTTTATTTGGCTTATGCAAAACGAAAATATCAAACAACAATACAAAACAGACAAAACACATGTTTATGTTACAGAAGTAAGAAATGGTGTTGACATCCATTGCGTAGTTTGTAAGAGGGATTTAGTTCCCCTTCACTACTTACAAATTAAGGGACATCTTTTCTTCTGCCACCCCTACGTCTGGGAATGACTAAGCGCAAACCTACCTTGGGGTTGAAAGCAATCATCCTGTATTATGTTTATACATAAGGGTCTAACTATTCCACCGGATAAATTGTTCTGTCTACGTGCTAAGGGTATTCATTAAAGTCTTATTACAAGAAAAGATAAACTTAATTACGTTATCAGTGCTTAAATTTTAAAACAATTCGATGGTATTTAAAAAAAATCCCAATTAAATAATGGAGATTGTATACGTTTCCGTGGCAGTGGTAGTACCAATCCCTAAGCCTCTGGCCATCAACACCAATCCCTAATAAAAAAAAACAAAATAAAAAAACTTGAGAGGTGTCAAGGGACACCCGGATGGAACGAAGTTCCTTTCGATTAATTAGTGAAGGAACCAATGTTTATTCTATGAATAAAAAACTTAAGTCTTCACAAGAAGTACATTTTATTTCTATGAATTTTTGTTATATATTGTCACGTCGTTGCCATGGTTACTTTGCAAAAAGTGTCGTGACAACTTTTCGTAAGAATTTTTTCCGTCAAGCCCTCCTTTCACAACGCGCGATAAGGAACTTCGTTCCAAAAATCTTCCCAACATCTGCTGTTTAAAAACCAAGGAAAGTGAATAAAAACTAAATATACAATGAAAATTATATTTTATAAAATTTCTTGTCCCAACCCTGCGTAATACGGTCCAAAAATCTACTTACAATTCATTCAACGCTGATGCTCTCACATTTCCATCAATTTCTCGGCGCGCTCGCTTTGTTGTTATTGAAGGTTTATCGAAATTGAGATTGGACGATCTATTTTGTGTCAAAATTTTTAGGACAAAGTAAATATTACGTTGGAAATAGATAGGTGTACTTCATTTTTAGACATGAAAGCATCTGAAACATATTAAATATATCATTAATTAATAAATCTTACTAATATTATAAATGCGAATGTTTAGATAGATGTTTGTTTGAAGGTATCTTCGGAACGGCTTAACGAATCTTGATGAAATTTGACATATATGTAGAGCATAGTGTGGAAGAACACATAGGCTACTAATACAGTTTATTTTTAATTCCGCGCAGACGGAGTCGCGGGCTACAGCTAGTATTTAAATAAAAATATTAACTATGCAAGATTTATTTAGGCTTCAATATGTGCTGTCACTTTAAATGAATATTATTGTTTCTTTTTATACAGAAAACATTTTTAATTACGCAATTACGGTTTTATTTACAAACATTTAAAAGTTTTCGTAATAAAAAAACAACTGCAGTTTGGAACAATTTTCGGGCGCTGTGTTGAGACGAACAAATTAATTTTCCCAAGTAATTAAAACTTGCCGCGTCCATGCTTTTATAGTGAAATATGTTCATAAATTTTCATTTTCTCTGCTACATCGTCTGTCCAATTAATATAAATTTTATTGTTATTAAAAAATAAATCACACACATCAATCTCAAAGCAAGATTCATTCTTTATTAAACGAAAATGCTATTTTATAGTGAATTTTTGCTACCAAAAACAAGAATGAAAACACATTTTTTTTTTCGTTTTTTCATACAGAAAGAGAGGGATATCAACATGTTTTTGTATAAGGCCTTTTGAACACAATTAAATGTAAATCTTCGAGATTAAAATAGTGTACTTGTGTAGTTACGCGTAGCGCGTGCTCCGTACACACACTATTGAATGGTCGACGCGTGTTGTCTTAGTCGGTACAGCCATCGCGAATACATGGCTGACAGGAATTCACAAAATACCAACTGAGTAGATTTGCCATCTTGAAAATCGCAGCAGCTTTTCTCACGACCATGCGACTGACTGAACGACAAAACAAAATGTCGGCGACGCTTATGATATTATATTACGTAATGCTTAGCGATTAAAATCACCGGTTTTCGAAGATTTACATAGCCTTGTGTACGAAGGGCCTTAGTGTTACGACAGTGGACATCTACGGTGACATTGTATACAGCAAAGGATTACAACAAATTGCCCGTGTCAGTGGTTAAAATATAATTTAAGATCTTCGACAGTTGTGACGAATTTACTAACCTACAGCTTTCCATCTTCCGACAGGATTAACATTAGGAGAGGTCGTGGTCTAGTCTTAGTTAAAACGTTAAGACAAGATGTAACCTTAATCTAAACTAGGTCTAAACTTCATCAGCATAATTTTTACAACCACACGTTATTTAGGTAAAACGCGTTTTAAAATATTCCCTTGACGACACAACGTACCATTAACATGCACTTCAGCAGTATAATGCCTCGCTATTCAAAGGATATGAATGAACTAAGTTCGTGCTAACTTTAAGTAACTAAATGTTAAGAGGTTAAGACCTATAAATATCTTAAAGCGTGAGAAATATCTTATTTTGACCTTTAAAACTTCGATCAAATTTATAACCTGCAAAACCTAAAGTGTAAAAAATATCTATATTCTGGTTTTGAGTTAGTTTTTTAATTTTTAACTAGCTTCCGCCTGCGACTCCATTCGCGCGGATTTAAAAAAATAATAATAAGTAGCCTATGTGTTCTTTCAGACTACGATCTACATCTATGCTAAACATCGAGATTCGTTGAGACGTTCTGAAGATATAATCAAGCAAACATCCATCCATCCATCCAAACGTTCGTATTTATAATATTACTAAGAAGTTGCTACAGACCATATAAATAGTTATAAATCGAGGTTCGATTTCATAACGTGAACGCTAACTTTTTTTTCCTTTCCTTTCATCAAAATATATATTTTTTTAAATAACAATAAAGAAAAAATTACAAACGAAAATTCACATTCATTCTCTTCACATATTTTCACGCAAGAAAATAGAAACCTTTTTCTAATAGTCTATAGTCTATACGCTAACGTTAAGTGCAAGTCATTGTTACCGGAATGAGAAAATTGAAAATGTCCACGAGAGCATCTGCACAGCTGGTCTGCTCGCAGCGGTAGGGGACCGGGTAGGGTAGGGGACAGCGATTAATATCTCCAGCCACGGTTACAAAGTTTTGAAAGCTTAGTTTTACCTCATGAGTTGAGTAGGAAACGCGCTTATGTAATTTATTTATTTAAAGACATATTCGTGCAAATTTTAAACACTTAAAATTTCTTAATGGTGAACTTCTAAGCTAACGCAATTAAAAGAACAAAAGATCAAGATACTTAAAGTGAACTCAGAATCTTAAAATTTAGTACGAAGTAACGTCTTATAGCACAATTAAAGGAAAAATTGTAAAAACTGTAAATTTTACTTGCATGCGTTTAAGTTTGTGCAGAACCCTCGGTGCGCGAATCCGACTCGTACTTGGTTGTTTTTTTTTTTATTTCTTGTTTGTTGTTTTTTATATTGTTAAACAATTCCACACAAAAATATAATATCATCAGAATTTATTCTTTTCCAGAAAGAATTTTTAATTCAAATAATTTGGAAAAAACCATTTAAGTTCTTGTTTAATTTACTAACAAATTCCGCTGTAAAGGCTCCAGATTTTCTTACACAAAATATTTTCTACGACTTCTGTTATAAAATTGATAATTTGAATTATTCTAGAAACTTTTTCTTTACGAATTTTGTGGCTTCAGAAATTTTCATAACGATGATTCAATTAATATAAGATGGGTCTTCGGAATTATTAGAGATAATTTGATTAGCAAAGTCATTCAATATTTTTTGTTATCGATGATTTATAAAAAATATAATAAACAAGAAAAATAAACCTCTTACGTCGGTAAGGGAAGCGCTTAGTGTACATATATAATGGTATAACAAATCTATACTTAGTGACCACAGTCACACAGTTAGTAGATGGGGCAGTATATTATGTAAAAGAGAAATATTTTAATAAAATATACAAAATAGATGTTATGTACAAACAAAATAAACGTAAAAACTTTTAAACATGAAAAGTTTCTGAACGTAAACGTTGTGAGCGCTCAAGAGTGAACGTTAGCGGAGTGGCTGAATGGAATTCCTGCGATATTAGTTCGCTCAGACGAGCATGTCATTCAACTTACTGATATTGCAAGGATTCTAAAAGTAAACGTACTAAGTATCCTAGAATTGCAGGTAACGTTTTATAGATAGAAACACAAATCTTACTACTATTACAAATGCGAATGTTTGTATGTATGAATGGATGTTTCTTACGAGGTATCTTCAGAATGGCTGTATGAATCACGCTGAAATTTGGTATAGATGTAGAACATTGCCTGAAAGAACACATAGGCTACTAATAAAGGTTAGGTTAGGTTACTTGCATTTCGCGGACGAAAGCGAAAGCGTGCCCGTGGTCCCGTCACCATGCGTTGGAGGAGGAGGGGTTTAGTGGACATGCTTCCCATCTGAAAGAGAACTACTACCCTACATAACTACTGCGAACCCCCCCCCCCCCTCCCCGCCCCCCGAGGCGCAGAGATGTATGAAAGGATTGTTAATTAAATGTTATTTCTTAGATCTAGTCCAATGGTATTTGTTACAACTATTTAATAAAGTTTCATAGTGTAACAATTTGTAAGATTTTGCATCTTACCGCGTACTAAAATCCATTGTGTGCATCGAGTGAGAGCGAGCGAAGGCTGGTTGTTTAATTACTGATGTTATTGCACTAACGTCTTTGAAGTTTGCTCGCTTGCTAATTACAAAGAGTAAATCAAAGACGCCATGAATCTAATTTCATAGAAATCTAATTAAATCAACAGATTTTATAAAAGCTTTAACACGATATGTGCATACATATATTAAAAAAATATTTATTAGAATTTGATTATAATGATACCTGGATGAGCGAGAGTTCACCGCAATATTTTACTCGCTTATAGAGGTTTCTTTCTTACTCGAGTTTCTCGCTTATCCAAATTAGACTGTAATTTACAACTTATTTAATATAAAACTTTTATAAATATGGAGCTTTTCTTTACTAATTATATTAATGTTCGAAGAACGAAAGTTTGGAATATTTTAGCTTAATAAATAAGTATGCATTTCATATTGTATGTTTTAAAATTGATTTATATATAAGAAATCACCATTTGTATTCTTATCTATCATCACTTCCCGCGCGAGTGCAGTGACGAGTAGATGTGTCAGTCAAGCTCTAATATTGCAAGCAAACACCAGTGTAAACATTTAATTTAATTGATGTGAAATTACGTTGAAGTGAAGTGAACTAAAAATACAAGAAAAGTAAGTGCGATATATAGTGACTATTACATTAATACAGCATCTTTAAACTGTATTTTTATGAATTGAAAACATTAATGTGACTGAGAGTAAACATCAACGGTTTTCACTAATACCCTGCACTAAATCTTATATTCCGCCGAGTTCAACAGTTGTCAACATTACAATGTTTGCAATAAACACATACTACTATTGATAAATATACTTTCTAAGAAAAAAGTAATCACTGCACATTTGGCATTCCCTTTGTTTACATTTTACAATAAAAGTTCAAGCCCTTATTCCACGCATACAGGCTGATCTAAATAAAAATTAAACAAAATATTCACTCACGTCGATTGATCTTAATATAAGGAATACTAATAATGCCACTCAAGAGGACGCCACCTAAATCGCCAAATGTTGCCACACTAGATGTGCACCCGTTGCAGACACATAGTCAGTCCGACCCGTCTATAAGTGTAACGCATAATCCTGAAACTATAACTACTAAAACCATGCAGAGAGTTAAACGAAAAAGAGACCGATCGGCAGAACAATCAGAACTTGATGATTTTAGAACCACTATCATGGATATACTCAAGGAGTTGCAGTCTACTGTGAGCGAAATAAAAGAACAAAATGTCAAATTGCAGGAATCAGTTGACTTTACAGCACATAAATACGATGAAATATTAACAAAAATGAAGCAAATGGAGGAAGCAAGAAGAGAAGATAAAAAATATATACTTTCATTAGAAAACAAAATTGATAAATTAGAACAGCAAAGCCGCGCTACGAGCGTGGAAATCAGAAATTTACCTAAAAGGAACGGTGAGACCAAACAAAATTTATTAGATACCTTGAACGACATCTATAAAGCTATCAAACTACCGCCACAAATGTCTGACGTGAAAGATATATTTAGAAACAATAACAAAACTTCTACCCCGACAGTGATTGTTGAGTTTGGTACAGTTAAAAATAAAGAGTCCCTATTACAACACATAAAAAAGTTCAACAAAGAAAATAGCAACAACAAACTGAACACCGAACATTTAAGGATACAAGGGCCTAAGATTCCTATATACTGCTCAGAAAACCTATCTTCTAAAAGTAAGCGCTTATTCTTCTTAGCACGAGAATTGGCTGGTCACGAAAAATATAAGTTTTGCTGGACAACACACGGAAAGGTCTACTTAAGAAAGGAAGAAGGGTCCCCGCTCTGCCGTATTGATTCAGAAGGTGATATCTTCAAACTTAGGCAGCAGAAGTGACTATTACAAAGCTTTAGAAATATCTTACAAAACTATTATATAAGTATAAAAAATGTATTCATCTCTATTTACAATTTTTTTTCCCGGGTATTATTATATGAATTTATTCTCTCACTTAATACTTACACCTATCTTACACATGCACAAATTAAACACAAAGAAAATCACTTTTATGTCAGACGAATACATTTCAATCACACACCTTACTACAACTGCTCAATCATGAGACCTCCACACATTACTTCTTATTTTTATCGCATACATTCAAATACTAAAATTGCCACATTATGTAACTGGAAGCTTAACTATAGCATTTTGAATAGACTTAAACCGTATTTTAAAAAACTGGGAACTCAGTTTTTTATCCAGCTGAATAGGATACAACACGTTTTTAGTAATAAAATTCAATACGCAGGATGAGTCTTTAACAAATGATCTCGACAATTTGTCAGATGCTGAGTGTATTAGAATAACCGATCCCTCGCTATGCACTACCATTCTGCGATGCAAACGGCGAGAACCAAATTCTCTATGCATACTGACCGTAAATATAAGAAGTGTTAATCATAATTTTGACCAGTTTCTTGTATTTATATCGCAACTGAAAATTGAAATAGATGTTATAGTCCTCACAGAGTGTTGGCTAGATGAAAATACCATACCGCCAAATATTGAAAATTACACAGGATATAGGACTAAGAATATGTTTAACCAAAATGATGGAGTGATTGTGTATGCTAAGAATAATTTAAACAGTACTATTTATGAACCGAATGCGCGTGAGGGTAATTTCTTACTGCTCAAAATTGGTAATGAAGCTACCGTTGTTTGTTCGTATAGGCCACCAAGTTTCCATAACCCGAAAATGTATATTGATTCCTTATACGATATTCTAAAAGTAATTACAACTAACACAGTCATTCTTACTGGCGACATCAATTTAGATATAATGCCGAATAGAATAAAGGGCCCAAGCTCAGACTATCTAAATATGCTAGCTTCCTTAGGGTACAAACAGTGTATAGATAAGCCGACCAGAAAAAACTCTTGTTTAGATCATTTTATATTAAAAGGTTTCGATCAAAATATAGTCAAAACAGCTGTGTTCGATGAATTTACAGACCACTCACCAATTCTTTTATATGTAAATAAAACTAAAATACATAAAACACAAAATAGTTACGAAAGAATTATAATGGATTATGAAAAAATAACGGAAGATTTAAATAAAATATGTTGGGATCATTACTTTTTAATAAACAATGCAAATGAAGCGGCAGATAATTTAACTAATATTTTACATAATATCATTAAATCTAATTCTAGAACTATTAAGATATCTAAAAGAAATAAGCCACTAAAGCCATGGATCTCTCCCAGTGTCATAAAATCGTTAAGAAAAAGGGACAAACTACATAAACAACTAAAAAAATCGCCAAATGATGAAGAAGCAAGTAAATATTATAAACATTATAGAAACATTTGCAATAACATAACAAAACATCTTAAAAACAAATACTATGAAGAAGAATTAAAAACGAATAGTAAAAATAGTAAGGAATTATGGAAAATAATTAAAGAAGTATGTGACATGCAACAACCTAAGAATACTACATTGGATTTACTTAATATTGAAAAAACGGCAAAAGAGTCATTGAATATAGTTAATTCTTACTTTGCTAACGTTGGCAAAATATTGGCAGATAAAACTTTAAACATTTTAGACAAAACAGAAATATCACTAGCCAAAGAAGCCAAGACAGGGAACCCTTTAAAATCAATGTCACTGTTTTTAACCGACACAGAAGAAATACGACTCATTATCGATAAACTAAAATTACGCTCATCCCCGGGATGGGACAAAATTACATCAGCATTTCTTAAGAAATACAATCAGATCCTCTGCAAACCTATATCACATCTAATAAATATTAGCTTTCAAACCGGACAATTTCCAGAAACATTTAAAGAATCAGTGATAGTCCCAATACATAAAACAGGCGACAAGCTAAATCCATCCAACTATCGGCCTATATCCTTGTTGTCTACACTATCAAAAATTATGGAGAAGGTGGTAAACAAAAGACTAATATCCTACATGGAGAGAAACAACTTCCTAGCAAATAATCAATTTGGCTTTAGGAAAAGCCGATCAACCAATGATGCTGTCCTCCTAATAACTCAAAAAATTACTGACTATCTGGAAAATGGAGACAAATGTATAGGAGTCTTTTTAGATCTCCAGAAAGCGTTTGACACTGTTTCTGTGAAGGTCCTACTGGCGAAGCTTGAAAACTATGGAATAAGAGGAACAGTCTTATCATGGTTCAGTGACTATCTGTCAAATAGAAAACAGAAAGTAAGAGTCGGATCTGTGATCAGCGACTCCGCTAGTGCTTCCTACGGTATCCCGCAAGGCAGTACACTCGGGCCTACCCTGTTCCTTATTTATATAAATGATTTATGTGGAATGAGCCTCCAAAAAGCGGACTTACTAATGTTTGCAGATGACACCGTCATTCTTTTTCATGATAGTTCATGGGAAACTGTTCAGGATGCTGCAGAAAAGGGTCTGGCTACTGTTACAGGCTGGCTAGAAAAAAACCTACTCACTCTCAACACCTCGAAAACTAAATATGTACCATTTTATAAAACATCGCGATCAAAACCACCAAACAACTTTTCTATCACAATACACGAAGCTCCTTGTAACAGACAGCCATCTCCAAGTCAGGATTGTGTATGCTCAAAAATTGAACGCACAAGCACATTTAAGTATCTTGGTGTCACGCTAGATGAAAATCTTAACTGGAAACATCATGTAAATACAGTGGCTAAGCGTATCAGAAGACTTATTTTTATATTCAGAAAACTACGAGCGGTTGCCGACTATGATCTTCTAACTAAAACTTACAAAGCTCTTTGCCAGTGTCTAATTAACTACTGCGTATGCTCTTGGGGTGGTGCTTCGAAAACTTATATTCTAGAAGCAGAACGTGCCCAACGAGCTCTTCTTAAGGTTATGTTCAAACTGCCTCTCAAACATCCCACTGACGACCTTTACAGGAAACATAAGATATTGAGTATTCGCAAAACATTCATATTTGAGTGCGTCAAGGCTCTCCATAACAATAAAACTAGTAAAACAACTACAAAAAGCAAGAGAATTCATAGATTTAATTTGCCAGCTGTTAAAAGTACACTTGCTACAAAACATTTTAATTTCCTTGCTCCCTACTTATATAATATTCTAGATAAAAAATTCAATATTAGAAACCTGAAAGCATACCATTTAGGAAAAATTACTAAGGAATGGTTGAACGATATGGATTACAATACCTGTGAAAATTTGTTTCAATTTCATGTCTAGATTATTACAGCAACATGCACTTATAGATATATCACACGCAATACACCCACACAGCATACACACACACTCGCACGCACACACACACGCACGCACACACACACACACACACACGCACACACACACACACACATACACACACACATACACACCAGCCACATTCAGAAACACACTTATGCATACACACACACTTAAACACCCACGCAACAAAATTAGTAATAATAACAATAAACATGGGAAAGGAAAATAGAGATTTTTGATTGTTTATTCTAAATTATTGTTTGAATTAATTAAATCTATAATTTTCACTAAGAACAATGTAATTTCACATAAGGGAAGTCCTTTGCTCCTTAAATACAGTTTTCACTAGTTAAGGAGCCAAGGCAACATTGAATATTGTAAACTTAGTGTGCAAAAATAAAGATTTTCATTTTCATTTTTTCATTTTCATCTGTTGTAAAGAAATTGAATTGTTTAAACTAATATAATCTACTAGCTGTCGCCCGCGACTCCGTCCGCGCGCAGTTAAAAAAAAAAATGGGGGGGGTATGAAAAATAGATGTTGGCTGATTCTCAAACCTACTGAATATGCTCACAAAATTCATGAGAATCGGTCAAGCCGTTTAGGTCCGGAGGAGTTCAAGTTCGAACCCCGTGACATGAGAATTTTATATATAAGATTTATCACAAGTGACGAGATGAAAATTATAAGATTAGAAGTACTAGTTAGTATTCATGGATGCAAAGTGATCTGCAAACAGAGAAATTAAACTTGAATTAGCATCTGTAACATAGTCTGCTAACTTTAGATGACTTCGTGGAGCAATTTCAAATGGAAATTATTAATTGCAGATATATAAAAAATTATAAAATTGTAAATTTTTTTTGGGAAAAACTGAGGATTAAAAATGAATTTGATAAAGGATGAAGCGCAGTTAGTTAAGCTTTTTGTTTAAATATTTGTAGACGTAAATCTAATTGATCTTACGCAATTCTTCTAAATTTTTATGTAATTTTTTGTATTAACATCCGCAGTGTAACATAGTAAAATTAATACAGTAGTATTGAGTGTATCTCTTAAATAATATAAATTATTTTAGACCTTAACATAGTTGCAGCAAGATTTAATTTTGAATGACAAGCAACGTGTAAATAAGCTCTTTTGTATTTACTGTTTGTTGACAAGGGACATCAGGCCAGGCATAACTAATACGAATTGTTCGGCCTCACTCTGTATTAATGTTGTTTTTAAATTTAGTCTCGGCCCAAAGGGATCTAGAGCGTGGGACTGACGATCAATTTAAGTGACGCTTCAAACTATGCTTTTACGCTAGTACCATAGACACATAGACAAAAGTTTATTTATTTGTATGAAATAATTTCAAATCGAGTCGAAGCTAAATATTTAATTTTTTTTTTATATAAGAAAAGGGGGCAAACGAGCAGCGGGAACACCAAGGTGTTCATCGACGCCCATGGACATCTGCAATACCAGAGGAATCGCAAATGCGTTGCCGGCCTTTGAGATGGTGATACGCTCGCTTCTTGAAAGACCCTAAGTCGTACTGGTTTGGAAATACCGCCGAGGACAAATGTCACATAGTGGTGACATCAACGAGATTTTTACACAAAAATAAATTTTAAATAAACTATACGTATGTAGGATTGGCAGATAGCCAAAAAGCACCTCTTATAATTACATTAGCTTCAAAAGTAAGATTGTGGCACATAAAAAAAAATAAACAAATAAAAATTTGTCGCTGTGTCAAAGCTTCCATTAAATTCTGACACTTCAGCCGCGAAGTATGAATACAAAGACCACAATGTTTACGAGTGCACATAAATATATTTTACGATTGAAGGACATTTGGCACAAAATTAGAAAACATTTTTCAGCGATGTTAGAAATTTTCATTATTAAAACTGTTAAAAAATTCGAAGAATGTATCAAAAAAAATTGCTGGTTTTTCTACGACCGATTGTTTATCATATTATTGTCTTTTATATATCGTTAGATTGGCAATAAATAAATTTAATTTAGTAAAATTTTGAACATTTTTATTAAACAAAAAATGTTAATGTCACATCATTCCAGGGCAGGTTTTAGCATTTACGGCGCCCTGGGCGAGATTTTTGCGGCGCCAGCTTTTTTTGGTATTCAGGGGAAATCTTCTAAAGATATGGTATCAAAGGGGGCACCGCAGGAACCCCTTTATATCCAAATCTGGCGCATGCAGCGTCACCTTATGCCCGGCGCCCTGGACGGTCGCACCTGGACTTATGGTAATGCCGCTACTGTATCATTCTAAAAGCGGTTGTCGACTTATAAAGCTATACGACGCTTTCATTACATTTCGAAACAGAAGCGAAGTAGAATTGTGTCCCTATTCATGAACTTCAGGTCCGGTAGCAAACAGCTCCCGCGGGCAAAACCTGAGTAATGCATGCTTGGAGAGCTCGACATTCATCTAAATTAAAATGAATTAACTCAGCTAGTGGTGAGGTGCTTGGAATGTTTAAAAATGTTTTTAGTCTGTAATTCACGTGGTATAAAGCACATAACATAGTATATTACAAATTCACATATGTTAAAAGTTGTAAAATATATTAAACTTGAAATTATTGGTTAAAGCAATTGACTATATATCTGTTGGATAAAAATTTGATATTTAAGAATCCGTTTTTTTGACCAAAAAATATTTTTTTTTGTCTGCAGCCCGCCAAACATCTAATTTAATTTTAGACCAATGAATGGTCTGTGACAACAATAACATTAATTTTTAACGGATTTCAGAAATTCGACGACGAACATAATATGTTGGTTTTTTATCGAAGCATATTTTTGAATCATAAAAGCGGATAATATAAAAGTTCAACACAGCATAAAGTAAAAAGAAAACCAGTATGTAACAATACTGTTTTATTGCAGTACAATTGTAGAGCATGCTTGTTGAACAATGCCGCTCTGCCGATGACGTTAATTGAGCGAATACTGCGCTTGTGGAATCTGAGGACTTGAACATTACTTCAAAAGATTCATTTTTATTGAATAATACCGTTCACGTTGAATTGTAACAAAGTGAATAACGACATTAATTTGTCCTGATTTGAAAGAGGTTATGCAAGATATGTTACGTGCCGCTTTTTTTTTGTCTTTACTAATTTTAGAATAATAAAGGGATAAAGAAGCGTTTAATATTTTATTTTTGATTTTATCATAAGAATTATTATTTAAAATTAAATACTTTATGGACCGTGGTAGAGCGCAATAAAAAAGTTTTCCCGCTTAAGTTTTATTTAGGCATAAAGTTAAATTTTAAAGTCCGTGCAGTCGTGGCGTCTGTTTCCAAGTGCTCACACGTCACGGCACGTTAACCGAACACGGTTAAATAATTGCCACGACCTTTTTACTGTTATTACATTTAATTTCGTAGCGGTTTATTTGATACTTTATTTTTATTTACGCAGGTGAAGTAATTGAAATCTTCAACATTGGTTAAAATTAAATATTACATAAAAGACTTTGAGCTACAGGAACATCTATTATGTTTCAGCATATAAACAGAAAGACTAGAATTTACGGAGCTATCTACAAATAATTACCTGTTAAGCAAAGAATTTAACAATTTCAATAGCTTAGTATAAAAGAAAACTGCAAAGATAAATCACAAAAATACTTTTCACGAACAAAAAAAAAAACGACAGCGATTCTTTTGTTTTTCAAATGGTCTGCGTCTGGCATAGCAACAAAAAGGTTTTGTAGAGACGCAATGTTCGCAATAATTGACTAGTAACAATGAAATTGAATCTTACCTCCCCTAGGTATTAATTAGCAATCCTTTGTTACTAACATTCAGAATTTTTAAGCTATATAGTGTATTAGCTATTGCGCACGATTCCGTCCGCGTCGATTTAAAAAAATGTAATAAGTAACCTATGTGTTCTACCAGACTATGTCATATACATGTGCCAAATTTCATCAAGATCCGTGTTGACCTGTTCAGTAGATACCTTCAAACAAACATCCATCCATCTAAACATTCGCATTTATAATATTAGTAAGATTAGCGTTTGATGTAATTAGTTATATAAATTGTGGTTTCTTGGAAATTTTAGTGGAATATTTGTATTATTATTGTGATTTTTGTTCAGTGTTTTCGAAAAAACTTGAGTAGTTTAAAATCACTTAGCGTTTACCACATCTCGATGGTGTAACTAAGAACATAATCGTAAGTTTTACAGACTAAATAACGAGTTATGATTTTTAACTTTGTAGCCATCGATTAATTGAATTAAAATTTAAAAAACCATAGACTTTAAAATTAGTCGGGTAGTCGAAATTTAACGAAAGTCAAACAACAAAAAATCTGTGCTCACAACTTAGATAACGTGTTTATTCGATTATCACCCCCTAAGTATAGAAAGTAAGACAAATTTGTGAACACGTACGTCTCGCATCTTAGATTTCCATTTACCTGAGCAACATTTACGAGTGATAACGGTAAAGGATATTCTACCCTTCCAAGCATTTCGCATTACTTACGCCCCGAGCGACGTCTCAAACATGGGTAACAATTGAAATATTTAAAGAAAACCTTTGTACTGTTTACTCTTTGTTGAAAAATAAACTTTATTTTCTAAGCGATAAAGTAGATATTAAAAATATAATATTGTATAGTTCCGCATTTTTTACTGTATTCGTATAATTCGTTTCATGTCTTTCTTTCCGAACTGAGTTTTGAAAATTGAATAAGAATAAGCAAGATACAATTTATTAAATAACTAGCTGTCGCCCGCGACTCCGTTAAAAAAAACTTTATAGATAGCCTATGTGTTCTTCTAGACTGTGTTCTATATCTATGCCAAATGTCATTTAGATCCGTTGTGCCGTTTTGCATACCTTCTTAAAAGATCCATCCATCTAAACATTCGCATTTATAATATTAGTAAGATTCAGTAAAGTTACCTTTAATGTTTGTCAAATTGAACCAACCAAATTTAAGTTTAGTTCCTCAGTGCTTAAGTGAAATTTGATATGTATTACACTGACAACTAATGGAATTAAAATTAATGCCGTAGCACATTCGACACGATTTTATTACGGAATTAATTTTAATTACTTAATGTGAATACGTTTTTGTAAATACACAAATGTTACCCAGCTGATTGATTGGTGGAATATTACAGTAATTCCAACGCGTGTAGGTTTAATTATTGGAAAAACATCAACGTCCAAACGTACAAGAGAGCTAATTACTGTTAATATAACATGTTGTTTTAATATGTGAACATTTTGACAAACATGTTGATTAACAAATCCACATATGTAATAACATACTTATGTACATGCCCGCAAAATCATACCCTCCAATCCTCTATAGTTTATTTAGTGTTTTTAGACTTTGTTGGAACAAGATTATCTGAGCAAGTAAGGATGGCGCTGCTGTCGAGGTTATTCTGTCAGAAAGTATATAAAACTTATAGGCATGGAGAATGGCATAAAAGAAACAAACATGACAGCTACAGTACGACAAGGATGTGACACTTTTATGACATTGACAGGGGGCGCTTGTGAGCTGTCATTATTTGTTATGACTTCTGCCCAACGGGTTAGACAACTTTGTCGGTCTATAGCAATTATTTTTGAAATGACACTTGATTTTGAAAAAAAAAAACCTTTTATTCGACCTTTTCACAGAGCGTACCGTTATGAACAATGTCCCGTCACAACGGGACGGGCAATTTCACACATCGTGAACTGCAGCAGAAATGTACCTACGTGTACAGTCACGCTCACTGACAATTCGGTCTATATATATATTTATTTATCTCACACAACTCTGTTAAGGTTTTCATAGTTGAAAAATTTTTTTTTTTTTTTTATAAGAAAAGGGGGCAAACGAGCAGCGGGAACACCAAGGTGTTCATCGACGCCCATGGACATCTGCAATACCAGAGGAATCGCAAATCTTAACAGAGATGACAATATCTAAGAGAATGGATTCTCACTATAACAAGCAAAAGTTTTTCCAATTTAATATCTCTACATGTGTAATTTGCAAAGTCTATGAGTCTTGGACAATAGGAATGTTAACGATCTTCTCTATTTAACCAATTAAGTTTATTATAACAGACCATTTAAAATGTTACGTCACATGTTAGTTCGAGCGAATCTAATCTGGCTCGTCTCCAATTAGATAATTTGTTGTAAGTAGCCTGAATACCGAGCGCTTGACTCAACTGCGCCTGCAAATTAAAGGCCTCATACACTAGCGCGACTAGCCTTGCGACTCTGGTCGCGAGTCACAATTTTAAGTACCTTACCCACTCGTGTCTGCTCTAAATATAACGTCACGCTGAATCTGAGTCGCGCGGCTCTTCTGCTTTGTAGAAAGCGGGTTTTAACTACTTTATTGTCCTTGTAAAGTTCGCTCTGTGATAAGTTCGAGACTGTTCTGCTATTAGCTAAGATACTAAACTTCTTATCATTTAAATACATGCCAAATAACTTAGTTGGCAATTCCATTAAATTATAAAATGAAATTATCTATCTTCGAGAATTGTCCTTTTAGTGACCTTGAAGCAATGTTACATGGTCAAAGGACATGTTTCAAGTCCGTTCGCTAAGAACATACACTGGTTATTATTTAATTATATTAAGATAATGTCGTAGTTAGAACGAATAATTGTCTCGGAACTTAACTAACAGTTTGGAAAAGAAAACATCACAAATATACAAAACTAGCTTTTACCCGCGACTCCGTCCGCACGGAATAAAAAATAAAAACGGGGTAAAAATTATCCTACGTCCGTTGCCTGGTTCTAAGCTATCTGCCCACCAATTTTCAGTCAAATCGATTCAGCCGTTCTTGAGTTATAAATAGTGTAACTAACACGACTTTCTTTTATATATATAGATTACTATCTATATTTCGCTATATTTGATATTTCCTTGTTACTTTAGTAGTTCTTGCATTGTCCGTCTGTCCGTTCGTCTTGTTCCATTCGTGAGTCTCGACCCTATAATCAATTTCTCCTACAATTCGAGGTATGGAATGCATTTATATGAATACCATAGCAATTCCTTTTTAGATTGACATGATCGAAGCAAGTTTTGACCTTTTTTTTTTTTGTTAGAAAATATTACTATTTTCTAACAGGTAAAATAGATATAAAACCAACAGAGTTTCGTCTTTAAAAATCGCAAAATCTGCGACATGTTACGATCAATTTAATCACCGTAAAAATACTTTGACAAAATTATTTACGCTTACTTTAGCATTGACAAAATTCTTTTGAACAACATCAAAGAACGTTCAATACCAATCTCATTCAGTTGAACAAAGCTTTTATGACAATACCATTGTTTATCTGAGAATCTTTGAATTTAACGTCACTTTTAGAAGTCACTTATATAAATTAAATATCATTATCCTGATAAAAATAAACATTAAATTTATTTTCTTAATGATCCAAATTCTTATTACAAAGATGTAAAACAAGCTCATTATTTAATTTAGTAAAAATTGCTTTGTTCATTAGCATCTATTTATTCTAATGTTGGAACGAAGTTCTTAATCGCGCGTTGTGAAAGGGGGCTAGACGGAAAAAATTCTTACGAAAAGTTGTCACGACACTTTTTGCTATAGTAAGTATGTTAACGACGAATGAGCGCTACTTCACCATGGCAACGACGTGACAATATATAACGAAAATTCATAGAAATAAAATGTACTTCTTGTGAAGACTTGTTTTTTATTCATAGAATAAACATTGGTTCCTTCACTAATTAATCGAAAGGAACTTCGTTCCATCCGGGTGTCTCTTAACACCTCTCAAGTTTTTTTTTCTCTGGTACGTCCATTGTTCTATTTAAAAAAAAAAGATACAAAAAGAGCGGAATTTATCACTATAGACTCGTGCGTATTTGTCCTATTAACAAAAATATTTTCTTTTTTATGTTTTGACAGTGTAAACTTGCGTTTAAATTAAGCCAGCGATACTTATAGAATCTAGTTCAATCCGGTACAGTCCAGTTTACAGATATGTCACTAGATCCATAAATCATGATTTAATAGCAATTAAACAACTACCCACTCGGCGTAGTAGGCGGACATGTTCTAACAGGCGCCAGATCGCACTTCTGGCTTTCAAACGTCAGATAACTGTCCCTTTACTAAAATAACTGATGCAATTTCAAACTAAGTAGGATCTGCCTAGCATGTAATTAATATGATACACCAGCAGTCGCCCGCGGCTGCGTTCGCGTTGAGTTAAAAAAATAAGATATTATAAGTAACCTATGCGTTTTTCCAGACTATGTTCTACATCTGTGTCAAATTTTATCAAAAAAAAGGGACAGAAATAAGTTTTTTTTTTTTTCAGTAGAATTACAAGTTTGTATTTTGCCAGTATTATCCTCTTTCAAAGTAAATTTATGGAAGATATCAGCGTAACCAAGATTTTTCTACTATATTTTGCATGTTCAATCTTTTTCTAAATATAAACCGCATGTTCAAATGAATACAACAAATCAGTGAGTAATTGACGCATAATAAATCCAATACCAAACCATATGTCTACGTAAAAATGATTAACAATAGGGTTTAGTTTGTTGGTCTCTATATGCTTCATACACGCATTGAATGCAATTAGCTGCGTTTTCCTTTTACAGGACGCATTGTTTGGTACACCGGTATTGAAGCAGGAACCTCTATTGTTCCTTACAAGTATCGGGTAAGAGTTATTTGAATGATAGAAGAGGATTTTGTATACAATAAAATTTGATTCAGAGATATTTTGGCCCTAAATACATTATCTCGAATATGTATATTTTGAATTACCTTTCATAGATTACTCATACAGACCTTTTTCCTGTGATTTCAGATTCTACGCCTTCTTCGCTTTAATTTTTTTTTTGTCTTTTGACAATTGTCTTTTTTATCGCATATTTTGTACATATCTCACTCGTAAGTTCTTACACTAGATAACCTCATAAGGGTAATCACTGACTATTTTATATCATTATATTATAACTTGTAATACTGAAATTAACTGTAGTGTGTCAAAGCATGTATTGCTAGTCTATATAGTTGATAATTAACTCTACAAATGTATGTAGTGAGCCTATCGTACCTGTGGAGATTAGCGCTGCACATTATCGGCAATTAGAGAGATTGCAATGCCGACATGCCCGTGTGTACACAGCCTAATTGCCCACACAAATTGCCGCAAACTCTACAATAGAGGTAATTATTCAATACAATATTTAGACAAAACGATCCTACATATTAATTATCTAGTATTAATTAACTTGTTTAAGAGCTAATTATAAAACTAAATGTATTTTATTATATAATCAGGTTTAAATATTTAACTATCTATGTATTAATTCTTTTAAAAAGGAACAAGCTTCATAAGATTATATAAAATTTAGTTATTAATACTCTTTTCAATTTAAAAACTGAAAATGCACAATCATAAAACTTAAACAAAATAAACATGCGAAAATAAATCTTAAGACAAGTACATTAATAACATTTTTGCGTGTATCTGATTTAACCGTATATACTCTTTTATAAGTGAGCAGTGCACGTGTTAAACATGTCCTTTGGCGCCCTGTGAATGTTCCAGATGGTCGCAGCTTCCGTTTGTTATATTTAAATCGGTTTTCATCTCCGTGCATGTGTATAATGTCGTATGAATATAGTAAACTGTTACCTCGACTTCGTCTTCGTAGAACAAAAGCGTAAACTTCATAGAACTGAGTCTATTTCGTTGTGGAGTCATTACTTGTATGGGAAACATAATACAATCTATCTTACAAATCCGCTTAACGCGTTAATAATTTTTATTATTTTTATGACGTAATTGCAATGAGAAGTTTATGCAACGTTTCACAAGAATCAAGTCGATCAAAAAATTTAAATAAAGTGATAGTTAATATTTTTTTCACTGCAATAACATAATGAAGCGATTTAAATGAGTAATCGCGCCAAATCGAGTTGCAAAATAATCTATTGCAGACGGGATGTTGTATCCTTTTTAGTTCCCCGCGTCCGCTACCAACTGATGATACATTCATCAAGCAAAATTATATTTGTGATACATAATGTAGAATAATATTTTCACAGTGAAGACAGACGTAAAGTGGAAGCAAATCCGCGTTTAGTCTGATGTGTGCGTGGTGGAAACCTAATTTTAGTCTACGTTCCCTTCCCACCCTTTTCTTATCAGGAAATGATGGGAATGAAATAGGGATTTGTCGTAGGAGGGGACGAATAGTAAGGGGAAATATTCTTTTTCAGTGCGTCCGCTTCTTCGTTGATTAAAGGTGGGCAACGCATCTAAAATTACGGATATCTATTGGCAGTGGTCGTTTC
This sequence comes from Papilio machaon, assembly GCF_912999745.1. Taxonomy (NCBI): domain Eukaryota; kingdom Metazoa; phylum Arthropoda; class Insecta; order Lepidoptera; family Papilionidae; genus Papilio; species Papilio machaon. The sequence continues at coordinate 855,334 of NC_059993.1, read as the reverse complement.
GCCATTTAAGTGAATCAAGTGCCACCTTTAATCATCTAACTACATAAAGTATGTTATTCCTATATATAATACTTGCCATATACATATGTTAATGTCCTTTCAACAATTGTTAATCAAGTGGCAAGTGACTTGCATGAGCAATTAACACATTATATACATGTACTACATACGTACATACCAACACATACAAACGAACTGTCAACATAGTACTGAGTTAACCCCTTGCTAACGAGTTTGTCGAAGCCTCGGTAAATGTATAAATTTTCTTTTACGTACAGTAGGTACTTATCTCTCACTTTTTAAGAGAGTGGACGAGACGACAATATTTTATGGTTATATTAGAATCCAGATTTATATTAATAAAATTACAGTATCTGTATGTAATATCGAAAAAAATATGATTTATTTGCACTGCTGGTAACAAAAACCATGTTTTTATTTTCTTGTCTGTATGTATATATGTGAGCAAGGCCGTTTTTGTTCCGGGTAATCTCCAAAAAGGCTGGATCAATTTTGACAGGATTTTAATGGGAAGGTAGCTGATGCAAGCGAGCATATTATAGACTGCTTTTTTAATTTTGGGAACTTTTTTGTTGTCTTTTTTGTTTGTTGACAGTATTTCAATAATTTTTGATAATCGAAACGTGTCGGTCTTGGGGATATCTTTTAATTTTAAATGTTACCAACAAACTATGGAACTGGAGCGTATTCAAACAATACAATAACATTTCTCTACTTTTAATTTCACTTTCTTACTTTTTCCAAGATGTTTAACTTACGTTGAACAATATCCATGGGAACCAAGGCATTGTGTATGATACGTTTTCTGACACTTTCGTTAATACCGAGCATGCCTTAGTAATTGTATTGTGCAATGTTTTATTCACGATCGTATTAAATCGCAATATATGTTCTGTGTGGGTTATTGATGAACAAAACTCCCACGCGACTTAGCCAAGACCAATTTGTTTTATGATATTGAGTGGGAATTAAATGTTATATATAAAAATAAAATGTTTCGGATTTTATTATTTCACATGCTTAATAAACAAGCGTATACAAAACTAAAAAACTTGAGAGGTGTCAAGGGACACCCGGATGGAACGAAGTTCCTTTCAATTAATTAGTGAAGGAACTAATGTTTATTCTATGCATAAAAAACTTAAGTCTTCACAAGAAGTACATTTTATTTCTATGAATTTTCGTTATATATTGTCACGTCGTTGCCATGGTGATGTAGCAAAAAGTGTCGTGACAACTTTTCGTAAGAATTATTTCCGTCTAGCCCCCTTTCACAACGCGCGATAAGGATAAACATTACGAAAAAAACGACTTCAATCCACAGTCCTAAGAGACGTCAAAAATATTGTCTTGTATCACAACAACGACTTCAACCTGAAAACGATGTGAAATATACAACATGTAAGACTAATAATTGACAGCCGTAGTATTAAAAGATTCAAACTTAATAGCGGCTCTTCATTAGTTGCAAACGCATGTCTACCCTTTATGATCAATTTAAAATTGTGTTTTGAGCTGAGTCTTGTCAGACATTGCGAGCAACATTAAGTATGCATAGAACTATAATCATAAAATTTGTAAACAGCGCACAAGTTAGCGTGTTCTTTCATAATAAAGTCGTGTATGTTAATCATTCAGCTTTTACTTAATGCTTTACAAACGGAGCTACTGATATGTATACTTTTAAATGTTCTTTGCATTAATTTAAATATTTTGCATTTATTATCCATAAATACACATAAATCTGATGAAAAAATTAGTTCATCGGAAGAAAACATTTAAAAAACGATTAAAACTGAATATTTTCTACTTGTAGATGTTTAGAGAAACGGCCACTTCTTTACTTTAGTCCCTTCGTACACAAATCAGTGTAAATCTTTAAAACTAATATTGAATCCGCGTCTCGAGTATCGCGTTGCACTCCGTACATACAACGTTGAATCTTTGACGCGACTTGTCAATTCGGTCAGTAGAGACATAGCGACTAAATGCAACTGTACAGATTTGCTCCGCTATCTTGAAAATTGCAGCGAATTTTCTTAAAACAATCTTGACAAACAGAGGAACTGGTTTGGTCAAATAAAGGCCGGCGACGCATCTGCGATTCCTCTGGTATTGCAGATGTCCATGGGCGTCGATGAACACCTTGGTGTTCCCGCTGCTCGTTTTCCCCCTTCTCTTATAAAAAATAAATAAAGAAAAAAATGTCTGCGACGCGTGCCTGTGTATGAACCTCTGACATTATATTTCGTAAGTCGCTTAGCAACTAAAATTTTTTTGTTTCGAAGATTAACGTTGCCTTGTGTACGTAGAGCCTTAGTTATGTCAAGTGGTCGAATGCTGGCTATTTAAATAATTTAATTAAAACCAGTTATCGTCAGATACATTTCTAGTAATTAACACAAATCCTACAAACGGTCCAACATCAAATTTAAATAAATATATACCCCTATCAGTAATTTTTAGGCCAAGCAACGTCTTCATTGCTGTATTTAAAATAAACAGTTAGAAAGCATTGCTTTGTATGTTCGGAATACTTTGGGCAACTAAATATATGAAGTTTGTAAGTTATTGTTCACAAATGAAGATTAATGATCGCTGTCCAAACTAAAGCAGTTAATTGTTCCTGCCGAACACAATTTGTGTCTGAATTATTATAATAATGTTGAAAGATACTCAAAATAATATTATTAATATAATAAATGCGAAAATTTGAATGCATGTTTGTTAGAAGGTAAGTTCAGAACGACTTAACGTATTATAAATGCAGAATATAGTATCAAAGAACACAAAGGCAACGAAACTAATTATGTTTTTTTTCCGAACGAAGTAGCGGTCATAAACTAGTTTGATAAACAAATATACAGAGACAACAATATGTTTTTAAAACAATCGTAACGTCAATGATATTTTACAGTGTGATTTAAAAGCGTACTCAGAATCGTTAAGTGCTCGTTAAGAGAAATTCTTAGTGTATATTTAGTATAATATATTTATACTAAAGGGCTGTATAAAGATATTGATTGCAGTCGATTATTTTAAAATAGAATCCAACGTGTGTGTTATTGCAAAATTAACGTAGAATTGATTTCCGTCGCTGCCCACTCCAGTCTGATCTTCTCGTTTGAGTCATTATCGAGTGATCTAATCGTCCCGTGGGATGTGGCGGGATAATTACGTGTAGGATGAACATATTTGGCTGTTAGTCATTGTTTAAACTACACATACGTACTTACCGTGGGTTTCTGAGACTAAAATCTCAGTTGAAAATGTTATCTCTGTTTTGTCAAAGATTATGACAGGGATGACGATATGTTTTATACAGAGATTTTGGTATCAAAAACCAACGGGTAGCTTTGTCATATAAAGCAATTAGTTTTAAAGTAGTTTCGTTGCTTTGTATTAAGTACCTAAAGAATTTTAATTTCCTTTGATTACTGTTGTTGTCTTACTCGTATTTTTAGTAAGGTTATTCCCACGTCAGCATGCAACAAACATCTAGTATCACATCAGTTTTATAATTATTATTAATGTCAATTGATGTGCATCTGTTTTTAGGCAATAATCTTAAGTATAGTTTGGTACATTGTCACTTTAGGTAGTTAATGCCAACTAAAGCCTGACAATGTTGAGCAAAAAAGCGCTATTCTTCTCCAATTGCAATTACATGGTTCATTACCGGTAAGTAACCAAGGTTATTTAAAGGTAGATTTCCATGGTACCCGATTCTATAGAAGTAGACCGACCCATGGAACGAATGGTGAAAACAGTAGTAGCGTACTCACTAGTCGTCCGCAGCAATGCAGACATCACTAATGTACCTATGTAATTGTCAATTCATCGGACAGGTCTCTAGTGCGTGTTCGTTGGCCGTCGAGGAAACCAGCTTTAACACAACTGCGATATTTTGATTTTCAATTGTTATTCACGGTTTTTCTAAGCTGGCATTCAGTGAAAGTGTTGTCGCTAACGGCCGTCATGGGAACCAGTATCACTTTCATTTTTAATTATGTATATTTTAGTTTTATGAATACAGTATACTTTATACGCTTGAGTCATTAATCAATATTTCGTGAGATTTAACATGTGTAACATACTCTGTGCTCGACACATATTTTAAAGCAATTTTAAAAGAAACAGTATTGAAAAACAATTTACTATTAACGAGTGTCGGAACAAAAACCGATAAATCACATTGTTGTTTTTTTTTTTGTGGAAAATTGTAAAAATATGACCAACTTAATGGTTCACAACCAATTGGCAACATAAAAAAAATTAAAAATGTATCATCGGTTTTAGTTCCGACGCTCCTCAATTACACTTACATAAATATGGTAAACTTGCCACATTTAAAACAAATACCTATAGTTTAGTCTAGTAGTAGTAGCTTTAATGTTTGTTATTTTTATATCTTTCTTTTATTAAGCATCGACAACGATATTTTATTGAAAAAAAATAATACAAGATCAAAGAAGAAATCTGTAAGAATACAAATCAGTGGAATAAGTTATTATACAATTAGTAATATAAGTATGCTGGGTGATAAAGCTTTTAATATTCAAAGCACGAGCTTTACGTGTACGGTCAGTATTGTGAACGCATCGGTGCGGTGCCCTAAGCCGTTAGCTTCCTGCCACGCACTTTAATTTGCAACGAGTTTCAATGAATGTTTATTGTTGACACCTTTACTCCTATTACGAATTTATTGGACCCCCAAATATACTGGAATTCCAATAAAATGATGCCAAATGTATCTTTAATTATTTATTTTAGTATTCTATGCTGGAAAGATGTAAAAAGGGGTAAAATAAAATGTTCTGTAAGGTTTTAAAAATAAAACTTCTTATGTCTTCCAGTTTGAAAAACGTACCCTATACTGATGGTAAAAGTACTGTTAGGACTAGCATGAATATTTGTGTCAATCGCCATCGTATCGTCATCAATAAAATTTGTATTAATATTTTTGCAGCGCCCCCTATCGGGCGTAAAGTACACCAAATATCTCATACTAATTTTAACATAATTGACAATGACGTGCTAGACCCACTATATATTGTTATATACGATGTTTTTCTCTTGTTTTTCATAATGTAGGAAGTTCTCAAAGCCTTATAAGTTATTTATAAATGTGCTGTGACGATTAGGAAGTAGTGCGTGAGAATTCATTTTAAAGTAGACTGCTCAAAGGATAAAGCCTTATTTATTGCACACTACCTTTCAATAAATCCTGTCTCATAGTAAAAATAGATTTATCTCGGGTTTCCAATACTGAAAATTCGAACAAAAATATATTATTATAAAATTAAAGTAATAACTCAAGCTTTCCGATTTTTCGTACTGACTTAATTCGTACTCAATTCCTCGCGCGTTGGTACACGCCTTCTAGATGCAATGGTCGGGCATAATATGCGCCAGAGAATCGGCGCGAATTCGCCCCTTCTGGGTAAAGTTTAAGTCCATAATTTCTGACGTATTTCAAGAACAATAGGTCCGGTCCATACAATACAACTTAAATGGCAAGTCAAACGAAGTACGTATAACCTTTATTATCATACTCCTGTGTATGAGGCTTGTTAGTGTTAATAAGCGTGTTATTGGCTATTGTAAGCGTATTTATAGTGAATTGTTTGTTATTTTAGTGGTGTTTAGATTTTTTACACCGACAGACTTCAGTAATGTAGGTACCTAGTAAGGTACTCCTTTGGTACTTTTCCGGTGCGTTCCTCAGAGATCCCGGAACCCTCTTAAAATTGCACTTTAGGCTGGTCACCGAGGCGATTTTAGTGGGTCAAACCCCACATAAGTTAGGGTATCTTTCGAAGATTTCCCCTCCGATTGCAAAAAAGGAACTCCATTCAGCAAAGCGTCAGCAGAGCTTGAAGATATTTTTGTGTAGGTAATGACGCTCTACGCGCATAGACCATAGATGTATTATTGTATAGAGTGAGCAAGAATGATGAGTCGAAAATAAATAAGTCCTTACTCTCTATCCTGAGTATCTGTCGGGGTTTAAGTGTCTCACCTTAAGCGCGATGTAACAGTAAATGCCTCTTTAATATAAACAGTGAAGGTCATTCACAAAAAATCTGAATATATAACGATTAATGTAAAAAAAACAGTCTAAAAAGAGACGTCGTACTCGTATATTTCTTATAGGCTATTACTATTCGTACCTTGGTCTAGATCTACAACAGCAATCATGAACATCGTGAGGCTTGCTATACCTACAAATGATAGTAAAAATGTAAGAACTTGTCATTAAAACTTACCTAACACATTCCAATCTGTCAAGTGTATCTAGTCGAGCCTATAACTAGCAAACTAAAACAGTAATAACGTAATATGTACAGTTAGAAGATAGGCTAATAGTCCAAAATAGACTTTCGGCAAAAAACAATAAATCGAGGTATTGTAAGTTGAGTTTTTACTTTTTTTTTGCTTGAAATTTAACCGATCTACGTATCTTAAGATCGACCCATTTGTTTTCCCTCTCGTAATAAAATTATAAGCATTCTTCAGATCGATCTAAACGGTCAGATTAGTTTTGGCCGTAGACGGCTAAATAAATTTCTATAAAGTAATCTTAAACTAAGGTTAAATGGTAACGGAAAATAGATTGGCATAATTATAACTATCCAAGGTCACAGTCATTCATACGTTGGAACGACGACCACGAATGCATTTAATCTAGTTAGGTACCTAGTTAACCTTCGTTAGTACAGTAGAAACTCAGTAATTTTATTTTAAGACTAGCTTTTACCCGCGACTCCGTCCGCGCGGAATAAAAAATAGAAAACGGGGTAAAAATTTTCCTATGTCCGTTTCCTGGTTCTAAGCTACCTGCCCACCAATTTTCAGTCAAATCGATTCAGCCGTTCTTGAGTTATATATGGTGTAACTAACACAACTTTCTTTTATATATATAGATACAATTTTAAATTAAACTGAATACTAAAATGAGAAATAATTATTTGTTTTCTATATTAATTAACTTGTAAAATGTTTATAAATACTTCATTGCATTGAGATTGGCGTATATGTGTACTTAATAGGTGAAAAATTTCACCACGTTCGTTGTAAAATCATGCTGTTTGTTACGTTATGAAATATGAAACAAATTTTAAAAGTTTAAAGTACAACACTTTATTGGCAGTTTGAAGTGAATTTATAGCTGTTAGAAAAGAACTAATACTTTGAAGATTAACAAATACATACTTTTTCCTTCGTAGCAAACCATAACGACAATTTTTTTTAATAATATATTACTAAATAATCTTATTAATATTATAAATGCGAATGTTTAGAAGGATGGATGTTTGTTTGAAAGTATATGCGGAACGACTGAGAGGATCTTGATGAAATTTGGAAAAAAATGTAGAACATAGTCTGGAAGAACACATAGGCTACTAATTTTTTTTTCATTCCGCGCGGACGGAGTCGCGAGCATAACCTAGTATTATATAAGAATTATTTAAATTATAACTGGATGGTGTACGTACAAATATTAAGGATCTGTGCTGTGATGAGTTTAGCCGTTCTCTTCGTGTCATCTTATCTTGAACAACCATAAACTGTCATAATTTCTATTCAGGTTCTCGTAGTGATTTTGTAGCAGTTGTTTTACAATACATAAACATTTAAATTAATTCAAAAATGACAGTAAAAAAGCCTACCTACTGCGATCGTAAAAGACGAGTAGATAATAAAATTTTCTAACCAAATACATGTACATTTCGCCGCAAATTTCGTGTCGTAACTAAAAGATTTGTACAGGCAAGGGAGCGCTTGGGTAATATTTATCCTTCCGTCATACTGAGGTTGTCCACCCTTGTTACATTTGGATCAGGTTTTACGATTCCATGCCTGTGTCTAGTTTATTTTTATTATACCGAAACAATTTTGGCTTCATTCATATGTTTTGATTATATTTCGAAGCTTTTATATTTACTACGAAAATGTAGATGGGTTTTTAAATATATTTTAGGTAAAACAGAACACAATCGTAGAATACATAAATTCAATGTTGTAACGTTTCTAATTGGTCTAGGAAAATCACCAACGGTGGCTTGCTTTTGGATTGGTGGATATTGCTTTCTGTTAGTATTGGAAACCTATTTCAAACACTTTTTGTTTGACACCAACTATAAAAAAAATCTATTTGCGTTAGTGGCTCAGGGGTTAAGCACTTGACTTGCAATCTGCAGGACCTTGGCTCGAATCCTACCATGTACCAATGTATTTTCAATTTAAATATGTACATTTATCCGACGTTCTTACGGTGCAGGAAAACATCGTGATGCAACCTGCACATATCTGAGAAGAAATTCAATGATATGTGTGAAGTCAACCAACCCGCACTGGGCCAGCGTGGTTGACTATGGCCTAATCACCTCTAACTTGGGCTAAGCTCCGAGCCCCTCAGTGGGGACGTATAGTGAGCTGATGATGATGATAAAAACAGGAGTGCCGGTTGTATTATATTACAGTTCTGTTAGTAGGTATGTATGAGAGTAAATTAAATCCGCTAGAAGCGAGTGTTAATTGAGCATTGAATAGTAAACCCTTTAACCGACACTCGCGCGACTCCATTTGCATTGCAAAGCGTCTGTTATACATTCATAACACAAGTTACTGCTTAGTTTATGTTCCCTACTGTACTCTGGATTGTACAATATTAGTCCCTCGCCTCTCTTAACAGGTTAAGACTTCAAAGTGTTTACAATTAAGATGTATGTTATCAGAATAATGTATATTGAGATTATAAATGTGTAGAATAGAATTTAAAAAATATATATGTGACTAGCTGTAGCCCGTGATTCCGTTTGCGTGGAATTAAAAAAATTCCAAATTGCCAAAAAATCGAGGAAAGTGCAAAATTTCATAAAGATCCGTGGGGCCATTCCGGAGATACCTTCAAACAAACATCCATACGTCTGTCCATCTAAACATTCGCATTTATAATATTAGTTTGATTAAAATAAAACTGTTTAAACAGTGTAAGTATGAAGTGAGATATAAGAAATCAAAGGCTTTAGAGGACAAACTAAGTCTGAAGCTGGAGACAGACGTGAGTCTGAAAACGAGCTATGTTGTTTGCTGCCAACTTGAATAAACTTTACGGACTTACATCGCTCCTAGATAAATTAAACTTTGGTCCACAAAATTAAACTTTTAATTGCAAAATAATCATAAATATAAACCACTTCAACCAACTATGATTTTATTAAATAATCAACTGGCGCAGTCATAACCAACAAAAGCTTAGTGTAAGAAAACTTTATATTTCCAATAATAGGGTTCTCTCTACAAGGGTCAATGTATGTAAATAAGCACAAATTAACCAAATAATATGCACAAGATCAGATTCGTACGATAGTTTAAATTTATTTTCGCTAGAGAGCCTTGTCAGTGGGTGTTAGTAATTGGATCACATGCAGCTAAGCCTTGCAACATTTATAGCGGGGATGTATACGCGTCCGTTCACATCGATATGTCAGCTATATGAGTCAAGGTTCGAAGGTTGTTGCCCCGATATAGTTAACGATTGGAGAGGAAAAAATAACTAGTAAAGTACTAAAGAAACCAGCCAGTGTCACAGTGTGACATTTAGGAGGACATCTCTTTTTTTTTAATTTACAAAATGGTCAAGCATTAAGTTGCAAGAGGATATAAAGCCCGACACGAATCTGTGCACTATGGTCTATATTTTTTGTTAATTTTTTACATTATAATATGAATGCTACTTGATTGGTTTTTGGTACTATCAATCTTAATTGCAATTATCTCTAACTTTTCCTTTTTATCCATAATCCCTCCCATATTTTCCATCACTAAATTCAAACAGTTTAAAATTTGGTTATACAGTTAACATAAGGGTGTAAATGTTTATAATCATAATGAGTGATGTTCCCGCGTTATAATAAGCAAAGTTGGTACTTATTAGTGATGTGACGAGGGTCCGGACCGGAATGTTAGCGGATTGTTAATATTAATGCGAGTTTGTTACTTACATGACAGTGTTACTACGTGTGGTTTACAAATGAACATTAGGTGAACGAACCTTGAGAATAGTGATTATTATCAATGGATTCACAATGTCGAAACACTTCTCAAAATATAGTGTCACCTCTCCCACTCTATTTGCAAAAATAGAGATGACTATAAATTTATGAGTACCAACCTTAGATAAAATTGTTAAATTTTCCCCACTGACATTACGGTTTATTAGAGAACTTTTATTCAATAGTGGTCATCAAATGTGATAACAAAGATTGTGTTGTATTGTATTGTGTTACAATAATATATACAATACAATAATTTAGTTATTGTACTGTATACTAAAAATAAATATCGTGCGTAAAACCAATACGGTTTTTAGAACAATGGAATTATTCCAACAAAACCGAACTAGAAAATGTATTCAGTAGAGTTCGATTATTCCGAGTAATTTGGGATCGCTTGTGGCACGCGACTGCTATTTGGTACTAAAATATTAACCCACATTAGTTACTTTATAGTTTTCCGTTAGTCCAAGGTCTTTTAATTGTCTGTTAAATAATCCGTTATTAGGTAAATTATTTAAAACCGAATCTTTATTTAAATATTGGGTTGGCAACTAAGTAATTGCGGATTTCACTCATACATGGCTTAAGTTGAATTTTTAGGTTTGTAGACGTAGTACAAATGTAAAACAAATTTTGTTATTTAATAGTTGGCAAAGTCAATCAGTAAAAAAAGTTTTTTGATCGGTTGCGTAGTTTTCGCTTGGTCTTCATTGAAAAATGGAAAATCAACAGGAACATTTAGTCATATTTTGCTTTTTTATTTCCGCAAGGGGAAAAACGAATTGCAAGCTCACAAAAAGTTATGTGCTGTTTATGGTGACGAAGCCTTAAAAGAACGGCAGTGTTAAAATTGACTTGCCAAATTTCGTTCTGGTGATTTTTCACTCAAAGATGATAAAGTGCTGATCGTCCAGTTGAAGTTGATGACGCCCTAATCAAAGCAATAATCGATTCGGATCGTCACAGTTCAACACGTGAGATTGCAGAGAAGCATCATATATCACATACATGCATTGAAAATCACTTAAAACAACTTGGCTATGTTCAAAAAATCGATACATGGGTTCCTCTACATTGAACAACTAACGAAATTAAACAATGCAGTTGAAGAAAAGCGGCCCGTCTTGGCAAATCGAAAAAGTGTTGTATTCCATCATGACAATGCAAGGCCACACACATCTTTGGTTACTCGGCAAAAATTATTGGAGCTTGGTTGGGATGTTTTGTCACATCCACCATATAGTCCTGACCTTGCACCATCGGATTACTTTTTGTTTCGATCTTTACAAAACTCCTGGAATGGTTAAAATTTCAAAAGTGATGATGAAGTCAAATCGTACCTAATTCAGTTTTTTGCTAATAAAAACCAGAAGTTTTATGAACGTGGGATTATGATGCTGCCTGAAAGGTGTCAAAAGGTCATTGATGAAAATGGGTAATACATTACAAAATAAAGTTATTTAGTTCCATGAAAAAATAGTCTTTGATTTTTTATAAAATATCCGCAATCACTTAGTTGCCAACCTATTACTTTTTAATTTATTTATCTTCTTCATGTTAGAGTCCAATATAAGGCAATAAAACTTATTTTATATTGTTTGGGAAAGTTATCATTGGTAGTTATCTAGGTAGTATCTAGGTAGTTAGTATTGGTAGTGGTAGTTAGCATCAGTAGTAGTTATCTTACTAAAATGATAAATGCGAATGTTTAGATGGATGTTTGATAGAATGAATCTCCAAAACGGCTTCATGGATCTCGATGAAATTTGGTATAGATATAGAACACAGTCTGAAAGAACACATAGACTACTAATTAAGATTTTTTTAACAGGCGAACTTTAGTGCTAAAAATATTTTGTAAGTTTCCGAAGACAGTGTTAAATTACAATTATAGTGTCATACTGTTTAGAACTTTATTCATCTAGACTGAATGGAAGTACGGTTCGAAATCTAATTGATTCAGCGGACGACAAATGTAATCAAAGGCTAGTTTATAGCTTTAGTATTTACCTGTACAACGCTAATGGTTGTGAGGGGACAGAGAGAGGAGCAGTTTACATCACTTACGCATAAGGCGACATCTTTGCTCGATTTCATTGGTTGGTTTTATGCTTGCCTAGGAAAAATTATCTTTATTATGTTAATCTTAAAGTAGAAAATAGAATAGATATAAGTAAAATTTAGACGTGTTCTATTTATAGAAATAAAATTTTTGAGTATTGAATTACTGAGTATTAATTTATTATTAAGGACTGGTTTTAATTTATTTTCATGTACAAGAAGTAAAAATAAGAGTTTTTTTTCATTAATTTACTCACGAGAAATGGCATTTGTAGGTGAAAATTATACCTGAAAACAAAAAAAAAATCAGTGGGAAGTGTAACATAAGAATCTGAAAAAGGAACGTTTAATTAAGCTTAATTAACGGCAATTTTATTGAGAGTTTGGATCAAATCTTTTTTAATATCATAAGGTGGCGAACGAACTTCGGCCACCTGAATTCCCCGAAATAAAGCGTCCGCTGCCCATAGATATCAGCAATTTTAAATGCGTTGCCTACCTCTAATTGACCGCAGAGAAGGGGACGTACAGAAAAAGAATCCTCGCCCTTCCAATTCTTTCCTTATAAGAAAGGAATTATTAAGGCATCCAGAACATCTCAGGCGTTTTGTAATTTTATTTTCTTTGTAGTTAAGTTATCAAATACTAGTCTTGTAGTGAAAAGATTAAACAGTTATGGCCTATTTACGCTTTAAACTAGGTCGGTACAATCGACATTAGAAAACAAAAGGTTAGCGTTTGGCATTTATTTGTGTACCAATATCTTCAACTCGCTACGCACGCTTGGCAAACAACGACAAACACCAAACAACAAACATGAACTGAATGAAGTTTTTGTTCGGTGTTTGCCTGTTTTTGTTTGGTGTTTGGTGTTTGTGCTTGTGATGGACGCTGTAGTATTACTACACAAATCTAACTATTCAACAAATGTGGGGATGCCTGTTTGTGTTCGGTATTTGAGACGTGTTTGATGATTGTGGATGTTTGTAGCAAACACCAAGCGTCTGGAACAGTCATTCGATATTGCACAGAGATATCCAGGTCACAAGTTCAGTATTCAATTAAAACTTTAGCAGTTGCATTGTATGAAACTTTCTTTATTTGGAATTTTATTCAGGTATAATTTTTACTTTTTAATAGAGTTTAGGAAGATAAATTTAATTGTCAAATAGTGAACTATAAACCTAATCTTATATATAAAATTCTCGTGTCGCGGTGTTTGTGGTTAAACTCCTCGGAAAAGGCTTGACCGATTCTCATGAAATTTTGTGAGCATATTTAGTAGGTCTGAAAATCGGCCAACATCTTTTTTTCATACCCCTAATAAGTTTTTTGTAACTGCGCGCGGACGGAGTCGCGGGCAACAGCTAGTGATCTATTTTAATTGATCATTAGGTTTATATAACATTCTAAACTAATACAATTTTAACAAACAAATTCATGCAAGATTTGGCTGCCAAAGTGTAATCTGAAGATTAATTTGTTCAAACCCACATAAGATATTATTTACTTATATAAAACGGCTACACTTGCGTAACATATTCCGGTATGATCGTAATTAGTCTATTGTAGCCAAGGGAATTAATAACTTCTTAATCTTTTTTTTTTTTTTTATAGGAGAAGGGGGCAAACGAGCAACGGACCGAGAATTATTTGATCCGACGCCCATGGACATCCGCAACGCCAGAAGAATCGCAGATGCGTTGCCGGCCTTTAAGGAATCTAAGCCAAGGAATAAATAATTAACCAACATAAAACAATATTGTTAAATGAGACGTAAACAACATATTGTATTTAGTGTCACAAATTGGTCGGATAGCGTTATGATTGAATCCTACTCCAACCCTTCACTCCAATATTACTTTCTGATATTAAACGGAGATTTGAATTACATGAAAATGTATATTCCTTTAAGAAAAAATTGGAAGGTAGTAGAGTATAAATAAAATATTCGTTCTACATATTTGTGGAGTACTTAGTTAAATATTCTTTCTATTAAAAACTCCTTGAAGAAAACATACTTGTAATCTCTATTTTTTTCAGAGCGAATGAGCGGGATAATTTACAATTGTCATCATCATCTCCTTGGCCTTTTCCCACTAACGTGGGGTCCGCACACAAGGTTTAATAAAACTTAAAGATTTGGCTTAATTTTTTACGGCTGGCCGGCTGCCTGACGCCAACCTTACTTAGGATACAATGTACAATTGTATTAGGTAAAATTACAAATAACATTAAAAGTCTTTCTTGTATATTATTTGCCTCATTATTTGGATAGAAAAACGATTGCTTTCCCGACTATATATTTTTTGGACAGTTTTAGTTTATCTCCACAAAAGCATTAAAGTTGTCGACAGTCGCAGAAGAGCGTATTTGTGAATTCTAACTTAAGTTTAAAAGCTCTGCGGATGTAGATCAATTTGGCTTATTGAATGTTAATATGAATTATCTTACAGTTTGCTGTGAATAATTAGACTTTTAACTTTTTAATTTTATATCTTAACAATTAGGGTTAACAAGGGACAAAATATGCTGTTTTTTACCTATATAACTTTTGGTTGGGTTAGTTTGGAGTTCAATGACTTAGTCTTAAATAAGCAAAAATTACTATAACCAGCAAATATATTTAATAAAATCTAGATAATTTTCTTCATACAAATAGTTGCAATCAAGAATAAGTAAGGGCACCAACCTGTCTAGTTACCAGGGTATCAAAACATGGCTTATAAAATACTGTTGATTTTTGCAAGGTACGCATACATCATCAAAAAGCACTCGGCGCATCCTTTTATTTATACTGTAAAACTGATGAACTGTACTAAGTGCTCTTCGCTTTGCACAACATTTAAATAAAGTACTGTTCCATTTTTAAAGGGTAACTATTTTTAATTACGAATTCCAGCCAGTGAAAAGAAAATTGTTAACCAAAGAGAATCTAAATTAGATTGGTACATGACTTAAAAAGGTATGTGAGTTTTCATTGCCGAAACAAATAAAAAACCTCTATTTTATGAAAGACTAGCCGTCGCCAGCGATTCAATCCGCGCGGATTAAAAAAAAAATTAGTAGCCTATGTGTTCTTCCAGACTATGTTGGATATCTATGCCATCTATTTGTTTCGAAAAGAATTTCAAAATATATTTTTCTGTCTTGCTGTTTTGTTATGAAAAAGCGTTATGTTTATAGAAAAAAATACATAATCAAAAGAGTAATTTACATAATATTAATCTCATAAAAACTGGTATAACATTTTGTTTTGGAACAAAAGACTGTGGAAGGGAAGAAAGAAATTAGGACTCTATCAGACTCTATCATATCATCGCTGAAGTGTACCCGAAATAAGTAGAAAAGATACAACCAGAAACAAAAATTTAGAGATTTACCAAAAGACTATCTCGTCTTTCACTTGTTTTAACGACAGAAGGATAGAAAGAGTTGAAAATTCTTTGCGTTTTTATTTAAGAGGTACTAAGAATTCGAAGACAAAATGTGTTCTCAGTGCCCGGTAGTTTGGTGTCAAGTATCACAAACCACTGGGCAACCACTGACAAGTTACGATGGTATCATCAAAACTCTCCACTTGAATGAAGCCATATTTGATATATCATATTTCATTCGTGAAATATTCCATATGATAATTTCCATGTAGTTGGTCTATTTCGTGGGAATCTGTTGCTACACTTTTAGGTACTTAAAAACATTGTTCTCCCTCTTACTCTCTTTGAAAATAACAGAGATAGTAATTTATTTGTCATACCCATTGTTAAAAAAAAAAAAGTTGTAAAAAATCAAATTAAACAATTTCTCCTTAATTTTTCCTCGTAAACATAAAAAAAAATCTATTTAAACTCTCATTTCACGAAATGAAATGTAAACAAGCCCGTCCGCTATCGGACTGTAATTTGCTAAGCCAATAAAATGCTGTTGAAATATAAAGTAGATTGGTTCCGTAGAATGGAATTAATGTTAGCATGACCGTTAATACTGACATTATGATTGAATTTTATTGTATTAGAACATTAAGATATCGCATTAATTTTAAATAATTTACAACAAAGGCTTGTAACCGTATTTGAAAAAAAAACTCGTTTCATTTTATGCTCTAAGAAATAAAACGAAAATAATCAAAAATATTTAACCTTTAATCAGCAATTCTTTTAGTTTCCATACAAGCATTTTACATATTTGGGTATAGATAATATTTCATAATAGTCAGGAGCCTAGCACGAATATTAGTGATGATCGCCTTCGTATCGTAAACGTCAAAATTAGTGTGTTTTGTGTACTTTACGGGCGCTGCATACATTTTTATACTAATTTTGTTGATAACGATACGATACCCAATATCAGAAATATTCGCACTAGGCCCACAGTTGCCTCATACTTTATAGAAAAGCATCAAAACTTTTATTTCGAACAAAAAAGGTTGGTAGAGCGTAGGACATTTGAGTGAGATGCGGAGCGGATGAATGGCTCTCTGATATTAGCTCGCATTCAGCTTTCCGATATTAATATCAGGATGCTTCATGTAAAAAATAATGAAAAGAGAAATGTAGGATATTTATAAAAATGCAAACGCGACTATGAGTACTAAGGATAAATTACTATATCTTAGCAAAAGATAATTTTATGTTATTTGTTGATACAAGAAAGCAACGAACATCGTCTGATCACACACTTGGTTCTAAACGTATTAAAGTCTTTATTAAGATAAATGAATATAACTTAATTAATAAACCTAAAAACGAGACGACTGACTATCACATTTTTGATACATTTTTGTTCGTGTTACTTTGATTTAATTTTTAGTAGTATTCATATTACATTTTATTGTATTTACTTGAAATATTAAATTGCACGATAGTTAGATTTGCAAATTGATAGGTCAATGTGCTCAGTGCAAGATCATTTACTATGACGTCTGACGGATAATTAGTTATTTCTGCGACAAATTAACCCTGGGTTGGGGGACAGGGTGTTCGCGTATTAACAGCTCCGAGTCTGTAAAATAATTTGAATGCAAATTAACCGTAGATTGCGCAAATGTACTGTTAGATGGCGCTAATTAAACACGTCTGACTCTAGTTGAGTCAGCAAGTGTTGTGAATATAAAACAGACAATCGTTCCTATGTCAAATACTTTGTTGATTACTTTTTAAATTGTAAATTAAGTCTTTGAGTTCAAATACTTACTAGTTTTCTAGAAAAACAACAAAACTTTTAATTGTAGAGCTCTAATTGTAAAATTGCAAAAGTTACCTAAGATGAAAAGACCGAAACAACTGTATGCAGCACATCGGTCGGGTAAGTCCCGCGGGAATGAACGCGTTTTCTCCCTGCTATATCTGATGCCAGTTAATTTGTCGCTAGCTTTTAGTTACGAGAGTGCACAGAGGGATTTGAAATACATAAAGTTTTTACTTGAACACCTGAGCCCGTGGCAGTAAAAATTAAATCACATAGTTTAGTAGTTACTTAATTAGACCTTAAGTATCGATTTCTTGTACTAAATCTATACTAAGGAACACAATTAGTGACGAACTTCAATCTGAGTGTGGCAAATTCAACAATAGAAAAAAAAAAATTGCTTAGAAATTGGAAATCAAACATTTTATAACTTACGGCCGTACGCAGAGTTAAATAGTGCATAATATTATAAATGCGAAAGTTTAGGCGAATGGATGGATGGATGGATAAATGGATGGATGAATGGATGGATGGATGGATGGATGGATGGATGGATGGATGGATGGATGGATGGATGAATGGATGGATGAATGGATGGATGAATGGATGGATGAATGGATGGATGGATGGATGGACGGATGGATGATGGATGTTTGTTAGAAGGTATCTCCGGAACAGCTTAACGGATTTTGACGAAATTTGACACAGATGTAGAATAAAGTCTGAAAAATACGTTAGCTATTAAGTAAGTTTTATTTTTTATTTTCGCGCGGACAAAGTCGCGGCTAGAAACAAAATATATTTGTTTGAATGCAATGAGGCGTGTAGGTAGGTTTGATCAAATTACCTGGCGCTTGCAAAAACAAATCCGCTTCCACAGCGGGTCCGCATTACGTATTCCATTTGTGCGATTTATATCGTCTCCCCTGCGCCCCGCACACCCCCCGCACGCCCACTGTTATGCGAGTATTGAAATTATTTATTCATCATGTTAAAGCATTCCGACTTTATTATATCCTAGTAAAAGTTCTGGTATTTTTTATTTATGTAAGGGATGCGTAATAAAATTTGATGTATTTTAAAATTGTTTCATTTTTTTGTAGATTGTGGAAAAAATGTCAAAATCGAAATTAACTCAATATATTTTAAATTAAACACTTTATTATGTGTATAATTTAACAATGCCTGTCATCTAAAAGCCACATGTCAGCGGCACATGACACGATGTCGACATCTCGCTGAACTCGTGGTCTTGTAGAGACAGGCGCTCTGTTCGTAAGCATTTGGACAGACCAGCTTTGAGAAAACTAGAGAATTAAATCTTCTAAAGACACACATAATTGTTTATTCGTTAGTGTTAATAAGGATTGTTAAAATATGTAAATTTAAGTTCCTATTTCTGTGCCAATAGGTGCCTCTTAGACATCTTACAGGTGAAAAATTTTATTTAAAAAATGAAAGGTTCCGTAGTTTTCAAGTTTACTCGATACTTAAAAAAACTTTCCTCTTCATAATATAATTCAGGTGGATTCGATAACCAGGTACAGTCGTATAAGTGAGCTAGAACTAATTTAGAAAAACGTCGCGTAGCGAGTGTTTTTCTTCAATTACATCTCGGAAAGTCATAATGAAATAAGGAAGAAAAGTTAAAGTGTTTTAGTAGCTACGATAAATGTCAATTTAGATGGAAAATATTCGACTGTTTTTTTTTTGTTTTATTAAGATTTATCTTACTAATATTATAAATGTGAATGTTTTGATGGATGGATGGATGGATGTTTGTGTGAAGCTATCTCCGGAACGGCGCAACGAATCTGGATGAAATTTGTAAATGTAGATCAAAGTCTGGAAGAACAAATAGGACACTTATTATGTTTTTTTTAATACGATGCGGACGGAATCGCGGGTGACAGCTAGTTGTATAAGAATAATATTGTAATACTTCAACTGTGGATATTATATGAGTTCTCTAAAGTTAAATGTATTTTTTATATGTTTATTTCTGAAGCGTAAATAAGAGACACTTTTTACTATTTACATCTTGTTTATTGAATGGTTGTCATGACAACCAGTGTGTACACATCACTCCTCCACACTATTACAAACAAATTAACAAATAATAAAAAATAACAAAACTTACAAAGAAACCCAAAAACAAATAACATTAAAAATACTTCTTATAATCTATACGTGGCTTTCGCTTCGGGCGTGCACAGAGTTGAGTGGGCCCTTCCACAGGCGCGACCTCAGCGCCCGCCTCCACAGTATTTATCTCCCGCGCCCGCCCTTCAACAACACAAGGCAGGTTAGATGACCCGACAGCTGCAACCTGCTGCTCCGGCCGATCACTTACTCGAAAATCCCTTTCCTCTACAACCTGCTGTTCATCAACTCTAGCCTCACTCTCTCCTACGGTACCGCCGCTAACACTCAACCCTGGCGGTGCTTGTTGATGATCGGTCGGCACGCTTGGTGGATCAGCCTCAGCTGGCAACGAATGTTGTCGTGGTGGGGTAAAATGATCGCCTGCAGTCACTAACACCGGCGGACCGTAGTCTTGATAGCACTGTGTGCTCATCCCGGAGTTCAGATCACACCCGGTATACCTCCTGATCTGATCAACGTGCCTAATACAAGTTAGATCTAAATCTTTCATCTTAATTTCGTACATTCTATGGCCTATTTTATTCTTTATCGTACCTAATCGCCACGCATCATTGCGTCCACTATACCAACGGATCCAAACCTTATTTCCGATTTCAAAACTTCTTGAAATGGGCGTCTGCTCACTACCATTGTAATTTTTATTGCAAGGTAACACTAAGTCTAATCGAGATCGCAAGTTTCTACCGAACATTAACTTGGCAGGTGTTTCACCGGTGGTACAATGTACAGTGTTTCTATAGTTAAATAGGTAGCCCAATAAAATTTCATCAATTTTATGAACAGGAATATTTTCCTTCATAATGCATCTTAACATTTTTTTACACGTTCGTACCGAGGTTTCCGCCTGGCCATTACTCGGCGGATGATATATGGGCGACGTCATATGTTTAATACCATTAGCATTGCAAAATGTTTTAAACTCAGTTGAATTTATTTTAACATCATTATCGGACACTAAAACGTTAGGAATACCAAAATTTGAAAAGAGGTATTTTAATTTCGCAATTAGAGCCGAAGATGAAGTTCCATTATTCATATACAAACAATCTAACCATTTACTGTGCGAATCCACCACCACCAAGTATACCCTTGATCCTACGGTCATATAGTCTATATGCACTCGTTGCCATGGCGCCGCGTCGGCGGGCCAGGGCGCGGGTGGCGCGCGTGGCGGTGCGGCGCGTACGCTAGCGCATGCCTCGCAAGACCCGATCCAACGTTCAATGTCCCGGTCGATACCGGGCCACCACATCCGACTACGAGCGTTGTTTTTACTTTTAATAATTCCTAAATGCGAGTCGTGCAATTCACTTAACATTTTATTCCGCAAATCAGTCGGTATAACTATTCGATGTCCTCTAAATAAACATCCGTTCTCAAACTGCAGGTCAGACTTGCAAAGAAAGTACGGCAAAATCGCTTCACAATTAACCTTACGCGGCCATCCAATCATCATATATCTAATGACTGTCTGAAGAGTCGCATCGCGTGCCGTCATTTTGCCGATGTCACCCGCGGAGACGGCCGGGGTAGATTCATCTAGAAAATTGATTGCATAGTAGGCGTCTATATTCCGTTCGGTGCCGGACTCGGCGTCTTTACATGGTAGCGGTGCGCGTGAAAAATAATCCGCGGCGGTGTTGTTGTCACTCGATACGTACTGTACCTTATAATTGTAAGCCGATAAAATTATCGCGTATCTTTGAAGTCTAAGAGCCGTAGTCACTGGTATACCCGTCGCGCTATTAAAAATAGACACCAAGGGTCTGTGGTCGGTTTTTAAAATAAACGGATCGTCCCGACCATACAGATACTGATGAAAACGTTTTACCCCAAAAATAATAGCCGTTGCTTCCTTTTGTATCTGGCTGTAATTACGTTCACTTGCCGTGAGTGACCGGGATGCATACGCGATGGGACGTTCCTCACCTCGCGATGTGCGCTGCGCAAGAACGGCGCCCAAGCCGGCGGGGCTCGCGTCCACCGATAGTACTAGCTGTGCGGCGGGCTCGAAATGAGCCAGCACGCGTTCCGACGCCAGCTCCTGTCTCACAGCCGCAATACAGCGCCGCTGTCGATCACCCCACTGCCATTTAACATCTTTACGAAGCAATTCGTGTAAAGGGCTCATTAATGACGATGCGTTTGGAATGAAATTCCTGTAGTAATTCACTAAGCCTAAAAATCTTTTAACTTCTGTAACGTTAGTAGGATCCGGTGCGTTGAGAATAGCCTTAACTTTATCTGGACTAGTTTGCAAGCCTTCCTTGCTTATGACGTACCCCAGATACTTCACACTCGTTTGAAAAAACTCGCACTTTTCCTTTTGAAGGCGTAAACCTGCGCTACTTAGCCTACCGAGCACTTCGCTTAAACGTTTTAAGTGAGATCTTTTATCGGGTCCCGTTATACAAACATCATCGAGCCAAATGCTGACTCCGTCTATTCCCGATAGCAAGGTCTCCATGCTCTTTTGAAAAATAGCAGGCGCGTTGGATAAACCGTACACAAGCCTAGTGTATTTAAACAACCCCTTGTGTGTATTAATTGTTGTTAATTCCTGAGACGAATCGTCTAACACAAATTGATTATACGCATTTTTTAAATCAATTTTGCTATATCTATCGCCTCCACCTATCTTAGCAAAAACCTCTTCGATACGAGGCATAGGGTATTTTTCTATAACGAGATCTTTATTAAGTGTAACAGAGAAATCGCCTGCAATTTTAACACGGCCGTCGCTCTTTAGCACGGGCACTATAGGAGTAGCATATTGTGAACGATCGATGGGCACGAGAACACCTGTTTTTACTAACCGATTTAATTCCTGTTCGACTTTGTCCTTTAGGGCAAAAGGCACAGTCCGTGGCTTAAAAAACTTTGGAATTGAATTTTCTTTAAGTTGTAATTTTATCTTAAACTTATTAAAGGCACCCAGTTCATCGCACCATAAGTCTGGATACTTTTCTAATAATTTACATAATTCTGTATCGTTGTCAAAATGTTTTAAGTCACAGGTTATACTAAGATGAAAAACAGACATAAAATCCCTACCTAGTATCGGTGGACCTCCATTTTTAACGACAAAAATTCTTATAACTTTTTGTAAATTGTTATATGTTACCACAGCATTGAAATAACCTAACGGGCAAATTTTACGGCCATCGTATAAGCACATTCTTAGTGTACTTCTTTCTAGAGAATAGTTTACAAATTTACTACGATATAAAAAATCCGAAATTACAGATCTACCAGAACCTGAATCGAGTTCCATTGTCAATTCCTGATCACCGACCATTACATCAATCATATAAGGTTTATCAGTAACATACCTCATATTAAAGTTCTGGAAGCTCTGGCACTCCTCATTCTCCGTTCCCTGCCCGTCATAATCCGAGTCGACATGATAAAACCCTCTGTTTCTGTCATTACCACAAACTTTCTTTAGATGACCCTTCTTCCCGCATTTTTGACAAGTGTAATGTCTGTACCGACACTTATCGCTATGATGACTTTTCATCCCGCACACCGCACAGCAAGAAGTTTCCCATCGCAGATCACGGCGCGGTGCTGCGCCGCATGACCCCGACGTACTAGCGCCGACCCGACGGCCGTTACCGCTCCGTCTGCAGTGATCTTGTTGTCCTAGTTGATATATAGGCTCTTCTTTGGTGAGCATTGCTTCGCTGCTGCACCTTAGTTTCGCTTGCCTCGCGCACGCAGCCTGCTCCGCCAGTTCAATAGCCCGTGTGAGCGTCAATGCGGTCGGGCTCTGTTCGAACAGCCTGTCGCGTTCGGGCCCCGAGCCCAGACCGAGGACGAAACGATCTCTTAATACCGTTTCCAGAGCGGCGCCGAAGTCGCAATAGCTTGCGAGACCTCTTAGTCGCGCCGCCCAGTCTCCTAATGATTCGCCTGGACTTCTTGTCGCTTCGTAAAAATTCGCCTTATCGGCAAATGTACATACCTTCGGCTTGAAATGCCCGTCGAGTAATAAAACGAGTTCAGAATAACTTAGTGATTCGACCTCTTGCGGGTAAGATAGGTTCCGAATCAACCGATAAGTTTCGTCCGTTACGTGTGTAAGGAGAACTCCGCCTTTGTCACCATCTTCAATCTTATTTATCTTTAAAAATTGCGACAATCTTGACTTGAAAATTGACCACTCGGTAGTTTTGTAGTCAAAACTTGGTATACTTCCCAAGAAAGACATAATTTTTATCCTCGTCGCCAGTTATATGTTTATTTCTGAAGCGTAAATAAGAGACACTTTTTACTATTTACATCTTGTTTATTGAATGGTTGTCATGACAACCAGTGTGTACACATCAATTTTCCACTGCGATATATAACGAACCGTCTACTGTGATAGCACCAATCCCTTTCAAATAGCATTATCCAAAGAAAAAGAGAATCATTAGTGGATTCCCGACGGGGCATAGGTATAAAGACCGCTTAATGAAAAGGTCCCTCACTGTTGTGAGCCGGCCTCTGAATTCATGATGTGCATACAACGTTGCTATTTAAGATATGACCTGATTTTACAAACAAAACTTCTTACTATTCAAATAAATGGAACTACATTCAGGTATTCAAAAACTTCAGCATTTTTTTATACATTTGTTACCCTTGTTTGATTTAATAGCAAATTTAAAAGATATTTATATAAAGGTTACATTAATTATATGACTGTAAAATAATCTTAACTTAGCAAAATTTATGACAGAATCCAAGTATAATTTGAAGCATATTGTGATGTTAGATTCGTTTTGCCGCAATGACCAATGGTCACTAAACGCTGCAACGGTTTTGTGCACCACATGTCCATTGTGTCTCAAACTCAGAGTCTATTGTACTCATGTGCACCCGCAAATTCGTCATTTTCACGCTATCCTCGAACACAAAGGTACTTTCGTACATAGTCGTACGTAGCGTTTACATCGATTTTCACGAAATAAGAAACAATAGAAGTACAAAACAAAAGAAATATTAAAAAAATGCTACATTTGCAGTATACCTATTTATGTAGATTTCTTTGAAATGGTAGTTTTGAAGTTAAAATGCTTTTAATAAACAATTAGTTTTCTGTGAATTAGATTAGGTAAGGTTATTCGACAAAATTATGATTTATTAACAATGCATTTAAAACTTAAAATTTTGATACAAATACGGAAAAAGTTAATAGAAATGTTCTTTCATTCCTTTAATTATAAAGTTTAAAACGAAAAGCAGTAAATCACAAAACTAATCCTATTACCTTAACGTCACAAGCATTGCGCCGCCTGTTCATTGCCGTTGCTGTTCAAACTGCATTATTTGTAGCAAACAAGAAGTTTAAAACCTAGACTAAGATTTTGATGAACACCAAAAACGAGTAACTTCAGTCTATAAACGCTTAGTAATATTTATTCAGTCGCCGACTAGTTTCCTAAGACCAACAACGGAGCAGCGAACAGTATCAAAGGCTTTGCTCGCGTAATCGCTTCTCCATTAGCCAGACTCTAGTGTTCCCGCAAGACTTAGTCCTTGTACGACTTACACTTAGATACGAATACAATATTCTATTCAGAATTATCAATTTCATTGTGTTATAGAAATTACATTTAATAATTTTGAAAGTTTAAAGATGTCTTTGGCGATTCTAAGGGAATAATAACAATTTTTGGCATGGCTAAGCTAGAAATATTGTGGTTTGGCTTTGCTCTGTTTAGCATGGAATATCCTAACACGGTATGATATCATGACTGGTCGAGTATAGCTCTCAGCTTGCAAAAAATACCATTGTATTGTGTTAGAATCATCTTACATATTTATAGCGTAAATAAACTAGAGCCTTAACTAGGTGTATTTGTAATGTACATATTTTACTGTATATATTAAAGGCGTCTTTACAAGTTGTGCTCGAATATTTATAAACAAATGAAATGTAATTCACACACAATAACATTTGTACGACGATCACTCAGCAAACATCGTGTCGAGGCAATCTCCGGTCCCGTCTCTGGCGTAATGTGATTACTTGGCCAAGTATTTGAACAGCCTCAGCTAGACTCTCGCTAAAACTCTGTGGGCGAGTTTGATTTAAAAATGTTTACAGTAGTTTTGCTTGACTTAACTGTTAAGTTCGTTTAACCTTTATGTAAGATATGATCGTTCAAGTATTTAAAGACTTGTCAAATATTTTTTTTTACAAGCTTTTATTTAGTTCCACCTGTTTCGATGTTTGTCATGAAATCTTGCAAATTAAATTTGATCCACTTATCGGTTACTGATTGAGCTGAAATTTTGTATACATGTGTAAATCGTGTTACAATGCAATATTAAGATGACACAGTGTTGATCTGATGATGAAGCTGAAAAGTGGACATAGAAACTTCGTAATGAAACGACACAATCTTATCGAGGTTGGGCTCAAGTTTTTAACCGTCTTGACGTTCTATTTTTATTCTATTTTTAAGATTTTTTAATTAACAATAACATAATAAAACCTTGTTTTTCACGAGTTTTTCTTTAAAATTATGAAGTTGAAACTATGTATGTATGAAACTATTCTAATTCCTATTTAGTATACAATCTGGAATACCCCTAATAATTTTAGCTTTATAATACAAATAGTACATTTCAATGTAATCGCTAAAGAGTAGCAGATGTCATTAAAGTTAAGCCTTGCTTGTTATTCAATTCTAGTCACGACTAGCAGTGTAGTGTGGATCAATTTTGAAGAGTATACAAGAGAACTAAACTAGGAACAAAGCGGTTTTAGTTTGAGTGCAAATAACTTAGGCAAGGAAAACAATTGGCGTGCTCGACAGATGGCGCTGTTAACTCGCGATTTCCTTTTCGATACATTAATTCTCTCTTTGTTTTGACGCTTCTGAAATAAGTTCATAGCTTAAAAGATTTTGCTTTTATTGAAAGCACTGCTTTTTTCTTTTTAATTTTAATTGAAATATACTTAGAAGATAAAAAAAAGTGGATTCCATTAACTTGTCTGAAAAGAAAGTCCGTTTTCAAACTTTTCTCATTTTGCGATTTGAATAAAAATACTAAATGTACATGAAATCACCATATATTTTTCATATCTTTAAATTACTTTAAAAGAATTTAAATATGTGTGTTTCTGAGAATGCCCAGTTTTCACTCTACAATGAAATTAAAACTTCTATGACGAAAAAAATACTTGCATGCTATAAATATGCCAAAATTGGTTGAATATAATTTAAAAGAGATTTAATGTAACAATAAAATAATAATTACTGGTATTAATTTTACTTTGATTTAATGTTAATTTATGTAAGTTCGACCCCTTCTTTGTAAACTTGCTGTAATAGGGTGCCCTTTACTTTAGGGGCCTGTCAGATGCAGCAGTCAGGTAATTTAAATTATTATTATTTCTGTATCCCAGATACTCCTGCAAAAACATTGTCTTACTTGTTTATATTTTACTAGCAGTCGCCCGCGACTCCGCGCTTAATTAAAAAAAAACTTTATTAGTAGCCCACGTGTTTTTCCAGACTATGGCTCAACGTCTATGCCAAATTTCATCAAGATCCGTTGAGCCGTTCTGAATATACATACATCCAAACATTCGCATTTATAATATTAGTAACCTATAGCATCAAGATTTCAATTAAAGAATACGAAAAAATATTCATTTTATAGCGAATCAAGTGACTATATCTGACGAAAACAGATCTCTTATGAAAAACCTTAAGCGATGTAACTGTTCCTCGTATGGGTCATATACGAGTATACGCACAACGAACGGATAATTGTATTAACGTTTTAACGATGTACATTGATTGTTGGAGTAGACATTACAAATCCGAGGCTCACATAAACCGATATACTAAGTAATTAACATTAAGCCCCTAAACACATGCTCTCATTATAATAAACCTTTACGACAGGACATTTTGTACACTAAATGCGGCGGATTCATTATACGAGTGCAGGCAGTTTAAAGGCGGGACCACATTGCCGCAGACAGGTGAACCGCACCGCTCCTAGGTAACCTTTCAATGTGAAGGTTTACCCTTTAGCACTTAATTAATTAGCTTAAAATAATGTAACAAAACATACGATAAAGTACTATATTTAAAGTTCTGTTTAATATTTATGCAAAACGGTCGAAATGGAAGGATGGAAAATTATTTCGTATGAAAAGGAGTATACGTAAGAGCCTGCAAATGTGTTATTTGTGACTACTGAATAAATAAAGACATCAAAAATAGTATGCCCATGTCAAAACAGTTCAGCATACGGAATAAAAGAAACTATTAAATGCTATCTATACATTGAAATTACGATGCCAAAAATTATTATTGCATATTGTTATCCGCTCGATGTAGACGTAGAAGATAGTCTGGAAGAATACATAGGCTACTATTTAAGTTTTTTTTTTAAATTCCCCGCGGAAGAAGTCACGGATGACAGCAGTTAACTATAAAAATTATAAACAGGTTATTAGTAATAAAAGAGCATAATGTTTGTTCAAAAACTCAGATATATTTTTGCATCTGTATGCCTATAACTGTCTCTATTCAGTTAGGGTCCGACACAGACCTGGGCTGAGAGTAGAACAGATTTAGGTCACAAATAATATTGAGCTTTATACGTAGGAAACAAGGTTTATTTGTATTTTACACATCTTTACCTCAATAGTGCAAGCGTAAAAAGGACGTGTAAAGTAAAATTAAACCTTGTTTCAAACGAATAAAGCTCAATTTTATTCGCGATAAAAATCTGCTTTGCTATCCGACTTGGTCTGTGTGAACGGACCCTTCGATAATGGTTAGTTCACATCAAAACACGCAGCGAATGAGCACGTCAACGACAGACGCCTAGGTATACTGAGTTATAATTGCTTTTGTAATTGAATGCCCGCACGCGTCCCCAATTGACACCAACATAATCAATGATTTACTAATACAATGGAAAACATAAACTGATAATTCAAGAGCGTTATAAACGCGTTTGATAATTTGTTTTAATAGTCGTTGGTTTCTGAGACAAAAATCCTCGTATAAAACATATTTCTGACAAAAAACCAATTTCAAACAAAATGCACTCAAAAGTAACCTAAAAAAACCAATTTCAAACAAAATACACTCAAAAGTAACATAAAAAAAAACAATTTTAAACAAAATGCATTCAAAAGTACCATAAAAACAATCTCAAACAAAATGCACTAAAAAGAAACAAAATAATGACATGAAAACTTCTTTCTTTCTTTCTTCTCTCTTTCAAAAACCCTCTAAACTCTAAAGAAAGTTCTCTTCTTTGTTGTAACATGTCTATATTGTATAATTATTGTTATTTTGCAGTCGGTGTCGGCCGAAGTAAATATAATATTATACATTTTATATTTGAGATGTATGAGACATACTTACGTTTATGTCCCTACTTAGGCCGAAACCGACTCCAAAATAACAATAATTATACAATATAGACATGTTACAACAAAGAAGAGAACTTTCTTTAGAGTTTAGAGGGTTTTTGAAAGAGAGAAGAAAGAAAGAAAGAAGTTTTCATGTCATTATTTTGTTTCTTTTTAGTGCATTTTGTTTGAGATTGTTTTTATGGTACTTTTGAATGCATTTTGTTTAAAATTGTTTTTTTATGTTACTTTTGAGTGTATTTTGTTTGAAATTGGTTTTTTTAGGTTACTTTTGAGTGCATTTTGTTTGAAATTGGTTTTTTTAGGTTACTTTTGAGTGCATTTTGTTTGAGATTGTTTTTTTTTGAAGTCGGCTATTTTTTTTCTTAAAATTTTTGTTTTATTTCACAATTTTTAGTGAATTTGAAGTTCAATTACAAATTTTCTTAATACAATACTTTTCTTAATACTCGTATAAAGACATAAATAAGACAAATAAAGAAAAGGACTTTCCTATTTGATATGTGTGTACTTCAATTCAAAAACTAATTTAGAATGCAGCAGATAACCACTTATCCTTTAAACAATGAAATAATTATCAAAATCGGTATACAAATTGAAAATTAACGAACTAATTCATCGCAGCGTGCCTTTAATTTTGTCCAGCCGCGCGCCGCACTAGCATTTTTCGAATGCGCGTAGTTTTTAATTATTTAATATCTCCCAAACTATTGATCAGAATTACATAGTTTAAAGGCTAATGTAATTTGCATTTAATACTCTAGCCATCAAACATATTTATTTGGATAAGGATTCATATCGAATGTAATATAATAGCGCCGTAAGCTTACGACGCTGTTTTTCGTGTGCATTTTAATCGAAGTTTGTTCACAATAACATGGTTTTTGTGAGACATCCATAGATGATAGATATATGCCACCGAAGACTTTTATTTAGCAAATTTAAGGATCTATAATTACTCCATACTTATTTTTATGTAAGTCATATAGTTTGACCTACGTAAGCCCAGAAAGCAAAATTGTGCTTTTCGTGTAGCATTTTTCGTTTCCGCGTAATTTTATTCTTACGATATCTCCTTAACTATTAGACAGAATGATATAGTTTCAATTGCAAATATAATCTACATTAAATTCTCTTGATAATGAACATGTTTATTTACATAAGGGTTAATACTGAACTCGAATAATAGTGTCGGAAATAGGGCATGAATTTAATTGATGTTTCTGAAGAAAAAAATGGTTATTGTGAGAAAACTATAAAAGATAGATATATGCTATCGCTGACTTTTATTTAACACATTTAAAGAGCTACAATTCGCCATACATCATTTTTATGTAGGTCCTATAGTTTAGCCTACGTAAGCGCTGAAAGCAAAAATGTCCCTAATTTTCGCAACAAATTTTGAAGCTATATTCAAAATCTACTAGTCTTCTAGTTATTTAAAAAAAAAACAAAAAAATGGGACCCACCTGCAAGCACTTCCTTTCGATTAAAATATTTTTCATCAAAATCGGACCACCAGGGGCGGAGTTTCGCGGTAACACACATAAAAAAAAAATACAGTCGAATTGATAACCTCCTTCTTTTTGAAGTCGGCTAAAAAGAAATACAATCAGTTTATTTTATACAGAGATTTTAGTCTCAGAAACTAACAGTAAGTCGTAATAGATATAATATAAGTATTAAAGCGTTAGTTTATTTGATAACTTAACATATATTTAAAACCTGCACATTATTGTTAATATGCAGTTAATTTCAACAAGAAACAATGGACGGAAATTACCGCAATACGTATGACGGTTACTGATTACAAAACTTAATACTGTTTATTTTTACATACAAACTATTCTGTATAAGGTGATGTTTGTCGATAAGCCAATAATGTCCTTTATTCATCGAGTAACTCTCAGCGCGGGTTCGCAATCGACGTAACTTGAAAGCGTAATGGAACACTACTATACAGCATCCACAATGATCCAATTCAAGAACTCTTATAGCTTTACTAACGTAATTTATGATAAATTATTTGCTATGGAGTTTGATGAATCACATCAACCTCTATGATGATTACCTTTAACATACTGAGGAAGCTACCGAAGGAAAACTGCCTAGGTTTTTTTAATATCACTTTATTCGGAGCTGACCTAACAAATAACTACGTCAATCAGACCATAAATACTACAGAAGAGAGCGACATCTACTCATTGGAATTTTAAAAATAATATCTTCTTAATAAACTTTTATAAGTAACCAGTAATCATCAGTTGATATGAAGTATTAAACTCTTTAGTACCTCAGTATAGATTTAGTGTATGTATGATAAATATATGAAGTGTGGGACTGATTAAGTAAACATTAATAAACGACGGTGAGAGAATTAAGTAATACTCTACACATACAATAGTCATTACACTGTCAATATTTATTACCCTAGAGTCAAATGTACGTAATCTTATTTCTATTTATTCCTACAAGACAATTGTAACTCCTCCGTTATAATAGCGTACTACAATTATTATAAACAAATTGAGGTAAACGTTGGATTCCAATGAAATATAAAACCATATTTTCTCAGTGTTTTGTAAAAACGTCTCCCAAAGTAAATTCTGACACATTTGCATGCTAATACCAACTCAAACAAACCTTTGTTGTTTTTGTTTGTCGGCGTATCAATGTACGTTACTGCAAAAGTTTCTACACATTTGGAAAATTGAAGCGTTAAAATTTGTTCATACCTGTTTTGAAACACTATTTACAACTGGTATTTTATTATTTTATTTTGTATTTAATACTTTGTTTTTCGTAAATTTAAAGTGTTTTTCATTTGTTACATTCAAATTTGTTGTAGTTAATTTTGATTTACTTTTAAAAATCACTAGAAATTTTATCATTTTTGGACGTTAAATAAATTAACTTAATTAATTAATCAAATAAATTGACTTCAATTCCCATGTTCACAAACAAAAGCCACAAATACAAACAATACGATATTGTCGTGACCACAGTAAATTTAATTGTTCATTTCATAAAGTGAATCCAACCTCTATTGGAAATTTTAAATTTCACTATTACACAGATATACTGAGTATGTATACTAATACAAAGGATAGATATATTTTTGTATCTTAGAAGAAGGCTATCGACCAAGTAGCCACTTAAATTGGCTAAATTAGCGAAGTGACCGCTGGCTACCTTTAATGGACAGTGAAGAGGACGTACAGATAGAGATTTCATCTTCCTAAACGTCCTCTCCCCATTACATACACTTCCTCTTCTTTCCTTGTTAGAACAGGATGAGAAAACTGACTACAATTTGTCCTTCTGCATCCAAATTTGTCAGTTAAAATGCGGAAATATTTCTATTTCATGCCGGTCTTCTGTGTGGTCGTGGTAATACTGATACGGTCTCTACCACTGATGGAAAACAATTATACATTACATCTTAACATAATACGTACGGCATATGTCTTCGTATACATTTTCATAATTTATATTATCTAGGCTGTTAGCGTGGTCCACCTCGCCATTACTGGCCGCACGTCCTCTACTAATGGACTGCCATTAGCGTCTACGCTACGTTTATTACCTCTTCAATTATATCCCCTTACCACCTGCTAAATTTAGTAATCTATTTTATGAGTGAATCTATTAGGTTCTTTAGTTAAAGACTTTGATAGGTGAAGAATATATGTCTTGTAGTATTAGTAATTATTTTATTTATTAATAGCTAGTAAAGGATGTTTCTCGTTTGGCTCCTAACTTTAGTAACGCACAACTATTTTTATTTCTATGAAACTTATACATGATAAAGATCTCAAGTACCTCTAAAAGAAACATTTAATATATTCCTGGCGCATTGAAGATCATAAAATTTCCCTCTGGACCGTATAAACGTAAGAGGGGGAACGTCCCCTACACTGCATTTCGGCGCTCGCAAGTTACATTTAACGCGTAATTGAGTAGATCGAGTTCCCTGGGTTCCCTTTTCACGAGAACATAAAAATGCCGCCATTTTTAATATCGAATGTTTAGCCAGTCTTTTGACATCATGATCAGATTATGCGAAATTGCTCTTGATTCTTATAAAATAATTTTGCAATAAAATTGCTAAATCTTTTTATTTCTCGTTTGACAATTTAGTTCAATTTTGAATATCGGAATTTAAATTTCTTTAAGATTTAAGAAGAAAATATTTTTCAACTATACAGTAAATATCATCTAAATGGCAGAAGAAAGTAGTAACTAAAGCTAGTAATATGTAAAGCTTACAAGATTTACATATTACTAGCTTAGTATATTAACAGAGTTATTTCAGCAATACAGCACTTTACAATATACCTGATTATATATGAGCCGCTTAACATCCGACCATTTAGCATATTAGTAATGAAGTAGTAAAATGTTTATTGTGCGAATTCAATTCAAAAGCAGGTACAATGCGGGACAACATGCATTAAACAAAATTTTAATGATTGTTAATGATCTCTTGATGTTTAACAAGTTATAATAGTCTTGTATAATGTTAGACATTGTTTGCACTGACTGTCCAGTTGGGCGTTACTAGATATTTAGTGGATGACGGGTCAAGGAATGCATTAAAGGGTTGGTTTAAATGAATTTCGCATTTTGTATTCACAATCAGAAACTATTACAATGAAATGTTTATTTGAATTTTTATCATATCTGCAGTATATTTCTTATTTAAACTTAATCTATACATATATACATATTAATTAAATTGCATTGTCTGTATGAACTATCAAAAAAATGTATGTTTGTTTGACTGTAAGCAAGGCCGCGTTTATTTCAGGAAATCTCCGGAATGGCTGGACCGATTTTGATGGGACATGGACGGGAAGGTAGCTGAAACACGCAGGCATATTATAGTCTTTTTTTTTAATTCTGCGCTGATGAAATCTCGGGCTACCGCTTGTAGATAGTAAATATTTGCTCTCAAAATAAATAAAATTTTCATTGATGTAGACCACACAATAGAGTAACTGATGTGATTTTCTTTTCAGAGAGCATCATATCTTTGTAGTTACGACACACAATATGTCGTTGTGAAGATTCGATTCGGAACCTCATTCCTTGAGCTCCGCCGTTACAATGTGTGCCGATGTCTGCCGGGTACTTGGTTTTTAAGTAAGTTTCCCGTTGATATTTATAAAGGCAGTGTTTTTAGAATACGCAGTACTTTTGACCAACATCAGGTTAATGGTAAACAGGTATATTAAAAAATATGTTTGACTAATATTATAAATACAAATGTATAGATGGATGGATGTTTGTTTAAAGGTATCTACGGAACGCCTCAACGTCTGGAAGAAGATACTACATAGGCTAGTAATAAAGATTTTTTTAATTCCGCGCGGACGGAGTCGCGGGCGACAGTTGTATATTCATAAGGCTTTAATCACTCATAATTATATACGACACTTTAAGAAGATTATTGTATTACTTACCGTGTCCGAGTGCCAATTATTTGAAGCCATTTTACTGTGAAATATTATTATGAAACAAAAAAAAATAGTACATTTCCAGTAGTTTTGGAAGAAAATTTTATCCTTGGTAGGTAATATTAAATCCTTGTTTTTGGAACGAAGTTCCTTATAGCGCGTTGTGAAAGGGGGCTAGACGGAAAAAATTCTTACGAAAAGTTGTCACGACACTTTTTGCTATAGTAAGTATGTTAACGACGAATGAGCGCTACTTCACCATGGCAACGACGTGACAATATATAACGAAAATTCATAGAAATAAAATGTACTTCTTGTGAAGACTTAAGTTTTTTATTCATAGAATAAACATTGGTTCCTTCACTAATTAATTGAAAGGAACTTCGTTCCATCCGGGTGTCCCTTGACACCTCTCAAGTTTTTTTTTTTATTCAAAACCCTATGCATATAACGAGGTAATTTCAATGTAAAGTTTGTACATCATTTCAAGTTGCAACTATTTTTAATTTTATTTTTTAAGTAATTTGAAATATAATTTATTATTTTTAAACTCAGTGTGATATTTCTTAAAAATTGTGACAGAGAAAACTACTCGAGCGCCCGTGAGCTGTGTCCTGCACTTATATTTACCCAGCAAAATACTCTGAATCTCGTACATTACGCTCACAAGCATACTTCATGAAGTTTATTATGATAAAGTACTGTAGGTCTCAGGTGGTTTGAGGAATAAAATGTATGAATATGTATACGCTTATTTTATTTACTATATTAATATTAACTAGTTCTTTAAATTACGAGTAATAAAATATAGGGATGTTTGTATAATAGAGCGAGCAACAAGCTACTCGATGTTAAGTGGCCATCGATACCGGGAACACGCACAAACGCCTCTCGGCCTTTAATAAGCACGATCTTCAAAGTAACTAAGAGTCTTATAGATAGAATCGAGCAAGCTGACACCTTAATTCGCCGAAATAGCGAACCGACCCCTGCCCATAGATATCCACAATAGCAGAAACTTTACCTACCTTTAATAGACGGAGAAATAGAATAGAGAGAGAATAATTTTTCTCCCTCTGCGTCCTATTTTCCGTTAAATCCACTTTCTGTTCAAATTCTTCCTTTATAAGGAAATGGTGGGAAGGGAAAGAGGACTAAAATTAGGTCTCCAGCACACAGACTTGCGAAATGACTTCCATTTAACGTCTATCTTCTGTATGGTCGTGGTATTGCACCGGACGAGCCGGCATTTTGGGGCAACAGATGTTGGTGCTGGCATCTACCATTGTGATAAACATGTTTATTAGTTATATGTACATTTGTTGATAAATAGGCTGATTGCTTTCGCAATTTCAAGATGTGTCTTACCTAAATATCAACTATAATATTATACTTCGATGAAATAAAAATCAAACTTAATATATAAAGTGAAGTTAACCCAGAAATCCACATCCAAAGTATAATGTATTGCTTCAAATTTAAAATTTACACCACGTCCTGAGCAATTCGCAAACGATCGCATCGTTCGTTTCTCATTATCGAATATTTGTTTTTTTACAACTTGGGATAGACGAGTGAATAAAAAAGCTTCTACTGATGTTTTACTAAACGATTCCCGTTTAAATAAATATTTTTCTAGATATATTTTTACAGTTTTTATGTCAGTTAGTTGAATGATATGAAGCAAATCTTGTAACGTTTTAATTGTTTTTTTTTTAATATATTTATTTTTTCATTTGCTCGTAAATCTATCTATATACATAAAAGAAAGTCGTGTTAGTTACACTATTTATAACTCAAGAACGGCTGAATCGATTTGACTGAAAATTGGTGGGCAGGTAGCTTAGAACCAGGAAACGGACAAAGGATAGTTTTTACCCCGTTTTCTATTTTTTATTCCGCGCGGACGGAGTCGCGGGTAAAAGCTAGTTATTAATATTGGTAAATATAAATAAAATATTTATGTAATAAAATTGTATTTTCTATTTTATACTGATTTGTTATTCTACGTGAAAGATCCAAACAATATAGAATAGATTTGTATGAATCCAAGTCAATTCACGGAGCAAACCTCTGAAACTATGTCGAACCGCGCTACATCAATCATTCAGCAAACGACCTAACCGAGAGCTTACAGTGTTCAAAATGTCTAACTCAATACTAGTACGTCATGAATAAACTACTATATAATCTACTATTCAGACAGACATTTTAAAAATATACTTTATACATTAAGTTATTTTTTACCGCATTTTATTCGCAATATCTGAACAAAAATATTTTTCTTTCAAGAATGTGCGGGATGACATTATGTTTTGTATAAGTAACGAAAATTAGAAGATCTTATACTTAATCTCAAGTTTTACTTTAAAATCGATCAATATGGGCGGATCAAATTAAACATTTAAAGGTAAAAAAATTGGTATTGGAACTGAATTATTGTACTTTCTCTTAATTTTACCGGTAAAGTACTATATAGTCTTACGATTAAAGAAGCGTGAATTATTATTAGAATTAAAAAGAATTCAAACAATTAATTTAAATTGGCTCCTCTTCACCCTAATACATCAAATAAAAGACAAAAATATTTAAATAAATCCCAATTTATGGCATCAACTTAGCAGAATGATGCCCTCAAAAGCTTTCGGAGAGTTCGGTAATGCCTTCAAATTTATAAAATAACAAAGAATGCAAATTTTAACCTTTCAAAATTATTTTATGCAAATGTCGGTACTTTGCTCTCGTTTTTTAAATGTTGTTTTTAACAAATAAAAACCAGAGCGAAAGTTGCTAAAAATTATTAATTGAAGAGATTCCTGTTTTGAGTTTCATTTTTTATTGTTTTTTCTGATTTAGTTTATGAAGAAGTTAACACAAACCTCATTAAAATTAGTCTATGTATATCTGAAGATGTTTGTTTGAAGGTATCTCCGGAACGGCTTAATGGATCTTGATGAAATTTGGCACAGATGTAGAACATATTCTGGAAGAATACATACGCTACTTATTATGTTTTTTTTTAATTCTGCACGGAGAGAGACGCAGGTGACAGCAAGTATGTAAATAAATAAATATATTTAAAGTAAAAGTAAAATTAATATGTCAAATAAAATAAAAATAAGCAAATCGGATAAAATAAACAGTATTCTTATCAATAGCTTTCCTTTTGAATAAGATTAACAAATAAGGAAGAATCATGCTGGTCTTACAATCTGGTACATCTTTTAAAAACAAGATTATAGGTTATTTTTATATTTAACGTAAAAATTGTTAAGCAAACCTTAAGCTTTCTTCGTAGCAAAATAAATTTGTTAGCTTAAGTGTAGAACTGGAGGTCGGTATTAAAAAAGATTTTCTCTATCTTCGGTGTAATTTATTTCCAATTCAGTGTAGGCACGTCGGACAGCTCCCGGCGGAACCGAGCAAATTCCCAGCTGTTTTCATTGCTTTTTAATGATTCCTTTTTTCACGTCTTAAAAGGATTAAGAATGATTTTGATTGAAGTTTTTTTTTACCTATCTCATTAATAACTTCTTTGTTTTACTCTAATTGTATTAAATGCGTCGATGTTTTATCAGATTTTTTATAACTGAATTAACGATATTATGTTATTAAAAATCAGGCTCTGAAGCTGTTCCTTTTCAGGCACTTTCAAAGACAATAACCCTCATATAATAACGTAACAGTAAATAAATAAACAAAAAATATTGATCATCGATTTACAAATATTATTTCATACGTTTCTGCAAACAATAGACAAAACAGAACAACACATTGTACAATAGCCATGTGTTGGTAAATATCAGTTCACAATAGATGCGTTAATATCATAGCGGCAACAGGCGACTAAAATAGATAACTAAAATTCAATAAACCCTTAACAAACAACAAGCTAACTTAGTTATAGTTATAGATTACTCCCCTTATTTTATCTCGTAGACCCCATAAGTTTACTGGACATTATGTTGGTTCATTTCTTCTCCAATTTGTAGTTTAACATTATTAACCACAATCATGAGAGTTTTTTTGATGTCAGACATCGGGACAGATGAACCTAAGAAAAGCTTGTAAACTTGTAGACTTTACTCGCTTCGAATTTAATGTTTGAAGTTATTTGAGAACATCATCGAAAAGAGCAAAGGGACAAAGTTGTAATTGCCTAGAAACGCGACCGGCGATCGAATTTCTAAACGTCTGCCAGTTAAAAAGTTTTTATCCCTTTGTTCGAAATTTAATCGTTAAACATTGTTCAAGATTGTTAACTTTAGAAGATCTTTAATAAGTCTAAATAAAGAGGCCAATATAGAAAAAAAATTGTTACTTTTGTATTAACTATTTTTTTCTTGTTTGTATTGTACTAACATGTACTTTATATGCTCCTTACCTTTCTACAAAAAGATAAAAATGCTCTGAAGATAAAGTACAAAGAGAATTGTCTTGTTTGCTAAGACATTAAACAATTGAATAAACCTCAAATACAAAGAAAAAGAGAACTTCAAAAGAAAATGAGTTCGAGGGATCGTTCAAGCGAAATATCCGCTGAATTATGTGAATAATATCGTATTTATTTACCTAGCAAATACAAATATAAATAAATATATTTATAATACGTAAAAAAGAGAACATTACAATCCTGTTCGTTTTTTTCTTCCTTTAATTAATTAATAATTTTAAATTTATTTTATTTCAGTTTTAATTGATACATTTGTTTTACTAATTATTTATTTTGTATGATGCAATATAAAGGGAAGTCATTGGCATAAATACAGGTGAACCGAGATATGGAGCCACAGCGATATTGCTGTAATCATTTAAGTATGCAATAAAGAATATTTGAATTTTAATACTTTCACTATAGCCTAATCTGTTTGTAAAATGATGTCTTTGGTATTCCATCCAAATTAAATTTTGATTTAATTTTTGGATTCATATGTGCGTAAATAAATTAACACTACTTAAATAATACTAAGCAATTCTTAGACTTTAATCACCAGCCATACATATTTTCCTTTTATATATAAAACTAAATAAATAATACATGTTCAATGTAAATGAATTTACTGCTTTCGTACATTTACACAGTTACAAAGCTTATCACGTTTCCAATAAGTAGATAGATAAATTTTCTTTACTCTTTTCTGAACGCTTTCAAAGGATTTGCACGTTTTATTTGTTCACGCTAATAGTATTAAGGCAATCTGAAGACTTTGTTTTGTTCTGCACTTTGTTATCTAAAATGTTTATTCGTAATTAAAACATCGAACTATAAATTCAATTAAAACATTTACGCGACGTTAACTATTTTTATTAAATTTTAAAGAAATAAAAACAAAAAAGTATTTAAAATGGATGCTAAAAATTCACACAGAAACATAGAATTTTTGTAAAGAACTAGGAAAGAAATGTTACATATGCCAAGCGGTATTGTAACAACGTATGGAAATTTAAACAGCACTTCGCGAAGAAATGCACCGTTTTTAAATTCAAAATATTAAAAAGATTTCATTTACCCGCTTTCATTTTGAACATGCATTCCGTAAATATCTTTGTGGTTATTTAAAAAGGCAATGAAAAATATCTGAGATTAAACAGTAATAAAGTGTTATAAAGTTTTAGCAGTACAAAGGATTTTAGTCTTCCTCCTCTTTCCACTCTTTTGTGATAAAAAAAGATAGGACGGAGAGATGGATTTGTAGAGGACGGGGATACATTCTTTTCTATGCGTCTAATTCTCTGTCGATTAATTGCAGGAAACGTATCTGCAAATGTAGATGTCTCTAGATAACTACCACTTGGCTATTTGGACTTACTCCTCACCTTTTCTATAAAAATAAAAAAATCTTCTCTAAAGACAATAAAAGATACTTTCTCATTATATCTTTTATTGTCTTTAGAGAAACATAGAGATAGTAATATGTTCTTATAATAGTGTTCTTACTATTATATCCTACTTCTCCACTAAGAAAAACTACTAACTACCAACAAAAAATGCTATCAAAGAAAATTGCTCGGAAATATATCAAATTGTATGAGTCCATGAAAACGTAACACAGAGAAGGGGAATCTCGTTACAGGCGATACATACACGGACACTTCTTACATGAGCGAGGCTGACTCAATTATGCATTGAATGTGGCCCTCTGTAGCCGAACGTACACGGAAACAATAGCTACTCTATGTAATTATACTAAAGTTTTCCATTGATAATGCAAAAGCACGTAGCATTTGATGGTGTATTTACGAACTCTGATTTCATATTATTAAAGATAGCTAGATATAGTTCACTGCTTTTACTATAAAAAAATTAGTAACTAATCAAGAACATTATGAAACTTGTCTGTTGGTACCCATCTATATAATATAAAAGAAAGTCGTGTTAGTTACACTATTTATAACTCAAGATCGGTCGAACTGATTTAGCTGAAAATTGATTTAGCTATTGAGTTCTAAACTAGGAGACGAACATAGGAACTTTTTTATCTTGTGTGCATTTTTTTTATTCCGCGCGGACGGAGTCGCAGGTAAAAGCTAGTTTAGGTTTAATTATGAATGGAATCACTTCACACTTCAATTTAGGTTCTATGACGTCACAATTTTCTGTGCCCACGGGCAAAAAGATTACGCACCCGTCAGTTGAAACAAATATAACTTGAATGCAGAAAATCTTAACCAAAATATAATATTCCGTAAAATATGCCCGTAGTACACAGGTGCTTTCGTAGTAAGCATTCCCCGCACATCTCATTATAATAAGACGGTTCGAAACGCTCGGAAGAAACTTCCAAGCCAACATACTTTTATCCTTCTTTCATGTTACTTTAAATGAAACTTTTTGTAGCATATTTTTACTGTTGTTAATATTAAAAATATGCAAATGTGATAAACAAAACGAATACAAAGATTTTACAACTTAAAGGCACCCATGGCCTTGATAATTGCCCATAATTATGTTAGGCGTTTTATAAACAGCTTAGTTATACGTTATCGGTCAATCAACTAGTCATCGAGCTACTAGTGAGAAGCTTAATGCTAAAGTATATTAATAGTTAAACTTTTTCTTGTGCAAGTAACTGTGTAAATGTTTATTTTGTTAAGCTCAAATTAGACTCGTCCAATACATGTGACTTCGTTGCTTCGGAATAATTTGTATATCACGTGCGTACGCATAAATTTCTTTGTTTTTATTTTATAAATTAAAAATAATTCTCTCAACGATACTATGAGCTTTAAGCACAACATAGACAAAAGTTTTTTTTTAATTACATGAATACTAAAAACACTTAAAGGCCAGCAACGCATCTGCAGTTCCTCTAGTGGATGTCTATGAGCGTCGATGATCATCTCGGTGTTCCCGACGCTCGTTTGCCCTGTTCTCTTAAAAAAAAAATCAATTCATCAGAATTGTATGATTGAGTACGGTTAGTCACTTACATTAAGTGATAAATTCGAGTGTTTTCTTCATTCATATCAGCTTTATATCGCTGATAAAGTCACAGTTAGACGTATTTAAACGTTCAAGTCTCCCACGCAGTTGAGCGAAGTGTTTATTTTGTGACATTGACAAAATGGTGGAATATTGTCATAACCCAGTCTATTGGTCGGTCGCAGATTAAAACTGGACGTGATTTTGTTATTTATCTTCTTGTTTTTGTACAATTTTAATATTAATTAATGTTTTTTTCTATTTGGGTCTGTGAAAATTGTGAAAAAAAAAACATTATGGGTGCACGTATTAAAGAACTGTTTGCTAACAAATCCTTCTATTATAAAGAGGTAATAGTCACAGCTTGTTTGTTGTAATTTTGAAATAGTACCTAAACCAAATTCTTTGTGACGTCGTATTTATTCCCCCTTATCGTCTCTTTGATGATCGTCTGCACAAACAGGTACTTCATTCGTGTATTATTTTCTTTTACACATTTTTGCAAGTCAAATTTAATTAAAAAAGGGGAGAGCATTCTGCCAGCGCCGGCGGCCCTTCAAACTCTGGCCACCGAATCGATAATGTACAGTGTTTATACACGTATGCACATTTTAAATTAAAAATAAAATTTTATAATGCTGTAAAGCAAATTCTGATACGATTTAGTATGTGAGACCCATTGCTAAAACCCCCGTCAAAACTTACAGTTCTATCCTAACAACTTGTAGTTACACAAATCTTACTAATATTTTAAATGCGCAGGTTTAGATGAATGGATGGATGGAAGTTTAGTAGAAGGTATCTCCAGAACGGCTGCATAGATCTAGATACTTTTTATAAATCTTATACCTATATAAAATTCTCGTGTCACAATGTTCGTTCCCGTACTCCTCCGAAACGGCTTGACCGATTCTCATGAAATTTTGTGAGCATATTGAGTAGGTCTGAGAATCGACCAACATCTATTTTTCATACGCCTATTATTATTTTTTTAACTGCGCGCGGACGGAGTCGCGGGCGACAGCTAGTAAAATATATCGTTTTCCATTAAATAAGCAAACATTTATCCGGTGTGAAAAATATCATACCTAATTTCATCTAGTACTGCAAACTTTATATTCTCAGAATAATTTTTTTCATTATTAAAAAAACTGATTGGCATTTTCGATTTCTTTTAAAAGAGCTTCGAATTTAATTCCCGCTTTCACGGCATTTTTTCTTCTGTGAAAGAATCCCACTGATTAATTTTCTCTTATTTTCTGGAAAATAAGTTGGCAAGTTCAAATAGGTTTTTTTAAGAAGCCCTTTATTAGCTAAATTTAAATATACCACACAATCTAGGTTTATAATTAATTGGAATATATTTGGGCTTTTACAAAGTTATGATGGATTATCAATAATTTAATGAAAATTATATCCTTTCGTGATGGCTTGTTAAGCACCTGATCCCTTATCGTATCCTTCATCAGTGAGTGTATTAATCAGTAATCACTTAACATCAGGTGGTTCATTCTCCTATCAAAAGTTTAGCCGATTAAATATTATTGAAAATATTGACGTCATATTTTCATACTCCGTCATAGCCAGTGAGTTTTCATGGCGTTAAGATTGTGTAAAAACATAATGCATAGCTTTCATTGTCTTTGAAATAACAGAGATAAACAATATGTTTTTAGACATGTATTTCGGCAGTGGAAACTCTTCGTAATCTCATACAAATTATGCAAACATGTTTCTTGTTCAAGATGTGTGTTGAGTTGCGTGTAAGCTTCGTATCGCCCTTTACTACACCGTCGGTGATTCGTGGTCACTGACCGATAACAATTTCAAGTTTAATGCGCTGTAAATTGTAGTTCGCATTCATAGATAACTAAATACATCTCAATAGGGGAATTATCCAGTGTTATATTTAAAGATGATTATTAGTACTTTGATAAATTGAATAAAATCTTCATCTTCAATACACAATCTACACTA
The DNA here is from genome assembly GCF_912999745.1 of Papilio machaon. Lineage (NCBI taxonomy): Eukaryota > Metazoa > Arthropoda > Insecta > Lepidoptera > Papilionidae > Papilio > Papilio machaon. The sequence goes on along the minus strand of NC_059993.1, from coordinate 811,576 downwards.
AAGGAAACCATGATTTTGAGTGCGCAGTTAAAGGACAAAAGTCAAATGACTTACTGCGCACTCAAAATTACTTTCTATTAAAAGAAAAAAAAATACCAAAAACATTTCCGAACTCTCTAGAAAGTTCTAAAAATGGAGTACGATTAATCTATGGAATGTAATATTTATGAATGAATTTTGAAGTTTGTCAGTTAATTTGATAGCTGAAAAGCTAGACGGTAATTCAGTTGCGGGCACAAAGCGGGTTTAATATTACACGACATCTGATGAGTAATTAGTTATTCCGACAATTAACTGCGGAGCGTCGACCCGCCGGCTACGATGCTAAGGTAGGAAGGGGTGGCTAGAGTTTTAAATTAAATCCATTTAAAATTACCATCAAATCTTAACGCTTCTCTTGCGACTTCAAAAACACAATTGACATCTCTATTTTTCTTAAGAGAACGAAAGGGCTGGCAAGTAATATTATTGTAATAAATATTGGGTTCAATTCGTGATAATATTATTTCGAAACATGTATTATTTCGTAGTATTCTATGATAGTCGAGTGAGAGTTCCCCGCACGAAACGTTCCGTCAATCTGCAATTATGAATTGATTAATAATAATTTTTGCAACTTTCTCATCTGCAGTTAACGACATGTGACCGTAGAATTCCACTGATATTTTAACATATTGCATCCCTTCCATTGTATTTGACAAAACTGACTACAATATATTTATATACTAGAATCACAGCAGGGTAATATTTATGAGGCACTATCTTAATATATATATTTCTTGTGTGCGTGTGTATGTGACTGAACTCCTCCTAAACGACTGGACCAATTTTGATGAAATTTTTTGTGTGTGTTCGTGGAGATTCGAGAATGGTTTAGATTTACAGTTTGGTCTACTGGAAAATGTTTTTTCAATTAATTTCTTATTTATAAGGAGTTGTTGATTTTGGAATGTTTTACATTAGATCCGGCGGACGGCGCTATCATCGCATTCAATATTATTCTATTTCAATTTTAGTTTGTCCCGACAGATGGTGCTACGATTAATTTGAAAAAAAATTTGTTATTCAATTCATGTGCTGATTAAAATATTAAATGTAATTATTTTTTAAAGAGTTTTGAAGTGTGTATAAATAATTTTGTGAATTCAGATGTTTTTTTAATTAATTTTTATTTGTAAGGAGTTTTTGATTTTGGAATGTTTTACATCAGATTCGACGGATGGCGCTATCATCGCATTCAATATTATTCTATTTTAATTTTAGTTTGTCCCGACAGATAGTGCTACGATCAATTTGAAAAAGTATTTCGTTATTTTGTGTTATAATTGTGTTATTCAAGTGAAGTTGCTAATTAAAATATTTAATGTAATTAGTTTTCGAAGAGTTCTGAAGTGTATATAAATAACTTATACATTTTGTAAATTTAGTGCGGAATCGAAGTGAGTATAACCTTCAAGTTTATTTGTGTAGTTAGAGGATTGAATTTTTTTAATTATTTTTATTGACAATTAATTCATTTTTGGAGATATTAAATAAAAAAACTCACAAAATGCGATTACATGTTCTTTATCTAAAATTTGTCATAATAAATAATTTTAAAAAAAATAATTTAAAAATAAAATCTGTCATAAAAAATTCATTATCAATAAGTAACTCATATTCATTGTATATTATTTTGCAATATTTTATTTTTGTAGAAAAATGCCACGTCTTCGTGGAAGAGCAAGAAATATTGGTCGACGTACTCAGCACGCGCAATTAGTTCATGATCATCGATTGAATAGAACAGTAGAAGAACATTCTATGGATAATGTAAATTTAAGAGATCGAGCTGCATGTACACGTGCAAATGAAAATTTAGAGCAACGTGCTCAACGTCTTCGTGCTAATACATTAAGACAACGAGAGGCACGTCAACGAGCGACCAACGCACATAGAGAACGTAACCAACAGCGAGTACAAGATAATCGAGCATTGGCACGAGCATCACTTAATCGTCTCGCGTTTGAATATGATCCTGAAATAGATTATTCAGCACATGCATTGATCACGATTGGTAGTATGGACAAAGAGTGTCAACATTGTCATGCTTTCAAGTACAAAGGTGAATCAGCTGGTTTATGTTGCGCATCTGGAAAAATATCACTGCCACCGCTAAAACCACCACCAGAACCTTTAAAAACGCTTTTAGCTGGAATCACATCTCAATCGAAATTATTTTTACGGAAAATTCGTAAATTAAATTCATGCTTCCAAATGACATCATTTGCAGCAACAAAAATTATTCATAATGAAGATGGCCGTAATTTTGAATCCACATTCAAAATTCAAGGCCAAGTATATCACCAAATTGGTTCGTTACTTCCAATGCCTGATGCCGATCCAAAATTTTTACAAATTTATTTTATGGGGAATGAAGAGCAACAATCACATACACGCTGCGTTTACAACCATATAGAACAGATGGAGGAACGAGAAATTGTGGACATTTTGGAAAGGTTTTTGCAAAACCATAACCAATTAGTACAATTGTTCAAGACTCTTTCTAACAGACTGCAAAACGATAACTATGTCATTGTTATTAAAGCAGACAAAGTACCCTATGGAGAGCACGCAGGCACATATAATGTTCCAACCATTAATGAAGTGGCAGTTGTTATGGCTGGTGACCCATGTGAACGTAAAGACATTCGCTTACAACGCAGAGATAATACGATGCAAATAATTCAAGACAATCATCGTTCTTACGATGCTTTGCAGTATCCGTTAATATTTTGGGAAGGAGAAGACGGATATCATTTAAATATTAAACAACGGAATCCAACTACAGGTACAACTTATAGATTATCTTACAATTTTTTTTTGAATAAATAATTTTTGTTTATCTCATAATTATATTTATTTACAGGTGAAGAACTGACCAAGAAAGTTAGTGCCATGAATTTCTACGCATATCGGTTAATGATTCGTGCTAATGAAGATAATAATATTCTCCGCTGTAGACAGCTATTTCATCAGTACATCGTCGATATGTATGTAAAAATTGAAAGTGAAAGATTTAGGTATATAAAATTCAATCAAGCAAAACTTCGAGCTGAAGAGTATATTCATTTGCGTGATGCAGTAATCGGTAATGTAGATGCAACAAACGTCATTAACAACATCGGTACCACATATATTCTCCCATCATCATATATTGGTAGTCCGCGTCATATGCAAGAATATATTCAAAACGCTATGACATACGTACGTGCATACGGTCGACCAGATCTTTTTATCACATTTACATGTAATCCAAATTGGGATGAAATCAAAAACTTGCTGTTGTCAGGTCAAACATCGATGCATCGCCACGATATCACTGCGCGTGTCTTTAAACAAAAATTAAAATCTTTGAAGAATTTGATCACACATTACTCGGTTTTTGGTGAAACACGTTGTTGGCTTTACTCTGTTGAGTGGCAAAAACGAGGTTTACCTCATGCGCATATTTTGATTTGGTTGGTGGATAAAGTACGCCCAGAAGAAATTGACAAAATTATTTCAGCGGAAATTCCAGATCCGAATGTTGATCAAGAACTGTTTAACATTGTTACTACTAATATGATTCATGGTCCATGCGGTACTCTAAACATGATGTCACCATGCATGAATGATTGAAAATGTACGAAACGTTTTCCAAAACCATGTCAAACTGATACTATCACCAATATTGACGGTTATCCATCTTACCGGCGCAGAGACGTAGATAATGGCGGTCAATCGTATGAATTGCGACTGTCAAACGGTGTAAGAGTAGATATTGATAATCGGTGGGTGGTTCCATATTCGCCATTACTATGCAAAACCTATAAAGCGCACATAAACGTTGAACTGTGCAGTTCGGTGAAATCTATCAAATACATTTGTAAGTACGTTCACAAGGGCAGTGATAAAGCTATATTTGCTGTTCAAAATGTAAATGACAATGACGAAATAACACGTTATCAAATGGGTCGATACATAAGTAGCAATGAAGCTGTCTGGCGCATTTTTACGTTTCCTATACATGAAAGGGATCCTGCAGTTATACATTTGGCTGTGCATCTTGAAAACGGACAGCGTGTTTATTTTACAGAACAGACTGCACTACAACAAGCATTAACGGCTCCAAAAACAACTCTTACTGAATTTTTCAATCTTTGTAATCGACAAGATGTTGTTGGTCAATTCGCAAAAACATTAATGTATACTGATGTTCCTAAATTTTTTACATGGAATAAGCAATCGAAAAATTGGGAACCACGAAAACGAGGGATTCCAGTCACAGGATTCGCCGACATATTTATGACAAATACTTTAGGTCGACTATAATTCATCCTAAGCAACGCGAATGTTTTTTTTTTGCGTTTGTTATTGGTTAATGTTCTTGGACCGACATCCTTCCAATATTTACGAAAAGTCAATGGTATTTTATACGACACTTTCTTCGATGCGTGTCGTGAGTTACATTTATTGGAGGATGATAACCATTGGGATCTCACACTTGCAGATGCAGCACTGAGCTCATCTCCACAACAAATTCGTCAATTATTTTCAATAATATTAACAACGTGTTTTCCGTCTGAAGCATCTGCTCTCTGGAACAAATATAAAGACTCAATGAGTGAAGATATTTTGCATCGGATTAGAATTACTAATCAAAATCCTGATATTCAATTCTCCGCAGAAATATACAATGAGGCTTTAATTATGATTGAGGATATTTGTATTCTTATTTCAAACATGCCACTCATCCATTTTGGCATGCCGGCGCCGAACCGCCCAGCAGTAGATATCATCAACAGTGATGTTCAACGTGAACACCAGTTTGATAAGACTTCGTTGGCTACTTTTGTTGCTAATAATGAACAATTGCTTACAGCTGAACAACGAAATGTATATGATCAAATTAACGTATCAATTGCAGCACAACAAGGTGGATTCTTTTTTTTGGATGCACCAGGTGGCACTGGTAAAACCTTTCTCATCTCACTGATACTTGCGCGCATTCGATCACAAAATCATATTGCATTGGCCATTGCTTCATCAGGCATTGCAGCGACGTTACTTGATGGTGGACGGACTGCGCATTCAGCACTTAAGTTACCTTTGAATGTTCATACAAATCCCGAAGCAATGTGTAACATAAAGAAGCATTCCGGCATGGCTGAAGTTTTGAGAAAATGCAAAATTATTATTTGGGATGAATGTACAATGGCCCACAAGCATTCGCTTGAAGCTCTCGACAGGTCCCTGAAGGATATCAAAGATAATACTAGGCTTTTCGGTGGTGCTCTACTGCTACTGTCTGGTGATTTCAGGCAAACATTGCCAGTAATTCCACGTGCGACATATGCAGACGAAGTAAACGCATGTTTGAAGGAATCTTATCTATGGCGGAGTGTCAGTAAATTGAGCCTTACTATCAATATGCGCATTCAACTACAAAATGATCCATTAGCGTCAGGATTCTCTGAACAATTGTTAGACATTGGCAACGGTAAAATTCAACTGTATGAAGAAACCCAATTTATTAAATTTCCAGAGAACTTTTGCAACATGGTGGCTACCAAAGATGAATTAATAAATAGTATCTTTCCAGATTTAAGATATAACTATACTAATCATGAATGGCTACGAGAGCGAGCTATTTTAGCTGCAAAAAATTTAGATGTAGACGCCATCAATTTTAAAATACAACAGTCATTGCCTGGTAATGAAATTACATTTAAATCAATTGACACCGTTGTTGATCCTGACGAAGTGGTCAACTATCCAGTAGAATTTTTGAATTCTTTAGATTTACCTGGAATGCCACCACATAATTTGCGACTGAAGATTGGCTCACCTATAATTTTGCTTCGTAATTTAAATGCCTCGAGATTGTGTAATGGCACGCGATTAGTTATAAAAAAAATCATGGGCAACATTATTGAAGCGAATATTTTATCTGGAAAATTCCAAGGTGAAATTGTACTTTTACCGCGGATCCCAATGATTCCTTCAGATTCACCTATACCATTTAAACGCTTACAATTTCCGATCCGTTTGGCATATGCTATGACTATTAATAAGTCACAAGGTCAAACGATGACATTTTGTGGCTTAGATTTAGAAAATCCGTGTTTTTCTCACGGCCAATTGTACGTTGCGTGTTCCAGAGTTGGAAAACCATCGAGTTTGTTTGTTTATACTCCTCATGGACTAACTAAAAATATTGTACATCCAATGGCATTACGATAAATTAAGTTTTTGTAAATTAAAAATAAATAAATATATATGTTCTAAAATGTTTTGAGTGCAAGCTTTTTCACCTTTCATTAAAATGAGTTAAAGTTTTCATTTACGATGCTGTTATTTATTTAACAAAGTAATAACTTTTCAATAATAATTTTCATCAAAGCGGTCCAAATTGTTTCAGCTCATTAAAAAAAGTATGAAATTAAAGACGTGTGTACAGGACAACGTCTGTCGGGTCCGCTAGTTTACTTATATAAAAACTACGAAACGGCGGTAATCTTACTTAAACATAAAAGCGAAAGTTTAGATGAATGGATGGATGTTTAGAAGGTATCTCCAAAACGGCTTAACGGATCTTGCTCAAATTTGGCATAGATGTAGAACATAGTCTGGAAGAACACAAAGGCTACTACTAATTAAGATTCTTTTATTCCGCGCGGATGGAATCGTGAGCGACAGCTAGTAATTTATAATGTAGCATGAAATCACAATCTCTATAATTGTAACCCTTAGCTTTTTAAATTATTCCACTTTTAAAGTATAAAATTCCTTCGTTCTTGACATTTATTATTTGACAAATTGGCAAAGATCCAATACGGATTGGAAACATTCTTCGTTTGTGACCTAAATGAAATTATTACATATTTTTATTTTAAGAAAGCATAAAAACATTTATGTGGTACAGGGTCAATAATCAATATAGACACGTTTAACTTGAGCGCTCAGTACAGTCTCAATATTTATTTACAACGACATCTTCTATTTCTCAGCGGCTTTTTTTAATTTTGCCTGTTTGCTAGACCAATCAAAACTAGATATAAAATTCTTGATTTGCTTCTTAGAAAAACAAAAACATTCCAAATCACTTCTCTTAAATTCGAAGTTACAGAATATTTTCACTCAAAAAAAAACCTCACGTGTAACATAACAAAAAAGTATGTGTACTGTTAAATGGAACCTGTCATTAGAAAGTAATTTAACGCATACCACGAATTCCTTTTAAAACACATTCATAATAAACACCAGCAAGTTGTAACTTTTAGTTCAGAACTATAATATTTTATCAAATTAATTTGAGAAAGTTTGCCAAAGTTTATAATAACTTGAGATAACGATAGGGATAATTACAATCGAAACAGTCTATGGAGGTCTTAGAATAAATTGACATAACTCTATCGTATTTTAAGATGCAATACACACCTTCGAATTTAAATCAAAACGCCAAATTATCTTTGATTTGACCTAATTATTGGTTAACGGCATCTTATCGACCAATTATCACCAATGTGCACAGATTATCAAGAATACAATATATACTTTGAGTTACGTTTTAAAATTAAAATAGCAGATGCAGCTAATGGCAGTCTTAAAAAAATTAAGAATAAAATTTTAGTATGCAATATTTACGGAAATAAAACATGTTAATATATTTTTTTATAAGACCCATACATATTTTGGAGACACTTGCATTAATACCGTGAAAAGTGGCGGGAAAAATTATTAATGTCACAACGAACGTGACATTATGACAACATAATATAGCAGGAACTGCGCCATTTTAATTAAAACTAGAACTCGCCCTAGCTTAAACAAAGGAGAGATTGTACAATACACAAGTATTATTGCAAGTTTTACTACGACGAGATATAACGATTTTATTATAGAAGGCACTTGGCAGAGCGCGTCGTACCGTTGCCGCTTCGACATCTATTAAAAAAACAATGTTTTGCCGCCATAAAAACTTAATGTCAAGATCGTGCGTAGTGCCAAATCGGTTTTTTGTGGTGGTGTACAAATATTCACAAATTTCTTTGTAACAAAGTTTTAAATTATAGGTGTTGATTGATTTAAGAAATAAAGTTATAAAATAAATTTGAGTTTATGATTTTAAAGAACAAAATATACTTGGAAGCTGGCGACAACAATGGAGGGTAACTATTATTTGTAAAAATTAACAATATTGTTTAATTTAACAATGTTACTCTACCGTGACATAAACCTGGTGATATGATAGCAATAAATTTTAAGAAAAAACTGAAGTTTGCCTGTAATTTTGCATTTTTGAGAATAATATTCTTAACCAAAATATTGAATGTTAGTTTCTATTATTAAATAAGGACTATGCACACGTGCACTTGCATAATATAAACAACTCTACCATATAGGTTATACTTTAGAGACGGACTTCACAGTTTGACGCTAGTGAAGCACGAAATAACCTACCTTCTATAGCGACGACGTGATCGCGTATCTGCTGGGCGAGTAACGGGTCAGGTACGAGCTCAACGAGGTCGTATAGAGCGTATATCGAAGGATGGACGCTCTCGAATCGTTGTATCTCCTGTCGTATCGACAGGGAGGTGTTAAGACACGCCTGGGTGTGTTGGCGATTGCACATAGTGCCCCTGTAGCCAAACATCAGGCCCAGCTCGACCACAACACAACACAAACAACAACACTACACTGGACGATGCATTCCCACTTCAACGCTGCGTGAGCGTAGCGCTCATCGCTTTAAGACGAAAACTTTTAAAACACGCTCGTTTCTTTCAATTAACAACTTTAATATAAACAATAGTATGTCAACACACTTTTACTTAGCATAAACAACACAGAAAAATGATTATGAGTGAAGTAAACAATCAACGAGTTCACCTTCAATGAAATTACCACGAGTAGACCACCCCGACAGCGGCCATTACCGAACTGGCTTTTTCTTTCGTGTTCGCTCGGGCATCCACAAACCACGTACACTTGAAATGTCGAACTGTGTTCAATATACTGACATCTAGCGGACATACTTATCATATTTAAACGGTTCGTTCGTAGTTCTTAGTTATAGCACTAGATGGCGCTTTACAACATGTTTATTCCACTCCCTGTCACCCTAGTTGTCTAAATCGCACTCAGGGTAGACAGATATGAAAATGTATAAGTTATGGTTTATCTCCAAATTTGAACTTTCCCTCATTTTATGTTGCTGTTGAGACATCATCCGTGAGATCTCTGACGAGGGACAAAAACACTCATCGGTTTCCTCGATCATGACCAAGTTGAGATGCCGGCAAGAAAACAAAAGCATCGAAGCTACTCGTACAATCAATCAGGTCACAGTGATGTACAAATTCGAGACGGCGAAGTATTTTAGAGCCTCCAATTTATTGTTTGGGGTCTTAGGCCTACATTGCTCATAGCCAAAATTCGCCCCTGGTGTAGTAGTATACAACAACAAATCATTTCACGCCCTTAACCCGAAGGGGTAGTTAGAGATTCCGGATTTCCGTTTGGCGCGGTCCTGGCACATCTTCCTGGTAAAGTTATGCTTGTTGCAAAAATTATAAGTTTAAATTATCAAGAAAATACTACCAGACATTGTGGCTTTGAGAGAATTATTTGGGTTAAGGGTCTTGAATAGATCGGCGGGATTCCTTTATTGTGGAAAAAGGAATGTCCGAAATTCGCAAAATGAACCGAAAGAATATTAAAGACGGGAGATTACAGCGTAATATGATCATCAGAACTGATTTACATCGACTGGAATTCGGAGTTATATTAATATATAAATTATTATAAAGATGAAAGAAATCGATTAACGGTCGTGAATTATTTATTAACTACAATGTTGTTATCAGAAGCTTATAAATATACTAAGGTAAGTAAACATTTGATAAATTAAATTAAAACATGTTTACCTCAATTACATGCTCATCATTATACTTCAAGCCTACCAAGCGTATTAGTTAGTGCAATTTAATTACGCGATCTTTGTTAGGGTTGCCGCTTGTGATTTTTTTATTCAAATACATTATATTAAGTTGATTTTAATGTTAGTCGGTCTGCGACACATCATCCTCAAGGGAGTAATTTTTTTGAAACATTGCAATTATTTCGAGATAACGACGAAATACGAGTCAGCCATCTAATTCATAAATTTCTTGGAAACAATTTGTTAAGGGTCTATCGTTGTTCTAACCAATCTAAATATTAGGTATCGCATTTAACGTAATTATAAGATTTAAAAAAAAAAACAGATTTAAATTTGGGGTTTTGATATAATTTATTTCACAATATGATAATCGTATTGGAGTATGTAATATGCATTTACTTCTAAAGATAGCTAAAAGATTATTGTACATTACTGATTTCAAGTATGGAGAAGTAGATCGAAACAATCGTTCAACAATTGCATTGTGTCAACCCTGTGTTGCCGTACGTTAATTTATTAATACCTGTCTCGTGAGTGCAAGTGCAGTTAGCCGGCTTGTTTGTTTGCCTTCCGCCGCACAGTCTGCCGGCGCCGTGATCTATTTCCCCTTCGAAATCTAATTGATTCGGTTACCATTTTATATATTTCGTTGTTCACTGGTCACACTGAACGTAGCGTAATAAATTCTCTCTCCCATCTAGTCGGAGTAGAACCGTCGCGCCGATAGTACGTTCGCGTTTTGGCGCTCGGTTGCCGCGAACTCGCGTCCGTGTGTTCTGTGCATGCTTTGCTCCTCATGTAATTGGTGAGGCGACCGACATGTCTAAAGTCAAGGTAAGGCAATTGATATCTAGTATGTTTTCGATTTCGTTTAACAATGATCGATGTTAGAAATTTTGCCATCGTTGTTTAGCCGTTAAAATTTTACGGCCTTAAAGTGCAATTTATAGGAATTTAAATATTACTTTAAATTGGTTTGATTGATACTAAGTGCGTCATTACGTATTATTTTATAGCAATAATTTATTATTGAGTAAAGGTTAACGCTGTACTAATATAAAAAATAAGGAAGTAGTTAGTACAATACTAAATATCCACAGTTAAAAATAGGTATACAAAGAGAATAAAATGCTTTTTGCATTTGACTTTGGTTGTATCTAGTTGACATTAACTTGTAACAATCGAAACCCTTTAAAGTAACATATGTATGCCTAACACAAATTATGAGGAACTATCTTCTGCCCGCGATTCCATGCGCGCGGAATTAAAAAAATTGAATTAGTAGCCTTTTTTATTCCAGATTATGTTCTACATCTATGCCAAACAAACATCCATTCATCTAAACCTACGCATTTATAATATACGTAATTAGTAATATAATATTATTAAAAAGTAAAATTATTTCTATGTTTTAAAGCAGTTCCTTTTTATGTTCTTACAACGATTTAGATGCTATTTATTTAACTTTATATTGTTCGTCTGAACAAATCGCAAAACGAATCAGGAATAAAAAGCAGCAACGTTGCGAATATAAATAAAATTTGCACGAGATATCCGCAGCGTTGCTCTATCAATTCTCTACAAATTATTGTCTACTAAATACCTTATTTAGATATCATAAAACATATAAAAGAAAGTTGTGTTAGTTACACCATTTATAACTCAAGAACGGCTGAATCGATTTGACTGAAAATTGCTGGGCAGGTAGCTTAGAACCAGGAAACGGATTTTTACCCCGTTTTCTATTTTTTTTTATTCCGCGCGGACGGAGTCGCGGGTGAAAGCTAGTATCTAATATATAGTTATTTTACAGCTTAACTATGAGTTTCTACTTTCGAAAGACGTACAAAACATGTTGTCATCCCTCTTGTTTTCATTGAAAACAGAGATATATTTTTGAACAAGTATTACTGTAGTAGAGACTCACAGTAAAACTTTATTTGTAAAATTGTCTATTGATGAAGATAATGTTTACGCCATTGAATTTCTAACTAAACGTAGTAATAGCATTCATAGACATTCAGACAATTTTTTGTCATATGTAAATAATAATTGGGATGAAACGAAATTGATTTAAATGATTTATTGATGTCTTCAGTTTCGACGCCTGTCCGCTGTATTGGCATATTCATGTTGCTATTGATTGGCAAATTTGCGAATGTCCATCAGAGAGGACGGCGCGGTATTCGGGAATTGATTACATTTTCGATTAATTCTGAAGCCTCTTCACGTAATAACTCTTATTGACGGATGGATTTATATTTGTTAATTAGTTAGTTAATGATTCGTTAACCTGAAGTATTTTAAACCAACTGTAGTTAGTACTAAATATATTCTAGTAGTATGTTCATGATTTTATCATCTATACATATAAAAAAAAGTCGTGTTAGTTACACTATTTATAACTCAAGATCGGTCGAACTGATTTAGCTGAAAAGATGGGGAGGTAGCTTAGAACTAGGAGACGGACATAGGTTAATTTTTACCCCGTTTTCTATTTTTTATTCCGCGCGGACGGAGTCGCGGGTAAAAGCTAGTATCAGATATCCTCGAATCAAAATTGTATTATAATGAGCATTGTGATTGTCATATCAAGTTCCAAGGTCCAAGATCCTTCAAGAACCAAGGTCCTCCCACGGTAAACAATGCACACTTTATTTCATTCAATTATAACAATCAAAAGCAACCATCAACCTTCAGATATAGTAAGTAATGGAATTTATTATTGTTTTGTAATAAAAACCCTGTATTGGTTTGATCATATAAAATCTTGACTCTAGCGTCCAATAGACAATCGCGTGACATACGAATTTGGTATGATCTATCAAAGCGAGTACACCCTTGTCACTTTTAGATACGATATTTCCATGGAAAATAGTGAAATGTCCAAATTGCTTGTCGGAACTTATTGGTGCTATTATTTAAGTTAAAATATGTGCTCAGTAATTAAAATACTGTATGACAAATGATACGTCCCCACCGAGGAGCTCGGAGCCTACCCCAATTTAGGGGTGACTGCACACAATCTTGCCTAAAAAGTAGTCATTGGCATTTCTTCTGGTACTACTCTACCTTTTTGACCCATCATACAAAAAAAGTTATTTCTCTTATAAGGATCTCTTAGGAGATTTAACTTTTTTTCGGAGGATATGATTTTATGTTAATTTTAAATATTATATTTCTGTAAAAAGCGTTTGTGTTGATAAAGACTTCTATATCGGGGCCACGCCTTCGTTCATCAAATACAAGAGTGTCCATTGTGGTCCAATTTATTTAATGCGCACCGCTCCACCGGATTGCTAACCTAATGGATTGCTCCGCCACGTTAAGATCCCTATTTCCCGCGGGCATGATTTCCTTAAGTAATTCCCAAAGCGATTTCCAATATGGTGAGTTTCCAAGTTAAATTTAATGCAAGAATTTTAATCAACGTTTAGTAAATTAGCCAACCTTTAGTTATATAAGCTAGAAATATAACTATTGATGGTATTTATGGTAACATCTAGGTTTCCTAGTCTAATTAAAATTTCGTTTTGATTTTTTTTAATACAAAGCAACAAAAAGTCTAATTTGAACTTATATTCAAGTTTAATGGAGAGTTAATTCTTAGTTAAAGTGAGGGCAGAACGAAAAGAAGAAGATGTTATACAATGATGATTAAATACTGGAAGTTAATGATTATGTATAGGTACATTCAGACTAAAGTAAGAACGGAACAACAGAACAGAACGTAACTAAATATCTGTTTATAATAAAGGAATGAAAGATTTTTGATAAGGACTTGTTAATGCTCATGCACCGGAAAATAACAAACTGGTTTTGCATCAGATGAATTTTTATTTAGGTTTTTATTTTATGAATAACTTAATTGAAAAAAAGAGAACCAGAAAATTTGACTAACTGAGAATCCAATAGTAACGCTATCTATTGGCTAAGTTTTAATTTCAACTAAACAAACAGTAATTTGAAACACTTTCTTGTTTTTAAAATAAAGAAAACCAACCCGAATAAAAGCAACCAGAATTAAGTTAACAATATTACGAGTATATAATTTGTTACGTGTTACGCAATTGTTTACAAGTTATAATACAATAGGCCATGCTTGATGTTACAATGTAAAATAAACGTACTGAGCAAACGTTTAATCTCATTTATAGAGCAATTAAAATCTAAGACCACGTTGTTAGACGTGTAATTACGTTATTTAATGTGTTTGATAACAGTGATATTAAACATATATTTAAGAAGGGGTAGTAAACACATCTTAATTGTGTTTGAAAATTAAATAGTTTTATTATAACACTGCATATCCCCTTTATAACTTGAAAGACCTAATCAATGTTTTAATATTATGTTTTATTTATATTTAAGCCAAAAATATACCATTGTCTTACAGTTAACTTGCAATTAAGGCAGGCGTTGTCTACGATTGTCGACTCTACCGTATCTCACATTAATTATTTAGGGTGGGTAGATACGAGGGTTTGTTTATTTAGCTCTCCTCCGACGAGGGAAAGGAGGTCATTTATTCTTTTCTATGTCTATTTCTACGTTTTTGTGATCTTTTTAGTTTCAGAATTAAAGTCTTAATCTTAACTAATTTTATGTACACCGTTATATACTCCTCGCAATATTAGTAGTATGGACAATTAAGCTTTTGTAAATAATTTCTTCTTCTTCTTCCTTATCTCTACAGCGCCTTGTGGGCCTTGACTTGGTCGAGCAATTTTTCCACCTCGTTCTGTTCTCCAGTTCACTATGACAACATTTTTTTATTTCACGATTTACATCGTCTACCGTAAAGAATTTATATTTTATAATTTGTTCAGTTTCCATTTTCGGGTTTTCCGAGACTGTGAGTCATCTTGATTTATATTTTAAGTTAAATTAAGTAGGTGAAAATAGAGGTCGTTTCTGTACACGTCGCGCCATTAAGTCGTTCTAAAATTTAATTAGGTTAAGTCCTTAAACAAATTAAACTATATACCGTATAATTATCAAAAAAAAACGGAAACTGCTATATCGTGTGTAAGTGGAGTGACTGATAAGAAACATTAAGTTTTCTTCAATACATCGGTGTCATGGAAAAAAAACATGCAAGATTAAAACTCCTTGGTTTGCATCACATATTATACGAAATACTGTAAAAACAATATATTGTTTGGCTCTAGTTTACTTTAGAGATATGAAAGTTTTTTTCCTATTCGTGACCATGATTAAAACCTATAAAAATTAAGGTCACTTTAAAAACAAAAACTATGTATTTACTAATTTGCGTGCTGTTGTACATTAAAAGCTTAATCCTCAACATTAATGTAAGTTAAAGACTTAATTTTATTTAATATTTTTCGTAACGAAATAAAATATTGAGGTAAAATATCAACCTTTAATAGAAAATAAATTGATTTGATCATACGCAAGGGTGATTGTGAGTCATAACATGGAAAAAAATATGTTTTCCTTCACACGAAGGATTGTATAAATTTACCCAGCGCAGTTGTATAAAAATACATCTTTATACATTTTCCATTATTTGATTAAATTAAATATCATGTTTATGTTATTCCTAGAATTATAGCGGGGAAAAGTAGTATTTATATATCAAAATGTGGCAATCTAGCCACCGGATACCTGAATACGCTTAAAAGCGATGCGACCGCTGCCCATAGACATCTACGATTGCAGATGCGTGCCTACCTTTAATCAGCAATGGAGGGGACGCAAAAAAGTGAATATTTCTCCTTAATATGCGTCCCCTCCTTTGACGATAAGAAAAGGATGGTAAGGGAACTAAAATTAGACCTTCAGCAACACAATCATTAGAAGAAACGCGAAAATTGCTTCCACTTCACTCTTCCACTTTCTTTCATACAGCGGAACACGTTTTCTGTCGTCACTCTCTTTTTGTCATGACACCTAGTAGCCATTTCATCATCATCATCATCATTGTCAGCCTGTAATTGTCCACTGCTGGACGTAGGCCTCCCCCATCGACTGCCACAATGACCGGTCCTGAGCCGCCCGCATCCAGTGCACTCCCGCAACCTTGACCAGGTCATCGGTCCATCTTGCAGGAGGCCTACCCACGCTGCGTCGACCTGTCCGTGGCCGCCACTCTAAGACTTTTCTGCCCCATCGGCCGTCTGTTCTGCGGGCAATGTGGCCAGCCCATCGCCACTTAAGGTTTGCAATTCTTCGGGCAATGTCAGTTACTTTGGTTCTACTGCGGATCGCATCATTTCTGACGCGATCTCGCAGAGAGACTCCGAGCATTGCCCTCTCCATTGCCCTTTGAGTGACTTTGAGCCGCCTAATGATGCCCGCAGTGAGGGGCCACGTCTCAGTTCCGTAAGTCATCGCTGGCAACACACACTGGTCAAAGACTTTCGTCTTGAGACACTGCGGTAAATCTTGGGACGAGAGGATATCTCGCAACTTCCCAAACGCTGCCCATCCGAGTCGGATTCGGCGATTGACCTCCTTCTCGAAGTTGGACCTACCTAGCTGGACAGTCTGTCCCAGGTAGACATATTCGTCGACAACTTCGAGAGTATGGCCTCCGATGGTTATCGGAGTGGGTGGAACATGGATATTCGACATGACCTTCGTCTTATCCATCTTCATTTTTAGACTCACTCGTTCGGAGGCTCTATTGAGGTCATCGAGCATTGTACCGAGTCCCTCCATGGTCTCAGCCAAGACTACAATGTCATCGGCAAAGCGTAAGTGCGTTATGAACTCGCCGTTAATGTTGATGCCAAGTCCTTTCCAATCGAGGACTTTGAAAACGTCTTCTAACGCGGCGGTGAAGAGTTTCGGAGAAATTACATCACCCTGTCTTACATCGCGCTGCAGTTGAATCGGTTTCGTGTCCTGACTTTGTACTCGGACTGACATCGTGGCGTTTTCGTACAAGCACCTTAGCGCTTCGATGTACCGGTAGTCGATTCGGCACCTCTGGAGAGACTGCAGTACCGCCCAGGTCTCGACCGAATCGAAGGCTTTCTCGTAGTCCACAAACGCTAAGCATAGTGGCAGGTTATACTCCTCGGTCTTCTGTATTACCTGCCGCAGCGTATGAATGTGGTCTACGGTGCTAAAGCCTTTGCGGAAACCGGCTTGTTCGGGAGGCTGGAAGTCGTCGAATCTGCGAGCGAGACGATTCGTGATGACCCTCGAGAACAACTTGTAGACATGGCTCAGAAGTGAGATGGGCCTATAGTTCTTCAGGAGGGCTTTATCACCCTTCTTGAAGAACAGTACCACCACACTTCTGCTCCATGCCTTTGGCGTACGTCCCTCGAGAATGACGGAATTAAAGAGTCTCTGCAGAACCCTGAGTGCTGGCTCTCCAGCTGCCCTCAAAAGCTCTGTTGTAATTCCGTCATCCCCGGGCGCCTTATTGTTCTTAAGGTGTTGGAGGGCCACACTAATCTCGTCGAGACTGACGTCCGGGATGTCTTCGGTATAGTGTCGGGTTAATCTGGCTCTGGGGTCTTCAGTCAGATCGGTGACGGGTTTCTGCGTTGCATAGAGTCGTCCATAGAACTTCTCGACCTCACTCAAGATGTCAGGTCTAGAGGACACCACCCTGCCCTCCTCAGTTTTCAGCTTAGACAGTTGGCTTTGTCCAATAGACAGATCTCGAGAAAACACTTTGGAGCCTTTATTCTGTTCAGTAGCCATTTAAATAGAAAATATTCAAAGGGTATTGGCCCATAAAAACATCTAGATTTTATTTGATAATAATTCTTTTTGTGACTAACCATTTATTGTCTATTTGAAGTTGTCCTCACTTATATATTTTAATTACAAAGCGTTCGGGACTTTTAAGTGAATTTTTCAATTAATACTTATTTTTATGTCATGCCATTGTATCGTCTAATGGCACGTTATAAAGGTCATTTTGGCGTGCGTAAGTGAATAGACGATTGACTCTAGCCGACATTGTTGCTAAATGAGCCCATCTGCTCAATTGGGCGCGACGCTCTCAGATAATGAAGACGTTAATACCGGTATAGACACAATTCAATCGCTTACATGCCATTGAAATACGTTTTCATGTATTAGGGTTGTCTAATTAGGTTTTGTGATTTGAAAAAAAAAATTACATTTAGTATTGTTAAATCCTTAGAAGAATTTAAACTATTATGTAACTTGTTTCAGTGCGTGTTGTTATTTTTATAAACTCTAGTTCGGGTTTTATAATAATTATGGTTAAACTCACTTTAAGTGTACTTACCGACTGGTTTAGTAGACCGAATTTCACGTGAGTGTAGCCGTAGTTTAATCATCTATATATATAAAAGAAAGTCGTGTTAGTTACACTATTTATAACTCAAGATCGGTCGAACTGATTTAGCTGAAAATTGATGGGGAGGTAGCTTAGAACTAGGAGACGGACATAGGAACTTTTTTATCTTGTGTGCATTTTTTGTATTCCGCGCGGACGGAGTAGCGGGTAAAAGCTAGTTTCAAATAAAAATGCATAAGGTATGTGGCGATTTTCCCTAAAACATTGACCCTGGAACTTCATAAATATTACAGGAAAATATCATCACCTTCAAATCAAGATCGAACCTTAATTTAAATGCTGGTCACAGAGCTAATAGCTTTACCTTGCATCAATCACAAGTACAAAAATTATTATTTGTATTTTATACTTACGCATCACTAGTGGACGGAAAAGTTACTAAACGGATAACCTAGATTGTATTTATAGAACGTACAATCATAATATATTTAAATTGTGATTCATATACACATTTTTATTGATATAGAAAAAATATCGCACTAGCATTTGACCATGAGCAAATGTATGATAATCTTTAAACAACCTGCTTAGTTTTAAACTGGCTAAACATCCGTACGCTGTTACTAAATTGGCATAACTCACGACATCTACCAGCTACACTATTCATTCTTACTTTTTCTAACGAAACATATATTCAAAAATACATTATTTCAGTTTCTTCAGAGTCAATGAAAAAGACTACAGTAAATTATTGTAAATAGGTACGAAGTGGAAACGCACGTTAATAATAATAATCTTCGGCTTAACTATTTCGGCAGGTTACACGGAATGTATGGGGCAAATTTTCAATAGGTATAGCGTATATTAAAAAGAAATTAATGAAACAGCACGCAGTTAAATTTAATCAATTTAGTACTCATTTAGTTTCTTTTTCAACGAGTTCAAAGGCTTAATTAATGCGGTTTCGATTGAATAACTAGTGTAGTAGTTTTCAGCATTTATTTATTTTAATTTATATAACTCTGCATATACTTTGGCGTTTTTAGTTCTCTGTTATCCTATTAGCAATTTTAAGTTTATTTTTTAAACATCTAAATTGACCCCGCAAAAAGCAATTTCTTAATCAGCCTAAATAATAAAGCTACAGTTGTTATGTGAACACAAGCTGTTAATAAATAATTAATATTATTGCAAATATTTTTAAGTTACTTTGATAAATTATCAATAAATAGATTGAATTTCCGTATAAATTACTTTGATAGAGACACGTAGCATTTGTAATACTGAGGCGGACAAAACTGAGAGTCGATGGAGCGTACAACGCAATTGAAAGAGAAAACACATTACGAAAAGTGCTCGAGTTTGCCCATAGGCGTATTTACAATCAAATTGTATCCGGAAAGTTACTACACAATGAAGTTCGACTTAAATAAAATAAATTTTGAATCCATACATAAATTATGAAGTAAAATCTAAGACGCTGAAATATTGAAAAAGTTTTTGTTGAATGCACTAGAAAAAGTTGATATTTCTAAGTAGTTATTGTGATATCCGCCATAGCGAAATCCTGTGCTTCTTTTACCCAGTTTTAATCTAAAGAAAAACTGCTGCTTTCAAATAATTATGTTTAACCTTTTCTTCAAATAAATTAAGTGTAAACTGAATATCTACGAAAAAATAAAAATATATGCTATTTTCATAACAATTAAGTTTAATTAAGAAATATTTCACAGCGTTAATTTAATTAATTAATCACTTTGTTAAGAGATAAGTTTGAATTCGAGAAATTGGGTCGCGTCAGAATTTATACGTCAACTTGACAACGATTGTGATGTCGTCGATGACACTTTGTGTTATACCGCCGTGACAGCTGTCATTTTGGAAGTGAATATGAATTTATTATATTAATTATTCATTTCGTAAATAAATTACATAGTTATTACCATCTTTAATAACAATACTACGAGTATAGGTGTATAGTTCTGTCTGACGTTTACAATTTTGTGTAATAATAATATTCCATTTATAAATTATATTTTACGCAATTATTATTATTCTTTTGAAATGTTGTAAAGTATTCTATATATAAATAAGTTTCATAAATAAATACAATATAATACATATTTATGTAATTTTTTAATATTACGCAGATCTTAATTAAATTATGCAATAAAATTAGTGATTGGTTAAGTCTAAATTAAAATTAGATGCATTTGTAATATATTTAAAAGTATTATTATTCCATAATAATAGGTCTAAATGTAGATTTCATTTTTAATTTACCAAAAAACTCTCACATTCTTTCATAAAATTGAGAGAAAATTCTTGAAAGCCAGTCATCATAAACAAAAGCTTTAGAAGCGAACAAAAAATAGTTTGAAATTTGATCGCCGTGAAATCAAAAAGAAATACGTTTTTACCAAGTTTTTACGACTTTTAAACTTATGCCGCTTCTTTTATTACTTGGGAATATTAATATTACTTTGTTTTAATTACTTTTTAGAACTTAGAAGCTCTGTATTATTCTCCAGATTGTCATAACTAACATAAGATATGATGAATCTGGTTATTTTTGCAAACTGACTTATACTGACCAACCTACAGTCAATAACTGCTTATTAATTATTCAATGACTAACCGTAAAATCTCTGTATGAAAGATATCTTCATCCCTGTCATTATCTTTGACAAAACAGAGATGATAAAACGAAGTTCTTGGTCTCAGAAACCCACGGTAAATGTGGCAGTTACTTTCTTTACTTGCATATACTCTTATATTAGCTATACAAAAGTTATTGCTAATCGAACCTTATACTGTTAATAAATAAAAAATCCATTATGTGTATTATGTTACAGTATCAAAGAATTTACAAATACCTACAAAGTTACGAAAGTCCTATCTGTGTGAACTGAGAACAATTTCGTAATTACATGAAAGGGACCAAGCTCAAGCATTTCGTATTGATAAATTATGTTTTAAATACACTTATAATTATTTTAGACGATGATTTAATTTGTTTGTAAGTTATTGATATAACGCCTGTATCACACGATACTTTTATGAAATTCGTCTAATTTTACCCTACTGACAAGAGGGTAAGGGTGTTTTCAAGGATATGGATTTACGGAGTTTAGAGTTTACAATTTTAAAAAAGATTTGAGACATTATACAAACAAGTGTTTATGAAGTTTTACACCTGAAAAGTGTACAACAATCAACAATATAGTAAAAAGTCAAATGTTTTTATTATTAAGTACCCAGCAATTAACTTCCTTATGGAATACTTAGTACCTTAGAATTGACATTAAAAATAGACATAACAAAAATATGTTTTGTGTTTTGGTTTGCAAATGAACGGTAATAACATTTCTAGACTGTTACTGACTATTTTTATCCGACTGAATGACTCGGGTAATATTTTCGCGCAATTTTTTATGTTTGTGGGTTTGAATGTACTTCAATTGTTGCCTAGACCATAAACGACTGAACAGATTTTGACGAGAGATTTTCATTCGATTCATATTATTCCCTAGGTAGGCTTTATTGGTTTTTTAATTAACAATTAGTGTTATTATTAAATCAAAATAATTAATTTAAAGATGTTTTATGACAAATGTATAAATGTAATTCGATGTAAATACACGATGAATGATGACTATCAATACGAAACGAAAACTCGGTATACAAAAACGTTTTATTTTCCCGGCCTTGTGTTTTATTACGCAGGTAGCTCGGTGCACGACTTTCATATATCATAATATAGAGTATTTACATTTATTTTACACGAGCCTCCGCATACGTAGTGAAGTGTTTATTAAATAAACCATACTGTATGTAAAGATTTTATATAAAACTAGCTTTTACCCGCGACTTCGTCCGCGCGGAATAAAAAAATAGAAAACGGGGTAAAAACTATCCTATGTCCGTTTCCTAGTTCTAAGCTACCTGCCCACCAATTTTCAGTCAAATCGATTCAGCCGTTCTTGAGTTATAAATAGTGTAACTAACACGACTTTCTTTTATATACGAGTATATAGAAGATATAGATGTATTGTTAAACCACAAATGTAGGAAACTTTTATATACTTTTCTGCCTAAGTGCATATGCATCATCTTACAAAAACCACTGTCAAGAATACATTGTATAAAAACAAGCGTTAGAGTAAGGCCAGGTGGGGCGAACGCCCAGGGCGGGCATTAGGGGGCGCCGCAGACGCCAGAGTTGAATATAAAGAGGCGCCTAAGATATCTTTCGAAGATTTCCCCCGACACCAAAAATAAACTATTACAGGTAGCTGTCGCCCGCGACACTGTCCGCGCGGAATTAAAAAAAAATATTATCCTATGTGTTCTTTCAGACATCTACATCTATGCCAATTTTCATCAATATTCGTTGAGCCGTTCCGGAGGTAACTTATATCAAACATGCATCCATCCATCCATCTAAACATTCATACTTACAAAGTTTTATTAATTAAAGATTATGCTTTATTTCAAGTGTAATTTCGGTCTAGGTATTGATTACTTCAGACCAGTCGGAGATGCTTCTTCAGGGTAAGTGGATTAACGGATATATTCTATTATTACTATTTAATTCGTTTAAAGGTATTAATAATAAATGAAAAACTTCTTATAAAATATAAGGCGGGACTTGAGGAATTAGGTCAACCTCACTGACCCAGTTTGAAAAACACTAGAGCAATTGGTTGAGCGTTAATTCAGGTTTATCGTTTACCTTTTATACACCATCTACATTTTATATCAGAGTTCTTTACTAGTACTATAATATTATAAAGCGAAAGTTTTGATGTATGTATGTTTGTTAGAAGTTATCTCAACGGATCTTGATGAAATTTCGCACAGATGTACCTATAGCCTAGAAGAATACAAGCTAATAATTAAGTTTAATTTTAAATCCGCGCAGACGGAGTCGCGGGCGACAGCTAGTTGAATATAAAGTAGTAATAAATTAAAAAAACCAACAAGCCTCACTGACATTACCTCTTTACTTTGAGAAAATATGAATCAAATGAGAAGTTACACATCAAAATCGGAGAAATCGTTTATAATACCAGAGGTCACAATGGAACTATCCATTGCATACCTAATAGTATCCTTTCAGACGGGAAATTCATTTTGTTATGATCTTATTTAATTATTCCTTAATGCAGCATTCTCGTACAGCAGAAACAATAGCTTGTTATGGCAGATTCGCATACCTCGGCCGCTCTATTGTAAGGGAAGGACAAGGTTTCCCTCACTGTCAAAGCTAGTTTTTTATTCAAACAATGACATCCTTTTTAAACTTACATACAATTTCCACTCGCGCGACTTAATGCAGTCGCAGTTTCATTTTCACTGAAGAGGTAACTACGTTAAAAATAAAAATGAATTATACAAAATTCAGGTCACATAGATGTACAATTAACTCAAATATAAACAAAATCTAGGCTGATATTTTTTCGTTATCTGTTTTACGTGATGTGTTGTATAACTTTTAAGATTAGCTTTGTGTAATGTACTTCTTTTTCGAACTTCATCATCATCATCAGCTCACTATACGTCCCCACCGAGGGGCTCGGAGCCTACCCCAAGTTAGGGGTGACTAGGCCATAGTCAACCACGCAAAACCAAAAACACATTGGTACATGGCGGGATTCGAACCCAGGACCTGCAGATTGCAAGTCAAGTGCTTAACCCCTGAGCCACCGACGCTCTTTTCGAACTTATTCATGGGTATTTCACAGGTCTGCCACTAGATGCCACTAAGAAATGTTTTTATCTGTACATTTATGTTTACTCTTTATCAGATGCTTAAACAACTTTGAACAGTTCAAGATTGATTTAATTAAAACATGTTTACATACGCAATGTAGTAAGAAGACAAACTATAATTATGTTTAGTTACAATATGTTCATTGTAAAAATACAGTCGAATTGATAACCTCCTTCTTTTTGAAGTCAGCTAAAAAGCAAAGAAGAAACGAGCGTACCGCTTTCTCAAAGGCCGGTAATGCATCTGCAGATCCTATGGTGTAGCAGATTAAAGTGGGCTGTGAAGATTAATTTGTTGTTCTCACTACTCATTCAGAATTACCTTACCTTATTTTGTTATTTAAAGTTGTAAATATTTTTTTAAAATTGAATTAAGATGTTTACCACAGGGACTGTAAAGCCATTTAACGCCATCTATTATCATGCGCAGCATCTATTTATCTTACACCCAAGGCAAGTATATTGCTTTAAGGATAATGCCTACCTCTAGCGTTGAATGTACCTATTAATACTGAGACAAAATCCTAAATAATATATGGTGTCCGACCTTTCTACCCAAATGTCCGGCCAAACTTGTTGGTCTGTCCGGCTAGTAGGTTTGGCGATCTGGCAACCCTACCTACCTCTCTATCATGTTTTGATTCTAAATTTTGTTAGCATAAAGATAGACGAAGAATATTCTGGAATGTTAAACTGCAACATCGCCCTTGTGCAAGTCATGATACAAAGATGTCATGCAATCTGGTTATTATAACAATAATGCACATTACTGCAGCTAGTTATGTATTTAACGAGTTATATAAGAAATCAGCCTGTACATGTTTTCTGAACTTTAAAATACATTATTTAACATAAAATCATTGAATGGCTTATTCAATTTTTGACCAAAGTGTCTCGACTTTATCAGTTATAAGTTCTCCTTACCATTAAGGATCGACACACAGGCCACCGACCACGCGGTCTGTTAATTGAAAAATTTGAACATAGATTTATTTATTTCAGAGAATCAATCACTTTCTGCGATGCAGCTTTTAGCTTGTTATGGGGTCGTGGCGGCGTTTGAGGCTGTATGATTTTATAAGAAAACAATAACAACGAACATATGTATAAATATATTTATGTCGAATGCGTACAGATCCTGTGTGCATTGTATAACAATAGCCCAAGAGTTGAAGGCCGGTGAGGGATTATGTTAGTGTGGAGGCTGGAGTCTCCATTCATCGCGCTAATTATCTTGCCAACGGTTGCACGCACGTTATCGCACATCGGACCTAGACGTATGTCGGCTACATTTAGTTTAATTGATGTTATACAAATATGTTTGTTTAATGATTATTTTGAATTATTCGCAGAAGCGATGTATGTACTACTCCTCCATACATATCTATCTGCCTTCGTATCTGAATTCACCCCTTCTTCTGCATATCCTCTTTCACACAATCCACATTTAATTTCATGGTAATTTTTAGGTGTCTGAGTAAGTTAAATCCTAAGTTCTTATAAATAGTCGTGGTTCGGATAAGTTCTATATTTTGTGTATTTTGCTAACCGTGAGTTTCTGAGTCCTTGATCTTTATTTAAAACTTCAATTTTTTATTGTTCAGTGCTGCCATCTATTATTGCATATCAAAACCACATCTTAGGTTATGCTAAATGTTATAGTTATGATACTATAGATGTCGCCCAAAGCTATGTAAATTATTAATTTAAACCTGAGTGAAGTTCTAAAGATACGAAATGTTTTATAAAAATATACGACTTTCACAAAAGGTTTTATAAAAAATTAAACCATAAATTCACCATTAATACTGTAGTCATTCAAAAGTTGGCGCATAATTAACGGTTCTTACAGGCAAGAAGGTCAAAAATAAATAAATTAAAACATTGAAAATGAAATATAAAACGATCATAATAAAATAATTTGATATTGGTAACTTAATACTTATCAACATACTATTAGATTAAATTATTTTAATACAGTAGTAGTTGCCATTCATTACAACAACGAAATAATAGTAACTACGGAGAACAAATCCATTACAGATAAGATTCACTTGAGTATTATTATTCACTAAATTCTCTGTACAGAAATTATTCACACATTTACTTATAATGTATTCTACGTCTAATATACAATGTTCGAATGTTGCTCATTATGATACTTTCCAAAACTTAAAAACATGAGATTGCAGATTTAAATAACCTTAGAGTATGTCTCTAAAGAGCGTCGGTGGCTTAACTTGCAACCTGCAGGTCTTAGATTTGAATCCCGCCAGTTGTTTTTCTAATTTCCATATGTACAATTGGCCCTGCACCTACACATATTATATGAGAAAAACATTCAAAGATATAAAAAGTCAACCGTACTGGGCCAGTGTGGTTGACTATAATTTAGTCACCTCTAACTTAGGGTAGGCTCTGAGCCCCTCGGTGTCTCTAGAATGCAACTCTAGTATGAAACCTAGCGTGGTAAATAATAAATTAACACTTTTTTATTTCAAATACAAATTAACACTTTTTTATTTAAACTTAGTATATAATGTACTCAGCTCATATATGCCCTCATAGAGGAGTTCGAAGCCTATCCAAAATAGGAATACTTTTAGTATTTGGAGTTAATTAATTCAAGCTAAAGTGAGTAAACAATTAATACGTGACTATTTCTCATCTGTAAAATATAAAGTTTATTATATATTTGCTGACGTTGAATAATAAATATTGCATATTAATTATAATTCTCGTCACGTATTCGCAATCAAGTGTGTAGTTAAGTGAATGGGTGTGTTTGACGTTGTCAATGGTGCGGGAGTCATAACGTGACGTATAATGGCGAACATTGACCGCTGATTGGGTCAATGAACTATTGTTTGCCACTACACTATATTTGATTGTTAATTAAAATATACTATATATTAAAAACTTTAATTAAAAAAAATCCGAACACAGTAACTAATAGATGAAATAGCGCCATCTTTTGGCTGCAGTTAGAGAAAAAGATTTTGTAATTTTATTTACACTAAATAAACTATATATAATGCTACCTGCATTTTCTTGTTTTAGAATATACTAGCTTTTACCAACGACTCCGTCCGCGCGGAATAAAAAAAATCACACAAGATAAAAAAATTTCCTATGTCCTTCTCCTAGCTCTAAGCTACCTCATCATCTAATCAGTTCGACCGATCTTGAGTTATAAAAAGTGTAACTAACACGACTTTCTTTATATATATTGAATCGAAAAATGTATCAAAATTCAAAGATTTTTTTGTAACTAATTAATAACGTTGAGTGCGACAAATGTTTATTTTTACGATTTATTTATAAGTAAAAAAACTTTAAAATTTTAAAAATACAAAACAAGACAGACAAGCTGAGATATTAGAGACATTATTAACTCCACTCAAAAACGTTTCTGAAGGTGCGTTAGATCATATAGGTACACAGTTCTGTTCTTGAATTCCGTTTAAGGAGATTGTAACCTTGTACATATTTATATTTATGGTTTTAATTCCTCCGCGTTCTTGTATGAGATTGTTGATTTTATTTTGCATTTCATTTTTTCTAGAGTATTAAACAAAAAAAGAAAATATTTCTCTCCAATTTGGAAAATAGAATTATTCGTTATTCAATATTTTAAAGTAGGCAGACAGATTTGACTTAGTATAAAGTTAATTAAATGTCTTAAATTATAGTATAGAACTTTTAAATCAATTTGCTGTTTTATGAGTTTAACTTGTAACTAGTTAAAACAAAAACTTGCGATTAACAGCACTCTTATTTATGCAAGTTACTTACGCAGTACTTCGGTTCATGTTATTTTTATCAAGATCGAGGTTCTCAATAGTTTATCTTTTTATGGAGTCTGGTTTGATGCATTAATAATGGCGTAGAGAATAACTTTTA
The DNA here is from genome assembly GCF_912999745.1 of Papilio machaon. Classification (NCBI taxonomy): domain Eukaryota; kingdom Metazoa; phylum Arthropoda; class Insecta; order Lepidoptera; family Papilionidae; genus Papilio; species Papilio machaon. The sequence goes on along the minus strand of NC_059993.1, from coordinate 783,677 downwards.
TCCTTAACTAGCTTTTACCCGCGACTCCGTCCGCGCGGAATAAAAAAAGAAAGAAAAAGAAAACGGGGTAAAAATTATCCTATGTCCTATTCCTGGTTCTAAGGTACCTGCCCACCAATTTTCAGTCAAATCGATTCAGCCGTTCTTGAGTTATAAATGGTGTAACTAACACAACTTTCTTTTATATATATAGATAGATACTACAAAGTTTATTTCTTTAAATTTATGCGTTTTGAAAACATATTCATGTGTTTGGATTGCTGAGGATTATCTATTCTAACCTAAATTCCATTACTTGTTCGTCCTACAAAGGCCCAGTAATTTATTTTGTAATTTACATAGTTACTACGCGGCAAACTTTGTTATTGTCATTCGTAAATGGCAATGTAAATGAAAGATAAAATTATTGTTTAAAGTTTAATGTCAAATGTGAGTCAATACCTCAGATTTTATACATTCTATAAATTCCTTTACTTTTTAGTTCACCTTCATTTAGACAGCAACCTCTATTAAATACGTTTTTATTCTGGTATCTATTACGTTTAATACATTGTCTAAATCCAATCAATTAAAAATAAACATGAAATTTTTGTCAAAATAAGGTTCTTCGTACACAAAGGAAAGTAAATCGTCGAAACTAAAATTGTATAGTAGCGACTGAATATGGTAATGACAGATGAAATGTCGACGACCAGCGCTTTATACGAACCTTTCAGTCATTAAAGTCGCTTAAAGATTAAACCGTCGGGTTTCAAAAATTTACGTTGCTTGGTGTGCACAAGGCCTAACTAATTTAAAGTTGCATTAAAAACACAACTTAGATGTTTTTTAAACATTCCGTTATTTTATTGGATCCTCAGAATGTAAACACGCTAGTTGTTCTTGCGGAGTAAAAAATTACCGCATAGATAACGTCTTGTGTTATACGTTCGACAAACACTGCTGTAAGTTTTAGTCAAATTAAATTAATAACTTGTCTATGTTGTTTGTTGTGGTTGATATCAAATAATTGTTTAATTTTACCAATCGTAATAAGTTTAAAAAGTGTTTATTACACTTATTCGTGTTACACATTTCGTATTACACACACTTATTCGTAATTATTGTAATAGTAAAATTACTATTTGTAGAATGTAAACCAAACAGTACAGATATCTACATAGAAATATGTATGAATGATGACACGTTATCCTTAGTAGTCGAAAATATTAAACAATGGTCCGCACCATTGTTGAACGAATGGATAATAAAAACATAAAGTCGTGTTTTCCCACGACGTGGGCAAAGTGGTTCCTTGCAAGACTATTAGTTATCGTTGAAGTTATGGGACTCTAAAACTACGCTTAATAATAGTTATTTTAATGCTGTAAGAAAATAAAGACACCTTATATTTTATTATATTAATAAATAAAAACCAAATTTGTATACTGTTTCCACCTGTAGGCAAAACAAAAAGCTTCATTTGAAAAAAGCAAAGATTTTTCTTTTGTAAAAAATTTTCATCTCATTTTCAATTCATTACTAATTAATTTAAATCAAAAGGTAAAAATAAATGAATAATTTTTTTGTGTGTTTGAAAAAAAAGTACACTAGATACAAGGCAAAAGCTTAAAAAAACATATAATGTAAAACGCATGCATAAAATGTAAAACGACGTTTAAAAACCAACCGCGAAATGTTACGCGGCGTGTGTAATCTTGATACTTTTAATTTAAACACGCCGTGTACCGTTGTATACCTGTAGCCACTTACCTGATGAGTCAACTCGCAAATGGACGTGCCCGTCAGTACTGTCACATAAAATTTACTCATAAAAATATATGTATGTTTTTTTTGTGATACACTTAAATGTTCGACTGATAGGTAATGTTTTTCGCCGAGGTATATATTTAAGTATGATTTTTATATACCTTTTATAACCTTTGACATAATTCCAAGTGTAGAAGAGTAGTTTCGAGTCGAGTCGAGCGTTTTTTATATTTATAAATTTGCGTTCGATTCTTTAAAGGGTTAAAAATATAAAATCAATCTACAGTCAAAATCTGTTATAACGACATCGAAGGGACTACTCATATTGAGTCGTAAAAACCGATAGTTGTAACAACCGGTGACAGGTATTAATAGGAAAGATATGTATATAACATTCAGCCAGGACCTTTGATTTTGGTCAATTTAACCGGTATGTTGTTCTAAACGATGTCGCCATAAACGGTTTTGACTGTATTTCAATTAAAGAGCTGTCAAGCAATTTTAAATGCTGTCTGAACAATTTCTTTTTCATTAATTTCCTATTAATGTCTTCTTTTTAAAACTTTTTTAAAATGAGAACGTACAAAAGTAATTTCTTAGTAAGCAATTATTAGCTCCGGATTTATTAAGGAAGTACCTTAATGCGATAAGATTGCAATGAAAAAACGATTAATAAGTAGAAAGAAATTTATAATTGACTTAATCACTGAATCACAGTGAGCATGTCATCAATTACGACCGCGACTGTACCAGCGCATGCGCAGTGATGGTCCGGTTGCGAGTTGTCGCATGTCACCCACACATACACATATTCGCCTCTCACTTAGATGTAAGAAGCTTCAAAGCGTAGGCAGTTTTGTGATTATTTTTCCAATAATGTCGCCTGAATTTTTAGCTATATGATAAAAAGGGGTTGTAGAGATGTTTTGTTTTGAAACTACTAGTTAATTTGTTTCATATATTCACAGTAGTGCAGACGGAAAGTTGTTAATGTAACAACTTAGAATCTGTATTGGGTAATTTGATAAAAATATACAAGTCTGTCATAACTAGACGTGTATTAGTTAATTATTTAAAGATTACTTGATCACTACCACACCTAAGAAAACCAAGAAATCAATTTTTAGCGAATCTATTTGTGTTTGGGCAGTAGTAACCATCGGTTACGTCAAGTGTCAGGCGATCACATTATCTTGACACTTTCCGAGAACAGTTTAAATGTTCACAAAAAGCTGCACAATTACTACGATCGCTCATCAAGTGTCTGTTTAGTGGATCTATGGTCGACGTAGTGCTTACCAAGTGCTAGTGTGTGTGTATGCATGTATGTGTGTAGTGGTCGAGGCAGCGCTCGCGTCGTTCAGTTTGGCCAGTCATCGGCCGGCCGACACGGCGCCGGCCCGAAAATATTGTTGTATTTAACCAATTGTTGTGTTAAATCGAAGTTCGAACCGCGAAGTTCCCTAACCTTATTTCTTACGAGTTCGACGTTGATTCCGTATGTATTTATTTCTTTTTTTTTATTGAGTTATCAATGGAATGATTGAGAAATTTATTTTTCGTAACCTAATCGTGCCAATTCTCGTAGTGAATGCAAATTGTATGATAATCAGTATAATTATGTTTTGTCCCTCTTTATTTATTGGTGTTTTTTTTTTGCACGAATCATATCTATTCTTCGTATCTACTTATGGAATTAAAAAAAACTTTAAGATGATGACATTTTTATGTTATGTTTCGCATTAAAAACTTAAACATTTCGCAGAAATGATTATTATTGTCGATTTCGTAAATTTAATGTGTCATCTAGAGTTCGATTCCGTTTTTTTTTTTTAATTATTTTTCTTAGTATTATATGAGTACAAAATGTAGTTAAAATTTATAACATGACTAGCTGTCGCCCGCGACTCCGTCCGCGCGCATATTAAAATTGGGGGGTATGAAAAAATAGATGTTGGCCGATTCTCAGACCTACTCCATATGCTCACAAAATTTCATGAGAATCGGTCAAGCCGTTTCAGAGGAGTACGGTGACGAAAACTGTGACACGAGAATTTTATATATTAGATTAAGCATTTTCTTATAAATGGGATAAATAAAAAAACTACAATGTAAAAATAATAAGTAATAATCTTAACAATAGTAAAACAGGCGTGATTTATGACAAACATTTTATAATTACAGTTATATCTAATTACTAGATAACAAATTGTAATTACTCGTAATTTTTATCAAAGAAATATTAAACGATTGTTTTAATTGTCTGTTAGTTAAAGTAAAATATAACTAAATCAGTCATATCAGTTGTTTATAGTTATGAGTGAAAAACTATAAAGGTTTAGCTGTATTATAATTATATACAGTTACAACCGGGTATAGCGACATCGAAGGGACCGAAAATATCCAGTCATAATAACCAATGTTATGTATAAGGTTTTATAGCGCTCATCCGAGAGCTACGACTCGTCATAAACTATATGTTGTTTAAACCAATGTTATAAGCGATTACAACTGTTTTTGAGTTAACTTCATTTAACATAATTGATTCATCTATCGAATAATTTAAAAATAATAACCTTTAAGTTGTACGTAATTACGTGAAAAAATAACGGTTTATTCTAATCGGATCAACCAGATGTAATCATTCAAGTGATCAAAGTGGAACAAACCAAAATTTACACACAATTGACAATTTTTATTATACAACGTTTGTCATAAAAACGGATAATTATATTAGACACGTGTTTGTTCTATTTTTTAATGAGATGCTAAGTCTTACCTGGTTAACTACAATTACAAGCATGTAATAAATCACATATATTAATATTTATTTTTTAATTGAATTCATTAATTATTGATGCATTTAAGGAAAATATATGATTTTTTTTAATCAATTCTTCGATTCATACTTATGTCATACTATTTGTAGCTAGGGTTGCCAGGTCGCCAAAATTACTAGGCGGACAAACCAGCCAGTTTGGCCGGACATTTGGGTAGAAAGGTCGGAGACCCTATATTATGTAGGATTTTGTCTCAGTATTAATAGGTACACTCTCGTTTGGGAAATATAAAAAGCCTAACAAAAGCCGGAAAACCGTTTATTTTGGCCGGACACGCAATCAAAAAGCCTACCTATGTCCGGCTTCATCCGTACGCCTGGCAACGCTAGTTGTAGCTCGCGATTCCGTCTGCGTAGAATTAATAAAAAAACTTATTAAGTAGCCTATGTGTTCTTCCAGACTACGTTCGACATTTGTGCCAAATTTCATCAAGATCCGTTCCGGAGATACCATCAAACATCCATCCATCTATCCATCTAAACATTCGCATTTCTAATTGTAGAGGATGGCGGCGATGGGGAGAGAAATAAAACACGAAGTTTTCAATACGGTGCGCACAGTTCGCTGTCCGAAGGCTGGGTTGTGACTGTACTGTGTGTCGACTACCTTGCGATTCCTTTATTTTTATAAATTCAAATGTACAAACATTTTCTCTAACTACCTTGGTAATATTCAATATTTCACAGATAATAAAACGGTACGTTATGGTATTAATACAGAGTACAAATTCATATCAAATACACAAAGAAACATATTTAAAGGGTACAAAATCAATACAGTTAAAAGACAAATAGAATTAATGTACAATATCATGAAAGGCTTTGATTCCATCGTCAACACCGCCCCCTAGTGCTGACTCCTCAGCACTACATCAATGTGCTATCGACCTATCATCCAGGCAGACAACCTGAGTGACCAGGTGCCAGACTTAATCCGACTAGTGCCAGACCTAATCCGACTAGTGCCAGACCTAATCCGACTAGTGCCGCACTCACTGCGCCATGTATTAAGATGATCAGAAAATCCCTACTGTTATTGCTTTATTTAATACAAATACAATATAATTCAAAAAGTTCAATGGTGATCAGGTTAGTTAGTTCACAAACTTACCTCGGTCAGACGTAGATGCGCAGCGCAGACCCTGGGCGCCATGCTGTGCTGACATCGGTCAGCGTCGGGAGTGCGCTCGCCTCAAGTGCAGCTATCAGTGCTGCTGATGTTCCGACCGGAGTGGTAATCAAACATAATACTTTACCATCAACACGTTGGAACGCCAGGACAGAACAGCTACGTATGCTTCTAACAAAGCATCGCAAAGTGCGTTTATGTGTTGATGAAGCTGTCAAAGACCACCTGTTTTAAGTGGAATTAGAAATCATGTTACACTGGTCTGCAAAAATCTTTTTCTCACTCCTTTAAGTTTGATGCTAATTCATTTTATATTAGGTGCTCCAACACCGAAATATAACACGGAAACAAAACAAAGCAAGTTTATTTTAACAATCATCTGTATAGGCTTTACTAACAGTCTTATTAGCCTTGAACAAGATATTTCGGATCATGATAAAGTAAATATACGGATCTTTTAGTAAACTCAAAGAACGAGATAAAATGCTCTTTCTGTGCGTCTCCTTCTACGTTGATTAAAAGTAGGCAATGCATCTGCAATTGTGGATTTCTATGGCCGTATGCACGTTTGCCGTCTTTTGATATATAAAAGTATTAAAATTAAGAAATACACGAAAACATAACTCGAATGAATCGAACTAAACTTTAAACAAGTTAACAGTTTGTTATCTATGTTCACGTTACATGTTACATTTTAGAGAATACTAAACTGCAAAAAGATCTGTGCAAGTAATCATGAATTTCTATCAGATTCACTGGTACTTTACTTTCCCTACTACTTGCTAAAACCTATTTATACTTGTACAGGCTATTTTATAATGGTTGGGAATAAACTTCTATTTCAGTATCTCAAAAATCCGAAAAAATTTTATTTTTTAACATTAAAATTCCAGACGTATTACAAATTCTGGTAAAGGAGAATCTTGTTGCAGACCAGGTAATCATTGACCTGTGTCATATTGATTCATGACAGATATTCAAAATTATTACAAAACAAATTTGATCAAAAATATTAAACCTCAAAGTAATAAACCAACACCAACTAGCAAAATAATGTATTATCATCACAACAAAATGTGTACCAAATTTTAGACATATCTATCTATCGGAACTAGGTCTCATTTAATTACTAAATATTGACCCAATTAAAGAAGTTTAATAAAACTGTATTAACAACCACAACAATTTAATCATTTGACTGAAATTGTTTAGTTAGTTTAAAACAACTCACTGTTGTCGACAATTTCAGTTATTGTGATCAAGTGGAAATAACCAAAGATCTTATTAATAAATTAATTAAAGAAGGTAAACATGAAAAACAAAGTAAATCACTACCTAATCATTTGTGCGTAAGATATATTATTAATATCTCACGGCATTGGAATCTATCCACTGTAGTTTAATTAATAATCTAATATACCTGTAGTCAGCAATAATAAAAATTGCAAGAAATATTAATGGCAAAATATTAAATTTAAAAATATTTATCACTGTAGTTAAGTAAATCGTTACAAGAAAAAATAAATGTAAATACTTTCTTTATAAAAAACTATTCTTCAATATGTTACGGTCTCCGGGTGTGTATTCTTATGCATTAGTAACTTAGTAGCAGAATGCTAATGCTAAGGTATAAAATAAACATTATGAAAAACTAAACATTGCGTCGACATGGCTTACATAATATGTCGCTATTAAATACCTTAATCAAAGAAGTGAATGATTCAAAAACGAATAGTAAATAATGAGTCGCTTGTAAGATTAAAATCTTTACGCAATCTTTACGGCTTTAGGGTAAGCATGCAATTTAGTTTTCAAGATTTTAAGATTCAAAGTTTGCGGAAAATAAAATATATTACGTAAAAAACATAAACCTTGCTTAGACATGTCATTCATTCGCAATGAGTACATGCGTGCAAGTACATCACCGCTGCATCACGTTAAATAGAAAAACAAAAAAATAAAATAATTGAATCATGATGAAAATCAAAACAAAAAATAATTTAGTGCAACACTGACCTTAATTATCTGCTGCGTTCATTTTTTGTTTCTCTGCTGTACCTCTCTGCATAATCACAGCTATATTTCCTAAAGTAATTGTTAGATAAAATTTAAGTAAACAAAGCATCATCAATACATTCAGTCAAAATGTTACCTTTACAAACTTACACATTACGAAAAGAATAATCTACAGTATCGTACTCACAATAATGAGCTTTACTTTCAGAGTGATAAGGATGACATTTCAATAGATTTTTAACAATAAGAATTTTGTTCATAACTTGTTTACATGAAGTTGCATATTCGTTGTGCTCGCCATTACAGTGAACGATAAATGAACGATTTGGTGAGTGAGTGCGACCGCAGTATTAATTAACATTAACCATTATTTAAAGACACATAAGGTTCATTCTGTTAACAAAATTATTTGTATAATGCAATGCGATTTGTAAAAATGCAATATTCGCCTACTAAATAGATGTATACGTACATGATATTTATAACTATTTAACAAAAAATATTCAATAGAAATCAATAAACTTAACAACGGTAAATAAAATTCAGAAAAAAAGATGTTACAACTAAAAATTACAAATAATTAGACTGAACACATACAAATTCTCTTAACGCATTTTGACTTTGTTCGCTTTATACATTTTAATAATAAAAACTGATGAAACGCGTAATGACACTTCTATCACTTTTAGCCACAATAAATAATACATTGTTTTATGTTGCTTACGCGCTGCTATGTGGTCCATTGTGACCTGCGTGGATGATGACGACTGTGCTCGTCGGCGGGAACCACGGCGGCGCGGGCGGCTGGGACCGGGTGTCTTGGTACGCGGCGGCTGGCATGCGCGCTGCTTTGTTGCACACACCATGTTCTGCATCATTCTCGGAGACGTCGTGCGATAAAATATTTTAATAACGGTCATTTTTGCATCACCTTTATTAAACTTCAATTTTTCAAATGGTTCTTTGTATTCAATTTTAAAATGTGGCCGTTTATTGTAACGGCCGCTGTTATTCTGCAGACTACCTGGGGTGATCGCCTGGCAGGTTAAGTTACTGACCTCTCGTGCTGTGCAGAGCTGACTCGTAGTTTCCTTCTGTACATGCTTGTCATCTTCATCCTGTGACGTGTCATCTTGGGGTAACGGTTCGCTGCTAATGACTGTTGGAAGGTTCCGAGCTCGAGGCTCGAAGGCTGCCGAAGTCTGGACTTGGCTATTCTCCAACCACTCACTAGCGCTGTTCCTCTCACGTTTGCTGCCTTCGAACTGGTTATGTGCTGGGGCGTCGTCGGCTTTGTCCTTTGCCATCAAGCGTGCCAATTCCGCTTCCAGCTTGGCGAGGTGCATCTTGATTGCAGCCTTCGCCTGTGCAGCTGCCAGCTCCAGCTGCATCCGTCGCGCAATATACGCTGACGAATATTTCTTTGTGCGCGGTGTCTCCTCCATCGCCATATTAGGTGAACCCTCCAGTGTATCCATGGTATCCTCGCGAAAAAATATACAGTACGCTCGACGAGAATGTTGCCACTGATTAAGGATTCGGCTCGAAGCGACCAATTTTTGTAGAGGATGGCGGCGATGAGGAGAGGAATAAAACACGAAGTTTTCAATACGGTGCGCACAGTTCGCTGTCCGAAGGCTGGGTTGAGACTGTACTGTGTGTCGACTACCTTGCGATTCCTTTATTTTTATAAATTCAAATGTACAAACATTTTCTCTAACTACCTTGGTAATATTCAATATTTCACAGATAATAAAACGGTACGTTATGGTATTAATACAGAGTACAAATTCATATCAAATACACAAAGAAACATATTTAAAGGGTACAAAATCAATACAGTTAAAAGACAAATAGAATTAATGTACAATATCATGAAAGGCTTTGATTCCATCGTCAACACTAATATTAGTAAGATAATATTGTTTCGAAGTAAAGATGGATTGGCTATGCTTGTCCGGACGTGGGCATTGCTGTTCCCCCAGATTTGACTTCCAAAGCAATAGTAGTTTCAATTATTATTGTTGGTATCACTCTATCGGAGATATTATTTTCAAACAGTTGATGTCAAAATTACGTTAAAAATGTATTTTTTCTTAAACCTTTTATGTTGCCTTGAGTTATTATTATCACACTATTAGGTAAATAACTTTTTAACGAAACCATGTAACTTGTTGTTTCGGGTCAATTTTTGTTTATAAATCTCCTACATTAAGTTACATTATTGTAGAAACCGTATTGCATTTATTTACCGTTGGTTTCTGAGAATATAATCTCTGTATAAAACATATCATCCCTGTCATTATCTTTGACAAAACAAAGATAACAATATGTTTTAAAATTTAATCTTGGTCTCAGAAACCCACGATTAATGATCTTTTTGCAAAAACAAAAACATGTGACTGTTTTGACTTATGACGTCAAACATTGTTAGCTTTTACTACCACTGCTATGTTTAATGTTGTTGTCTCCTATTTCACAAGGACAATGAAAGGGATGGCAATATGTCGTACAGGGTACAGGTGTTTCGGTAGTAAATTAAATAATTTCTTTGAAAGTTTCTTCCAAATCAATAACAAATTTTTCTTCGTATAGATGACATATACTCGTATATAAGTAATAGGAGAATATTTAACAGGTAATATAATTTGTGAATGTTTAATACAAGGTTTTTAAACCAAATGAATTGCGTGTTGGTTTATTTTTTATTTCTTAATGAGGCGAATGTCACGTGAAAGAAAAATAAGTTCAAATTGCATATTATCATAAATATATCACGTGTCAATCTTTTTTCTTATCGTTCGTTATGTGACAGCCGTAGAAAAAAATTGAATTAGTTAAATTATGTATGTGCTAAATGTGATTACACAGATTATGATGGTTTGTTATAAATTATAATATGTAGTATACTATAGTTTATATTCTGTCCAAGAGTGATCGGAACTTAAGCAGTGGTAGAGCCTTTTTTTATTTTATTGGAACGAAGTTCCTTATCGCGCGTTGTGAAAGGGGGCTAGACGGAAAAAATTCTTACGAAAAGTTGTCACGACACTTTTTGCTATAGTAAGTATGTTAACGACGAATGAGCGCTACTTCACCATGGCAACGACGTGACAATATATAACGAAAATTCATAGAAATAAAATGTACTTCTTGTGAAGACTTAAGTTTTTTATTCATAGAATAAACATTGGTTCCTTCACTAATTAATAGAAAGGAACTTCGTTCCATCCGGGTGTCCCTTGACACCTCTCAAGTTTTTTTTTAAAGTCAGGAGTGTGGGACTTGCCGGTCGCAGAAGGCGACCGGAATACCCACTAAAACCTGACTGCCCTCTGACATATTATGGCGGGGCCACGGGAACGCGTGAGCTTGCTTCCGTGACCCCGCGGCATTGGTAGAGCCTACAACAATATTTGTTGGGTGCACGAATGGACCAGCTCGACCAATAAAATACCACGACAACACAGAAGCAACTCAGAAGCGTGAAGTGGAAGCATTTCCGCGTTTAGTTATATGAGTGTGCCCGACGTAGGCCAAATCTAAGTCCACGTTCTTTTCCCGCCTTTTTCTTATAAGGAAATGATGAGAAGGGGATATAACCTCTTTCTGTGCGTGCAATTCCTCCGTCAATTAAAGGCAAGGCATCTGCAAGTGCAGATGTCTATGAGCAGCTGTCGCTTCGTTATTCCGGTGAATCCTAGAGGCCTCTTGCTGGTTTACCACCTTATAATTATAAAATAAAAACTTGAGAGGTGTCAAGGGACACCCGGATGGAACGAAGTTCCTTTCAATTAATTAGTGAAGGAACCAATGTTTATTCTATGAATAAAAAACTTAAGTCTTCACAAGAAGTACATTTTATTTCTATGAATTTTCGTTATATTATATTGTCACGTCGTTGCCATGGTGAAGTAGCGCTCATTCGTGTAAGTGTCGTGACAACTTTTCGTAAGAATTTTTTCCGTCTAGCCCCCTTTCACAACGCGCGATAAGGAACTTCGTTCCAAAAACAAAAACTAAACCTGGAGTAGCTTAATTTATTCTTTATTCAAATGCAATATGTGATAGAAGAGCGCATTAGTATTGTTTTCCATTACTATGAGTCCAAAATATTATTCCTGTCATCAAATGAAGATCGATTTATTAAAACATTTATTTGGGTTCTATTGTTTGTTTTTTATTAAAAAATTCTATACAAGCATCGCAATCTCTGACATAAAAGGTATACACATTAAGATAACTAAAAACCTATTCCTGTCATACATCTTATCTTATAGTTGTTTGTACCTTGTATTACCTTGTATGGTAATGCACTAATATCCATCAGTCATTAACTAGTAACTAATGACTATAGTCAGTAGTATAGTATAATTCAAACTTTATGGATGCTCGTAATTTCGCACGAGATGCTGCCTATCATACTATTTCAGGCATCTTTAAAGGGCACAACTCCATCCGCAGTGTAACCTGTGAAAACATGATCTCGGAGTTAATCACGAACCAGGAACCAGCATATATTTTGAGTCGTATTATACTAATCTGTACTAATTTACTTGCCTGAACTATTTCTCATTTAACAGAAACAGAATATGATGTATTCCATGAAATTCCTTTTTTGTTAACCATACTTTTACATATTAAGCCGGACATATGAATTGAAATGTATCTGTAGAGTTGTGCTTCGTAAAACCAGTTTTTTTTTGTGACGACAAATGTATTACTAAACGTCACTTAAAATATTCTAGTTTATTTTTAATTTTGACTATATGTAGAAAATGTGATAATTTTAATTGCAACATAGATTCTGTCTACATGTTTGAAGATTCATTTAAATGAAATCTGATTTATATTTATTTTTACGAATATTTAACATTTAAATTTAATTTCACATAATAAAACTGAAAATAAAATAAAATCGTATAAAGTAATAATGAACAGCTATTACATTCAATGCGATGTGAAAATATCATGATGTTTTTTATATTTTATTTTGCAAATACTTTTACCGATGATATAAAAAAACCTGCTTGGCCGGAGTGGCCAGGACAACGACACCACATTATATAAATTCCGATGCGTCTACAAACTTGATTATACTAGCTTTTATCCCCTTTGCCATACTATAAATATGCATATAAATATAATGGGAGAATCGACTTTAAAAACCTTAGCATTGCACGTGAAACCAGTTTCTGATATCTTTTTAATTGAACATAGAATGCAACATGTTGGTACGGGCCATCGCCCTGTAAGTTACCGGTACTGGTACTTAGTGTTAAGATGTATTGATAGTTTTAAACCGATCATTGATCTTTTGATTTGCAGTTCAACGACCTTTGGATTGGCAAGCTATTTTTTATTTATTTTTGGAATGAAGTTCCTTATCGCGCGTTATGAAAGGGGGTTAGACGGAAAAAATTCTTACGAAAAGTTGTCACGACACTTTTTGCTATCGACGAATGAGCGCTACTTCACCATGGCAACGACGTGAAAATATATAACGAAAATTCATAGAAATAAAATGTACTTCTTGTGAAGACTCAAGTCTTTTATTCATAGAGTAAACATTGGTTCCTTCACTAATTAATTGAAAGAACCTTCGTTCCATCCGGGTGTCCCTTGACACCTCTCAAGTTTTTATATTTTGAGTAGTAAAGCAGAATATTTCACCTCACTTAATGCTACTTGCGTAAGTAAACGTAAAAGATGTTAGACAACTGTCTACCGTTGATATCTCAAAATACGAACGAAATACAAGAGACCTTCACAAGTAGAGAATGCACATTTATAACAATGATGTTAATTGTGAGAAAGATACTAAAGGTAGGAAAGGGATATCTCCAGCAGTAGGCAGACAAAGGCTGATGATGATGCAAATAACAACAGGCAGGGCAACAATGTACATAAGTTGTAGAGAACTAAATAATAAAGTTGCGATAAATATTGTATCGGAACACATAACCTTAGAATATTGATATGATAAAGGTTCGTAGTTTCTGAACCGGAACAGCTTGCTGTACTTTATATGCAGTCGGGGAAGCCCACTCTATTGATTGCACCAAGGTCTAAGCTAGCAGTGCAAACAGTAGTTTAAATCACGAAAGTTGTTTTTGTAAAACATTTGTAAATTTTTTGAGAAATAAACAATAAGTTTTTTGTCAGATTTGTGAAGAAAGATGCTACTAGAAAAGAAAATTTGTGTAATTGACAAAAGAATTTGAGATGATTTATCTTCACGGGACATTTACTGTCTGCGGACATATCTGCGGTTTAGTTTTATAAAGTGGGCTTATTTTTCTTTTTCTTTAAAATACTCGTTCTGTATTTAAAATGTCTTCTTAATACGTTTCTGTTTACTGTATTATTGTCGCTGAGTCTCCTCTTATACCATTTGCATAAGAATCGTTGGCAAACGGTTACGAAAACTGTTCGATCGTTTATTTCAATTTATGCGTAAGAGGCATGTAAAGGCCATGACTTGGTCTGGAATCGCGGTTAAGTATTGCTTGTTTATTTAATTATGTAGGATCTCTTTTGATTTTTTTCCTTTTTTTAATGACGTTCTTTTAAAATTAGATTACACTAGAGAAAAATAGAGTACGATGAAGGATGGAATCACGGAAGGAAGAACGACGATATAATGCAGTAGGAAATAAATAAGAATTAAAATAAATTACCGACGATAAAAAGATGTTTTAATACTAGCCACCCCCTACATTTATTTGAGAACATCGATGTAATACACGTCGTAACATAACATATTCAATTTTAGTGATGCCTGTATTATGTTTATTTCTAATGAAACTCTTTTCATGGTTTTGGAAACATTTAATAGTCTGTACTAAATTTTAAGGAATTAAGTAAGATTGCGCAGCATAAGAAACATTGTTTTAAATACTCAACATGTGCGAACTAACTTTAAAATAACAGTAAGGCCTATCTTTTTGCATTTTACAATAGTAAATGCTGTCTTGAACATTTTCTTTAAAAAGCTTCGAAAAGTTTGGGATGTTTGGTGGCGATGATTATAAAACATTAGAACTTACTTGGATTAGAAATGTATCTGATGATTGTTCTATGAAAAATTAGCTACGTCCTCAACTTGGTAGCCGTCTCGGCTGGACGCGCTCCGGCGCGCGCGCATGGCTTGCGGATATCTCAAATGTCATTTATCCTTGAATATAATGTGGGAATATAGGTGATTAAGATTTCTTACAGATGTTTGTATATATTGATCTACTAATAAACAACATATGTTACTATAAAAATAGTTTATGTGTAGACTTATTTAGTATAGGTATATTTTTGTATTGTACGTATTATAGATAATCTACATTAGAAACTAGTACTCTTATAATATTTAGTTTAGTTGAGGGTTTGTTATTTAAGCCATAATAATAATATTATTGTAAGGTAATAATACATTTCAAAAACATGGTATAGTTATTAGATTTCTATACTTTTTTAATTTTTCATTTGAACCTTCTTTAAAATTTGAACGGAACAAAGAGATTTAAAATCACTGATCTTTATAAAGGTAATTGTTCAAAATATAATGAATTGACACTACATTGACAGTTCGTCAGTGGACAACGATAATTTCTTATTTATTTACAAATGTATAAAATGAATATAAATAATGTATAAATTATTTTATTAGTGCTTTCTTTAACATTTGAACTTTTAACAATTTCATAGGTAACGTTTCCTTACTATTTACGTGTAATGTTTTCAAGTATTATTCTTATTTTAAATCTCATTTTTATGAATGGGCTGATTGCCGAATGTATTAGGAAACACCGGGGTGCAAAAGTATTTTATGCTTCTACGTTTCTTTTGACAAGTCTGCAGAGCCAAGAATATCTATATGGTCTTCGACGAGTTTAACAACTACCAGCTTTAATGTTGCCAGCGATGGAAAAGTATTGAAGCATGGGAAGTGGGAGCCACCTTCTCAAAGGGCGGAAACTTATGTGCGGTTCCTCTGGTATAACAGATGTCCATGGGCGTTGATGAATACCTCGGTTTTCAAGCTGCTTGTTTGCCCTTATCTTATAAAAAATTCCTTCCACTTAACAATGGGGGACACGGGGATTTCAACAATATGTCAACTTTACCTTCTTTAACATGAGGGTACCGGAGCATATAACACGTTAAATTCATTCTGCTTTATCCTTTTTCAGACTATGTTGAAGATCGGTGGAGGGGCGTTGCTAATTGCGGCGATAGTGGCAGTGTTCGTGGTGGCGACGCAGGGCCGCGACCCCGACCTTGAGGCCCTGGAGCATGAAGGCCGCGAGTACATCCTGCAGCTCGACCGCGCAGCTGGTATAAGAAAGAACCGCGCGAGTGTCGCCGAGTGGGCGTACACTTCTAATATTACCAAGGAAAATGAAGAGCAGCGGGTGAGTTTGATTCAGTGGGACCCAACAGTAAAAGATTGTCTTCTGCAGCGGAGGGTTGATAGTAGGAGATATTGAAGAATTAGACGAATTTACTTTACGAATTTTCTGACAACATTGATATAAACATTAATCGTATTTCATTATAGATACAAGTACAATTAGAATTGTCGAAGCAAGACAAGCAGTCGTGGGAGGAAACGAAGATGTACAAATGGCAGGACTTCCAAGACTTTACGCTGAGGAGAATGTTCAAGAAGTACAGTCAGTTGGGTGTGTCCGCGCTCCCTGACGACAAATACAAGTTGCTAATGCAGTCCGTCTCGGGAATGGAGTCCAATTATGCTACTTCTAAGATTTGCTCATACAAGAATGCAACCAAATGCGATTTGGCTTTAGAGCCTGGTAAGTATTTCTTCGTCCTGTCTGTTCTTATTTCTTGTGTTTTTGCTGGTGACACTGTCATAAAAGCAATTTTTTATAAATTTTCAGATATAACGGAGCTATTTGCGAAAAGCCAGGACCCCGAAGAGCTTCGTCACTTGTGGGTGGAGTGGCACCGCGCAGCGGGGGCACGCGCCCGCGATAACTTCACGCTGTACGTTCAGCTCGACAATGAGGCAGCCAAACTTAACGGTATAATAATAAAGATTACGGAAACTTTGTGCAGCAGATCTAATTGACATCTGATAGATGGCGCTATTTTCAATCTTATAATTATTGAAGAAAAAAAAAACAAAAACAAACTTTTAAATGTATTTTATAACAATACTGTGTTTTCAATCATGCGCTGTATTCTGAATAGCTTGGATTTTAGTGGAATAAAAGTTTAAAAGCTTGTATCGTATATTGCAGATTTCAAAGACGTGGCGGAGTGGTGGCAGGCGGAGTACGAGGTGGCGGACTTCGAGGCGCAGCTGGCGCAGCTGTGGGAGGACGTGAAGCCGCTGTACCAGCAGCTGCACGCGTATGTGCGCCGTCGCCTGCGCGACAAGTACGGCGATCAGGTCGTCTCCCAAAAGGGACCTATTCCCGCGCATCTTTTAGGTGAGGATACTTTCCTTCTATTTGCTTTAAGAGCCAATTTCTACTGGAGTTCAACTTTCACTTTTATAGTTTCTCACTTTGATATTATTTCACGGAATAGTGTTATGTATTCTTTGCATAATGTAATAAGTTAATGTTGGAAAAATGTTTAATGTCACGGAACGTCTTTTCTGATACTATTTGATGTTACTTCCACTATTTCATCTACAATACGCTCATTTCAAAAGTAAACTATCTCAGGTAACATGTGGGCTCAAACTTGGAACAACATAGAGTCGTTCACTCGTCCCTACCCCGACAAGAAGGAGGTTGATATAACTCAGGCGATGCAGGAACAAAACTACACAGCTCTCAAGATGTTCCAAATGTCTGATGAGTTCTTCAGATCGTTGAACCTGACGGCAATGCCAGAAAAGTTTTGGAAGAATTCTATCATAGAGAAACCAACCGACAGAGAGATCGTGTGTCATGCTTCGGCTTGGGACTTTTATGACGGAGAAGATTTTAGGTAACATAAATTTTATTTTAACAGAGCCAGCAAATTTAATGTTTATTTCTCATACTAGCTGTCGCTTGCGACTACGTCCGCATAGAATTAAAAAAAAAATAAGATGCATAGGTGTTCTTTCAGATTATGTTCTACATCTGTACCAAATTTCATCGAGATCTGTTCAACCGTTCTGGAGGTACCTTCTAACAAACATCCATCCCTCCATCCATCCATACATTCGTTTATATAATAATATAAAAGATGAATACAGTCGTGTTACGAATGGAAATAATGTTGCAATAATTGGACTCGTACTACAAAATTTTTGTCTGTTATTGTTTAGAAGAAGTGGCGATATTTCAGTTTGTTTTCGTATCGTAATAATTAAAATAAAAGAAACTTCAGTTTAGATTTAGATAAATGTTTTTTTTGCAATAGACACAGAGTTATTAAAACTTTTTTAACAATATATTGTTGTTGATATTTGGTGATGGGTTTAATTAATAATACAGAATGATGTATATATTTTTCCAAATTGTTTTCGTTACATGTCTGGCTAAATTTGAAGGATCAAACAGTGCACAACTATAGATTATGAATATTTTCAAACGACACACCACGAAATGGGACACATTCAGTACTTCTTACAGTACAAACATCAACCAGTTATATTCCGGGACGGAGCGAACCCAGGTAATTTTATTGTTTTTCTAATACAGGATCAAAATGTGTACGGTGATGAATAAAGAGCACTTGAGGGTAGTCCATCGTGAAATGGGCCACGTACAGTATTATTTGCAGTATAGACATCAGCCTAATGTATTCCGAGCTGGAGCTAATCCAGGTGATGATATTTAGTAATGAGGAGTCATTCATCATTATATTCGTAAATCATCCTATCTAACTTTTTTTATTTCATTTTTAATTTATAAATGTCATTTAACCTCAACCTACTCTCGATGAAATACGATTTCGTGTTAAACTTTGCACTGATATTAATAATTTTTTTTTTTAATTTGAATGTTTTGTCCGATCATTTGTCTTTCAATTTAATATTTCCATTATCTGTTTTGCTAACATTTATAATATTCTTTTCTTTATATCATAAGGTGGCAAACGGCTACCTGAATACTTCTAAAAAGCGAAGCGATCGCTCATAGACATTTCTTTATGAGTCCCCTTCTCCGTCAAATCCACTTCTCCTTCAAATCCTTATTAGAAAAAGGTTGGAAGGGAACGTGGGAAGAGAGAGTATTGTACTTACAATACTAATAGTCATGAGGTTAATTCTTATAATGTTTTGTTGCAGTTGGTTTTTTAAAAAATATCTTACAAAAATGTTATGTTTAGTTAATTTTATGTTATGTTTATACGTCTGCAGGTTTCCACGAGGCGGTGGGCGACACGATCGCGTTGTCGGTGTCCTCGCCGAAGCACTTACGTCGTGTCGGCCTCGTCAGTGGAGATGCGGAGGACGAACAGACTGAAATCAATCAACTTTATAAAATGGTTAGTTTTTTAATGATAAACTGACATTATTCGACTTCATTTGTCTAACACAATCTGGTGTTCTAGTAAAAATGGTTTTCACAAACTAATATATAAACGGCTGAAACACGTAAGTGTCCGGTGTCGGCACCGACTAGTTCGAGCACATCGGGGCCTTTCATCGTGAGTGTCGGTGCCGACACCGGACAAATATACGTAAGTGTTTTAGCCGTTTATACCTATATATTTTATATTAGTTTATGATAATGTCTTACGAAAGTTTGCATGGAATGAATTTGAGTAATTGGAAAGGAAAATAACATTGTTCTTAGAACTTTTTAATATTTAATATACTAATGTATGATAAAATGCGCATTACACCAGGGCATAGACAAGATCGTGTTCCTGCCGTTCGCGTACACGTTGGACCTGTTCCGTTACGGCGTGTTCCGCGGCGAGACTCGCCCGGAGGACTACAACTGTCACTACTGGCGGCTGCGGGAGGCGCTGCAAGGTGTGGAGCCGCCGGTCAACCGCACTGAGGAACACTTTGATGCAGCCGCCAAGTACCACGTCTCTGCTGATGTGGAGTACGCCAGGTCAGAGATTTGTTTACAAGAATAACTGTAAACTTGCTTCTTTTTATGGTGCATAGCTGTCACCACACGGAATTAAAAAAAAAAAAAAACAAATTTCAGCGGGATCCGTTTAGCGGTTATGTTACCTTCTAACAAACATCCATCCATCCAAATATTTAACATATAAATATACATTTGTAATATTAGTAAGAATTCTTCAGTTTTCTCTTTGGTTTACTTTTCTAGTGTTTCTTACTTGATATATGCAGAAATATGTTTATTGCGGTAAGCATTCAATGATTTTTAGCCTTGTTTAGCGAATCCTATTAAAAATATGTCCACATATTTCCAGATACTACGTGTCGTTCATCATCCAGTTCCAGTTCCACCGCGCGCTGTGCCAGCTGGCGGGGGAGTACGTACCCGAGGACCTCACCAAGAAGCTCGTCGACTGCGACATCTACCAGAGTGTGGCCGCCGGGAACGCACTCGCGTCAGTACAACAATACAATTTCAGTTTTCGCCGAAATAGCGAAGAGACCGTTGCTCGCAGTCCGCAATTTTAGATGCGTTGCCTACCTCTAATCGACGGAGAATGGGACGCACAGAAAGTGAATATTACCCCTTTCCTATGTATTCCCTCCGTCATATCCACGTTTAAAAAAATCACGATTTTTGTTTTATTCTGTGCTTTTTTTGATATAAAACTTATCTTGTTTGTATTTATATGTAGAACTCATTGTTATTTTAAGTTAAAGTCCTTTATTTATAAGAAAATAAGGGGAAGGGAAAGAGGACTAAAATTAGACCTCCGGAAAGCGCCACCTGGCGGTTAACGCAGCTGCAGTTGCAAAGCACAACGCCATCTATCGGACGATGAATGTTTACCTCTTATGGTTATATTTTCAGCAACATGTTGAAGATGGGCTCGTCCCGGGCGTGGCCCGACGCGATGGAGGCGCTGACGGGGCAGCGCGCGATGCGGGCAGACGGACTGCTGGAGTACTTCAGGCCGCTGCACGACTGGCTCCGAGCTGAGAACCAGAGGACTGGAGAGCACATCGGATGGGAACCTAGCAAAATACGTTAGTTTCTTACATAGATAACTTAAATCCCAAACGGACTCTTACACATTGATGAAAGGAGAAAGGAAGAAGGAATTTAGAGATGTACTAGCTGTCGCCCGCGACTCCGTCCGCACGCAGTTAAAAAAAACTAAATGGGGGGGGGGTATGAAAAATAGATGTTGGTCGACAAAATTTCATGAGAATCGGTTATTAGATCGGTTATGAGATCGGTTTATTAGAAGATATCTGCAAAACAGCCTGGATCTTGATGAAATTTGACATAGATGTAGAACATAGTCTGGAAGAACACATATTATAGATTAATAATTTAGTTTTCTTTAATTTTCGGAAACGGAGTCGCTGGCGAGAACTAGTTAATAAATAAAGTAAAAAATATGTAACTATTTTAAGGAGATGTGGGAATGAATGAACGTGAAATTTGACAGTTATTAGGTTGTTAATGGAGAGAAGTGCGTAGAGCTATTTAATAATAAAAAAAACACTAAAATGTCAATGAAAAATATAGATGATAATGATATTAATTACTATGTCATTAATAAAATTATTAATTGAGGAGCTACAGAATAAAAATTAAATTTTTACAATTTTTTTTATTATGATGCTTTCTCAAAAAAAATAATAATATGATTTATTAGTTTTTGTTCCGACGCTCCACAATTGTGTTACTGATTAGTGATGCAACGGATGTCTGTTTCCGTTTCCGCAAGTGCGGAAGTTCCGCGTGCTTTTCAACATCCGTTTCTGCTTCTGTTTCCGCAACTTTTATAACGGAGATAAATCGGAACTTTACGACGGCTGAGAGATCCAAATGCGCGGCGCTAGACGGGCAGTTCGTGCGCGGCCTTTCGGCATTTGTCGCATTTGTTTGTTTTCGTACTATTTTGTGAATTTAAGCGCGTAATATTTTCTGCTGCTGTTTGAAACAATCAGTTTCTCTTGCAGGAGTAAACTGTCTAGTTGTTGTCCATATAAAATGTGACAACTGGCAAAATGTGACTATTTCATACTTACGAGTTATTAAGTGTACTTTTGAATATGTGATAACCATGTAATATATCATCATTATTATATAGTTAGAAATATATTTGTCGTTTGTCAACACGAATGGTTTGGCGAACTTTAATTTGTAAATAGTGTAATTTTGTTTCCTGAAAATAAATTTAAAAAAACGCGTATTTTAACTTATTGCAGCGCAGTAAAAATATATACATTGAAGGCTAAAGGACACCGATATCCAATGCCTTAATAAATTAAAAACGAATACAAACTGTTTTTACCGAAAAAAATATTTTTGTAAATATGTTTTTTATTATTATTTACACTTCTGTTTCCGCATCCGTTTCCGTTTCCGTTTCTGCTAAAATTTATTTTTGACATCTGTTTCCGTTTCTGGTTCCGGTAAGACACTTCCGTTGCATCACTATTACTGATGTTATTAAAAATATAAATACAAATATAATATATGAATGTTTTTATTTTATAACAGAGTACTGCACCAGCGAGCAGCGAGCCGCGCTGGAGGCGGACGCGCGCGACTCGTGACGCAACTTGTACTTACACTTAGTCTAATTTATGTAGGCGAACATATACATTAAACATTTTTAACATTATAACATATATTTTTATTTTACTACCTTGTGTTTGACATTATCAGAAACTAATGTATAAACGGGTAAAACGCCTCACGTATTGTCCGGTGTCGGCACCGACGAGTGAGCGATGGGCCGCGTCCGCGAAATACCAGTCTCACTCACCCTGATATAAAGCCCGCGGTTTAATCTAAATTAGTCGGTGTCGGTGTGTAGACACCGGACAAATAAACGTGAGTATTTTAGCTGTATATATTAGCTTATATATTTATCTAATTAGTAAAACAAAATCACGAACTAAAACTAATTAAATTAAAAAAGTATTAGTTCTTGCACAGGGTAGACAGGTTAGAGTGGACAGAAATCTTGTGGTAAAGTTTACTTTTGTAATTGTTCTGTGGAGAACCTATGCCTTACCTAGTTTTAAATCACTATTAATCATAAAATATAGCGAATTATGAAGTAGAAATGGACTCATAGTTTACGATAGAAGGTTAAGCAAACTCTGTAATAAGCATATCGTCATCGTTGTCATTAAACTCCAACAAAATAGAAATAACGATATGTTTTAAATGGACAATTTTGCCTCAGAAACCCACGATTAATACGTTATCTGTATAAATAAGACGACTAAAATATCAACAACGAACTTGTACTTATTTACCACCAAGGTTTACTTAGTTATTTTATTTTATTTATAATCAAAACAAACTCGATTCCATTTAGATTTACTTTACTATCTTAACATTCCATATTGCCCATTCGATTAATACATACCCTATAAAAGAATTGATCCTTACACCCTTGGAATAAAGTTCAAAATCCTTTAATGAAACCACATTTTACAAAGAATAGGGAAAATTGTTTACAAAACATGAGTCCCCTGTCTCAATGTCACGTTAATAAAACATCAGGCATAATGTAAGTATCACTTAGACTAGCATTTTAATTTGGAATTGCTTATTGGTATTTAATTATAAATAATTTATAGATATAATAAGACGAGGTAACCTAGCCTATTATTATAAAAGTAATATTTTTAAATTATTACACATCGAAGGACGGTTTTTTTAAACATATCTACAAAAGTCTTTGAATTTATACCATTGATGCGGAGTCTGGACAACACATTTTGATACTTTTAGACAAATTAATTCTCCTTATCCCAATCTGATTTTAACTTCTAATCAATCATAATTAGAGCTTTAATAACATTCAATACTGAAAAAGTTAAGGTTTTATTTATGTTTGTCAAACAAACATAAAAACAAAACATTGTATTGAATACAAATAAAAGAAGACAAAGAGTGCGGTTATCATTGAATCATTGAATAGTTGATAAATATCAACATTATCCGGTCCTGTGCAGTCGGATGTCTTTCGTCGGCGCGGAAGGATCGAACTGTGGTGAGTACATCTTAACATTATGTATACATTTGTGATATTATATATTTAAACCCGAGCTTTTATATATATGTTAAGTACACGAGATTTTCTATATAGATAGTTTTAAGGCGACGTTTTTTGCAAACATTTATTTTTTATTTGCTACGTATTCAAGTATAAGACGATCTAATAAAATTAATAAATAACAGGAAAATTATCCGGAAATTCATTATAAAATCATTAATATTTTCCTCGAATAGATATTGATAATCAATGAAGGAAAATTAATCATTAAGCCAATCTGCTTTAAAGTCGGAGAAATATCTTAATAACGAACTCAGGGTTAATAAGTGGACGCTAAGGGTCCTTCGAAACCGCTAGCTAACCGAATGTTTAATTATAACAAGACTTATGTGACAGTCTGTAATTGGATTAGGCAATAGTGTGCTATTTAACAGGTTTTAATGAACATAACGATGAATGATTCGTCGGCTAACCGTTTTTTGACACCAAAATCTCTATATAAAACATATCGTCATCCCTGTTATTATCTTTGACAAAATAGAGATAACATTGTGTTTTAAAAGAAAATGTTGGTGTCAGAAATTCACGATCAGTACTGTGTTGTTTAACTGACAGTAAATCGACTATTCAATTAAAACTAAACTTGTGTAGCCGGCTTAAATAACTTAAACTGAGTATATCAATACATGTTTACGATATCCTTCGAGATTTTGCCGCGGATAGCACTATGCAAAATGTACTAAATAATGAATAACGAAATGTTTTATGACATAGTTAGTTAATTTACCATTAACAGTGTGTCAAAAAATAGTAGTTTTTATAATTGTATCAATAATTTTAATAAATTTTACTACAGTTTTAATTCATTATTAGTTATAGCTCGATAGAATATTGTTCTAATTCTTTTATATATATTTCCGTTGTCATGACTATATAATACCATCCAGTCCAAGATTTGTTTCGGCAAAGACTTTGTGTGGACAAAAGATTTCAAATTCCTTAAAGGCATGACAGACAGACCAATGTACTAATTCATTTACATGTAAATAAGTCTTTCCTAACAGTCGAAATGTCTTCAGTTTGCTTCAAGAGTTTGTTAGTATCTGTGATTTTTTTTTTTCAATTTATTTCAACAAAATGCCCTGTGGATATTGTAGTGAAACTGCCAAGAAAGTTTTGTTTGTGAGTGATTTTTGTTTACATAAAATTTCACCTCCTATTTAAATTATTTTCCTTTATTTCCGTGTATTCGAAAACCATACTTATCGGAATCAGTATTAGTTTGAAAATTGAGTAAATTGGAAAAAGTTTGTAATAAAGTTATCGTAATCATTATATTATTAATTAAGTAAAATTTTTATAGAGGTATTAATAATCTATATATTTGAATAACAGTGTGTGTACGTATTAGAAAAAAAATGTTGATGTTTGTCTGTCTGTCCGCAAATTCGCGGTAAATTCCGAAATAGCTGAGCATGAGCATATGCATATAATAGGCTACTTTTTAATTCGGCGCTGTTGAATTAGCGGGAAACTTTTAGTTTGGAATATTTTCGTTGCTATTAAAGAACATTAATTTATATTTATTTTTATCAAAACAAGACTTTTTATAAAAGGCATCATCAAATGTTAATATCTATGTTTCAAGTGTTCGAATATACCTACTTGATTATTATCAGTATATTGATAACGAGTTTAAACTAAATATTCTGTAATACTTTATGTCTATCTGTCAATCAAATTGATAACATTTCTCAATACATGTATTGAATCTTGGTGCTTTACACAATGTTAAATTTTTTCTATTTTTTTTTAGGAAATTGCATGTCCAAAATATTTACATGCGTTACAACACAGTTTTATACCGCAATTACTTTATTGTATTTGAATGTAAAATTTACATTATTTTGTAACTTATTTAAAAATGGACAGTAACAAAATGTTTTTTGTAATAAATCGTTGATCCAAATAAATGCCTTGACATGAATGTTTTTGCTGAGGCAGTTGTTTATATATGTACAGACTTCTTTGTTGATTGCTAAGTCATTGGCTGTGATTGCTGCACGTTGGTGTGGCATTTATAGAATACGGAGTAAGCACATTTTAATATAAATATAACAATAAATATAACTTAACAATATTATCCTTGTTGTAAGTATGTTTGAACTTGACAAATTTTTGAACAGAACAAATATATAACATGTACCCATCATTGAATTATAGAATAACAAGTATTACTTATTATTTTTCTATAACCATGACTTAAAAACGACACCGTCCTTGTCAGTAGAGCAACATCCTCTAATCTCTTTTCAATGCTATTCTTTTTTAAATTTCTTGATACATTTTTCTTATACAACTCTTATGTTGTTGCTGATGGTGTCATTATCTTCGTAGATGATGCTGAAGATCCTAGGTGAACTTGCCCTAGTAGGGGCGATAGCGTCTGTGTTCATAGTAGCGGCACAAGGGCGCGCGGCGGAGCGGGCTGCCGAGGAAGCTGCGGGGAGGGAGTACATAAGGAATCTGGATGAACTGACTTCAAAGGCATTGAATAGGAAGACCATAGCCAGCTGGAATTACGAGAGTAATATCACCGAACATAATGAACAAATACAGGTAAGAGACTCATTTTAATTTTGACAGAAATGTACAGATTAACATCGAAACGATTAAGATTTTTGCAATTATAATTGTTCTGATGTGTTCCGGAATTATAAGGTCTTGGACTATATTCTGATACACGTGTTGTAATGTAACTCAGACGAGTTTTAATTGTAGATTTAATAACTCCACACAATGTTGCTAGGGATTTGTTTATTCATTAGGATTGTGCTTCGCATTATTAGAAAATAGATAAAGTTGTTAAAGAGTATACAACCCAACACTGTTTTGTAAAATTAATTTATTAGGCGCATTTTATTGTAAGTCTATGAAATTACCCGTAATTTTAATATTTTAGATGCAAGTGTTCCTTGAAGTTGCGGAAGAACAGAAAGAATATTGGAAGGAGACGATGACATACTTGTGGCGAGAGTTCGAAGACGAGGACCTGAAGAGGATGTTTAAGAAGTACTCACAATTGGGCACGGCCGCGCTGCCGGAGGACCTGAACCAGCGACTGATACAGGCCGTTAATAACATGCAGGCTACTTACGCTAAGGCGACAATCTGCGACTATAAGGAGAGGAACAAATGCGACTTGCATGTTGAACCAGGTAACTTCGTTAAATGACTTGCTTAAATACAATGTTTATGCATTACAATTTATCTTTGAATGATGAATCAATCTGAAGAACGAAAACCTAATGCGACGGTACCACGTTATATGTATAAGGGCAGGCAGATGATGATTTTAGTTAAGGTTTGATAAATTTCTCAATATCAACGTCTGAAATGGATGAATAATGTTGATGATTTGATGTTATATTGTTGTGTGTTAACTGTGAAGAGTTTGTTTATAGACATATAGGCGTTTTGTGTTTCTTTAATTGAAAGTTTTATCAATAGAGTAACGATTCCAATTTTCTTTGTTTTCTATTATTCCAGATGTGACAGATATCTTCGCAAAGAGCCAGGATGCAGAGGAACTAAAGTACACGTGGGTTGAATGGCATAAGGCAGCTGGTGCACCCTCTCGCGGCAACTTTACTGAATACGTTCAGATGAACAACGAAGCAGCCAAGTTGAACGGTATGAATAGCATTATTTTAAGAGGTGTTTCATTTAGTTATTATAGTATTTATTATTAAACTTTTTTATCAGACGCCATTTGAAATTCTCTTGAAATTAAATTCTAAGTAAAAAAAAAATGCGTGGTTCTGTGCGAGTTAATGGTTATACTTTTTAAGCTTTTACAAAGGCTGGAATAGACTAAATCATAGAATCTAGATTTTTACTATCTAAAACACGTGCTTGCGGTGGATGAACTCAATATCTTATATTATATATAATAAGTTAAAAACCTTAAAACTTCATCTATGTGATAAGGTTACGACACGGCTGCTGAGTGGTGGCTGAGCGAGTACGAGCAGGACGATAGCGAGGATCAGTTCCTGGCTCTGTGGCAGCAAGTGAAGCCTCTGTATCAACAGATTCATGCTTACGTGCGACGACATCTGCGACTCAAGTACGGGGATAGTGTCGTGCCTGCGAAGGGACCGATACCGGCGCATCTGTTAGGTACTACTAAGAGAGTTCTCCTTCAATTTATTTACCAATTGTAATCTGATACGTATTATGTACTTAAAAGTTATTGAGGTGAGATATTGTGGTAATTATTCAAAGAGTAGTTGTAATTTTATCTTATACTAGCTTTTTCCCGCGATTCCGTCCGCGCGGAATAAAAAAAAAAAGAAAACGGGGTAAAAATTATCCTATGTCCTATTCCTGGTTCTAAGCTACCTGCCCACCAATTTTCAGTCAAATCGATTCAGCCGTTCTTGAGTTATAAATGGTGTAACTAACACAACTTTCTTTTATATATATAGATTTAACATTATTAAAACGATAAAGAAATAGAGAGACAAATCATTCCACTTTCTGACCTGTAAAGTAATGTACGTTTGTATATTTATCCAGGCAACATCTGGGCGCAGACATGGGGCGGCGTGGAGAAATTCACACGACCGTATCCTGACAAACCAGACGTTGATATAACCGCTGCTTTGATCAGTCAGGTATACTAAATCACAAAAATTTCTTACGTCCTAAATTTATCATTTCATCTAATATTTTTGCCCTAGAATATTTAATTTTAATTATTAATATCTCAATATTTTTGTATTCCAGAACTACACAGCTCTCAAAATGTTTAAAACTGCGGAAGAGTTCTTCACGTCATTGAATTTAAGCGGCATGCCGGACTTGTTTTGGGAGAGATCGATCATAGAGAAGCCAGATGACGGCCGTGACATGGTTTGTCATGCCTCTGCTTGGGATTTCTACGACGGCGAAGATTTTAGGTAAGTCACATTTATAAGTCACTGATTAAGGCTTAAATATATTACTTCTAAAAGGTAAGTGGCGAAGAAAACGTAAGAAACAAACCATTTTTGTAAATTGAAAATCTCTACTGGCAGTACCCCTACGACATTCAGGGGAAGAATACGAATTGGATGACACGATACTCGTCAAACAGGAGGTGACAATGAAATTTTTTTTAAAAAGGTTAGTCAGGTGATATTAAACGTGAATGCTTCTTTCAGAATCAAGCAGTGCACAACAATAACAAAGAACTTCTTCCTGACCACACACCACGAGATGGGCCACATACAGTATTACCTGCAGTACAAAGATCAACCCGTCATATACAGGGCAGGAGCTAATCCAGGTATAATATCCAGCCTTGTAGACATTACTTGATTAATTTTTAGCACTTAAATTAATCTAACTAGTAATTAATTCGATGAACTTTATATACTTAAATTAGCGCTAAAAGGCATTAGCGTTCATTTAACGATTCCAATTTCAACAATT
Organism: Papilio machaon; assembly: GCF_912999745.1. Taxonomy (NCBI): domain Eukaryota; kingdom Metazoa; phylum Arthropoda; class Insecta; order Lepidoptera; family Papilionidae; genus Papilio; species Papilio machaon. The sequence goes on along the minus strand of NC_059993.1, from coordinate 754,371 downwards.
TTATGGTTATTTAGACTCTTTACTGTTCCATTATTCTTCGTACATCTTTTTTTATTATCATAAAAATTACTAAAATAACAATTAGATTATCTATTTCTTAGGTTTCCATGAGGCAGTCGGTGATGTTATGTCCTTGTCTGTATCCACACCGAAACATTTGAGAGTCATGGGTCTGCTGGAAGATGGCCCCGATGATTTGGAGTCAAATATCAATCAACTTTATAAAATGGTGAGAAAACTGTATTACATATAAGTACATGGCATTTTAGTCGTGTGTTGTAATAATGAAATTGAAGTGGCATTTCTGTTCTTTTCTGTTTAAATATACACAAAATTCCAACACAAAAAGTCGTGTCATCGCCATTATGGTTTTCAACTCAAGTCTCATACAGTTTACTTATATTTGTTGCAGGGTTTGGACAAAATAGTGTTCCTACCGTTTGCATACCTACTCGATCTGTTCCGTTACGGAGTGTTCCGAGGCACGACTGACCCACAGGACTACAACTGTCACTTCTGGCAGCTTCGAGAAGCGCTGCAAGGCGTGGAACCTGCTGCGCCTCGGACTGAAGAGGACTTTGATCCCGCTGCCAAATATCATATCGCAGCTGATGTTGAGTACATGAGGCATGTTGATTGAAATTCATTGATGGTTTGAGTGGGAACTAGTTTTGTCGCTCGCAACTCCGTCCTCGCAGAATTAAAAAGAAATATTCTGATCAGACTGTGTTCTACATTTATACCAAATTTCAACGAGATCTATGCAGTCGTTCTGAAGATATCTTCTAACAAACATCCATCCATCCAATCATTCGCATTTATAATATTAGTAAGGCTAATCTTAGTCTTACTAATTTTCATTACTGATAATTCTCAATTTGTTTTGTTTTTTTGGTAATTTTCTTTCTTATTTTAGTACTTTGAAAACTTGTCTTAGCAACATGTCGTTATGTATTCCAGGTACTACATATCGTATATAATTCAGTTCCAATTCCATCGCTCGCTGTGTCACCTGGCGGGCGAGTACACGCCGGGCGATGCCAGCAATCTACTCTCTAACTGCGATATCTACAAGAGCACCACCGCTGGCAATGCTTTAGGGTAAGAACACACATAAAACACACATTAATAAAGACTTTCTCTCTTTTTTCATCTATCTTTTCTCACAATTAAAAAGACAAAGGTTCTTAGTGGCCAGTATGCTACGTCTTTAGCAGAATGTTTAATTCTGCGCTGAACAGTAGCGACTTACAAACACATTTGCAAAAAAATACAAATATATAAAAAAAAAACCTTTATTTAACTAAAAACCATTTTTCACAAAATTAGTGGGGCTCTATCTCCCGAACTATTTAAGACTGTGTTTCGGGAGGCAGCGCCTTCTCTTATATATAAGGCGTCAACTAATTAAGCGTTAGTTGCTATATTACTAGAATCAAAGAAAGAAGATCTACTAGAAAAATGTTTGATATTCACTGCAACAAAACAATAATGTCAATATCCCCTTTTATAATTATGTAGTGTTATAGTTATAGGTTTTGGCTCTTCCCAATTAAAGAAATCTAGTACTAAACTTCGTTATTTTTTAGTAAAATGCTGCAACTAGGCTCATCGAAGCCATGGCCGGATGCGATGGAAATGTTAACGGGTCAGCGTAAGATGGATGCTAGTGGTGTACTTGAGTACTTCCAGCCTCTGCACGACTGGCTCAAGACCGAGAACGAAAGAACCGGCGAATACATCGGATGGGAACCGAGTACAGTTCGTAAGTATATTAGCTATATTACTTAACTTACTTATTGAATACTAAGATCAGACGAAAATTAAATTATTCATGATTTGCAATTTGCAATAAAAAAAAAACTTGAGAGGTGTCAAGGGACACCCAGATGGAACGAAGTTCCTTTCTATTAATTAGTGAAGGAACCAATGTTTATTCTATGAATAAAAAACTTAAGTCTTCACAAGAAGTACATTTTATTTCTATGAATTTTCGTTATATATTGTCACGTCGTTGCCATGGTGAAGTAGCGCTCATTCGTCGTTAACATACTTACTATAGCAAAAAGTGTCGTGACAACTTTTCGTAAGAAATTTTTCCGTCTAGCCCCCTTTCACAACGCGCGATAAGGAACTTCGTTCCAATAACTTTGTTCTTTTAATTTTATTCCTATTATAAATGAGAATGTTTGGATGGATGGATGAATGGATGTTTGTTAGTAGGTATTTACAGAACGGCTGCATGGATGTGGCAGAAATTTGGCATAGATGTAAAACATAGTCTGGAAGAACACACAGGCAACTAATTGAGTTCTTTTTTTAAATTCCGCGCGGAATGAGTGGCGGGAGACAGCTATGAATTTCTATTGTTGAATTTGTTTTTTTATGACAAAAATTGTGTGTTGTTTATTAAATGTATTTTTTCTTAGAATATTGCTCGGAGGAACAGCGATCACAGATGGAGGGTTCAGAATTTAAGAAGATATTAGACAAGCTCAAAGCTTAATATTGTTTATTGTTATAAAAATGTGCAAATAAATATACTGTGGTTACTATTCATGTTTTTTTTGACTCCCTAAAAAAAAATTATAACTCATTTACATACAATTTGATACTAACATTATGGACAAAACCAGTAGCTTCATTTGTCGTATGATTTAACATGAACTAGAGTTTTTGTATGTGAATAACGACTGAGAACAAAATAGTCATTTCATTTTTTTAAACAAATTAGGCATCAATTGAGATTGTCATTTTTTTGTTCAAATAAGTTTCGTGAAGTACGAAATGTTATTAGTCTTGAATTCTTTTTTCAAAGAAATAAGTTTTGCAAAATACTGTTTTATATTTTTAATAATATTTGAAATAATTATTGTTCCCTTCGATATTTTGAAAAAAAAAACAAAAAATGGTACCCATTTGCAAGCACTTCCTTTCGGTAACACACATAGAAAAAAAAATACAGTCGAATTGATTACCTCCTTCTTTTTGAAGACGGCTAAAAACGGAATACAACCGTTAAATCGATATCAGTGATTACCTTTTTATAGTTTATAAAATAATCTGTATACATTAAAAACTTTAAGAGGAAAACATATTTATCCAAGTGTTACATCCCACTAACAGACACATCCATCAAAATTAATTTATGACTAAAACAAGAACACATTTGCAAACAATGGAAACATAATAACTTAATTTTATTTAATAATTTATAATAAGCTATTTAAGTTATAAAGATCTATCATATGACATAGGATTTTCAATAACATAGTAAAAATATTCCATTCTATGTTCTTTATGGCTCCATCTATAGTTCTTGCAAAGTAAAAAATAACTAAAATGGATAATTTAAAGAAATTCAACATATGTATCATTACACGAGGCAATACGATGTTGTTACCCCTTGGTATGTAAGTTTAGTTAAATACGACTACATAGGAATAGATTGATTGGAATGTCCGCTCTATATTTGAATTTTATAAGTCTGAAGAAATCAGAAACAAAAAATATTTTAATTAAAATCAGACGAATGCTAGCTATTGATGATTGTTAATGAATTAATAGTTAATTATTTAGTTAAAATACGTCACAAATCCATGACTGCGCGACAACCTTGGTACCGGCAATTATTGTTCGTAATGTAGCCAGCCGTGCGCACAATGCATAGAAATAATACTGCTTGAACGTCCACCTTGCTGATAAATCTATAATAATATAAAAAAATATGTTTCTTCGTCTGTGTATAACCATTAAAGTTATTAATTTATTGTAAAAAAATCTTTCGACAAAAGAAATTATTGAAGAAAACCAGTTTACATTCTTTTAAAAAACAATACAAAACTTGACACATGACAGACGTACCTACATTAAAACTTATGTGCACATCTCAGCAGAGTATACTACTCCAACAGAAATATCTTCTGGAACATGTAGCTTGTATCAATAAAGCGATATTAACTGCCGCACTCAGAGACATTATACGATTGATAACTGAGTCTCCTATTCTAAATTAAGTATAAGTTTTCTTTAACACATGGCTGTTTAAGTAATCATTAAATGTTTCTGTGTGCCAGTAAACTTAGTTTCTATTTGGACGCTTTTCTTTTTTTCCAGTAAGTATTGTGAAATGTATATTATTGTAACATATACAAATAATATTAATAAAAACATATCTCTGAAATGACTACAATAAACTATTGAGATAAGAGTGACCGTTAAAGGTTGTATGACAAAAGGTTCTTTATAAGCTTATTTCATCATAATAAGCGAAGGACAAACAAAATGCTCAACATATATATGTTCATACATTAATAAATGTAAATAAGAAGCTCTGGACATCTAGACATAGTAATAAAGACAAAAAAGCATTATATTAGATGGAACATTTCACATACACTCAAATAAATGTCTGCACAAGTCTGCTCTACGTTGTCATCTCTAGATGACAATCTAAATAAGTAGGTTTAAAGGAACACTTTATATCACTTTAAGTTTTTTGCTATTAAACAATATATATTTATATATATTGTATGTATGTATATATGTAATATTTATTAAGTATATTATTTAAGACAATAAGCTCTCCAGTACAACACTGCATTTCTTATTTAATGTCACAAAATTATGTGTATGTACAAAGTTTAAATAAAATAAATAAATAAAATAAAAGTATGAGTTTTTATTATAAGTTCCTATAGTAAAGTCAATAAGTAATATAGTTTCAGTAGTAGAAATGTATTAAAAAATACAAACATTTCGTTAAAGCATATCCGCGTCAAGCCTCATCTGATGACACTTAACTATTGGTCAAGTTTCCATGTCCTATTTTTGACAAGTCATTATTTTTTTCTGACAATGACAAATGTTTACCAGCTAATGCCACCGTAACGACCTTGCACTTGTTTTTATAATCTTAATCATTAATGGGGTAGACGTGTTGTTAAGCTACCATGTCTATGGCGTATTATGTCTATGTAAGGGGACATTACGAAATTGTTATTCCTTATTTGGTTACATATTTCATTATACGTCTGTATACTATGGTTATTGTTGGACGGGTTTTCGAATCACTTAACAATATTTAATTGTTGTATAAGTATTATTCTACTCTATAAGAAAGTATTCGTAATTTTTTTTTATATTATAAGGTGGCAAACGAGCACGTGGCCATCTGAATTCAATGAATTAGCAAAGCGACCGCTGTCCATAGTCATCCGCAATTGCATATGCGTTGCCTAACTTTAATTGACGGAGGAGGGGACACAAAGAAAGAGAATATTTCCCCTTCGTGTTCGTCTTCGCTTTCCTTAAAAATCCATTTCCCCTTCCAATCCTTATCTTGTAAAGGATAGCTTAAATTTGTCTTCCAGGTAGAAGTTCAATTTACACTGGGCCAGCATGATCGTATGTGTTCAAACAAGACTGTAATCTAAGACTTCTTACCTCTAGGTATCAAAGTACCTAAAAAAGTATAGTTCAATAATTATTTTTTCAGAGATTTCGAATTTCTGTGGTTTGTATTATACTTGTTAAGTCATTTAGAAGGTGAAGTTTTAAAGACCAGAGCTTTCTTTGTCATGTATTAGTGTTGCGGCATATTTGTTATCGCATTACTTTCGTTTGCTTATCACTTGCAACGCACTTGAGTTAGTAACTGCTAGTAACCGCGATTAACAGACTGTAACTACCTGAACTGTCTGATTCACAACCACGACACATACTAGCTTTATTTCGAAAATTTTCCGTAACTCCCAAATAGATTTTTCGATATGATAAATAATGAAACAAAATATTTAGAAATATTTGGTCCATTAGTATCAATGTCGTTTAACAATGTCACATTTAACATATTTCTAAGTTACTTCAAATTAATAACATTAAATCAAAGAATTACGCAGCATATTCATGAGTTTGTACACAGAATAGCTACACAAAGTGATTCACACGCTTCCAGTTCAGAGGTAACGCCAGAGTTGGCGCAGTTGGCGACGCGGAGGCGAACAAACACCACGCACCACTGGTTGCACAACATTCGCATCGACACCCGTACTGTTACCCTCGTCTCAGTCCATATTACAATGGCCTGCGCCCACGAGAGAAAATTTATCAGGACATGGTTCATCTTTGTGTTGTTACCATCGTGTTTCGCCGATCCTCAGTTGGATTTGCCGCCGTTGCCTCAAATATCGAGTACTCCACGCAACCCTTACGGAGGCTACGGTCTACTATCTAGCACTCCATCAATTAATAGTCCCGGAAATCAATATGACATACAAAATAGGAATTTCCAATACAGTACTGCGAGACCAATAAGTACTAGTACAGCAGGAATCTACCCGGTTTCCACGACACCATTCAACGGTAGGATTAATCCGGATATAAGCAACAATGGATATCCGAGCTTAGATTATGGTAACGGACGTAATCCCAGTTCGACTTTACGACCGTACGATGTCAACAGGGATGACCGCATAGATGTTAATAACGATCCAAATTTCAGACGCAATGATCCTAATTTTGCTCGGAACGATCCAAATTTTGCCGGAGCGAGTCCGTATGATTTTAACAGGGACGGAAACTTTAATACTATCGAAGATAGATATCATAGAGTGAATTTGCAGCAAGTGAGAGATTTCTTGGTGCGAGCTGATGAACAGGCTTCGAAGGAATGCACCAACAACGTTGCCGCGCAATGGAATTTCGAAACTGACGTCAATGATGCAACTCAGCATGCCGCAGTAAGTAGCAATCATTTGTTTTGCTGTCTTCTTAAGTTGTTTTAATTATGGTGACCATCTTTTCTATTGCAACTTACTAAAAATACACGATTTACGTATAGACAAACGTAGTTGCAAACATGTATTTAATTGCACATAACAAAATATTAATTTTATTTAATTGTAACTTTGAAATGCTTTCTTTTTAGACTAAAGACTAAAGACTTATATTGTTAGATTTTTTTAATCGGATAATCTTACCCTCGACTATCCTGACTTCGGTGTCAAAATGGATTCTTATCTATCATAGCGATGAACTCTGTGTTTGCTCAACTCAAGTTCACTATTATTCATAGAGCTAGGTCGAAGGTAAGCATAACATAATTAACAAGAATGTACAGTAAATATTAGCACGTTATTCCTTCCTCTAGGCCAAAGCTTTTGGCGTTACTCAATCACCTAACGTCAAAGTACTCAAAAATATTACTAACAGTTACAAAACAAAATTATCTATGATTTACTTCTTAAAACGTGAAACTATTTATTTGACCTCATTTACTGAATTTTCATTTAAGAATTACAATAAACAAGTTTCCAACGCGTAAAGTTTGCAATAAAAACTGTTGAAGACGCAAGCCAAGCCCGTGGAAACACTATCTGTAATCTCTAGGCATTGTTGTAGGAGATATGTGGGAAAACATGCGATAACTTTCCACTTCGTATATGGCCTAAATTATTGAATATAGTTGGTTGAACTGCGGATTACTTTAAAAACTGTACGATTAAAAACAAGCTTAATTGGGTCTTGAAGAAATTCATTTTATAATAATACCAAACGTACCAATTTTTTTAAATGATGTTTTGGAAATTATTTTCTTTAATTTGCTATGATATTGTAAAGTTTTATGGCGGTAAAGTTTTAAAGAAGCGAGTGAATCACCATCGCTACGGTTCCTCTGGTATTGCAGATGTCCATGGGCGTCGATGAACACCTTGGTGTTCAGCTGCTCGTTTGTCCCCTTATATAAAAAAGGTTGATAACATATTCATGTAATAATAAACTGAAATAGGCAAAGTAAAATATTTGCAGAACAAGTATTTTCCACCGCCAATATTTTATATAATTTTCGTAACGAGCCATGACGGTCAACCATAGTCATTTCATTACTCAATTAGGTAGTAAGGAAAACTTTTATTTCACGTTTACAAAATTTTTATGTTCAATCGTGACAAATAGATTTCCTTATGATCCGTTTATTATATCTTTGAAATACGGAAATTAATACGCGGCCTTCAAATTTCCTATATTCCTGTTTTCTATTAAAGTATTTCCCATACTCGTAGTAGTAGTTGTTGTATTTGAACCTTTAATTCGCTTCAAACAATACATTGAACCTTTGGCGTTATAAAACTATGGCAAAATAACAGGATAATGTAAAAAAACTAATTTTGCTTGAGAAAACTTCCATATTATATAAAGAGCATATGCAAAATCTGAATTAAACCGGATAGGCGCTTGTGCAGTTTTAAAGGTTGAGATTTTTATCAAGTGGCTTATTCCATGACTTAAGGTTGTTGGGAGATAACTTTATGTTAGAGTAAGTATATTGGAGTATCTTAAACAACTTGAAAGACACATTTTAAACTTTTTAGTTAAAAAAAATAGTGTATGTAAATTAGTGAATGAAACGTTCAAACGATTGTCGCTTTTAAGGTTGAATACCGACATATTCCTTGATAGTACATAAATATAATATTATTACGTCTTTTTTAAGGTAAATGAGAGTTGAACATAGATTTTGTTCAAGTGTAAAACCCCTAGTTAAATCTTACTAATATTATAAATGCGAAAGTTTAAATGGATAGATGGATGTTTGTTTGAAGGTATCTCCGGAACGGCTCAACAGATCTTGATGAAATTTGGTACAGATGTAGAACATAGTCTGGAAGAACAGATAGCCTACCTATTACGTTCTTTTTAAATTCCGCGTGGATTGATTCGCGGGCAACAGCTAGTAACTACATACAATGAGAATTACAGATTTGTTTTGTAAAACTATTATTTTTCTAAAAGTAATTTGCAATCGGGCACACGTTACACATGATTTATCAATAACAATAACAAAGTGACATAAAATGGTTGACCAATAACGACCGCATCAAATGGCGGAACTGAGCAGTCCTCGACCACGTTTTACTGTCGGTGTTCGGCCCTAGGCCTGCGACCTATAAGGCCTGGGATCATCGGACAATGAGATAATTCATTACCACCAAGGTTTCTCATTGTGTTAAAACCATTAAGCCTTCGAATTTGGCGATCATTCGTTCTAAATGACAGACCAAAACCTTATTAGGTCTTGTAAACAAATGTTGGTGGTAATAAAATTTAATATATTGTAGATTTTAATCTAAATATTTCATCGTTTATTTATTGATTAATTTTGATAATTAATATTAAAATTTATTAATAACATTAAAGATTAAATAATGAAAAACTCTCATTAAAATATTACTCTTTGTCGTTGCTGAATCATTATTTTGTAATGAAATGAAATAGAATACATTAAACAAATAGGATTCATAAAATTAAAACAGTTCTATAAACCAGAAAACATTTCAAGGGTGTTTGGTTTTTTTGTATGTAAAAAAAACTTAAGGCGTGCAATTTTTTTACACTAAACATGCTTTGCATAATATTGATATTTTTTATCAATCAAACTACAGTTTACGTGATTTTGATACTTCAATTTAGGAACGTGAGAAGGACGTTAGGTTTTTTTCCTATTAAACTAGATCTATCGTTCGTGTCCGCTTTTATTACTTCGTGTTCAATTGAATAAGGAATAGTGATATATAAAACGTATGAAAATGGACAAAAGATTAGATTAAATATAATACATAAAAACTAAAATATATCATTAAAAGGTGTCCCTTTAGGCAAGGTTCCGAAGATACTGGCAGCGTTCCCCCTTTGAATGGCTAGACTAATTCTTTGTCCGAGGTAGCTGCCAGCTCTTCGGTCTCCTGTGATGTCGACTAACCTTTTTGCTGTTTCTTTAAAAAGTCTTCTAGCGCTAGGACCCCACGGACCAAGGGTCTCGACACCGAATGGGACAAATTCATATTCGGAGCCGAGACCCGTGTTCAATTGAGTTTTTAATCTTCAAATAAATGCAACAATTAAAAAACCTTCCTTAAAAAAACACATACTGTATGTAAATAAAGTTATCAAAACAGCATACATATGTATGGAGATCTAAGTATATACATAAATAAGCGTTTGTGGTGTGTTAAGATTATGCTAACTCACAATTCATGTTCTTTTCCTACCCCTCTAAGTTAAGAGCGTGAATGTTATGTGTGATTCTGTGTTCTATCAATAATGTTTGACCTAGACCATGTGACATTGTTTTGTTTTTAGCATCAATTTGCGGAACTATGTTAATGAAAGTATTGAACATTGCAACATGTAACTGACCATTCATAAAATCTGTTCATTGAATAACACCTACACATTGTATGTACTAGAAGTAATACAAAACATTAGAGTGATAAATAGAACTCGGGATACATTGTGATATCTTACGGATATTAATATTATAAATGCGAATATTTGGATGTATATTTGGTACTAGCTGTGCCCGCGACTTCGTCCGCCTGAAATACTGTCTTCGGGTAGCATTTATTCGCGTTAAAAGTAGCCTATGTCCTTTCTCAGGGTCTAGACTATCTGTATACCAAATGCCATTTAAATCGGTTCAGTAGTTTTGCCGTGAAAGCGAGACAGACAGACAGAGTTACTTTCCCATTTATAATATTAGTAATATAATATTAGTAAGGATTAAGTATCTCCAAAAAGTCTTAGCGGATCTCAATGAAATTTGGCACAGATGTATAAACATAGTCTGGTATATCAAATGTACTACTCACTAAGTTTTTTTAATTCAGTACGGTCGAATTAGCTGTTAGTTTTGAATAAATAAATATCATCGTTTCTTAACAATTGTTTATCGGAGAAGGCATTCGTTTGTAGTCGACGTCTACGTCGACTACAAACGAATGAATTTTATGTACTACCGACTAGGTTATGTATCTAATACACACAGATATACAGGATACTTTTCTCTGTACATTGCGATTGAGTTTTATGAGTATAAAGTGCGAAATCGACAACAACACAGTGCCACGGCCGTGAGAAATTAAAGCATATTCAAGGTGAAGGCGGATAAAATGTAATAAACGAGATTCACAACATTCATGTCATTGTAATGTCAATATTGTACGTGCCGAATTCAGTCTGCAGGTAAATTGTCAGGGGAGGGAAGTAGTACTTCCAATAAAAAACATCTTTTACAAAGATATCTTAGAGTATCTTAGAGTAAACAGAAAAATCAGTTAAATCGAAAAAAAAATCTAACACTTTGTTTTGTTTTTTTTTTTTTTAAAGCGTATTTATATTATAAGACATACGAGAACGGGGATTTCAAAGCTCCATATTTGAAGAAAAATAAAAAGCGAAAAGAAGAAGGAAATAAAAGGGAAAATAAAGGAATAGAACGGATGCGAATTTAAGACAGATTTAAAGTTTATATTCTCACGTTTATTTAAACAAGAGATGTTAAAATTTTGTGAATGACTCTTTTGTAGTTTAAACCCATTCCAAACGTAAAAACAAAGTTAAGCTTTGTGCTAATGAAGACTACGAAATGCAATCCATAGTATCTACTTATTTTAGTGTTACGCTAAAACCAACTGTATTTTATTTCTGTAAGGCTGAAAATTCCTTGAAGTGTTTTGAAGATTTCTGAAAATTCTTTTAGTGAAGTTTAGTGAAGCGTATTGTATGAACAAAGACGTAATTGTTGTACCCGTTGAAGTCTTTTGGTTCATACAAATCTTGACTTGTTAGTCGTTTGAACTTGAAACACTTTGTTTGAACTTGATTTGTTTTATGAAGGATATTACTTGAGTACTTTTACGAATTCGGCTTTAAACAGTTTTCTTGTTTCAGACAATTTGAATATTCGTTAATTGAATAACTCGAAACTTGCCTTTACAAATAGATAAGTATTTTTTACTTCTTCGATATTATCGATATTTTAGTATTAAATCTTAGATCGTTCTCTGATCTAAAATAATATACAAACTAAATTTAGCATATCTTAATGTGTCGTTCGCTAACTTGGCTTCTTGGGTATTCTACCGTAGCCCTAGATACAGTCTAGTACAGTCAGTAACAAAAATGTGCAGGGCACTACTAAGTTACCAATATTACTAACTGTGGCAGTATAATGTGATAAAAACTAAACTTATGTAATATGATGCAAAAATCTTTCAATATTTCTTAGCATCGTGAGGAGTCACGTCACGTCACGTTACGGTTGCGAAACGTATGGGAATGTCCTCAGGCCTTTACCGACAATACGCTGCCCACTGCATGTACGTAGCGTGTGAGAATTAATAGGCGCCTCATTACGAGTCCGTGATTGTTCGGATGGCATTGAGATATGATTGTCGCATACAATTGAAGACGGATGCTTTACTCAGGGGTAGCTATGATGAGCCGCACCCAGAGTGGTTTGATGGTCACTAAGGAAGTCCTTATCCTAGATTTAATATGAGAAGTCTACAAAATGGGACTGCTTAAGTGACTAGTACTCGTATAAGACTCTGAATGTGGTAGTTTACGTTTGAGCGTAAAAAAACCTTTTAAAAAAAGTGACCTGAGTGGAAAATGGAATGGAAAATTTTAATTTAAATTAATATTGAGATTATTGCTGTTTTTACATTATTGGATGTGAAGTATAACAAATCACACAATATTTATATTTTAAACAACTACTAATGTACTATGTTATCTTAGTTAAATTATCTAACCATTCAAGTTCGTGACATAACATTAAATGAAGCGATGTAATAACATTAATTAATAGTAAACAGAGTTTCAAGTACAGGATAATTCCGCGGAGACCGTGTGAACAGAGACCAGCCTTCCGTCCACTTAATTGTTCTATTGTACATGTTGTGTTCAAAACATAATATACGTAAATACTGGAGATAAAGACGTAGATGTGTTTACGATGTTAACAACAATTAAGTATATAAAATTATCAATCATTTACTTAGGTTATTTTTGTTTGTAAACTATTCTATATCATATGTAATAAACATATACATATAAAATTTATTATACATAAGAAATATATGTGTCCAAAATCACGACAGTCAAATGCCTCAGATCGATGATTTTTTTAATGCCTCGTATTGTAAGAATGCATTATGGTTGTATCGACGAAGATATTTAGTGTGTTATTTATAATTCAGTTGGTGATTATTTTTAACGTTTTTCATAGATTTAGACATTAATCGTGGGTTTATGAGACCAAAATCTTCGTTTAAAATAAATTGTTACCTGTGTGTTGTCAAAGATAACGACTAGGATGTCGATATGTGTTTATCGGTACAGAAATTATGATCTGAGAAACCCGCGGTTAATGACACAAACATTACATGACTACATTTTAATCCGAGTTTCGTAAATACAAGTTATTGAAAAAAAACTGGCCGGAGTAATGGTCGCTTCTTCTTTTAAGAAGATAACGAACTCGACTGGAATTTTTAAGAAAATCTTTGAAAAAAACGTGTGAATTTTAGTACAATTAAAATATTATGAAGAAAATATTTTTGGATATTTTGACCGGTTACTTAAATTTTTTTGGGTCTTTATCTTGATTTTTTATGCAGATAATTAACATAATTGAATAATTATCAGGATGTTGTTACTTTAGAGGTTTTACTTGCTTTTTTATTTTGGCTGAGCAATGACCTTAAATAATGTTTAATTAAAAAAAATCTTTTTATTATTCTTTTTTTATTATTTTACGAATTTTTTCGTTCTTTAATCTTGGATTTATTTCAAATCCAAAAAATCCCTGATACTTTTTGTTACGATTGTTCATAGCTATATATTGATATGAAGTCGTAAATATTACATTTAAAAATATTCACATAGACGTCAATTTAAAGTACATCCCTCTTACAACAAGTAAATAAGTATGTACATAGAAACATCTATTGTTAAACTAATATGTTTGTTTCGTAATATTTTGGTGCTAATCGTTTATATTATGTATTCGGTATTTAAAATTAGTGACATTCATTTATTCATATTTTTTATGACTGTATAAATATATATAAATGTTACGACTTAACAAAATGTAACGTTCGGGGGGAAATCTTCAAAAGATACCCTGCCTTCTGGGGGAAAGATAGTGTTATGTGAGACTTAACTCACTAAAACCCCTTAGGTGGTCATCTGCAACTGGTAAGAGTCCCAGGATCTCCAAAGGAACGCACTGGGATAAATGTAATGTACCTACACTTGGATATTAGTAATGAAAGCAGTTGATCCTCTAACTCATTCCAGTTATTTACCCAAACTGTACACAAATTTAAGGTTGAGTTTGTTCTGAGATAAGGTATTAAAAGTATATTTGGTTTTAAAATGATTTTATTTTAAATATTGCGAATTAAGAATAGATTCTTTATTTCGTAGGTGGTAAAATGAAAATAGTCAGATATTTTTGTCTGTTTCAAATGTTAACTAGTTACAAGATAACAGAGTATTATTCACGGTTATTAAGTCCTAGATGGCTATTATTAAATGACATCAGTGTCAAGATGGCCGTCGTAAACAATGAAGTTAAGGCGTTTTTTTATAATTTGTATAACACAATGCCTTAATTGTGATTACTCAGATTTTACGCAGATCTATGCGTCATATCTTGGATAATAAAAATAATAGTTATGTAGTTTTTTCAATGATCACAGCGCTTTAACTCATTCCGATATGAAATTTCATTTAATATATAAATTCTAACAAAATGTTCTGAGAAAATAATGGACCTATTTAAAAAAAATATAATATTTGAGTTAAATTACTGAGTCTAAGTATTTTACCCTGATAAAAATGGTGTACTTATTGCTTTCTAAGAAAATAATATATTACTAGATCGCGTCAAGGATATTTAAAATTAACAATAATTAAAAAAAAATAATAGCAAATGTAAAAATAGCATAGAATAAAGCATAAATTTACGTTAAGATATCTATATATATAAAAGAAAGTCGTGTTAGTTACACTATTTATAACTCAAGAACGGCTGAATCGATTTGACTGAAAATAGGTGGGCAGGTAGCTTAGAACCAGGAAACGGACATAGGATAATTTTTACCCCGTTTTCTATTTTTTTATTCCGCGCGGATGGAGTCGCGGGTAAAAGCTAGTAGTTAATGAAAATAGTTCAATTGAGAATTCGAATCCATGACCTTAAGTTCCGCAAGGTACATACTAAAATAAAGAGCATCCTGTAGAATGTATTATGCAAATAACTTGACCACCTTAAAAGGCTTTCTCTAATAGCATACGAAAGCACTTAGCACGTATCCTTGTCACTTCATATTCGTCATTCCATGTCACCATTGACCGTGGCCGTATTACCATAAAGTGGACCAACGTTCTGTCACAAAAGCACTACAACTGGAACACTTTTTGTCGTTTATTGAAAAGATCGCAGACTTTTGTTATCGCATCCGATCAAGGTGTACTTTGTTTTTTGTTACAGTTTTTATATTGTATAATAATTTGAGAATTTGTTGTTTTTTATTAAAATTAAGTGAAAAAGTACTGACCACAAAAGGCTTAACATTTGCCTGCTTAGAACTGTCATGGTGTATTGAACCGATTGTTGGGCTGTTAAAGGGACGGATGAAAGGAGAGTAGATGTGGCAGAAATGCGAATGTTAAAGTAGATGTGGGTTATACGAGTGGATAGGATACGAAGTGAGTATATTAGAGGAATTCTGAAAGTAGCACCATTAGTAGAAAAATTTAGATGTTAAAGGTAAAATCGCATGTGGCAAAGAGAACTTTAATAGGCGCGTGAAGACATACATCGGTAGAAGTAGGCCTATGAAAGATAGATTGCGTGAAAGGTGACATAATTAAGAGAAAGTGACGACTGTGATAACGCAAGATAGATCTATATGTAGAACAGAAACCTGGACAGGACCTACGTGAGTGGGACAAGGACAGGGAGATGATAATTTAAGCTTAATACTTTTGAAGTCATTTGTTTGAAATCGTTAATGTTTATAGGATTAGGAAGATTGATTAGTAAGAGATAGAACCTTATATAATAGTAATACAAAAGACAATAATTGTAGACATCTAATATAAACATGTTTCGTTCTTTGTTCCGCAGTTGGATGCGCAGCAGCGGTACACATTGTTTCAGCGCGGGCTCTGGGAGGCGGCTAAGCAGATACCGCGGGACAGTATCCGGGACTTCGGCACATACCGTCAATTGCAATTACTCTCCACCATCGGCGCTGCCGCTCTGCCACCGGACCAGCTAGACCGAGTAAATATTAACTTAAAAGAAAAAGCTTAAAAACTGTAGAAATCTACATTTTAGCTTACTTTAGTGGAAGAAAAGAAGATCCTGTGACATCGTAATATTCAAGACGTTGTCATAGTTTTCGACTGTGTATTTTTATTAAGTAAATGATTTCCTTGTATTTCTCTCATTAAAAATAATCTTATCTGGTCTATCTGGTCCTGATCTTATATTGTAGATTTTTGTTTAAATAAATAAAAGAATACTATTCAAATCAGTGACATCTAGTACAATTTTCAACCAACATTTTATTTGTATTTCCAGTACAATCGTATAATCAACGACATGTTGGCGGTGTACAATACAGCGGAGATCTGCGCGTACAACGAGCCATTCAAGTGCGGTTTGCACCTACAGCCGCAGTTACAGGAGATCATGTCGCACTCCCGCGACTGGGACGAGCTGCAGCACGTCTGGACCGAGTGGAGGAGAAATACCGGCAGAAGGATACGTGATTTGTACGAGCAACTCGTTGATCTAACAAATCAGGCTGCGAGGTTGAATAGTAAGTTTATTTGTTACGCCTGTGAAAAATAAATAGCAAACTTAACAATAAATGAGAATGCAATTAGAAAATCAAGTCAGTCTAATTAAGTAAAATTATTACTTCCTATGCATTATAATAATGAGAAATTTGTTCTGTTTCAGATTTCACCGATGCTTCTGCTTATTGGATGTTTCCCTACGAGACGATAAACATGAGACAAGAAATTGAAGAAGTTTGGGAACAGGTAAAATATCACGTTTCATTTTGATCACTAAATAAATTTAATTTAAAATCATTTAAATAAATTTATTTTACTAGAGATTTTCGATTTTATCGATACCCTAAAACTATTTAGCTTTTTTTAATGTTTCAGATTAAGCCACTCTATGAGTTACTCCATGCATACGTCCGTCGTCGTCTCCGGGAAGCCTTCGGCCCCGAGAGGATCTCCAGGTCGGCGCCCATCCCTGCTCATGTTCTAGGAGATATGTGGGGACAGAGCTGGTCCGGGATTGTGCCCTACACCCTGCCTTATCCGGGGAAGAACTTAGTCGATGTCAGCAAAGAAATGATTCAACAGGTACAAACATTTCAATTGTGTTTAAAAAATAATAATCAAACTTCATTAAATTATGGTACGCTCGCAGTTGGTAATAGTTTGGTATGACGTGATTACATGTGATTGGTCTAACTAATCTATCTTATTTTATCTCCGACGTTTCTTCCAGGGCTACACACCACTAACGATCTTCCAGCTGGCAGAGGAGTTCTTTGTGTCAATGAACATGTCAGCGATGCCGCCGGACTTCTGGTCGCTCAGCGTACTCGAGCAGCCCGTGGACCGCCACGTGCATTGCCAGCCCTCCGCATGGGACTTTTGTAACCGACACGACTATCGGTAAGTGTCCTGTCATTGGTACAGTTATATTCAATTTCCACTAAGCCTTCCGTGTCTTGTTCTACTATATTCGTGTCTAAATTTGGTTGGCTAAGTTGATCCACTTAAATTTCAAGGGCAACTTTTTAAAATCAATAAATTAAATAGCGTGACTGTACTAATAAAGGTACTAAGAAGAGTACGAATCAAGTAATACCATAATCGCCCAAATGAGTCAAGTTTATAACAGACAGGGTTTTTTGAAGAAAAATTATTTTTTTCTGAAGCAGTTTAATGTGTATTTCCAGTATCAAGATGTGCACTCATCCAGACATGAAGGACTTGATCACCGCTCACCACGAGATGGCGCACGTCGAGTACTTCCTGGCTTACAGGAATCAGCCCAAGGTCTTTCGCGATGGAGCTAATCCAGGTCAGTGTTCGTAGTTATATACTAAAATATCACATAAATGTGTACTCGAGCGTTATTTTTAAATGTTTGAAAAATTATAAGAGAGTATTGTTGTTTTGATACTCAGGTTTTTATTAGGCAATATAAGAGTCCTAAGCGCGTTCCGTTCACACAAAGCAATAACAATAAAATACGGTATTATTTATTTATTCAACACACCAGAAGCAGGCTAAGTAATATTAGAGCGAGTACACTAGCGCCACCATTCAAAGCGGCGTCGTTACAAAGATCGGTATCGCAGGTACAATAGGTCACGAACAGGTCGCCGGTACCAGTCTGTCGTCTGCAGGGAGGGTCGCCTATCTTCTCGTTCTCTTCTGTTAGGAACCCACAGCCCCGGACGACGCGCACTTTGCCGTATACTGCAATATATACATAGATTGACAGAATCAGTGATGGATAATTTCTAAGGCAATTTAGGTACGTGCAAGTGACGCCGACTTTAGGGCTGACTTTTAAATACCTCTCTACTGTCTAAATCTATGATACTCCATGGAAGAAGAAGCTTCGAATGATAACGTCGGAATCGGTCAAGCCACTAAGGCTCATTTCGAATAAAATACTAACAGAAATACTTAAAATATGCGAGAAAACCTTGTCCCATATGTATATACGACTAATATGTTAAAGTATACTGACTTTCCATCTTAATGGAGCGGCAGAATTTGGACTCGACCGGTGGTATGTGCTCGAGTGGGTCCTTGAGCGAGCAGTTAACGACGCCCAGGCTGAAAGGGTCGAACTCCTCGCCACAACGCGGATCGTACGCGCTGTTGCAGTCGTAGCAGAATATTGAATACGCTGGAAGTTAAACAAACATTTGCTGGACTCAGTTCGATTTTCATACGAAGTTACGAAGTCTATGCAAAATATGTTCTACATTCTGTATATCTCAAAATATGTAAATCATATGTTTATTATTGTCCTCTAAGGTTAATTTAAACCAAGTTCACGTGCGGTAATACAATTACAGCGAGTTGTAAGGTTTCTCCCAGCTGTGTCTGACCCACATTCATACTCGTAAAATTCTTAACAACTTTCCTTTTATATACATTAATTACAAGTCAATGAATATTTTTATGTAATCTTTACATAATTTAAAAAAGTATTTATAAAACAAACGGCTCAGGCACTTACAGAAATTACTTACTACACACTAAAAAAAATTTAAAAAACCAGAAATAATTTTCTCCTATAACAATGTAACCGACATTGGAAAACAATTGAAAATCTTCTTTTTGATGTCGGTCTAAAAATCGCTTAAATGCTAGAAATTTGTAATCTTAGTGTGATGGATGATGGAAAGGGTCAAGATTTAAGAATCTTTACGAACGTTGATTTAGTTCGATTATGAATGATATGAACATTGTTTGTCTAACAGGGTATTTATGACTAGCTGTCGCCTGCGACTTCGTCTACGTGGAATAAAAAAAACTTAATTAGTAGGTTATGTGTTCTCCCAGACTTTGTTCTACATGTATGCCAAATTTCGTTGAGATCCAATGAGTCGGTTCAGAACGTACCTTCAAACAAACATCCATCCATCTGAACATTCGCATTTATAATATTAAATTTGGTAATTTAATTTAATTGCGAATTTCACTTACCATATTTAGTAGCACCCATCAGACATGTAAGAATCATTAACCATTTCGTACTTGTAAGCATGATCGTATCGTAGACGATATGTTACCTGCATACGTCACTACCACACACTCACTCTGTACTGAATTACGTTGTCGATATTGTTCACAATAATTGAATTAGTAAAATCACCTTGTCTAGCAGTTAGATATAAGCTTTGACTTTTAAGAGACAGGACTCGTGAATTCCTCTCTGTCGAAAATAAAAACGAAAAAGGAGATCTAAACTTGCTTGTTTACGTTTTTGGATTCACTACTTATGTGTTGATAAAGTTATTTTACGTAAGTATTACAATGATATGCATATTGGTGATTATAATTTTTATCTCAACTCTAGCGAAAAGTATCAGAATTGATTGAGTACAACCGCGGCCCTGTCTAGTCCATTTTCATATAGTCAAAGGATGCAGGCCTATTTTATTAAATAAAACTAAACGTGCTTTGAATTCATCCGTTCGAGGTTATCTTTTGATATATATTAAATGAGGTGACATTGCAAAAGTTATTGAGTTACACTTTTTTGGATTCTTTCATATACATAGAACTCTCATCATCTATTCAGATTCTACGACGTTAAAATATTTAATACATATTCATAAAAATTGGAGTGTCTGTATGTAATATTGAGACTAAAAAAAACACATTTCGTACACGTGATATTCGAGTTACTGATAATGAAAAAAACAATTTTTTAAATTTTTGTCTGTCTACCTGCCCGCAAGTTCGCGTTTGATACGGGTAATCTATGGAACGGTTGGGCCGATTTTTACTGGACTTTTATGGGAAGGTAGCTGATGCACGCGGGCGTAATAACGGCCACTATTTTTTAATTCTTCAATGCCAATATTTAATTAGATTAAATTCTTCCTTTTCTTTACAGCATTTATTGCATTGTTACATCATTTTCAGCTATTTATTTTACATACTAGAATTTGATATAAAATTGACGGCTCTTGTCATTACCTTTGCGTGATGGAATCGTTTTAGTTTAAACATGAAACAGCGCGTTAAAATCAGTCAACATGACTCGTCAGTCGCGTATTTCGAGACTACAATGTTTCACTAATTTCCTACATTGACATAATTAATTTTTTTGTTGACTGAATCGTTTAAATTACTCATACCAGTTTAACAGTTACTCATAGCTATTTGAAGGCTTCAGTTGTAATAGAAGAATATTTTGCAACACTACAACAATGTCTTTACAACACTGCTAGAGGTACTCCCCCTGAGATTCGGCTGCCAAATTAATTCTCTTCAAATGGATATCTTACTAATAATTTAAATGCAAATGATTAATTTAGATGTATGTATATTTGTTAGAAGGTATCTGCAGAACTACTGAACAAATCTTGATGAAATTTATCATAAACATAGTCTAGAAGAAAACATAGGCTACTTATTAAGTTTTTTTTTAAATCCGCGCGGACAATGTTGGCGACAACTAGTAGAAATTGCAGAATTAAAATAATGCCGAATCTAAAATTTATTCGGAATAGGTTGATTTTGTAAGTGTAGCTAATAACTTTACGACAGACGAACACCGCAATATATCTGCTAATCAATTAGCTTGTTCAATTTATAATCAGAACAGCAAATATTCTAGATTACGACCAGGAAAGTAATTTGTGCGAAATTACAATCTAATGGGTAATCTATAAAACTGTCACTTGTAAAGTTAAATAATTGCGATTTAATTACAAAGAGACTGCGTAAAGCACTGTTAACCTAGTAACGTAATTTCTACAGAAATACTTTATGTCTATAACCACTAACATTATGTAAGCGATTTATTTATGCTATGTTGAAACATGGTGAGGAGACATCTTAGTAATCCTTTGTAACACATAGATGTTGAAAACTGGCATAAAACGTACATAACAAAAGAATAAACAACGATGTTTTTTAAACAAAAACTGAATGAATGACTTCATAGACAACAGCTGGTTGTTAAAAGCTTTTACAACTGTTTCCTTTTTTATGTTACATTCCATCTTCTTTAAGATATGATTTAAACTACTAAGGAAAGGTAAAATTTAAGGGGTAAAAAGCTTTTTTTCGACTACCGAACAATATTGGGAGGTAGTACTTAAATTTTTTAGCATCAATTAATCTTAAAATGTCATGTAAGTGAACAAAACGAGTTACTACTCGAAACTGCAATTACAATTACAAATACCTTCAGTTCAGTATCGTACAATCTTGATACGAAATCTAAATGGTATTCAGTCTTTTATATAAAATAATTTTATTGATTATTCAATTGTTGTGGTGAAATACATCATGAGGAAAGGTTAGAGCTGCGTGTTGTGTAAAACAATTTTGATATATTTCTAACATGCAATATGTTACGTCACAACGTTCTTATATACGAACAAATGGTGTGCGCGTGCGCATTATCTTACTGGTATCTAGCGGTGGTTTTACATTACTTTAAGAGAAGTACTCATGACTTTTTTTTATAAAAGAAACTGTAGATATCGACAAAGTAAGGGGCATTTACTGAATTGTAGGTTAGAAGTAGTATTAACAAATAATAAATATTTGGAAACAAAAAAAAGAAAAGAGTAAAACTTGATTTTCAACGAAACTTCTCAAAATCTTTTATCTGTGAAATAACAGATATTTATAGACTAGAAACTAAAACTAGACTAGAAAGACTAGAACGTTAAAATAATTTCTCTAAAACAACCATACACTATTTAAGGTAGTACATTTTTAGATAAAAGTGTATCAAATATGGCTCAGAATATTCACCTATTTCTATAAGGGTTTTGAAAATCTGTCTCACTCTTATTACTCTTTAGGTGGTCTTGCTCTTGGTTAAACTTAACCATATGTGGTTATAGCGTGGTCATGTGTAATTGCATAAAACGTTACGTATAACATTTACATTATTACGAGCAAATTCGACACTGAGTCTCGGCTCGTTGTGAAATGTTGAATAGAACGCGTGCCAGCACACACTTAGATACTTACAAACTGTGGTAACTTGGAAAGTCCAATAACTTTGTTATTTGTAACAATTCCAACGACATTTTAACTGCAATTATTAATTTATTTAATCCATTTTATTAATCATCAAAATTTTAAGTTTTATGCTTAATTATATAGCTTAGCGCCTTTAAACATGAAATGTTTAACTTAGCGCTGCAAAGTTCACTTTAGGTTTACATAACAAATATAGGTTATAACTTTTAGTATACCTTTTATACAATATTATGTCTTATTATAGAAATAACTAGAGGAACAAGTAATTTCATAGTTCCGAAGGTACTTAAATATTATGGCTTTATACTCTTAATTTCTTACTGCTACTTAAAAATTTGTCATATGGTTACTAAGGGAAGTCCATTAGTCGTTAATTGTATATAATGTATAACATAAGAAAAACTACAGCCAGTTGTGCAATCCATAAGAATCTCGAGCGTTCTATTAATAGCAAAGAATAGAGAATGAATTAAGGGATGTGGTAGTTTAAATGTGATTATTTATTTTATTTTATAGTACTTAATTTTATCTCACAATTTTTTTTTTATTTCGTACAAATTTTATCGTCATTATTACTAGATATTTCATATTAATTTGTACATTTATAATCTTACACAAATATTTAAATGTCTAATCTTAATATAGTCAATGTGTTTCAATTAAGACCACACATTCCACACCAGATTTTATTTTAATTTTACTTATGTTAAAACAAACAAAAGTATTCTTCAAACTACACCAGTGTTATCCAATGTATTTACGTCTATGTTCGATACTTTTTTTCTCTGTCGTCCACTCCACTAGATAAGGAGGTCAAGTTCGCAGTCAGGCTTGTCCGCGATACGTATCTCTGTATACATCTTTACATAGCGCAATGCTTTCGCTTTCAGATCTTCTAATGTTTTATTCATCTATGTTTATTTTAGAAACAAACATTTACTGACCTAGACAAAAATGTGCGTGTAATTATTGTTTATTAATTTTTTCACAGTGTTTGTAGACTAATAAATTGTAACCGCGTTTCTAATAGACATTACAGGTTATTCATCATCTCCTTGACCTTGTCCCACCTACGTAGGGTCAGTGCACCGGGTTTCCGTCCTCTAATTGGATCTGTCTGCCGTCATCTCCATTGTCACCCCCTTCTTGATCATGTCATCTTTCACGCAATCCATCCATCTCTTCCTAGGTTATTATTTTAAGATAATCCTATCTAAGTTATACATTAAGTATATTTTCAACCATTATTAGAATATTATTTATAAATAATTCTTGTAACCATTCCAAACAATAAATTATGGGTATCAAAGTCCCGACTTGGCGCTTTAATTTATATGTTTTCATACACTTAGCGTTACCATTTAGTCGGTATTACCATTATTTACGCTAGCTATTCATCGATCCAAAGGAAACTGTTAGAAGGAAGTCGGTACATAACATTTATATAAAATGTTTGCTGTACTTCGTTTTACCAAACATTTGAATCATTTACATAATGTTAATTCCGTTCAATTGTTGTTAAAATAATCGCCTTGAATATATCAATTTATTAACACATTTATTAAGATTTTAAACTAATTATGGATTAATTTAAATTAATTTATAAGTTACGTTGTTAACTAGTCTATTGAGTTGAGTTGATTGTCTAGTATGGGTCAATAATTTGGAAATTGAATTCGTCAATAACAATATTAGACAGAAGTATATATAGGTAATTATTAAAAAAAGACTCAAGATTGACGTCATCTCCACATGTTTTCCAAAAGTCATCGTACGTAGTTTTTCTACAAAATTCCTGAACTTTTATATTTATATCATAGTTTTTGTAAGTAAAATGTTTAAGGAAACGTACTCGTGGTCCAGTGGAGCTTGTTTCCGGTACGACGCACTTCAGTTAGACCTGTCCGGGTTCACTTCCGCGTGCGCGTTGCTTTCTCTCACAACACGTTCGTGTTTATTGAATTAAGCTTTAGCGAGATAAACATTTTATTCGCTCTATTGAACGCACGTTTAACTGAAACCATTCTTCCGAGTGTTTTTTATGTCTAATGAGCGTTTTATTAATGTTTTTTTTTTGAGTGATATCTTAAACCTTTGTTTTTTTCAAAACAAAAGGTTGCTTTCCATCTTTACTGGGAGATCTTTTTCTTGAAACAACAATAAGATCATGTAAACATCTCGACCGACTTCCACTAATGTTGTTTTTGTAACAATGCAAGTATTAAAACCGTGAGACCACTGGAACGGAATTACAATATATGATTAAGTTAACACAATCTGGGTGAGCAGAATAAGATATTACACTCATTATAAAAATAGAATTGTTGGTCATCATCAGCTCACTATACGTCACCATTGAGAGGCTCGGCGCCTTCCCTAAGTTAGGAGTTACGTAGGTAGGTAGGACGTGAGGTAGGTCATAGTCAACCACGCTGCTCCAGTGCGGGTTGGTTGATTTGTGCAGGTTGCATTACGATGTTTTCATTACTGTAAGAACGTCGGATAGATTCGAACCCAGGACCTGTACAAGTCAAGTGCTTATCCCCTGAGCCACCGACTCTGTCTTGACGCGGCGCTCAACGAATTGTTGGTAGAAAAGCGAATTAGCCACGAAAACAGAATGACCCCTCCGACGAATAAATTCATAGATGTATAAGTCGATCTTAATGACAAACGAAATTCATCAAAAAGTATAAATATAAAACACTTGCACTTTTAATTGAAAAAATAACTTTACTAGGTTCACCTTTTAGTTATTAACTGCTGTTTAATATCAATTTAAACACCATATTGGTATGTAAAAAACTTCACCAATTGAGGTTAATTTTCCAATGTGATTTCAGTTATCATTTCAAAATCTAAACTAAAATCGTGTTTTTTAAAACATAATTCTTCGTACAGGTTTCCACGAAGCTATTGGCGAGACAATCGCCCTCTCAGTGGCCTCTCCTCGTCACCTGCAGACGCTGGGCCTGGTACAGAAATCCATCGACGACACGGCGCACGATATCAACTACTTGTTTACCCAAGCTATGGACAAGCTGGCCTTCTTACCTTTCGCTCTGGTGATGGACAAGTGGCGCTGGGATGTGTTCACTGGTGATATTAGGAAGGAGCAGTACAATTGTCATTGGTGGAGACTTAGGTATGTTGATACATGAACTAAGTATACGTTATTAGATTAGGGATAATACATGTCAAATTGTTAAACACGGAGTCATTTTACGGTCACAAAACCACCTTGTGATATAAAAATATGAGATCTTCTGTAACATCGTCAGTGTTTAAAAAAAGAACAAGAGTTTACTGATTCAACTTTGTAACGATTAACGTAAATATGCAAGCAATAATTTGTGCCCGGTTACGTTGATGAATTTTGATGAAATGTCAAATGTGATCAATAATATTGGTCCTACAATAGTATAGGAGTTCCCTTAGTGGCTGATTGGCGACTCATAGTATAGAAAAATTTTATCAGCAACTACACGAACAAGAAATGAAGTTACGTTGTGATCTAATATATCATCGACGTTAACCAGTCAATCATTCTCACGATCATCGAGGTTTAATTAGCTTGTTTTTTTTAAGTTGTCCGGAAAATGTATTACCTAACCGTTGCTAAATCGGTCTTGTGAATTTCTTTATATGGTCTGAATTTTTCTCTATATAGATATCAGGAAGTAAAGTTTAGTTAGTTGGAAGTCATTACAATTTTGAGAATGTAGTCCTATTTATGTGTTGATATTTTGATCTCTTTCTTTGATAACTATTATTATTTATGTAATAAGATTTCTTCGTGTAGGGAAACTATATAGTATAATTTCATGGGACATAAAAAAACATTTTGTAATATGTAGTTGGAATATGATTAAAGATTTTTACACATTTATATTTTATCCGCTACGTTCCATTTGAAGACAAAAGACTTGTGATTTCTTACTAATACTTTTTTATAATAAACATAAAACAAATGTCAAATAAATCACTCGAGAGTTTGAGTTTGTCACATGGAAAGTTTGAGCTTTAATAAAATATGTATATTAAATTAATATAATGTTACATTACTCAATTAAAATGTGCGACTTGTCACACAATATCTCCAAATGTAACATAATTTTGGTGCTATAAGTAACATGGCATAATACACACGGTCCGCCGCTCTGGGAAATAAGCGCTGACTATTCTAGGTCAGTAAGCATGAGCATATAGTTACTTAATGTTAGTTATTATGTTCCAGAAGTTACAAATAGGGCCTCGCTTGAGCAATAAGTTTAAACATAGAGATTTAAAAACCGTCAGTGTTTTTCTATTATTTTTATTATTACATCTATTACTTTTTAGATGCTTAACTGTTTTTCTATGTTTTTAAACATGATAACATATTTGAAACTAAACTCATGTTACAATTAGCTTATGTAACGTCTAACATTGATGTAAAGATTGGCTAACTGACCCGATTTACTGCAGGCTCTTCACCCATATCATTAACTTTTTTATGATGTTACTGTTGATTTTATAATTATAGCAAATAGGCTTTTATGAAGGTGTTACATGTTACAAAGTAGGAGACTAATGTCTATTTCTTCATTCATGGGAGTGATGGTATAAAACAAATAAATAAAAAAGGGGTCGATCGTTCTACCGATTAATCAGTCCGGGTAAAAAATCCCATAAAAACTCATCACGACACGAGAACACGTAATATTGTGGTTGAAATCATGAAAATTTGAACAAAATGTACTAAATTAAAAATTATTTCTGCAGGGAACAGTATCAAGGTGTGAAGCCGCCAGTTCTTCGTTCAGAAATGGACTTTGATCCCGGTTCCAAGTACCACATTCCTGCTAATATCCCCTATATAAGGTAAGGAAATTTTAATATTGTATTGCAACTCAAACAAATTTGATGCGCTTTGTAAATATGACAGAGAGAAATAAATCAACTTTGTATATAGCAAAATTAAATGGATTACAACGTATTCCTAGTAATTCAAATGTTAACTCTGTTTGGAACAAATGGTATTTTAAAAGCTAATCCGAGAACATCTGTTCATGCATATTACAGTTTTGTAGGTTTTTTGATTATGGTAATTCTAAAATAGAAAATTTCAGTAGTTTCAATGAGGCCAACATCCCCGTTTAAAATATACTGTTAACTCTGTATTGTCAAAGATAATGACAGGGATGACGATATGTTTACAGAGATTTTGAGGTCTCAGAAACCAACGGTTACTGATCTCTTATATGCTTACTTAACGATAAAGTATTACTACAACACTTGATTTCGTAACCGTGATTAAGTATAAAATAAGTTTGTTACGTTAAATGATGACAAGTTAATTATTGTCTGTTATTTCATAGGTTAAAGAGCAATGAGCTTTCCTAGGTATACTGTTTAAGATTGTACATTTAACCCCTATTCTATGTAATAGAATCCGTATGGATTAATAATTATATGGATATGGTGTTTGTGTTATCAATACGTTCTCGAAATATTGAATTGCAAATTAAACAATTTATAAACATTTTAACACATAATATTGTATTTAATACTTTCGGGCATTATTTACATAATTCATATAAACATACGCGCATTTCAGTCGTAAAAAAATTAAACAAACAGTCATTAAAAAAAACTAAACACAAAACAACATTTAAAACTACAAATAAAAAAACAAATAGAGATCAGTTCTTAGTGGTGGAACTCGTGCCCACCCTCGGAGCTACCGAAATGTCCCCCGAAGCCCTCCGAACTTCCGAAGTCATGACCTCCGTAGCTTTCGTGGCCTCCATAGGAAACTTCGTGCTTTTCCTCGTGGTGAACGATCGGTACTGGTACCTTCACATGATAAGGAACGTGCTTCTCAACCGGGTATGGCACGTGCTTTTCTATGTGAACCGGTACGGGCCTGTCGACTGGTACTTTGACTGGTATAGGTACTTTCTTCTCTACCGGGTACGGGATGACCTTCTCTACGGGGTACGGCGCCGGCACTGGTACTTTCACCGGGTAGGGCACTGGCTTATCAACATGAACTGGGACAGGATTATCAACGTGCACCTTTACTGGGTAAGGCACTTTCTTTTCGACAGGGTAGGGCACGTGCTTTTCTACGTGTACAGGAACGGGTTTTTCAACATGCACCGGAACGGGGTGGTCTACTGGCACATGAACAGGGTAGTGGATTATTTTCTCTACTGGATAAGGCACATTTACTTTGACGGGGACCTTCACTGGGAAATGCACTTCCTTCTCAACTGGATACGGGTGTGGCACATGTACTTTTACTGGCACGGGGATGTGTTTCTCAACGGGATACGGCACTTGTTCGTATACTTTCACTGGGACGGGCCTGTCGACGTGGACTTCGACCGGTACGGGCACTTGTTTCTCAACTGGGTATGGTTTTTTGATATATTCAGGAACTTTGATGTACTCCTTGACGGGGAAGTGTACGGTCTTCACAACTGGGTACGGTTGAGGCACATGCACTTTAACTGGTACTGGTACATGTTTCTCTACTGGTACGGGAATGTGTTTCTCGACCGGGTACGGTACCGGAACCTTCTTTATAATTGTGATCGTTTTCTCCTCGTGCGTTTCATGCCCGTGTCCTCCTCCGAAACTGCCGCCGTCACTTCCGAAGCCACCTTCGCCTCCAAAATCGTGACCACCGTAACCATGTCCGAAATCGCCGCCGAAATTTCCATGATCACCACCGCCGAAACTTCCATGATCACCACCGCCGTATCCAAAGTCTGAAAGACCTCTCTTGTCCTGTTTCTTACTTTCTTCTACTGGTTTTGGTTCAGCCTTGTTGTCCTTTTCTGCCTTCTCCTCTGCCGTGGCCAGGCTTATAGCCACGGCCAAGATTAAGGAAGATCGCTGTAACAGTGAAATAAAAATGTGATAACACTAAATTTAAACTTGAAGACAATTATACTTATTAATCCTTAATTCAATTAAAATCGATAAAAACTGAAATAGAACATCACTATTTAATGATAACAATTAGTTTAATTTTTATTACTATTTGAATACTAACCAAAATTATCATGATCGCTTAGCAATGTTGTTCAGCGAACGTTCTTACGGAGTGTGTTGTGCTGCAGCTTGTTGGCCAGTTTTATACCACCAGTTTCGTTTCACAGATCCAACATTGCATACTTTCGCCAGCACTGAGCCACATGGATGTGTGCGTTCACAATTTGTTGTTTATACATATTTTTTGCTCATTTTGAACGATGGGTAACTCGGTTAATACGGTATCGATTTTGTAAGATGAACTAATTGACGATTTAATTAACGTCTCCTATGCATTAACTGGTATTCACATGAAATAGTAATAAAATAGTAACCATAGCACTTAGATGTAACGTGGGAAATCATTGCAATGTTTTGTTTATTCGAAGATTTATTTAAAAATATAAGTAACGACTTTAAATATTTATAGTGAAATGTGTGATAATTATGTAAAAGAGAGATGAAGGGTTTTGGTTAAACTGAGGACCAGTAATATTGCCCTTAACTTGCAATAAAGCTTTCAGTTAGTTAGTCTTATGAATTAAGATATGATGGCTGATAGAGATGTATGGAATAATTGTACATGCTGTGACAAAATTATATAGAATGTAGTGAAACTTGACGATGATGAGTTCAAGGGTCGCGGTCGTATGAAACAAATGAAGTTCTTGCTTCTCTGTTCCTATTTCTGCTATATGCAAGGTCTAAAAACCACTTTAATTTATTATCACGATTGTGTCAACATATTTTTATTGATACTAAAATTACTTAGCGTGGTACTAACCTATATCTGTTAGAAAATTAAACGTTTGTGCGCCTTTTTCTTACCAAGGCAATTGACTGTAATTTGTTTAATGGACATAATTTCTAATAATAAAAATGTAGTCCGTGCAATTTTTATAGCCTCGTAGACAACAGGGGACATTTCGTAACTTGTCTCTCAATTCAATAAACTGTTTATATAAAAAGTAATATAGCTTTATGTTTTTTAATTCGTTGTAAAGTTCATGTAGATTTGTCTAGTTGTATGTAAACTTTTTTTTAACACTTGAATGCATTCTTGATACTTTGCAGCTAGCGTTTTACGTAAGATTATCTAGAGAAATTAACCTAGTTTTTAAGTCTATACAATTTGATTTAGATATTTTTTTATCTACACTAATATAAACTTTACTTTATGCATGTATTAATAAAATAATGTATTCATAATTTTATCAGGACAAGAGCATCACAGTAAAGTTATTGTTACTTCGTTACTAGTGTCGCTTTATAAACGAGGCTTTGGAACCATTCCTAATACTTTCCCCAATTTCTGTATAGTACTTACCATTAACAAAAACTCTTCATTTCTACGACTGTAAAATACTTTGGCGAACACAAATTTAGAGTGATGGCACACTGGTGGCGTTGCGGTTACGGTGCGGCGTCGCATCACATATACATACGTCTTGGCGTCTTCATATAATGTCGGCGTCTAATTCGAGCCTGTTTTCAAAAAGTACTAGTGCAGATCATAATCTGCAATAAAATTCATTTTGTATTAATCTAAATCGTGTTGTCGGGGTTTAAATTGGCCAGTAAAGATTATTTATTTCATGTCATCAAATGGTATTTTTGATAAATTATGCTTGTATTAAGAACACGTGAATAATATTTGCATTAAATATTCGCTTTAAATGTGTGACAATGTCTTAATCTGGATATATTATGTTGTTATTGTAATTAATTTATTCAAATAAAATAAGATTACGGTCTATAAATCTCTGTTAGTTTGTTTTACTGATGCGAATTGTTAATAAAAAAATTTACAAAAGTTATTTTTATTTTTTATGAATAATTTAACTTCTTTTAAAGTTCTCGTATGAATCACAAAATCTATTGCATATATTCTAACGCGTACTAAATGAATTGCAAACATAATAAATCTGTGATAGACATCTAAAGCATCTTAATAAAGTGCGGTAATCGTTTGCTATTTAACTGGTAGTTGCATACAATTTACATAAAATGGTTTTGAAATAAAAATCTAACCACAACTGAAACTTCAAGCTAATAGACACCATATTAACCGTGAATTTCTGAGACCTAAATTCCCGTTTAAAACATATTGTTATCTCTGTTTTATTTAAGGTAATGACAGGGATGACTATATTTTTATACATAGATTTTCGTCTCAGAAACTAACAGTGAATTATTTATTGAAACACCAATAGCTTAGTAGTCAAGTATACGGACCAAGTAGTCGTAGGTTCGATTACAGCCAATCGGTTAATGTCGTGAGTAGTAATGGTAACAAAAAATATTAGTTTTCAAGGAAGGAAAAATATAGTTTCTTGAAATTATACTAAAATGTTATTTACATTAAAAAACACAAATTAAAAAAGCGTATTATCTTGTTTTTCGCGTATACAAAATTCTATAGTGATATTAAGAGATGATGAGGAAACCGACTTGTTACCTCTTGATGTAAGTTTCACCTATTACGCATAACGTTTATAAAGTAATGTATACTTATTTTCTATGTCTATTACTAAAAGATCAAGGACTTCACGGCCGTTAACTAAAGATGAGGCTGATAATATTTATATTATTTTGTGGGACAATGTTTTTGCTAGTGCAATTATTGTGTCTCATCAACCTGTCCTTATCCATAAGGAGGGACGGCACAATATGTACTACTCCTCCATACATCTCTATCAGCCCCCTTCTTACACATATCCTCTTTCACACAATCCATCCATACTTTCTTTGGTCTTCTTCTACATTTGTAGCCATCCACATTCAAACTCAATTGGAATTACTGTGTTTATTAATTGTAATTTTAATATAACTCTCCTCTCGATACATAGATAGTGGTAATATAAAATTTAAACATATGTTTTTACCTCATACATATTTAAGAAAACTAAAGGTTTTCACTATTAATAATATATTAATAGTTATCCATAAAATAAAAAAGTTTCACTGTGACAGTTACAATGTATTTGTTTCGTGTAAAAACTTTAATAACAATCGCGCGTCTGTCGAAGCGTTGAACTACAACTAGTGTAAGCCTTGATGAGACTACGTACACTATGATTTTGTGCATTCCTCGAACATTCCAGCCTTATTTTAATATTCCGAAATATATAACGTTTAGAGATATTTGAAATAAACGTCAAGAAGTTGATGTCAATTGCATTAAATATACTTTATACTTTACATTGTCCTATTTCCATGTTCTAAGTAAACTAAGTGCACAAAAATTGTTCTTGTGCTTTTTTAACGTACCTTTTTTTTAACTTGACATAGCTTAAAAATAAGTTTGACTTGATATGACATTACATGTCAATTATATGTACTAGCTGTCGCGGAATTAATAAAAAAACATAATAAGTGGCATATGTGTTGATCTATGCCAAATTTCATCAAGATCCGTTAAGCCGTTTCAGAGATACCATCAAACAGACATCCATACATCCATCCATCCATATAAACATTCCCATTTGTAATATTAGTAAGATTTAACTCAAGGTAACCAATATTTGGTCACCCTACACAATACAATACGTAACCACATTGCGCATGCGCGGAACTCGTTGCGATTTAATAAAGCATCAACCTACAACAACAAACCTCGTTGTTAATTATGCGCCTTTGATGACTGACACTGTTTGTAAACAAAACTGAAAAAAAAAATCTCAGATTTGCATAAAAACTAATCGTAAGAAAATAATTGTAAAAAAAAATAAAGAGAAGATTAAGTTTTGCTGTCAAAAAAAGTTACTTAATTTTATATGTAACTAGCTGTCGCCCGTAATTTTGTCGGCGTGGAATTAAAAAAAAAACTTAATGAGTAGCTTATGTGTTCTTCCGCACTATATTCTACATCTATTTTCAGCCAAATTTCATCTAGATCTATGTAGCTGTTCTGGACATACCATCAAACAAACATCCATCCAAACATTCGCATTTACAATATTAGTAAGATAAACAAACTTTATTACTTCGTTGGTGTATTTCACCTGTTTTACTATTCGGAACGCACAAAACATATATTTTTTCTCCAACAAACATCTGTTTGGAAAATCTATCACGTATGCAATGAGAACGAATGTTTTTATTTAAGATCTATTCTGTTTACAATGATGTCCTAGATATCCTTATTACGTCTTTCCTGGTGTAAATTTTATACATAAAACTAGGATTTATGTGAACTGGCCCAGACGTATCTGAAGTCGGTACCTATTACACAGGATTACAAAATGTAAGTTTAGTTTCGGAAAACGCTTTAATCGGATGAATTTTCCTTTTAAATATATTCTAGAATTCAAGCCGGCGTCAGCGCCATCTATCGGGTTAAATTATAAACGTTAATCATAGTACGACAATGTAATCAAAATCGCTCCACTACTTGATAATTTTCAGTCACAAGCAGAAACGCATAGAAAAATACGTGTAATGTTTCATGAATTAAAAGTTGAAATGACCTTATTTATCATCCTCTTCGGTATTAAAAATGCTTTTTTTATTAGCTATTTGTATAGTAACTAGCTTTTATCCGCGACTTCGTCTGTGAGGAATTTAAAAAATTCTAATATTTAATCTTTCTAATGGCAAAAGAAATTTGTAATTAGTCCAGTAGTTTTAGAGTTTTTCCTTACATAGAAAAGTACATAATTACGAATCTTTCCACTTTATAATATTAATATGGATTAACAATTAAAAAACGTGGAAACTATCTGTATATTAATTAACGCACTGTTGATATTCGAATAAAAATAAACGAATAACTATAACTAATTGTTATTTGATCAGAGGAAGAGCTAAGAGTACGATAAACCCGTAACATCTCAATAATAGCGTAACAGTATAGGGATGGGAAATTATATAAATGTCGATATTGGTTAAAACGTTACTAACAAAGCGCTCAAAACTTTCTGATTATTTATAGGTTATTAATAAAAATTTTATGTACAGGGTTATTTTTATGTACTACTAGCTTTTACCCGCGACTTCGTCCGCGCGGAATAAAAAAAATGCACACAAGATAAAAAAGTTCCTATGTCCGTCTCCTAGTTCCAAGCTACCCATCAATTTTCAGCTAAATCAGTTCGACCGATCTTGAGTTGTAAATAGTGTAACTAACACGATTTTCTTCTATATATATAGATAAAAATATAGCGTTAGCTGATTCAGAATCATGTTATGAAATAAAAAATTGAAAATCAACATCGAAAAATTATCCTTAAAAAATGACTTATTGTTCGATTGCAATAAATAAACCAGAAAAGAACTTCTAAGATATTTTTTGCGACTCTAGGGTAATTGTTTTAATTTAATTTTGTAATTTCACTTTTCGCAATATTACGCATGTTGAATAAAATTAGGATTCTTGTTCGTTCAACCAAGATTTTTTTTTATATCAAAAGGCGACAAACGAGAAAACGGCCATCTGGATTCGCCGCAATAGCGAGGCGACCGTTGCCCATATATATCCGCAAATGCAGATGCGTTGCCTACCTTTAATTAAGTTTCGTTAAATAAGCATTATTTGTGGCTTACATAATTTAGAAAAGAACAATGACATAGTTAATTATTTAAAATTAATACAATATATTTAAGTTCAACAAGTTATATGAAAATCTTACTAATATTATAAATGCGAATGTTTGGATGAATGGATGGATGGATGGATGTATGGATGGATGAATGTTTGTTTGAAGGTATCTCCAAAACGGCTGTACGGATCTCGATAAAATTGGGCATTGATATAGATCATAGTCTGGAAGAACACATAGGCTATTTGTTATGTTTTTTTTAATTCCAAGCGGACAGAGTCGCGGGCGACAGCTACTCTTTCGATAAATCAACGAAAACATAGATTTAGTATCGTTTATAAAACAATTGGGGGCGCTATTGCAAATACGCTTAGGTAACTTAATCACATTGCTAATGTGCAAATATTCTTATCTCGATAGCTTACATCTAGCGCTTTACAACACTAGCGCTTGCGTAAGGCATTCACGATCGGCTCACGCGCTTTCTTCCGTTAAATTTAATTGCTACAATAGTACAGTCGAGCAAAAAACGTAATTCTATTACGATTAATGAGCAGAAAATTGACTTTTTTAACCACTGTACTTAACATTAGGAGGGTCAAGAGCTTACACAATGTTTTAGAAAACTTTTTTATCTGAGACATAATAGTGTCCTATTTAAAAAATTGGTTTTAAAGAATTTTTTCTTGCATTTTTTTATAAATAAACATCTCTTCCGTCTCTAGGGGATGCTATTTTAGTCGATATTGTTTCTAATTTCATAACAAACCTGTCAATTACTTAATTCTTATCGGCACGTCGAGTAATTACCGTAACTGAAACATGGAACGGCCTGAATTATTGGCAATTATAATATTAATTATACTCGATGTAAAATGTATCTGCCAGTTAATCGTTAATTATGAATTATGTTGTGTTGGAGTGTTATGTTGAACGCATGTGAAATAAAATAATGCAATATCTTCCCGTATTGGAATAAAGTCAAAGATTTCTTCTCTTCCAGACACTTTAAAAACATAAGTAATTAGCTGTCGCCCGCGACTCAGTCCGCCCGGAATTAAAAAAAAACATAATAAATAGCCTATGTGTTCTTCCATCTATGTTCTATATATATGCCAAATTTCATCAAGATCCATTGAGGCGTTCTGGAGATATCGATAGAAACATCCATCCATCCATCCATCCATCCATCCATCCGAACATTCGCATTTATAAGATTAGTAAGAAGTAAGATAGTAAAATGGCTCACATTTTGATTTGATTTACAAAGGAACGAATAAAAATGTGAGTACTTAATTAGTGAAGAAAAACCTAATGTTTTATTTTTTTGTTCTCAGGTAAGTCCTTACTGACAAAAAAAAAACAATGTAAAGGTAAGTCTGAATGTTTTACTTTTACAGGTATCTTTTAAATGCGTTTCCCAAAACTAAGTTAATACTTAAATTTAAAAAAATATCGATATAAACATTTAAACGTAACCAAAATTCCTTTTTGCGAAACTGCGCCATCTATTGTGTACCTAAAGCTTTATTATTTTTAAGTTATTCTAACAAATTAAACTCAATAAAAAAAAAGTGAACGCATGTTGCCTTCACGTAGTTACAGTTTAATCCGCGTGGAAATGTGGCGCTAATGTGCACTACGTCTGAAGTAGTGCGATTAAATTAGAACACGGTTCTACTACGCAATTACATATTATAAAATATAATTTGATATTATAAAATTGTGAAAACTAAACTTGATGTTTAATACACGATTAAGGTGCATCTTTTTAAAAAACCCAATCCAGAATAAAGAAAATGTAGGTACTTCTAATTTTCAGGAATATCATAAATAACTATGAAAGCTACCTATCATTTTGAATGAAGAGCTTTTCTTGAGTTGGTGGTATTATATATTAAAGCTCATAAAAAGCTCTAAAATAACTACAACGTACTATACACGAGTATTAAAGTATATATTTAAATTGCAACTTGACATTTGAAACAATAATGTCAACATTAAAAATCGATATAGTTAATACAATCGTCCTACAAACCTCATTTATACGGCATTGAGAGTTGTATAAGTACATCCGACAACTTAGACTAAAGAGAAACGGATTAGGCAAAGAGCCGCCGTTGTTTTAAATAAATTTTACACTATTTGTATATTTCATGCGTACACGTAAAGTTTGACGTAAGTATGAATTGTACTATTGCAAAAATTTACATACTTAAAAGAGCACACAAGCAAGAAACTTAAGAACTTATATTGGTTTTATTTTGAGAAGAGGGAATGGGTGCGCTTGCAAGGTCCTGTCTTTAAAACTTCAAAGTCCGTCGACGTCGATGTCGAGACGAAAGGAACAGTGAGCGTAACGAAAGTAAAATGAAGCCGCAAGTGAATCGAGATCGCAGAGCTTACGCAGACAGTTACAGAGCATTGCATATCAGATATACCATTTCAATTTAAATTATTTTTTTCATTAACTTAAAATGAGCTTACGCTTAAAAGAACAACACGTACATTGAAAACATAAAAATGTTAGCCATGTAATCCATACGTAAAGGTGGTTAATTTTATGGGCTAATATTTGCATAAAAATAAAAAAAATCATCGCTTTAATTATTTACAGGTCTTAAAGTAAACTTTTTCCTTTTTCCATATTTCATTTTATTTGAATAAAATTATCGAAATGACAATTGACAAAGAGTTGGACCACATATTAGCTAATTATTGATCCAAAGACTCATACTGTATTACCTGCACTGTGGTATTGAAAGTATCTTAATGTGTTGTTTTTCATTCAACATTTAAATAAAGATATGTGTTGTTATGTATTATGTGAGGTAATAAGGAAAATATAGTGGTGTTTACTTTACGGTTTGCGGTCGTATAATGAAATCCTACCGGACACTGCAATATTATAATGACCGGCGTTTGCTACGCAACAAGACGATAGGAAAATAATTGTGTTAATTTTGAAATATATTTAATTTTTTTAATGAGTTCAATTAAAGGTACACCACTATAGTAGTGGTGTGTAGACTGTACAGTACTAGTGTAGTAAGTAGTTTTTAGTAATATTTGAATTGTAAAGGCAACTAGACTAATAATTTATTTTACACTAATTAGTACGTTGTGATACTCTTAAAAAAAAGTTCTGACCACTCCGCTAAAGTGTTACTTACATAAATTACTAAAGCAGATTAAATTTGAATTCGTATAGTGTGCATCCTCTTTTACTTTTTACGCAATCGTTAACCTTCACCCGTGCGGGGTCAATGAACTCGCACTGCGTCGCATTTGAACTGATTGATTGGCTTGTCTATTCAAAGGTTCATCTTCAGAGTGTGGGTGATTGGAAATTTTGCAAACTCATTACTTTTACAGCTTGTTGAGAACCCATTGCAATGGGTAATGTAGACATATGAGTATACTAGTAAATGCAAATTAAACGTATATAAACAAGTATGTATACAAAATGAATGTATATAATACGAAAGTCCATTTGGCAGGCACTCACCCTACTAGAGTGGGATATGGATAGGGAGATGATGGGATGATGAGAGCTTACAGCGTATGCCACATTTTAAAAAACAAGTTTCCTACACAACTTTTATTCTTCGCAAAATTTTCTACTTCTCTTCCAAAATATTTAACACTTCTTAGAAAAAATATAGCGACTTTATATATTAATAAATAAAACTGCTCAGTTTTTATATGTCAATATTTTTTAAAAGTAAAAAATACTTTTAAATAAAACAATATCGCAAAGTAATTGTTCAATTATGTTTAAAGTTAATAAATTTTGATTGCGTCCATTGAGTCAGTTGACGATCGCCCAACGAGTCGATAATTTACTGAGAATTACTGAAGCCGATGTAATACTAAGTAATGTGTTCGTAACTTATGTAATATTACTGGGCTTTGTGTCGCAAAACTAGTTCGCATTCAGGGTTGTACAACACGGGGGTAAAATATTTTTCATACTTTTTTGGAAATATATACCTATCTATTTATTTATTTCTCTTTATTATAAAATGGCAAACAACAGTCAAGCAATTCTTCCTGAATTCGCCAAAATGGCGAAGCGACAGCTGTCCATAGACATTGGCAATTGCAGTTACGTTGCCTACCTTTAATCGACGGAGCAGGAGACGCACAGAATGAAAATTCGGCTTCCTATGCGTCAAAATTTAGTGGCAACCCTGATTGTACAATTACTACACGCAAACTATAGTTTCCATTTGCGATCGATACGTGAACGCATCTAGAATGATTATGCAAATATTATCTGCATGTAAACTCTGTAATAAAACATCGTTATTTGGTTTACTACTAATTAAATTGCAACAGATAAGAATTTTCTTGTATTTATTCATTCCTAAGACTATCTCATGACCATTATAACAAAGCTGTAGATATTAACAAGTAATCCAGATCCCAGATTTAATAATTGTTCGGCGGAATATTTAATCCTATTTCCTATTATTATACTTTATTATTTCCAATTCAACTTCCTTATATAATAGTTAATTGAAACTATTTTGTGTAATTAAATAATTTACACGCAATAATTCAATTTTTATTGAAACGTGATTCGAAAATCGAACCGCGGATTAAAATATAATTTAATCATTCAGCCAGCATTAATTACCTCCTATCTAAAGCCCCTTCACATGAAATATAAACCAAGTAGACTGAATTACAATATTTCATAACTAAATAGAAACTTGTATAGAAAGTGGACACCAATAATTAACCGTTTTATAATTTACTAGCTGTCGCCCGCGACTCCATCCGCGAGGTATTAAAAAAAATAATAAGTAGCATATGAGTTCTTCCAGACTATGTTCTACATCTATGCCAAATTTCATCAAGAATTATTTTGCTGTTCCGGAGATACCTTCAAACAAACATCTATCCATCTAAACATTCGCATTTATAATATTAGTAAGAAGTAAGATAGTTCTAAAAGCAAAAAAAAAAGACAATGTATTTACTATTTGTAGCTAAGACTGTAATTAATGTAAATAAGAAATCAGACGATGTAATCAAATTTTGATTTGCAAGAAATTTTTTAAAGTAGTTAACAAACGATTAAATTAATTGAGGTCAACCACAGTCTGCATATGAGTCAGTATATTAGTTGCACGCAGCTTTGGTCAGGAGCCAAGAGAGGTGCCGCGCGAATGGCCGTAGAGTTAAGCGTAGAGCCGCGCATGACGTCGTACTGGGTAAGGTGGGCGCATCACTTTCAACTTCGCCGTTACAGTTGACATGTTACGAGAAAGTGGAACATCTCACTGTCAGTTCAGTCTCAAGGTCTAAAAACAAGCCATTGCCATATTACGTCATTTATCGCATATATATGCGACAATAAATTTTTTATGATCTTCTTCAAGAATGACCAATGAAATTTATTAGCTTATTTACATAGTTATTTCAATTGTAAATTATTTTTTTATTACTGACATATTTATTGGTAAATAATGTATTAAATATAAAGATTGTTTCCCAGTTTTTGACAGTCAAGTAATTGCCGTCGGTTATTGGACGAAGAACCTTTTATAAATTGGTACAAGGGTTGATCCTGTTACTGCCATTTATTACTTCATTTAGCATATTGCAATATTTGTAAGCTCATAATACAATAATCCATTGAATCACATAGACTCATAGAACATAATGATTTTATAGTGACCGTACCAAATGTGCCGCTACGAGACAATTTTGTTCGGTCTCTAAGTCTATTACGTTACCTCCTCATAACTTAACTTGCATAACTTGTAATGGTTTTATCATAACACAATTCTAGCTTTAGCTACTTAATGCATACTTCAATGTGCTACGTAGTAAATATCTTCCTTATACAAAAGCTCCTTGTCTATAATCAAATGTTTTCACAACAGTAAAGGCAAACTAAACAGCAATATATGTGTGAAATCTGAAAGGTATATTGTGCATCCAATACCCCTTTGAAATTTGTAGTGAGACAAAGACGTTCGTTGTTTGTTGTCTCGTCGAGGGGCTTGAGCCCACCCTAAAGTAGGGGTGGTATGTGTTATAATCTTAGGTAACCTATAGGTTATTTAATAATAATAATTAATAATATAGGATTACTTAAAATGCAAAAATAGTAATTATACTTTATTTTATCACATATATTTTCGATGAGCAAAAAATATAAATATATTTTTTTTATTTTTAAACTGAATCTAATTATTGTTTAGTTCATGCTTAATTATATTAAATCACAGTGTTCAAACTGTAACTTAAATAGAAGACTGATTTAAGTTAAACAAATTGTGGAATTAATATCAGTGCAAATGACAGCTTACTTAATGTTAACTTAAACTTATCAAGTTATCTATGTTGATATTGCGAAATATGAAGGTCGACTTTAACTTGAATTTATTTATGATTGCATGCATTATTTCTTAACAAGAGGTGCAGCATTTACCCTTGATATTTAAATTAAATAAAGAATATTCAATTTAACACAGTATTTTAACCAAAAATTTATATGTTTAATAGTTCATGGACTAATGGTATATTTAGACGCGCATAAATTTTCTACTTAAATATTAGGACATAACTAGCTGTCACCGGCGACCCCGTCTGCGATGAAGTAAAAAAAACGTAATAAGCCTATGTGTTCTTCCAGACTATGTTCTACATGTGTGCCAAATTACATCAAGATCCGTTCAACCGTTCCGTAGATACCTTCAAACATCCATCCATCCATCTAAACATTCGCATTTATAATATTAGTAAGAAGTAACATAAATACTGGCAGTTGCCCGCGACTACATGCTCGCAAAATTAAAAAAAAATCAGTAATAAATATAGTCAGCCTATGTTTAGATACTATTCAATGCATACAAACAATCAAATCTTTCCTCTTCATAATATAAGTAACGACAAGCGGTCGCCCGCGACTTCGTCAGTGCAGAATTAAAAAACTCTATACCCATACAAACTAAATTTTATCTGAAATCTTTCAACAAAGGATTAAATATTTCATTGTCCTTAAATGATAATTTCTTTTCTCAATTATATAATTGTGTTGTAATATTACAAGAAACTTCCTCATTCCGATTTAGTTCTAAACAGATCAGCTGACACCAGCCTGAATACTTAATGTAAGATTGGGGCCAAAGTACTTCGTAAATACGTGTTCAAAATGTATTAGCGGCAATATCCAATACGTGTGATGGTTAAGATTAACTTATTAGATAAACACACGTAATGCAAAAGAAAAGTGGAATTTTGTAATTTTTTATATACACGATGACTATCTTCTCCTTCTATAGAAACTCTTCAAGAAAATTATCGTATCAAATCAATAAGTAGCATATGCGTTCTTCTTTAAAATACCTCTTCTCCTTTTTATAGTTTTCTTAAAGAATGGAGGAAAAATCTGACAACTAAAAGGCCGTGGCATTTCGACGATTGTTTGTAGTATTATCCTGGAAACATCTTTGCAATTTGACCTATACCTCGCCTTTCTTCAGTGAGAGGATGTAGCAACGATGCGTAATACTCGCCTGTGTTGTGGATAGTATCTTATGAAACTTTTATATACGTGTAATAACAGTAAGTATATTCTTAAATAGATAGGCAAAATTTTCAAGATAAAAACCGACCATGATGATTTTACGTCCCTTTAATATACATAAAATGTTCAGAAACAACTATCAAAAACCAAGAACCTATTAATAAATTACAACTTTATTGTAAATCGTTCTTGTATTTTCTTAATTGCAGTTATAGAACATACATTATTTAAAAATGAATTAAGATAAAAATAGGTCTTATAATATACAATAGGATGTAATATAAGGTAAATAGATGAAACTATTCTCATCGAGTGTTATAATTGCAAAACAACTTATTACGTTTACGTTTCTATCAAATATTCCTTATACTATATAATTATCAATTCTTACGTGTAAGGTGTGATCTGAATTGTTTTTTTATTGTCGCAATGCGTTACGCCGCGTTGTTAGTTCCGCTTCACACATTACGTTTGCAGAACGTATCCCATTTCACAATATATCATTTTGTTTGTTGTTTAATTTTGTAATTATTTGCTATAAATTTATCATCATAGACCAATGATTTATACAATGTCTGGAATGAAAATTGAATTTACAATTGAAGAAAAAAATATATCAACACGTAAATAGAAATCTGTAAAATTTTAAAAGGTTCTTAAATAAGACAAAGGATAATAGGAATATTTGCTATAAAAATCATATGATGGTGGTTTTTCGAGTATACATTTTGAAGTAACAAATTAAGTTCTTATTGTAAATAAAATTAGGTTTTAGGATAATTGGACATGGACTTAGATTTTCCCGTTAGATTATTTATCAAGTAAGCTATTTGATATACATATTTAATTGATTAGACAATACATAGTTAAAGACATAAACACACATTATAACATCCTAGTACATAGTACTAGGCTAACTAGGTTAGAATGTTGGTTCGGCTTCGCTTTGCTAATACCTAATTGCTGAATGAAAATTATGGCTTATGCAAAAGTAAAACGTCGTAGGATGACTGCGAAATCCCCGTTCATTCGACATCTAAACATTAACATTCCATCGTTTTATACTTTGAATGAAGAAACTATAGGAATAGTGTTCTAGAGAACTTTAAAAAATAATTGCTAAGAAATGACAAATTTAAATTAAATAAACAAATGAACGT
The DNA here is from genome assembly GCF_912999745.1 of Papilio machaon. Classification (NCBI taxonomy): domain Eukaryota; kingdom Metazoa; phylum Arthropoda; class Insecta; order Lepidoptera; family Papilionidae; genus Papilio; species Papilio machaon. Next base: position 710,455 of record NC_059993.1, on the reverse strand, counting down.
TTGTCTTTAAATTATTATGCAATGAAAATTATACTTAGAAACAAGTGACTGATAGCTTTTTAGGAATATCGTATTCTAGCATTTTAAATTGTTAAAATAATATTACTGTTGTGATGGACACTATTTCTTGAGTAATGCCTAGTTATTTATGCACTGTACATTATAGTTATGTTTATTAACTCTTCGGCAATTATGTAAATTTGTATCAGTAAATAATTTTGTTTTGATTGATTCAACTGATTTATTGCGGATGGCAATGTAATTAATGTTTGGAAGTCGATCGAAGCCATAATGTTTTTCAATTATCTATTTTGCAAGCGTTACGTAATATAAGTTAATGTATACTCTATCATCGTAATATAGTAACTGGGCTACTAATTTGATAGTTTCACAACCTCTCACGATCCGCAATCTTGGCCCTTCAATTACTTAAGACAATAGACCGGAAAATAAACGAGCACACACTTTTTGGCAGCGCCATCTTTTATTATTTTTTGTACAATAATTATAATCGACTCAATTTTACAAAAACAAAAAACTTCATAAGAAACATTTCTCTCTTTCCTAAAGTAACAGGTACGTCAACTCAAAGTTCTAACATCACCGATCGTTCATCAAAAAAAAACAAAAAGAAAAAAAAGACTATAAAAAGAGTATTGCATCAGTGCGAGTCGATCGAGAGTCGTGGGATTTGTCATGCAGAGATCTGGTCACCGACCACTATCCCATTTGATGGTGATTCCCACGGCTCTCGTTCGTAAGTTACGGTGCTAATCTTATATTTAGATATCACAATCAGACGTCTGCTTCCTGCAGCCATTAGTAGCTTCCATGATGGCCATACTCGTGTCCGTGGCCGACGACAACTGGGACGGGCACCTTAACTGGGTAAGGCACGTGCTTCTCGACATGTACGGGGACGTGCTTCTCGATGTGCACCGGGTAAGGCCTGTCTACGAGCACCTTCACTGGGTAAGGCACGTGCTTCTCCACCGGGTAGGGGATGTGCTTTTCAACGGGGTATGGTGCTGGCACGGGCACTTTCACGGGGTACGGCACTGGTTTCTCTACGTGCACAGGCACGGGGCGGTCGACGGGTACCTTGACTGGGTAAGGCACTGGTTTTTCAACCGGGTAAGGTACGGGTTTTTCTACTGGGTAAGGTACTGGCTTGGGGACGTGTACGGGATAAGGCCTATCGACGGGAACCTTGACGGGATAGGGCACCTCCTTGACAACCGGGTAGGGAGCAGGAACATGCACTGGAACCTTAACGGGATAGGGCACCTTCTTTTCAACGGGGTAAGGAGCCGGCACTGGGACCTTTACTGGGTAAGGCACGTGTTTCTCCACTGGGTAAGGTTGGGGCACGAATACCTTGACGGGAACTGGTCTGTCAACGGGGACATGCACTGGGTAAGGCACCTTCTTCTCGACGGGGTAAGGTTGAGGTACATGAACTGGTACTTTGACTAATTCCTTGACCGGGTAAGGGACGTGCTTGACGACCGGGTAAGGTTGAGGTACTGGTACTTTGACGGGAAAGGGGACCTGCTTTTCGACAGGGTATGGGATATGTTTCTCAACTGGGTAGGGAACGGGAACATTCTTAACCACAGTGATGGTTTTGTGCGAGTCTCCATAACCACCGCCATAGCCGCCGCCGTAACCGCCACCGTAACCGCCACCGAATCCGCCACCGTATCCGCCGCCGAACCCGCCGCTGTATCCCCCATGTCCGCCGTAGCCGAGATCGATCAGCCCGCGCTTCTCATGTTTCTTATCGGTGGCCGCCACCTCCTTGTCGTCAGCTACTGCCACTTCCGTTTCTGCTTTCTTGGCTTCTTCTGCGTTCGCGAAGGCCAGAAGAGCCACCAGACTGGCGGCCACGAGCTGTAACAGATATTAAAATATACTTAAACATTTACAAAAGTTTAGACATCGAATACTTCAGCTATAGTTAAAAAAGTGGATTGATTCAGAAGTTTGTGGTTATCATGTTCAATCTGTCCAGTTTTCCTGACAGAGATCATTATCTGCGATGGAAGATTTTGGTTATTGGTTTTTAATACAGAGGATTGGGAACAATTGCGTCAATTATGAATGAGTTCCCATCGAAAGCGAGTTCGAACTCAGCTTTTCTATCAAGATCAAGGGTCCTGTTAACCATTGACGCACTATCACAAGCACAACACACTATATCACAAAATGTAACACACCATGAACCTCATGATGCTGCTCTTGTTGGTTGCACTGAAGGCAGTGGAGTCCTGAATGCGAATGATGCGTTTTGCTGTGCACGTTCGCTATATATACGCTGTATGAGCGGCCGAGCGATGAAAATAAAAAAATGGCGGCGCTCCGTAGGACCACGTTACACTTTCGCTTTCGAGGGGGTATCGCTTTGGAACCGAAATGCTCCATATTGTCGTCATCGAGATGCCGACCGGTTTGAACGCGCTCTCTGTAGTTCCTGAAACACAACGCCACTCGCCGCGCCGTCAACTCTACTGCGGATTATCTGCTCGCATTTTTAATACTAACGATGTTCAATGCGTATGACGATTTTATCTTCTTGAATGCCTCATTGTGTTCGAAAATAGTCCTGTTTATGTTTTTACGAAATATTAAGTTAGGTGTGTTCTATGAAAACATTTTTATCTTTTTCTTTATTTAAGTATTAATTACATGAAATTAGGACTACAGAAATTCAAGGAAAACCAAACCTAATCTACGGCGAAAACGGGCCTAATTAAACCAGATATTTTCAGTAGTAATCGATTGTTTCAGTTAATTATAAGTTAATTGAGGACATAAACAATAATCATTTCGCGGTGATTTAATACAGTGATTTTAACTATACTGGTTTTATGTTGAAATAAAATTATGAAATAAGTTTGAAATAATTACTTTTTGATTCATTATCGTTATTTTTTTCTTCATGTAGAATTGTGCATCATATCTAAAATTATTTATACAAATATTACAAACATTAGAAACAGTTTAATTTAAACATAAATTTCAGAGAAACCGAAAATGAAGCCTTTAATCAGTTACGCATCAAGATTGAAGATATATATGAAAAAAAACATTTAGTTTAATTAATAATTGCAGAAATATTCCTTAATTAAGGTTAACAAATGAAAGTAACCGTACCATCCGGATCCGAATTAAAATGGCCGGCCAACCTGTGATTATATAATACATAACTAAATTTACTAATATCCACTCAGCAAGACGTAAAATAAAACTCGCTCGAGAATTCAGTTGAGTTTTTTACTACTATTATTTAACTTACCACAAATGAAAAATGTTAGACGTTCAGACTATTTCATTGTCATACAGATTATGTTAGGAAAAAAAATAGCCTGTCAGGATTGAACCCATTTATCCACTGAACATATTTTGATTTATTTTATCTTAGATGACTTCAGGATGTGAAGAAAACCATGTAAAGTACATACCCGTGTAATTCTTACCCCATTAATAAAAATAAAAAAGTTCAATGCCATTACCGGCGAAATCGTTGGGAAAACATTTTCGTCCTCAAAGGAAGCTTCAGTCTTTCCTAATATCCGAAAGACATAACGCAAGATTATGTTTTAATTCGTGGGAAGGTCAGTCTCCAGTGTCACGAATTGCCGCGGGCTTTGAGCGATTGCCAGATTTTGTATGTAGATAAACATATAGATCCTCTTTCTAAAAAAAGCTCAGCAATATACTATGTATATATGTTCATAGCCGGGATACATAACTTTATATGTATGGGGTTAGCCTCATGCTTGGTTACCATCCTTTTAAAGTAGAACTGAATTATGTTGAAATAATTTTTGAAAGCTTACCTTTCTTATGAACTTAGTACATTGTTGACGAAATATACCATAAAATTTAATTGAATGGCCCTAAGTTACTGAATTTAATTTAACAATGTTCATAAACGTTACTTCTTACAACTATTATAAATGCAAATGTCTAGATAGATAGATGGATGGATAGATGTTTGTTTGAAGGTATCTCCAGAACGGCTCAACGGATCTTGATGAATTTTGGCATATAGTCTGGAAGATTACATAGGCTACTTAGTATGTTTTTTTTTTTAATTCCGCGCGGACGGAGTCATGGGCGACAGCTAGTCATTTATAAATATAAATTTACGATATTATTATTGACCCTCCCTCTCTCAGAAACGAATTTTATTTTATTTAGAAGTCATGGTAGAGACCACTTCAGAATAATTTTTCGTCACGTATATCTCCACCGAGGTGCTCGAAGTCTGCCTAGTTAGGGGTAACTAGGTCTCAGTAAACCATGCTGGCTCAGTGCTGGTTGGTTGACTTCACACTCCTATGAATTTCATCACATATATGAACCGGTTACATCACAACGTATTCCTTCACCTTCAACTTTAAAACTTAAGAAAGTATCTATGTAATTTTACTATCTAACTTATATTATAAATGCGAATATTTAGATGGATGGATGAATGTTTGTTCGAAGGTATCTCAAGAACGGTTCTTGATGAAATTTGGCACAGATGTAGACAATAGTCTAGTCTAGAAGAACACATAGGATACTTATAAAATAGTGCAATATACCAAGTACTATTAAATCGCGTGTTTTGTAAGCATTAGTCAGTGTTATAGAAAATTTATTTTAGAATTTAAGGATTGTTTTTTCCAAGAGTAATTGTCGTTCAATTTCCCTGTTTTCAAGGTCTTTGAACCGGACTTGTTGACTTTCAAGCGTAGGTTTTTTTTGTTATTACCTGATTTTATACAATACAGTCTGAAATTACTGATTTTTCACGTAGTTATTTGCAGACTGCAAATCCTGAGGCAAAAATTAAAAATTGTTACATTACAAATTTAAATGAAATATAACATTATTTAGGTCGAAGATTTCGTTTCTTAATTATTTTTTTTATAAATTTTATCTGGCTTCTAAATTATAACCAAAATCAAAGCTAGAAGTTATAGTAAGTTTACTATAAGATATATTCCAGTATTACAATGTGGTTGTTATCTGCAAAAACCATTCCATCAAAGCGTAATAAATGTTGAATTAGGAAATTTTAATATCAAGTTAATTTCCGTACGTTGCGTTACATTTCTCCTTGTAACGTATACCGTCTAATGTATCTTGGATCTCTGCCAAGTAAACATCTCTCATACCTTACGAATAAGGTTCAAATTCCTTTGTATGATAGCTCCGTATGTCTACTGTGTAGGCTATCGGCTATTTGAGATCATTTCCTTAGATAAGTGAACACAGTCGCAATGGAGTTGCGTTAAGTACACAATGGTATTGAAAAACGCGATCTCAAAGTAAAGTTTGGAATGTAGGATTCTTCAAGAGTTTTATAAGATTTTTTTATATTAAAGCTTTTTAGTAATATATATTGTTAGCGAGGCGACCGTTGCCCACAGATATCCGCAAATGTAGATGCGTTGCCTACCTTTAATTAACGCAGAAGGGGACACACAGACTACGGATATTCCCCTTCCTATTAATCCAATCTTCTGCCATATCCACTTCCCCTTCCCATCCTTTCCTAACAAGAAAATGGTGGGAAGGAAAAGAGGACTAAAATTAGGCCTCCGGCACGAAGTTATAGTTCATGGTTATGCTACTAACTTAACAAGAATACCATATCTCGTAACCAACTTAAATCGATTCTTCGTAGTAATATAAGAAAAAGAGAAGTCAAAGGGAGAATATGCCAAAAAATATATTTATATAGAGGCATTCAAAAACTCTAATTATAAGCGACGTTTATCTCTACCAGTGTATACGCATGCAGTTTCGCAATCTCCCTCAGTTAGCGACGGTCCGTTCGCAAAAATCGTGGCCGCTCGCTACCCAAGGTCCCTTTTGTTCTCGGAAGTGAAATATTGTTGTATTTAACATGTTACTTGAGTTAACTTACAACTAATTTTATTATTGTTTATGACACTTGCCATTATTAATAGTAAAACCATTATTACAAGGAATGCGAAGCGAAAGGATGCGTTTATATGCGATACTACGCTGTATGAGGTGATAGGAAACTTTATTCTAGTGGTAGCTTGATCAAGGTAGGCGTCCCGTCTGAACTGTGTGCGTGCCGGAGGCCTAATTTTAACCGTCGTTCCCTTCTCACCCCATACTTATAAGGAAATGATAAGAAGCGGAAGTGGATTCTGGCGGAGGACGTATAAGGAAGGGGGAAATATTTTTAACTAGAAAATTAATTTAAACTAATCTCATTTCACCATTTAAGAAAGAATACGTATCGATTATAGTAAACAAACATTATTCAATCTTAGTACAATATTTTAAACTAATGTTAGACGTCAAATTAATTTAAATTTAGAAAAAGTAAATATCTGAAAACTTCGCCATGTATCTAATTTAAAACTATTGGAGTTATTTCTAAGTCATACTATAAAAGCCTTGTATCGATTATCTAATGTTACAAAACACAACACAAAAACACAGCAATCAAGTGTTGAATACAAATTTTTAAACTTTTCTTCACATTTATTTAGGTATTGTAAAGAATTTTAATCAATATTATACATTTGCCAGGATGTACTAATTGTATTTAGAAATTAAGACTCCGGCAAAGGAATTTAATCTTAATATTTATTTTCTAAATTAAATAATGAATTTAAAAAAATTAAAATTTCATTTACACAAAATAAATATGCAGAAAAATCTCTACCATTCTGACAGTTTTCTGAATTTGAATAAAGAATTTTTTAACGAAATCGTTTAAAAAGGGCGCGTATCTTTTGTTTTATTGAAAAAAAGAAAGGTGCAAATTCCTATTTTAAGTTTAGTAATTTTAATTAATTTAAAAAAAAATAGTGTATTTTAATTGTTTAAACTTTAATAATCAAGCCACGTTCAATGTCTTTCGCAATCGGTTCTATAATTAAATGTACATACTTTCACAATTTTGCTTTAAATGTATATGTAATTATAATTTTTTTTTATACAAATCAGTTGTGTATACGCTCTGAATGCGTTATGCGCAAGATAGATGACGTCAGACGAGTAGATCTTCAAAAGATATAGACAAACCTAGTCTAATTTACAATTTGAACATCTTTACCAATTTAGTAATTTAGGACAGTGAAAAGAATTATCGGGTGACAAGGATTGAGATAGACTGATAAAATATGGATTTATTGTGTAAAAAAACAATCTTTAAAACAAAATAATTAAAAAAAAAACTTGAGAGGTGTCAAGGGATACCCGGATGGAACGAAGTTCCTTTCGATTAATTAGTGAAGGAACCAATGTTTATTCTATGAATAAAAAACTTAAGTCTTCACAAGAAGTACATTTTATTTCTATGAATTTTCGTTATATATTGTCACGTCGTTGCCATGGTGAAGTAGCGCTCATTCGTCGCGTCGTTAACATACTTACTATAGCAAAAAGTGTCGTGACAACTTTTCGTAAGAATTTTTTCCGTCTAGCCCCCCTTCACAACGCGCGATAAGGAACTTCGTTCCAAAAATGCACATACAACTTACGCCTGTGACCCAAAGGGGTAGGCAGAGACACTGGACCTCTATTTGGTGTGGTCAAATGACCCTCTGTAACCCACTTTTCGCTATTTCGGGGGACGGAACGTGACGTGTGGCGAGCCGCGTCGTCTTTTTCTCCCGGGAATTCAAACATATGTGTGGTTTGCAACACGATGTTTTCTTTCACCGTTTTCGTTCAAAAATGCATTTAGTAAAATTAACAATTTAAAAGTGAGAATAAAAATAGTGTTGATATTTATTTATCCTTAAAATTAAATAACAAATTATGTATTGCGTCATTCATGCCAAAGACGTCGTTTATTGAAACTAGGTGGCGCTAATGTTTGGTATGCAAGACACCAAAACATTGATACGGTGTTACGAAATTGTATTATAATTATATTTCTAAATTAGCATAGATAAAATGAAATGCAATGTTTTATTATTTAATTAATGTAAAGAAAAGAGGACTCATTTCCTTTAAATTTATACTTTTTAATGATTTCTTTTTCTATTTCGTTTAACTTGTCAAAGTGAATTAATAAATTATTTGAGAGATTGTTTTTATTTTTTTTTTTTTTTTTTTTTTTTATATTTAAAAAGTTAGCGCTTGACCACGATCTCACCCGATGAGGTGAAGATGTGGTCTAAAGATGGTACGCGCTAGCTTTGTAGATGCCTATTCACTCTACTCTTGAAGGCCCCCACATCGTACTTGGACGGAAAAACTGACGCCGGCAACTTATTCCAATCCTTAGCAGTACGCACAAGGAACGATGATTCAAACTTTTTCGTTCGAACGCGCGGCACGTCTACTGCATAAGGATGGATTCCAGCCGTATGTCTGAACGTCCGATGGTAGAAAGGTGCTGGTGGAATTATGTCGTGTAATTCCTGCGCACACTCCCCAAAATGCAGCCTGTAAAATACCGAGAGACTAGCCACTCTACGCCTGTGTTCAAGACTGATTAAATTTAGGTCTTGGTCACCGAACAACTTTTTGGCGCGCCTCTCCACCGAATCTAGTGCCGCGAGTTGGTACTTTGCTGCGCCTGCCCAGATATGACAGCAGTACTCCACACATGGCCGGATCTGTGCTTTGTACAGGGTCAAAAGCTGTCCCGGTGTAAAGTACCGCCGTACCTTTGAAAGGACTCCAAGTTTCCTTGCAGCTACCTTCGCCTTAGACTCTATGAACTGTCCGAAGTTAAGATTCGACGAAATTTCGACGCCCAGTAACTGCAGACAGTTGGTGAATTCGAGGGACACATTCTGGAAAGTGGGAGCTAGGGTGAACTCGCTCTTTTTGGTGGTGAAATCACACGCTTGTGTTTTGGCGGCGTTGAATCGCACAAGATTGGCCTGTCCCCAAGATGAGACTGCCTCGAGTGTGCGATTAGTACGCTCTACCATGGCCTCACGTTCAGACTGTACTTGATCTCGACTGGTCCGACCTACCGGTAGATATCTCTCTATAACTGTGCTGTCATCTGCATACCCAAAGATACCGGGAATGAGCAGGTCGTTAATATGCAGCAGAAAAAGAGTTGCAGAGAGAACGGAACCCTGAGGAACACCAGCATTAGTCGCCATAGTGTCAGACGAAGAACCGTCGACAACGACGCGGAGCGATCGCTCACTCAGGAAGTCCTTGATCCACTCTATCAGACCAGGGGATATACCGTAGGCTGGAAGCTTGCTTATAAGGCTGGCATGCCAAACCCTGTCAAAAGCCTTTGAGATGTCGAGAGAGACAGCAATGGCCTCCCCGTTCTTTTCTAGGGCCTCGCCAATTAGGTGAGTGGCATACACTAGAAGGTCTCCTGTCGACCGATTTCGGCGAAATCCGTATTGTCGGTCGCTGAGGAGATCATTCTGTTCTAGGTACGCGATGAGGCGGGAGTTCAATACACGTTCTATAATCTTACAGAGTATAGAAGTGATTGAGATGGGTCGATAATTTGCAGGGTCGGCACGACTGCCTTTTTTAGGCACGGGCTGCACATTAGCCAGCTTCCAGGATTTAGGCACTTTTCCAGCTTTGAACGAGAGGCGATACAAACGTGTCAGAATTGGAGACAACTCGGCCGCGCACGTCTTAAGAACAATAGCTGGTATTCCATCCGGTCCACTGGCTTTGTTCACGTCTAGACTACGCAATACTTTTAAGACCTCTTTCTGCCTAATGCGGATTTCCGACATAATCGTCTCGCAGCAGGGGATTGAGGGTGTTTGAGCATTGCCGATGTCAAGCCGCGAATTATTGGCAAAGAGGGTTGCAAATAGGTCCGCTTTCTCTTTTGCCGTGTGAGCTAGTGTACCATCGGGTTTTACCAGCGGTGGTAGTGAGGGCCTACAGAAGTTCGCCTCTACCGCTTTAGCTAGGGACCAAAAAGCTCTACTACCGCAGGGTTGCCTGGAGAGCTTTGCGCCAATGCGATTGATGTGACTCAGGCGAGCCTTCTGCAAAATCCTTTTGTAAGACTTGGCGGCTTGGTTAAAGGCTCTCTTCCTATCAGCTAAATCCGGTAATTTACGCTGTCGAGCCTCAGACCATGCAAGATACGCCGAATGTTTGCGCTTTTCAGCTGCCGCGCATTCGGCGTTGAACCATGGCCGAGCTTTGCCACCAATGGGGACGTCTTTATAGGGTATGAAATATTCCATAGCTTGACGCACCACATCGGTTATGACATCTGCGCATTCCGACGGATCTTCAGAAGAGAAGCAAACCTGCCGCCAAGGATAAGATGCAAAGAAATGACGCATCTCGTCCCAATCTGCTGCCTTGTATTGCCATATTCGCCGAACTCCGCGTATATCACGGTCTGGGGGAGAATAAGACGACACAGATTTCACCAGACAGTGGTCAGAGGTTCCTAAGGGTGAAGTTACCGCTACAACGTATCTGTCTGGATCGGTAGTCAGCAGAAGGTCAAGGCAATTAGCTGTGTGACCAACTACGTCAGGTACCCTAGTCGCTTCTTTTACGAGCTGGGTCAGGTTGAACGACGACGCAAAATTTCGCGCTTCTTTCCCAGCGTGGTCGGTTTTCTGGTATGGGAACAGCCAGTCTTGGTGACAAGCGTTGAAGTCCCCCAAAAAGACAAGTTGCGCTGTAGGATACCGGTGTTGGACTTTATCAGCGGCCTCACTGAGTTGTTGAAATAGCCGATTCGTCTCCTGGTCACCACTGTGTGCGCGATAGACGCAGGCATAAACGATCTTTTCGATGCCTGTGTCCACCATAACCCAGATTGTGGAAAATGTGGGGTCCTCCAAATGACGCAGACGCTGGAGGCAGATGTCACTGCGGACGTATACACAAACTCCGGCGCGTGGATGAAAATTATGCTCCATAGTATAACCTGGGTAGTCAAGATACGCCGCGTCTGTGGGACATCGAATCTGCGTTTCCGTAAGAAAGAGTAGGTGCGGCTTACTGGTCTCGAGGTGGTGGTGGACCGCATTGATATTAGAGTGCACTCCTCTGATGTTAGTGAAGTGCACTTTAAGTGAGAGGAAGTGCATCCGCTGTAATTTCTTACTCTTTCTTTTTTGCTTGGCCATGAGGAGGGAGTGAATGGATGGAGGAAGGAAGTTGAGCGAGGCAATGCTACAATAACCCCATAACACAGCCAGATATGATGTGCCGATGGGGGCTTGACACGGAGACTGCGGGGACGCCCGAACCCCCCCAGAGATCGCCATCGGGTCCTCTCACCCGGTCGCCAATCGGCACGATGAAGCCACTCTGGGATTTTTCACAGTTGGCGGGGCAGCCTTTCGTGAGTGGCTAACCCACTACTTGGGCCCCCAACTACCTGCGGTCGGCCAGCGGAGAACCGTGCTTCGGATCCCGCTACCCTCCGAGCTCAAGCACCCGACCCAAACTGTACTCGTAGAAAGATAAATTATTTTCTTATTTAATTTTGAATTTAAATAATAACGTTTAAGTTGTTTCTTTTATTTATCAGGAAGTTACGAGTATAAATATTTTTACTTAATTTTATAACGTCAATATAACAACTGTACTATAAAAACTTTTATTTTTTAATTTTTATTTAAAGATTCCCACTATATCAATAAATAAATTTACATATTACGAATACTTAATTGATAATTTTTTTCCATTTATTATTTTCACAATTTATCGGAAATAATAAGGAAATTAGATTTTTTTTTTAATTTGAAATTGTGTGTTGTAAGTTTACTTTCATTTTGCATTATTAGTATCGAACTCTAAGATTGGTTTGTAGTGAATGTAATTTATGTTCCAATGTCCCCAAATAGATGATTAACCAATAGTTACAGTAGTAACCAAAGGATATAACATCAAAGTGGAATCAATTACCAATATCAACCAATTGTTTAATTAAGTAATCTATAAATAATAAAAAATAAAAATAATCAAAAGTAAATACTTTTTTCTTTTTAAATTTCAAACTCAAATTTTCTTTATAATTTTTACGTTTTTATGAAAACTGGTTGCCATCCGACACTCCGTTTACGCAGTATTAAAAAAAATACTTTTTACTCTATGTGTTTTTCTAGACTATGTTCTACATCTGTGCCAAATTCCATCAAGATCTGTTGAGCAGTTACAGAGATACGAGTACCTTCTAATAAACATCCATCCATACTTTCGCATTTATAATATTAATAAGATTTATTACGAATATTCGTAAATATGCGTATATAATTATTACTAATCTGCACATACATCGATCATCATATTAAATCCGCTTACCTTGGATTCATTTTTCAATATGTTTACTTCACTTTAAGTATCCTCATACATTACACAATAGACCTTGGCTAAGAAAAATGCGTGCAAATTTTGCAATGTCGCATGAAAGAGCGTAATTGGAGCAAAACGGACACATCCCGATCTCTATAAGTATTAAGATGAATGAATCGTTGTGTATTTTAATCCGTCTAAAAGCTTCAATTTCTAATTAATATTTATCTAATATATAAAATTCTCGTGTCACAGTTTTCGTTCCCGTACTCCTCCGAAACGGCTTGACCGATTCTCATGAAATTTTGTGAGCATATTCAGTAGGTCTGAGAATCGGCCAACATCTATTTTTCATTTTTTTTAACTGCGCGCGGACGGAGCTATATATATATATATATATATATATATATATATATATATATATATATATATATATATATATATATATATATATATTTGATTTAATTCCGAGATCCATTTTTGAACCAAATGAATTAAAAAATACGGGGATAAGAATAAAAGGTTTACGATCGCATATTGTTTTCGGCCATTGTACATTTTTAAATTAACGGTACATTGTTTTTTAACGTTACGTTATCGAGTTATAAAATCACGATTGTAATTCGTATCGAAGTGGCAATAAGTAGATTGTTATCTTTGTGCTCCCGCGGTCTTTGTTAAACTACAATTTATCAAATTAATTAATTTAATAATAATAGTTGCAATTAACTATCGTATAACAATTTCTTGGAAACCAAAGAAAAGAATATTAGATAAATAATAAGTTAAAAAAATATTTAACCAATAATTATATCTGATAACAATTTATTGAAAGATGTACATTTAAAATTTGTGTATGTTATTAAAATTAGAGTGTCTTTATGTAATTTCCAATTTTTTTTATAGTTGTGTGTCTGTCCGCAAGGGCGGTTTCATTCCGGGATATATGGATAGGCTGGACAGATTTTGACAGCAAATGCACCTAATGCTGGGTGCATGTTATTTTAGTTTTTTTTTTACTCTGCACTTACTAAGTTGCGAGCGACCGCCAGTAACTTAATAAATATGTTTATTAACCTATCTAAAAAAATCGAAATTGAAGAGAAAAAACAAGAAAACTAACTAACTAAACTCAAACTGCTTTGGCCTAAAGTAATAATATCGCCATACAAAGAACTTGATTACTCTTAAGAATTCTTGTACCAAGTGTGCGCCATTACCGCTAAAAAACAACCCTTTGTCGTAGATCTTCGTTTTGAGGGCACTCCCCTGGTTGCCTCAGCCAGTATCGGTATTCTCGGCGTTGACATATCGAGTGACGTTCAGTTTCGCGGTCACTTGGAAGACAAGGCAAAGCTGGCCTCCAAAAAGCTGGGTGTGCTCAGTAGGGCGAAGCAGTATTTCCAGCCGGGCCATCGCCTACAACTGTACAAGGCGCAAGTTCTGCCCCACATGGAATACTGCTCGCACCTCTGGGCGGGAGCACCCCAGTACCAGCTTCTTCCATTTGACCGCATACAACGGAGAGCGACTCGAATCGTCAACGACCGAGCTCTTACCGATCGGCTTGATACTCTGGCCTTGCGGAGGGACGTCAGTTCCCTCTGCATTTTTTATCGTTTATACCACGGGGAGTGTTCCGAAGAACTGTTTGGAACGATTCCTGCCGCCGAGTTTCGTCATCGGACGACCCGACAGACCGCCAGGTACCATCCATACCATCTGGATGGCTGGCATTCCACAACAGTGCGGTTCTCGCGAAATTTCTTGCCGCGCACGGCCGCGTTGTGGAATGGTCTGTCCTCGGCGGTATTTCCAAACCAGTACGACTTAGGGTCCTTCAAGAAGCGAGCGTATCACCATCTCAAAGGCCGGCAACGCATTTGCGATTCCTCTGGTATTGCAGATGTCCATGGGCGTCGATGAACACCTTGGTGTTCCCGCTGCTCGTTTGCCCCCTTCTCTTATAAAAAAAAAAAAAAAAAAAACAATATAAAATGAAAAACCTTTTACTTTTACATACTTTTTTTTGGTAATTAAATCTTGCAACTATACGAAGGTAAGTAAAAAAACTACTTTACCAATGATGTTAAATTGCTTAATGTGAATTAAATATTATGAAGCCTCATTTAACATTACAACATTAACTAAACGGACTTTCACACAACCAATTGCTAAATAATTTACATACGGTTAATTCAAATTAATCAATCAATTCAATGTGTTTAGAAAAAACTGACATTGATCATAAATATTTAAATACTAGCTGTCGCCCGCGACTCCGTCCGCGCGCGGTTAAAAAATGGGGGGGGGGGGGTTATGAAAAATAGTTGTTGGTCGATTCTCAGACCTACTGAATATGCTCACAAAATTTCATGAGAATCGGTCAAGCCGTTTCGGAGGAGTACGGTGACGAAAACTGTGACACGAGAATTTTATATATTAGATAAGCTAGATAAAGACATAGATGATTGCGTCTTCATTTATGTCTAAGCTATATCCAAATTTATTTTATTTTTATCCTTACGGTATTAGTATGAGAAATATACACTTATAGGACCCCTCCTAGACAATTAACTTCGCTTAATATCCGACGTTCTTTTGATGAAGGAAAACACCGTGATGCAACTTGGACATATCTGAGAAGAAATTCAATGATATGTGTGAATTCAACCAGCTGGGCCAGCATGGTTGACTATGGCCTAGTGACCACTAACCTTAAGGAAGGCTCCGAGCCCCTCAGTGGGGACGTGTAGTGAGCTGATGATGATGATGGTGATGAATATAACTAATTATTGGTTATTGACACCTAAATCCGATATATTTTATACACGGAATTTTGTCTCAGAAACCAACGATAAGGTTAATAAATTAAGTATGAAACAGCTTAAGCAATCATCAAACGATCTTTGAAAATTACAGTTTAATTACAGATTTTTCATCAATTCTTCTACTTTTAACTTGACTTGTTTATTACAAACTAGCTTTTACCCGCGACTCCGTCCGCGCGGAATAAAAAATAAAAAACGGGGTAAAAATTATCCTATGTCCGTTTCCTGGTTCTAAGCTACATGCCCACCAATTTTCAGTCAAATCGATTCAGCCGTTCTTGAGTTATAAATAGAGTAACTAACACGACTTTCTTTTATATATATAGATTTTCTTGACTTGGTTCACCAAAACCTTTATCTTTGTTAGTTACATGGTCTAGTGGAGTTTGTACATAAATATATCTAAACAGGTCATCTTATACAATAAATCATTGCATTATGCAAAATGTTAAATTATCATGCTGCAAAAAAATATTAGTTGCAATGCTATACCATTTTAGGATAGTGCATTAAAATTAACAAATGAATACGTGGGTGTGGTGCTACGAGGTTATGTGAATTCTTTTATTACAAATTGCGAAATATAATCATTTGATGAGCGGCTATTAAATAGTTAATAATCAAATATGAATCATGTGTATTTATTGTAAATATAGAGGAAGGTCAAAAAAGTATGGAAAAGAACAGGCAATCACCTGAATTCGATAAAAAAGCGAAGCGCTGCCTATAGAAATCCGCAATTTCAGATCCGTTGCCTACCTTTAATCGACGAAGGTCGAGACGCCCAGAAAGAAATGTTGCCCTTTCTTATCATCCCGTACTCTGCACCCCCCCTTCCTTCCAAAACTCCCCTTTCTCATCCTTTCCTTGTAAGAAAACGGTGGGAATGGAAAGAGGATTACAATAAACCTCCAGTGCGCACACTTATCAGACGAAACAAGGAATTGCATCCACTTCTCGACTGTCTTCTGTGTGGTCGTGGTATTTCACCGGGCGGGCCAGCCCATACGTACATCAGATGTTATTGCTGGCGTGTACCACTAATAAACTGTGTGAATATGCATAAGAAGGAATTGAATTCAAATATGACGGCTGATAGAGATGCATGGAAGAATAATATTACTAATCTGCAGTAGGGAGAAGGGTATGACTAGTTTTAAATAAGTACACATAAATATAATTTTAATATATTATTATGTAAATTAACACTAGCATTTTGAACATTAACATCATGAAACGCCTCTAAGACTTCTTTTCCACTAAGTAAATAACCGTGTCACTCTGATCGTGCGTGACTACTATCTTTATGGCAGTTCCACTTACACCAATGATAAAAAATATTGCTCATACAAATGATATTGACGCGGCTAGTCGCGCTAGTAGAAAAAGTTTTATCACCGTAAAGCAACGAGTCGTTTCCTGCTGTTACAGCATGGATGAAGATCCTCTTCAACCACTGGTAGTGTGGAATTTAACAAGTCATCAGAATGTTTAATTAATTTATGCTAAGCGTTTCTGAGTCTTTAGATATACGAGTAATATCTTATACTTTCAACTTTGCATTGCAGATGAGGACAAAATACCTTGGTTAAATTCGTGTGACGTCATTACATCAGTATTTGTTTACAATTTAATGTAGTATTCGTTGAAATGGCTAATATTATAATGCGAAAGTTAAGATTGATGGATGGATGGATGCTTGTTAGAAGGTATCTTCAGAACGGCTCAAAGGATCTTAATGGAATTTGGCACAGATGTAGAACATAGTCTGGAAGAACTCTTAGGCTACTTTTTAAGTTTTTTTAGTTTCACGCGGATGGAGTTACGGTCGGATTGGCTAGCTTAGATTACAAAGATGCAATGCTGATGCTAAACCTGAAACATCATAACCAAGAAAACTAAATGTTTATGTTCCATATGAATTAGGCAATGCAAATGATATGAACGAATCTAATCCGCATCTTGATATTGACGTGCTAAAAATATCTATGAATAATCAAGCGACCTCCAAACCGTCAGAAATTGAATTTGTTAATGTAACAGTTTTGCAAGGTACAAGATAACTCATAAACTGTGAATTTATTTGCTAAAGTCATTAGTTATTTGTGAGAAAATAAGTACCATGCATTCTGAACAGTTCAATGAACACTACATAATATAAATCGCAACTTCATATGAGCGCAGGTCTAAAACATCCAATCTTTTATCTCTACCTTTTGGAAAAGTATGAGAGACATGGCAATATGTTTCGTAAAAATGTTTCGGCAATGAAAACTAATGATAATAATCTTAATATAACCGGTTGCATGGTCATGCTTGTTAGGCTTTTTGGATGCTGTTAGCTTTCTCTTAACTTGTTTCTTTTTAATTGTTATATCAAACAATGGTAACTGAGTGTGTTTCTTAAATGTATAAAGACTTCTCCCTTATATTATAATCTTATAAAAATCCTATTAAAATCCAGACAATTGTGCCATCTTAATCATCTTTTTGCCCTTTTACCAACAAAGGGAGAGTTCCCATAAAAAAAATAATTCTTCCATACACACATCCTCCTTTCAGACAATCCATTTATACTACTTCAGACCATTGTAGCCATACATAATAATTCTGATTTCTTTAAAAAAATAAGTTCGATGATTTTGGAAAAGCAACCAGAGCTTTCCATATTTTATTAAATTGTTTGCAACACAAAGTATTCTGACCGTAGAATTCCATTGACGTGAAATATATACAAGAACTAGCTGTCGCTCGCGACTCCGTCCGCGAGCAGTTAAGAAAAAAATAAAAAATAGATGTTGGCCGATTCTCAGACCTACTGAATATGCTCACAAAATTTCATGAGAATCGGTAAAGCCGTTTCGGAGGAGTACGGTGACGAAAACTGTGACACGAGAATTTTATATATTAGATATCTTGCCATCACTTCCATTGTCTTAAAAAAAACAAGAACTACAATATTTATTAATAAAAAATTAAGTCGTTGTTTTACTGCAGTCGAATTCTACACTAAGACAAAGAGTAATTCTTCGTGTATACAATAAAGTTAGCAGACGATGAAATTTATACACAAGCAATGTTAATTTATACCATTCGCACCTTTTTATACTCGGTTATATTACATCCAGTAGCAATTATAATTATTGTAATCAGAAGTCATTGAGAATCTTTATTAACACGAATCAATATACGCTAGTTGAATTAATTGATGAGTTCGTTAATAAACAAATTAAAAAGCTAACTAATTTTCGTTGTTAAAACTTAAAAGGGTTTTAAAAGCTTCTTTATGCAACACTAGCTATCAGCCTCGACTTCAATATAAAGATAGATAATCTCACATTCCTCATAAAAGGAAGAGAAATCTTTTAATATATTTTTACTCATTAAGAAAATATTCTATTTTTAAAAATTAGTGAATTTATTGCCGGCTTATGATGCGTGATACTTTACCTGAATAGGAACCCTTTGGCAGACATAATGAAAGCTTAAGAAAAGGTCATCAGATCGACAGGTGCTTGAGGTATTAATGTTGCAATATTATTTTGATACCTAGCCTTAGGTAAACTTAGGTAAAATTTCCTGTAAAAGGTGAGATTCCCTGTACTTAAGTTTAAGCAAAAGCTACTTACGACACTTTAATACTATTTATATACTCGTTCATACTATACGTTATTATCGACCTAAAATATGTGTAACAAAAATCGAATTAATAAAATTATATAATTGTACTAAATAATTATTACGTTAAGCAAACTTTATGTAGAGATTGTATAAACACATTTCGTAAGGACAAGCTGAAACTTTCCTTCATTAACGTATTCGAGTAACTAAATACACGCACACAAACAGTTGCGATATTCTGTCATATATTTTGTTGCTTGTCGTTCAACTATCTGATGACAAAGTATCAATTTCTCGAAGTACTTTCTATTTGAAAATACAGCATAATCTTACTCTTATAAACATTCTAAATACGAATTTTTAAATGGATGGATGCTTGTTATAAGGTATCTTCAGAACGGCAGCATGGATCTCAATGAAATTTGGTAAAGATGTAGAAGGAAGAACACATAGGCTACTAATTCCGCGCGGATGGAGTTGTGCGAGTTACTATAAAATTCATAACATAATTAGGTTTCATTATTACATTTGTACAAAAAAGGTGACAAATAAATATGAAAAGCAGCTAAAAATGAAAACAAAAAAAAAATCTACGTCTAAACATTGCTACGTTGGGAAAAAAAATAAAAAAAAAGTTATCTACGAATGTTATAATGTATATTAAATTGCTTCAATAGCAATTTAAATAATATCAAAACACATTTATATATGTTTCATTTCATATTGTGTAATAATACATTAATAATACGTAATCATAAAATTCATGGGTTGACGAATTCAACTTCCGTTAGTAATTTCTACGACATTCCCAATGCCAGTGTGGGGAACCCCCGTTACCTGAAAATCGTAATTAGTACAGATTTTATTAATTTTTACATTGAAAATAGTAGTAAGATAACAGTCTTGACTTCTAATACTATTTGCTATTCTAATATAAAACGTAAGCATTGATTATAGTCTGGACTGTAGAGTGGGGCGTTGTGAATAATTGGATCTGTTTTACTAATATCAATTGGTCTATATTAAAGTCTTATTTAAAGAGAAAGTAGAAACTTAGCTGACCACCTCTTCATTACGCAATTATGATATTGTAACACTATAATGATATATCTCAAAGGTTTTGCAAGCGGTTAAATGTAGCACTTCGTAATTCTTATGCTACAGAATTAGTTTGTGAACAGCACTAATCATTCATAAGGTGGTAAGAATTTGATTGAACTTTAATGAATTTTAGATATAAAAAGTTTGAACAAAGAATTTATTTTTCATTAATACATTTATTTATTTAATACATAGATTAACCTCTAAGAAAAATGTAATCTCTTGAAAATCTTGTCTGAGTAAAGTACATTAAAAAAATCATTATCATGAAAATTATCTTGTTAATACCTAATTTACCTATGTATGACTCTTATATGATAAATCTATATCTATCTACATATATAAAAGAAAGTCGTGTTAGTTACACTATTTATAACTCAAGAACGGCTGAATCGATTTGACTGAAAATTGGTGGGCAGGTAGCTTAGAACCAGGAAACGGACATAGGATAATTTTTACCCCGTTTTCTATTTTTTTTTCCGCGCGGACGGAGTCGCGGGTAAAAGCTAGTCTATATATATAAAAGAAAGTCGTGTTAGTTACACTATTTATAACTCAAGAACGGCTGAATCGATTTGACTGAAAATTGGTGGGCAGGTAGCTTAGAACCAAGAAACGGACATAGGATAATTTTTACCCCGTTTTCTATATTTTAATTCCGCGCGGACAGAGTCGCGGGTAAAAACTAGTATATAATATATGAGTTGGTTAATTACCTCTTTATAAAGAGTTATTGTTGCTATCTCTTTCTAACCTAAGTGAACATATACAAAAATACGTCGACGGCCCTCTATCGTTGACATCTCACACTACAACGTATAAACACTTTCGTAATCGATTACATATCGCTTTGTTATTCTAAACATAATTTATTTTACTTAATTCGTTTGTAGATGGCGCTATATGTCTTGTAAATGGAAATCGCTGTCACATTTTTACCTTAATTAACCAAAATATTACATTTATTACAACATTTTCATATAATATAAACAGTTTTAATTTCGTAATAAGTAACAGCAATTAAATTTTTCTCGACAACTTGTGAAGTAAACTTAATAACACATCTTAATATGACAGTTACGTAGGCTAGTGTTAATTTTAAATATATTTTTTGATGTTATATTAACAAATATTAATCTAAAATCTTTTAGTTTTAGTTTTATGGCTGTTTTGAAAAATATTGTATGTCTCGTAATAGTGAGTTTTAAACGATTGTTGAAACACTCGTGAGTAAATGTATGAAAAATAATAGATAATAATTTTCGTATGCTATTTTTTAATGAATTGAAAGGTCTGATATTTTTAAAAGTAAACCAGAATTTGAAGAAACAGTGAATAAGTTTTGTCAATAGAAGTACTAACACTTTTTGTAACATTAAATTCAATAAAATAATGGGAAAAATAAACGGAAATAATAAAAATAATTAAAGAAAAAATATGATAATTGTAAAACTGCAATTAAATCTTAATTAACGAAATAGAATGGGTGTATTATAAAAATTAATTGTTTGTTACATGTGAAGTTTTTGTGCGCGACTGTACTCTATACCTATGTGAATATCTCAACAATAGAATAAAAGCTTTTTTTTTATTCATGTACGAGGACAACATTATTTGCGGAAATTACAACGTATGCGTGTCAGAGTAAAAAATTTATGTCGATAACTTTAGGCCTAGCACGAATATATGTGACAGTCGCCTTGTTGTCAAAATTAGTGTAAGATTTTTAGTGTACTTTACTCCCGATAGGGGCGCTGCCAATATTAATACAAATTTGTTAATGATACGATGACTAGTGATAAATATTCGTGCTAGGCCCACTGGTCACTATACGTGTTTTAGTCTGTTTTAGTATTAGAATCCTACACTAAGAGTAATATTTCAAGATCATTGATCGATTCTGAGTGCGGTTAAAAGTACCAAGAAAATTAAATCAGACTATACTTAGATGCTTTTTGTTCCTGTATTTTCTAAATGTGATAATATATTTGAATTAGTCCAAATAATTTATTTAATGAATAAAGTTAGCTAAAAAAAAAGTTAATTATTTACATTAAGTCGTATCTATCTGTGGCAGTTCTTTAGAGCGGGGTGAGGCCACTTTTTGTCGTTTAATAAAAAAGCACCCGACAGCGAGTTTTTGTTGAGTTTAACTAAAAATATACAGAGAATGTTAAATTGAATGAAACTAAAATAGAATGCTTGCATTGACAAGGCGTTGACTTAATATTTTTTTTCATTTATTGCCAGGAACTAACTCCGGATTCTCGCAAATAGATGTTATTAGTAAAAATTAGTTTTGTGTCTGTCGTTATGTTTTATACAGAGATTTTGATCTCAGAATAGATCAGTAAATTCTATAATAATACAGTTATATTTTGCAACTATTGTATGCTTCGATGTATCGATAAGAAAAAAAAACAAAAGTCAGGTTACCATTTGAAAGGGAAATTCGTAATCTCTGCCAACCCCTTTAGGTTACGGAAGCAACGTTATTATATAACTTAGTGACTATGTTGTTTCATAATATGTGATAAAATATGTGATTAGAACTTTTTTAGTTCCCACGTTGACGGAAACAGTTGATATCCGACTTCGATTACATTTTAGCTACCGGAAAATTAACCGTAAAAATTAAATTTACAAAATTACATCATCAGTACATTAAAGATCTTAGTCTTTTTTGGTATATTCAAACAGTTTTCAAATTAAAAAATATTTGAGTTTAAAAAATACCAAATTATCTAGTTACCATTACTATCTTTTAAAAAAAGACTGACCTAAAAGAGGAAACACATTTTTAAGACAAGATTCGAATAAGAAATTACTACCTCAGTGACAATAGACTACATTTTTTTTAATAATTTTGTTGAGAATTTATTTTATTGTACAGTGCTATTAAGTAACTAACTAAAAATATCTATTAACTCTGTAATTGTGTATACATTGAGCTTGCTTTATTTGCAAAAGTGGGACCGATGGGGTTAAAAAACGGTGTTCTAAAAATCCCTATCAATTTTCAGCTGTATTCTAATTATTGTAGCTTTGCCCCTTTATTTGACTGGACTAACTGATACAATTAAAAAATGAAAATATTGAATTCCTATTTATAAATTTACACAAGGTTCAAATTTTTATGAATTTAGACATATATCTGCATAGAACGATCGTTTGAATGTAAAAATATCTTATTTATTCGTGTTTTAATAGCAAATTTATTAAATTTTATTATTGCTAAAGTCCAAAGTTTTTATGGTGTAACTCATGAGCCGCGGCAGGCAGTCGTGCAGAGCGAGGCTTGTCATTGTGGCCAGCCTCCACCGCGGCGTCAAGGTCAGCCATTGTGCTCTACTTAGGTACTCACAAGTCTATCTTCGAATAAAGAAAATGCAGTTTTTTTTTTAATTTTTTTAATTGTTTCTTTTTACAGTCAACTTAACCTAAGAAATTGGTAACCTTTACATCACAACGTACTCGTACATACGCATATACACAAAAGAATCATAACATTTCATACAAATGATATTATAAATATACAAAAGAAAGATGCTTGCTGGTGTCCCGGCCGCCGATTTAACTCGCCGAGTTATAAATAGCGCAGGTGATTGATTCGCGGATAAACTAAATGAAATTAAATCTATAATACTCTAGTGGCTGTAGTGGGAGCCTCCGTAGCTGTAGTGGCCACCGAAGTCGCTACCGCTGAAGTCGGGGCTGCTGAAGTCTTGACCGCCGTAGTTATGGCCGCCATTGCCGACCAGCACGGGGACCTTCACGGGTACTGGCACCGGCTTTTCTACTGGGACGGGGATGTGCTTCTCGATGTGTACGGGGTAGGGCCTGTCGACGGGCACCTTCACGGGGTAAGCTACGGGCCTTTCGACCTCAACGGGAACGTGCTTGTAGACGGGGTAAGGCTCGGGCACGGCGACCTTCACGGGCACGGGGTAGGGCCTCTCGACATGCACGGGGTAGGGCCTGTCTACGGGCACGTGGACGGGGTAGGCGACGGGCTTCTCAACCGGCACCGCGACGGGGACGGGCTTCTCGACGGGGTAGGGAGCGGGCACGTGCACGGGGTAAGGCCTGTCGACGGGCACCTTGACGGGGACTCCGACGTGTTTCACGACCGGGTAGGGCTGGGGTACAGGTACCTTCACTTCGACAGGGTATGGCACGTGTTTCTCCACGGGGTAGGGTTGGGGCACCGGCACCTTCACGGGGTAAGGTACGTGCTTCTCAACGGGGTAGGGCTGGGGAACGAGAACCTTAACGGGGTAAGGCCTGTCGACTGGAACATGGACGGGGTAGGGAACCTTCTTCTCGACGGGGTAAGGAGCGGGCACATGGACTGGAACTTTAACGTACTCCTTCACGTGAACGGGCACGTGTTTGACGACCTCATAGGGCTGCGGTACGGGAACCTTCACTGGATACGGAACATGTTTCTCCACTGGGTACGGCACTGGCCTGTCAACGGGGACGCCCACCGGGACTCCTTTGACGAGGGTGATAGTTCTGAGGGTATCAGTGTGGGCTCCGAGGTTGATCGAGCCGTAGCCGTGGGCAAGGCCAGAGTCCTGGATGACGTTGTAGGCGCCGCCGAAGCCGGAGCCGTGGCCAATGTGACCGATGTCAAGGCCGCTGATTCCGTATCCGTAGCCGAGGTTCAGGAGACCACGTTTGTCCAGTTTTTTCTCCAAAGGCTCCGCCTTACTTTCTGTCGACTTCTTCTCGCTGGCAGCAGCCGCTGCTACCAGCAGGAAAACTAGGCAGATCTGGAACAATTAATAAAAAAATATATAAATATATAAAATTATTGCAACAAAGTGTATTAGATAATCAAGAAAGTGGACGTACACGGCGATAAATTTAATCTGTTCAAATGTTTACCACATTGATGAATGCAGCTTGCATTATTATGCGACAATCTCTTAGTTATAACATGACGTTACGTGAAGGGTAACAATTGTGTTTGTTGATACAAATTGAGGAGTTTCGAATTGAATAATACCGTATAATATTATTATTATCTATTGTAATCAAGCGCTACTTTAATCGTTTAATATATAATCTTTCAAACGAAACTGAGAAAAATATCTAGAAACTAGTATTGAAGCGACGTTACCTAATTTCTCGTCATACTTCTTTCACACAGGCTTATTAACGTGGTCATAGCGTTTATCAACTTCATACGTCTCTAATTAACCTACGTCACACTGATGCTTTTTGTAATACTGCCAATAGTCCGACGCCCTGTCATAATGCTGTTAGAAACTAATTGCAATTTATGTGCTACGACAATTGCATCATTTTACAGACCAAATAATTATGATCCTACAAAATTCGTACTTTAATTTAAAACTGCTTTTTATGTGTTCGAAGATACAATGTTTTGTAAAGATTAAGCAAAATATATTTGTTGTAAGTATGAATTTTAATGAGTCGCTTTACAAATGTTTTCGGAATTCACACAAGTATTGACACTGGAATGTTAAAATCAACACATTATTCGAGGTCATTTCAAATTACTATGTATGCATAAGTTAACTGCTGTTTTCATCTACTTAATATTGTAATTTATTTACTGTTTCCAAAAAAGACCGTTTAATAAACAAGCATCAAGGTTTTATAACAAGTTTTATAAATGAAAAACCCCATTTAAGAATATTATCAAGGTTTATGTCACAATGTGTTTTATCGCCTTAAAAGGTGCAAGCCACGCAATTTGTAGCGATTGATATTTTAAAATATTTAAAATCCAAAATAGAAATTTTGGATGCAAAATGTTGTAACATTGAATATAAACAGTGTTCAAAAGTGCTTTTAAATTTAAAAAAACTGATATGATTTTAGGATGACGTAATTACGAATAAAAATTTAGTCCTAGTCCTAAAATAATGTAATTATAAACATTATGCTGGCGTATGCCTAATAACAATAATGTGGTAGATAGGCGTTCACAATTGTCAACGTTACGGAAATTTTATTTGCTCTTAATAGTACCAGTTAATATAATAAATAAAACTTTTTCGTTTGTTTGTATCTGATGACAATGGCTGGCAAATTTACGCCTTTATGTCATATAAAGAGAAAAGAAAAAAATGGGTATATCAATGAAGATAAATGGAAAGACAAAGTTCTGACATGTCAAGTAATGATGCTGGCTGGTAATAATAACTTTTAAAAAGTTTGACATCAAAAGTGAGCTATAGTTTTTATTCCTTTACAAAAGTAATACCAGGATCTCAGCTAGTCTAAGAGTTATATATACGCTAACAGTAATAAACATATTAAAACAATTGATTTTTCACGCATTTCTTACGAATCGATTTATATAAGTTTCCTTGACATTGAACGTTATTACTTCAAAGAGCAATCATGAAGTTTGTAACATTATTTTGTATACTACATATTGCGTACTCTCATACATTTATCGCTGGAAGTAAGTTTTAAAAGTATTTTTTCACTATTTTAATAAAATAATAGACTGTTATTAAAAGTTAATTTTATTTTTTAGATGAATTTGAACGTCCATTTTGCATCAATAATGAATTATGTAGTATAATATGCAAAGATCAATGCAAAGATTCAAATTTGCTTGGACTATGTTACTACAATAAGTGCTTTTGTTTGAGGAAATTTTTAACTAAAAGTGTTTTTTATTAGTTAACTATTTTCATTGTATTTATATGTTAAAAAAATAAAATTATTTAATATTAATGAACATGGAGTTCTTTAATTCCCAAGACAAATTATAAAATTATTATTAATGTTAAATTAAAAACAGTAATAACTGCTTTTCTAGGCCTGATATTCGAAAGAGTATTTCAATTGAAATGACTAACTTATTTCACCGTGTTAAAACAAAATAATTAATGCTTAACAAATAAAGAAGCTGTAATAAATGAATAATAAAAAATATAACTCGATCATATGTAACCGTAAACGCGTAAGTGTACGTAATTGGTTGAATAAGGTTTCCGTGAGTCATCATTAAGACAGTTTTATTGATATCAACGACATAAGAATGTGGATTGTAAGAAAGGAGTTCGGATAAAAAAAGGTTTTGCACTTACATAATAAGCTCTATCTGAGTATATTAAACGTATCATTCAATCGGTTATTGCGATGTAAACTTACTATGATATAACTTGGAAATTTTAATTGGTTTTGGTTAATTTTAATAAGGTTTTTTTTTCAGGTTTTTAAATAATTGTTTCAGAATTATTGATTTTCATACACCTTATTGAATTTGTATCGTAATAAATTGCATTCAACGATTTGTTTTAAAGTCTTTTAAAACAAAAATATTAAGATTTAAAAATGCCTAATAAAATTACAGTTTTATAATTAATTGTTCTTTTTTTGTTTTC
This sequence comes from Papilio machaon, assembly GCF_912999745.1. Taxonomy (NCBI): domain Eukaryota; kingdom Metazoa; phylum Arthropoda; class Insecta; order Lepidoptera; family Papilionidae; genus Papilio; species Papilio machaon. Next base: position 683,268 of record NC_059993.1, on the reverse strand, counting down.
CATATTCAATTGTAAGTTGATTTCAATTTTCAATTTCTATTCGTCCATATTGAATTGGAACGTTTTGCAATACTCGAAGAACAAAAGCTCAGTTCATGAAATAAAAACACAATCTGGGCATTGTTTGTACGTAAACGATGTTAATGGGTGGGAACTGAACAGCCTGGGAACTGCAACGTTCGGCCCTCTAAGGATAAACTGCACTTTCGCAATCCAATTGCCACGTAATGATCACCTACCATCTAGTTTAGAACACAATACTAAATAACAATCTTATAGTCAAGTAATAGTTGATTTATCTCCAGAAAATGTGAGATATTTATCATATTTTTTTAGAAAATGAACGGAATGGATACTTCATTATTCAAATTGTCAAGCCGTTAATGATACTGGAGTTAAAAATTGATCTATGTACGTATTACTTACTTGTAAAAACAATACCTTTGTGTAAGTCAGTTTTTTAATAATTAAAATTTATCAGTGACATGACATGATTTAATTGTATTAAGTATAATTTACAACGGTGTATAATTTTAACGTAGTGCGGAATTATCGTACTTAATATTTTCGTTGCAAAACCTACAAATTCTAAAGTGGACAAACCAGCCGCAATCATACCTTTTGAGGTAAATCAGGTTAAACAGGATGCAGATATAATTTTCATAATTCTTTATACATATTTATTTTATTTTGTATATCTTACTATGTTATTAAAATGCTCTATATTTGTTTAGATTATTTTAGGAATATAGAGTCATGTTAACGTTTCTAATTTGTTCGTTATGCGCTGATTTATGTTACGCGATATTGTTAATTAAACGCAACTGGTCAGTTATAACAAAAACAAGGATCATAAAATACAATTCTTGTCAAACGAGTAGAATTTTCCTTTACGTAAGTGAATTTGAGACGGTCTACTTCACCCGCACAAGTTATACAACTCGAGGGAGTCAGGCAACGCACGGGCTATAGACACTTAGGTTTCCTGACCTCTCTTCCTTGTTTCGATACGGTCCCAAACCCGTCCAACTTGATCGGAAGAGAAACCCATTGTGACGCAATGTATAGACAATATGTTACTAATGTTAGGGTGACTTCTAGAAATATCTTGTTATACTGGGGGGCTTTATTCTGAATTTAATAGTCAAATTTATACTCTCTAATCCTAATAGTATAAATAAATTATTTTCAGATAAATTTAAATATTACGGACTCCATTTTTTATATCAATCTTGGTATTTCAAACAACAACAAACATTACATAGAATTTTTTTTATATACTCGTATCTTTAGCTACTTTTATTTCACCAAAAGAGTTAAAGTTTGCTTATAGAATATGCACCGTTGCTGGATTCGTTAGTTTACTTGATGTTGTCAAAAGAGATATTTATGATGAAATTACTAAACTTCTCCAAAGTAATTAAGACTATGCAATATACGAGTAATTGCTACTGAATTTAGTTACTTTACATCTCAGTAATTTATACGATATTAGATAAATATTCGTCGCAAGGCAATCTTGTAAACCTGCAGTGAATGTATCAATAAAGTGTTTATTAACAAATACTTATTGATGTGAACGTTATTTTAAGTTCCTGATTTTGTATTATATTATATTAATAGTTTAAGAGTATTCAACTTTTGAGACGGAATTTATTAGTTGAATTTGGAATAAAAATAGTCCGTTTTTGGAGATGAAATGAAAAAAATAATAATTATAAAACAAATCGAATTCCGAAAGCGATCAAACATCATATAAAACAAGCGTTTCCGTTTTTTGAATTAAAATTGAATCAGATTGGCGAAATTATACATATGTCACCTATTTGGTAAATTGTCTTTCTTTTTAATACGTTGGATTATTTTAAATTTGAACGATATGAAGTTATCCGAAATTTACCCACTACATATGCATGAAGACTTCAAAAAAGTGTGTCACTATTAAGATATAATCTAATATTACAGACGATCACTTTGGTCACGGGACACACTTGCGAACACTTTTTTGAAGTCATCACTTGAACATCACTCGATCACTTTACACTTAATTTATCACTCACCGTCGTTCTCATTTTGCCTCTTGAACGATGGTTGTTGGGATTCGAACTGGATGTAGTTTGGACTGTGTGTTGTGTTTTTATAGGTGGTTATTTGGTAGCACTTTCGCCATTGCCCCCCTAATAGTCAGGATGCGGCGTAGGGTTGCCGCCACTCGTAAGCTCGCTCCTACGTATTCGTTCAATCGACGTCCGCGATGCGGACGCGTCGCGCGTTATATTTTTTTTTTTTTAGTAGCCAGTAGCAAAAAAATTAAAACAAACAAAAGTTGTTTGTTTAAATTATTAGTGTATTTTATGTAATTAGAATTATATTCATAAGTGAAAATTGTACAAGTTTTGCATACAATTAAAATGTAGAGCATCTTGAGAGTATCGGAAATTGTTTAAAATTTTGCACTATTTTATTTTTTTCTATTTTTTTAAAATTTATTGCTTAATTTACAGTAAATGTGCGTTTTAATTAAATATGTTAGATTATGTCAATATATTTTGCTTTCATTTATAATAATCATACCGCATTTATTTCAAGTAATTGAAAAAAAAAAATAGAAAATCATTTTGATATTGACACATAGTTATCAATATTTTGTTTTAGTAAAATTGTTTTAATAAACTTACTTGGAACTATGACTTACGATAGAATCCTGATAGAGGTTTAATAAATTAGTTATTGCATTTGCAAGTTTACATCAGCACTTGTTTATGTGGCTGAAAAAAGCATAAGCTCGAGTAAAACTTTAACGGAATTTTGGAGAAGACACAACTCCAAGACACTGTATAAAACAAACTAACCTTCTAAGCTAAAAAACTTAAAGTCTAAATACAATATTAGGTAGTATATCATCAAAGAGCAGTCAATTGAAATAGAACCTAAGACTTAATTTGATACAGGGTAAACTTCCTACCACCTATTCACCATTAAAATTCGATTTTTTTAATAACACTAAGTAAAATCCTGATTTTAAAATATTATCCAAAGGACCAGTAAACAAATGTATCATATGTTAAAATTAATTCGTTACAGAAATATGCTATCTGTACACATCTGAGAAGAAATTCAAAGATATGTGTAAAGTCAACCAACCCGCACTGGTCAAGCGTGGTTGACTATGGCCTAGTCACCTATATCTTAGGGCAAACTCCTTCAGTGGGGGCATAGTCAATTTTATAAACATTTCAGACTGTAATGAAAAAATTGCATACTTTAATATAAATATAAACAAGGAAATTGTATTACGTGTCAGGTAACAGGCACTCGAAGTTTCAGAGTCCTTGTGAGAAACGATTACGCGCAGTCGACGCGGAAACTCGGTTATTGGAAATTACGCACTTTAAATTGAAGTACTTTTTAACATTACGGAGAAATTTTCACATATCAAATTAATCAACATGTCTTTAATAAAAGACAAACAGATAGTATCGTTTTTCCCAAAATTTTATTTATTTAATTCTTTTATTATTATATTCTTGTGTAATATTTAAATGAACATTTTATTGTATTATTATACTACTGAAAACAGTTCAAATATTTACATTTTGATAATATACAAAATTGTTATATTTGGAAAAACTATTACATAATAATTTTTATTGAAATAAAATCTTATATAACAAAAAACCTAAAACTCTGATCTTTGGTCTTGAATCTTTATTATTATTTCGTAATATTTATTTTTGAAAATACTAAAAGGATATCAACGAGGTCAGATTAGATAAAATCTGCAATATATAATTATAATTTACTTTAACCTCGGCCTAGTATCGAATTTCAGATAAAAAATCATATCATAAACTCTGTTTTACAAATAATCCAGAATTATTCACAATTGAAATATTTAACTAATAAAAAATTAACCTTAAACCAGTGTCCGTGCGATCTATTTTAAATGTTGTCATATAAAGGTCGATTTCCTTTGTATTGACTTAATATAACGCAAGAGATGTTAATGAACATCTCTTCTTATCCAGTAAAATATGGTTTGATAGTGACCAAAGGATGATGAACATTCATTAAAGGACTCTACGTCTATCTTCATGTCGACTTCAAGATAAAGATTCAATCAATGGCCATATCGTTATGTGTCTATATAGCTATGAATAATTTTTTGACTATAAAAAAAACTCTTTAATTTAATTTACTAGTGAAAATATTTGCTTTTGTTTCTATAGATTTAAGTTACCATGAGATCGACTGTATATCTTTTGTTTTTATGACCTGCAATTTATATATTACCAATAAAATTGTATTGTAAAGTGTCGTACATCAAGTGTACAATAGCAAACTAAAAGTGTAATTTCGTGTCAAAAAATACACTGTTCTTTAAAATGACAAATTTGTGTACATTTTGCATCTTTGAATTAACTTATTTTTTTATATAGTTCGGAGCACATTACTGTAAAATAAATAGTTAACATACTTGATAATTTTATACGTATAATTATGAAGAATGCCTTTTATTACTTCCTCAAATTAATTAAGTGATAATACAAAGTTTGCAAGCAAAGGAAAGGTTGTTCCGGTAATTACTTGAGTATTTCAATAACAATACTACACTTTTAAGTTATTTATGATTTTTGCTGTTAAAATTGAAGGTGAATTTTCAAGAATCAGTCACTCAAATATTTTGATCAAAATTTTAGTAATTTTGCTGAATTTATAATTTTGTTTATCAATTTTTTGGGGTTGGTATCGAAGTCACAATTTCCGTATTTCAAGTATGTTACCTTGTCAATTTTTTATTATGAAATCATTTAAATAGTTGTATCAAAAAATGATCCAAATATGGTAAGTTACATTAATTCGAAAGTTAACAGGTTCAAAATTATGAATACCTTATTATTTTTATCTTAATCTTATATAATTACCTTTCAATAGTTTTCATAAACGCAAAAATACTGTCACTTAAAGGAGCGGCAACAGACGTCATAAGCTCGTCATTCCTGTTACTTCAGTATCTAATACAACCTGTTATAAAATAAAAAAGCAAAACCTTTGTGCATTTCCAAAAATGTAAACAAAGAACCAAAATTTAACATCCCTTATGCAATATTGTTTGACAGACACACATACAGAAGGATTAAATTCTAAAAACATATACTTTCCTAATAAATGTTACAATTTAGAAAAGTTAATACTTTCACATATGTGTGTTGATGACAAGATTACGAGGCGGAGTTTACGTAATTCACTTTGGACCAGTAACCTTGAACTCTTAGACCCTAAAATGGGAGCAACGCAGGCGGTAGAGTTCAGTATATGATTATCGTAAACGCGACAGTTATGGACCTGTCGAGGTTCAACCAGTTTTGGTCCACACCGTTTCCTTTTTGCTTACTTAACATGCACTACTTACTTCATATAACGAGCAATATTGCATAAAGAACGAGTTACGAAAATATTATTTTAAATTTTACTTATTCACTTTACTAAATATAATATTTAAGAAAACATTCATAAACATATTATGACACCTCTCTTATGACTTTTCCACTTAATTTGACAGAAATAGTCACAATACTTTGCACCAAAATTTACCAATCTAGCTTAATGTTTTACAAATGTTACGTTAACAAAAAGAACTGGGCATTGAATCTTAAACGTCGTATAAAATATAAAAAGATGAGCAAATAGGATATTTGATTTTGGATTCTTCAATTGTTTCTGTGACGTCATTCCAGGACATACGTCAGGATATCACGAAAACTAGAAAAAGTAATAATGCACAAAAAACTCAGACTAATTTGATTTTTATCGATTAAAATAAAAATGTTTATTTCAAAAGCAATTATATTCCAAAATGAATTTCCATTATTTAGTTTTATTCTATTGGTATATCAATTCGATCAGTGTTACTGTTGATAAATATAAATTTATTTCGTTCCAAAATAAAGTTCCAAGGTTATCTATTCCACTTGAACTTGATAAAAACAAATCTTGTACCTTTCTAATCTTTGACTTTGATACGGGTTAAATTAAAAAGAGAAAAAATACTACGATTCATTTGTTTATAAAGACATTCTTAATTCAAATATAAAGACAAATGGATTTTATTAATTTGTGTAAATTAACATAGAATATTTGACATGCTTTTATAAACTTTCACTGTTACAAGCTTTTACTGCCGTACATAAAATTCTTTGTCACTGAGTCACTTAGTGCAGTTTTCGTATGTTAAAACTACACTAATAATTTAAAACAAAAGACAGTAGTAGTGAATAATTTTCAATAATCAATATAATTAATAAGGTCTACTTTCGAAATTGCCTTACGTCGTAAATGCGTCATAGAGTAAGTTGTATCAAGAAAACATATTAATATTAATCCGTTAGACTTGACACACGAGGTCAATATAACATAGAGGATTAATTACGTAAATTATAAAGAACAAGTAATTAATTTATTTTAATAAATATTTATAAATTAATATATCAGCAGAGTGACGCTGGCTCAGGGGTTTAGCGCTTGACTTGCAATCTACATGTCCTGGGTTGAAATCCCGCCATGTATCAATGTGTTTTTCGATTTTCGATTAACATAATATAAATTTATCCAAAGTTCTTACGGTGAAGGAAAACATCGCAACGTGCAATCTAAAAAGAAAATCAATGATATGTGTGAAGTCAACCAACCCGCATTGGGTCAGCGTGGTTGACTATGGCCTAGTCACCCCTAACTTAGGGTAGGCTCCGAGCCCCTCGGTGGGGACATATGGTGAGCTGATGATGAAATCAGAGCATGGTGAACTCTTGTCAATATTATTAGGCAATGTTTATTCTTTGTTTTATGCGCATTTAGTGCAATATATTTTATATAATCTAAAGATCGTAAAATTATCATCAGAGTTGCCTTACTTCTGCGGTCACAATCGTGGCCCATTAATGACATCGTATTATTTTCAAGGAACCCCAGTACAAAAAAAAAACTATGAGGCGAATAACAGAAACTGAAAGAAAGCTGCTATATTCGTAATTATTGAGAGGAGTTACTTCCATTAAAATTCAGCTAAACCTTAGATGCGTATAGGGAATATTGCGTTAATAAAATGGAGATTGCGTCAAACGTGTAAAATAGTGTAACCGAGTCTTGCGGGATTACAAACATCTTACGAGAACACGTGAGAAGTCACAACTGTAACGCAAACAGCGGAAAAACAAGCGAATGGATATTCGATACTCCGAAGATTTCGTAACTGTGCAATCGTTCAGAATAATCCACATGTCCAGTTACTTTATTTGGTTTGGCTATGACGTTACATTGAATGTGTATAAAATACGTTGATTAGTTGTTTGTTCTTAAAATAGAATCTAGGACACAAAATCACGCTGATGCACTTCTAATAGATGGATCGAGCAACCAATACTGTACATCCATAAAAAAAAATATCTATGCTTTATTGACCATAACAGACTTCTTTTATTTTTGTTTTGGAAGTCGCCCGTATAAAGGACTATTCGTTCTTATTTAAGTTTCTGGAAAGTTCAACGTTCAACACAAACATTAGCTGATGAACAACCTTACTGAATACTGAATTCTTAATTATAATTTTGTCACAGATAAGCCACTTACTAAACAAGATCTAGGTGATTTACGCAACATTGCCATACTAAGACATCGTCGGGTCAATGTTCCAACGTGGGCGTGTTTATAAATCAAACGTCGTAAATTCTCTCGCATATCAGTGGGATTTCCTTTGTAAAAACTTTGTATTGCTGCCAATAAGTTGCACAATGAGATGCGAATCTTTCACATGCACGAATGTTTTTTAAAGGTGCTTTTCCACGTTGCGTGATTCCGCGAATGGAAACACACGACAATGTCTGGGTACGTATGTAACTGGGACCCATGAGTCTGTATCGGTCTGCTTTGAGTTGGTAAATTGTTATGCCCGCGTCCATCCTCGGAATCACGCAACGTAGAAGTGCACCTTAAGTAATGTTATGCTCATCAATGTGTGCGTTAATGTTCGTGTGTGTGTGACGGTGTTTCGAATCAATGTAGGTTACAACCATTCACAAAAAACGTTGAGGTATAGTCGGCGCAACATTCTCGACCTTGTATCTGAAACAAAGACGTAATTGACGAAGATATTAGTGCATGTGATGTAAAAGTGATTCGCGTGTCCGCGACATATTGTTATTGTTTTCATGGTCGATTGCAACACGCCGCTAACAACTTACTTGTGTTAACACCTACGAGATATCTGTAATGTTAAAAAGGTATATTTATGTAAAGTAAATTTATTTTACTAACCAAAATTAAAACCACTTCAATTCCTAAATATAAGTGACTAGCTTTAACCCGCCACTCTGTCCGCGCGGAATAAAAAATAGAAAACGGGGTAAAAATTATCCTATGTCCTATTCCTGGTTCTAAGCTACCTGCTCACCAATTTTCAGTCAAATTGATTCAGCCGTTCTTGAGTTATAAATAGTGTAACTATTGAAATAGATGACAAAATCAGGAAAAATCTGTTAATCATTAACATAGTTGTTTATTTTAAGATTTAAGATATTACATTCTAAATTATATTAATATCTTAATGCGTATTTTGTCTAGACGTGTTCAAGATAAATAACAATTTTCCTTTCTTTCTTCGTTTTAATAATTAATTTAATTTGCTCTACATCGTAATGTAGATAATTGTTATTATAAACAACAGATAATATATTACATTTGATATTACATAAGTCCTTACAAAACGTTCGCAGCTCACAAACCGGTCCCCACTCGCCGCAAGATCTTTGTGCGTTAATATTATTAAATATTTTGTAACCTCAACCCGCTTTTATGTAATTCCTATTTACTGTTATAAACTCTTTAAGTTTTAAATACAAGAATTATCTTTATTTTTTTAGCCGACTTCAAAAAGAAGGAGGTTATCAATTCGACTGTATTTTTTTTTTTTTTTTATGTGTGTTACCGCGAAACTCGGCCCCTGGTGGTCCGATTTTGATAAAAATTATTTTAATCGAAAGGAAGTGCTTGCAGGTGGGTCCCATTTTTTTGTTTTTTTTTTTAAATAACTAGAAGACTAGTAGATTTTGAATATAGCTTCAAAATTTGTTGCGGAAATTAGGGACATTTTTGCTTTCAGCGCTTACGTAGGCTAAACTATAGGACCTACATAAAAATTATGTATGGCGAATTGTAGCTCTTTAAATGTGCTAAATAAAAGTCCGCGATAGCATATATCTATCTTTTATAGTTTTCTCACAATAACCATTTTTTTCTTTAGAAACATTAATTAAATTCATGCCCTATTTCCGACGCTATTATTCAAGTTCAGTATTAACCCTTATGTAAATAAATATGTTCATTATCAAGAGAATTAAATGTAGATTATATTTGCAATTGAAACTATATCATTCTGTCTAATAGTTTAGGAGATATCGTAAGAATAAAATTACGCGGAAACGAAAAATGCTACATCGCGTTACAATGAATAGCACAAATTTGCTTTCTGGGCTTACGTAGGTCAAACTATATGACCTACATTAAAATGATGTATCGAGTAATTATAGATCCTTAAATTTGCTAAATAAAAGTCTCAGGTGGCATATATCTATCATCTATGGATGTCTCACAAAAACCATGTTATTATGAACAAACTTCGATTAAATTGCACACGAAAAACAGCGTCGTAAGCTTACGGCGCTATTATATTATATTCGATATGAATCCTTATCCAAATAAATATGTTTGATGGCTAGAGTATTAAATGCAGATTACATTGGCCTTTAAACTATGTAATTCTGATCAATAGTTTGGAAGATATTAAATTATTAAAAACTACGCGCATTCGAAAAATGCTACTGCGGCGCGCGGCTGGACAAAATTAAAGGCACGCTACGATGTATTAGTTCGTTAATTTTCAATTTGTATACCGATTTTGATAATTATTTCATTGTTTAAAGGATAAGTGGTTATCTGGTGTATTCTAAATTAGTTTTTGAATTGAAGTACACACATATTAAATAGGAAAGTCCTTTTCTTTATTTGTCTTATTTATGTCCTTATACGTATTAAGGAAATTTGTAATTCAACTTCAAATTCACTAAAAATTGAGAAATAAAACAAACATTTTAAGAAAAAAAAATAGCCGACTTCAAAACAAAAAAAACTATCTCAAACAAAATGCGCTCAAAAGTAACTTAAAAAAAACAATTTCAAACAAAATGCACTCAAAAGTAACGTAAAAAAACAATTTCAAACAAAATTCACTCAAAAGTAACATAAAAAAACAATTTCAAACAAAATGCATTCAAAAGTACCATAAAAAACAATCTCAAACAAAATACACTAAAAAGAAACAAAATAATCCCATGAAAACTTCTTTCTTTCTTTCTTCTCTCTTTCAAAAACCCTCTAAACTCTAAAGAAAGTTCTCTTCTTTCTTGTAACATGTCTATATTGTATAATTATTGTTATTTTGGAGTCGGTTTCGGCCTAAGTAGGGACATAAACGTAAGTATGTCTAATACATCTCAAATATAAAATGTCACCTATTTACTTCGGCCGACACCGACTGCGAAATAACAATAATTATACAATATAGACATGTTACAAGAAAGAAGAGAACTTTCTTTAGAGTTTAGAGGGTTTTTGAAAGAGAGAAGAAAGAAAGAAAGAAGTTTTCATGGGATTATTTTGTTTCTTTTTAGTGTATTTTGTTTGAGATTGTTTTTTATGGTACTTTTGAATGCATTTTGTTTGAAATTGTTTTTTTATGTTACTTTTGAGTGAATTTTGTTTGAAATTGTTTTTTTACGTTACTTTTGAGTGCATTTTGTTTGAAATTGTTTTTTTTAAGTTACTTTTGAGCGCATTTTGTTTGAGATAGTTTTTTTTGTTTTGAAGTCGGCTATTTTTTTTATAGAAGTTGTTAAAATAAGTAGGAGAAAAACATCCAACTGTAAATAGGGCTAATGAGGGCTAATGGTTAATATATAACGACGTTTGTAACTCAGATAGTTTTTCAGAAATATACACTTAGTAGAACACCAATCTTTCTTTATTATGTCCAGACATCATTGCTACTGTTGGCAACACACAATATTTATTTTTATGTTGGCAATTATTTTGTACTTCCGTTTGCCGTTCATGATATGTTCGTACCTATTTTTTGTAACGCGTGTGCTAATTAAATAAACCAATGCTTTGTGTACATGAAGACTTTCCTTCACCTATGCCCAACCAGCGCCTAACATCCCGCTGCCTACAGCTACGCGTTCTAATTATCCTTAATTTAAAAGTTCTCTATATTATTTTCCAAAAGATTAAATGTTTTCAAGCGAGAAATTGCAACAAATAATATTGTATTGATTCTTCAATATTACCTGATCAATACGTAATCTAATAAATTATTCATGTTCAATTAAACTTAATGTAAAGTGAAATTAAACAAGTTACATAGATAACTGTCCAATGTGAACGTGGAACTAACAAGGTAATAAAGTTTTTTTAACCATACTAGAGCAAGAAACAAGAATCGATTTACCGAGGAAATGTCATAACGTTGCCAAACTCAATATTTAAGCCTCCCAATATACCCACATCTCTAACTGATTAGCTCCCTTCTGTCTTTAAAAAAAATTACTGACATGGCAATAAATCTTCTCATGGTTATAGAAAACACTAGGTAACTATTCCAACGATTATATTGTTCATTTCTACTGTGTGTTTACATTTAATTGAACTTCTCAGATTTAAATAATTTGAATTAATCTTTGATACACTTATTTGCGTGTCAAAACAACATCGCAATTTTGGACAATGTTTTCTCTTAAAACAAAAACCAGGCCGGGGTCGATCACTGCAGTGATATATTATTATTTTCTACAAAACAGGAATTACAATATAATTAATAAATACGTTCACTAAAGTGAATTTCTATGGTAACGCAAGAAAAGTTTAAACACAAAAGCACTGCGTAACACATATTTGACTGACATGAGAACTACATGTACAATGGACTTTGAAAATTTCCTAATTGTTTTATATCTGACAGCTATGATGGATTTAGCAGTCAGTTGTTATTTAGAAATAGTAACAATATTGTGCAATATTAAATTAATTTGTCTTGTTTATTTTTCTTTTTTGATAGTAACTATTTTACTACAATTTACTTTGGATCCAGAATGAAGCAAAGAGAAAAAAAAATTGTTTATGTATTAACTAGCTGTCGCCCGTGACTCCGTCCACTAGATAAAAAAACTTAATAAGTAGCCTATGTGTTCTTCCATACTATGATCTTCATTTATGCCAAATTTTAGCGAGATTCGTTTAATTGTTCTGAAGATAGGTATCTAACAAGAAACATCCATCCATCTAAACACTCACATCTTATATATATAAAAGAAAGTCGTGTTAGTTACACTATTTATAACTCAAGAACGGCTGAATCGATTTGACTGAAAATTGGTGGGCAGGTAGCTTAGAACCAGGAAACGGACATAGGATCATTTTTACCCCGTTTTTTATTTCTTATTCCGCGCGGACGGAGTCGCGGGTAAAAGCTAGTTATATATAAAAGAAAGTCATGTTAGTTACACTATTTATAACTCAAGATCGGTCGAACTGATTTAGCTGAAAATTGATGGGGAGGTAGCTTAGAACTAGGAGACGGACATAGGAACTTTTTTATCTTGTATGCATTTTTTTTATTGCGCGCGGACGGAGTCGCGGGTAAAAGCTAGTTTATAATATTAGTAAGATTTAAACGACTGTGATAATAATACAAAATATTTTTATTACTACAAATGATCTGCGTTTCTTTACACGAGTAAGTTTATTTTATATATATTTTTTAAAACCATTAACATTTAATAAAAGCAATAGCAATATATCATTAAACAAATTGCATCTTAAAATTACTTAAACCCATACAATCGATTTTAAGTCCAATTCTAAATACACAAGGTTTAAAATCAATTGTCTTTCATAGTTTACTTGACGTACAATACAATTTAACCTATATAATATATTACAATGATTAATTAAATATAAATTGTAGAGATTTTCATCAGCGCCGTTGAATCGAGAACAATTAATTTGGTAAACCTTTTCTTTGCGTCGAATTCAATTTATCAAGACTCTATTCGTATAATTATTTCTTGCGTAGAACTTTGCAATACAAAGGTTTCTTTTAACAAATGTATAAATTAAATTGCTTTTTTTATATGAACGATGTACGAAATGTTTTGAATGTTATATACTGTTTAACGTTAATCGTATTTCGTCTTGTTTCACCATTAAGGACTTAACACATTTACACCATTAAATTGGTTTCAACAAGTATTTTTCTCCAACAGGTCCAACATGTCAAATATTACAAACTATTAAATATTTATGGAATTTTACGTTTAATAAAAAAATTGTTTACCCGGTACTTTACAATGTGATCCAAAAGTTTGCTTCAATTTCATTTCTTTTTACCACCGCACGCAACTTGCCTATAATGAGATGTAATGATACGTTGTAACTTGGACACCGACGTGATGATTTGATTGCCACATTCGTAAAGGGTCTTGTTTACAGGAAAACGTATTGACAAAGTTATTATATGTCACCTTTACCGTGAATTTCAACTGTCGTGACATGTATTATAACACTTTCTCTTTCTTTTTCAAAAAGAATGTGAAGGATGGCAATATTGTTATAGTACAGGTGGTACGTACTGAATAATTTACCAACTTCACATTAACTACGTTCGTGTTAAAAGTGTATGAAAAATTATTTTTTTCACCTTTGACAATTTCATATAATTGAAAATGATGACTTATATTTTATTTTTTAACCTTAAAATCTTTAGATTTTGAGTTCAACTTGAAATAAATATCTTTGTTTAATATTTTTCACAAAATATGTGTTTGTCAGTAAATTGGTGGCTTTGACTGTTTTGTCTTTTTTTTTCACTGTTATAGTACCAGTTTAAAATGGCAATAATTATAACAAGATAAGTAAAACATAGTGTTGTCATACATACATAAAATATCGTTATAACTAACCATATTTGTGTGTTAAAACATATTAAAGTTACAGTTCATTTCCTTCACAACTGATTAACAAATGTCGATATATTTTCGACACTAATCTTGTATTTCCTTTCATTAATATAGTGCACGACTCTTACACAATCTACCGCAAGGTTTTTTTTATATCTAGTGACAACGTCTAATATAAGAGTAATACAATATGGTTTGATTTAAATTAAATTGTGCAACGTTAAGGAAGGAATTGAAATGCATTTGAGAATTTCTTGCAGCAATAAATAAACATGTCTTAGAAGATAATGTTGTAGAAATAATTTTTACAGTGGTAGATCCTGCAACAACAATATTTGTTGGGTGCACGAATTGGCTGGGTCGACCGGTGAAATACCACGACCACACAGAAGACAGGCGTCAAGTGGGAGTAATTCCGCGTTTCGTCTGATGAGTGTGGTACCGGAGGCCTAATTTTAGTCCTCTTTCCCTTCCCCCCCCTTTTCTTATTAGGAAGGGGAAGTGAATTTGGCGGAAGAGGGGACGCATAGGAAGGAGAAATATCCTCTGTCTGTGCGTCCCCTTCTCCGTTGATTAAAGGTAGGCAACGCATCTGCATTTGCGGATGTCTATGGGCAACGTTCGCCTCGCTATTTCGACGAATCCAGGTGGCCGTTTGCTCGTTTGCCACCTTATGATATAAAAAAAATAAGTTAGCCAAACTTATTTAAATTAGGTTAGTTTTAAATAGAAGATACTTTTTAAGTGTTGGATTAAATCTTAAAAAAAAATTATATCAATATTTTTAGCTGAAATCAGTGATCGAGAAATTGCGGAGTAGAAGGTAAGTGTGGTTTGGACATGTTATGCGGAAGGATCATGATCACATAAACAAAAAAGTAACGAGATTGAATGTGGATGCCATAAAGGTAGAGGAAGACCAAAGAAAATATGGATGGATTGTGTGAAAGAGGATAGGTATGCGTAAGAATTCAGATATGACGGCTGATAGAGATATATGGAGGAGTAGTACATACTGTGCCAACCCTCTATAGGGATTAGGGCAGGTTGATGATTATTTTTAGCTGAAATATCTATTACCAAATTGTATGGTACTTCGTATTAGAACACTTCCTTATATTGATAAGATGTTGAACCAATTACTTATTAATTTAAGTATAATATTATACGTTACGATGTACACATTTTATGTTTGAAACTTTATAATTCAATCCATTGTTAAAACAGATAAATCCGTTAATTTCGGTTATCAGTGATCTAGTCAGTTTAGGCCAGGAAAAGACAGGCGAGCAAGTTAGTTACCGTGAGAACTAACCGATTAGTCATTATATGCAGCCGTACTCGAGGCCGATTGCTCGCCGAATATCGATTATAATCGAAAAGGATATCGATTTTGTTACTATATAATTTTTAATAAACATTTTTAACAATGTCAATCGATATGAAACTTTCCAAATTATTTGCGACAAAATTTACATAACCTTTTTTATATTATGAAAAAGTTTATTTGCACGAACTCTCCGTTTGCAGTCAATTGTTTTTGTTCTAGACAACTGAAAGATTTCATTTGTTTTCTTTCCTGATCTTCATTTTCTTTAATTAGATTACGTCATAATTTTACGCTTTCAAAGTAAAATTTATTCAATTATTTCCATACTAGCTGTCGCTCGCGACTCTGTCCGCGCGGAACTAAAAAAAAAAGTAATGCCAAATATCAACGAGATCCTTTAAGCCCTACTGGAGATACCTACTAACAACCATCCATCCATTCATCCAAACATTCGAATTGATTATATTAGTTAGATTTAAAATAGGAAATCTTTTATTTTTCTTCGTAGTCAAGCAAAAACTACGTCAATTGGAGGTCGATTATTTGTAAAAGGGACATTGACAAGGCGGCTACTTCCGCGTTCGTGCGTGACGTATACAAATGTCACAATACCATAAATCAGACATACCACTCACATTCCATAAATCAGGCAATTGTTATCCCATGAAAGGAAAATTAGCACGATAAGCTATCAATAGCTAATGCTAATATTAAACTTTAAAGACATTGATGTAAGACTCAATTTACAATATCGCTGCATCAGGATCTGATTCTAGGATGGTAAGTATATCGTTACGAAATAATCTTTAATTCTTGGAATTTATGAAAACAAACGCTAAGCTTTTTTTACGATTTCAGCGTTGTGACATTGAAAAAAGTGCTGTAAGTTCTATGATCATTCCTAGATCAAAAAATATACTACAATTTATTCAAAAGAAAAAAACTATTTTAAATATTAGATTAAGAACCACTTAATTTTCTTATCTTACCTTAACACTTGCTTGGTAGTAACTTATTATTACCGAATTTCAATTAACATTGACCGCATTATTTCAATCTATGAGAACGGGACTTAAACAAAAAAATAACGTAGTAATAAAATCAATCAAAATACAATTTCTCTTTTGTTATTTATTGGTTCTGTATACATTTTTTGATGGTTTTTTATACCTTAATGAAATGTAATCTCTTTTCTAAACCAACTTGTTTATGCTTTGAAATCTTCTTGCCAAACAAAACTTATTAATTTCATTCATTTTCTTACATTTCGTATAAAAACATTATGTATGTCAGTTACTTCTCTTTATAAATCTTATGAAATAACAGTAAAAGGTTAATGATACATCTAACTGATGGTGACACAAGTTCTGCAACAAGGACAGATTAGGAAATTAATATATGAGTACATAGATCTTAGTACATACTACAAAAAATAACCAATACAAAACTCAAATTGTATTTTTATATACACTTGAAATAATTTACATAAAATTTTATTTCACCCGTTTTAACTAAACTCGAAGTTTTTGGTAGGACATGTTCACGATAGTAGTCGAAAGGTGGATTCGAAGCCACATTAGGCTATTGGGGCATCAAGAAAAAAGCGTTTTACAGTCGGACACAAACAAGATAGCTCTTGACCATTTAAAAAAAAGGTAACAACTTTAGATTATTATATAGTATATGTAATATTTTCTCCTAGATGTATATTTATACTACAGCTGACGTTCAAATAATTATAGAGATTCTAGATTCCAAAGTATACACTTATTTAATAGTGCAACTGGAGCTTAACTAGTATTTATGAAACTTGTCGAAAGTAACCAGGAATTCTGACATTAACTACTCCTTTATAATAACTGGAATAATACATCGCAATGGAGCATGCAATTAGTAATAGTCCATACATACAAAATTACCTAATATGTTATGTTACGTTATGTATATTCTTTACTATACATATTTTTACACATATTTTTTCATGAAGTTTAGAAAAAGGGAATTAATGTGACTTTACAGTTCCTTAACAATTAAAGCTAGATATTTTCAAACAAGTTTGAATATTACAGAATTAACTATAATAATCATTAAACCAATCCTAACATTTTAAAAACCATTATTTATTACATACGGTTTCTCAAACAGAAAAAAATAACTAACCAGAAACTTACGATGTTTAAACAACTAGCGTTATACAAATTCGACAACGGAACCCTAGAAATATTATGCTTCACGTTGTATCGCTGGTAATTTTGTCTCAGCGGACGTAATCGTAGATCTGAGTTGAAACGGCGGCAGAAAGTGAAGGACGCGGGGCCGGATGCTATTGCAAGCGTACTGCGCCGTGCGAACTGCGAACGTTAAGGTGCGTTTCCACTAGTGATGTTGTAACTTTATTGAAATGTATTGATGTACTTTGTTTTTTAAGACCAGTATTGTATGTATTGGAACGAAGTTCCTTATCGCGCGTTGTGAAAGGGGGCTAGACGGAAAAAATTCTTACGAAACTTGTCACGACACTTTTTGCTATATCACCATGGCAACGACGTGACAATATATAACGAAAATTCATAGAAATAAAATGTACTTCTTGTGAAGACTTAAGTTTCTTATGCATAGAATAAACATTGGTTCCTTCACTAATTAATTGAAAGGAACTTCGTTCCATCCGGGTGTCCCTTGACACCTTTCAAGTTTTTTGTTTATATTAGTTCTCTTTTTAAGTTATATTTGGTTAAATATGAATGCTGACTACTATGATTACTAGATTACAATATTACAATAGTATCTACTATAGTTATAATTACTGTCTTTAAATAAAAATCATAGATAACAATATGTTTTTACACTCGTTTGTGTAGTGTAAACCCACTGGCAAACATTATACCAGTCGCAGTACTCTAATTAGCAGAATGTAGTACATTCTTCGTAGTGTTGTAGTCGAAATCAAACGATCTGCGTGCGTGTGTACGACTGTCGCAACGCGTCCTACGGAAACTGCGTATTAAAATTTTACCGCTTGCTCAACTTTATGGCGATACAAATGCCAAGTGACTCATGTGGGATTTGTCGTATTAATGAACCGTAACACCATAAGCGGTTAGTACACCTTGAAATTAAAGTAATTTGCAGTTATAATTTTTCCGGTATTCACCAAGCTTGTAGATGTTTGTCTTTATATGAGAAGTGTGCCAGAAATGCACCCAAGAATTCTTAAGTTCTGTCTACCCAATTTTCTGAATGATAAATATGTATTTATAATTTTAAAAACGATGAGTATCAATGAATACTGATACTAACTTTTCACTTACAGACATAACTCAATTATCTTTCGCAAGAAGAAACAAGTTGTACTCTCCTAAACGGCATTTTTGTGTTATAAAATAAAAAGTAAAATTTTCAAGTACATATCTACGTGCACAAAGTCACATTAACAAAATAAACAACACCGCAATTCTCAACACAAGAGAAAATTGTCTTTATTATAAATCTCCATGAATTAATTCATGCCTACTGGCTCGAACTCCTTGACATTACGAGAAAAGTACATCAAAATGGACTTACATTCACAAACAATAATCACACTTATTGCTCAGAAAGTTGAACTTAATACGCCATGAACACGCTGAGAACTAGGGGTTAAAGCGAGTATATTGTAAAGGTTAATTTAAACTGAATGGTGTAAAAACAGCTAGAGAGAGGCAGCGCCCTTCAGCGGCACCGCTCGGTGGTTCCGGTAATAAGACAAAGAGTTATTAATTACAATGAATACGGCATTTCTATGTACATAATATGTCTATCATAACAGGTGTTTATGAGCAGCGATCACACCAAGTAACCACTCGTCCGTTTACCACCTTTTAGATGAAGAAAAAATAATTATTCTACGATTTACTAAAGTAAACAAAACAAAAGAAATAGACACCTCCATCAAAAACACCTACTCTATGGTAGTCAGCTTTGTAAATATTGTAATATCAGCGCACTCTTGTTGCCATTAAATTTACATTTACACGTGAGTAAATGAGTATGAATTATCGATATGAAATCGATTCACACATTTGCAAGGAATACGAGATACATTTATATCTCACGAAATCATTTCAAAACAATTCTATATTCAAACAGTTGTAGATACACTGGACCGTTGTAATACCACGACCATACAGGAGACAGGCATGAAGTGCAAGTAATTCCTGTGTCTAATAAGTTTGCATTTCAAAAGCCTAATTTTAGTCCCCGTGCCCTTTCCAACCTTTTCTTTGAAAGAGGAGATGAGAATAGCAGTGCAAGAACTCATAAGAAAGTTAAATATCCACTTTTTGTGCTTTCTCCTCTGTCATTTAAAGGTATACAATGCATCTGTTAATGCAGATGTCTATCCGCAAAGGTCACTTCTCAATTTCGGCGAATTCAAATGGTCGCTTGCCATTTGCCATATTTTGCTATAGAAAACATGACTTTAAAGCAATCAGAGCAATTAGATTTTATCAAAAAGTGTAACAGAAATTCGTCAAACATTTACAAGTTTAATTTATATTATATTAAGTTAGTAAAACTGATTTAATTAAAGATAGCAGCCGTTTTTGTGTTTAAATTTACTTGTAATATTTTTTATTAACTCTGTCAACAGATTATAAATAACACAGATAAGAAACCCTTTTATGACACGCTTAATAAAATTTTTATATTGAATATTTTCAATGTCATGTATTGTATTAGAAATCAAACTAAAACGATATATATTAAAATAAATGCTCGATAACGAACTGCCGCTTTCAAAGTGGTCACTAAGGGAGACTGTTATTGTAGGTTCCTCGCATTAAATCTGCAATAAGACTAAGCTATGGTAAGTGCAAAAGTTAATGCCTTATAGACAGACGCTTGCCAGTTACCTGCTACGTGACTATAAAATGTTTAAAAATACTATTTAAAACAAATGACTAACAATCTTATAATATAAAGAGTGATTGCCAAGGCAAAGTCCGAACACGTGGCCAGCATTGGTGAGAGGCTAGTGCACCTTCCTTCGGGAACTCGTGCTTTCTGGTCTCTTGCCAAGGCTGTGCAGGGGAACTTCTGTAAGCCGTCCTTACCATCTCTGCGCAGGGGGGATGACTCGCTGGCCCACACCGCAAAAGAGAAAGCCGATCTTCTGGGCTCTCTTTTCGCGGCCAACTCGACTCTGGATGACAAAGGTAACTCGCCGCCGAAAATCCCATGCGGCGAGACCTCTATGTCCGAAATCCAGTTTATCCAGAGATCAGTGCGGAAATCGCTGCAATCTCTGGATATTCACAAGTCGAGTGGGCCTGACGGGATACCCCCCATCGTGCTTAAGACTTGCGCTCCTGAGTTGGCACCGGTTTTAACGCGCTTGTTCCGGTTCTCCTACTCCTTAGGCGTTGTCCCGAAATCATGGAAGACCGCCATAATCCACCCGATCCCAAAAAAAGGCGATGGCTCAGATCCGTTCAACTACAGGCCGATCGCCATTACCACCTTGTTCTCGAAGGTCATGGAAACGACCATCAATTGCCAACTTATGAGGTACCTAGAGGAGCATCAGCTGATTAGCGATCGTCAGTACGGTTTCCGACAACGTCGCTCAGCTGGTGATCTTCTTGCGTACCTCACGCATCGATGGTCGGAGGCAATCGAGGGCAAGGGGGAGGCCCTGGCGGTTAGTTTGGACGTGGCCAAAGCCTTTGATCGGGTGTGGCACAAAGCACTTCTTGCGAAGTTGCCTTCCTACGGGCTGCCCGAGAAACTATGCGCCTGGATTTCTAGCTTCTTGGAGGGTCGGAGCATCAAGGTCGTTGTTGACGGTGCGTGCTCTGACCCGAAACCAATCAACGCTGGTGTCCCACAGGGCTGTGTACTGTCGCCCACCTTGTTTCTTCTGCATATCAATGACATGCTGCAATTTAGCAACATTCATTGTTATGCAGACGATAGCACGTGTGACGCACTGTATAAGGCCCGTGCCAATGTTTCTCGGGCTACTGCCGATGAGAACCGGACCAAACTTGTGTCTGAGCTGGAGACCCTACTGGGTGAAGTTTCGGATTGGGGTCGACGAAATCTCGTTGAATTCAATCCCAAAAAGACACAAGTATGCGCCATTACCGCTAAAAAACAACCCTTTGTCGTAGATCTTCGTTTTGAGGGCACTCCCCTGGTTGCCTCAGCCAGTATCGGTATTCTCGGCGTTGACATATCGAGTGACGTTCAGTTTCGCGGTCACTTGGAAGACAAGGCCAAGCTGGCCTCCAAAAAGCTGGGTGTGCTCAGTAGGGCGAAGCAGTATTTCCAGCCGGGCCACCGCCTACAACTGTACAAGGCGCAAGTTCGGCCCCACATGGAATACTGCTCGCACCTCTGGGCGGGAGCACCTCAATACCAGCTTCTTCCATTTGACCGCATACAACGGAGAGCGACTCGAATCGTCAACGACCGAGCTCTTACCGATCGGCTTGATACTCTGGCCTTGCGGAGGGACGTCAGTTCTCTCTGCATCTTTTATCGTTTGTACCACGGGGAGTGTTCCGAAGAACTGTTTGGAACGATTCCTGCCGCCGAGTTTCGTCATCGGACGACCCGACAGACCGCCAGGTACCATCCATACCATCTGGATGGCTGGCATTCCACAACAGTGCGGTTCTCGCGAAATTTCTTGCCGCGCACGGCCGCGTTGTGGAATGGTCTGTCCTCGGCGGTATTTCCAAACCACTACGACTTAGGGTCCTTCAAGAAGCGAGCGTATCACCATCTCAAAGGCCGGCAACGCATTTGCGATTCCTCTGGTATTGCAGATGTCCATGGGCGTCGATGATCACCTTGGTGTTCTCGCTGCTCGTTTGCCCCCTTCTCTTATAAAAAAAAAAAAAAAATATTATAAACTAGCTGTCGTCCACGACATCGTCCGCGCGGATTTTAAAAAAAACTTTATAAGTAGCCTATGTGTTCTTCCAGACTATGTTCTCCATCTGTACCAAATTCCATCAAGATCTATTTAGCCGTTCCGGAGACACCTTCAATCAAACATCCATCCTTCCATCCATTCACCCAAACATCTAAACATTAGCATTTATAATATAATATTAATAAGATGTGAAAGTTTAGAAAGATGGATGGATGGATACTAGGTAGAAGATATCTCCGGAACGGTTGAACGGATCCTAATGAAATTTGGCTCAGATATAGAACATAGTCTGGAAGAACACATAGGCTACTTATGACTTACTTTTAATATCATGCGGACGGAGTCGCAGGTGACGCCTAGTATTATATGAATTCATTAGATTGTTTGTTTTGATTGAAGGCCAATGAACTTACGAGAGAGTTTATCTGTAGTGATATGTCAAGGATTTACGCCGCCCTGTTAAATGTCACCGTACTTCTAAAAAGCTCACGTTCTGACAATGTTCATGTTTTATATCTTCAAACGTGAGGACAATGTTTAGGCGGACCTTATTTCTATTAATTTAATATGTGGCAGTGTATTTTAACATATAGATGTTCTAGTAATAATGTCACCGACAAATTTTGAATGTTGTAAATTCATAATAGGACTAGATATATTTAGAATCATCAGATTAAAAATTCGATAACTTGATTGTAATGCGTTGATGTCTTTAAAACGGATGAAAAAAAAATTATAAAAATGGAAAATTACTACTAAAGTATTATTACCTAACTCCTAATCTTTTGCAAACATTGAAATTGTTACAGCACGCGTTATTTTATACTAGGTCGAGTTATGTAAATTTAGATAGCATCGGTATGTCAGTACATCAGTTAAAGTTTGACCTCTGAAGTCATCATTACTCTATGTCAAGGGTATACATTAAAACACTGTTTTAAACACGTGCCATTAAAGAAGAATTTTCATTGTTGACGTACTTGTATAGAAACATATTGCTATCCCTTTCACTATCTTTGAAAAAAACAAAGACAATGTGTGAATAACAAGTGACACGACAGAAGAATTCTACTTTTAAAATTTCAGCGACTTTTTTCTTCGTACTCTTAGCAGTAATACTGGCAGTTATTTTGTTCTCATTATTTCAAAAGCAATTTATAATATTTTTTATAACCAGCTTAAAATTATTTCTTTTTTAATAAAGTATCACTAGGTCACGCGGAAAATCCTTCTACATAAAAGTATAAACAGAACTTACTTTTTAAATTGCACAACTATGAAATAAATTATAACAAAAGCTCACTCTAACTAAGAAGGTAATAATTACTTTTCTATTCCAGCATTACTTGATAACTACATACGTATATAGGAATATATCCATACTCTTGAAGGGGATAGGAACGGTAATTTAAAACACAAAAGAAAAATCGCATGATTTTTACTTGAAAAAAACCATATTTAATTTTATGAATTTATTTAAACCATGTAAGGTTGTTCTGATTTGTAGAAAATGCATTACGTATAAAGGTCAATCAGTTTGTATGGGCAATAAATTTAGATCCTGCTTATCCCAGACAATATGCAACAGTAGAACTGTAAAATTTAAAAACCTTAACTCATTCCGTGAACTCAATTTACGTTTTGTTCCTGCTTCGAAGTTATAATAATAGTTAATCGTTGTATGGAATTTTTCCATTAAAATTAAGTATCGTTTAAATTAAATTAATAATTTTACAGAGATATTTTGTTTATTATATGTACAAATTTCTTAGCAAAACCTAAGCTAATGACTTGAAATATTAGTCTTACATTAAGTTTAAATTCATCAATTGTGTAAATTGAGTAATTGTGTAAGGTTTTGTGTAAAATGTGTATAATTCATAAGACTTTTTTATGGAATCAAATCTCACACGATGTTTAAAGGGACATATAGCAACGCATAACAAGTCATTTGTTTCAAATGCGTTGTCATATCTCCCTTGAAACAGAGATGAACGCGGAAAGGAATTTTTTCTACCAGTTCCCATTCGTATACTTAGAAAAATAACATCTTCTTGGTAGTAGAATTGTATAGAATGTCTTATTACATACGTAGTAGTATTTCAATTATGTTTAAGAGAATATTTTGTAGTGTTATTACACAAACTCAAAGTATCACCGTATTTACTCACAAGTGTTCTGTATTACAAAATGAACAGATCTCCGCGAAGTAATAACGTAATTTGCCTCAAAGTAATCCACATATCGCCTTACTTTTAAATAATTTTGTAATAAAAAAATAACTTTTTAAACGCGTTCCAGATTACAAAATGTTATACGACCTTAATTTCGACGACCTTCGCCTTAGAGCTATTCCGTATCATCTCTCTTAATTTATCATATTTACAAATTCTCGACTTATGAAACCGCGCCGACATTGGCGGAGTGCTCTTTAGTGTGCAACGACACGGAAACGTAACGACTTATTCATATTATCATTATTCTAATTTCAATTCTGATAACTTTCTGTTATTGTGACAAAAACAATATTAAAAATAAAATCCAAGAAGTTAACACAGAAGTAGAATGAAAGTAAAAATATGGAATAACATTTAAAAATACAATATATTTTAGATTACAAGTATATCTTATCCTATCTTTGAAATTAGAGCAACTCGGAACGTTGATTTTACATTTCTTATTAGTTATTCGTAAAAACTTCTACGTATTAACTAGAAGAAAATTATTAAAAAAAAGGAATTTTACAGCAATTTTTTTTATTAATAACCTGCTTTCTAATTATTTGTATGTTTTTTACAAAAACATGTATATAATTTTTAAGTTAAAATAAAAGTCGTGGGGTATAAAATGTGTTAGCAGTTGCCATAAAATTACATAAGTAATGAACGTTCTCGCGATACACGCGGTCATTTTACATTCCATATTAACTCAATAAGTACTGATCACTTGTTTTTCGGGTGAGCAGGAAACTTTTAAAGTCTTTACTGTTTTTTATATGCGATTTCGCTCAAATAGCATCAAGAGATAGCTTATTAAAGCGCAATACTCCGTTAACGTAAGTCACATACGAGAATTGCGAATGTGACACAACTGAAAAGGTTTTCGAAATCGATTTTTAAGATCGCAAATTGCAGATATTGCATTTGCAGTTGTTGCCAAATGTGTTACAGTTTTTCGTAAAATTATGAAAATATTAAATGCAACGTTATTAAATAATTAAAAAGTAGTAATTAGTGGTTTTGATGTCCTACTTCTTTGGCTTAAGTTTTTAATATTTAATATTTAATTTAATTTCACTGTATGTGCAATTTATACAGCGTATTATTTCTCTGAATCAGGGGGTCTATCACGAATATTTGCGGTATGCGTTTTTGTAACGTCATCGATAAAATATGTCAAAATTTACTGTACAAATCTAATACAATTTTTTTCGATGACATTACGAATACTTTCTCAATTATATTCGTGATAGCCTCTCTGTTACTTAAAAAAAAACAGTTGTCAAAAGCTGCTAAAATAACTCGGTTTTTATAAAACTTTTGTAATTTAATTTGTTCAAAAGACGTCACATAACACTTAGTTTACCTCCAAGAATAGAAGTCAAAGTGACCTTAGTAAAAGTTGACTAAGTGACCGCGTACTTAAAGTAAACAAGTCAAAATCAGCATAGCAATCGTGCCCTATGACTCGTCCACGGGAAAGGTACAACCAAGGTCTACTATACAGTAATAATATCACAATTATAACATTTACTACGGACAGAGACAAGGCAAATTGTAACGACATTTACACGTAATTGCCTTGAAGGATATCGAGAATACATTATGTTTTTCTATAATAACGTTCCATTTGATTGAAGCAATTTGATAAATTGTTTGATTTTGTAATAGGTTTGAATGATACCATTTATCAAAGTTAACGATAATTAATCCTTTCCATATAGATATTTATATATCTTACAAATAATAAAGACTTTAAATCTCGAAAAATTACTAACTTATGCCATAATATTTATAAATTCTAATACCCTCGAATATAATAATAATAATAATAAACTTCTTTATTGTCATCATAAGGAATACAATATTTCAGGCATTAATAACAGAACAAAAAATATGACAACAATGGGCTGCAGGCTCAACGTAGACCGCAAGACCTTGTGGAGCTGGTTTTCAGCCTGTCCCAGTGGGCCATGCGCCCGTTCAGAGGTGAATATCTTCACAGGTGTCGACTAAATAGATTTTTATCCCAAAAAAAAGTCTTCTCCTTATTAATATTAATATTTGAAATATACAGTCGAAACCTGAATAAGCGAGAAACTCAGTTAGAGGCAAACCTCTGTAAGCGAGAAAAACACAGTCCTTTAGACTCTCACTTATCCAGATTCGACTGTATTTATTTATCCTGAGTTTCGCAACATGCGGATAATTAGCAGTAAAAATCGTTATTATCATTATTGCAGTGATCGCCGGAGATCCAACTCAAACTGAAGTTATTATACATGATTGTTGGAGAGGAACATCCGAATGATGTTAACACGTCAGATCAATAATATATTATATATTTCCTGTTGCTACAATTACATACACACACTTTAGAGCGAGAGTCCGAAATGTGAAGAGGTGTTATTAAAAAGCAATCAAACAAAGCATAATTATGTTTTAAAACTTATTTTTAAGACACTTAAAGTTATAAGTTAAATAAAATATAAATAAATCTCTCTGCTTATTTTTGTAACATTTACAAATACGAGTATGTTACAAAATTAACGTACACTAACAATTAGTCTCATTTACACAAAAATGTAACAACTACACATGTTACAAAACGTGCTAATTTTCGCAAATCCGCGCAATTACTCTAAACGTCACAACACCTGGTAGTGTGAAGAGGTGATTACTCCAAACGTCACATTAAGAAGCAGTGTGGAGCCGCCTTAAAGTATATTGTTATCAAGATGTGTTACGTTAGCGACAGATTAAGTTCACGCCAGGCAGAATGCCGGCAAAAGTAGGTGAGAACTTGTTTGTTTTTTTATCCAACATTATGCAACAAATGCTAATTGCATTTATTGTCTTAAGAAAGAATAATGCAACTATTTCACATTTGATATAATTTAAAGGAACACTAACTGCGCTTTTAGAATAATACTTTTTCTTTCGGTGTTTGCGTCAACATTCGTAAGAAACATAAAATAATCCTATCCTCTTCTCACTTGATTAAAGGTAGGCAACGTATCTGCATTTACGGATGTCTATGGGCAACGGTCGCCTCGCTATTTCGGCGAATTCAGGTGGCCGTTTGCTCGTTTGCCACATTTAGCTATTAAAAATACAGTAGACTATATTGCATAACACCTTTACACACGACCTTTTTGTTAATTTCTAGAAAATACCAGAACTCTAACAATTGCCAATCAAGATTCAAGCAAAGTATAATATATATCCAGCAGGTACATTGTTACATTTCGCTATATCACTGCCATAAATATTTCTTTCACAACAGAAGTTATACCTCAAAATGGTCGCCATCTATTCACTTTACTATGTTATTATGCAAAGCAACGTACTAATACTGCAACACACGCATATAACAGCTATAAACCCAGCAAAGTAATTTACGATAAATTTGACAGACATGATGAAGTGGCAATATTATTTATCACATTAATACGAGTTTTCGTTGGCAATTAATTTGTTCAAAATAAAAGTGAGGCTTCCATCCTTGCAACACTGATATATGTTTATCCTGTAACTATGCTTTTATGTCAATAAATCATACTACGATACACGTCTAAAGTTGTTAGCGCTAATATGTAGAGTCAGATTAACAGCGGAAAATACGGTGCATTTTTTTTTTCAAGATGTTTAAGTTTATAAAAAAATAATTAAAGAACTTGTTATAATCTTGAATTTTGAATTAGCTTTAAAGGAAATGAAAATTACTTCTGGAAAAACAGATTTCTATATTTAAAAAACAAATAAGTAAATGAAAAAAATTCTTCGGAACCGGAAAATAATTGATTTGAAAAAAGAATTCTTCCTCATCACAGATAAAATAAATGTCGACTACATAATACACATGTAAACTAGTCAATTAGAAAATGCACATTTATGGAACATCATTATTATAAAAAGACTCATCATTCCCCGCTTGCACTAATCCCATACCCGCGTTCCGTAACACGTAACATAAAAATGTTACAATAAGTACGCACCGATTACAGTTTAACCGGTGCATTGTGTAACATCCATTGATTGATGGCAATATTACCGTACGTAACGTTCTAGTAATTAGCCAATAAATTTAGTAATAAATACCTAAATATTTGTTAACTTGCAACATTCAATGTGAAAGAAGCGGTACAATTTAATTGTCTTAATTAACTAGCTAACACACAAAACTAATGCGCACTAAATAACCTGTAAATTTGAGTAATTATAATACAGACCTTCGATTCATATTTTACGTATTTTATAGAGATTACGACTGAATTTGAGGTTATTATTTGAAATGAAACGCTTCTAAAAACAATTATTTAATTCAACATAAATAGAACGGACATAATTAAGGCTAACGATAAGTTATTATTCTGAAATAAATTACATACATTTTTGTATTTCTAATTTAGTACTTTAATCACCATCTTCTCTAGTAATTAAAATGTTTTTTTTTTTTCGATGAAAATATTAAATCTTATAATGACGCTCTAAAATTTTACACATGCTACTTACAAAAGTTATTGCCTAATCTGATGGAGAATTCTTACAAACGCCATAACTGTTTCGGCATGGTCGGCGGTAAGAATGGGAACAGTTTCATCAGCTTTGAACTACGCCTTTACTTATAATAGCGGATACAAAACCTGTTTAAACGTATTCAATTAAGTTCCGCAAACAATAAAAAACTACATCCTTGAGAAAAAAATGTTACACCATATATTGTTTGTAAAATTAAAATTGTTAATGTGAAAAAAAATTACTATTTTACAGATTTTAAGGACCAAATAACTTATTAATTTTATATAGTTGTTGTAGATAAGTTATTTAATAACTTTTTTTAATCAATTTCTATTCTTTTGAAAGCTATTCTTTTTAATTGCAAGATTGAATTTTATTTAAAAGATAAATAATAAAAAAAGAAACATTTCCCTTAAACATATTATTATGATATTATGAGTGACAGTATGATGAGTTTTTACTGTTTGAACAACACAAAAACACATTGTCGTCTCTGTTATTTTCAAGTGAATGAAAGGGATAACGCTATGTTTGTCTACACATATTATAACTGTGGCAACTAACTGGATGATGAATGAGATTTAACTTATCGTCAATCTTGTTTCAAAACAAACCAAAACTGTTTATCAATGATCTTAAATATTTACAAACTGAACCATATTTACTCATTACATCAAGATATCAACTGTACAATTAAGTTGGAATACTGAATATGATTTAATTTAATTATAAGATTATGCAATAAACATGCGAAAGTTATAGCTGGGGATAGTATGCGAAATCTAACCTACATAGGCATTCCTTGTTTTCCGTAAACAGTTCCACTAAAATGGTACTAAATTATATCGACGTATTAATCCTTAATACATTGACGTTGCAATGCGTTTTATGAAATACTAGAAATTGCTTAAAATCATGAGCTGAAAGAGATATTATTTATTACCAAAAATACAACAGCATTACATAATTAAAACCAAAATGTACAGTTATTTATACTTCACTGATGTATGTTCACTAAGATAGTCTATGTACATTTAGTATGAGAAATCTACACTAATCTTAAAAATCATTGAAAGACTCTTGAGTTTAAAAGTAAGACGCGGATACCGGAGGCCTAATTTTAGTCCTCTTTCCCTTCCTACCCTTTTCTTATTAGGAAAGTATGGGAAGGGGAAGTGGATTAGGCGGAAGAGGGGACGCATAGGAAGGAGAAATATCCTCTTTCTGTGCGTCCCCTTCTACGTTGATTAAAGGTAGGCAACACATCTGCATTTGCGGATATCTATGGGCAACGGTCGGCTCGCTATTGCGGCGACGCCAGGTGGCCGTTTGCTCGTTTGTCACCTTATGATATAAAAAAAAAAATATGAGACCAAATGCCTAGGTAGAGATTTGATAGGGTGGACACATTTCACGTAGCGATTCAGGGCATTTTTGATACATCATTGTGAATAAACCTAGCAGCTTTAAACATTACTTCTGGCTGAAAACAAATCTTAAATCTGGCATCATCCTATTAGTACTTTAACTATTTATGACAGAGCATAATGTTTCCCTTTAAAACGAGTATATTATCAAAGTTATTCACTATGTTTTCATATCTTTTGTCAGATACTTCGTGAGCACCGTGCTGCAGTTCCAGATTCACCGGGCGCTGTGCACGCGCACGGGTCAGTACATCCCCGGAGAGCCAACGCGCCCGCTACATAAGTGCGACATCTACCGGAATCCGGAAGCTGGCAGGATACTCAAGTATGTATAACAAACACGAACCGTAACCTAGCAAGAAAGCAGAGATATCCATTTGGAGTCTGTCACACAACTGTCGCCTCTTTTATATTTATACTAAGAAGGAGTTAAGTACATAACAACTGTTGGTACCACATAAAAATAAAATAAATTAGTAAAACTTTCACAAAACTCCTAGTCACCGAACGGAAAATTTTAAGAAAATTTTTAGGGCCAGTGCAAAAAGAGGATGGAACGTGGCGCATCAGAAAAAACACTGAGATTGAGAAACTGGTGGCCGAGCCCAACATCATTGGCGAGATAAAAGCTTAACGACTCCGCTGGCTCGGCCACTTAGAAAGAATGGATGATGTTCGTGGTGTCAAACGCGCATATATGGGACGACCGAGTGGTCGGCGCCCAGTTGGCCGTCCCAGATATCGCTGGATGGATGAGGTAAATAGAGATCTTCGGGACCTACAGGTCCGAGATTGGGTCGGGACGGCGCGGGATCGGAAAAAGTGGAGACTTTTGTTGTCGGAGGCCAAGGCCCACTTTGGGTCACTGCGTCACCCTAGTTAGTTAGTTAGTTTTAAAACTTTCACATTTATTTCAACAATTATTTATCACGCATTTTAAGCTAAAGGTATAATTAATCTTAACTAAAGATATCAAGCAAAAGACATAAAAAATCAACCCTGAGTATAACTCAATAACATAATGTACGAAATAGCGATGCGTGAACAAAAAACGAGTAAATAAAGTGAGTCGGTCGTAATCGCCGCCGTCGTCGCCGTCTGTCATTGAGGAAGTGACCAATTGCTTTAAGAGCACGATGCGGGCAGCGGGTAGCGGGCCGCTAAAATACTCGTTATGCTATTTTGATACGGGTGCAGACCAGTAAGGCAGGAAGAAAATGCAGTACTGCTGTTGTATGAATAAACAATTACTCCAAATAAAGTCCCCTAAATAAATGTCCCTTTACAAAATCACGTTCGATTATAGATTCGCTGGAAGAATCTTCAAAACGTACAGTTTCATACACTTGTAATATTTTGATTAACGATATGTTCAAGTGTGCTTTCAAATTAATAGCAGTTCTGCAATATCCTGCTACACTGTCACACTGTTCTCCCCTCGTGTGAAACTAGCATTAATGCAGCTCCAGCCCTGCACACTCACTATCCCATTATGCATACACAAATAAGCCCTTTGTTATTGCTTATCTTGTATAATCTAAATCGCTCGAAATAAGGAAATTACTCGTGTTTTTGGTTACAAAGATCAAGTTACAATTTACAGTATGATTCATATATTCAAATATTGCACAAGTCTGCCAATTTTTTTTTTCATTATTATAATAATTTAATGCTTTATAAAGCATTAAATTACTAAACAATATAAAATTATTCGTTTTTTTTTTATTTTAACACAAATAAAATAACTAAAAACTTAAAGTGGTAAAAATATTTTTAACACAATTAAAAGAATTCAAGTCTTGACCTAAATGAAATAGCGCGGTAACTTATGTTGTTTGTCCTTCCTGGCGGCCCCATTTATATAATATCCATATGTTTAAAAATATTTCCGACTTTCCAGCGACACTTTATATACGAAATTATGTTAACTCCTTGTATAGAAATTATAAAATATTTTCAACTTAATTAATTATTTTATTTATTGAACATTTCACCTTTTCCAGGCATCGTTACATATAATTTTTTAACATACAATACAATACAAATTACAATATACAATAACAAAGAAAGAAATACATTTAATATATGTTACCTATTTATTGCCTTATGTGTGTATGCTTATTTGGGTTTATTTAGAGGTTAAATTGTTTTGAATTTTTAAAATATTCTTCAATATTGTAAAAACATTTCTTAATTAGAAAATGTTTTAATTTTCTTTTAAATTTTATGAATTCTACTTCTTCTTTTATTTCATTTGGTAAGTGGTTAAAAATTTTTACAGCCATATAATAGGGACTTTCATTTAACATTTTAATTCTAGATTGCGGTAAGTGTAATTTATGTTTGTGACGAGTGTTAACATTATGTGTGTCTTTTACTTTTGTAAAAGTCTTTATATTTTTAAATGTAAATAAACTAATATCGTAAATATATATGGAGGGAAGAGTTAGTAGGTTATATTTAATAAAGTAGGGTCTGCAACTATCTTGATTATCTATTTGAGCAATTATTCTAATACATTTCTTTTGTAATATAAATAAATCTTGGCTATTTACACTATTTCCCCAGAGCATTACACCATATGTCAGCCATGAGTATGCATATGCATAGTACGCTGATAGTGCTGTTTTTACGTCTGTGCTACATTTTAATTGAAAAAGAGCATATGTAAATTTGGACAGCTTTGATTTAATGCACTCTATATGTGTTTTCCAATTAATATGTGTGTCAATATTTAATCCTAACAGTGTAAAGGTGTCTACAGTTTCTAGGGTTGTATTTTGAAAAGTTGTGTTTATATTTAGGGCGGATTTATTATGTGCTCTGAAATGCATAATTTTAGTTTTATTATAATTTATATCTAAGTTATGGTCTTGGAGCCAATTTGTTACAGTTTGTAATGTTTCTTGTAATATAGGATTAGGTGCGGTTATATTTTCATATTTTATTAAAATGGATATATCATCTGCAAATAGAACTGGCAAGGTTTTTTCTTTGTTTAGTGTTTTTGGTAAGTCATTTATATAAATTAAAAATAGTACACACCCCAGTACACTTCCTTGTGGGATAGAGCATGTTATTTTCCTTTCTCGAGATCGAATTGTTTCTATTTACGCTCATGTTTTAAAATATTAGAAAAAAATATCCAGCTATAAAATCTTTTCGTTCGTAATACTTGTTAGCGTTGACTCGCGGGCGCGGTTTTAGAGAACTAGCTATCGCCCGTGACTACGTCCTACCATAACTACGCAAAATTAAAAAAAATAGTAACCTATGTGTTCTTCCAGATTATTACGACAGAATAATATTAGTAAGATGGCATGGCATGACTGACTAAAGTATTTGAATGAAAATTGTTTTAAATCAAGTTCATAAGGCAAATGACAATTGTTATAATTTAACAGAAATCCCGTTACTCCCTTGGGAAGATTTAAGTTCAAATGCAATTTAAAGTTAATCAATTTACTATAGGGGTTAACGGAAACCGATATATTACTGGAATTCATTTGGCATTAACTGGTGCATTTCATGGTACATTTATCGATAATTTCCTTTAAAAATATCTCTCATAACGTAATATAAATAAAGGTTATGGAAAGAAATTGCAGAAATATAAATACCGTCGTCTTACACCTGTACTCTTTGATGTTCTGGTACTTTTCAGTCGACACTATATTAAAAAATTAAAGTTACATAAAGAAAAAAAAACAAAGGGAAAAAACACACTTAGGTTAAGTATTAGTTTTTAAAAGTATTTTTTTTGTGATCGTGAACATTTGTAAATACTTTAAAATGTGAATATTTAAAATTTACATCTAAATACAACAAAATAATCTATCTATATATATAAAAAAAGTCGTGTTAGTTACACTATTTATAACTCAAGAACGGCTGAATCGATTTGACTGAAAATTGGTGGGCAGGTAGCTTAGAACCAGGAAACGGACATAGGATCATTTTTACCCCGTTTTCTATCTTTTATTCCGCGCGGACGGAGTCGCGGGTAAAAGCTAGTTGTTAATAAAGGTATCCTATTGGTAAATATTTTAATAGTACTAGCATATCCGTATACAGTTGCAATACCAAATGCAGTTTATTGAGGATATCACTGTTCGTTAGACTAACGAGATATATGGATTAGAACAAACTGGCTAAAAAGCAATTGGGATAATTTATATGAGTTATTAGGGAAATAACTAAAACATGTCCGTTCTGAAATGACTACACAATTTTTTACCTTATAACAAAGAGGACTTATAGAGTTGTAGAGGACAAATCCGAAATCCCGAAATACGTCTTTCATAACTCATTATTTATTCTGAAAAGCATTTATATTAATATTCAAGTATTCCTGATGAGAGAAAAATATTTTTACAATCTTTCATTCCCTACTTTGTATCTCTACAAATGTAGTTATTTAAAAAAAATTAACTTAATGTTTTCTTATGTAATAACAAAATTCTGTGTGCAAATTCTGTAGGCCTAGTACTTTGTGCTGTGTTGATCAAACATGTATCAGTCAGTTCGTTCTTATATAATGTTAATAATTCTGTGATATTCTTTAATATTTGACGCGTATACATTTTCTGCGTAAAAACATTATCGTGTTTAGAACCAATGAAAATGTGTAGATAAGTTGTTGGGACGAGTTCTTCAATACTGTTACGTCCCAGTTGATTCAAATGAAAGTAAAAAATTATACATGTAATCACTGAATAACAACTAATGAAAAACAACTGTAATGTTTTTCCATTTAAAGCTACTAGTAAGTTATAAAAATTATGATAATTTTTATAGATATAGATTAGTATATAATTATTTAGTAAGTATTATATGTAAGTATTGTTAGTATGTTCGGTTTAAAAAGCTACAATTCGAATTTTTATAGCTTCGCTATAAATATATTTTAAGTTGAAACTGTTTTCAAACGGATAACGTAACGATATAAAAATGATTAAATTATTAAAATCAATAATTTTTTAATCATATATTTTTAATATCATCCATCTATGACACATTTTAGCACACTATAATCGTTTTCTTTGAAATTTATGCTGCAGTAATGTCATTTGAATACATACAAAAAGCGATTTAGAGTTGTAACCAGTTATTTATGCGTCCAACGTGTTGCGACATTGTCTCACAATTCTGCAATAACCGCTCACTAGAATCGATTTGTGGACAAACAGTTCCATATTGCATATAGATAAAGTAAGTTCCACATGCAAAGGAGCTTTTTCTATTTCACTCGATACCTAATTTACAATTGTTTTATGGGTACTGTCGAAAATGGATAAGTAAAAAACATCTATAAGCGATAATATTTGTTCCGAAAGTCAACCTCCATAAGCGAGAAATTCGAGTTACAGAGAAACATCTAGAAGCCAGAAAAATATCGCGATCTTGTGGACTCTCGTTTATGCGACTAGGTTCGACTGTACTCGTATTACATTCCGTCACAATTTATCTACTTATGAAACATCTTTCGGTTAAATATGATAACATTTTGCGTCTTTATAATTATAATTTAAATGTCAATATCGAGTTACAATTAAATAAGAATTAGTCTTCCTTCTTAATTTCAAAGATCCAAGAAACTGATGTTAAAAAATTAAATGTCGTTTTAAATTTTTAAGCATGTATTAAATATAATAGAATACCACACCTGTACTCTTTGATGTCCTGGTACTTTTTAGTCGACACGTAATAAAAAATTAAAGTTATATAAAGGAAAAGAGAAAATATTTTCTATAATGCCACTTAGGATAAGTATTAGTTTTTAAAAGATTTTTTGTGATCGTGATCATTTGCAACTATTTTAAAATGTGAATATTTAAAATTTACATCTAAATACAACAAACAGTGTCAGGATTCATAGAAACATTGATTGACCTTGTAACGGAATGCATCCATCACTGATACGCGTATAACTCAAATTATATGACACGCAGCTTTTAATGGCAATTTGTAATTATGTGGAACAGCAAATAACCAATATAAAACACTAGGAGCTAAGCTATTATACTACATTGTAATATATAATATAATTGTAATTATTTATTAAACATAACATAAAAAAACAATTTCAAACAAAATGCATTCAAAAGTACCATAAAAAAACAATCTCAAACAAAATACACTAAAAAGAAACAAAATAATGTCATGAAAACTTCTTTCTTTCTTCTCTCTTTCAAAAACCCTCTAAACTCTAAAGAAAGTTCTCTTCTTTCTTGTAACATGTCTATATTGTATAATTATTGTTATTTCGCAGTCGGTGTCGGCCGAAGTAAATAGGTGACATTTTATATTTGAGATGTATTAGACATACTTACGTTTATGTCCCTACTTAGACCGAAACCGACTCCAAAATAACAATAATTATACAATATAGACATGTTACAAGAAAGAAGAGAACTTTCTTTAGAGTTTAGAGGGTTTTTGAAAGAGAGAAGAAAGAAAGAAGTTTTCATGACATTATTTTGTTTCTTTTTAGTGTATTTTGTTTGAGATTGTTTTTTTATGGTACTTTTGAATGCATTTTGTTTGAAATTGTTTTTTTATGTTACTTTTGAGTGAATTTTGTTTGAAATTGTTTTTTTACGTTACTTTTGAGTGCATTTTGTTTGAAATTGTTTTTTTTAAGTTACTTTTGAGCGCATTTTGTTTGAGATAGTTTTTTTTGTTTTGAAGTCGGCTATTTTTTTTTTTTAAAATGTTTGTTTTATTTCTCAATTTTTAGTGAATTTGAAGTTTAATTACAAATTTCCTTAATACGTATAAGGACATAAATAAGACAAATAAAGAAAAGGACTTTCCTATTTAATATGTGTGTACTTCAATTCAAAAACTAATTTAGAATACACCAGATAACCACTTATCCTTTAAACAATGAAATAATTATCAAAATCGGTATACAAATTGAAAATTAACGAACTAATACATCGTAGCGTGCCTTTAATTTTGTCCAGCCGCGCGCCGCAGTAACATTTTTCGAATGCGCGTAGTTTTTAATAATTTAATATCTTCCAAACTATTGATCAGAATTACATAGTTTAAAGGCTAATGTAATCTGCATTTAATACTCTAGCCATCAAACATATTTATTTGGATAAGGATTCATATCGAATATAATATAATAGCGCCGTAAGCTTACGACGCTGTTTTTCGTGTGCAATTTAATCGAAGTTTGTTCATAATAACATGGTTTTTGTGAGACATCCATAGATGATAGATATATGCCACCTGAGACTTTTATTTAGCAAATTTAAGGATCTATAATTACTCGATACATCATTTTAATGTAGGTCATATAGTTTGACCTACGTAAGCCCAGAAAGCAAAATTGTGCTATTCATTGTAACGCGATGTAGCATTTTTCGTTTCCGCGTAATTTTATTCTTACGATATCTCCTAAACTATTAGACAGAATGATATAGTTTCAATTGCAAATATAATCTACATTTAATTCTCTTGATAATTAACATATTTATTTACATAAGGGTTAATACTGAACTTGAATAATAGCGTCGGAAATAGGGCATGAATTTAATTAATGTTTCTAAAGAAAAAAATGGTTATTGTGAGAAAACTATAAAAGATAGATATATGCTATCGCGGACTTTTATTTAGCACATTTAAAGAGCTACAATTCGCCATACATCATTTTTATGTAGGTCCTATAGTTTAGCCTACGTAAGCGCTGAAAGCAAAAATGTCCCTAATTTCCACAACAAATTTTGAAGCTATATTCAAAATCTACTAGTCTTCTAGTTATTTTAAAAAAAAAACAAAAAATGGGACCCACCTGCAAGCACTTCCTTTCGATTAAAATAATTTTTATCAAAATCGGACCACCAGGGGCCGAGTTTCGCGGTAACACACATAAAAAAAAAAAAAAAAAAAAAATACAGTCGAATTGATAACCTCCTTCTTTTTGAAGTCGGCTAAAAAATAAGATCAAATGTTCCAGCAAAAATACACAGCAAACATAAAAGCAAAGTAAACTTAAACGTATAAAGCTAATCACAAAGTGTTCGTGACTGTACTATCCTAATAGCATGTTCTTATTCAGAAGCTGCCATTACTGCTTGCGAAAACTAAAACGAACATTTTGTACTTATAAAACTGAGTACTTCAGATAATAGTTCTGTAAAACAATCTGGTTATAGCTAACGATTTGTTCTTACAATTATCGTGGTACAAACAATCTTTATTGATTATGAATATTTTTATACAACTTGTTGTTCAACTTGTTTAGATGTTAGTTGTTAAACAATGGAATTAATCATGCGATTACGAACTACATCGGTTCACCGCGTTTCGCTCGACCGCGCCATCTAACGAGATGCCATAGCGACCGGTCGTATTCCGACTGATGTAATTAATATAAGGAATGAATTATTGGTATATTCCGTGAACTGAAATGGCAGTGAAATGGTCTAATAATTCGTACGCGATAATTACGATTCGGATGATGGATTTTAGATAACGCAATAGCAATTTAATATGCAAGTAATCTTACTAATATTATAAACTAGCTTTTACCCGCGACTACGTCCACGCGGAATAAAAAAAATGCACACAAGATAAAAAAGTTCCTATGTCCGTCTCCTAGTTCTAAGCTACCTCCCCACCAATTTTCAGCTAAATCAGTTCGACCGATCTTGAGTTATAAATAGTGAGAACACGACTTTCTTTCATATATACATATACTAGCTTTTACCCGCGACTCCGTCTGCGCGGAATAAAAAAAAAGAAAAAGAAAACGGGGTAAAAATTATCCTATGTCCTATTCCTGGTTCTAAGCTACCTGCTCACCAATTTTCAGTCAAATCGATTCAGCCGTTCTTGAGTTATAAGTGGTGTAACTAACACAACTTTCTTTTATATATATAGATATATATTTATCCTAATCCGCTAGTTATCCTAATCCGCTAGTATCCTAATCCGCTAGTATCCTAATCCGCTAGTCATCCTAATCCGCTAGTTGTAGGTGCCGCCACCTACAATCCAATCGCGCTCGGTAAGTTTCGTCGGGATTATCGTAGACCTAGGCACGTTCTTGACTTTCAAGACGATGCAATTACTATCGCCCAGGCTAAGCTCAAACATCACAAACAGATCACACGCCGCAGTCGACGTCGGCTGCGACAATCATTCTCGCGATACGGCCTCATAGCAGGCAGGTTTTCTCCTATTAATAGTAGAAGCGTTGCTGGAGTTTCTTCCGCCACTTCTTCTCCCAGCGCTAACGCTTTCCGAAGTGGTAGTAATGTTAGCTGTATTAATAATAGCAATCAGATAATAGCAACCGATCAAGCCGAGGTTCGGCCTTCTCGGGCACCCTTGAATCGGAATGCTAAACGCGTAATGAGTGACAGCCCAAGCCGAGGTCCCCTCTCGGGGGCCCTTGCGCCCAGTCACTCCATGGAGCGTCCACCGAAGCGACCTAAGAGCTCGGTGACCTCCCAATCCGGTAATAATAACGAAGTAACAGCCCGAGCCGAGGCTCCTGAGGGAGCCCTCGAGCCTAGTAGCCTTACGATGAATGGATGGACACAAAAAGGAAATGACACCCCACAATCTTCCTGTTTTTTAAAGACGGCTTTTATGTACGGATATGTTTTTTTAGGTCACCTATAAACCATCTTGACATCTTCCTGTTTCCGCAATTTTGCTTCGTTGTCTGTTACAATGTATTGTAATATCACAAAGGACTAACTATAAATACAACATTCTCATGACATTGTTAATATAAATTTTAAAATTTCCTTAATTTATATTAACTTATTTAAAAATACTTGAGCTTCAACTTAAGACTGACGTAATAGATACAAAAAAATCTATTTAAAACTGTAACAAGTAAAAGAAAAAATTAAGACATAAACTACGTACATGAAGTCCGGGTTTAGTGTACGAATAACGTACCTAGTACCCTAATCTGTAATCTATCTATATATATAAAAGAAAGTCGTGTTAGTTACACTATTTATAACTCAAGAACGGCTGAATCGATTAGACTGAAAATTGGTGGGCAGGTAGCTTAGAACCAGTAAACGGACATAGGATAATTTTTACCCCGTTTTCTATTTTTTATTCCGCGCGGACGGAGTCGCAGGGAAAAGCTAGTCATATATAAAGTATGTTGTTCCTACTTCAGCGTTCTAAAACTTCTACCACAGAAAAATTAATTTCTAATTCAATATGTCTTATTATCTTACGTAACATACAAAATAGTATTGATTTTCAAAATGCAGTGGATAATAAACAGTTAGTAGATAAAATAAATTCTAGTTATATCAACGAAATTTATCTCACTAGAAAGGTATATTTGACTAGAGCCGGTCCAGTTGCGTTAATTAGAGCAGGCTTACACAATGTCCCAACTACCGTAAAACAATACCTACCTAGTGTACTAGTTGTAGTGCCCGCTTATATAAGCAGTTCGATGTTAGCCAGCGGTCTTCCTTGATCACCGTCGCCCGCCTGTTCGACCACTTTCCCGTGGCCTGTATCTAGCTCATTCTACTTGCCGGATATATCACTTGATCAACTAAACAACTTACTCGATAGTAATTTGTCGAGAGCATCTATTTACTATCGGATTCCGGTCAAATGTTAGGATTATTTTACGATCACAGATTTTGTTTTGTTGATCTAACAGCCACCTGAATTCACCGAAATAGCGAGGCGACCGTTGCAAATGCAGATGCGTAGCCTACGGGAGGCACAGAAAAAGGATATTTCTCTTCCTATATGTGTCCCCTTTTCCTTCAAACCTATTTTCCCTTCCCACCCTTTCCTAATAAGAAAAGGGTGGGAAGGGAAAGTGGACTAAAATTAGGCCTCAGTCACCATGTTGTTGTACATTGTTAAGTATTTATTAAACACTTATATGGTCGAGCTTTTACAAGATCAATGTGACGTCACTGTTTTAAAGCTTATTCCAAAAGCTCCATAGATTTTAATTTCTAAATTGAGCCTTACTTACTGACATTAAATATCAACTTCAAGTAGAGCTCGTTGTCGTTCGTATGACTTTTGACCTATCACTTTTCCGATTTCGAATTTGATCTAGAAAAATCTATATATTACTAGCTGTCGCCCGCGACTCCGTCCGCGCGCAGTTAAAAAATGGGGGGGGGGGTTATGAAAAATAGATGTTGGCCGATTCTCAGACCTACTGAATATGCTCACAAAATTTCATGAGAATCGGTCAAGCCGTTTCGGAGGAGTATGGCAACGAAAACTGTGACACGAGAATTTTATATATTAGATATTGATTGTTACTGTAAATAGAGATTTAAAAAAGTAATAAGAGAATGAATTTGAAGTTCGAACTCTTATTTTCTTGACCTTAACCAAGGTATTGACACCATAACATCTGAGTGTTTAGTTTTTTAATCAAAATTATAATAACGATGTCATTGTCAGGCTCATTTTATAATCAGGGTCACTCAGGGGTCCGGTTCTGTTACGAACCTTGCATTTTGAATGTCAACAGATTGAAATTAAAATTTAAAAAAATACTAGCCTTTTCCTGCGACTCTGTTCGCGCGAAATTAAAAAAAAAATAACTTTATAACAATATTCTACATTTGAGAAAAATTTCTACAAGATCCGTTCAGCCGTTCCGGAGATACCTTCAAACAAACATCCATCTAAACATTTGCATTTATAATATTAGTAAGATTTCGAATTTTTGAATGTCACGTACATTATTTATCCAAAGTCTACACATTATTTATATTACGATCACATTTTTTTTTAATTTTTTGGCATATTTTATATAATGGAATATACCGGATGGGTATTTAAATATGTTATTTAAAAAAACCGGATGTTTCGAAGTAGACTACTTTTTAAAGTAATGACTTGATTTCTTTTTTGATTCTAAGGCGATCGTTGGAAGGAAGTATACTATCCACAGTGGACGATTATTGACTGAATAGATAGACAGGCATATATATTATGAGTAAATCATAAAACGCACTCAGAATTATTAAGTGGTATCCCTATTATTACTAATATATAAAATAAAAAATGAAAATTGTCTTTTCCTGATCAGGCGTTTGATGGAGCGAGGTTCCTCCGCACCCTGGATGCAGGTTCTGCAGGATAGCATCGGAGAGGGAAGGTTGAGCGGGGAGGCGTTGCGGGAGTACTTCCGGCCGCTAGAGGAGTGGCTGCACAGTGAGAATCTGCGTACGGGCGAGTACCTCGGATGGAGCTACGACGGAGATTATTGTAAATTCAGGTAATTAAAATTGATCCTTGGCATGAAAAGATTTGTATATCTCTTTAGGGATTTTAGAAATATAACTCTTTTCGACACACAGGTCGAAGTGCTAGTTATTTAAAAAAAAAACAATATTTAATTTGAATTAAAACAAGGAACAAAAACATTCATTAAATAATAAAAAGGATATATAAATCAATGAATATTCAGAAGGTTGTAGGAGTTTGTCCCTGTGAGCCGCTAGAGGTCGTCGCACAGAATTGACCTACACATCCGCCAAGCTTACACAAGCATATTTAATCATTGACGTCGGCCAACTTCAATGAATTACGTCGAACTTTATACAGTTTAAACGAAGCTTTTTTAATTAAACAAAAAATTGGCTCGTATTTAATACGTCTTCTGAAGTTATAAGAAAGATACATATTATATTAATGCATATTATGGAACTTTACTTTAGATTTTTTA
This sequence comes from Papilio machaon, assembly GCF_912999745.1. Lineage (NCBI taxonomy): Eukaryota > Metazoa > Arthropoda > Insecta > Lepidoptera > Papilionidae > Papilio > Papilio machaon. The sequence continues at coordinate 640,077 of NC_059993.1, read as the reverse complement.
ATATAATAAGATGGCAAACGAGCAAGCAGCCATCGGGGTTCGCTGAGATAACAAAGCGACCGCTGCTCATAGACATATGCAAATGCGTTGCCTACCTTTAATCAACGAAGTAGGAGACGCACAGAAATATAATATTTCCCCTTCCTATGCGTCCCGTACTCTACAAATCCAGTCTAAACAGACATTAGTTATATTATAACTTGCATGTTTTTATCCAAATTGCAGCTGAATTCAGTCTTGAATTGCTTATTTATTCACACATTTTAAATCGATTTTACTTTGTGTTCATTGGTCATTAAAAATTAAGTTCTTTCTATTATTTTCAGTATTGAAACTGCAGGCTTACAAGTTTACGGCGGGTTCTACAACGCGGCTGTCCGACATTATGACGTCACAAGCTTTGTCACCTTGCTTATGACGTCATTCCTCGCCACAGTATACAGCTTTCATACACGATAATAATATCAATTATAACTTAAAATGTACTTACATAATAAAAGCTAAGTTAAGTTGTATTTTAAAGATATAGCTAAGTAATATATATAAACATTTTGTATATTAAATGATATATTCGTCTAAATTATATTTAATTATATTTTTCCGTCCAAGTACGATGTGGGGGCCTTCAAGAGTACCTTGAATAGGCATTCACAAAGCTAGCGCGTACCATCTATAGACCACATCATCATCTCATCGGGTAGGATCGTGGTCAAGCGCTAACTTTTTCAATATAAAAAAAATATATATTCTGTGTATTACATTTGAATCATTTATATGTTTTTGATGTTTTATTTATTTTTGTTTTCTTTTCTGTTCACTGTAATTTATCTGTATGTTACATCGTGCTGTTGTTGATTGTTATAAGAATTCTTTATTTAAAATTTTATTATATGTATAAACTAAAATTTTGTATTTTATGTTTATTTATTTTGTTATAATTTCTTAATAAATTTGTAGTAAATAATAACTTTATGAATACTGTGTAAATATATTGATGATTATTATTATGTGTTTATATACATAATTTCAATAAATTTTTAAAAAGAATATGGTCCAGTTTTTTTTTTTGTTAAAATGTTTTTTCTTAAATATGGCATGAAAATTATTAAACTTTAAGCCCTCATTAAAATAGATGTCGTTTTAGTTATCCACACAAGTCAATTTCATAAGATTTTACATAAAAGTCTATTGATAAAATTATACATCACCTTTTACATCTCGTGTTAAAAATTTAAACTATGCTTAATAGATAAGGGGTGGAACTTCTAGTTAATAAAGCATGCGGGTGTTAGTAATTTTAAAAGTATACATTGGCTTAAAAATATTAACTTCGGGTCTCTTATTGTTATTTAATCAGTGATTTACAACTTGTTTTACAGAATTAACAAAAAATCTTTAACTTTATAAATAAAGAACGCCATCTAGTTAACTTTCACAACATCATGCTTCGACAGTCTACTGTGATCATGATAAATTTAAAGTGTTAAATACGAAAAACTGGCAAACGCAATAAAAACAAAACAAATTCGTTTTTAAAAAAAGAAATAGCTTACGGTCACCGCAGTGGATACGAAATCATACGGACCTATACAACATATTCCTCGGTCAAATAAACACTTAGGAATAATGTCCCTCCGAGAGACGCTCCCTCTGTCAATGTGACAGTAACCAGTAAACATCAAAGGGACGCTAAAAACTCCCGACTTTACGACGCCGAAGCCGCTTCAATACAGTATTTTTCCCCTCTCCTGTCTTAAACAGTACCCAGATGTAACTATACATAGTCACAACTGAGAGCTATTCATACTGACAACGAGACTACTTACATATTATATAAGTTAATTAATTCAAATTTGTTCAAATTAATTAAATCAATAGGGTAATTAAATTCATGCCTTTTCCCTGAATTCGTAATCTGAAATAATGCTAAACTTCATCTTTTATTCAAGAATAATCGCTACATAGACTGATGAACGGAATGACAATTTATTTAGGGAACATATTGACGTGAAAATTATTTTTATCGTTAAAATTTTGCTACAAGTATACCCTACAATTATACATAGAGCAATATCTTAAGATATATTATTTGCTAATTTATTACATTCAGTACCGCAAACTATGTTCCAAGGTTTCTATAAAAGAACGAAAGCTTTCTTTTAGAAACGTGTTTAAAAATTTAAAAACCCCCGAAATCAATAACATTATTTATAGGATTTAATTTCTCGTCAGGTAACAATAGAAAAGATCGTTTTGGTGAAATAAATAATTTTTGAATATTATGTTATATATTATTTATAGCAATGGTTGGATGGATGGATGGATGTTTGTTAGAAGGTATCTCTAGAACGGCTCAACAGATCTCGCTGAAAGTTGCCATGGACGTAGCATTGGAAGAATACATAAACTACTAATCAAGTTTGTTTTCTCTAATTCCGCGCGAACAGGGTCGCGGGCGACAGCGAGTATGCTTATGTTTTCATATCATTTATTACTACCTTGTATCCTGTTTAATATTTAAAATATATTTTTAGTCCATTCAGTATTGCTTGGGTTCAAGTATTAGCCGAAATTGCGCAGGGAATGGTTGCATTATACAACGTAATATTGTGAAGCTATCATATTGGCCACATCTCTCCGACCCAACTGTGTCGTCTGCTTTTATTGAATTACACTCCCTACATTATTAACAAATGCACAATCTAAATTATATTTCTTGATGTAGGTTTTAGGGTTTAAAATAGCATGCTTGGATTTGTAATAAAGTTGTTTTGTTCAAAGCTCCCGTTTAAGATGACACCCTAGTACATTTACTTTGCTTTTTCCAAAGAGATTTAGTTCTAGTTTCCTTGTAAAAATAACTTTGTTATTAATTGAAAGTTTAAACGTTTAAAAGTTTACAAAGTTTAAAAGTTTTTTGGGTTATTTTTTAACAAATATTAAAAAAAGAGCTATAAAAAATCAATGAAAACTATTTTTAATTAAATCTGTACACAAAAAAAATTGAGGATTACTTTACTCTTCCTTAGGACTTTGGTTCCCTTATGTAGGACAATGGTTAGGTCTCTTGGCTAATCTTAAATTAGTTAACCAACAGTTCGTTAGCATATAAAAAATGATAAGTAAGTTTGTCCAGCCAAACAAATTATATTTATGTTGTAATTATGTCCCACTTTACTTTTTAACTACAACTACACAATTTAAACAACTAGGTTATTTCACTGTGCATTGTATGATAAAGCTGCATTTGAACGTAAACAGACATGGTGTCATTTCCTTAACACTTCCCAGATGTTCTTTTATTTATATAGGTAATTGATTCCTTTTTTTAGGTATTTCGAGGTATTTGAATTATAATGTCAACTATTAGAAAATTATTTAAGTCTTAAACAATATCACAGCATAATTGCCCATGAAAAAAATAAAATACGACCGAGGAAATAGGGTAAAGAGTGTTCCGATACAAATGAACCTTTTTAGAATAGAATAGAATAGACTAAACGTTTATTGCCACACAAAAGAAACTTATGAACTAATATTAAAACAAAAAGATTAAAAACGTGGCAAAAGGTGGCCAGCTCAGCTGATACAGGGACGACATCGGCCATCCCTGAGCTGGTTTTCAACAGGCCCCTTTGCACTTAGGTGCAAATGGTGTGAGAGCAATTTTAAACCCTTAATACCTACTACAATAAATCTTGAATCCAGTAACAATAATAAATCACCAGCGAGATACGCAAGTGAGCGCCTTGCTTAACTGAAACGGTTAGATTTAAACATTGTATGACAATAGCCAATTGTGTTTAATGTACTAACTAGCAAATATTAGGTCCTTACATATGAAATTGGCGTTTTGTATGGGAGGAACAAAAAGTCGAATATTTTTTAATATAATATTTTTAATTAATCAAAGTATGAACCATTATTTTCTATGCACTTTTGCCATCTCATAGGTAGTTCATTGATCCCTTTACTAAAAAAAACCAGTCGGACGGGAATCAATAAAATCTTTGAAGGCGATTTGGACTGCCCCATCGGAGTTGAATTTTTTCCCTTGCAAGAAGTTATCCAAATTTCTAAAAAAATGGTAATCTGTTGGAGCAAGGTCCGGGGAGTACGGAGGATGTCTTAGACTTTCCAATTGAAGCTCTTCTAATTTAGTAGCCGTCTGTTGCGCAGTGTGTGGTCTAGCGTTGTCGTGAAGCAGCAGTGGCGTGGAGCGATTGACCAGCCTAGGTTGTTTAGCCGCTAGCTTTTCCATCATGGTTTGCAATTGCTGACAATAGACATCAGCTGTAATAGTCTGGCCAGATTTGAGAAAACTGTAATGAACAATACCGGCACTAGTCCACCAAACGCTTACAAGTAACTTTTTTGGGGTTAATTTTCGCTTGGGGCAGGATTTGGCTGGTTGGACAGGATCCAACCATTGCGCTGAGCGCTTCCGATTATCGTAAAGAACCCATTTTTCATCACAGGTAATGATTCGGTTTAAAATACCTTCATTATTGTGCCGGTTTAGTAATGTAACGCAACAGTCGACGCGCGTTTGCCGGTTTGCTTCAGTCAATTCGTGAGGTACCCACCTTTCAAGCTTTTTAATCTTCCCAATTTGCTTCAAGTGAATTAAAACAGTTTTATCACTAACATCGCAGCCTGCAGCTAACTCGGACGTGGTTTGCGATGGATCTGCTTCCACAATAGCCTTCAACTCTTCATTATCAACTTGAGTCTCAGGCCGTCCACGGGGCTTGTTCTGCAGATCGAAATTTCCAGAACGAAAACGTTGGAACCAAAAACGAACTGTGTTTTCTTTTGCAAAACGACCGCCATACACTTCATTCACCCTTCGAGTCGTTTCCGCAGCACTAGTGCCACGGCGGAACTCGTACTCGTAAATAATGCGATATTTTAAGTTTTCCATTTTGTAGAATGAGTGACGCAAACAGAAAAAAACAGAAGAAAAAAAACAAATGAATGACTGTCATAGAACCACAAATACATGAGTCTATAGCTGTACAAATTTGAAATTGGAATTCCTTACCAAAGAGGAGAAATTCGTGATTAAAGTGGCCAGTACGAAAAACGCCAATTTCATATGTAAGGACCTAATACTAAGAACTACGATTAGCATACCAGTTCAAGTTGATTATGATACATTATTAATACAGTAAGTTATTGAAGAGTTGGAAATTATACGATTCTAAATTTAAATCAACCATAGCTACATTGACTAGCTGTCGCCTGTTACTCCGTCCGAAAGAAATTAAAAAAAAATTAAATTGGTAGCCTTTGTGTTCTTGCAGACTATGTTCTATATTTGTTGCAAACTTCATCGAAATCCGTTGAACAGTTCCAGAGATACCTTCTAACAAACATCCATCCATCTAATCTTTCGCATTAGTAAGATTTAACCGATATTATTGTGTGTTCTAAAGCTTCTCTAATAAAGAATCTTCACGCAATCGATTACAAGTTTAGATCAACTAGGATACCTTAACAAGTTTCAAGAAGGTAAATTTATTGTATGTTTGAGGTAATTTATCCCTACTTCAAATAAACCTCCACTATTCTCTCTATCATATTGTATAGCATATTGCAATAAAGCCGACTATACTACGAATATCAAAAGAATATAAAAATAGTTTCTGTGTAACTATTTTTTTGAAAACAAGTCAGAAAAAACTTCTGTCAAAAGCACTCAAATACTTGCATATTCCAAAAGGATCTTTAATAAATTAAAACTCTGTTTACGTGAGAAATGTTTACAAATAGGGACTCATAACTCTGTGTCGCGTTGTTTTCGTTATTCAAAAAAACAACTCGACAAAAACATTACGATGGGAGGTTCTTATCCCTATTTCTAAGAAAGTAATAACGCTCCGTCCCTTGTTCCCAGCAGCTTCCCAGAGCCATCCCAGTCCAGTTGTGTGGCAACCGCGTCGCGAGACGCGCGCTCCTTACCACTTTTGTTACCCTGGTACTATTGCAGTGTGTGACATATAAACGTGTTTTTGTGTTTGTGTGTTTAACCAGGCAGGTATATTGTGTGTTTTAATTTTTTATATTGTTTATTAATTTTAAAATAAGGGAATATTTAGTTTACATACAGGTATATATTGTATTTATAAGTGTTTGTAAAGTTTAGAAAAATTAAATTAAATGTATGTTATGTTAAGGTTAAAAATATTAATTACTTAAGACTTGTTCTTTAGTTTGAAATCAAATTTTTAAAGGCGTGTTAACTTTTAATTTAAAACACAAATTTTAATTGACTATTTTCTAAATCAAGCTGAGAGGGAAAGGATCCTAATAATCTCTGAACAAACCGACGATCTTTTCACAAAATATAGTTAGTTACTCTGAAGATAAATGCGAACGTTTAGATGAATGGATGGATGTTTGTTTGAAGGTATCTCCGGAACGGCTCAACAGATCTTGATGAAATTTGACACAATTGTAGAACATAGTCTAGAGGAACACATAGGCTAATTTTTTTTTTATTCCGCGCGGACAGAGTCCCGGGCGACAGCTAGTAAAATATAAAAACACTTCCTTCCTTGTGATTACATTACTTAGGGCTTTCCTTTAATTGCATTACGTAGACATGTCATAAGTTAGATTGTTAGAACACCAACCATATTAACCAACACCATATTTATATTCTGTCCTGAATATTTTTTTAGTACCATGGTGCTTGTGAATATTGAGAACACACCAACTAATGAAATCTTTTAAAATAAACTTTGTTGTACTATTTATTATCGTCCCAAATGCATTGGAATAAATTAGTTTTATAAAAAATCCTAACAAAAAAAATGATGAAGCTCGTAATCGTCATAAGACACCTCGACGTGTTTTGATTCGTAACCGTTTTAATTTTATAAACAACGGCAACTGAGAATGCGTGTTTTACAAAACATTGAATAATTTAACACTTATCATGTAACTGAGATGATTAAATTTTAAATTAAACTACCTTATTTAGGAAAGGGAGCGGTTGAGCGACCGTCCAGGGCGTTAGACAGGACGAGGCGCAACAGGTCAATAAAGGGAATCCGTAGAAATGTCGCCCAAGGGGTTGGCAGCACCAAAACCGGTACTGAAGCTATCACGTCTTTTTAACAAAATTAGAGAAGCAAGTAATAAATCTCGGCGAGTATGAGACACAGAAATCGTAAAATTACTAACAATAAAACTTAAAAAATAACATTAGGAGATGCCCCAGCATCATAAGTAAATGGACGTCTTGACCACGAGCAGACAAAAGACAGGTGTTAAGTGTGCATGCCGGAGTCCATGTTTTAGTCCCCTTCTCCTTTCCACCATTTTGTAATAAGTATAGGATCGAGAGTCAAAGGAACTGGAATTGATGGAAAAGGTTATATCGGTTTTTCTTTCTAATTTCTCGCCGTTTATTTAAGCTACGCATCTTCAATACATAATGTTGTTCCCTGGCATTTCTCATCAGATCATCTTATCTGATTGCATTTACGACGCACTCTTTTATCAGACGAACCGCTCCCTAGTCTTTCATACTATAAAAATATTTAATAGCTTTAATAGCAGTTACACTTTCTCCGTTCCTTTATAAGCATTCATTGGTAGTTCGTGTCAACGCTAACATTAAATTAAACATTATTAACATCAATTTGAGAAGCATGGCGCACTCGTTAAAGCAATTTGTCATCCAGCATGGCCGCGCAGCCGCCCAGGCGACAGATATTGCGCTATGGCTATTAAAATTACATTCACACGATGCTTTTAAGAGAATAAATGCCATGGAGCTTTTATAATTTTGTCATTCAATCTTATTGCTCTGATTTGTTTTATTAAGTGACATAAAAGTGAATTAACAAAGTATTTTTTTATCAAGAACATTTTGTTAACCTGATGATTTTCTTAGTGCAGTACCAAGATTTAATTTACTTTAGGAATTAGAATACCTTTCTGACCGATATGTCTACTCAACTGCCTTGGACTAGGTATACTGTATATTGTTTGCACGACTAGAATTATTGCATGCAGCACCGTAATTGTTGGGTAAAACGACACAATTGACAAAATAGAATTGCAGTACCCGTCCACTTAAATATCTGAGTTCAAAGCCCAGGTGTCCATTACATGTTGTTACAATCAATCAAACGTACAAACATATGGGCTGTGTTTTGTCAGTCGACAGTCAGTGCAACTAGGTCTAATAGAGGGGCCCGAACAGCGTTCTTCCGTCCATTGCCGCACAAATTGCCTCGTAAAATATGTCATAAATATAACAGGGAACGCTGATATCCTGTTGTTTAATAAAAAAGCGGTTAGCGAAGCTAGGCAACGGCCGAGCGAGGTCAGTGTCCAGAAAGAATATTTCTATGAGAAATGCTACATATAGTTAACTTCCGACTGCCAAAACACCTTAACCAAACCAGATTGTCATCGCCTCATTCTATTAAAACACATAAATAATAATACTTTTATTGAACAGGTATTTCGGTTATGCAAACTATGACATTTAAGATCTTTTCCTGGTTTATATCTAGTGATCTTACCTTGGCTCTTAAATTCTGCACAGAACCAACTTAGGTCCTTCAAGGACGAGCATACCTCTTTCTAAAAGCCGGCATCGTATTTGCAGTTTCAAACTACTGGACTGATTACAAAAAATATTTTGCCATTACAAAGCTAAATTACCATTGAATAACATAGACTATGTTCATTACTAGTTTTTTTTTTAATTCCGTGCCTACAAAGTCGCGATCAAAAGCTAGTATAAGAAAGAAAGAAAGAAAAAACAATAGTTTGCTATATTGCATTTGTTTATTTTTGTTGCATACAATGAAAACAATAGAACATAATTCATGAATTTACAACTGTCAATAACAATAATATTGTTTTGACAACGATGTTTTTATTTTAAATACAGTAACATATGGAATAAACAAAAATGATTCAGGTTGGTTAGTACTTATTGAATACTAGATGGCGCTGATCGAAATTACATTGTATTATATTAAATAAATAACGAAAAAGCACATTTATATAAAAAGTAATAAATGAAATAAGACAGAAAATAGTAGAATAATAATTATTTAAGTTGCAATAATAATGTGGATGAATATTCAATGAGGTACTGGCCACCGAGAATGCAATAGTCAAATATAAATAAAAAGAAAACACGTGAGTGAATTAGGCGGGAAAGAGTGTGAGATGAGAAGCATGTAACAACGATTTTTTTTGTGATTATTCAATTTTGTGACTTATTGTAAGTAGTGTAAGTGTAAATCTTACTAATATTATAAATGCGTATGTTTGGATGTGTTGATGGATGTTTGATAGAACGTATCTCCAAAACAGCTTCATGGATCTCGCTGAAATTTGGCATAGATGTAGAACACAGTTTGGAAGAACACATAGACCACTAATTAAGTTTTTTTTTCCCCGCGCGGACGGAGTCCGTTGGGCTAATCTAGTTCTAAATATTTCACAATTGAAATTAAATATTTTGTAATAACCTCTTTACGAAATATTCGGAGATAGTTCGATGCTACAAAGACTATCATTGTGCACAGACCCTAAGGAATTTCTAACTCCATTGACAATTCAAAAAGAGGTCGTCGCCTCGATTGATAAAGCTAATGGCATCTTCTCACATCCTGCGGGCAATTGCGGCGAGCACGTGTGCATGCACTACTACATTAGTGTACAAGTGTGTAAGGACCTTTATAACGTGATTTTAAATCGTATTTTAATCGTCATACAGGACAAATTCGTTTGGCAGATATTTTGATTTAGTTAGCAAAGTAGTTTAATCAATTATGAGTTTTATACTGCAGGAAATACAGTTTATTTTACGTTAAATGTTTAGTTAGCTAAAAAATGATGGCGACACATTGTCTGTTTAATTAATCTATTATTACATGACTGGAAATATTAACAATTAAACATTGCTAGAGCACATAGAGCTCATGTTATGTTTTATTTAAGAACTTAAATAATACTAGCTGTCGCCCGCGACTCAGTACGAGAGAAATAAAAAAAAACTTAATTAGTAGCCTATGTGTTCTTCCAGATTATATTCTATATCCATGCCAAATTTCATCCAGATCCGTTGAGACGTCCTGAAGACATGTACCTTGTAACAAACATCCATCCGTTCATCCGTCCATTCATAAAAACATTCGCATTTATAATATTAGTATGTTATTATTTAGCATATACGTTTACTGCTTTTGATAATGCCGCCATAAATTTTGTAACTGTCTTTACTAATACTACTAATATTAGAAATGCGAAAGTTTGGATAAATGGATGTTTTGTTACGAATTAAATAGTTTTTTTTAATTTCACGCGGATGAAGACGCGCGCTAAAGCTAGTAATATCTATAATAGTATTTTATCTTCGAGGATAATCTACGACTTGTAAATAATGATCTACAACCAGCATATTCTAAAGACACTTGAATACGATTGCGTGACGATATGGCAGTAACGCGGGTCAACTAACTGGGCAGGATGGGGGGGCGAACAGGGCAACGGAATTAATTGAAACTAGTGTGTGATAGTAAAAGATCCTCACAACGCAGATGCTGGCGGCAAGTCACTTGTATATCTGATCGTTGGTTCGATCCCAAAACATTTGCTGTTAAGAATTGTTGTACGCATTTTTGAGCAGTTACAGTTTATGTTGGTGTCTTGTTCTTTATAAAGATGACTTGTAATTACGAAAAGTTATGCGAGACGTAATATTTTCTCTTTTAAAAACATATCGTGAACATTTATGCAATTTATTTAAGTTAATATTAAAGTTTAGGCATCGCTATTATTAACATATAACCTCGTTTACTTAGTAAGCACACGGGAAAAGAAGCAAAGTACACAGACTGTCACAATGGATTGGCAGCAATGGTGATCACGATGCGAGAGTGTGTGCGGTGGCGAGGCGCGGGCACGCAGTTGTGGTGTGCGCTGCTCGCTGTCGCAGTGCTGGCGGAGGTGGCCAGTCTCAGCGGGCCCAACGTCTGCATGGTCAAGCAGAAGTAAGTTTATTATTATGTGTGGCTAGAAAGGTAGTAAAGTAGTAAAGCGTTAAAGTTGTAGATTTCAAGTGCATAATAATTACCAGTTTTTTATAAAATCTTCGCAGTAATACCTGACTAGAGTTTATTCGTTTTCAATCCACTTGATTGAAGCTGGGCCAATTCTATCAAGATATTGTTTTCTGTCTATAAAGTAGCTCAGGTTTTCTCGTAGTTAATTGATCCTCTAATTAGAAGTGATATTTCTAAAGATTAATAAAAGTTTATTGAAAGAAACTTATTCATTGCGAAGTTTCTATGGCCATCTTCCAGCTCCATCGTCAGATGATCATCATTGCATCATAATATTGCATTGTCACACGATTTACACATGTATACAAAATATCAGCGACAGTGACAGGTAAATGAATCAAATTTAATTTGCAAGATACAAACATCAAGACATGTGAAACTAAATAAAAGCTTGTAAGTAATTTCAATGAAAATAATGCTCTACTTTAGGTACAACATAACGAAGCGGGTGAAATACCGCGCGCCGATGTCGGTACGTACGTACGAGTGGTGCTTCTCAATGCCGCCGCGCTGCTCGCGCTGGAGCACGGAGATGCGAGACCTTACACGTCTAGAGGTACCACTCACATACACTCAAATAAGCACACAAACACAAAACTGCAAAATTGTCAGAGAAATATTGCTGAGATAATCCGCTCGAAGAAATGCACGATAATAGTTCCATGGGAGATAAGAAGTCCCACTAAAAGGGTAGGGTCTTTTAGTATGAACTTAAGTTTAGGATAGATAAACAGCAATTAACCTGAACTCAATAATAGACGTATAGCATCCATCCATCACGGTTTTTCATCAAACACACAAGTGCAAAAAACATTAGGGAAATTATTTAATTTCTTTGTAGCACGTTTTGGGTAAAATAATAAGTTATTTTTTAATGAATTATATTCATCAAGTTCCAGTGTCATCGAAATGTAATAAGGATTTTCCTTCCGATTACTTTTAGTGTTTTAACCGAGATATCCATTTGATATTAAATGGGCCGATACACACAGTAGCTGGTAACTCTGTAGATATCATAACCTTGTCATTTCCTTTACCGATAACGATACCTAGAATCGTTATTAAAATGTTGTTAATAGTGTCATGCAAAATAGAATTGATTATAGTATTATTGCAAATGATTTTTTAACGTAAAATTAGCATTATGTTTTCCTATTTGCAGACAGAAGAGCGCACAGCTGAAGTGGCCGTGTGCTGTCCGGGCTACAAGATGAAAGACGTATCCTGTGTACCAATCTGTCCCTACGGGAAGACCGGCCCGGGATGTTCAGATGGTAATAACTCGATGATTTGCCTCTATACCGAAATTTTTTACATTGTAATATGTACCGCCTCAAGTTCCTTCTTCTAAAAAAATTAAGTCTTCTCAAGTCTTTTTCATGATACTTGAAAAAGATGACTCTGCCTGTTTACAGACTGTCCGGAAAATAAGTGGGGCCCGAACTGCGCGTACAACTGCAGCCAGTGCACTGACCACGGTGTCTGCTCACCTCTCACTGGTGACTGCGAGTGTGAGGATGGATGGCAAGGTGAGAGGTGGGTGGCCACTTCACGTATTAATAAAAGACTGAGACCATAAACACTGTGTACCGAGGTGCTGGTGGTCACTTGGCATAGAGAATCATTTGCCTTTTCATAATAGAAATAACAAAATCTGTTTATTTCTTTTGCAGCTGCGAATTTCACATGTCAACTACACAAGCAACGACAACTGTGATGGAAGAATTACTAACAACGTCAAAACCTACAACTATCACTAATCCTACTACTGGAACGTCTCTTAGTAGAACTACTATTAGCAATGCATCAACTGCTAGTAGCACAACATTAGAAACTACTACTGTGACGACCACATTAACTTCTGAATATAACTCTAGTTCTATCAGCACTACCTCCATTTCCCCTAAATTGACAACTTCCACTTTAGCGATGTCATCACCAAAAGAGGCACCATCTACTACAGAAATTAATTTAACAACAAGAAATATTGAAAAGGAAGATTTGTCAGCTAGAAAAAATCCATATGAAAGTGTTGAAAGTACTACCTTGATACTGACAACTACCCCGATTGGAAAATACGAAAATATTACAATAACAACGGAAACTACGAATCCTATTACAAGTACAACAGTTCTATCGACTACTGGAAGTATTAAAAATATAAAATCAATTTATAATAGAACCGAAATGTCTTTAGATATTATATCTTCTACTCCATCTTTTGATACAACAATTCTTACTTCGACAAATGCAATATTAACTACTTTAGAAAATAGTACTAAGCAACCGCTCATAACAACTGAGCACAAAACTGAACCAGATACAACGAGAGCAAATATTTTTACGACAACAGAAAAGGAAATAACAACTAAAATAGAAACAACAAAAAGACCTGAAATCACAACAAGAGCCATATCAACCGTTAAATTCAAACCAAAAGAAATTTGGATTAAACCAACACAGAAAGGTGAATCTACTGTTATTGATTTTAAAATAAAATCAAATCATGAATCAGTTCATCCAAGAAATCGTATCGCGACAAAGAAAGAGATTACATCAGATTTAACAACTCCAAGAACTATAATTGTTTCAATAATTCCGACATCAGTATCGTACGCCACTTTCAAAAAAATAGCTCTCACTACTTCTTCTTATCTAACAATGAGAAATACAAATAATATTATAACTAAATTTAATAAAACTGAACATGGGTTTACATCATCAATGGCATCTCATACTTCTTTGCCACCGTTCATTAAAAAAATAATATTATCAAGTACAATTCCGAAAAACATAAGTACTTTTTCGAGTACTACGCCAAAAATTCTTAAGAATGTGTCAACATTTCAAACAAATTTGAACGACAAAGACGTATCGTTCAATATGACAATATCTGGTCCTAGTACAACTAACAGCATGGCAAGCATGGAGAACACACCAAGAATGAATCTGTCTACCTTTCTAACAACAATTTCAACTTCGACTAACAGTTCGACGACCACACAAAAGATTATCGTTGAAAATGTAACTAAGAAAGCTACCATGAGACCTATTAAACCGATATTCCTTGAAGTTACAACCAGACCTCTAACAGCATCAACGGTTTATAAGAGAATTGTTTTAGAAAATATCACTAAAGCACACATTCCAAATATAAAAACAACAAAAAATCCTGAAAAGGTACTAACAAGAATGAATATAACAGAAGTAAAAATTAAAGATCCTATAAAGAACCTAACAAAAATCTTTACTAAACATTTAACTACGAAGGAACCGGACGATGAAACTTTTCATATTTTAACAGAGCCCGAGCATATCACAGCTGTGATGAATGAGAAAGAGCGAGACAGAACTTCAATGGACTTGATATCGGTAGTTAGTATAGCTGGTGGGGTGATGATGGCCGTCATCACTGTGGCAGTCCTCATCGTCATGGTGGAACGTTGCAGACGTCCCAGATTTGAAGATGTGAGGAAAGTCAATGACATTAGAATGCAAGTTATGATAGACAATAATGATGCACCGCCGCCTTACACAAGAAGCATCTTTCATACGCCTTTACCAGGTAATATTAAAACCTCTTATGAAATCCTTTTGCACCATCTATATCTATATATATAAAAGAAAGTTGTGTTAGTTACACTATTTATAACTCAAGAACGGCTGAATCGATTTGACTGAAAATTGGTGGGCAGGTAGCTTAGAACCAGGAAACGGACATAGGATAATTTTTACCCCGTTTTCTATTTTTTATTCCGCGCGGACGGAGTCGCGGGTAAAAGCTAGTTTTATTTAAATTTAAAATTAAATTATTAAATTTAAAAATCTTTGTAATAGTAAAATTCAACGTAACAGACATCGGCCCATTAGCTCAGTTGGTTAGAGCGTCGTGCTAATAACGCGAAGGTCGCGGGTTCGATCCCCTCATGGGCCATAACTTTTATGCGATTATTTCTAAATATAAGTGAGAATTATTTAATATTCTTTTTTAGACATTT
The DNA here is from genome assembly GCF_912999745.1 of Papilio machaon. Lineage (NCBI taxonomy): Eukaryota > Metazoa > Arthropoda > Insecta > Lepidoptera > Papilionidae > Papilio > Papilio machaon. Next base: position 624,977 of record NC_059993.1, on the reverse strand, counting down.
TTTAGTTTTTGATTGTTATTTTGCAGAACCTCCATCTGACAAATGTCATTACCAACCAATTTCCACTTTGGATAGAAATTTGAAACAGTTCATGAGACCTGTAGTAGTACAAAACATCTCGCCTATAATGTTGGAAAATTTTAGAGGTAAATAATTGTTTATTTCCTTTCTTAATCTTAACTTTTTTAGATTTTAAAATAATTATAATTTATTGTTGAAAAATAAATTTAAAATTAATCTTTATTTTTGTAGGTATATTAGAGTGTCATTATGACCATTTGCCGCGAAGGAATCACGACTTTGGCACGATGCCTTCTCGTTTTGCTGCAGCGCCATCTATGAGCTATTCACAAGAACTACGATGTCAAAAATCAAGATCCGTTCACGATTCCACAATTGATTCAATGAAATGCGAAGCCAAACAAGATGTTATTGATGCTTCTACATCAGAACCTTTATATGCTGAGATACCATGTTGGAGACCACCTTCAGAACACGCCATTGAAGTACTCAATTTAAATGGAGAAGCTATAACCGAGTTATAGCAAAATGTTGCCCAAAACAACCAATAGATGGCAGTCTTTGTATATTAGTAATAATGTTTTTTTTAAGAATTATTTAGCTTTTAATTTATGCCAAAGACATCATAGTACTTTTAATTTGTACTCATAATTTTAAGATTAGATAATAAATAAAGTATTCCTAGATTACATTGATTATTTTATTTAAAAAAAAGAGGTTAAAAAAAACTGCCGTTTTCTGTAAAGAAAGTAATTTTATCTCTTCATTCATAAAGATATTATACTAATTAAAATTTCATAAAATTTTCCTTATTTAAATTTAAAACATCTAACAAATAAATACATGAGTATGTCAACAAATATTAATCTTCTTAAGAAACATATCTGAAGGTCAGAATTATATCAGTTCTGTGAAACGACAATTATAATATTATTCTGGGGTAAGTATTATCAGGAATTCTGTTTGCAACAAACAACTCATATATGTAAATAAACAATTAAGTACGGACTTTCATTTCAGCCTTTGCACTCTCTCACTTCTTTCTTTGTCAAACATTTAAACAGCAATAAAAAAGATATGTTATATATTACGATAATTTGATGTTTGTATACGTTAAAACATACTAGAGAAGCTGTAAGTGCAAAACATGATTGCATTATCTCATTGTTTCTGATATATGCCGACACTTTAACCTAATGAAGTTAGCGATCCGCGGTTTAACTATCAAAATATAATGTAATTATTAAAATGTACTTTAGTAAAAAACCAACCCGATCTCTCTTAAAACAAAAAAAACTAAACTACTCGCGTGTAGAAGAACTTTGTTTTTAATTTTATACCGTAAGTAGCTGACTTTCGGAATTAAAAAAAACTTTATAAATAGCCAATGTGTTCTTCCAGACTATGTTCTGTATCTGTACCAAACATTAAGATCTGTTGAGCCGTTCGAGAGATACCTTCAAACAAACATCCATCCATCTAAACATTCGCTTTAATAATATTAGTATGAAATTACATAAAATAATATATTTGTATTGAAAAGCTGGCTCATACTTACATATGTATTCCCTGTTACAGGGACATTTCACTCTTCAAAATTTGTAAATTCAAGCTATGTAACAATAGGTTCAACAGGATAGTGACCGTTGTGGGTCACTGTGGGCTAGTTGTTGAGTGCGGAATTGAACATTCTGCCAAAAAGGTGGCATACTGGTCACCAAGACCTTTGCCTTTTTGTTTTAGAAAAAGATAGACGAAAAGTAGAAGAGTTTAGCGCGGGAGCTACTAACGTGATATAGTCGTGAATAGATTTTTATAGAATAACTAGCTGTCGCCCGCGACTCCGTCCGCGCGCAGTTAAAAAAATAAATGGGGGGGGGGTATGAAAAATAGATGTTGGCCGATTCTCAGACCTACTGAATATATATGCTCACAAAATTTCATGAGAATCGGTCAAGCCGTTTCGGAGGAGTATGGCAACGAAAACTGTGACACGAGAATTTTATATATTAGATTAATGTAAATATGTATATAATTTGAGAATTAGTGATTTAACAACGAATAAAAAGCATTTTTGTCTGCCGTGCTGGTGTTTTCAATTTAAACACTATTCGTTCATATATTCCTTTAGGATAACAAATCATTTAAAATGGTGTTTGCGTAATTTAGAGCCTTGCCTGAACATATAGCTATTATTAAAATCATGAAACAATAACTTGAAAATAATAAAAATTATTAAGTCGAACGAGAAAAGTCTGGATTCAGCGCACGTGCAGAACAATACGGAACCATATCAGTGCGTCTTGGCCAAGACATTAGTGATCTCATTGTTGATGCCACTCATAATAATATCAGTGCCACTCCGAATGTCAAACAGTGCAGAAGTCCATCCAGTTACATAAACACCGGGTAAGTCATAGTTTAAAATTAACTTTGAAATCATGTTTGCGAGATGACTAACTTATCGCATAACTTAAGTAATCTCGTAGTTTTAAGTTATAAGATAAGTAATCAAGTAATCATTCAATTGAAAAATGTATATTAACTAATTTTAACTTATAAAATATAGTTATTTTTCTCAACAGAGTAAGATGCTGTTTTACGCATCGGTTGCGCTGCTGGCGTGCGTTGGTGCCTTCAGCGATGCGCAGTACGTGAAGACTGTCAAAGGTGGACATGGAGGAGGAGGCCATCAGTACTACGCAGGCGACAACCTTGCCAAGTAAGTATTTTTATGTCAATATTTTTTTAGGGTTGCCAATGTCATTGGTGTCCCGTCTGCAGTTAGCAGGTTAATTTTATGGAATCGCCATAAAAGATGTAACTCTATTCGTCGGTGATATTGTGTTTGATTTCTTGAATGTAAATTTTTATGGTTTATTACAAATGTTTTCAAAGTAGTTTTCACTAGAACATGTTATACCCTTAGCTTAGCAAAAATATTTGTGACAAGACCATTATTAATGTATGTATAAAAAAATGTGATAGTTTTCGTCAGTTTTAACTGATAGACCGTAGGTTTCTGAGATCAAAATCTGTAAACATTTTGTATGTTTTAAACGGGGATTTTGCTATCAAAAAATCACGTTAATTAGTCTTAGCAATAATTTTCCACACACTGGATAGCAATCAAATATATTTGTTTGATCTTTGACATTATTGATATTCCTGTTTTATTAACTAAACTACCTCACCACAGGTGGGCACAGTTAATAGAAAAGTTAACTTCGTTAATCGTTAATCCGATAATTCTCGAAAATTTAACGCAAGTTAAAGTTAATCGTTAACAGTTAACCATACCAAAATTATACATACTAATTTCACACTTATTGTGGCGAAACTTGTTTAAAAAATTAATTTCACTATACATTCTATGACACATTAATTCGATCTTTTTACACTTGACTATTTTAATTGAAATTGAACCTATAGTCAGTTAGTGGTATTTGTATCTCAAGTATTAAACAAAAGTATGAATGCACGAGTATAGAAGTGTTTTTAATACAGTTGCTCAAAAAGTGGCGTATTACATACTCGTGCTTATTCTTTACCTTTTCTGAACTAGTGCGTTATCTTTCCCAACTGTCAAAATAATATCTATTAAAAAGGAAAAAACAACCACGAAGTTTTTACAAAAAAATTCACAGAAGATTTTATGATTCATGCAAATATTTCTAAAAAGAAGCTACTAATTTGTTTAAATATCAGATTTAACGATTTGATTCAATGAGTAAGTTAGGTTTCATTTCATTTCATATCAATAAAAAAAATCTACTTAAGACTTGGCTGTATGGCCAGTTTCCTTTGCCTACCCAGAATGGGTGAAGAAAACAAAAAAATCTCTGCTTGTATACCTTTACGGTTGGCGCCATTTTCAAAAAAAAATGTTAGTTGAGTTTATTGTGTTTTTATTATTCTATTAAATTGCTTAATTTTTTCGCAACTGTATTAAAAATAGTTGTTCAGTACACGTGCGGAAAGCCTGTCATTGCAACTTGTTCCGACTGTCAACCCTCACCTTCGGCTGCGCCTAGGCTCGGGTAGACATTTGTCAAAACTCTGCAATGACAGGCTTTCCGCACTTGTAATGAAATATACTATTTTGAACCTTCTTTTGATTTTGTCCTGTTGTTCACGTCTTTCCCGGACGCTCTGATCGTTACAGATGCACGCGTACTTCACATATATCAATTATCAACTCGTTCGTTCACCATTCTAGTCGCCGACAGTCGCCCAACATAACTGAACTTACCAGCGTAGCGTGCCGCGTAATAACTAACGGAAGTTGAATATAACGGAAGTTAACAAAAGCGTTAATACTTTTTGAAGTTAACTTAAAAGTTAATCCGTTAAGCAAAATGTTAACTTCGTTAATTAACGATTAACGGATTAACGAGTTAATGCCCAGCTTTTTACCTCACTATAGGTACTTCGGAAACCGCACGCAACATGGCTATGAACTGACTTCACCGGTGAACTATGACGTCGGTGTGTGCTACATTGAAGTGCCGTAAGTACTAAACATGTTTACTAAATTAAATCCGTAATAAAGACGGACGGAAAGGATGAGAAAGGGATGTGGATTTTACGGAGGAGGGGACGCATGAAAAGAGAAAATATCCTCTTTCTGTTCGCTATTTCTGCGAATTCAGGTGGCCGCTTGGTCATTTGTCATCTTATGATTAAAAAAAATAATAAAATAAACACGCAAGCAATGTAAAGCTAGAACATTACTGTCTGTTTGTCATCCAAAAAATAATTGTATTTATCTTAATTTTTATGGAGATATCTTCTAATATTCTGAGCAAGAATAGAAAAACATACACACAATTATAAAATAAAATGTCTCTTTCAGGACTGCTAGTCTGGTGATGGATCAAGCTCACGTACCGGCCGGGAATGGGGTGAGTGAGGGCTTCCTTTTACTCATTCTTTGCATACTAATATAACAAATGACTGACTATCAATTTCCAGTCAAGACCAAACCTTAGCCGGATCAAATCGTGCTGCAGAGGCTACGTTAGAAACATCCACAACTTGAGGCTCTGCGACCCGGTATGCTCGCAGGAGTGTGTCAACGCTCTCTGCACGGCGCCGGACACTTGCACCTGTTTCCCAGACCACGTGAAGAATGTAGCTGGATTCTGTATACCCACGTGCCCTATTGGCTGTCAGAACGGACACTGCTCCGGAGGCGAATGTATATGTAAAGATGGCTACAAACTAGACGTTGATAGCAAGTACTGTCTGCCTGATTGTAAGGAGAACTGTGGTGGTATTGGTTAGTACGACATTGATGTATTTGGTCAAATATACCAATTAAAAATAGAATGCGTTAAAGATCATATCAATAATCACTTGAGAATACTTCGCACCGAGACTCTTATATATATATATATATATATATATATATATATATATCAAATAGCAAATCTAAAGACGATTAATTACATAAAGTGTGCGATCAAAGAATAAAAAAGATCATGAAACAGCTTTATTTTACCTTTTAGGAAATTGTACAGCACCTAATACTTGTGAATGTAAGACCGGCTACCAGGCGACAGCTCAAGGTTCGTGCAAGCCGACTTGCAATCTCTGCAGAGACGGAGACTGCGTGGCTCCCAACGAATGTCGATGTCATCAGGGCTTCGTGAAGGACGACAAAGGTCAATGCATACCACAGTGTGATCAGTAAGTACGAAAAACAAAAACTTTACAATGTTTTCTGCTCTTGTTCATTAATCATCGTAAGTAGCGCACCGCAAAGATTATGAAACCCGGTATGATTTTTGGTAGGTGAAAATTATTCCAGCACTACTTTTAGAAATAGCTATGTAAGACTGGAAATATAGCATTTAACTTTTTTAACGTAGCGAAAAGTTTTCATCCTATGCCCATAAATACACTCACATACACACTGAAATATATTTGTCAATTCTAGCGAAAGTAACCAAAAAATATTTTTTAGGGGTTGCGGATCAAATGGCCGCTGTATTGCACCTAATGTTTGTGCATTTGCAGCAACTGGTTCATCAACAATAAGGCCCGGTGTACTTAATCAACATGGACAATATCCTAATCAACCAGGGTATCATCCAGGTCAATATCCTGGTCAACCCGGGTATCCATACCAACCAGGGTATAGGCCAGGTCAACAACAGAATCAACCAGATCAGAGTAACAATCTTCCGAATCATACAGGCATTCATCCTGATCAACAAGGACAATATCCTGGGCAGTCCGGTCAATATCCGAACCAACCAGGGTACAGGCCAGGACAACAACCAACCCAACCAGGATACCAAATAGGGCAACAAACGAATCAGTCAGCCTTGTATCCTGATCGACCAGGTCAATATCCTAGTCAGCCTGGTCAATACCCAAACCAACCAAATCAATACCCTAACCAACCAGGTCAATATCCCAATCAACCAGGTCAATATCCTAGTCAGCCAGGTCAACACCCTAATCAACCTGGTCATTATCCTAATCAGCCTGGTCAATATCCCAGTTTGCCAGGTCAACATCCTAATCAGCCTGGTCAATATCCTGACCAATCTAGTCAATATCCTACTCAGTCTAGATTATATCCCAATTTACCTGGCCAGCCTGGACAAGCATTAAACCAAACAGATCGTCCAAACCAGCCAGATCAATATCCATATCAAGGAGGACATCATTCTACTCGACCAGATCAACATTCAAATCTGCCTGACATAAATGGGCCCAGAGATCACCCAAACCAGTATCCAAATCAACCAAACCAATATCCGTACCAGCCGGGATATCACCAATCTAACCAGTACCCAATAAAGCCAGGTCAATTTCAACCTCAGCCTGGTCCTTATCCATTCCAACCTGGTCAATCCCCGAATCAAAACATGTACACATTTTACCCTGGTCAGGATAACAGGTCATTGTACCCGGACAGTCAACATTCTCCTGACAGCGATGTACAGGTTATGTGCTCCGTGTCGTGTATCAATGGATATTGTGTTGAAGGGAACAGATGTGGTTGCAATCGAGGTTATGTATTGGACAGAGAAGATCCTACGGGTACTAGGTGAGCTATAAATTGCAATTAAACATTACTCATAATTATTAAAGAGGTGCAACCTGCACATATCTGAGAAGAAATTCAATGATATGTGTGAAGTCAACCCGGACTTGGTCAGCGTGGTTGACTATGGCCTAGTCACCCCTAACTTGGGGTAGGCTCCGAGCCCCTCGGTGGGGACGTATAGTGAGCTGATGATGATGATGATGATTAAAGAGGTAAAAGCCTAGATAATACGAGTACTACCTGAAGTAAATAATGTTTGTTTAATGGCAACCTACCATACCCCCCTTGACTGATTTTTATGAAATTTTATATACATCTACTAGCTGTCGCCCGCACTCCGTCCGCGCGCAGTTAAAAAAAATAAAAATGAAAAATAGATGTTGGCCGATTCTCAGACCTACTGAATATGCTCACAAAATTTCATGAGAATCGGTCAAGCCGTTTCGGAGGAGTACGGTGACGAAAACTGTCAAACGAGAATTTTATATATCAGATTTTTCATACCCCTATTAAGTTTTTTGACCGCATGCGAACGGTGTCGCGGGCGACAACTAGTTCAATTTAAATTAAATTTTTTATAGATTTATAAGATTAGTAATTTATATTCAAAAATAAAAGTCTGGAGTTTACCATATATTTTCTATCCAGGTGTATCCCATATTGTCCTGGCGGCTGTCCTAACGGAGTTTGTTCTGGACCTAACTTCTGCATCTGTAATATGGGCTATTACAAAGATCACAGTGTCAAAGGCAAAGCAGTTTGTATCAAGCGCATACGTTAGTTCATGTCTCTGATACAGAACAACAGTACGAGTATAGGAACTTAAAAAACTGAATACCTTTGTTATTTATATATAAAATAATAAAAGGTTGCTTTGTGAAATAAAAAAAAACATTTGTAGAATTTAAAAGTGTCTTTAATTTGTAACTAACATTTAAAATACTTCTTTAATTTGATTTTACTAACAGGGGATAAATTTGGCACATCGGACTTAAGAGAGTCCTTGTTTCCGACGTGCCAAGTGATATATCAAGTATACTTTATTATTCAATTACAATTTATTGTCATTTAAAAGTGTTTTTACTATACCTTTAACTGAAGATTATCTCAATTAAAATTGTCTGTATACAAATATTCGGTAAAATCGATCAAAATAAAATACATCAGTACGTTTTATGCATAATTCAGATTTTCTTTATACTTTTGTACCATCATAACCAATATATTTTCAAACAAAAACCTGTATTTATTTTATGTACAAAAATATATAAATAATTTATTATTCTATGGTTGTTGAGGGGCGTCATTAGTTTCTGAAAACAAAGGAAAGTACATCGTTACTTACATACCTAAAAAAATATATAAACTGGATTGGCTAAACCAAAGAACTTTGAAAAAAATACAGAAAAAAGCAGTTAACCGTAGGTTTTCTACTGCTGGAAGTACTTGTACAAAAAGTGTATTGTCATTATATTCAAGCTCTTGAAAAATCATAAAATCCTTAGGCAAATCAGAGATATGGTGTTGCCAAATGTTTTACGTTAGAAACTTAGTATGTTACTAAAATTACCGTAACTGCGTGAATGGTATCGTTTTCGGATGTATATCACCGCAAGTACCGCTAGAACCCCGACCACTGCCCCGCACACGAAGAAGAGGAACACTGCGCTCCCGGAGAACGTGGATACTGATTTCTCACCGCTCAAATGTGCACTTTAACAATAAACATATTTATTTTTACATTTCTTTTAAAAATATTAGTTGCTTTTTAACTACTAATATATATGATAATATACCTTTATAAATACTTCTTATAACTATTACAGGACAGCGCGAAACTAGTGTTGGAATATTGGTTGACAATACAATGTACCTAAGTGCAGAGGGCCTAGCAAGATTATTTGCTTGCGACACGTGCCTTCCTTACGTCATCGACAAAATAGGTTAAAATTTGTATGAGATTTATTGGTGTAATTTACACCTGGTAACATGTACCGTGATATATAAAATTACCTGACGCTTGATTTATCCGGTGAAGACTTGGTTTAACGTCTAATGGAATTTCTTTGGTCTCGGTAGTATTCGTGGTTGTAGAAGTAGGAGTAGTAGGAGATGCCCTAAAAGATTCTTACCGACCACAAGTTCCATTGGTGTACTGATAATGTAACATATATGATAACGATAATGTAATGTTACATAACATTTACAATTATTGTACGAAAACAAGTAACTAACGACCTGTAATCTTTTTTTTAACTAAATGAATATACGATTCGAATGACAATTCCCTTTAATATAACCATATTCCCATATTCCCAATAAAACCTGCTGCACCCAGATTTGTTCTATGGTTCGCACTCATACTTAATTAAACATGAATGTAAACATTACCCTCATGTAGGTATGGCAACGCTTTATCAAACTACCTTTCTGTGGATTTATCCGTGGTCGATAGAGGTTCATGGTTATCGTCTATCGGCTCATCACTTGGTGCATCGGGGACCGGACTCTTTGAAGATATGGTTGGTGCGCTGTGAAAAATTAATACCATTCGCTATTATAGTCTGACCAGAATGTAGAATACCTCAATATGTTGCAATAAAATTTGGAATTGATTTCTTCGCGAACTTATAGAATGTAATGAAAAATATGATTGGGATGCCCACCCCCATGAGAAGATTTCTATTTTCCTGGCCCGGCCGTAAGTTCACATTTAAACCAATAGTTAATTCAATAAATCAAATGATGGAGGAGCTCTGTGGAAAGGTAGTCAATCTATCTTTATTTTTCTAATTACCTTTCGGTTGCATTAGGCGAGGTAGACAAAGGTGGATCCGTAGGTTTATCTATAGACGTGATAGTACTTGATACTTCGGTAGCAGGAATACTGACAGGAACGTCAGATTTGATAGGTTTGCTGTAAAATATAAGTACGATTACTGTAAAATCCAATATTACAAATACATTATTTTATGTTTTGTAATTACCTTTCAGTTGCGTTAGGCGAGGTCGACAAAGGTGGATCTGTAGATTTATCTATAGACGTGATAGTACTTGATACTTCGGTAGCAGGAATACTGACAGGAACGTCAGATTTGATAGGTTTGCTGTAAAATATAAGGACAATTACTGTAAAATCCAATATTACAAATACATTATTTTATGTTTTGTAATTACCTTTCAGTTGCGTTAGGCGAGGTCGACAAAGGTGGATCTGTAGATTTATCTATAGACGTGATAGTACTTGATACTTCGGTAGCAGGAATACTGACAGGAACGTCAGATTTGATAGGTTTGCTGTAAAATATAAGGACAATTACTGTAAAATCCAATATTACAAATACATTATTTTATGTTTTGTAATTACCTTTCAGTTGCGTTAGGCGAGGTCGACAAAGGTGGATCTGTAGGTTTATCTATAGACGTGATAGTACTTGATACTTCGGTAGCAGGAATACTGACAGGAACGTCAGATTTAATAGGTTTGCTGTAAAATATAAGTACGATTACTGTAAAATCCAATATTACAAATACATTACTTTATGTTTTCTAATTACCTTTCAGTTGCGTTAGGCGAGGTCGACAAAGGTGGATCCGTAGGTTTATCTATAGACGTGATAGTACTTGATACTTCGGTAGCAGGAATACTGGCAGGAACGTCAGATTTGATAGGTTTGCTGTGAAATATACGTGCAATGAATGTTTAATTTATTTGATAAACTTATGTTATTATTTTTATTACCTTTCGGTTGCATTAGGCGAGGTCGACAAAGGTGGATCCGTAGGGATATCTATAGGCCTGATAGTACTTGATACTTCGGTAGCAGGAATACTGGCAGGAACGTCAGGTTTGATAGGTTTGCTGTAAAATATAAGTACGATTAATGTAAAACGCAATATTACAAATACAATATTTTATGTTTTTTAATTACCTATCAGTTACATTAGGTGGGGTCGATAAAGGTTCATCCAAAAATCTGGATGACAGACCAACACTTCTTGCTTCTTCAGGGGTTGAACTGATATCATCAATTTTAATTGGTGCACTGTGAAATACATCGAATATGTTATTTATATATTTATTTCATGTAGTATATATAACTAATATAACGTTCCACTTGACAATGGAATATTTTTTTTCATTTCTTTTTGTTCCTCTCGTTCTCCCCTGACTAGAATAGAATATTAGTAGAAGGTTCGTACTTAATATCGATGAGATTAATTTTTAACCAACAGAAATGCTGACAAATTGGTGTTAAGATCGGCAAATCTTAGTTGGAGTTTAACAGAGTACCTGCGCATAATTTGTAGCATGTTAATAGCGAATCCGAGAGATAGCAGCAACAGTACAGCATCGATAAAGATTTAAGACAGGGCGGCGTAGGATTACTATGGCTGTTTTTTAACGGCTTTTTAAAATTCGGACAAATACGACGGCAAACGAGCATTCCACATTTTAAGACAATTAAACAAAAGCTAGAACAAATAAACAAAAACATACCTATTACATTTTCCACACAAATCTTCAAGGCTAAGGATGACAATGCTGAAAAAATAAAGAAATAAGCTTTTTTCTACGAGTATAAGTAAGTTCAAGTTTTGAAACGTATTTGTTTGATTTGATAACAAAAAATTATTTAAATAATAATAATGTCAAAACAAAGTAATACTAACCCATCTTTTTTGTTTAAAGGTATATCACATGTTTTATCCTGAAACAGAACAAAAAGTTATTCGTATTATTTCTGATTTAAGTAGAAAAGTTTAAGTATTCTTTATAAAGTATCAATGCCGACAGTCTTCTCTGAGTGGATTGTTTTAAAGTATAAATGTTTAGAATTTATTCTAGGAATATATATGATGGAATGGAACTTAAATGTAAACGTTAAGTTTAAGTTTCGTATAATTCCAATTCGAATTATTTTAAGTGCAAGTTACCGTGGTTTTCTGAGTCCAAAATCTCTGTATGTAACATATCTCTCATTATCATTGACAACACAGAGGTATCAATCTGTATATATAAAATAAAGTCGTGTTAGTGACACTATTTATAACTAAAGATCGGTCGAACTGATTTAGCTGAAAATTGATGGGGAGGTAGCTTAGAACTAGGAGACGGACATAGGAACTTTTTTATCTTGTTTGCATTTTTTTTATTCCGCGCGGACGAAGTCGCGGGTAAAAGCTAGGATAGGTAAAAGTTTTAAACGTAAATTTTGGACTCGGACATTCACGGTTACTGTTATACTCACTTCTGTCACTATCACGGGTGGCGCTGCTTTAGTTCTGTAACATTATAATTTACTGTAATAATCCAATAGTTTGAATGAGTATACAATATTAGGTCCTTACATATGAAATTGGCGTTTTTCGTACTGGCCACTTTAATCACGAATTTCTCCTCTTTGGTAAGGAATTCCAAATTCAAATTTGTACAGCTATAGACTCATGTATTTGTGGTTCGATGACCGTCATTCATTTGTTTTTTTTCTTCTGTTTTTTTCTGTTGGCGTCACTCATTTTACAAAATGGAAAACTTAAAATATCGCATTATTTACGAGTACGAGTTCCGCCGTGGCACTAGTGCTGCGGAAACGACTCGAAGGGTGAATGATGTGTATGGCGGTCGTGTTGCAAAAGAAAACACAGTTCGTTTTTGGTTCCAACGTTTTCGTTCTGGAAATTTCGATCTGCAGAACAAGCCCCGTGGACGGCCTGAGACTCAAGTTGATAATGAAGAGTTGAAGGCTATTGTGGAAGCGGATCCATCGCAAACCACGTCCGAGTTAGCTGCAGGCTGCGATGTTAGTGATAAAACTGTTTTAATTCACTTGAAGCAAATTGGGAAGATTAAAAAGCTTGAAAGGTGGGTACCTCACAAATTGACTGAAGCAAACCGGCAAACGCGCGTCGACTGTTGCGTTACATTACTAAACCGGCACAATAATGAAGGTATTTTAAACCGAATCATTACCTGTGATGAAAAATGGGTTCTTTACGATAATCGGAAGCGCTCAGCGCAATGTTTGGATCCTGGCCAGCCAGCCAAATCCTGCCCCAAGCGAAAATTAACCCCAAAAAAGTTACTTGTAAGCGTTTGGTGGACTAGTGCCGGTATTGTTCATTACAGTTTTCTCAAATCTGGCCAGACTATTACGGCTGATGTCTATTGTCAGCAATTGCAAACCATGATGGAAAAGCTAGCGGCTAAACAACCTAGGCTGGTCAATCGCTCCACGCCACTGCTGCTTCACGACAACGCTGGACCACACACTGCACAACAGACGGCTACTAAATTAGAAGAGCTTCAATTGGAAAGTCTAAGACATCCTCCGTACTCCCCGGACCTTGCTCCAACAGATTACCATTTTTTTCGAAATTTGGATAACTTCTTGCAAGGGAAAAAATTCAACTCCGATGGGGCAGTCCAAATTGCCTTCAAAGATTTTATTGATTCCCGTCCGACTGGTTTTTTTAGTAAAGGGATCAATGAACTACCTATGAGATGGCAAAAGTGCATAGAAAATAATGGTTCATACTTTGATTAATCAAATATATTATATTAAAAAATATTCGACTTTTTGTTCCTCCCATACAAAACGCCAATTTCATATGTAAGGACCTAATAGTTTGGTTGCAAATTTTAATTAAAGAACATTTAGTTATTTAAATCATTGAGTATTATATATAGTAGTTCAGTATTCATTGAGCATTCATTCGTACTGCACGCTTGCCGCTTGTCCCTTAGAATTGCATAGATCGTCAACCTTTATAGTAACAGTTCGCTCTTGGTTTTTCAATTTACTTGAAGTCAAATAAAATAAAATGAAGTTGTGTGCAATGTGTAACACCAAATTCATTGATGGGGTTCAGTGTGGTTCCTGTAAGAAGTTCCTTGACTTTGGGTGCGCGAGTATCTCTGAAACCGGGTGGCGTAAGTTAGGAGCGGAAAGAAGAGCCCAGTGGAGATGTGCCTCGTGTAAACTTTCCTCTCCCGCTGCCAGTGTGCTTCCGGCACATATTGAGGCCCCTGATGCAGCCTCTTTAGAAACCATCCTCCGCGAAATTAGAGATATGAAGCGTCAGCTTTCTAGTCTACCAGCTCTGGTCGATGACATAAGACTTATCAAAGATGAACTGTCGGAGCTAAAGATAGCCTGCGATTTCTCCCACGCGAAGGTAGAAGAATTCAATGCCAGGCTAATGGACGTTGAATCTAAAGTCACACAGATTGGCAATACTGACTTAAGCACACTTCATGCCGAATTGGCAAAGGCAAAGCAAGATCTTTCTGCGCAAGAGCAGCGATCACGGTTAAACAATGTTGAGATCAAGGGCATCCCGCTTAAAAAGGGTGAGAACCTTTTCTCAGTAATGGATGCAATTGGACGCAAGATCGGTTACGCATGTCCGAAGTCGCAAATCAATTACATCTCTAGAGTCCCCATGTACAACTCTAATGAGAAACTAATCATCGTTAGTTTCCTCAACAGATATTTTAAGGAAGATTTTATTGCTGCTGCGCGGTGTGTCAGGAACCTATCTACCATCGATTTAGGACTTCAGGGAGTACCACAACGTGTCTATGTTAACGATCATTTAAGCACGGATATGAAAAAACTGTTATCCAATGTTAAAAACATTGCTAAAGAAAAGCAATACGAATATGTGTGGGTTAAGCATGGTAAGATTCATGTTCGCAAAAATAGCACTTGCAAAGCATTTGTCATTGTTAATTCGAGTAATTTAAACAAAATTGTATAAAACATTGCCAAAATGTATTAGGAGATTTTTCAGTTCACTATTTTGAACTCGTCATAATCAATCTATTTTTGTACTTATCAAAATCAGTCATTTGTTCTTGTTTTTGTAAAAGGTTTTGCACGCCTGCCTCGTTAACTAATAGGACACCTCTCTTTTGTTCTCGCATAATACACTTTTGTATTCGATATCGCGCTGTTAACGCAACAACATTAACTAACAAAAATATAGTTTTTTCACTTGCACTTGCGCACACAGCGTTCTATTGCTTACCTCTTCGCACAATTGTTTTTAACTATTTGTTTTTAATTGCACTCAACCAGACCCTCTACCTTCATTCTATGATGTCTATTGAATACAATAAATTAGCGCACGTTAATTTTGAATTGAATTGGTTTAATTTAATCATATCTGTTGCATATACAAATGTTGTAGTTATCTGCAATGACTGTTAAAGGCGATCGTCGGCTGTCCATCTATTACCAGAACGTTCGGGGGTTACGTACTAAAACCGACGTTTTTTACCGTCAAGTTTTAATGAACTCCTACGATATTGTTCTATTGACTGAAAGTTGGCTAGCGGATGGTATTTTCGATTCAGAGTTGTTTGATGACCGGTACATAGTCTGGCGTCGCGATCGGAATTACGATTGCACTGGTCAATCGCGAGGTGGTGGTGTACTAATCGCAGTGCGCAGAGAATTACAGGCTACCTCGCAGCCGCTTCTCCAATCGACAGCGGAGGATCTTTGGCTCAAAATTCGGATTAAAAAGTCGGACTCTCGTAATTATGTAAATCTTTATGTCTGTGTTATTTATCTTTGTAAACAAAATGACGGCCTATCATTTTCTTCACAATTAAATAACTTTCTCTCTCAACTCAATAACACCATGTTAAGTAATCCTGACGATCCGTTTTTAGTCATTGGTGACTTCAACATGAGTGGCATCTCCTGGGTTTCATGTGAAGGTCAATCATTCACCCCGGACCACCTAACCACTAATGACGAATACTTACTGGCTGATGAGCTGTGCGTGCTAGGCCTTGGACAATATAATGGTGTAGTTAATAGTTACGGGAAGATTCTCGATTTGGCCCTATCTAATAATAAAATAACTGTATCGGAGTGTACCGACGCTTTAGTACCGATTGACGCCTACCATCCGGCATTGATAATTAATTTTGACCTTTTTGCTATACCCAAGTTAGACAGTGCACCGCGAGTTCGTTATTTCTATCACAAAGGTGATTTTCAATCACTTAATGCTGAAATTTTGGCGGTTGATTGGAAACATGAATTCTCGTTACGATCCATGGATGCGTCTGTCGAATATTTTAATCAGAAAATTATTGAACTTCAAAATAAATTCATTCCGCACAAATACATAAGAAAAAGTTCATATCCGTCGTGGTACAATGCATCACTTATTAAATCTATTAGGGAGAAATATAAATATTTTAAGAAATTCAAGAAATATGGCAATAAATCAGACGAACAGACTTACAAATTGTTACGTGACAGAGTGAAGCTCATGGAAAGGGAGTGTTACAATCTTTACCTAAGCCGAACAGAGAATTCTATAAAAGCTAATCCGAAACACTTTTGGACCTTTATTAAAAACCGCCATAATTCTAACGCTATCCCTAGTACGCTTGCTTACAACGACGTACAGCTTCATTCAGGTGAAACTATCTGTGAAGCATTTTCCTCATACTTTTATTCTAACTTTCTCGATCCTACTGCTGCTAGTAACATTAACTCGAATCGGGCCCCTCTTTCTATATTACATTCATCTAACTCTACAGCAGACATCTGGTCTGTTGAAATCAAACTTGAGGAGGTGTCGAATCAACTCCGTAATCTTGATACTTCTAAATCCGCCGGTCCGGACAACATACCAGCACAACTACTAATAAGATGTGCATCATCTATTTCTATACCTATCACCATGTTATTTGAGAAATCTTTGTCCTTAGGTGTAGTCCCTAAGATTTGGAAGTCAGCCTTTATTACACCAGTGCACAAAAAAGGACCAAAAACGGAAATCACAAATTATAGACCGATATCAAAATTATGTATAATAGCCAAAGTGTTTGAAAGAATAGTGTATAGTCAGTTATATCCCACTCTTGCTAGGTCGCTTAATACCTTTCAACATGGTTTCCTAAAAGGTCGATCAACTACAACTAATTTAATTCTATTCAACGACTTCATTACATCTGCATTAGATAATGGCCAACAGGTTGACGTCATCTACACGGACTATAGCAAGGCATTTGACCGAATAGACCATAAAATCCTATTGCATAAGTTGAACTGCATAGGTATACATGGAGATCTACTTAGATGGTTTTCGTCTTATATTGAAAATAGAACGCAGGCCGTTGTTCTCAATAATTACATGTCCAGCTGGGTCCATGTTCCTAGCGGTGTTCCGCAAGGTTCTTTGATCGGTCCGTTGTTATTTATAATATATGTTAATGACATTTCCTTGTGTCTAAAATCGTCTAAACTACTCTGCTTCGCAGATGATATGAAAATGTTCAACACAATATCGTCGTTGGACGATATGGCGGTACTTCAGGCGGACCTTTCGCGGCTTGAAGAGTACTGCTGCGTCAATAAATTAGACCTCAATGTCTCTAAGTGCTCAGTAGTCACATTCACTCGAAAGCGTACTGCTCTGGCCACAAACTATTATCTACTTGGCCAACCTTTACCTAGATGTCATGCGATGCGCGACTTAGGTGTTCTTCACGATAGTAAGTTGCTTTTTGATGTTCACATTGACACTATTGTTAAAAAAGCGTCTAAATCACTTGGGTTTATAATGCGTACTTCCAATTGTTTTAATGAAGCCAAAACCCTTAAAATTCTGTATTGTACATTTGTGCGTAGCCTTTTAGAATACGTTTCTCAAGTTTGGAATCCGCGTTACCACTGTTACATAGATCGTATTGAAAACATCCAAAAACGTTTCATAAAGTACCTTTGCTTCCATCAGAAAATCTCTTACCACTCCGGGAACTACCTTGAACTCTGTCGTAAATATCATCTGTTGCCGCTTTTCATTCGACGCGAGACTGCCGATTTTATCTTCGTCCTAAAAATCTTTAATAACGAAATAGATTGCCCAGATTTATTGTCCAAATTATATATAAACGTCCCATGCAAATCAATTCGTTCAATACCGCCTTTGCTATTGCCTAAAGCGTCATCAAATTACAGACAAAATAGTTATATTGTGCGTGCAATTGCAAACTTTAACAAAATTTGTAAGCAACACGATTTCGATCCATTCATGACGAGTGTATCCTCGGCACGAAAGTGCTTGGCTCTTGATTTCTTTAAATAAAATGTACATGTGAACTGTTGCTGTTAATAATATGTATATATTATAAAATAGCTTACATTGTTTTATATTATTTTAGCTTAATAGTTGCGGTATTTGTTTGCTCATCTCAGATATAAAATTGCTATAAGTGAAAACTTGTTATTGGCTTTCAGTCATCCATTTTAGAGTTATTTAGATTAATATAGCTGTAAGTTTTCCATGTAATAAATAAATAAATAAATAAATAAATAAATAAATAAATAAATATTTGATTATAATTTAAGTTAGCTACCGAACTAGTTAGAGGTTATTTAGTCCCAAATGAAGCTCAGTGAAACTTTCATATCCTATTTTAATAGTTAATTTATGCACAGTATTTTTGACATTTGGATAAATATAAAAAAAAAATGAATTGCGAAACTTGATGAATTTTAATGTTAAATATTACTTTGAACTACTGCGGCAGTCACTACCGGACTTCTATTCAACGCAATCCTGACACACCGTCGCTTCTTCCACATTCATACATCTACGCATACGCAGAAGTCGGTGTCGAGTGCTCTTATTACCGTCCTTTTTGATTCTGAGTAGTTCATCAAAACTACTTCTCACTTTCATGTTATAAATTTTCTTTGTTAATCTCCATTAATTGTTCTCTTAAACTTATACAATATCGTATTTTTATTAGTTTTTATAGTACTGAGAAAAGGGTGAAATAAACTTACTTGTAACAGGAACACAGCGCCGACGTATTCAGTAATAATTTTCTGGAAATTAAATATTCCTGTCAGAAACTATTTTTCCAGTTTTGGTTGGTTGTTATGTTAAAACGTGGTCGTTAAGTCATATTTCATAAACATGAAACATTTGGTAAGTATAAATAATAATATTTTAGAAGCGCCTAATGGTTAAAGAGCGAACATAAGCTGGAAAAAATATTGGTCACTAAAAGAAATTTTAAAAGGAGACTATAGCATAAATATGAAGCGTATTGTGGTTGAGACATGCCTACTACCTTCTCTGTTGTACGGTTGCCAAACATGGACTTTTACTAATAATGCTAGACAAAAGATAATAAGAACGCAACGTGCAATGGAGAGGAGCATACTAAACATAAGGAAGATACACAAAATTTCAAGTGAAAACATCAGACAAAAAACCAAGCTAACTGATGCATTAATGCAAGCGCTAAAATTAAAATGGCAATGGGCTGGTCATATATCACGAATGACTGACAACAGATGGACTTTAGAAGCTACAAGATGGAAAGGGCCAGTAGGGAAAAGGAAAGTTGGTAGACCAATAAAACGGTGGGCTGATGATATAACCGAAGTAACAGGGAAAGATTGGTTCACTCTCAGCAAAAACAGAACAGGCTGGAAGAAGATGGAGGAGGCCTTTACCCAAAGTGGGATCCATATTTGAATATAACAGACTAACAATACTAATAACTAAAATAAGTTTAAAACTAACAATACTAACAAAATGCAATTGTAAATATGGAAATAAAAAGGCTTATTATTATTATTATAATGGTTAATGGTTCGGATTTCCGGGTCGTGGTCGAAGGTTCAAACAACAAAATCTTAGGAGCTTAGTTGTGATAGTACAAATATTAGTAAATTAAAAAAAATGTAAATAATTCAAACACTTACCCGTCTTTAATTTCTCCATCAAATTTCGTGCATTTTTCTGAGGTTACCGTTTGGAATATCTGTTTTATTAATAAAAATTACATGTAAAATAAAATGTAAATCAATTGTTTGACATTAGATTGCTTTAGATGAAATTAATAATAAAAAGAATCGAGCTTTTTTCCCCTAAGATTAGGCAAAGATAACAGTCGATAAATTATCGCAGTCCTAAGACACTATTCTCGCCCCTTGTTCAAAACAAAAAACAGTGTTCTGAATATAATAGAATATGAAATAATTGTTAATTATAAACGTTGTATTTATAGAAGTCACATACAGGGATAAATTAATAAAAAATAACATGCATTCCGTTAAATATGAACTCATTATAAGGAAAATGGGTCATTTAATGTTTACCCATGTTTCCACCGATAATGTGAGTACTAATTAATTCAAAATTTAATACTTTTTCCTGTAAATTCTAAGTCAATTGGTGAATCCAGAATTATGTTTCTGAGTATGATTTGTCGTAAGCTACTAAAAAAGTTTCATTACAGCTGTTTTATATCAAATTTTTGCACTTACACGAGCATTATTTCTAATAACTAATACTAGTATTTCTAAAAAACTGAATAAATCTCTTCACATTTCAGGTATCCAGGTTTCTCTTATACCATGAACACGCGGTAGTTTTTTATGTGAAAACTTAGTAAATTTAATCTTAAATCTTAGTTAGATTTCGCTTAAAAACTTGGGTATTACAGTAAGATTCCACTTTCGCAGCACCTCTGCAACAATATTATCATTACGCCCATTTGCTTTATAAAAAAGGAAACAATAATAGTGTTATTATGTACTACGACAATTAAAATTCACGTATAAGTAATAAATCCAAAAATGTGCATTAACAAAATAAAAAATCTTTGACTCACCACAAACAAAAATAAGCTAGTTATAATATACTTCAAGTTCATTTTCAAAAAGCAATCACTCCTCACTGCACGACCTCTATGAACCAAATGACCATTGTAGTTTTCAATCAAATTATTTATACTTCAATATTTCCCATAACATCCGTCTGTTTGTTTGTATCTGTATTTACCATATATTCTATAGTATTCTATTACTAATTTTCATGAAATTTAAACTTCAACACCTTATTGATTAAACTAAATTTCAATTTTTTTACCAAAAGATTGAAAATGAAGTAGCGGCCATTTGACTTCGCAAAACTTGCGAAATGACCGTTGCTCCACATATCCACATTTGTAGACACTTTGCTTTATACCACAGAGGAGAGAACGCACAGAAAGAGGTTTCCTTTCCTCTGCCAAATCCACTACCCCTTTCCATCCCTTTGTTATAAAAAATGTGGGAAAGGGAAGAAGTTCAAATTTAGGCTTCAGGTACGCACACTCACAGACGGAACGCGAATTGCTTCCACTTCATGCCAGTCTTCTGTGTGATCTTGGTAATACACCGGTCGAGCAGACACATTTGTGCAAAAGATGTTATTGCGGGCTCTTCTGCTGTTAGTTTCAACTTCATTTATGATACTGAAGATTGTCTTATTTAAAAGCATCTCTAAAGGAATGATGTTTTTGAGATATAGTAGAGTTAAATGAGGAAAATGGACCTCCACAACACAAGAGAAACTGTAGTTTCGCTCTCCTCTAAAAGGAACCAACGTAGTGAGTTGCAAATTCCTCTCTACAGAATAGCTGATTGAGGCAATAAAACTTTGTTAAGTTCCAAGCATCAAAGTTGTAAGTATGGTAAATGATTCTTTGTTATTTTGGTCAAAGTTTTTTTTATCATTCATTGTATTAAATTATGAAACACCCGAAGCCGGGAGCATTTCATAGTTAAAATACCATTCCGATTATTTATCGTTTAGGTTAAGGAAAATGTTTTAAATGAGAACATTATTAATTTTAACGAACTTCAAGTACTAATAGAACGTTTTTTAATCATTGAATTTACACACTTATTAGCAATTGACAGGTTCCTGAAAACTATTAGTGGTTTTTTTCCATGTTTAAACATTATTAATTAAAAAAATAAAACTATTGACTGCCTATATAACACGTGGGTCACATCTCAAACTACAAGCATGGTGTAGTTTTTCTACAGTTTCAAGAAATGTGAAAGTCGCGTATATATTTTATTTATTTATGTAATAAATGGTAATAGAAATGAATTTATAATATACATTGAAATCATAAAAAAAAATTAATAACATTTTGTGAATCGATTAAAAAAATTGTGTCCGTGATTGTTTTTACAGGATTTTTTAATTTTAATTCGTTAATAACTTTGTCATTGTTAATTTAAAAAAAAATGAAAAAGCATTTAAGATCGTATAAGTATTAAAAATAATCCTGTATAAGTATTTAAAATAAGTATTGATATTCGTTTAAATATTTATTACTTACTAAAAAAACACATTTATTTTTAAAAATTGTTATTTATTATATTTACTCAATTTGAACAAAAATTACAAATGAAATATTTTAAACCAATTAATATTATCACAAGGCAAATAACGTTTATTTTATTCGTGTAAAATGTTCTAAAGTACCTTCCAAAGGTCGATAATCTATTAAGTCCTAGGATTAGTGACTATACACTTATGACTAAAAGAAAAACAAAATAATTTAGTATTCATTTAGTTTACCAATAGTTGTTTATAACCTATACAATAAATTATACAAAAATATCTAAATTACAGTGAAATTATTAAACATTTTTTAAAACTTTTTTCTTTGCATGAAATTCTTTTTCTATTTATAATATAAAATTATTAATAATTTTTCATTACGACAGTTCGATTAAAATCTTTTGACGGCAATTATGTTTGGAATTTTGTAAAATTGAAATTATTTAGTAATTTTATTTTTTTCAAATAATAAACATCAACAATACTGGATAAAAATAATATTATGCAATTATGCAATGTTTACAAATATACTCGTAGTTAAATAGTAAGTAGCTATTAGTAATTTATAGCCACGAAATAGTTATGAAATTAAAATAAATAAATCTTCATGCATTCAAAAATAATCACTTATCATGAGTTTCTGAGACCAAAATCCCAGTTTAAAACATATTGTTATCTCTGTTTTGTCAAAGATAATGACAGGGATGACGATATGTTTCATACAGATCTTGGTCTTAGAAACTAACGTTTACTCAAGTCAATATAAATACAATTCTCAAAGTTCTTCAATTAATATTCCTTTTTCAAAATTTTTAAATTTGGAACTCGTTTTTCAAAATAAACATAATTTGAAATGTTTATTGTTTTATTTTATTATGTTTATTATTTGTACTGTCAATATTTGTGATAACTACGAAATTCCACTGTCGCGACACCAGTTAATGAGATCCCTCTCATTCCCGAGATAGCAATAGGATTCGCATGCAAGTGTCACGCCATTTAAATATCACTGTAACCAGGAAATTTAACCACCGAAACACTTTTATAGATACAAATAGTTTTGTTTCGATTGTGAAAACCCTCATTTGTAACACTGCGTTATACGTCGGGATCGTTTTTGTCTTCGAGTAACGCTTCGGCGGCAGCTCGGCTCGGATCTTCGTCGTTCACTGCGTCATATTCATTATCTCTGGCCTCTTTTCTCCCATCTCCCATAGTTAAGAGGGTACCTGGTACAGTATACGCCACACTACTGAACGCACCATCTGCAAAAAAAATCGGTTTCACACCTTGGAGTTTTTCAATACCGCCGTAAAATATAGAATACTAAAACTGTAAATAATGCTTAGTTTGAACATTCATTTCCTTCTTTTAATTCTAATATTACATAATTTATTAGTTTCTATTTTTAAATGTATTAAACACTTACCATTATTGTCAGTGGCTTTGACTCCATATTCCTTCCTCCTCTTCCACATGTGTCCGAAAACAGCAATCATTAGAGTAAGCAAAAGTAAGCTCACGGCACCTCCTACAACCCACGATATCTCCAAACCGGCTAATCTGAAAGCAGTTTTTTTTTTCCAAATAAGTGAACATAATAAAAAATAGTATGCGTGGTTTCAGCCAGCAGTACTGTACTTCTATAATGGCGTAATGTAAATTAGGCATAAGGAAAGATATTGTAAGTAAATACTTCTAATGACAAAGCAAGTGTAAAATCATTTCTTTAAACAGAATTTTGTAAATAGCTTAATAGCTACACTAACGTGTAGCCTCACTTGAAAATTATTAGCCCACATGTAGAAACATTGTTTTTGGTTTATCCTTCAAATTGATTTACAATTTGTCACATAATTGCTCGATACCTTATTCTGACCATACTAATTTTCTTCTAACGTAGACATGTGGTCATTTATCACTATCATTTAAAACCAATGTCAACAAACCTGGCGGAGGACTCGATCTCAGCAGTTTCTACAGCAGCAGTCATGGAGCACGGGCTGTCGTCGTCGCAGCGGCAGTCACCCGCTATACAGTGCCCCCCGCACGCCTCGCAATCCAACTTAGTTCTACAAATACAGTACAAATTGTATTAATTATTCTAATCCCTTATAATTATCAACATCACCTAAATTGTCATCATGAATAGATTATTATGCATGTTGTTGTGCAGATTTATTTCTAAAACATCAGATAAGTTCAGTTAGTTTTACCAGAAACAAAAAAGTATTATAGATAAAACAACGTACATATTTGCAGGAACACAGGTTCCATTTTCAAGTTGAAAATCTTGATTACAGTCGCAATGTCCGAATAATGTGCAAATACCATTTTCACACGGTCCATCGCATTCCTTGCGACAAATCGTGGAGCTCCCACTTATTTTCACGTAGCCAGGCTCACAGGCACAGGTATTTGGTGACTCGCAGTAGGCATTGACGCAGGTTTGTGAACAAACTGGCACGCATTTATCTACCGTAGTGTTGTTTTCTACAGTATGTTCTAGAGTATAATTTTGTGGACAGGAGCAAACGCCTGGAGCTGAGCAAGAACCGTTGACACAAGGAGTCTCACAATGAGGTATGCACGACCCTCGTTCATCTCGTGAATAACCTTTGAAGCATTGACAGTTGTTAGGAGCTACACATGTGCCGTTGCCGCACGATTCGCACACCGGCGTGCACTCTGAAGAGTTGTCATTCTTATATCCTTCGTGACATCTGCAGACGTCGGGCGCAATGCAATCTCCATGAACGCACTCTGGGTCACACACCGGTCTACACATTATCGGATCAGTATCGATATCGGAATCGCAGGACCCGTTGATGCACTGACGTTCATATCCAGGGTCGCATTTAGGTGCACAATATGACGAATTAATTTTCTCGAAATCTGCACCACAAATGCAAGTGTTGTTTGGATGACATTGTCCGTGTTGGCAGGGCGGGTCACACTGAGGCTCCACGCACTTGTGATCGACCAGCTGCAGCGGTGGGTCGCAGCTGCACTTGTCGGGGCCCACGCATTTCCCTCTTTCGCAACCGAATCTACAGTAGTAGATGCATTTCTTACTGCGGGAGTCGTACTTCCAGCTCGGACAGCACACGAGCTTTTCTTTAACCTGCAAATTGAAACATTACAAACTATTAATTTTCAAGTCCTACATCTATAAAAGGTAGATAAGGTAAACCTTTATCTTTGTGTACACGATTACAACTTTTGCCACTAAATAACAACAAACGTATAATAAACATAACTTGTATCGTACTATTTATAACTATTGCGGTGGTAAATGTCACAAAGGTGATAAGAATGCTTTTTAGTATTTTGCGTCGCATTGTTGAGTATATTGGAAACAATATTAAAACAAATTTCACATGAATTTCAAAATTATTTCACTAATTAAAACGTTGTAGTTATTTTTAAAAACTGCTGATTGTACATGACAGATCAGTACTCTTTCCAAGATAATAATTCATTACGTTGTAGAATACGAAACAAATGACAACTCTTAGGCTACTCGAAGTCACAATGGAACATGCATACTTCGGGACAGTTGTGAAAAACAAGACGAGCCCAAAAAACACACGTATTTTTGTTATAAACAGCAATTTAATTTAGTGTTTGTCCTTTGAACTTCACTTATCCGGTGTTTCATCATACTGTGGTGGTTACAGAGGTCGATTGTTCCCATTACACTCAATACTGCATGAATCATATGCGTTTATAATAAAAAATAAACTGTATCCCGAACTTATCCCCATAAACTTATCGACAGGATGTTCTTTGTGCATTTAAAACATTTACATAGAAACATATTAACATACATAGTAATATGCGCCAATGTCTTAATGACTAAGAGTAAACACATCCCATTTAGTGGTCATAAGTTCCAATTCAGCATTAGACTGTTATAGTCAATTATATCCTAGTAAAAGCTTAGTTAAATGGTTAAAGAAATATTAGAAAACTAGCTGTCGCACGCAACTTCATCCGCGCGTAATTAAAAAAAACTAAATAAGTAGTCTATGTATTCCGGACTATGTTCTACATCTACATGTCAAATTTCAGCGATCCACGCAGCCGTTCTGGAGAAACCTTCTAAGAAACTTACATCCATCCAAACATTCGCATTTATAATATTAGTAAGATTGTTTTAATCGTCAGTTAATATTAAAAAACTGGACAAAAATACACACGCTGTAAGCGCTTCCACTTCCCGCGCGATTCTCTCTTTTTACTCTATATTTTATTCTCAACCGAAAAAGGCAAAAGTCTTAGTGGCCAGTATGTCACCTCTTTGGCAGAACACAAACTCCTTGTCAACCAAAGAGATGAGATAACTCTTCACTCAACATAATAATTATCTTACCTGTCTTTCTCGAGGCGTCCGTCCACTGACCAACCTGAAAAAATAATGAGATTACATTAAAAGTTATTGTATAAAATCCATGATGTTAGGGAAAACATAAATCAAATTACACTTTCGTTTCTAAAATCGATCAAGTCGTTCATGTTATGAACGACTCTAATAAAGCACAATATTACTTAATGTTATCCTTCAGTTACTGAGGCTATTGTTAATTTAGTTCATATTGATAACGATACACTTTGAGATGACCCAAGGTCATTAATAAATCAATTTACCTATATAATTAATGTTGTAATAAACCTTAAGAATTTAGCAAACGTATTTGAACATTCAACAATTCACGCTGTTGTTAATCTCTGTAATTACAAATATGAAGGATGATAAATTACATCCGTTGTAATCACTGTCAAAACAATAGTCAACAACCTGTACGTTATTTGACTGTTCGGCAAACTATCTAAAACAGGGTTCCAGTAAATAGTGACAACTGAAACATGCTTGATAAGTTAAAAACATTTAGAAAACAATGAACAAAACTCTATATAATAGAAGAACCGGGATGATTGTTAATACTTAGAAGATTACTTCCGTGAGTTTTCACAAAAAGCTTGTATTTATATGCATTAAGAAAGCTCAATCCTCAAGCTCTTACGGACGAAAACTTACATAAAAACCCGTCACAAAATGTCATCGCCAGAAATTCGTTTAGACATGAATGTAACAAGTGATCAACCAAAAAAAAACTTACATTGTCCTAACGCAAACACCGACATCTCCCTTTTTCAAACATACTCCAGTTTCGTAAAGCACAAATAAAATAAAAAGCACATTAAACGTTCTCATTTTGTTTTGCACAATCATTTAACGGACGTTTATTTTGTAATGGCTTATATCATCCAGCATTGGCTACATCCAGCGATACGTTATCGAAGGAAGTGGGTACACGATGAGTTCGAAAATATTCCACACGAATAATCGCGAATAAATAAATCGATGTGAGAACACGAACGATTGCCGCGAGCACGTCACTACGACTAACGATACCCTAACCGATACACAGTCGTTTAAAAACTTAACGACCAATATATGGGTTGAATACTATATTTATAATTAAGGCGCCAACAATGCGGGGACAACTCTACAATGCGACTGTAATTAAATAAGTCGAATCACAAATACACTGTACTTTTTAATTGACCTACGCGTGATATCGGGATTATGCACAGAGTAGCAATAAACCAGAGCTTTCAAATTATGTAACTGTTGAATAGTCTCGAAAATTATTTTTAAACGTTACCAAAGGGCTTTTCAAATAAATTGGCAAAATAAAAAGTTATGTAAAAAACGTTGCTTTTTGTGTGATTTTGCGTCTTATAAATTGACTCTTAGCCAATATTTGACTTATTTTCGTATTTTTGATGGCCTAAAAGTATTTTGATATATAAAATATCGAAATTCAAGAAAAAGTAAATAAATAATATATTCACGCATATATTTGTGTAATGAATTAATTTTTTTTTACCTTTTCAATAATGAGATATTCATATTTTTACGATGATATTAAATAAAAATAATGTGCGAATGATCAGTCTATACCTTAGCTACACTGTGCACAAGAACAATGACTCTATCAGACCGGACAACTTTATAGACATCCGGCGACTGATAGCGCATTGGACAAGCGAGATGCGGACTACGACTACTATTCTATGCACGCGAGCTGTACGAAACATTAAGATGTATTCACACGAGCCCACCAATAATGAACGTACGCCTTATGCGGAATATACGCTTCGCTCAAGCAATAATAAATTAGTTACATGTCACTGAGAGTTCTCACTAGCGAAACACGTACAAAAATATATTGGTAAAACATATTAACAATATTGTTCCTATATATAATATGATGGTTAAAATTAATAGTTACATGCTTACAACAATGGCTTTTTCTGAATTCAATTTCATTTACCTCGAACATAATAATCAGTCCGATTTCTTTTAACAAATATTTTCTCATTCAAGCGTAACACAGCGTAGCGCTCCACTAGTCAATGTGAGGTCACCTTAATAAAAGCTTCTTAATTTGGCTGTGCAAAAAAATGTACCGTACTAACACGTCTATTGAATGGTAAATCAATGATTAGCGTTAGCGAATTACAATGCAGACGTTTTAACTTACTGTTTATGACAGTGGCGCCAACCTTCTCAACTTTCTAGCGATGAATGCGGACAATACATAAAATAACTGGAAACATTATAACAATAATCATAAATAGCTGCAAACCAGCAATACTAAAAAATAAACATAAATACCAGATCAACGGTCGCCTTCGGAAAGCTGCTATAACAATTGAAGAAATGTTTCTGCAGAAATATCCAATCGCTTCAAACGACATATGGAATAGAAATGCACTTGGACTCTTGTAATTGAAAACCATCAGAACCTCTTAAGAGCTCTCAGAATTGACAAGAAGATGTCTAGTGCTGAATAACAATGCCATCTCAACGTGATTCTGGTTATCAAAAAAGTTTAGTACTATTCTTGAGATTTAATCAGGTCAAAGGTATGGAGTACTTCTTCTTCTTCTTCAGTCCTTGACCTTATCCCATTTACTTGGGGTCGGCCTTCCTCGTTTTCATTCTCCAATTAGCACGATCTTGCGCTTCGTCTGGTGTTAATAGAGCACTTTTCAGGTCTTTTTGAACCGTCGTCAACCATGTGGCGGGTGGTCGTCCACGTGTACGTTTCGTCGTAGGCATATTTAGGGCAAGCTTTATCATTCGATCGTCTGGGCGGCGTTGGATGTTGGAGTACCCCGTTGGAAATATAGACGCATGGAAGTTAAACAAGATTTTTTACTGTCTCTTATGTTCGGTTGATTTCACAAACAATACTAGTATATGTATATATGATTTACGTTAACAGGTTATGGAATAAATTATTTTTTCCTCTAAACGACAAGCAAAATTGCCAATTAAATGTTATAATAATGATAGCGACACACGATCAATATTTACCATTAGTTAGTGATTACAAAGTTCCTAATTAAGTAAAACTAATTAGCTATAGGCTGATTCATATAACAGACAAAAAATATATAACTCATTAACCACTATGTAATATCGGTTACGATGCGATTCAGAAGTTTGACGTATCGTCGCTTAGCTTCGCTTTAGTTCTTAGTTTAGCGTTTTGCAAATCAAACAGTGAAGATTATAATTAGGATTTTAAATCAATTAAAAAATCTATCTTTTTATTTTCAGTAGGAATATATAAACATTGCGATGGGTCCTATGTATAAGGACCAAAGTAACAGTTAAAAGCTACCCCTTAGTCTAATATTAACAATATGCACTAAACACAAAGATATATTTACAAGTGTAAACGTGTCTTTATGCTTAAGTAAAAGGGCGTATGTGGCATCTTTTCCTACATGGTTGAAACTTTGAGAGACTATTGTAAAGTTGTCAATTTGCAAATTGGCCTTTATTTGTAGGAGCCATCGATTGACAACTATGCATTTAAAAGGTTGCAATATATTAAAGGAAGTACAGGAATATCTTCATAAATGAGCTTCACAAATGCAAAGGAAAATATCTTTCATAATGTGCAATAAACAAACAAACAATATGTTATTTTACATTTAACTAACAAATAATTGCATCATAGAACTTTGTAGAACCGTGAACTTCCTGTTGATTTCATTATTAATTCTAATTTGGAAAGTTTTGTATTGCCGAATGATTATAACAGTAACATACTATAAAAAAGTTAATTCAGAGAACTCAAAGTATTATAATGAAAATCGAAATCACAAGACATATTAGATACGCTAAATAGAAAGCTCTAATCTTTGCTATCAACCCACAAACAAATTACAAATCTTTGTTTTAAACAATACTAGCTTTTACCCGCGCCTCCGTCCGCGCGGAATAAAAAATAGAAAACGCGGTAAAAATTATCCTATGTCCGTTCCCTGGTTCTAAGCTACCTCCCCATCAATTTTTAGCTAAATTAGTTCGACCGATCTTGAGTTATAAATAATATAACTAACACGACTTTCTTTTATATACGAGTATATAGATTTCCAGTGTTATTCTCACACAAGATCTGATAAAACTTTGCTATTGTATATTGTACAAATGCATGTTTGCAACAAAACCAATTCATTGTTAAAAATAACCCGTCATAAATTATCATAAATATATTCTCTTTTGTCGTACAATTGGCCGACATCACTCACATCGATCATTCATTCGTATTACGTCACGGAGGCAATGCGCACGAGCATGATAACTCAGAATGTATACTCCGTGCCACAATAAGAAGTACTACTGATTCAGATATAAATCTCATCAAAAAAAATATAATGATTTTTATTTACTTGGATGTTATAGATAATCACGTACATTTAACTGTTTCATTAATCAGATAAATAGTTTAAATTGTGTGTTAGTAAATGTGATTTTTACTCACGCTCTTGTTTAAGAAAAACCCTAAAAACAGATAATGGATATAATCTTTCGTCTTAATATTTTAAACTACCGTAATCTTAACCATTCTATTGGAAAATTAAAAATATATGAAATAAAATTGTTAAAGAATAGGTAAATAAAAATCGTCGCGTCTCTAGTGAGCGGATGAGTAATATTGCAAATGAGTGTACCGCGTCCTGCTCTGGCGCTATCAATATAGGGACGATTCGCTTTCCGTTGCCCACGCAATCTCATTGTATCGCACGAACGCACTAAGTATCGCCGGGCCAAACAATGTCAATGACGGCCTAACAATTTAAACGTACAACTTGCTATAGTTAAAAGTGCCAGGAACTTGCTTATTTTCGGTTTTTTTATATGATAAGGTGAAAACGAGCGAACGGCCACCTGAATTCGACATGACCTGAATAGACATCTGCAATTGCAGATGCGTTGCCTACCTCTAATCGATGGAGGAAGGGAAAATAGAAAATGTTTCCCATTCCGATGCATTGTCTATTCCGACAGGTCCACTTCACTTTTCCATCCTTTCCATATAAGAAAAGGATGGGAAGGGAAAGAAGACTAAAATTAAGCCTCCGACACCTCCCTCAACAGACGAAACGCGAAATTTCTTACACTTAACGTCTGTCTTCTGTTTAGTCGTGACATTTTCCCGGGCGAGCCGGCCAATTCGTGCAACAGATGTTGTTGTTGCTGGCGTCTACCAATGTTAGAATTATTATGTATGTTTTGAGATATGCTACAAGCAGTATTGAAATTACGGGATTATTCTGGCACATCTCGCTCGTGTACTAACTTGAATCAAACAAAGGATGCTAAATTTTCAGTACAATTTGTCTCTAAATTAAATAAATCATAAGAGCAAAAGATACATTTACGAAATTTAAGATCATTTTCTTTACTTTATCATTTATAGGTAGGATAAAACGTAGCGATTATGAACGAGGTGATTCGTTCTTCCTAATATTAACCAATACACAGACATAAGAAGGCAAAATAAATACATGTCATAAACGTACCGAAATGGGACGCTGCAGTCGAGGCATGTTCCGTCGTCGTCACAGCCGCCCGGACACTCCTTGGGGCATGGTGTCACACATCTGAAGTCATCGTCTTTGACGTAGCCCTCCATACAGGAGCACACATTTGGCGCCGAGCAGACCCCGTTCACACAAGTCTGGTCACACGCTGGCACACAACCGCTGGTCCCATTTGTGTACCCGGCATCGCAAACACAAACATTTGGTCCAACGCATTGGCCATGATCACAAGAGTCACATTGCGGAATGCAAGTACTGTTAACTTCAGTATAACCCTCCAAACATGTGCAAACATTTGGAGCGGTGCAAACTGAATTAATGCAAGTGTTTTCACAAACCGGTTCACATGTAAACGTATCCTTAAGCGTATAACCGGTGGGGCACCCACAAATGTTTGGTCCGATGCATTGTCCGTTGGCGCAAGGTCGGTCGCAGATGGGGGAGCAGGTGAAATTTTCATCGACGGCATACCCCGGATCGCAACGGTAACAGTGCGTAGCGTTGTGCCTAACGTAAGTAGCGTCGCATTCGCAGGTGTTGTTGTCGACGCAGTGGGCGTTGCGGCAGGGCGGATCGCAGACGGGCAACAGGCATACGTTGCCGTGTACGGGGTCGAGGCGCGCGGGCGCGTCGCAGTGACAGCGGTCAGGAGCAACACAGCGGCCACCAAGACAGCCGGTGCTGCAGAGAGGAGCACAGCTATCGTCCTCACTTTGGTAGCCCCACCCCTTGCAGCAGACCGCCTGATTCTTTGTCAACATGAAGGTCTGGAAAAAACATCCAAGTAATTAGTCGAATTTGGCGTCAGCTTACTATCGATTATTAAATTAATATGTTTAACTATCAAAATAGAAGTCAGTTCAAAAATTTCTGTACCACCCCTCATCAACACAGCTGTTTATAACAAGATTAACTGTTTATAACTATGAAATTGTACCAATAGTGCTTGCGTTTTAATAACTAGTTCAACTTCACCAATTTTATGTGAATGTTTAATAATACTTTTCAATCAGTTTTGAATTGAGGAATAGTTACAAAAGAATACAGAAGTAGATATTTTTAAAAGAAGCTTTCATTTGCATTCAACATCATCACAGTCGTCTGTAAGTCACAGTGATGTTAACAATAGTAAATCGAAAAGGGCATTAACTCGTTATTCAAAACCTGTCCTAAGTTCCCGACATCTGATTAGTAATGTTAATTCCAGTCGCGTAGGGGGTTCCGGTTATGTGTATGCAGAACCTTAGTCAGTTCTATAGGCACGTCCCCAGCGCATCTCTATCAACATCCTTTCTCCTTCGCTACTAGCATTAATTCTATGGTTAGTGCATATTTATTAAAATAAGATAAAGGCAAAGGGCAAAAATTGTTG
Source organism: Papilio machaon (assembly GCF_912999745.1). NCBI lineage: Eukaryota > Metazoa > Arthropoda > Insecta > Lepidoptera > Papilionidae > Papilio > Papilio machaon. The sequence continues at coordinate 591,435 of NC_059993.1, read as the reverse complement.
TCTTCACAAACCACGATTTAAGTATACAAATAAAGTGTATCTGCGTGTATGTTTTTTGGTATTTGATACAGTGATTTACATTAGAAATATATTTGGAAGAATGAAAAAAACTAGTTCAAAATCAATACAGATAAATTGTAAACCTCTTGTATTTGAAGTCAGTTAAAAAGATCTAATGATCGTGCCCATAGTAAGCAATAGTAATCTTACTGTATATTTCTAATTAAAAAAAAAAATAATTCAACGATGACATCATGCCAAAATATGGAAAACCGCAAATTAATAAAATAAAACGGTAACCGTCTGCAGACCTATTATTTTAAATGGATAACTCAAACTCACTTCTTTTCTCCTTCTCTTCTCGACACATCTCTTTCTGCCACACCATTTGTATAGCTGCGCATTAAATGTCTTCCATCTCCAATTTTTATAGCTGAAATAGTCAAAATGAGAAGAATTATAAAATGTTATTTTAAACTAAAACAGACTTCTCTCTAAAATTATAAACAAAACAAAGATAAGAACACATTCACGAATATTCACACTTTCCAGTCAACATACAGCATTTTCAAAATGCCAAAAAACAGAAAGATTAAGTTTTTTTCCAAGACTATTCAATGACAAAATAAAATTTAACATGTACTTTACGATCATCATTTCCATTTATAATGTACTATGACGAAACACTAAATTTACTAATTTACAAACACTATAAAACATTACAAATTTAGATATCCACCAAATAATTAATAAACAATAACAAAATGTGATCTAACAAATTCAATAAACCGACCTGGTTTGCACAACACACACACCGGGGTCCCCAGGCTGGAGTGAATCAACACAGAACACATCAAAGCAACAAACAAAAAAAGCTAAAAGCACAAAATTCGTAAACATCTTGAAAAGATTACAACGCACAGTCATTACGCGAACTACCAGTCGCGTTTGGTGAAATGCGATGACGTTCAAACGCAACCGATTTGTATGAAAGGCAGGGACATTGTGATGGGTTATCAACCAAGTGCTAGCGACCTATATCAGTTTACTAACATCGCGCCCCGGCTTCGCATTGGTGACAAAGCACATCTACATTCTTTCATTGCACGTTTAATTTTTATCTAGAATTATCCTAATTAATTAATTACCTCTAAACACTTAGTATTTTATCCATATTAATGAGTTTTATCCTTAATCCTTTCTTGTGAATTCTCGGTCATTAGTTAAAACTGAAAATCGAGTGTCCTAGACTTGGCCGTGTTGGGCGAATTTTTCGGGTGCATGTAATTTATTTTAACACCTTCTAAACTACTTCTAAACTACTATTAGAATGGTATAATGAAAATGACAACAGTAATTAACATTAATTGCTCACATACTTTCTTCAAAAATTAATGAACGACAAAAAATATCTTTGTTCTAAAAATCAAAGTAGCTGTCCACAAAAACTATAAACTTTTTGATAATGTTAACTAAGCTTATGTTCAATGAATATATTCAAATACGTTAAAAACTTAACTTATTTACTTTTATTTTATATTAATTTAAATTAAAAAATAATTATTGATCCTACAGTCAAATTATTTTAAATAATTTTATGCGACGTAGTTGTATTTCCAAGGATAACACTGTATTATAAATAAATAAATAAATAACTAACTTAACGAAAATTATAAAGAAATATAAAAAAACAAGTAAACTTAAATATTCAATTTAAACGCAAATTGTGCAGGAAACACAAAAACGCAAGCTGGTGCAATTCAATATACATAATTAAAACATTTCACTTAGTTATTTCACTTAGTTCTTTCATTTGACATCTGCTAAAACCATAAAACGATCATTAAATAAACTAACGGACTGACGATAGTTTAACAGACAGTTAACAGAAAGTACGAACGTCGAATCTAAGCGGAACACATTGCGCGTGAAATGATACGGATACTGTATGACGGAACATTCGTACATTTTACTCATTCTATATGAAGTATATTCATAATATTTGGTGCAAAGCCGCCGTAATGCTAGATTGTAAACTTTGCTGTGATGATTAAGAAGGAATAAAGCCTATCGATTAAGAAGAACTTACGGTCAAGTAGAATTTAATACAATTTAGGGTCCTTCATCTAGCAATCGTATGTTTTTCTCAAAGGCCGGCAACGAATCTACACTTCCACTAGGATTGCAGATGTCCATGGGCATCTATGATCACCTCGATGTCCCCAACGACGCTCGTTTGCCTTATCTTACTAATATTATAAACAGAAATGTTTAGAATTTAGATGGATGGGTGGATGACTGTTTGTTTGAAGATATTTCTGGAACGACTCGAGCGATCTTGATGAAATTTGGCACAGATGTAGAACATAGTCTAGAGGAACACATAGGCTACTTATTATTTTTATGATAGTGTCTTATAAAAAAAACAATAATTAAGGATGTCTTAAATTTGTGCTGAATCAATTTATGCCTATTTCCTTGATTAGCAAGGAGTATTATTTTAAAACACTATATACACAATTACTCATGAAACAGGAAAAATACAAGGATATTGAGACTATTAAATATATTGTACTATTGCTGTAAACGGATTTTCAATTCGTTTTACCATATTACATCGCATGGTTAAACTGTTTAGTCGTTGTATCTTACGACGTTAAAAAAGTGCTGTGAAGGACTATACATAAATAATGGTTACTCTTCAAATGTATACAGCAGTGTTGTTAATGGTATATTGAATTAAACAGTTGTCATATAATTATAAAATAGTTCATTTAATTTTGAATAACATATCCGTATTTTTTTGAATGTTCTACATTTTAGATATTGCAAAAAGCTGTTAATTCTTTGGAATGCATCGATTTTTATACAATCTTCGAAGAAAAATCGTGTTATGCTAACCATACCTTTAATCCTGGAATGTAAGTACATTTATCAACACTCTTAGATAGTAGTCTGTGTTCTTCCAGACTATCTTCTATATCTGTGCCAAATTTCATCAAGATCCGTTGAGCCGTTGCGGTGATACCTTGTGACAAACATCCATCCATCTATTCGCATAATATTAGTATGATTTAATCTCTATTTTGTTAATATTTGTTATGAAAAATAATCGGGTATTTTAACTGTCAAATTAATTACAACACTTTATTAACACATATGCTGTCTCTGTTTTGTTCAACGAGGATGAAAGTGATGACAATATGTTTCATGAACCCGACCACTGCATAAATCTTCGCTCTTCCACTCCCTTCACTTTTCGCAGAGTGATTTTTATGAAATAGGTAATAAATAATTAGGTTTTTTAGTGATCCAGCTACTTTTAAAACGTTATCAAAACATGAAATACCTGACGACTGCACTGATACTTTACCGCAAGAAGATTGCTTTCTTCAACTTACCTGTGACGTCATAGAAACAAGTTGCGAAAGTATAACAACAAGTACAATGAAAACGACAGAAACCATTATACATGAAACAGAGGTCAGTGAACTTAGTTTTAAGGACTGTTTTACAGATGTGTTTTAAACATAAAAACATGTTTTTTTCTGTTGAAGGCAACTTTGAACTATACAACAGTCACAGAATATACAAAATATACAGAAAGTACACCGACTGAGGAATATACAACGAGTAAAGAATATACACTGACTGAAGAATTTACACCGACTACGGAATATAGGGAGGAGGAGACAGATGCAACAAAGGTATGATTCATTTGCCCACGACGTATTCAATCGTTCATGTCTGTTGAAAGATTTTTGTTTAACGAGAACACCGCGAAAGATCTTCGGGATGTACATAATGTTTATTATGAAACATTTACACAAAAAAAAAGAAAGTCAACTTTTGTAATATTAAAACGAAGATATAGCACGGCTACCCTCTGTGACACTACCATCACTAACTAGAAAGAATGAGGACAACAGAAAAAGCCTTATTTTTAATCTTCTAATGTACTATATTAGTGACTGTATTTTATTTTCGATTAGTTAAATAAAAATGGCGACACAATTTAATGGGAATAATAATACAAAAACAAATGACAATCTTAATACTCTGATACCTAATTGTGGGCATCAACAGTTGGGACAATTAATTAAATAATTACACTCCCTCTCATACACTTCTAAAAATAGAGATAACAATATCATTAGTACAAAGTGTTTCTTCTGTAATTATTGTGTCAATGTTCTTAGGACATCACAGTCACTTATCAGACTGAGAAGTGGGCAATTGAAGAAAGAGAGTTTTATACGGCGTTTGAAGAAACTACCTGCAACGACTTAGGACCAATAATAATAATTAACCCGGTGCCAATGTACAAGTAAGTTTTCGACGTCAACTCGGTGTTCCTGCCTACCCAAGTTAATGACTAGGTCATAGTCACCATGGCCCGGCGAGAAAATAGCCAAGGCCTAAATAGAATAAATGTCGGTTTAAAATTCACACTATACCTAGTACGATCGTAAACTGACGAAGTTCATAATTGGTTTATTGCATTTGATCACTCTATACTTTAATTAGCATTTAAATTTTATTACAGATACTTAAAAAGCTGGAACACATCTAGTTTCACTGACAACGACTGCGCAAAGGTGTACCCGTTAGATACTTATCTGGAACTTTCCTGTGAAGATATTGTGACGTCATGTAAGAAGATAGAAGCGACGGGAATTCTAAAATCAAGCCCTTCAACAACACTAAACACCGACAATACTCTATTGACCGCTACCCATGTTCTGATAGCTATTGGAAGCGTAGCTTCTGTTACATTAGTGTCCTACGCAGGATATTGTATATCTCAAAAAATCATAGATATTATACAAAGTAACACTTATCGTAAGTTTGTATATCTATCTATATATATAAAAGAAAGTCGTGTTAGTTACACTATTTATAACTCAAGAACGGCTGAATCGATTTGACTGAAAATTGGTGGGCAGGTAGCTTAGAACCAGGAAAAGGACATAGGATAATTTTTACCCCGTTTGATATTTTTTTTTTCCGCGCGGACGGAGTCGCGGGTAAAAGCTAGTATTATATAAAAGAAAGTCGTGTTAGTTACACTATTTATAACTCAAGAACGGCTGAATCGATTTGACTGAAAATTGGTGGGCAGGTAGCTTAGAACCAGGAAAAGGACATAGGATAATTTTTACCCCGTTTGATATTTTTTTTTTCCGCGCGGACGGAGTCGCGGGTAAAAGCTAGTATTATATAAAAGAAAGTCGTGTTAGTTACACTATTTATAACTCAAGAACGGCTGAATCGATTTGACTGAAAATTGGTGGGCAGGTAGCTTAGACCCAGGAAAAGGACATAGGATAATTTTTACCCCGTTTTCTATTTTTTTTTTTCCGCGCGGACGGAGTCGCGGGTAAAAGCTAGTATTATATAAAAGAAAGTCGTGTTAGTTACACTATTTATAACTCAAGATCGGTCGAACTGATTTAGCTGAAAATTGATGGGGAGGTAGCTTAGAACTAGGAGACGGACATAGGAACTTTTTTATTTTGTGTGCATTTTTTTTATTCCGCGCGGACGGAGTCGCGGGTAAAATCTAGGTTTTAATATATTTTTTTATTATTGTATACAACTAAAGATTTATTATTTTTCATTAATACTAAAAATGGATATTATAATTGCAAGGTCATAGTTTGAAAACCAATATGATTTTAAATAAATTTCTATCACTTATTTTATACTAATGCAGTAATCCGATACGTTAAGGGTTTACGAATCTAAACTAACAGTAAAATTATTTCAGATTTACCACAATGATTGGCCGCAGAAACCTAAAGCCATATAAAATTTCTATTAAAAATTATTTTTATGGCTACGCTGTTTCAACTTTGGTGGAAACTTTAACAAAGAAATGTCAAACTTTTAAAGAAGTCTATGAAACTGTACAGAAGCTACGTAGAAATGAAAATTAACCATGTTTTAAAGCACATATACTCTTCATTTATTTACATGTTAATAAAAAATTACAACTTTTTTTTCAAGATAAAACTTTCATTTTATTTTTATTTAATTTATCTTAATTACAATAATACAAAGAAAACATTGTTAAGAAGTACGGCTAAATTATCCAAGTAATTTTTCAGTCGAACAAAGATGCAACATGTCTGTTACTACACGTTATATCGTTATAAGTTTCCATAGGTAGTGGTCACTTAACACCAAATGATCTGCTTCCTCATTTGCTGTCTTCTCGATACAAAAGAATGCGTATATTATTATTTTTCATCCATATGACGTCCACTACTGGGCATAGGCCTGCGTACGTACTACAAAATAATCCATCAAACATATACATTTGAACTGGTAAAACATTAGTTCAATGGAGAGTAAAAGTTCGTTACATAATTTCGGAACGCTCAGCCTTGTCCGATAATCAGCAGGTCAGAAGGTAGCATTGGCAGAGATCCAAAGGTCGTCTATACACGCAAGCCTATACTTTTTAGGCAACGGTATATTATAGGTGTATTAAGGAGGTAACAGTTATTTTTAGGTACACGTTTTATCATATCCAGTAAAAAATATTGTTCTTTTCTCAAAGTTACTAAGTTAAATAACCCGGTAAAAAATTTAACCTGAAGAAAAAGAGAAGAGCTTATTGTTAACGCCTTTAAATATAGAAAAATTTGAACCCAAAATCGTCATATCGTAAAGGAAAACGGGAATCCTTAAAAGATACGAAGATTAAGACTTTATTAGGTATTTTGATTACTTAATTTTTGATTTACCCCTTTAACATTTCTTTACATAATAGCCAAAATAAATTTCAAATAAATTAAGTCTTAATTGCTATTACCAAAAAAAGTACGGCTACAAAGCCTTGCGTTTTTTGCCTGTTAAGGTTGTCACTCTAAACAGGTTATCATACATCTCAATTTTGTGCACCCATCGACATCTTCTCGGCGCATGCCCAGTGTGGCACGACCAGAATAAAAGACCTCTTTCGCGCCGGTGTACTGTACTCTTTGCGTCCAGCGCAGGTGAGTTTCGGGAGGGTTGGAGGCTCAACATAATTTGGATGAGATTTTCAGACAGGTCGGCTCGGGAGACTTCGGCATAATTCGAATATCCTCGCCTAGTAGATGTAGCCTTTGCAATTGCCATGGAACAGGGCCGGCCGGACTTAGAAAATGAAATCTGAATTAGTTGAAAATTTCTTAACTAATCTTAGGTTAGTAATAGATTATATTACACTCTAGTAAAAGAGGAACAGATATGTAACAAGATTCAAATAACCAGATTATTAGAGGTTTAAAAAAAAAGAAATTATAAAATTCACCTCTCTTCTATGTAGACATATCTTTTTAATGAACTAATTCTGATCACGGTGTGAGTAACCAGACATAAAACAACAGAAGCTTATTTACCCTAGTTTCGTATACACGAATTAAATTTTTATTATATTGCAATTCCGAAGTACATCACTGTGTCCGAGTAGCAGAGACCGCGCATGCGCGAGATCCGCGCGCCGCCCTGCCGCCCGCCCTGCGCTCGACTGACACACGCGCCTTCGTTACACACCGAGAAAAAAAACACGCTCTACCGATTTTTAGAGAAAAATTTAAGTCAATAGTTCAGTGGCAGTGTTAGTGGCCAGTATTAAATTTGATAAATCGTTAACATATTTAATTGATTACTAATATCTTTGTTAAATCGACTTTAGTGCTGTGATGTAACGAAACGTGTTTTTGTAAAAGGCTTAATTATTTAATACAAATGTATATATTTTGCATAATGTGTGAACGATAGATATATTTCAATTGCATGGAAGGAGTGATATAGTTACGTCTTGCGTAACTCATCATAAACTAGGTGAGTATTTTTTATGACGTACTTACTACATGAGCATGTATTGTTTATTCTAAACTATACACAATATAAATTATAAATACATTTCAAAATAAACTCTTTCGAATTCCTAACTTAATCTTTGAAAGGTAAATTTTACAAACGTTCCACTATGTCATAGTAATTTTACGATGTACTCCAGATTGGAACAGCTTCACGAATCATCTAGAATTCTTAACTTATCACGTAAAAGTTAATAATAAGCAATCCAATTTTTCTATCTAAAGAGAAACGACCTTAACCCTTTCAGCTTGATACTGATAAAATTACTTTAAAATAAGCATTAATTTAATTATAATTCTTTAATTAAGATGGATGGATGATGGTTTTCTTCGATTTGATTGTTTTATAAAATTATCTTTTTATAAAAAAATCTTTATATAAGAAATCATCGTTTACCTAACCTAAATTTTTTTTTACTTGCAACATACTCTTTGACAAAATACTCTTTGTCAAAACTGTCAAACTTAACGTGTTAACTTGTTTAATTAAAATTACAATATGTCGTGCATGTCGATGTTAATCTTTCTGTTTAACAATGTTAAGCAATTAAACAATTTTTAGTTAAAACCTTTGAATTGCGATAACATGCTCACGATTAACTTATTAATTACTTATAAGAAACATATTTCATCAGAATATTGATAGAATTAATGGTTCTTTATACAACATAAACATTTGGGACCTTACCGCGTTATTTAGTGACCCCCACAATAATAAAGGTCATCTACATTGCATGTACATCGTCTAGAAAACTAGTCCAAAGAATATCAAGGTTGTTTCTATTCGATACAGTTGAAAAGAAAATTATTGCCATAGTGATAAGTAGTGCAAGCCGAGATATAAGTATCAAAATTTTAATGTAATTTATAATAACTACATTTAAAATTTCATTTCATTTTTTTTAGTACCATTTGTCTGTCAAAATGATTACAAAGATATTACATAAATTTTTACAGATAACAATAGTATTATTAGTTATAACATGGATATTAAAACCATATTATAAGTCAGAATAGATTGAGCGTATAATCTTTTCCATGGATGCTAACACTACGACCCCAAATCCCGGTTAGCGCCATCGATTTTATGACACAATGCCACTAACGAACCCACACTATCCCCAATTTGTTTGTATACGGCAGCTAAAAGGTTAGATTGCTACGACCGCTACACCTTCTCGTAGCTCACATACATATTACGTACACTATATATTATGCTGTATGAAAATTACGCAAATTCTTACAAATGTAGAGTGCATTATATATTTAATGTTAAATAACATGCAATTCTAAATTTTTAAAAATATACATTAACTGACTTGACAAATAAAAATATATGTTAAAGTCATCGTAACACACTACGAGCTGTTTTTTTTTTCTCCAGAAGCATATTTTAATCCATTACGTACATTTCCCTCAACCCTCTGAGGAGACTAAATACTAAAGTAAGTTTCCCAAAAAATATGTCCTAAAAAAAATAGAAAGCTTTTGCTTACGATGAAAGTCAAAAATCTTCTGATATAAATTTTTTGTTTTCATTAAATATGTTTTTAATTATAAGTTCTATAAAAGAGTATCTCGTACAGTTAAAGACATACAAAATTAATTATCGGGTCATCAATTCTCTTATTGTTAATCTTAATTCAAAACCAATTACAAAAATTTCAAATGGAATAAACCAATAGAATATAAATTGTATCTAAGCTTTGTACATCACGAACAAGTATTTATCTATCTTCCAAATAATACTCATAACCACTAAACAAAGTTTTAGTGTATTGTCATAATTTTTAATTTGCTTTTGCTATTTTACAAAATAACATCTCATTAAAGTGCCAGATAAGGGAGAGTTTACTGCTAGATCTTTTTAACAGGCTTCTCACCAGATGGTCTACTAAAGGCAGCGCTTTTCACTGCAAATCTTTTTAAACTGCCAACATTTAAATGAGCATCGCAAACTCATTACTCGCTCGCCGACCTATTTATAGCATTAATTTATTTTGACTTGACGCCTTTGTGGGCTCGTGGGCTCGGCGCGAGATTCATTCATCTCGCAAGAGTGGCTATGATGCTGACCTAATGATTATGTTTTAAATAAATGTAAAAGGAAGACTGAACCAATACTTTTATAAAAAGCATTGCTACTCCCTGTAGTAGGGGGGAGTGCATCTAAGGCGCTATAAATTAGTTATATAAATTATTTACAAACGTAGAAACTGACTTTATAGTTCTTAATAACATCCCTAACATGTCACATTTAATAGATAGCCGTTCATACAGGAGGTTATAAAAGAAAATTATACTAAAGAAATAAATACCCGCGAAAGCCAACTTCCTGTCAGTCGAACATGTTTCTCAGTGTATATGAAAATTCAACCCTAATTCACATATTTGTTACATCAATTTCTTATTGCCTGATTGAATAGATTTGTCGGAATATAAGAAGAAATGTTGTATTAAGAAGTAAATCAATCATCTTACTAAAAGCATTGTCAAGAACTTCAAGGTCGTTCTGCGGTGGACAAGAATTGAAGTATATTTCTGAGCAATGTCTGACTATTTCTAACTTAAATAAAACATTTTGCGATAGTGTTTATAATTGCTAATAAAGTATAATAATTAAAAAAAATTCTATCAACTTATAAATATATATATAAATACTAAAACACATAAAAAATATATATGTGCATAGAATTACATTGAAATTACTACAACTTTAATACTGAATTATTCATCGTCACAACATAAGTTTGTTAATTAGTCCTTTAAAGGTTGTGTATGTCAACACACACTTTATACACATAAATAGCTTTTATTGCAGTTATCGGACTTAATGGATTTCTATTTTCAAACAGATTCATTATGTTGCCCAGTTTGTTGTTTTATGTTTCCATTTATTGAACTACCACCATAGAGTTTAAGTTTGTAAGTAAATGAGTTATATCAAATATTCTTTTTTTAATCCTCTTTCCCTTCCCATTGTTTTCTTACAAGGAAAAGATGGGAAGGGGAAGTAGATTTGTCGAAGTAGGCAATGCATAGGAATGTGAAATATTCTCATTTTGTGCGTCCCTTCCACCGTCGATTAGAGGCACGCAACGTATATATGCAATTGCGAATGTTTATTATGGGCGGCAGTCACTTCTCTATTTCGGCGAATCCAGGTGGCCGCTCAGTCGTTTGCCACCTTATGATATAAAAAAATATATCCGTAGATCTTGTCATCTCTGTTTGTTTTAAAGACAACGAGTGAGTTTTTTTATAAGTATTTAGGCAGTGGAAACCCACTTTCAACTGAAGACAATGGAATAAGTTTTAAAATGTTAAAGAATGCATCAAAGTCTTAGAACCTTTGCAAGAACACTTGTAGGTATTTCAGCCAATTATAAAGACGTAATAATTACGCATTTGTTTGTGTTTATTGCACTCAATATAGTGAACAGGCAACCACGTAGAGTGAACGCCGCGTTACGAGGCACTGGATTTATGTAACGTTTTGGCCATTAAAAATACTGTAGATAGAATACAAGTTATTTATTATCTGTAAAAGTGTAGTAATGTAATTTTCATATCATTGAAAAACAATTATAAAAACAATATTTATTATTTGGAAAAACAAACAGAACTTTGTCAACTCAGCTTTTGTTCATTATTAGCGCATCGCGATTAGCTTTTATCACAAAAGCTTTCTGAAAGTGCGAGACCAGAAAGCTTCGAGGAGTATTTTTAATATTTAACTTTTTCTTATAGCGGAGTAACAGAGACTCGATTAGTTTGTTGGAGCGACGCCAAAGACGCGACGCGTTTACTTATCTCTAAAGATTTTCTACTTTTAATATTTTATTTGTCTCATGCAATATCGAAGTAGAAAGTTATCTCTCTAAATTATTTTTCCATTTTTAAAACTACACTTCTTTTATTTTGGTTCTGTTTTTAAAAATACGACATAGGCCAGTGTTAAAAATTAAAAGAATAAACTCGAATATGAATCCTATGACGCTGATTTTTCAATATCATTACCCACTTGTTAGACAACTTTTGATTCGAGCTACGTCTTAAAATGGATTACTTTGTCTATGAACGGTTTTAGCGCATTCCTATCACGTTCGAAGTATTAAGTTAAACGAAGAAATGAAACTGCGAACCTTCGTAGCGGTCGCGGATCTAACTTGAGACGATTTAATTAAAATGGTTCCCATCCGTGTTGTCACCGGATTTTCTTTACATTAAAAAAACGCTTACTTTACAATAGCTTTTCTTAAATTGCAATATTACAATTGTTTTAATCGTTAAATCGTAAAAAGTACAATTTCGCGGTTATTTTTTTTTTACTTCGTATTTTAATGTCAAACAAAACCTAGTATTGGGATTATTTCTATTTTATTAAAGCTAATTATATTATTATTCGCGAGGAATTTCATTTATAATTAAGAAAGTATTTTATATACTTGTAACCAAAACATCTCATCATGACTTAGTCTTTTCTCTCCGTACTACTACTACTACTACTAATCAATACTAGAATTTATTTTTCTTAAACAAAGGTTAAATACTGGTTATAACAAAAAAAAAATGCCAACGGCTTTACTAATTGTCGCTAATAGCTTTCAATTTCATTTTAATTTTTCTACAAATAATTCTTTTAAAATCTCCACAAGCGACAACCCTAGTAACTGAGGCGGTAACCGTAAGCAGCAACGAAGTTACCTCGGCCTGAACTGGAGCAATTAACTTTACGTACGTTCAAGTGGTCCCGTAATGCTTTCAGGAGAGGCGCACCCCTGATGCATTGCGTCAACAACTGCACTGCAGCCCTAATGCAATCACACTAAATTCAACCGTATTTTTTAAGCGGTAAAGTCGAAATTGCTATTTAAGTATATGAGGAATAATTGATGGTAATAATAACTATAAACATCTGATTTCATTCATGGCTGTAAAATAGACGTGTGATGGTGATTAATTGTCCTTTAACGTATTTTTCCCTAGGCCTAATTTTTAGTCCACGTTCCCTTCCCACCCTCTACTTGTAAGAAAAGGGTGGGAAGGGGAAGTGGATTTGATGGAGGAGGGGACGCATCAGAAGAGGATTTATCCTCTCTATGCATCATCACACGTAGGCAACGCATCTGTAATTGCGGATGTCTATGGGCAGTTGCTTCGCTATTTAGGCGTATTCAGGTGTCCGCTTACTCGTTTGCCACCTTATAATAAAAAGCCAATTCCAATGGAATTATGGAATTCTTTAATATTATATCATGTATATTATATATTTTATTGTATAACTTCTTACACTATAAAAATATTACCCTTCTATCTATCGGATAAAAGTATTAAAGATATAATTAACCGTCAATTTTAACTAAAAACAAAATAAACAACTGTTAAATAATTCTCGTTTCAAACTCATTTGTAATGCTTTGTCATATCGCAGACAGAAAATCGATAGCGCGACTGATCGGCAAATGCGACAAACGCACTCTCCGCAACTCCGGTGCAATCCAATTAACTCGCAGTAACTCGCTGTTGTTGCGCTTTTCATTTATTTAGTTAATTATTATTCACCTGGCTACAGTGTAACAAGGTTATCAGGGCCAGTGATAGATGCGCTACTATCGAGGTAACTTTTGTCAAAAAAAAAATATAAATCCACCAAACGTTTTAAAATAAATTAAAACTGGGTTAAACATTTACCTTCTGTGTGTTAGTTCATATCCAAGGGTACTTTACAAATCAGAACTCTCAAGTTTTTCACAAATGAGTTAGTACTCAACATACAATAAACTAGTACATTTCCAAATTGTTAAATCTTACTAATATAAATGCGAATGTTCCGATGGATGGATGTTTGAAGGTATCTCCGGAACGGCTCAACGGATCTTGATGAAATTTGGCACAGAGTTAGAACATACTATGTTAGGAATAACATATGGGCTATTTATTACTTTTTTATTTAATTCCGCGTGGACAAAGTCACGGGCGAAAGCTAGTATTTATATATGTATAATTTTAAAATAAAACGTATTCTCATTGGATATTTAAATTTGTACTAGCTTTCGCCCGTGACTTTGTCCACGCGGAATTAAAAAAAAACTTCTGAGCCGATAAGTTCTAATAAACATTCATCTATCCATCCATTCATTCATTTAAACTTTTGCATTTATAATATTAATAAGATAGCCTAATTCCATACACACAAATCTTGTAGCCTCGTTCAATAAATTCATTTAACCAGTTATAATTTAAACACAGAAATAAATTAAACTAAATTAAGGCATGACAATAAATAACTAGTGCCGTTAAAGTGTGGAAAAACCCATGTTTTATTTCATCAGATTAATAAAGTTTGTCACGTAAACTAACGTTTGCGTTTACTAAAGTTCTTATTTATTCTACACTGTTTAAAGTAAATTTTAAAAAAATTGCGAAATCCATTTTTTGAACGATGTTATCTACTTAATAGCGTTTAAAATAATTACAGTTACAAAGATTGATTCCTAAAAATGAAAACAAATAGGTTTTGGACCCAATCTAACAACTTTTTTTTTTTCTCTTTTTTCCCACCGACACCTTGATGTTAAGACATTTTTTCTTAAATACCGAACTCCTTCTCTAAAAAAGAAGATTAATGTCTCGATGGGACACTCACTGTGGGCTTCTGTGATAAGATTCTCTGCGTAAAAAATATCGTCATCCAAGTACTTGTCATTAATATGTTTTATACGAAGATTTTAGTCTCAGAATGACACGTTCAATTAACTAAATAAACAAATGAAGTAGTCCTTATTAACACCCTTATTATCTAACAACGAATATAAGTTGATTGAAGAATACATTGCGGCAGAAATCACAATGTCAGAGAATGAAACAAAACCATTCAAAAAAAAGTTTTCACCAGCTTTCCACTTTTCAATTATCATGATCTAGTAATCTTGTATCTTCTTTAATATTGCAACGTTGTATTCCAGATCGTAAATAGATAACCAATGCCAAAATAGCTCATCTTTCATTCAATATACGATAAAACTTTTCATTCCACTTAAATAGTAAACAGTAACGTATACACGCCAACTTGTTGAAAGCGTTTTATTGTTTTTACAACAATTGCGATAACTCTGTTTCTATAGTAAAATAATTATTCACATGCAAACATCGTTATAAAAGCTAATATTTCATTTAAATCAAAACAAATTTATAATCAAAACGTAATAAATAATTGAAAAAAAATCTTTAAGTCGTTTACAGGTTTTTGTGTACAAGTTTTACAATTTGGAAAAATTATTTTTTACACGTACACTTCCTGATTAATCCAAAGATTAAACGAATTAGGAAATTATCAGTAACTCTTTTTATTCATAAATTCACTAACAGATATTGAGGCATCATTGTCCTACTGCTAATTTAGATAAAAAAAAAATCTCACAAAAAAACATTGGAATATTTTAAAAAAAATTATCACCAATGTGACGGAAACAATTGATAAACGTATGTTTGTAGCGCCATTATTTTTAACCTTCTGTTAACTTTATTTATAACATAAATATTATCACTTTTAAATTGTGTGTTCAAAGCATTAAAGTTTGAGAGTTGGTGTACAGCGGAGTAAGCTTTGTGCGCATAATCGTTCACTGTTGTAGGCACATATTGTTGACTTTAAAGTTTGTCTCGACCCGCATTATAGCTTTTATTGTATTCAAAAACAAATGTAATAAAATACCTTCGATAACATATTTCTTTTCGTAAATACATATAGAAATTTAATGCATTTTACTTTGAAACTGCTAACAAAGAAAATCATTGTTGTTCAAATCTTTTTCTCAACACAATAGAATCAAATAAAATCAAAATCTACATTTTATTGCGTAACCAAAAACTTCGGTGATATCGGCTGAATGAAAATTTATTGAAGAAGGTTTACGGATTTCTCAGTGAAGGGCCACGTGTCCTGAATACTGTAACGAATTGAGTGTTAACCGCAGATATTGGATATATGTGGGTACATCTAAAAACTTCTACCATTTACCTTGAATACAAATTACGCCTTGACCGCTTTAAGATACGATATAAACAAAAATTACGTTCATCATCATCCTGTCTTTTTCTTTACGGTCCTCCTTGTATTCCATGTACTACTCCTTCATACATCTTTATCAGTTGAAATATATGAATTCACTCTCTTCTTACGCAAATCCTCTTTCACGAAATCCACAGATACTAAAGCAGGGAGAACCCAAAAAGCATACAGAGAATTATCTCTGTCTTTATCATCTATATTCAATCTTATCACTTTCTTGTTTCATTCGAATATTACTGGATTAAAATAATCGTGCTAAAAATCATGTTCTACTTGCAAGGCGCTTTTTTTTTAAAAAAGATTAACTTATGTGTCAAAAGCATTAAACTTTTGTAGTACACAAAGTACATAACAAGTACGAACAAAACATTTTTGCGCGAATATTTCAGTTTATGTCGCTTTTATTTCATATGCAAATAGAATTTGAAAATATACTGAATATGGTAATAACGTCAGTGTCGCGCATCGCAACTATGCTATACTATTTTACAAGATTCTAGTCTAGTATATGATTTAAATGATAGTTATGACAAAAAATTTAGTTACAACATGTATTTTCGTACACATTCTTATTTTGTTTATTTGTTGTATTAAAATAATGCAATTTGTTTTCTCTTTTGAAAGTTTATTTAAATACAATTTCAAAACTAGAAATTTTGCGCTTTTTTAACTTGAAAATAGCAATTTATTACAACACGAAAGTGAAAGCAGGTTTGTTAAGTATAAAATAAATTAGATAACGCATTTTCCCGGGTTCAAATCTTGTATAGGATAAAAAGACAAAAGAACAGTGAAACAAGTATTAAATGATCCGTAACGTCAGAGAAACTTAACCGTTGGCACTCTTTTGCATACACATGTGTATTTTATCGGTCATTAATTTCACTTTTTAATACTGGTATATTTATGTACGGGGTGCTAAAATAATTTTGGTATATTTTTGTAGGAGTACTGCTGCATTCTTGCAGTACTTGTATGCAGGGGGATTGTTAACCTGATGTGCTATGTACAGGGGGTGTAGTGCCGTGGTGGCGCGGTGATGTCGGCATGGGGGCGGTGCTGCCGCTGGCGCTGGCGGCCGTGCTCGCGGCGGTGAGCGGCGCGCGCGCACTGCCCGCCGACCCCAAGACTACCGCGCCCCCCGTGTCCTTAACGACCCCCAGCTCTCCCCAGACAACGGGCCCTGCGCCGCCCATACAGCACGCGCAACCACTATTAGAGGAGGAAGAAGATCTGCCACACCTCGACTACTACGATGAAGAACGCATCAATATATCACGTAAGCATACTTTTTATACGAGCTTTAATATATGTGATGTTTTTAAACTTTATCTTTTCTCACTTAAAACGTATAAAATCAGACAAAAGCGCAAGTTTATAATACAATTCATTAATTTTTATTTATGTGGATAAGAATAATAATAGAAATTGATATTAATTTAGAAACAAATGGTTGAATGAGGTATAAAAGGAATAGAAGTGTCTAAATTGCCTCCGCTAGACTAAACAGTGCAATAAAAATGAATATTCAGTCAATACGTTAGTCAATTATGTAAACAATGCACCTCGGCCTCGGCCCACTTAGTTTCGTGGCAAAGAAAGGCCACCTGGAGCGAATCACTTCGTTATTATTTGAAAAGGTGCAAGAAATTCGCTTTTTATCCAATTTAGACCATTCCTTTCAATACTTTTTAGTATTTAATTCAACAATTGTTTATGTTGCGATATGCAACTATAGTATGCGTAGGTTTATAAATTTGCAATGTTTAAAAAAAATGTAATTTCCATCACGATATTAAGAAATATGGATATAGAAAGGGTCTTTCTAGTAAATGTAATTTTTTTTTTATTTAACTGTCGAAATCGCATTAATTAATAATAACGTACTAAATTGATTTATAACCAAGTTAAATAAAGCACAAATTGATTTTTAAGCAATAAAAAATGTACAAAATATTCTTGTCTCTTGTACATAGATTGAAACAAAATTGAGTGAGGTAGTATTTCACAGGCGAGCCGTAACTGAATTCCCGACAATAACAGGGAGAGAAATGCTGCGTCCTGTAATTTTTGTAATATAAATCCCTTTAGTAGTTGCGAAGCAAAATTGCTATTTATTCCTCTTTTTTTACGGTCTATTTTTGAATAATAGTAGAATTTGTGAGCAGTAAACCGACCAACTTGTGTTTTTTTTCATTAAATCTAATATATAAAATTCTCGTGTCACAGTTTTCGTTCCCGTACTCCTCCGAAACGGCTTGAGTAGGTCTGAGAATCGGCCAACATCTATTTTTCATTATTATTTTTTTTTAACTGCGAGCGGACGGAGTCGCGGGCGACAGCTAGTAAATTATATAAGTTAACAAGTCTTTCTTTAGTTATAAGTTACTTATGTATATTTATTTATGTACTTTATTTCAGTTTCTGAGGATATATGAGTATACGAAATGCCACTTTTTCATATATTTATAAAAAAGTTTATAGAATGTGGCCAGTTTCAAAGATAGATTTCATGAGGAGTTCAGGGCAATAGTTTTCACCCTGAACTGGTTTACGTAAGAAGGTTAGATGAACCACGTTAGATTGAACTACAGTATACAAGGTGAAGTCGAAAGTATAACTATCGTGCTATATGTCAGTAGGATGTTTATGATATAAAACTACAAATGTAGAATTCTACAGTACATTTTAGACACTTATACATTTAGTTCTGTATATAACAGACGATGTGTGTTCAAGGAATTCACACCAAATTAGTATTTCAAACCTATGGTTTCTACAACGACACACTCAAATTTGTTGTTATCTCTATTTTTTAATAGGGAGTAAAAGTGATAGCTATATGTTTAAATAAAATTTTTAACAGTTGAAAGAATAGCAGCGACACCTACATTTTGGTACTAGACATTCTAATAATTTTATAGTTGAACTAAAAACAGAAACAAACTGAAGATATATTGATTGGCTCGGTGCCATGTGTGGGAACCAACGGACAAACAGCTTTCCAATAATGCCCTCATATTTCCAGAATTGTCATCTCTAGACAGAAAACAATGTTTGTCTTGACCTCTTTATTAGTGTTGTTCGGCATCACTTAACAACATTTTTAGAAAAAAAAAACATTTAATATTTTTATATATCGAACAGTAAAAACAAATCTACATTCTAAAGCATAAATTTTATTGATTTAATTGAGGCAATTTCATTTTCACAAACAACACAAATTTGGATTTAAAAATTCGACACTTAATAAATATCTGAATAGATTAATAACTAAATCGACTTAATTTAAAAAATACAATAAACCGCTCGAAAAAGTTAGTTATGATGCGGTTACATAAATTAAATGATAACCCTGCAGTTATACGCTAATAGCATTTGATAAGTTATTAGTTAGCAAAATGCAACATTATGTTCTGTGATGATAAATGCAATCTAATATGCGCTTCGTCCTGTAGCACACAGCTGCAAAGCGAAACGAAAGCAAAGCGAAAAACATAAAAACACATCAAAAATTTAACTTAGAGTTATACCATATTTTGGTTATATGTTGTTATTCCTAGCTTATTAATGGTTCACTGAAATAAACTATGTTGATATTAAACTTTGCGTATGTTCTTGATCGCTTTCGCAGCAGTGTGCCGCAAGCGTAAAGCTTTCAAATACTTTACCCGTATCCGTAGCGATGTTATTACCATTCTGTGTTTTATTGGCTCCTAGGAATCGTTTTCTTTTACATCATTCCATAGCCTCGCTAAGTGCTATTAACGAGTAACATACCGATTCATGTTTTCCTAATGGGGGTTGTTGCGGTTTAGATATTGAAAAAAAAACTGTAAAGAACTTATATTGTCACATAATTGAAACTTATAATATATTAAATAACCTATACAAAATTTTAACTTTATAAAATATAAAAACAACAGTAAAACGCCCTTTCCATGGATTTCAACCAATACAATATATGTGTGTAGCCATTTTGTGGTCTAAAAGTATAACATGTGATGGGTGAATGGGTGTTTGTTTGAAGGTATCTCCGGAACGGCTCAACGGATCTTGATGAAATTTGGCACAGTTGTAGAACATAGTCTGGAAAAACAGCCTGTGTGGACTTTAAGTTTTTTGTTAATTCCGCGCGGACGGAGTCGCGGGCGACAGTTACTCAATCAATTTTCTTTACAAAAGTATGCGTTGGTATTTTTAATAATTCACTTGCGAACTTTCAATACATCGCGTGGAAAATTACGAAATATTTCCGAATGTAATTCGATACATTTTTATTGTATTTATCGACTTTGTTCAAGTTTTTATGTCCCTTTACATTGATTGTAATGTTCCGTCGTACATCAGTTATTACGATCCTTTTATTGACTTATAAAAGTTGCGGGATAATAATAGTAAATTATTTGATAATTCAGTTTACTTTCTTACGATCTAATATGAGTTTTATGTCTTCAGTTATACATGGATTTAAAAATGTCTTTAATGTTTATTTTATAAAATACTTTTTATTTCAAATTTTAACTGGCCACTAATATTCGATTAAAATCACATAGTTATAGAGTCAAACTTTTGTGAAAAATTAATGAGAAATCTATATCTATATCTATAACTCAAGATCGGTCGAACTGATTTAGCTGAAAATTTATGGGTAGCTAGCTTAGAACTAGGAGACGGACATAGGAACTTTTTTTTATCTTGTGTGCATTTTTTTTTTATTCCGCGCGGACGGAGTCGCGGGTAAAAGCTAGTAGGTTATAAAAATCGATGAGTAACATTATCGTTTTATTATATTACCAATCGTATTTGTCACACCCTTATCTTAACCATAATGTTTTTGATGTGGCTGAATTTTAAGTATTCAACTTTTTCATCCCACAAATCCTCTTGAAGGGAAGTACTTTACTTCAATGCAAGGAAACCACGACCTCATTAGGTTTATTGACTCCACCAGATAAGTTATCACCGCTATGGTGTGGAACTGACGCCCTACTTATGTATAGCTTTAGTGAGAACTGGCATCATGTTCTGAGATTACAAAAACTATTATACATTAAAAAAATATATATAAGTGGCCTTAGACACTACGATACTTTTGAAAAAAATATGAAACTTATAACCAGCACTAAAAACTAGGCTGTATGGTTGAAAAACTATAGCCTGCGTCATGGGTGAAAAGAAAAAAACATTACTCGTCATAATCGGTGTAGCCGTTTAGTCTGTATGAGGTCACAATGGAATTGATAGACATAGAAATCCACATAAAAAACTTACATACGCACGAAAAAAATCTCTGCGGCGTCAGTCGAATAAAAAAATTAAAAGAAAAATTTACTAAAATTATTAATTTACGATTAACGACTGACTACTTTTGTGACAAGAACTAATTAAAACTGGCATTATATAAAATTTAAAATAAAAACCATAATAAATTAAAAAAAAACACCAATACCAAACATCAAAAAATATTTAGTATGAGGTATATTTTTATAATAATCTTTACTGATTTAACTCGGCAACTACAGGATGGACGAGCTATCACGGTTGATAGAGTGCGGAAAGCAATACCGGTCACATGTAGCTAACAGATCGAATCACATAGAAATAGACGTAGAAACCAAGCATCTAACAAGGCCCTTCTAGAGTCATCAATCCTATCCTTATTCTATCCTATGTGGGGTCTGAGCACCAGATAATTGTCGTCCAAATTGATCTAACATTTAACATAAAAGTTATCAACGCCCTTCTAAATTGCATCGTCTTTCACAAAGTCAATCCATCTCTACCAAGGCCTATCTCTACGGATGCACGCCTATATCATCATCGTCAGCTCACTACACGTCCCCATTGAAAGGCTTGGAGTCTACCCTAAGTTAAGGGTGACTAGGCCACGGTCAACCACGCAAGCCCAGTGCGGGTTGGGTGACTTAACACATATCTTTGAATTTCTTCTCAAATATATGGACATATGTAAATCGAAAAACACATTGGTACATGGCGGGATTTGAACCCAGGACCTGCAGATTGCAAGTTAAGAGCTTAAATCCTGAGCCACCGACGCTCCCCTATATGTTCATATTTAAAGTTCACAAGGAAATCAGTCTTCTATAATTCTAGAATATCAGATAAAAATATATATATATATATACTTAATTATATTTAATCCAGACAGGAACTGTAATACGAACTGGTTTAATTAAAACCTTCAACATAACTAATTCCAAATGAACTAACCGGACGGACAGATGCGACTGAAATATACTAATAGTGCGCTAAATTTCAGCGTACATTTTCAATGAAATTTAATCCACTTTAATTTAAATAGATGAGAAAAGTTTCAAGGTCAACAGATGCTTACTGAACATCTGAGCATAGGCTTCCTATTTGAAGACAACTTGCATTTCAAACAAGCCAATAGACAATCTAAATTTTATTTCATTTAATAGTAAAAGAAAGAAGATATTAACAAGTACATATGAAATTATTGTAAAGACCAAGGAAGATATGAATTGCGTGAAAGGTAACAAGATTAAGGATAGAGTTAAGACCGAAATGAATTGACAATTGTATGACGATCTATGGCGAGGACAAAAACCTTTTGCTATTGCACCCCAAAGTAGAGAATATTTTAATGATGTTAAAAGGACTTTTCACATTGTTGTTTGTACCCTTTTAGATTTATTATCTTTAAGGGCCACCTTGAATTCACGATCAACAAATTTATAAGTATTTTATTAAAAGTCCAGTGTTAAATTACTTAAGAGGTTTTGTTTACATAGGAACAATTAACAAGCAAACTTGTTCGCGGCGACTTTGAAAATATATTATAACTTTCTTCAATTTTAAAACTTGACTTTAAAAGTCAAAATTTTCCAAGATCACCGATGAAGTTTTCAGATCTCGTGTTTCTGTTCGGAAAACATCAAAGGTATGTAACCAGTAGATTTATGGTTTGAAGATTGAACGAATTTATTTCAAGTAAATCTTTACAATTATTTAAGTTGCCGGGGCTTCCCAAAAAGTAGTCAGGAGACACAATAAAGTTTTTAAATTACGCATTGTTACGAAAAACTGACCTAATTTCATTCCTACCTTTTTTTAATGGTCTTTAAAAAAATTACTATCTTTCTTATCTACATCCTTACATACGTACAATTTTCGGATTTATAATACAACTAAGAAGTGTCAAGTTAATTACTTAGTAAAATAAAATAGGTTAAATATGCTTTTTAGATTAAAGCTATGTCTTCTAGAGTGTGAGAAAATGACAGTCGACTTCCTCTGGATAGTCTATTCAAGAAAATCTTTTCTATTCCATATTGAAAACAGAGCGTACTAATTACGGGGTCGCGAGATGCTTCTCTATTTTTAGAAAGTTGACTTGCAATTCTATGGAAATGCTTCATCGTACGTTAGCTTGGCTTTGTTCTTAGGCCTTTCTTTAAAAAATAAACTTCTGAGTTGCTTAACAATTTAATTAATTGAATGTAGTACCGTCTTTTCATAAAAAAGTGTCCAAATTTTTTACACATTTCAATGATAAGAAAATTAATAATGAAAATAAAATTTTCTATTATTAAAATGTTGAGAAGAACTTAATTTAGTTAATTTATTGGTTTCATGATTAGCATCATTAAATTACTACATTTTCTGTATTTAAAAATCAAATAATAACTCGATCGTTAAGTTTCTTAAAGTCTATACAAAGGTCAGGGTCTCGGAATCAATTAAAACAATAATTAACAAGCAATAAACAGCTTGCGCGGACGGATGAAGTTTGCGACGTTGTGTTCTAGTTTCTCCGAACTTATTAATTTATATTTACTCAACGATTTTCAATATCGCCAGTAATAAACATAAACAAACTGTATATACTAAAGACTTAAAAAAACTAAATCATGTAAAATGAGATTATTTTTTTCCGTAAACTCCCGATGTTGTAACAAATTTAAAAATAACATTCCTCTCTTTTCCTTACAAAAAACAAAAATAATAATATGTTTTTGTACAAGTTTTTCTCCAGTGAAAACTCATAACAGTTAAACCGATCAGCATGATTCATCTTTCATCCCCGTTTCTTGGAGAAAGTTAATTTCCTGTTATCTAATAGAAATAAATGAAAAGAAATGTCAATCAGAATTGCAGACTGTACAGAATAGAAATATCGAAATTAAATTCGATAAAAAGGAATTTTTAGTAATTGCCATCACTTCAAATTAGGCGCCTTACTAAATTGTCTAAGTAACAATTCAAACGAACTTACTGAATGGAATAGAATTATGCTACGATCTTTTTTTAAGGATATAATTTTACTTGCAATCGTATCCTGCTATTTTTGTAACAAATACAATAGTGCAGACATAAAATAAAATACTATTTTGACACAATTTGTATGTAGTCTTCTCAGACTTTGTTTCCGCAATATGTGTCAAGTATTTTGACTTGCTTTTCTTTATCTATAAATATTAAGTTGGTTAGTTTAGTTAAACACTTCTAAACTACGTGTAAAACCTTAGGACACACCTATTCATAAAAATGCACCAATGACGGATGTTTCATTTTTGTGCGCACAGAGAAGGGCATGTACCTGGGCTCGCCGTGCGATTCCTCGTGCAGCCCGAAACTGGTACACGTGTACTGTGAGCCGTCCACGCTGTCCTGCCAGTGCGACCCCAAACATCCCGTCGCGCTCGGGCCTACTAAAGGCTGTGCCAGGCGTAAGTACTAATTTATATGGAACCATCTTGAATAGTCTTGTTATGTTACACCATCACATCACATACATAATGTTACTTACTGGCCAGAATATACCAGTACTCCACAAAGACACAAATATATATCCTAAACGTCAAAATTTAGGAAACAAGTAGGCAAACGCCAAATGCTTCACAGAATTCATTATAAACACTTCGCTAGTAGCATTGCCAGTCATCTTGTAGAAAGAGTTTTTTGGCTAAAGAGAGAAGGTAAATAAAGAAAGGTGACTTAGCTAATTGATGAGATAAACCTTTTCATGCTAATGATTTTATCTTTGAACGTTCCAGCGAAGAAGCTTGGCGAGCAATGCTTCTACCGGCAGACGTGCCGCGCGTTCGACCCTCATGCGTCGTGCGTGCAGGTCAACCACAACGCGTACTGCCAGTGCGAGCCCGGCTACCACAGCACCACGCACACGCGCCCCGTGCCGCGCCTCTTCTGCACCGAAGGTATAGATTCAATCTTCTGATAATTAGAATTGTTGACAGAGCATGTGGCTTATTTATCCCTTGCTTATTATTTATTGCCTTGTTGCCTTTATGCTATGGATTGTTGTTGTTGCAGATATGGTGTTGCTGACGGCGGACATGCCCACGCTGCTGGGCGTGGCGTCGGGCATCTTCGTGTTGGCGGGGCTGCTCTGCATGGTGCTGCATCTGTACACGCGCGCCCGCTACCATCCCGCTCACCTCGCCGATGCCCGCCTCACGCCACCCTGTCTCTACTCGCTCAACGATACCGGTATGACCGACATGTACATACAAACATCAGATCATACACAAAGCTTGGTGACATTGTTTCAACAGCCGCTACTACTAGTGCTCCACTCTACCATTTGTGTGTGTCAATGTACAGGGGGCACACTGAGCGCAACGCGTGCCTCATCGCGCGCGTCATCACGCAGCGGCTGCACGAGCGGCTGCACGTCGGGCACGCTGGAGGGCGGGCGCGGGCGCGGGATAGGCGCGTCGCGCGCAGGTGCCGCGCGGGCGGCCGCCATCTTGCTAATCTCGCGCCACCTGAAGCCCGTAAGGGACGGCGGCGCGCACCCGCCAAAGTGCGCCGCCAAAGGTGAACCGGATGATGTATGCAGCGCGCAACTTTACTGCAGTACGGCCCTGGAGCGACACCCCCGAATGCCTAATTACTTAACTAACAGATGGAAGAATTCATTGGAATAACTACGAAATGGGAATAAAATTTTATCACCAAAAACGGGTTGAATCATAGTAGAGACATTATTATGATTTTTATTAATTTATGTAAGTACTTTGTCTCTAGTCGTCTTAACTTTACAAATAAATAACTGAAAATGGTATGGCTGAACAGCAAATGAAAACAATTAAATTAATCTCAAAACCTTTTTTCGCAATAATAATTATGTAAAATCATTGAAGATTCGGTACTACGTCCAAAATAAATGTCTATCCCTTTCTAATTCAGGAGCCTTCATCTCTATTCCTTTAAATAATAACTTTCAATCGTACGTTGTGTAGCGAGGTTGGGCATTCGAGGAGATGTCGCTGGTGTCGCATGTCGCACGTGGCTCGTGTGGTTAGATGTCGCGTGTTGTTGTTGGCGGCGAGCGCTCCACCACGCGCACCGCGCTGTGTGTCCCCTTTATGCGCAGCTCGATCCCGTGTGTGAGCACGATTCCTTGTCAATGCAATATTCTAAACTAAAGACGAAATTCATAACATTCAATTAGTTAATTTTCACACCAGAATTAATGTGGGGAAACCCAAATTGAAGTTTCTAAATCAAACTTCCGGCAAAAACGGCATTACAATGTACTAATTCATTCCGGATATACGAAATTAATCAAAAATTCTGAATATATTATCTGCAATAACAACAAACGGATGTCGCTTATAGTAAAAGCTTTCCGTGGCTTTGGCGTGTTGATTTTATGGAAATTATAATTCGTGATTCGCAAACTAATGGTGTGTCAGTCGCAGGACCTTACGTGTGCTTCGCGTGGCGCGAGCAAGATGGCCGCCGTTCTACGTCACTTCCTTCTTTGTTGTTTTATCCGCCTTTTGTTTGTCTATGTTAGAGAACTATTGATCTTCTACTATAAGTTATTTACCAAAATAAGCATATTTTCTGTATACTTCTGTAAATTTTAAAGATCAATTGTTCCATAACAGTATCAACGAAACTGAAGGTTCTGTTAACCTTGTTTACAATTAGGAATCCATTGTACAAACAGTAAGGAAAATTTATTACTACATTTTATTCATTACTAATATTAGATATCTAAAAGTTCACATATTCCTAAATTACACTTAAACATAGCTTAATTCATTAAACTAAACATTACTTAAGCACACCCTAGTAGCTTTAATCATGAAGAAACTTTGGTAAGTTATTTCTTTGAAATTAAATGAAAAGGTTAAAGACTTTAACACTGTTATATAACACACTTACCTTGAGTATATGAAACCGATATCCCCGTTTAAAGCTTATTTTTATCTCTATTTTGTCAAAGATAATGACAGAGATGACGATATGTTTTATACAGAGATTTTGGTATTAGAAACCAACGGTGGAAGGTGAGGCAAAGCTTCAGTTTCACTTGCACGTTTGCTTACTTGTGATTGTACCGATGTGTGTGTGCATGTGGCCGATGCTTTGATTTACCCTAATAATTATGTAATACCCGTGCATTTATTTATATATTTTATCTAATAAGTATTTTGTAACACGCTTTTCTATAACGCTAGTTCGTACATAAATAAAGTAACGTAAGTTTAAATACTTATAATGCTGATATATAACGGAATAGCTTGTATATATTATTTAACTTTTGATTTCCTCTTTATAATTAATATAAAATAAATATGTTAAATGAACTATTTGTAGTGCTACGGTGACCGTGAATGAAATGAAATGGTATAGTATACAGTATTGATTTTGGAATATTAAAAATGCACTGGTTCATTTTGCTTAGTACCATTTTCTCTCAACAAAATGGAAAGCACAAATTCTACAGTCTTTATGAGTACGTTAAAGACATCAATGCTTCTATCTAAGAATATATAAGTAAACTAAATTAAAGCTTTTAAGTCAATCTATTTATACAGCCATAAACAATTTCTTTTCATAGACAATAACATAGACCATATCCTGTCATAGATAATTTGATTAATAACTATAACGGAGGTTATTTGACAGGTTCGCGACGTCCAAGTCTGAACTCGGTGCAGAGCAGCTCGTCGTCGATCAGGAGTTACAGCGCGAAGCGTTGGGAACGCGAGCGCGAGCAAAAAGAACGCCGGCAGATGAGCATGCGGTTGGCGCAGCTGCACGACAAGATGGCCGCCGGGCGCGAGCCGCCGCGCCACGCACCCACGCCTTCGCCGCGCTCGCCCAACAACTCCACCGACGGCCTGCTCCCCGCTGTTTGTGAGATAAGAGAAGTACGACCACCCTCAGTCTATATTTGTCGACTGCTGGACAGTTCTTTAACAGTATGTCATGTTCAGATTGTGAAACCATTTCCTATAATATTAGAAGGAAGACTATTTTTGTTTCAGAGCGGTTTGATTTCACACCGTCACTTCAATTAGTTTTTTAACATGGCAAACAATAAAGCTACTATGATTGCTATTAATAGACACAAGGAGTTTTTCCTTTTTAGTTCGCGCATTGTATTCGTGAGATCTTTATCAGTCTTATGTAAATGAACCTTTGAAAAGCTGGATATCAATTACTAATTACAGTTAATAACAAATTCGGAGCAACAGCTGCAGGGGGTTGACGGGCCGTGCTCCAGCTCATCGCTTTACTGACCCCAACCACGGGGAACGACCAACCGACGGTCCTTAGATTCCCTCTCCTCTAACGGCGCCCCCGCCCTCGCCTGGATGTAGCTACCGAACGAACGGTATCAAGAACGAACGAAAGAACTGTAGTGCTCGATGGAGTTGGACGAATGAACTGAGCTGTGAACTGAACTATTTGATAGACGGTATTGTGAGAAACATTTTACAAGTGATGTAGTGTTTGATAAAAAGATTTTTGTAAGCTCGCAGTGTCGCTACTTCTGAGATGATTTAATGGATTCTGAGCATACTCGTTCTTCATTCTACGTTCTATAGGTTATATGTTAACAGCGATAAGAAAATAAAACGAGAATACTGTTATATTTCTTAAAAATAAAAATCATAATTAATTCATAATAGAACTGTTGAGTATATACAATTGGAGGTGTGTTAAAAAGGTCTAAAACTGAATTGTAGTGTGAAATACGACAATACCTCCAATAGTATATTATTTAAGTATAAATCACAATCCCATAAACCTCCAAACAGGAACACCATATCGAATTAAAACGATAATAATGTAACTAGATAATTCAACAATTTTAAACTTCGCGGCCTGTGGTTACTACACTAAAATAAGATTATACCTGGTGTTGCCATCAATGTGCAATATGAAACGATATTTTTAGTATTTCTTATGATTCAATGACCGGAAATATTTTTGAAAAAAAAAAACATTTTGCCTAAGTGTGTGGCATAATATAATATGCTTATAAATCTCATGGCACTGGTCGTTGTGACTAACAATAGTTAACATTTAAAAATTTGAAACTGATTTAACGAATAATATAAAAGTATTTTTAATGGAAAGCTTGAAAGCTACTAGATGATGCACTGTGGAGTCAGATTAAACACTATTAAAGAATCAATGAAATGCTTGTATAAAATTAAATAATAAAGGCCTCTGTATCTTATTTTGATAAATGAACAGATAAAATGTTGATATAACATAACCGTCCGTTTCAAGCTCATAGGGTATGGTTTTGATTAGACTTGTCATGAATACTGATGGTCACATGACTTCTTACCGCCAAGTATTTATTTCACCGCGATAATTAAATCAGTCAGATGTGAAGACAGTCTTGTATCGCTATCATGCCATAACCTAAACAATACAATTATTGATCTTTAATAATGTTCAATCTAACAATTCTGCCAACCCTTAACTGGGTGTGTTAGATATAGGATAATTATGTAATAATATTATGTATATGGAATAAGGTTAATATTTGTTGAAAGTTTTAATTATAGTAAATTATATTTATTTACTAAAAATAACGTTAAATTTGCTGTCATTTACCACATTAATACTTCTTGTATCAATTAAACAAGCTGTACATGATTATTTTGAAATAAAATACTTTATAATAAGAGATAAACAATAAAACTAAATAAGCAAAACCATTTGCATGAGATGTTAACATTTTATCAAGAAAGTTTTGTATTACGCTTGTATCATACTAATTTTGTGATTAGTCTGTTAAATCTCGATTATGGATATTTTTTTGTTTGTTCAATATTTGATGCGAGAAGTGTAATCATGTAATGGGCCTCATAAAATATTAATTGATCCGCAAGGCGTAGATGGTAACCTGCTGAGTTACGGCTCATTGTGTTGCCGCGAAATGCATTTTAACATTATGTTGGCAGCGTACTGAGTTTAGTGGAATATTTAAATAAATTGGTACCTGTTCTCATCGTGGCTTCTGAAAATAAACGTGTTTCAATATACATGAGTATTTTATTGTATTACATTACGATTCATCAACAGTAATTGAAATGGACCACTGTAAACATTGTAGTGCACTAAATTAATTCGTAAAACAAATACACTATGTGATGGAATCGCAAGAAAAAAAATTGAAGACGCCTTATAAATATAAATAGCAATTATGCTTTCTGAACTAAACCCGATTGTACTTAATATTAATTCTAGTTGAAAAAATATATGATATGATATGAGCAAGTTAAATAAATTGCAAACTGCAAATAAAAAGCCACATACCTTTTGCTAAGCTAACAATTT
Organism: Papilio machaon; assembly: GCF_912999745.1. Classification (NCBI taxonomy): domain Eukaryota; kingdom Metazoa; phylum Arthropoda; class Insecta; order Lepidoptera; family Papilionidae; genus Papilio; species Papilio machaon. The sequence continues at coordinate 560,877 of NC_059993.1, read as the reverse complement.
TATTTGATAATATTCTTTACGGCATGAAGAGATTAAATATACTTCTTAGGCTTCATCAAAACGAAGAAATGGTCAAATTTATATTTATTTCTCAACATCATTTAATGCTGTATTAATAATAACTTACTCTTAATGATTTTATCAGTAATCAGTGAGTTTAATTCAACAGTCTTCTCAAATAAAGCTTGTTTTAATCCAAAAATATGAATAGGCGTCGTCCTTCAATCTACGAGTAGATATCATGTTGGCACGATATCGTTTGACTGCAGAAATAGACTCGACGATTGTATTAATCTGGACGACTCAGCAACGAAGATTAACTATTCGAAGACCACGAGCAATATAAAACGACAGATTATATTTTAAAATAAACTGTTTATTGAAATGTATCACGGCACAATGTAATGGAAAACCAATAGCTGTAATTCTTTTGAAACTGATCGGACATCACTTTGCCTTGCAGAGGCAGCTTTAGTTACATACATCGCTTGGAAAACGTTGAAACATTGATTTGTATGTTCTTTTATGTACCTTACTACGCTGCAAATGTTAGTAAATATTGGACAAAATCAAATCGAGGCCTTAATATAATTATAGATTAAAAAATATTTTCTGAATAGATTATTTAAATTAATTACAAGAATGTATTCATATACGAGTGCATAGAATATATTAATAATGATCAAATGTGTCTTGTATCTGTTATATACTCAGTATCGTTTATTTACTTTTATAATCAGTATTATTTAATTGGTCAAATATTGTTCCATAAAATATGCTTGACCTTTTTTGTGGCAACCCTGACTCAAGGGCTAATACTACTATTGGAACGTTGTTACGGAAGTCTGTCCTTTACACTTCCTTGTGTATGGTACATTTTCTATAGTTGTATCACTCCAGGTGGTGTGCAAAACCGCTCAAATTAACAACCAACGCCTAGTTTAATTTAGATCAACTATTTTTACTCGAATATTTCGTGGTAACGAACTGCTGGGTATTAATTTATTTTGATATTCCAAACAAATTAGAAATAGAATGTTGAAAAAAACGTTCCAATTAACTTCTATTTTCGTGTTAGTCGTGAAACTATTTGGAGAATTTTTAAATTCCCTAAACAATTCTTAAAAATTCATCGGTAAAAGTTCCTTGCGTCAAATAGCGTAGATGCTACTTAAATAAAATACCTATATATAATTTGATCACAATATCAGACGCCTCGATACAATTTATCATGGACAATGTTAGGTTTTTTCAACCATAGTAACCGCATATGTGGTATTGTGATAAAAATAACTTCTGATAAGGAATAGAAGGACAATTTACATGTCTGTATATTATGACAAACAAATCCACCAGTCACTTTGATCATTTCGGAATAATCGTAATAAAATTAAAATTATAGTTCTTAACTCACCGCGGCATTAAATTGTCGAAGCCAGTTTTTTTTTTTTATTAAAATCAAAACGAGTATCCTGTTGATCCTAATCCACCATTATCAAATAAAAAAGTGTTCTTTAAAAAATTTGTTGATTTTCCAATGAAATCACAAATAAAGAGGCGGACACACATACTCTCAAGTCAATTTGCTTCCTATTCAATCTGACTGCGAACACTGTTTACGGAGTCATTGACACGAGAAACACGACATATCCAGCTGAATATATTGATAGGTACGCAGCGACGTCGAACTTGTTCCCCATTCAAATTTAAACGTTATATTCGTAAATTGTACACAGCCTTCTATAGTAAAAATAAAAACAAAGTAAATTCTCCATCACGGTAAGTGTCACGGTGACACGGTACAACGTTAAAAAAGTACAACGTTAAAAAATAATATCGCTTCCCTATTTCGGCGTTTGCTCATTTGCCACCTTTTGATTTTGTAAATTTATTTTTCCACTGGGAAATGAACTGAAATCCGTCATCGGGTACTCCAATAGCTAGGCTAAGAGATAGATATTTTTTTAATCCTTTAACATTTTGCCGACATCAAGAGATCAATAAATCATTCTGTTATCACTAAAATGGGCAAAGAAATCATTTATCGTTGGTAATTACAGCATCGTCCTCAACACGGCCTCGGACCGACTTCGCCTTTTATCATATAAGACGGCAACTATAACTAATTATGGTAGCAACTCAGCTTCGCGCCAATTATATACTAACTGATGAGGAAATGACCCCGAGTTGACATAATGGAACCTCCTCCTCATGGGAACTTACAAAGAAAATTTGCCCTGAGCAAATAAATTCTTAGGTATTATTTCTGTCATCAGTCTTGTCCATCGGACGCAGTTCTTGGCCCTAATTTGGTAAAACCTGCAAATTAGCTGCACTCTCCAAGCAGGATTGTCATCGAGTCCAGGCTGAGGCGTCAACGGCTAGGGATGTAAATACCCTGTTCAACAAAAAATCTCTCGCACCCCGCATGCGGGCGTTACTAAAACTTTGCCATTAGAGTCCTTCGTACCTTTTTCTCAAAGGCCGCAATCTGCAGTTCCATCGTTGCGGATGTCCATGAACGTGGATATTCACCCCAATGTTTCCATCCCGCCTTCTCATACAAAAAAATTGAGAATAAAGTACTACTTGATGTTAAATGGCTATTTCATGTTTCGTACTTTTTGATAAGCGTTAATTTTGTGTTTCTGACGAACTGGAGGGGATAACAAAAGTAACATTCGATAAGCGAAGTCGCTAACCGAATCCAAAAATGTCAAGTGACTAAGTTGCGGTATCATGTGCATGTCACGTGTCTTTCCTATTTTGACACCTTTTGTAGATTCTACTAGCGATAGCGATAATTAAATGTTACATTGTCTAGACTCACTGATTTTAATATTGCCGCGATGGCTTGGAAATTATTAGATCGATGTAAACAGTTTATATTTTATATCCGGTTGCGATGACGCACACAAAGCATATATTCACATATGTGTTTTTTCATCTTTTTTAGCTCATATATTCCTGGCAAATTGCAATAATAATCAGCTTGGTTACAAAATAAAATCAAACTGCATTAAACCTTTTTTAGCCGACTTCAAAAAGAAGGAGGTTATCAATTCGACTGTTTTTTTTTTTTTATGTGTGTTACCGCGAAACTCCGCCCCTGGTGGCCCGATTTTGATGAAAAATATTTTAATCGAAAGGAAGTGCTTGCAGGTGGGTCCCATTTTTTTGTTTTTTTTTTTTTAAATAACTAGAAGACTAGTAGATTTTGAATATAGCTTCAAAATTTGTTGCCAAAATTAGGGACATTTTTGCTTTCAGCGCTTACGTAGGCTAAACTATAGGACCTACATAAAAATGATGTATGGCGAATTGTACCTCTTTAAATGTGCTAAATAAAAGTCCGCGATAGCATATATCTATCTTTTATAGTTTTCTCACAAAAACCATTTTTTTCTTCAGAAACATCAATTAAATTCATGCCCTATTTCCGACGCTATTATTCGAGTTCAGTATTAACCCTTATGTAAACAAACATGTTCATTATCAAGAGAATTTAATGTAGATTATATTTGCAATGGAAACTATATCATTCTGTCTAATAGTTTAGGAGATATCGTAAGAATAAAATTACGCGGAAACGAAAAATGCTACACGAAAAGCACAATTTTGCTTTCTGGGCTTACGTAGGTCAAACTATATGACTTACATAAAAATGATGTATGGAGTAATAATAGATCCTTAAATTTGCTAAATAAAAGTCTTCGGTGGCATATATCTATCATCTATGGATGTCTCACAAAAACCATGTTATTGTGAACAAACTTCGATTAAAATGCACACGAAAAACAGCGTCGTAAGCTTACGGCGCTATTATATTATATTCGATATGAATCCTTATCCAAATAAATATGTTTGATGGCTAGAGTATTAAATGCAGATTACATAAGCCTTTAAACTATGTAATTCTGATCAATAGTTTGGGAAATATTAAATAATTCAAAACTACGCGCATTCGAAAAATGCTAGTGCGGCGCGCGGCTGGACAAAATTATAGGCACGCTACGATGTATTAGTTCGTTAATTTTCAATTTGTATACCGATTTTGATAATTATTTCATTGTTTAAAGGATAAGTGGTTATCTGCTGCATTCTAAATTCGTTTTTGAATTGAATTACACATATATCAAATAGGAAAGTCCTTTTCTTTATTTGTCTTTTATAATTGTTTAATCATACAATGTTAGTGAAGGATTTTTATTTCATCGATTTGTACTTTTCCATTCCAATTTACTCGGTTCACGCACAGTGGTTAATTCCGATGCAATCTACAGGATATGATGCATTGCGATGACTGAAACAGACAGCCATCGTCATATCGTTGCTAACCTAAATGTTATGAGATTGATATCTATCAATCAAAATGATATCTATAAACAAAAGAACTGTGGCGAACACGACCTTGCAATAACCTTGCTTTTTGTTGGAATAATTGAGTCAGAAGATTAATCAGATGTATAGATAAAATGGTTTCTAAAAGAAAGACACAAATAATTTTTAATAATTTACTTTATTTTCAAGCTTCAACACTGAGATGACAATGAGAAGACAGTTCCAATACAGGTGGAATGTTTTAATCAACCTCTTCGATGGTGGGTCCGGCTCCGCCACCGGGGGCAGCGCCGGCGCCGGGGGCGGCACCCGGGAAGCCGGGCACACCTCCGGGCATGCCACCGGGCGCTCCGCCCGCGCTCTGGTACAGCTTCGTGATGATAGGGTTGCAGATCGCCTCCAAGTCCTTCTGCTTGTGCTCGTACTCCTCCTTCTCCGCAAGGTGGTTGGAGTCCAGCCACTTGATCGTCTCGTAGCACTTGTCCAAGATGGTCTGCTTGTCGGCGTCAGAGATCTTGTCCTTCAACTTCTCCTCCTCCATGGTGGACTTCATGTTGAAGCAGTACGACTCGAGCGCATTCTTGGCTTGAATGGTCTCCTTCTGCTTGTCGTCCTCGTTTCTGTACTTCTCGGCCTCGTTCACCATGCGCTCGATCTCCTCCTTGGACAGGCGGCCCTTGTCGTTGGTGATGGTGATCTTGTTCTCCTTGTTGGTGGATTTCTCAACGGCGGACACGTTCAGAATGCCGTTGGCGTCGATGTCGAAGGTGACTTCGATTTGTGGGACGCCACGGGGTGCGGGTGGGATGCCGGTGAGTTCGAACTTTCCGAGAAGATTGTTGTCCTTGGTCATGGCGCGCTCACCCTCAAATACTTGAATCAGTACACCGGGTTGGTTGTCGGAGTAGGTTGTGAAGGTCTGAGTCTGCTTCGTAGGGATGGTGGTGTTACGCTTGATGAGCGTGGTCATGACGCCGCCAGCAGTTTCGATACCGAGCGACAGGGGCGTCACATCGAGAAGCAGCAAGTCCTGTACCTCCTCAGACTTGTCGCCGTGCAGAATGGCAGCCTGGACGGCCGCGCCGTAAGCAACGGCCTCGTCGGGATTGATGGATTTGTTCAGCTCCTTGCCGTTGAAGAAGTCCTGAAGGAGCTTCTGTACTTTGGGAATGCGAGTCGAGCCACCGACCAGTACGATGTCGTGGATTTGGGACTTGTCCATTTTGGCGTCACGTATGGACTTCTCTACGGGCTCCATGGTTGATCTAAACAGGTCGGCGTTCAGCTCTTCGAAGCGGGCACGGGTGATGGACGTGTAGAAATCGATACCCTCAAATAGAGAATCAATTTCGATGCTTGCTTGTGTGGAAGAAGAAAGTGTCCTCTTCGCCCTCTCGCAAGCCGTGCGCAACCTACGGAGTGCTCTCTTGTTGGTGGTAAGGTCCTTCTTGTATTTCCTCTTAAACTCCTGGACGAAATGGTTGACCATACGGTTGTCGAAGTCCTCGCCTCCCAAGTGGGTGTCACCAGCGGTGGATTTCACTTCGAAGATGCCATCCTCGATGGTCAGGATGGACACATCGAAAGTACCACCGCCAAGATCGAAAATAAGTACATTACGTTCTCCACCTCCCTTTTTGTCAAGACCGTACGCAATCGCAGCAGCAGTCGGTTCGTTGATGATACGGAGAACATTCAGACCAGAGATGGTACCCGCATCTTTAGTGGCCTGTCTTTGTGAATCATTGAAGTACGCTGGAACCGTAATTACTGCATTCTGCACCGTTTTGCCAAGGTAGGCCTCGGCTGTTTCCTTCATTTTTGTAAGCACCATTGAGCTCACTTCTTCAGGGAAGAAGGTCTTATCTTCTCCTTTGTATGATACCTTAATCTTTGGTTTGCCACCATCACTGACTACCTCGAAGGGCCAGTGTTTCATGTCGGCTTGTACTGTGGTGTCCTCGAACTTGCGACCGATGAGTCGCTTGGCATCTGTAACAAACAGAAATATACATTATACAATTGAACTCTTTGTTAACTTTAACATCTCATAACAATATAATTCAGATTATTTTTATCATTCAATATGTTCAGAGACTCTAGTCTAGTATATTGGGTATCATCATAATAAAATAATATTAACAATAGATAATAAGTTTGTTATTTTTACAAAGAAACATGCCCTTTCAGAAAACTAATCATTGTATTGCGTAATCAAAAAATTTATGTGTCGGTCGGACTTGAACATGACGGTCACTTTGTTTCCCGCATATCTATTGACATGAACTTTATAAACCTTGAATGAACAATAAAATCATGGAAAGAAATGCAGTTATGTAATTCTGCAATAGCCATCTTGCAATGCCTTCCAACAAAAACACTTCACATACAAAGAACTACACAGTGATAAACATTTTATGGTTGCAATAGCGGTTAAGTGAAGAGGCATTGTTTGTCTACTGCTAGCCGGGACTAGACCACGTGGTCCAAACGTGAACAACGCGCTTATTGAATGCACGTTTTGTTAACTTACCGAAGATGGTGTTGTTGGGATTCATCGCCACCTGGTTCTTGGCGGCATCGCCGATAAGACGCTCAGTATCCGTGAAGGCGACATATGAGGGCGTGGTCCTGTTGCCCTGGTCGTTGGCGATGATCTCCACCTTACCGTGCTGGAATACTCCCACACACGAGTACGTTGTACCCAAATCAATACCTACCGCTGGTGCTTTGGCCATCTGTAACAAAAAAATTAAAGGTTAACTCAGATTATCAAAGATGGCGGATCAGACGCGCATAAAAAATCGCGGGAACGCGCAGCCGCCATACAAAAATCGATAGGAACGTTCTAGAATGACCTAATGCTTTGTTTTTCATGTGGGCTCTATATACCACGGAAACCATGGAATTTATAGTTAAATGTCATTACAAATTATAATTATAATTACCACGTGTTAATTAAGTTAAGGAACCACTCTAACTTCACTTAAATTTCAACATAGAAAATCACTGAGTCATGAGGAAGCTGACTAAACTGATAAAAGTTCAAGGAACTTTCCCGATGAACATATGAAAAAGAACATTATGGATTAGGAATCCAATCCTAGAATAGTTCAAATTGAAGCAGTTCAATCGTTGTATATTGATAAAATCCTGGCACTTACTTTGTTCGTTTAGCTAATCCTCTTGTACTGTAGCTTTGTAGATTAATCTAGTAGATCTCTCAGCAAACGTGCGCGATTGACGGTTTCGTGTCACGAAATAAAACTGAAGCGGCATTGGCTGCTCGGCGTGGTTTTATGCGCACACGTAACGACGCGACGTCACTAGACATTTCTGGAATATTCCATAAGATCGGCCAATGAACACGCGGATCGATAGACGCTTTGAGCTGCTATTGGTTAAAATTAAAAACTGTGTAGCGTTACTGCAGTACAACATGTTAAAGCAGTGTTGCGTGTGTTCATATTGATTTTTCCAACTTCCTAGCAGAGAAGGTCGAGAAGGTGAACATAAACGAAAAATTATATTTTAAGTATAATTATAGTTTTTGATTGATTTCTTAAAAAAAAATATAAAATAGAAACGTGTTTTTTAAATAAATTATTATTTGAGTTACTTGAAATAAATGTATTATTTAAGAAGTGATGCTGTGTTTTTGAAATCTTCAAGATGGAAATGAAAATTGGATTGTTGACTTCGTTTAAAAGATTGGAATAAGCCTGCTTATATTTATACCTTTGCGACTACTTATATTTTGTAAAAATAAAAACATCGTTGATATGACATTTTGATGATGAACTTGAAAAAGTCAGGTAATTGAGTGATAGCAATTATTATTTTAAAACCATACAGGTCTACATTTAAGACTTCCTGTTAAATATGTTACAACGTGGTTAAATAGTTAATTTGATTCACAAAAGAGGATTAGTTCTCCTTATTATTAGGCAAATGTTCTCAAGCTGACAACACTGTCAAGTAAGCCTTAACCTTCATAAAGATAAAACTTAAGGCAAAATAAAGTTATTTAAAATTGAAAAACTTAGAAAAACATGACGGATATATAGAAGACAAAGTTTAAGGGCTTTTATAACTAATTGTACATCATCAGTTGGAAATATTCACGAAATGTTTCTATTTTTATAATCAATCATCCGCGTTTTAGAAACCACGTGGTGGTTTGGGCGCCAAAATTGTTTATACGTTTTTCAAATTAAAAAAAAGTACTGGATATCTACTTGTCGGTATATGGCTTAGTAATTTAAAAAAAAAAACCTTTAATAAATAATAATATTGAAATAACACGAGGCATATTTATCAAAATTTTATTCAAAACTAAACAATACTTTGTAAATCAATATCGCAATGAAATTTGCAAGTCACACATCGTGATAATTACATTAAAATATTAAGGATATCGCGTAACCACGAGAATGTTCTTGTACGTATGATTAATTTTATTGTATTATCCAACGTTCAATCATCACCATATGAAATTATATCTGTGAAACTCCTCTACCGAAAAGTTTTCAAACAAGTCTGTCTGCATAAGCTATTTTTCCAAAAGTAAAAAGGGGTCTACAATATGTTACAAAGGGTTCCAACAATGGAAAACCAGTGTAACGGTTCTTTCGTTGTTTCGTTTTTTTTATTTATAAGCTTATTTGAGACTCTGTAGATTTATTTAAGGTTTTATAAAGTTAATTTCATTATTCAATGTCTGTAAAAAGATTAACTGAAAAGGGAAGAAAACAGGTTTAGTTAAGCCAATGGTTTTAGTTTGTGTAATAAAAAAAATAACATTTAAAAATGATTTATTTATTTATTAAAACATTGAAATATAAACACAAAACAACTAATTTATATATATATATAAAACTGAGTCAAAATAATATTAAAAAAAAAAACAATCAATTGCATGTAATCGTGAATGGTCACTGTTCAAACAAACCTACTATACTAAACATATTGAAATCTTAAAAAAAGAGTAATTCAAATAAATTATTTGTGTGTTTTTTTACAACGTACGGCAATATAAAACATTTTTAATAAAATTACAATTATAAAAAAGTAAGTTTAAATAGATTATATTAGTATAAAAGATGGCAACACTCATATTTGTTAAATAAAATAAAAAACAATTTTCTCACATAAAGATGATTCTAGAATTTTGCATAAAGATTATGATCCATAGTTTACTTGCTTTTTACGAATAAACTATGAAACATATTGCAATTTATTTATAAATTTAAGTTTTCAAAATGACATTGTGAAATGCATTTACTCATTAAATATATAATATATTAATCTTAATTTAATTCACAAAATTATTTTTTTAACCTTAATTAATATAAATAATTAAAAATTCACAACACAAACTGAAGTCTAACTTATAAATAACAACGAACAATATTGTAGTAATAGCAGTTGACTTGGCACGTCGAAAACAAGCGTTATTTACTAATCGACGTGCCAACTCATACGTCGTGTTGTAACTAAGCTTCCTTTGTTGAAGCACTTGTATAAAATAAATTTTTTATCTTATTTATTCACTTAGAAAAAAATAGAGATAACAATATTTGTCAAAACAAGTATCATGATAATAAAATTTCATTGTATACATCTTTTCAAATATCTTAGAGGCTCAGTCAGCTGCGTGTAAGTCTAAGCCGCTAATATATATGACAACGTCTATACCACATTATAGAAATAACACTTTCACTGCCATTGATTCCAGAATTCTTTTAATACTTAGAAATCGTGGCATTAAACGTGTTAGTTAACTATACTATGTTCATGAAATTCTGAAGTAAGACTGGTACATGGTACCCAGTGATGTGGTGAGGAACCAAGAGAAGCAGCACCACCAGGTCGCGAACCCCAGCAGCCCGCGGTGTACCTCCACTGTGAATATCTAACAATAATACAAAATTTTAATCTTATTAATATTATAAACTAGCTTTTACCCGCGACTCCGTCCGCGCGGAATAAAAAATAATAAAAAAACGGGGTAAAAATCCTATGTCCTTTTCCTGGTTCTAAGCTACCTGCCCACCAATTTTCAGTCAAATCGATTCAGCCGTTCTTGAGTTATAAATGGTGTAACTAACACAACTTTCTTTTATATATATAGATGCCAAAGTTTAGGTATTTTCAGAACGGCTTCATAGAACATAGTCTATATAGTAATTAAGCTTTTTTTATTTTCGCGCGGACATAATCGCAGGCGATAGCTAGTTATGTAATAAAGATAATATCCATAGTATATAATGATCCATAGACATCTAAACTAGTTTTAAGAGAATTTGTTGACAAATGCATTTTAATTTACAAAACACCCACCATCTTAAGATTCTCCCACGCCATCTGATACTGTTCGAAGCCCTCCACATCCAGTGCACTAGGCACTGACCTAGGTGTCCTGACTTCTGGCTCAGTGTCATAGATCAGACCTGTCCATGTGTAACCACCTAGAGTCTTGTACATCAGCGTGAGGAACAGGCACAGTATGATAGGACATATGTACTGCAGCGCCACCACACAAAGGTAGTAAAATACTGAAGCTATCTGCAAATAATTGTAATATTAGAGTAAGTTTCTATTTCTCAAGAAATTTATTATAATCTATATATATAAAAGAAAGTCGTGTTAGTTACACTATTTATAACTCAAGAACGGCTGAATCGATTTGACTGAAAGTTGGTGGGCAGGTAGCTTAGAACCAGAAAACGGACATAGGATAATTTTTACCCCGTTTTCTTTTTTTTTTTTTTATTCCGCGCGGACGGAGTCGCGGGTAAAAGCTAGTAATTTTATAAAATAGCGACATCTATGACTTACAAAATAAAAAAGCAACATTACTAAGTTGTATGTTAATCGAATATAGATGGCGTTAGTTTTAAAAATATGTTAACATGAGGGAAAATTTAGGAACCTTCTTCTGCAACTCAATGTTTGTAATTCGACCAGCTTCCTTCTTCTGTGAGTCGAGTTTCCTCTGCGCCATGTCGAGGTATGCCTGCAGCTGTCGCGGCATCAGCATTAACTTGATCACCACTGTCACCACAACCAGCAACAGTCGGAGTGTGTCAAATGCTTGGGATGTCATACTGGAACGGTGACATACATTTTGTTAATCAATCTTATCTTAATCTTAATATAAATGTCGTGTCCTAATGTTTGTCCTCAATGGACTCCTAAACCACTTAACCGATTATAATATAATAAAATTCGCACACCATGTGCAGTTCGATCCAACTTGAGAGATAGGATAGTAATACAATAAATCTTAAATTACTATCAAATTTTTCTGTATTTTAAATGATAATAGTTATTTAATAGTTGATATTCATTATTATTTAATTTTATTATGAAAAAAAATATTTTTTTATTTTTTTATTTTGAAAGTTTTTTTTTTTTTTTTTTAATGTAACGGACAATCTACGATTTGGTAAATTGATGTTTTAAAATTATTAATTTAATATACTAAAAGCATCTCAGAAAACGATAATTACAACTTTGTACTTATATCACAGAAATTACAAACCTTAAAAATAGTAAAGTGGATTAAAATTTATACTCACAGTGGTGTTGTCATTCCACTGAACACTCTAACAGTTAAATAATGTCTAGTTATAGGACGGACCCACAACAAGACCAGCACAAATGGCATCGCAAAGTTTATATTCAAAAGTAACACTTTGAATTTATTATCATCATAGTATCTGTAATTAGAGATTTAAAAATATGAACAAATTATTGCTTTTCCTTTAATTCAATAAAATACTTGCTGTTTCGTGTTATGTTAAAAAAAACTTAACTAGTAACCAATGTGTTCTTTCAGACTAGATCCTACATTAATGCCAAATTTCAGTGAGATCCTTAGAGCTGTTTAAGAGATACCTTGTAACAAATATCCATCCAACTTTCGCATTTATAATATTAGTAAGATTTCTTTTTAAAGGAAGGCGGCAAAAATGTATGAAATGAAGTTTAATATTGTGTGACCCAAATCGTTAAAATAACAATATTAAAGGAACTAATAAGCACTGACAGATTTTATAAAAAGAAATTAAAAGCAAGTGAATCTTACAACTGCACCTATAAACAAGTTCTCAAAAAATCTACTAGTCTTCTAGTTATTTAAAAAAAAGACAAAAAAAGTGGGACCCATCTGCAAGCACTTCCTTTCGATTAAAATATTTTTTATCAAAATCGGACCACCAGGGGCGGAGATTCGCAGTAACACACATTAAAAAAATACAGTTGAATTGATAACCTCCTTCTTTTTTAAGTCGGCTAATAAATTATATATAAAATATATATCATTATGGCTCACCTCAATGAATCCCAATGCATCCTGGCAACCCTCAGTCCAGGGAAAGTGAACAGTGTACCAATTATGGCAGCCCACACAGCCAGAGACAACTTTAATATGAGTTTAGAAGCCGGCCCCCTGGAATAATTCATTCAAAGACTAAAAGTCTAACAAGATTTTACTCTCTAAAACTTTCCTTAAAAAAAAAACAATGTTTATAACATTTTAAACTACGACAATTTTTTTTCACTTACACAGATGATAATCCCTGATTCTCAAGAAATTTAGATGCATTTTCATAAAAACTATCATACGCTGGATCCACTCCTACTTCGAGATTAGATTCGTCAACAATTAACACCATCATAGCTATCAGCAGGAAGACGCAGAATGCCACAATGCATGTAGACCTCTCTCCTATAGATTCTTCACTTGTGAAGTACTGCTTTGTCAGCGACAGTAAGATTTTACTGTTTAAATATTAAGGAATAAACACTGCAAATTTCAGCTGATAAAACACATGTACTAAGAACTATCGTAACAGAGTAAATATGTTTATGTAATTAATTTATTACACTAGGAATTCACATTTCTCTCATTAAATACCTTGTCTACACTTCATAGACAATTTTTTATACCAAAGACAATATTAGCCTATCAAACATTAATCAATGACTTAATGTAGTTATGAATAAATTAACAATTTTCTTTTTAAAATAAATAACAAAAGGATACAATGTAAATAGCACCACAAGTAGGCACCAAACCATACTTAGATTGAACTCATCCTTAAGCGGGAATATACCTGTGTAAATCTGAAATACAAATTAATTGGAATAATAAAATCACTTATCATAAAAAGTTCTTTCCAAATTGTTTATCACTTATTATGAATTTTAGAATTAAAATCTATTGAATTAGTCTAAAATTTATATTAATTTTGAGAGTTATGCTTTCTTTCTACATCTCATAAATGTAGATATGTTAATATAAGTAATATAATTGTTTAAATATTTTTTTGGCTCACCTAAGCAAAAGCGCTACCATGTTATAATGTCCACTCACCTCTGACAAGATATAAACAATACTTGTATATAACGAAAAATCAACAATCCACAAGTACTCAGCATAAAACCTCAAATGAATAACATCTAAAGCAGTAACGGGTGCAGTCTCGAGCTGTAGCTCCAAGCTACGAGGCACATGAAAAGTCTCTGGCTTCCCATTCTCCGATTTTCCAGTTTTTTTGCCCTTTGGCTTATCCTTTGGAACACCAGCTAGTGTTTTTAATTCATTGTTATCAGGATATAAATACCGATACAATCCTTGGGAACATAATAACCATCGAGCAAACGAATACTTGCTGAATTTTTGTATAACTGATACCATAATAAGGGTAATAACTAATTGTGCGCCGAGTAAAGCCTGAAAAAATAATCCACAGTTTAAATATGACTAGAAATTGAATGAAAATACAATGATAATTGTGAATTATGGTCCTGCCTGCTCAGACATTACCATTTCAATTTCTTTTTTAACTTCTTTTACGAGTATTCATGGTCTAATTTTAATTGAATTATTTTTAAATTCATCCCGGATATAACCTAAATCTGTCATTCCTTGACATTCTTATGCCAATAAAATAAAATTATCACTGTTTTTATTTTACTATGCAAATGAAGGAGATAAATTTATATGTTAATCGTTTGCGAGACAGAGAGAACTATACGTAACTTAGTTTTCTAAAATCTTCTAACTTGTTCTTTCAATTCCACCAAACATAGGTAAAAAATCTATTTCTACCAATTTCTACAGTAGACTATAAAGATTTTTGTTTGGAGAAAAGCCAACCAAGAAAGCCTACCGTCTTTGGTCTATATCTATAATCTAACTATGTTACAAATATTATAAATGCGCTCGACTTGCGGACGGTGCATACTTGATAATTGATTATAAACACAACCAAGTGCCCAAGATTACCCATCAGCAATTGCCCTTAAATATGCTCTTGTGGATACTGAGGGACTTTGACAGAAAGGTGATGCACGCGGGCATATTATAGGTTAATGATTTTTTTTATTTTGCGCTGCCCAAGTCGCGACTGAACGCTAGCATAGATATAATTTACGAATTTCAAAGCCAAGTATGCTATCCATTTCTTACTTTGTAATAAATGGATGTCTTTTATATGGTAACACATAATTAATCGTTATCTCTGCAGCATTGAGTTGCGCACGCATTGAATGACGAATCCGCTGGAACTGGAAAATCATTAGCTATCGATTTTGCCTTTTATTTCGGTTTCGTCGCCGCTAAAGTCTGTTCGCAGACTGTTGCGACGGAGCCTACTTATTATATGTTTTTAATTGTGTAGTGTGAAAGAAAAAAATCGCAAAAATGGGTTCGCTGTTTAGAAGTGAGGAAATGACTTTGTGTCAACTTTTTCTGCAAAGTGAAGCAGCTTATGCTTGCGTGTCCGAACTTGGTGAACTGGGACTAGTTCAATTTCGCGACGTAAGTATTTATCAGGATAAACGCCCCTTGTTTTGTTTGCGCATATTAGATTTTATTTGCTGTATATTTTATATCTACTGCAAACACTGAGATGGAAAATCTGTGACCCTCTTTCACATTGATATCCTAAGGTTGTCCCAGTTTCAAGACTGGTAGAATAGGTCTTTAGATTATTGATTTATTCCCTGTATTTTCTGCACGACATTATCAAAATTTTCCAAAGTATAACATTAAAAAATAACTTATTATTATACTTAATAAATATGAACCGAAGTTAAATTATTTTGGATAGAGTTAAAATCTACTTTAAATTTAAATTTTTTATCTCATAATTTTACCTTTTTCTTATTGCCAATTATTAAAAGACCTTTGTCAAAGATAGAATCTTTTAAGACCAATGAAAATTCATGATTTTATATAAGTGCTGCAGAAATACTTCTACCACGCTGAGAAACGCCCATAAACATAAGTAACCTCTTAATTCCCATTCTGGGCTTTATTTAGAATGTTGCAAGCTCTCCTGACTATTTTTTAGGCACAAATTTATCAAAAGATGATTATAAATACATTTCAGAGTTCTTGCCTCCTGATTAAGCATTACATAATTTTTAGCAAATAGATTCATATATCAGAATTATTTATAAAAATCATAAATAGTACTTGAATTAAATAATATCCAACTTATATAACATGTTTTATGATAAATTTATGCATAACAGTATGTATAAGGAAAAATCTTTCTGTAATTGTCCCACTCACTGGGAAAAACCATATTCCTAGAAATACTACTTATGACTTCTTTCATTTAAATATGGTTCATAACAGCTAAAATAAATATATTATAACAATGTAACCACATGCAATTATTTATTTGTTAAGTTTCAATTGTACATAACAGAAAATAATCACATATAATACATAGCAAAAAATAACTCTAAAAGGTAACTTTGGGTGTATACTGCAGTGACATTTAGTATTAATACATATTTGACAGTGAAACCCAAATAATCAAGTCATTGTTCAGGCTTGACGGATGCATAAGCAGAGTATTCTGGTAAGAGAGAAACCTCTATAAGCAAGTAAAATATCACAGTTCTCTAGACTCTTGCTTATCCACGTTTGACATTAATCTCTGTTTTGTAAAAGAGAATGGGATGGTCACTATGTACTAGTACAAGTGCATGCAGTTCTATGGTAATGTAGGATTTAATGTGGAGTGTTATGTAATAATGAAGTATTAATTTCTTGTTACCTTTAACCAGTCATGTGATTTTCATCAATTAATTGATTATGATACAGTTGTTATCACAAAAAAAAAATAATCAGATAATTTAATGAAGTAAAGATAAAAAGTAAGACCAGAAATGTGTTAATGTTCATTATATAAATCAAATTTATTTTATATATTTTGAATTTTATGTGATGACAGAATTATTACATTCAAATATAACTATAAATAAAAATAATCTCAAAAATTCCCGAATCTATTCCAATTTGTCTAAACCAGTGTTTCCCAACCTTATTGGATCCATGCCCCATTTTTCATGATGAACATGACTATTTCCCCCTTATAAATTTTGTTTAGAAATTAATTTCTCTCGAGGCCTAAATTTACAATGTTAGAGAAATGATTAAATACTACTTTTGGCTGACTAGATCAATTTCATATAAAAATTTTAAACACGAAAACACATATAAATAGTTTAAATGCAATGGATTTTTGTCTCTAAAACGTTTTTATGTACTTTTTAGCACTGGCTATCATTGTAAGAATGTAGCCTTAAGTTTTTAAATCTCCGAATTGCCCCACTCTAAATCCAAATGTCCCCCAGGTCGGGCGTACGCCCACCTTGGGAAACACTGGTCTAAACCTATGATTATGTAATAACTAAATGTACTTACTCGAACAAAAATCCTTTTGACCATTTACAACCCTAGTAGTTTGCAATAGTTCCAATATTCTCAAATTTATAAAATAACATCAATCATAGTTTTATAGTATCAATTTATTCACAAATAAATATATGTCTATAGCTGAATCCAGACGTGAACGCTTTCCACCGTAAGTTCGTCAATGAGGTCCGCCGCTGCGATGAGATGGAGCGCAAACTCCGTTACTTGGAAAAGGAGATCCGGCGAGACGGGATACCCATGTTGGAGATCCCGGGGGAGTGTCCCGAGGCACCCCAGCCCAGGGAGATGATCGACCTCGAGGTAAGACACATTATAAAGACCAAATAATACGCCAAATACGCGCAAAATTGAGCCAAATTATTCGCATTTTTTACCTACCCCTTGAGTTACGGGTTCATTTCGTACATTTTATACCACAGGCCACCTTCGAAAAGCTAGAGAACGAACTCCGTGAAGTGAATCAAAATGCCGAAGCCCTGAAGAGGAACTACCTCGAGCTGACGGAACTCAAACATATACTGAGAAAAACTCAAGTGTTCTTCGATGAGGTAAGAGAAACTATCGTACACATCACTTTGTGTCACAATATTGTACGTATTTTTTTTAAATTGATCTTAAATGATATAGTTAAAGTTTTTCGTTGTTTTAAAATCTAGACCGATAGATAGTCCTAAATTATTTTCTTTTCTAATTAATAACTTTTGTAGAAATCAATACGTTTATAATTTGATATTTTCTCAAAATTACATATAAGTCATATGATTTCATTATAAAAAAAACCGGTAGATCGGTCCGATAGTATTGTAATTTGCGTAACTGTTAAGTCGTAAAATAATTGAGTGATAAGATAATTAAGGCTGGAGATATCCTTGGTATACCGAGCTGCAAGTTGGTCAACTAATTACGAACTCTATTGAATTATGGTCCGTCATAAACTAAACAATTTTTTTCTTGTATCTTAACAATGGTCAACATTGTACATTGTTTTACAACACGTCATTGTGGTAAATGTGTTGACAATCCGATAGTACCATTTCAAGGATCAACAAAAATTAATTTAACACTCGACTGTGTTAAAGGCACACTACACTGAGCCAGGTTTAAATTGCTGTTGTAGAAAAAAACTAGCTCCACGGTGGCCACACGGATTTCAAATTGATTTTACAAGCTCTTGTATTATTTCTTGTTATACTAAAACAAAAACAACCTAATAAAAAACACTGATTAACGTCCACATCTAATTCTAATTTAAATACGTTAATTTCAGTCTCGTGTAACATTCAAATTAATTTAAAAAAATGTCTTTTCTTGTTGAAAGTCCTTCACTTTGCTTCATTTTCATAGATTATGTTTATTTTGAATTGTTTATTTTTTTTTTCTATTAAAAAAGTGTTTCAATGCCGATGTCACAATTATCTTTAGAGAATGTCTCGTTTGACAAAATTTCTTAAGGTTTATCTTGTAAAATATAACGTGACATTGACATTGGACGCGACACTGACATTGGCGCCATGTTGGCGTATGTGTGCACAAGATGGCGGACCCGTCGCGCGAGGAGGAACAGGTCACCCTTCTGGGGGAGGAGGGCCTCATGGCGGGCGGGCAAGCGCTCAAGCTGGGGTATGCCGATTAACTTTGATCGCTCTCTGACGTGCCTTGACTTCCTCACTCCATCCTGAGCCTCGTGGCTTGGGATGTTTTGTGAGTCAAAGCAAGTCGTAGAGCAGTATTATTTTTTCAGCGCTTGTACTGTGACGCTGACGCGGGAGTCTACCTCTCACCACTCAGGCAAGCATTGGAGTCAGCCGGTCTATAGTACATCATCAGAATAACACATCTCTTTAACTCCTTGTGTGATTGAATGATAGCCTACCGTAGCGATGTGAAACGCGTCCTTAGATTGACAATTCTAATACGAAATATCGAGGTCTAATACCGAGCTCCTGCGGATGCTAACCGACTGCTGCCTGAGTGAGTTTGACGACTAACAAACGTTTTCCACGAACATAATTTATTTTTGAAGTCCACCCGACCGCGTGTCCAGGTCCGAGAGCAAATTTGTTGCATTATGTTTTTTATTATGATTTCATATCGTCATGCTTTCCGTTTTCCTGTCATATCTGCATGCATCTCTGAGTTCTGTACCCATTTATGTAGTCTAGCATCACGAAGAGATTTTTTTTGTCGAGCGAAGACTTAGTCTTTTAGCGATAGACAAGAAGGAGACACCGTATTATAAACGAAACACTTATGCGAGTAGTATAACACTAACAATGCAAGAAACGCTTTGGAATTTGTTCCGTAGTTACACACCGATACTTAGTCATGCGCTGGCGCTACTTTTTTCCTACAACAAGCAAAGAGTGATGAGCAACGATAGGTGTTCCATGTCATACGCGGTCCAGCTTTAGTGATGTGCCGTCCCAGGGTGATGTTTGTCTGTCTGTACATGTTTGTTTGTCCGCTAGCACGAGGGTGGTGCCAATACCACTGAATCGATGACGCGTGCGCTGATTTCCGACGACCCCAACAAACATATGGGACACGTCCAATTAGGGTATGTATACTTGTGTACATACGGCACTAGTGTGACACTGACCCACCATTAACTACAGCTGATCTGCAGGCTTATTCACATCTTATACTTGTTTCCGATTCCTTTATACTGGACTAAAATGTTACCATCATCAAACTTTACTGCATTTTAGCTGTAGTAACAAATTCAAATAATCTTTATGTGAATGTTCAGATTTGTGTTGTCATTGTACGGACTGATTCTTTACAAGCATCAGTTGTCGGCAGCGCACGAGCGCGCCTCTGATGGTGTAATCAATCACGATGTGCTCACAAAGCAGACAGCTTTATTATTTGGTAAAGGTCGATTACACATTAATGTTTACATGAAGTTGTTTACTAATCGGAAGTCGAAGTAACGGCTTAGTTTGGTTGTCACGAACGCGGAGCAAACTATCTCACATCTGAAGATGGATCTTGTAAATGTTAATTTATCACAATTAAAAGACGACACGGGCATGACGTAGATTCGAAAATTTGGACAAGTGACGTTGGATAAAAAATAAATGTTGGCGTACGATTACAGTATGTACACGACACAGTAACAAATGCATGCTTGTTGTTAAAATATAAAGTTATCAAGTTGAAGTACTAAAATTTTTGAAAGAAACTTAATTGGAACAATCCGAAAGTTTGTTATCAAATGATATGAACTAGTAACGAACATTTTGTGATTGTTCCAATGGTCTGGTGAAGAGATATAAATTGTATTTTTGTCTAACACTGTGCTATTATTCCCTAGTTTTCGGGATAAGCAAGAATCCTTGGAATTCCTGCCTTGGTTAGTAGTGTACAAAGTTAATTAAAGTAGTTGGGTAATAGCTGTGGCGGCGGGTTGTCATCGTTTCTTGTAAATCGAACCGTTCGGCTGGACATTGCAGAATTGAATTTAAATCACTTAAATGTGATTTTTCTTCAATACTGTTGCTTGGAAATTCTTAATCCACATTACGCTTACTAACCTCTCACTTTTATGTCACATCTGTTCACATTGTCAATCTCTGTGTTGTTATCGATGGTATCTTGGACTTCAAGAATAGATATGGAATTAGGTGCGAAAATTGTAAATGCCGGAGAGTATTTCGCGGTTTCGTAATCACATTGTTGTGCGAACGTTGTAACCGATATCATTGACACCAAATTTTGTATTCGATTAAATGTTTTTTTTATTCGATCTGTGTTAAACGATTCCGAAAGAGTTTTTGTTATAAGGTTACAATTGACATCTCATGTGAATACGAATACGCCTCTACTTTCTATTTTGAAATCATTCTAACAGCGTCTTGGTACGAGTGTCTTAGTTATTAATTATTTATTATAACTTTTATTATGTCTTGTCTCACGTTATTCATTCAAGAGCACTGAAGCGTGTCTAATTGTTCAATTATTTTGAATTAAGTGTTTAAAGTATATTTGAGTGTGAATGACATTGGGAGAAACCTTCTGGGATCAAGTATGGACTTGTTAATAGATACATTGGCTCGTATTTGGCGACATTCCGTAATCATATACCATACGAATTTGGACTGGAAGTTTTAGAAATCAAATACAAATTCGAAACATAAATTGTACGTTATCTCGTTTATACTTATTGTATGTTATGATTTTAGCTTAATCGATGTTTTTAGTTTTCGCTAAAATTCCGTTTCAATGAGTAACCGTGGGTTTCTGAGGAGAAAATCTCCGTTTAAAACATATTATTACCTCTGTGTAAACGATAATTGTTTTATACAATGATTTATGTCTCAGAAACCCACTGTTAAGACATTGTAATTAAGCTTTCATTGCTTATGATCACCTGGTATAGTTTGTACATAATATACTTTTTAGTAAAAGTAAATAAACTTCAATTTGGAGATTTCGAGCTAAACAAAATCAGTACTATTTCATCTTTCATGTGTTAGATTATTTTTCATAAATTACTCCGTCTTAGATTGTTAAAATGACAAGGCATTTATCAATGGTTTAACATGACAATGCTGGTCTGAGAGATATTAATGTGTTGCCATGCAACGATGACAGTGATTAAATAACAAGAGACACTCTAATTACGGCATCAATTATACAACCCGGATTCAAACAGATTGATACTTTGAAAATTCAATATAGAAGTTTGTATTAATGTAATGTAAATAAATATGTACCATTTACCACAGTTACCAAACGGTAAGTAGATACAGTCCTTGAACTGGTTCCGTTAAGAGGAATTTATACTAATTACGTATAATAGTATAAAAAACCGTGACAACGACACTTTCAATTCCTAAAACAAGACCTCATTGTAACAGTTGGCTGGAAATTATCCGCCATTGTCAGCTTTATCTCTGTAAAAGCATGTATTGTCTCGGTTGATATAAAACAGTTTGTTGATGATATTATGATCGATTTGTATTGAAAATTAGATAAAATTCAAACAAAAACAATGACAACAGATAGCGATGACGCATCATGTTGCGCGTCTGTCTGAGAGCAATAGACTATTTGGAGGTTAGATTAAGGCAATACAGGTTTTATTTTGATAGGTTTGATTTATAGATCCATTTTAGGTTCACCAAGCAATAGTTGAAATAGTCTGAAATTTAGGTTTTACTTATAAATAAAGAAAAAAATTGGATTAGATGGTTTAGAGAGGAACTGTGATAGTAATGAAATAATTTGATGTATCAAAACTTAATCGGGAGAAAATAAAAATTAACCATTAAAAGAAAATTAAAAGAAAGTCGTGTTAGTTACACTATAACTCAAGAACTGCTTTACCAATATGGCTGAAAATTGGTTAGGAGGTAGCTTAGAGCCAGGAGACGGACATAGGAACTTTTTTATCTTGTGTGCATTTTTTTTATTCTGCGCGGACGAAGTCGCGGGTAAAAGCTAGTCTCTTATAAAATCTCTTAGATATGTAACCATTTCCTTCGATGGGATTCTATAGTAACAAAATGCAAATATTTTGGTATTAATCATATATGTAGTTGATGTGATCACCGTTACTAGCGGTCACCCACCTTGCAGATCGTGACTGATAAATTATCGGAACGAAAATTACAGTTTATAAAATGCTACAATATTTATGAGCTGTAACCTCTTGTAACCTTTTACATGTCACTGTAAGACCAAGGCGTATTTATAGGTCAGTCATTATTTTGTTGTAAATATGTGATAATTACGTATAAATTAATAAAGTAATGTGGTTATTAAAATTAGTAATATAATATTAATTTAAAAATAATAATTGTATCTTCAAGTATCAATACCAGTTCGTCGACTCAAGATTAGCATTGATTTAAAAATTCTGTGAATATTCTAAAATTGCTTGTAATTATTCAACGAAATAAAGTTCTTAACATGCAATCAAATCGAAACTTTGCTATAAACAAGAAAATTACAGTAGCTATTTTTCTTCCTATCTCGATATTTAAGTATCCGTTGTTAAAGTGTCATATTTATAGTAGTACAGTATCGTATAGTAGGGATTATATTCAAGGGCACATTTATCCGATATCTTGAGAATTTTGTCAATCACGTCTTGTGAGATTTAAACGTGATTCTGTGGAATATTTTCATGTCATAATAAACAAGAAATACGTGTATATTTTTGTAGTTATTTCTATTGAATATAATTATTTGTGGTGGTTTTAGTGTTTAAAGCAGATAATGTAAATTTGAAAAATGCCTGTCATGTTTTCACTTATGACAAGAAAGTTTTTTTTACTTAAACAATTACTTTATGTTTTAATATAGACAATCAACTCCTTTTATACACTACTAGCTGTCGCCCGCAACTTTGTCCGTGCGTCATTAAAAAAAACTTAAAAAAACAGCCTGTGTGTTCTTCCAGACTATGTTCTACATCTGTACAAAATTTCATCAAGATCCATTGAGCCGTTCTGGAGATACCTTCAAAGAAACATCCATCCTTTTAAACATTCGCATTTATATTAGTAAGATCATCGTATCATCGTGTCGTCTTTGTATAGTTTATTTTATATTTATAATTTATCCAAGATGGAAAGCATAGTTATACTTTAGGGGCAGAACACAAATGAAATCTAGTTCTTAAAATGGGTGTTTCCCGATCGATCGGTAGACCAATCTGCCCAACACACTTCAAAATAGATCAAAGTGTTTAGGCAGTATGTCACAAGAAAGGGACATACTTTGAAATTTTTTTTCAGTTAGTCAATAAGATTGAATAAACGTCAATTGTAACAGGTGACCATATAGATGGAATAAATAATTTTAATACTTGTTAAATAAGCCTTGTACGAATTTTTTATACAAACAATAGTAGATGATTTAATTGTAATATGTATGGACAGTTTCCTTTGCTCACTGAATGGATAACGCTAAGCCTCTTATCACACTGGCAGTTTTTTTTGTTATTTTTTGTAGTTTAGTCCATTATGACAGACTAAACAATAATTGCGTTTAGTTTAAAAAAAATGCCAGTGTGCTCTACGTTCATTTTAAAAAACAAATGAAACTGTTTTCATTTGTTTTTTTAATTGGAGTAGTTTTTTTTTAAAGTGCACTTTGTATGTAGAGTTTTGGTAAGCTACATACACGGAGACATTGGTGGTTTATTGTAAGAATGTATTTTAATTTAATATTTTTATAATTTAAGAAGAAAACAGAAGAAAAATATCAACGTAGGTAAGTAATTTTTTGTATTATAAGTCATCTAAAAACAATTGAAAACAACAAAATGATAGTGTTAGGTATTTCATTACTTCTGTTCTTCCTTTATTGTAGACTAGCTGTCGCCCGCAACTATGTCCGCGTGGAATTAAAAAAAAACTTAATTAGTATCTATTACTTACTTACTCTTACTTAGTATGTATGTGTTCTCCGAGGCTGTGTTCTATATCCATACCGAATTACATCGAGATCCGTGTAGCCGTTCTGGAGATAACTTCTAACAAATATCTGTAGTGTACTTATTTCATCAACCCCTCACCAACCACTATACTTTCCACTATCCATCCATCTAAACTTTCGCATTTATAATATTAGATTATTTTTAAACCAAACTTAATGTATTTGTGCGCTATGAAGTTCCAGACGTTAAATCATCGGATATTTCGTATACCCAGACACTGGGACTTGGTACCGTGCCAAGGTGAGCCATAATCTATATGTCATTTATCTTACGCCAAGCCAAACGACATTAATACTAAAGCACTTGCAAACAAAGATCAAATTTGTTTATCCAACATAAATTTTCATTATGCTGCATAGCAATTTGAATTTTATGCTTATATTGATTGAGTATATATTTGATTGTAGTGATCGCTCGTCTATTTGAGGAAATCGAAGTTAAATCGTAAAGTACGTCAGTCGGATGTCTGGACGGTAATTCAATGCACGGCTATTAAAGATCAGCGTTACGGGCCTTGGTCATATTATCTTAATAAATAAGCATTGTTTTATTGTGCAGTTATATAAGCATATTATGAGATGTGACGTAAAGGGTTCTTACCTTTAAAAGTCACGATTCAAGTA
Organism: Papilio machaon; assembly: GCF_912999745.1. Classification (NCBI taxonomy): domain Eukaryota; kingdom Metazoa; phylum Arthropoda; class Insecta; order Lepidoptera; family Papilionidae; genus Papilio; species Papilio machaon. Next base: position 535,718 of record NC_059993.1, on the reverse strand, counting down.
TTTTTTTCTGTTTTCTCCACTGTAATGTTAAAAAAAGAACCGTCAAATAGTTCATTATCAACGAAGTGTTCCAGAACTCAAAATCCCGAACAAATAAAGTCATAATCGGCAATGAGAAACCCTGGAAAAGAAACCCTATTGTTTTATTTATTATATTATTTTTAAAATCTGGATATTCTTATAGTTTTTAAACCATTGTAAACTCACATCAGTCTGGTTTTTTATATTGTGTTATAATTTCATCAACAAACAGAGTATACTCCAATTTTTAGTGGAATATTTCTCGTTTTAATTAAATGTTTATTATCTGTGACGCATTGGCTGTGAGATTTCCTCAATGAGAATCAGCTGTTACCTTCACGTGATAGTATTATTTTTATACGCATTTACAGGCTGAGCGGATGCAAACTTACTGATGGATCAGGCAACCAATTTATTATTGACTAGCTGTCGCCCGCAACTCCTTCCGCGCGGTTTAAAATAAAAAAAACTTAGTAGCCTATGTGTTCTTCCTGACTGTGTTCTACATCCATACCATATTTCATCGAGATCCATGCAGCCGTTCGGGTTCGCATTTATAATAGTAGTAAGATTTCTGTACCTTTTGCCGAATTTGCAAGTAATAAAGCAAGATAATTTTCTATTATGCCAGAAATTTACATTTAATGTGAAATCTCGGCAATTATATCTAAAATTCCTTATCGCCCTGATATTAATCACGTCTGCGATATATTCTCGGGTTGTGTTTTAAATAAACATCCCCTATTTGGGTAAATGTTGACTTGCTTGACACTTAATTATCTAAGACGCAATTCGTGTAATTTCATTTCGCAAAGAGACTTCTATTTACGTTATCTCATATTTCACTAATGGCTCGATGACGTCGAAAGCAATCTTAACAATAACGGCGTCAATAGCTGGAAGCAAAAAGACCCAAAGACCTAGAAGAAGAAAGACATGACAAATGGGGTAAGACTGGTGCAGAGTGGAGATTAACAACTCTCTTATTACTATGCGATAATCACATAATATTTGAATACAAAATTAAATGTACGTAATATATGTACATACATTATTATGTACGTACGTTGCCTGTACAATGCTGTACCATGTACGTTGAATGCGGTTTCCATCACACTTGACGTCATATAGTCTGATGGTCTAAGATTGGTCTCAAATTTATGTTTCAAAGTTAAAATCCTAATCTTTCTTATTTTATTATAGCTTCTTATCTTTCTAATACTATAAAAGCAAATGTTCAGATGGATGGATGGATATTTGTTTGAAGGTATCACCCGAACGGCTCGACGGATCTTGATGAAATTTGGCATGTTGAACATAGTCTGGAATAACACATATTAGGTTTTTTTCCCGCGCGGACAGAGTTGCGTGCGACAGCTAGGTTATCATAAAGATTACTTATCTTAATACATCAGTAACGCACAAATATCTATACAATGTATTTCAAATTTGAACTACTTTTGAAGTATCGTCGTTTAGGTATTAAATTTTGGTATTACTACATTTTGGATACTTCAAATTTTCACATTACTGTTACTCTGTAATCTATTTGGGTCGTAGAGTAATGAAGTAATCGTAAAAACGTCTAGGTGTAGCCCCGATAACACGGCACCAATTTTACCAATTTTCTTTGCACTTAATAATCTTAAAAGTAGATGTTTGAGTATGATATAGTTTATTGTACAAGAAATTTTATAGTGTTGATGTAGGTTGCTTAGAATTATTGCTTCGATTGTTATATAAAAAGGGTCTTGATGACAGACAGACGAACAGACAACAAAGTGATCCTATAAGGTTTCAGTTTTTTCTTTCGAGGCACGGAACCCTAAAACGCAATTTTACAAACAAGCCTATTCGTTTGTCGCTCCAAAAAAGTCGCCTGAATAAGGCGTAATATTCGTACCTTGAAAAATAAGAAAAGCCAATATTTACATAATCAAGTATCAAGACGATGTCAATAATACGTTACCTTTATGAATGATGTTACGTCGATGCGACACCATATCTCTAAGTACAACGTAATTTGTTTAAGTGATATTAAGATTTAAATGCAGATTGTTAACGGTTAACTGACACTAACTCGTGCTATAAAGATAAGCGACATTATGTCATGGATGTAGTCAAAGAATTAAATTTGCTCCCCACTTTCGTTACAGAAAATGTTGCTTAATGTTTTCGACATTTGAATGTGAGAGTCATGGGTAGGAAATAAAGGTCTTCTACTGTACTATTAGTTGCTGTTATCTTTTATGACTGGAGAGATGTGGTTGGTCATTAGTTAACCGCAGAGAGATGACGACAAAGAGGGGAGGAATTGTTATTTATAACATGTAATATTACATGAATGTATGCGTATTAACTTGTAAAATCTCAGTCACGAATCTTTTGAATGATAATGATAGTTAAGACAAAGTACAATCGATGTTTTTACGTCCGTATCGTTGATATCGCGTTATTATATACCTAATAGCTGTCGCCCGTGTGTCCGTCCGCGTGGAATAAAAAAAACTTTATTATCTATGCTTTACACTACATCTATGCGAAATTTCATCAACATCCGTTGTAGCTTAGAACTAGGAGACGGACATATGAACTTTTTTTATCATGTGTGCATTTTTTTTATTCCGCGCGGACGGAGTCGCGGGCAAAAGCTAATTTATAATATTAGTAAGATAACATTGAAATGTTACAAAAAAAATTTGATGAGTAAGACAGCTACGTAAATTAGAGAGGGCTAAGAACGTTCGGTTTCAAGGTGAATCGTCTTACGGTATTCTGAGAACTTTGTAACAAAGCGAGATTACTTGTCTGGTATACAGATTTTCAATTCCATTGATATTTTTTTAACTGCTTATCGATTGATAAGTTGTGCCCTTACGCCCGCATGGAAACAAATTGTGAAGGTTCACAAAGTTATTCCTATTGAATACACTATTTAAAAACCTAAAAGCCATAATACAAAAATGAAAGTAAGTTTATAAATATGCTATTTCTATATTACTGCAGATTGGATGTATATTTGTGATTGGCTTGCCTTTCGATGTACAAACGCGCTTGGACATTTTTGGTTAATTTCCATCTATACCAGCATTGAGGTAAGAAGTGGTTGAGCGATCTCCCAGGGCGCTAGCTAGATAAGGGCGCCATAAGTCTTCAAATAACATAGTATTACGTAATTCTGTTAATTTGTATTAATGTTTAAATATAAAAAAATCAATTAATTCCAGTTTAAACAAGTCTGTCGTCACCTTTAACGTTAGCATATCATTCACTTAAAACAATATTATCATTCCAGAGATTTGTTCTCTTATCACTGATAGAATTATTATTTCATACGTTTCCTGTCATCACATAGAGATATCAGGTTGAAAAAAAAAAACATATAATATGTGTGTATTGTATATTTGAGGCGCCCTTGAATGTCCTTATCGAGTCGATTGTAATTTCAAACGTTATTGTTGGGAGTTTTCTATATTGAATAACGGAAATCAATCAAAATACATCTGTTATGGGATCTTTTTTTTATATCATAAGGTGGTAAACGAGCAAACGGTCACCTGTATTCGCCGAAATAGCGAGGCGACCGTTGCCCATAGACATCCGCAAATGCAGATGCGTTGCCTACCTCCAATCAACGGAGAAAGGGACGTACTGAAAGAGGATATTTCTCCTTCCTATGCGTCCACTCTTCCGCCAAATCCACTTCACAGGGAAAGAGGACTAAAATAATATCTCTATATAAGATGTAACTCTTCGTCTTACGGGTATAAATCAGAAAACCTGATCCAAATGTACAAAACAGTAAACAGCGTCTAATAATTTGATAAACATATGTTTTTAACTATATTTATAAACCACCAATGTCTCCTAAATTTTTTAATGTTACAATATTTTACGTTTAGTTTTAAAAATTGTTTGCTTTATTATTATTTTTAGCTGCTGTAAAAGCATAATAGCTTTTTATATCACTTTGGTAAATTCTTTTCTATCTCATCATTCTAATAAAAAGAACACGGCATTTGATAAAGTTGCTTGTTTTCGGCTTAATCAAATGTTTAATGTACTTATTTTCTTTACATAATTTTTTTTCTTTTTAATTTACTATTAGCGATAAAACTGGTTTCATTTACAAACACTGAAACACTTGTGATCGTGAATGTACATTATTTAAAAAGTTAACAGCAGTACTTGTTATCGTAAGTGTCCGTTGTCAAAAATTGTACAAAAATATGTTTTCATCTCTCTCATTATCTTTGGAAAAATAGAGACAATAATAATATTTTTTTTAAAGCAGATGTCAGCAAAATTATAAGGTATAACAAAGTACTGCTGTGTTGTACAATCATGAACATAAATGTTTTAAATTTTTACGTGTTGTAAAAAGTCCCCGTTTATATATTTACTTGCAATTCTTGCAATTAATTCACACCAGAGTATGTCGATTACAAACGAAAAAAGTTACATATCTTATGAGAACATTTATATGTAACTCTTATCGTATGGGACGTAAGTGAAATCAGTTTCGTGTGTATGTGTATGGTAAGAATATGAGTGAATGTGTTGTATGTTGTAGTTTCGTAGCGGGTGTGATCCTGCGCGAGCGCATCCCCGCTTTCGAACGTATGCTGTGGCGCGCGTGTCGCGGCAACGTCTTCCTCAGACAGGCGGAGATTGACAGCCCCCTAGAGGACCCCTCGTCTGTGAGTACAGTGAATACTTGTCTAGAAAAATTGTTATAACCAAGTTCTTTTTTAATTTACATTTTTGTTAAATTTATTAATGCTCAAACACTTTGTTGTCTGCAGTCGGACCAGGTGTACAAGTCGGTGTTCATCATCTTCTTCCAAGGTGACCAGCTGAAGACGCGCGTCAAGAAGATATGCGAGGGCTTCCGCGCCACGCTCTACCCCTGCCCCGAAGCGCCCGCAGACCGCCGTGAGATGGCCATGGGTGTTATGACACGGATTGAAGATCTTAACACTGTATGTTGACTGATGTATATATTTTTTTTTATTTATAATAAGGTGGAAAACGAGCGGCGGCCATATTTATCTAAAATAGCAAGGTGACCGCTGCCCAAAGACACAAAAAGGTTGTAGATTCATTAGGTACGGAAATAATAATTTATTTTCCGATACGTATTCTCTTCCCTTTCCAATTTTTTCATTATTTTAAAAATTAGAGAAAAGTAGAGAACTAGATTTTGACCTCCAGGACACATACTTTTTTCCTCCAAATGTTCTCCACTGTTAAATTACCTTTCTCTTTTATGCGAGTAAAAGAAAAACACTTACACAAAATGAAAATTTGACAGGTGTTAGGTCAAACTCAGGACCACCGTCACCGCGTGCTGGTGGCAGCTGCTAAGAACATAAAGAACTGGTTCGTGAAGGTGCGCAAGATCAAGGCGATCTACCACACGCTGAACCTGTTCAACCTGGACGTGACGCAGAAGTGCCTCATCGCGGAGTGCTGGGTGCCCGCCCTCGACCTGGAGACCATACAGCTCGCGCTCAGGAGGGGCACGGTCAGTCTCACTTGCACGCTCCACACTTCGACGTTGACATCCACAGTTATTTCATAGTCACCAAGGAACAGCGTCGGTGGCTCAGGGGTAAAGGATTCGAACCCAGTACTTGCAATCTGCAAGTCCTGTGTTTGCAATCCCGCCATGTAATAATGTGATGCTGCACATATCTGAGAATAAATTCAAAGATATATGTGAAGTCAACCCGCACTGGACCAGCGTGGTTGACTATAGCCTAGTCACCCCTAACTTAGGATATGTTCCGAGCCCCTTGATGGGGACGTATAGTGAGCTGATGATGAAAGAAAGTTTTAACTTTAAACGATTTGTAACGTATCAGGAGCGTAGCGGCAGTTCCGTGCCGCCAATTCTGAACCGCATGGAGACGATGGAGAATCCGCCGACTTACAACCGCACCAACAAGATCACCTCCGCCTTCCAGAACCTCATCTACGCGTACGGCGTCGCCTCATACCGTGAGGTCAACCCCGGTATGTCACACTGAGATCATAGCCTTGTTTATGTGGGGAAATGATTCCTAAAACACCATGGTGGTCACCATCGGCGCTAAAAACAAGTGGCCTACATAGCCTAGATTACACAAGATTTAACGTAGCCTAGCTTAGGCGCAACTTAGCCTAGCTTACCCTAGATTTACACTAGCTTAGAAAGTATTAATCTAGCCTAGTCAGGACCTTGCCTAGTATAGCTCATACATAGCGTAACTGAGGCAAAATTTAGCCTAACTTAGTCAAAACCTAGCTTGCCCTCATGCGTCTTATCTGATACTATAAAAGCTATAGAAGCTTATTAAACTATCGCTTTAAATCTAGGTTTTCAATAATGATGACACTCTTTCTTTGTCACAATTTAAGATGATGAAATGTTTTAGCTCCGTACACGATAATAACGTTCCCGTTCCTGTTCGCGGTGATGTTTGGTGATCTCGGGCACGGCGCCATCATGGCCGCCTTCGGGTTCTGGATGTGCTACAAGGAGAAGCCGCTGCAGGCAAAGAAGATTGACAGCGAGGTCTGATCAACATATACTTGATATTGTTCCTTTTACATACTTTGGAATATATTAGTATTTGAACTATGAATAATTCAACTCTATTGAACTTTATTTATTGTTTTTTTTTAGAGTTTGCAGATCAAAAAGTTACAATTACTTTGAATCTTTACACTACTTGTATGTTCTTTAAAAAATAATATCTATACATATTAATAAAATTGAAGTGTTTGTACGTAATAATGAGAAAAAAAAATCATATTCCGTACACATGAAGTTATTGGCTTATCTGATAACGTAAAAAAAGTCTATCTGTATGTGTATCTTTCTGATTCATGTATATAATTTCAGATCTGGAACATCTTCTTCGGTGGTCGCTACATTATTCTACTGATGGGTCTATTCTCCATGTACACCGGTTTGATATACAATGATATCTTCTCCAAGAGTCTGAACATCTTCGGCTCGTCTTGGCGCAATAATTACAAGAACGATACGCTGGTCGCCAACAAGCTGCTGCAGCTCAACCCTGACTCAGAAGACTATATACAAACTCCGTATCCATTTGGAATTGATCCCGTTTGGCAGGTTTGTTTTTTTTACCCACTACTTTACCAGTTAATTTGTTAAGTTAATCATTTACTTATGTAAAAATTTCTGATACTACTAGCTGTAGCATGCGACTCTGTCCGAGCGGAATATAAATAATACTTAAAAAGTAGCCTATGTCATCTTCTAGATTATATTTCTACATCTTTGACAAATTTCATTGAGATCCGTTGATCCATTCCGGAGATACTTTTAAATATACATCCATACATTTGCATTTATAATATTAGTTAGAAACAAGATATCTATCTATCTATCTATATATATAAAAGAAAGTCGTGTTAGTTACACTATTTATAACTCAAGAACGGCTGAATCGATTTGACTGAAAATTGGTGGCCAGGTAGCTTAGAACCAGGAAACGGACATAGGATCATTTTTATCCCGTATTCTATTTTTTATTCCGCGCGGACGGAGTCGCAGGTAAAAGCTAGTATATATATAAAAGAAAGTCGTGTTAGTTACACTATTTATAACTCAAGATCGGTCGAACTGATTTAACTGAAAATTTATGGTGAGGTAGCTTAGAACTAGGAGACGGACATAGGAACTTTTTTATCTTGTGTACATTTTTTTATTCCGCTCGGACGGAGTCGCCGGTAAAAGCTAGTTATTAGTATTTATTCTTTTTTTATTTGTTTAGCTCGCCGAGTCCAACAAGATAATCTTCATGAACGCTTACAAGATGAAGATATCCATCATCATCGGTGTCTTCCACATGCTGTTCGGTGTCTGCATGTCTCTCTGGAATCATATGTGAGTTTACAGAAATTATTTATAATTATTTCTGTTGAATTAATTTTGTAAGTCTATGGCAACACCAAGGTAATTTAAAAAAAAATCGTTCAAATTTTAACTTTTTAAATTCTCCTTAATTAACATTTGATTATAAGTTTCTTTACAAAAAAAAAAATGTCTCTAGGTAAAGTTTGAATTTTAATATGAAATACTAAACCCCCCCCCTTTTTTCCCCACTTTTGGCGCAATTCAATCGTATGTATTTAACTTTGCAGTTACTTCAAACGTCGCATCAGCATCTATGTGGAGTTCATCCCGCAGATTGTATTCCTGATGGTGTTGTTCTTCTACATGGTGCTGCTCATGTTCATCAAGTGGACCACATACGGACCCACGCCTGGACATTTCGGCGACCCCAGTACGTACATACTACTGCCCACTTGCCCACTACACTACCCACTTGCCCAATACATTGCCCACTTGCCCACGAAACTGCCCACTTTCCCACTACACTTCCCACTTGCCCACACATTCTTATTTGTCTACAAATGTTAAATATTATATGTTTTAAAATTATATAAGAAATAAGATGTTGAAATTAAATACAAGGTGGAGATTAATTTATCAGCTCGTATTGTAACTTTGGTTTTCTGGATGTCTATGGTCCATATCTAAACACTAAGTTTCTGATTAATTTGCCCATTTAACATATCAAAAATCACATTTATCTTAAAGACTAATTATTAATTGCGCGTCTATTGTCTACACGTACATTGAATAGACTCCGAAACTACTGAAGCTACACTATTTTAGCTATATTTATTACTAGATTTTATTTTAAAGTTGCGGACAAGTGATATAATAAAGTAAGATATGTTTCAGGTGTGATCAAGACTTCTGGATACTGTGCACCATCTGTACTGATCACTTTCATCAACATGATGCTGTTCAAGCGAGATGAGAACGCGCGGCCGCAGTGTGATGAGGTCATGTTTGCAGGACAGATTGGTCTGCAGAAGGTACGTCTAACAATGTCTCAATCTGGTCCCGGAGCCCTAATTTTAGTCCTCTTTCCCTTCCCACACTTTTCCTATTAGAAATGGCGAAGCGACCGTTGCCCATAGACATCCGCAAAGCAGATGCCAAGGGGAAGATTCCCAAAGGGGAAGTGGATTCGGCGGAAGAAGGGACACATAGGAAGGGGAAATATCCTCTTTCTGGGCATCCTCTTCTCCGTTGATCAAAGTTAGGCAACGCATCTGCATTTGCGGATGTCTATGGGCAACGGTCGCCTCGCTATTTCGGCGAATTCTGGTGGCCGTTTGCTCGTTTGCCACCTTTTGATATAAAAAAAATCTCATATATATGTCCTATATGTACCTAGACTTACAATAGTCGCCATGTATGTTTTTTATTTTTATTTTAAAGTAGACTAAATATATATCAGACTAGCTGTCGCCTGCGACTTCTAATTAGTAGCTAATGTGTTCGTCCAGATTATGTTCTACATCTGTACCGAATTTCAGTGAGATTCCTGCAGCCGTTCCGGAGATAACTTCAAACAATTATCCATCCAAACATTAGCTTTTATGATATTAGTAAAAAAGCTAGAAGTCAAAATCAAAAACGTTTCATCTTACTAATATTATAAATGTTTGGATGGATGGATGTTTGTTTGAAGGAATCTCCAAAACGTCTCCATTTATCTCGCTGAAATTTGGCATAGATGAAGAACATAAGCTGGATGAACACATAGGTTACTTATTAATTTTTTTTATTACGCGCAGACGGAGTCGCAGGCGACAGCTAGTATATCTACAAAATTAATAAAATTAGTTTGTATGTAATATTTGTCTGTCTGTCTGTCTATAAATCCGTGTTTGTTTCGGGTTAATATCAAAACAGCTGTTACAGTTTTTGAATTATGGTATTTTGTGATTTGTCAGATTAAGTGGAATTGATGTATAATTTAATATGTTATTTTTTTATAATTAATATATGTTTATAATTAATCATAAAATTATTAATAGTTGATAATAATTTGTGTTTCAGTTCTTCGTGGTGGTGGCACTGCTGTGTGTGCCGGTCATGTTGTTCGGCAAACCATACTTCATAATGCAGGAGCAGAAGAAACGTGCTGTATGTATACATATAATATGTATTTATATCTTACTAATATTATAAATGCTTATGTTTGGATGGATGGATGTTTAAAGGTAACTGCGGAATGGTTGCATAGACCTTGATGAAATTTGGCACAGATATAGAATATAGTCTGGAAAAATATATTAAGTTTTTTTGTTAATTCCGCGCGGACGGAGTCGCGGGCAACACTTAGTATTATAAAGAAAGTTCCATCACTCGTTTATAATTATATCTTTAAATATGTTTTTACAATAGTCATTTTGAATAATTCTATTTCCCGCCATTTTTTACTTGTCAGAATGAAGTGACGTAATTGACGTTTATTATTTTTTTGACCACAGATTAACTTAACGTTATCAATGTCATAGAATAGCGGATAATAATATTTTTTTAATTATTTCTAAACAATTATTATAAATATATTTTGAGTTGAGGAATTAGCGGATATTTATATGTTTATTTATTTATTGAACATTTCGCCTTTTCCAGGCATCGTTACATATAATTTTTTAACATACAATACAATACAAATTATAATATACAATAACAAAGAAAGAAATACATTTAATATATGTTACCTATTTATTGCCTTATGTGTGTATGCTTATTTGGGTTTATTTAGAGGTTAAATTGTTTTGGATTTTTAAAGTATTCTTCAATATTGTAAAAACATTTCTTAATTAGAAAATGTTTTAATTTTCTTTTAAATTTTATGAATTCTACTTCTTCTTTTATTTCATTTGGTAAGTGGTTAAAAATTTTTACAGCCATATAATAGGGACTTTCATTTAACATTTTAATTCTAGATTGTGGTAGATGTAATTTATGTTTGTGACGAGTGTTAACATTATGTGTGTCTTTTACTTTTGTAAAAGTCTTTATATTTTTAAATGTAAATAAACTAATATCGTAAATATATATGGAGGGAAGAGTTAGTAGGTTATATTTAATAAAGTAGGGTCTGCAACTATCTTGATTATCTATTTGAGCAATTATTCTAATACATTTCTTTTGTAATATAAATAAATCTTGGCTATTTACACTATTTCCCCAGAGCATTACACCATATGTCAGCCATGAGTATGCATATGCATAGTACGCTGATAGTGCTGTTTTTACGTCTGTGCTACATTTTAATTGAAAAAGAGCATATGTAAATTTGGACAGCTTTGATTTAATGCACTCTATATGTGTTTTCCAATTAATATGTGTGTCAATATTTAATCCTAACAGTGTAAAGGTGTCTACAGTTTCTAGGGTTGTATTTTGAAAAGTTGTGTTTATATTTAGGGCGGATTTATTATGTGCTCTGAAATGCATAATTTTAGTTTTATTATAATTTATATCTAAGTTATGGTCTTGGAGCCAATTTGTTACAGTTTGTAATGTATCTTGTAATATAGGATTAGGTGCGGTTATATTTTCATATTTTATTAAAATGGATATATCATCTGCAAATAGGACTGGCAAGGTTTTTTCTTTGTTTAGTGTTTTTGGTAAGTCATTTATATAAATTAAAAATAGTACACACCCCAGTACACTTCCTTGTGGGATAGAGCATGTTATTTTCCTTTCTCGAGATCGAATTGTTTCTATTTTAGCGGTGGCAGAGTTGTAGTGTTCTATTTGAACTATTTGGGATCTATTTTCCAGGTATGATTTAAACCATGAATATGCCGGGCCGCGGACACCGGAACCGTACATTTTGTCTAGCAGGATATTGTGTTGAACTTTGTCGTAAGCTTTCGTCATGTCAAGTAATACTCCTAGTACATATTTTTTGTCATTTATGTGTTGTAGGGCCCTTTGTATGTATTTGTATACTGCTAGTGTGGTGGATCTCGATTTCCTGAATCCGTTTTGGCTATCGTCAAGGATGTTATATTTTTCTAAAAAGTTATATAGTCTATTGCACATAGCTTTTTCAAATACTTTGGAAAATGTTGGTAATAGAGCTATCGGCCTATAGTTGGAAGGGGTACAGGTATCGCCTTTTTTGTGGATCGGCTTGATTAATGCTAGTTTTAGGGCGTTTGGAAATTGTCCTTCTTGAAAACTCTGGTTTATTAAATAGGTTAGGGGAATAGAAAGGTGTTCAGCACACTGTTTTAATAACATTGGTGGAATGTCATCTATACCGCAGCTATTTTTATTTTTCATTAGACGTATGATGTGGATCGTTTCTTTTTGTTCTACAGGACGTAAGTACAAGGAGCACACTGGTGGGTTTACTACAGGTCGACCTGTAGGGTTGTGTTTGTTGTTTGGATTTGCACCGACAGTTGCAAAATAGTCATTAAAGATGTTGCTAATCTCTACAGGACAACTCGTGACTTTATTGTTACATTTTAATACGATATTGTTATTATGAGTATTTATTCTAGGTTTTCCGGTTTTTTGGTTGATAATTTTCCACATGGTTTTTGTTTTGTTTTCAGAGTTTTCCATTTGTTTTATGAATTCTAACTTTTTTGATATTTTAATACTGCGTTTGAGCGTTTGACTGTATCGTTTGTAAAAATTATGGATAACAGTGTTATTAGTTTGATTTAGTAAAGTCCTTAGAGATCTTTTATTAGAACATGACTTTTTTATTCCCATAGTTAACCAACGTTTTTGTGGTTTATTTTTTATTTTTATGTTTTGTATTGGTATGTGTTTATTTAGCAGTTCTTGGATAACTGTGTTAAATGAGTTGTAATTTTTATTTAAGTTTGAGTTTGTATTTATTATGTTCTCCCATTTGATATCTTTTAATGAATTTTTAAATAATGCTATTTTATTACTAGTAAATATTCTTTTTTTAACGTACCGTGTTTTATTATTAGTGTGAATATTAGCTGTCTTTATTTTTATATTTAAAGCTTTATGGTCAGAGAGACCATAGTCTTGCACATTTATTTTATGTATGAGTGGTGTATAGCTTGTAAATAAGAGGTCTATGCAAGTGGCTGTTTTTTTTGTAACTCTTGTAGGTTTATTTATTATTTGAGTAAGATTACGCGATTTCATTGTATTTATGAGTTTTTTTGCTTCTTTATTATTTGCTAATATATTTATGTTAAAATCTCCTCCTATTATTATATGTTTGTTTTTATTTTTTGTATTTAGCTTATATAAGAGATGTTCGATCTGTTCATAAAATATATTAATATGACGATCTGCTCTATACAATCCTATTAATATACAATTTAACTTTGGAATTTCTATTGCACTAAATTCAATTACAAATTCTTTGGAAAGATCAGCTATATCTTTTCTTTCTATATATTCTAAGGTATCTTTTATAAAAATACAAACACCTCCACCATCATAATTTTTTCTACAAAAGATTGAAGCTATTTTATATCCAGGTATTACAATAGAGTCGCAATAATCCTTACTTTTCCATATCTCTGATAGTAATAGTATATCTATGTTTAAATCTATTAAAAAATGTTCTATTAAGTCTAACTTGTTGCCTATACTTTGTGCATTTTGAAAAATCACATTTAGTTCAGTAACGAAACGTCTTGTTCGCTGGAGTTTTCATTTGTGTCGGTCCTGCTCCTGACGTCGGCTGCAGTTCAGGTAGCTTCTGCGTTTCAGTATGACTTGTGTTTTGCTTGTCTATGCTCGTAATGTTAGTTATTAGGTCCTGAGAAGTTTGAATGTCTAAGTTTGTTTCTGTCTCACATTCTCTTCCATTAATAAAAAGTTTGTTGTTTCTTATAACAGCGTGATCGCCATTCTGTCTAGCTTTTCGTAGTTTCTGTCGGAGTTCGTTTCTGAGTTTTAGTGCCTTACTATCCATGAAAGGTCCTATTGCTAGTCCTGAGTGCTGGAAGTTTCTTGCGTTTTCCATAAGGAATTTTGTCATCCTCTTATTTGTTATTTCTATCGCTAATGGTCTTCTTTTTCCATGGTTGCCTATACGTTTCACTTCTTCTATATATGGCTCTATGTTAATATTCATAATGTCATGGAACACTCTGGACACATTATCTATAAGATTGTATTCGGATTCTTGACGATTTTCAATGAGGCCATATAGAACAATTTTTTTTGTATTTTTTAAGTGAGTTGTTTGATGTGTGATGTGCAGCAAAGTCAGCCTCTGCAGAATACTGAGACTGCAGAGAACGGCGCTGCTGCCGGTGCTGTTCAGCCAGCAAACCCACACGATAACGAGGAGATCTCCGAGGTCTTCATACACCAGGTGAGTCATACAACTTCCATACATTTTCACATTGTAACTTTTTGAACTGTTCAGTTGAAAAAAAAAAAGTAGGTTTAGTATAAGATAATGAGTGTCTTTCGCCATCAAACTGCTGTGTAGTTTGGCGACTTTTTATGTATCTTGTATAGTGTAATTTTTTTTTTGTGAACAAATAAATAAAAACATTATGTGTCATGTAACGATTGAATAAAAAATTAAAGATTCAATTCATAGATTTTGATGATTTAAGTATCATTCGATTCGTTTTCTTTCCTTTGTCACAGTTAATTTTATGATTTTTTAATTATTTAATAGTTTTTTTACCGACTTTTTTATATGAAAAGGTGGCAAATGAGCAAACGGCCACCTGAATTCTCCGAAATAGCGAAATCTTTAAATACAGACGCGTTGCCTACCTTTAATCAACGGAGAAGTGGATGCACAGAAAAAGAATTCCCCTTCTTTTGCGTCCCCTCTTCCACCAAATCTGGAAAAGAGTGGGAAGGGAAAGAGGACTAAAATAAGGCCTCCGGGACCACACTCATCAGACTGTACCCATGTGTGTTTGTGTATGTATGTGCAGGCTATCCATACAATCGAGTATGTGCTGGGCAGTGTGTCGCACACAGCGTCGTATCTGCGTCTGTGGGCGCTGTCACTTGCGCACGCGCAGCTCGCTGAGGTCGCCTGGAACATGCTGCTGCGTAAAGGTAACATGTGTTTATATACATACATTACATTTGTATGGAGAAAATTTACTACAAAAACGAACCCATCAGATTCTTGATGTAACTATTTCGCTCGATGAAATTAAATATGGGATAATATAAAAATATAAGAGTAAATTTGACGTCTAAATATATCTTAATATTATAAATAAATAGCGAATATTTGGATGGATGGATGTTTGTTTGAAGGTATCTTCAAAACTGCTCAATGGATCTTGATAAAATTTGGCACAGATGTAGAATAGAGTCTGAAAGAAGAAAACATAGACTATTTTTATTATGTTTTTTTTATTTACGCGCGAACAACAGCTAGTTAGTTTCATAAAGCTATAAATTCTGAATGTCAGTAAGGATATCGCAAGTTGATCTAGCCAAGATCTAAGAGGGAAGGGAGCAAGTAGGAATTTTTTTTTATACCAAAAATTAATTTTAGTTATCTAGGTGGATCTATAATAAATTAAATATTAATATTTTCCCTTTTGGGGGGGGGGGGTGACTGAACGCATTGCCCCCTCCGATTTTTTTAGTATTTTTTTGTTGTTACAGGTCTGAAGTCGTTCGGTTTCCAAGGCGGTATCTACCTGTACGTAATGTTTGCGTGTTGGGCCGCCATCTCCGTCTCCATCATGGTGCTCATGGAGGGGCTCTCCGCATTCCTGCACACGCTGCGTCTGCACTGGTACATACACAACACATACATACATACTTTTAGAGAATTATTAGTCAAGATCATCTCGAGCGTTTTGCGCGCTAAAGTTCCCAAAACCAAGTGACAGATAGCTGTAGTGAGGCGACGTAAGCGTTGATATTTGACATGTCTAGTGCTGCGCCGATACACCGGCACAGTGTTGATTTTTGTCTCTAACAGTTCGGCCATCCTGCATTTCCTTCGTCCTCGAAGGAGTATTGATCCTTGCTGCATCGTTTTACACGCTGTCCCAAGCGCCATGAAGAGCCAGAACACCTCCAAGAAAAAGGACCTAAAAGCAAATCAGCCCCGTAGGCAGAAAATATAGCCCCGTAGGCAAACATATAGCCCCGTAGGCAAACATACAGCCCCGTAGGCAAAACATATAGCCCCGTAGGCAAACATATAGCCCCGTAGGCACAACTTAGCCCCGTAGGCAAAACATATAGCCCCGTAGGCAAAACATATAGCCCCGTAGGCAAAACATATAGCCCCGTAGGCACAACTTAGCCCCGTAGGCAAAACATATAGCCCCGTAGGCAAAACACAGCCCGGAGGCAAACATATAGCCCCGTAGGCACAACTTAGCCCCGTAGGCAAAACATATAGCACATTTTGTATCAACTATGTATCTGAAATAAAACTAATAATAATTGTTATTAAACATACGCCCGGAGGCTAAACATACGCCCCATAGGCAATCTTTGATTTTCTTTTATCAATCATGTGTCTGAAATAAAAGTTTTATTAATCATACGCCCCATAGGCAAAACATACGCCCGGAGGCAACATATACGCCCTGAGGCTAAACATACGCCCCATAGGCAATCTTTGATTTTCTTTTATCAATCGTGTGTCTGAAATAAAAGTTTTCATTATTATTATTTTTACTACCATGTCAAATACCTGGCATTCCGCGCACCCTGTACTCCATGACATCTATACATCAAGACTCTCCACAGGTTCGCGGCCTCGGCCTGCTCGCGACAGGCACTTCACGAGCGTACTACTCGCGACGGGTGCTCCACAAGCGCCGTTGCTCGCGACAGGCGCTCCACTAGCGCCACTGCTAACGACAGGCACTTTACAAGCGCACTGCTCACCACACGCGTTTCACTGGTGCGCTGATTGTAAACAGGCACCGCTCAGGCGCGCTGATTGTAGACAGGCACCGCTCAGGCGCGCTGATTGTAGACAGGCACCGCTCAGGCGCGCTGATTGTAGACAGGCACCGCTCAGGCGCGCTGATTGTAGACAGGCACCGCTCAGGCGCGCTGATTGTAGACAGGCACCGCTCAGGCGCGCTGATTGTAGACAGGCACCGCTCAGGCGCGCTGATTGTAAACAGGCACCGCTCAGGCGCGCTGATTGTAGACAAGCACCGCTCAGGCGCGCTGATTGTAGACAGGCACCGCTCAGGCGCGCTGATTGTAGACAGGCACCGCTCAGGCGCGCTGATTGTAGACAGGCACCGCTCAGGCGCGCTGATTGTAGACAGGCACCGCTCAGGCGCGCTGATTGTAGACAGGCACCGCTCAGGCGCGCTGATTGTAGACAGGCACCGCTCAGGCGCGCTGATTGTAGACAGGCACCGCTCAGGCGCGCTGATCGTAAACTGGCACCGCTCAGGCGCGCTGATTGTAGACAGGCACCGCTCAG
Source organism: Papilio machaon (assembly GCF_912999745.1). Lineage (NCBI taxonomy): Eukaryota > Metazoa > Arthropoda > Insecta > Lepidoptera > Papilionidae > Papilio > Papilio machaon. The sequence goes on along the minus strand of NC_059993.1, from coordinate 518,394 downwards.
GCGCACTGATTGTAGACAGGCACTTTCACAAACGCGCTGATCTCGACACGCGCTTCAATGGCGCGCTGCTCTCGACACGCGCTTCAATGGCGCGCTGCTCTCGACACGCGCTTCAATGGCGCGCTGCTCGCGACACGCGCTTCAATGGCGCGCTGCTCGCGACACGCGCTTCAATGGCGCGCTGCTCTCGACACGCGCTTCAATGGCGCGCTGCTCGCGACACGCGCTTCAATGGCGCGCTGCTCGCGACACGCGCTTCAATGGCGCGCTGCTCGCGACACGCGCTTCAATGGCGCGCTGCTCGCGACACGCGCTTCAATGGCGCGCTGCTCTCGACACGCGCTTCAATCGCGCGCTGCTCGCGACACGCGCTTCAATCGCGCGCTGCTCTCCACACGCGCTTCAATGGCGCGCTGCTCTCGACACGCGCTTCAATCGCGCGCTGCTCGCGACACGCGCTTCAATGGCGCGCTGCTCGCGACACGCGCTTCAATCGCGCGCTGCTCTCCACACGCGCTTCAATCGCGCGCTGCTCGCGACACGCGCTTCGATCGCGCGCTGCTCGCGACACGCGCTTCGATCGCGCGCTGCTCGCGACACGCGCTTCAATGGCGCGCTGCTCTCGACACGCGCTTCAATCGCGCGCTGCTCGCGACACGCGCTTCAATGGCGCGCTGCTCGCGACACGCGCTTCAATCGCGCGCTGCTCTCCACACGCGCTTCAATCGCGCGCTGCTCGCGACACGCGCTTCGATCGCGCGCTGCTCGCGACACGCGCTTCAATGGCGCGCTGCTCGCGATATGCGCAGGTTCGAACCCTTAGGCGGTAACTCGATCTACACGATTTTTCTTGTCATCTCAAACACCAAGTATCTTTATGGATCTATAACATTCATCACATGACCATGTAGGGCAAGCATGTCATGACATACCAAACAATAAAATCAAGTTTAAATTCAGAAGTATCCTGGTGACACACAAATTAAAATAAACTGAACTTAGAAAGGACATCAATGACTTAAGACATAATGATATCCATCTGACTCAGGTAATGGCTTTAATTTTATCACAACTCTGCTTTACCAGACCCTCACTAATAAACTGATCTATATTCTCAATTTCAGTTGTTAGGAAAATTCTTTAAATTAATTGAAAAGCCTGATCTTATTAAACATCAACACTAAAAATATAAAAAATTTGGTTTGATCTTACCGCAGTACAAATTGAATAAGTATTATACCAATAATGGCTTGAGCAATCATGCTATCTGTCATATTACATGACATGTGACAGGCCAATCCCAAGTTTGTCATAATAAAATTTTACTGAATCCTCACCTTTTGGTTTAACTTCATTGGCATGTTCCCTAGTCTGAACTACTACTACTGTTCTTAACAAATGGAAACACTTGAATTAAATTTGTCATCACCTGACATAATGAATACATGGGGTCCTTGATTCATATTTTGGCAAAACCACTTATCTTTGCCGTGCAATTGCATTTTAACATCTTTTCATGCATATTTGTCACAACTTCAAAATTATATTCCACATAATACACCCTTGATTTGTATTTTAGTTTTTGTACCAACTCCTTTAATACCTCAATTTGACTGTCTTTTCTCTTTATTCCTCTATGTGTGTCTTAAAATACAGAAAAGTATTTTTAATTATCCTGTTAAATTATAACATAAATTGTAGTCTTTGAAAGTACTGTCTTAAAGCCAACAGTATATTTAAATATTCTACACAAAACTTTTATCTTTTAACCAAATTATAATCTTAATATTAAATGTATGATTCATATTATTTTACACACCACTTTTGTGTCTCAACATAAATCATACCTTGTTTTAAAATGAAAGGCACTTTTAATATTTTATACAAACTTTTGTGTCTTGACAAACCATAAAACCAAACCTTTAAATCAAACATTAAAATAGAAATAAACACAACAAATGTTGATTTTGTGTTTTCAAGCCAATGGTCTTTTCATGGTCTGTTAATAAAACAATTTTCGTAATATGACTTTATGATTGTACGATTACGGACTTTATGAAAATGTTTTCAAGTCTTTTAGAAATCACCAAATTAAGAAATCAGTAAATAATTTTGTACAGATAATTAGAAACATGGAACAATCTCACCAAATATGAAGATTTTCACGCTGGTGTGCGTTTTAAGTTTACCATTTACTCGAAGTTCTCAATATCCTTACAAATTTTAAAAATCTTAGTCTCCGGTAAACAATACGATACTTTTATGCAACAAAATCACTTTGTGAGTTTGGGTAATATCTCACTTCTGAACTTTTAGAGAATTGTTAGTCAAGATCATCTCGAGCGTTTTGCGCGCTAAAGTTCCCAAAACCAAGTGACAGATAGCTGTAGTGAGGCGACGTAAGCGTTGATATTTGACATGTCTAGTGCTGCGCCGATACACCGGCACAGTGTTGATTTTTGTCTCTAACAATACATACATACATACATACATCTTTGCATGCACATATATATAATTAAGCCTTTTAATTGTAAATGTAATTTTTTCTAAGTTATATGATCATGTAATTAGGTATTTAACAATTTTTTACAATGTACTATACTTTTCCTAGAGTCCTGGAACCTTTAATACAGGTCTAGAACCTAGTTTAGCAACCTTAACCATATTTTTGTTGCTTAAATAAAAGATTTTTATTATTTTAATTTGTTACAAATATTTTGACAGTTAAGGTCATCTTTATACGCGGCTACGTTTAACATATTTTTTTTGTAGTGATTTGTACGATGTTCAGAGCTCTGAAGATATTTGAATATATAAAATACTAACTATCGCCCGCGACTCCGTCTGCGCGGAATAAAAAAAAACTTAATAAGTAGCCTATGTGTTCTTCCAGATGTTCTTCATCTGTGCCAAATTTCATCAAAGTCCGGAGATTCTTCAAACAAACATTCGCATTTATAATAGTAGTATTATGTTCAAATATCTTGGGAGTAGAAGATCATGTGCTGCTCAGTCTTCTCCCCCCACATCCCCTCTACGTCCTAACACACATACACATATAACATTATTGTTGGAATAATTTAAAAACACTTTTCGTCCTTGATTCAGACTATATTTTTCACATATATCAAAAAAGTAAACAATAGACAAAATAAATTAGAAAAAAATATATTTTTAAATTTTTGATATAAAACCTCTTTGCTAATCTTTGACAATTGTGTTTTGTATCGTCTCATGTGAAAATCAGAGTCGCAGAGATATTTGAAAACTATTATACAGCTATAATTCCTTACATGTTACAAATGGCTACTTCCTGATGTAGATTATACTAGAATTTAAATTAATAGTGACTTTTATGTTTCAGGATCGAGTTCCAGAGCAAGTTTTACGCTGGTGAGGGCTATTTATTCCAGCCATTCTCATTTGAGGTGCTGCTCGACTCTTCAGGACAGCCTGAGGAGTAGCTTCTGTCATGACCTCACAAAATTTAACTAAACATAGTAGAACTACTACATCTTCAGTAAAATTTAAGAAAAAAACTTTTTCAGTAGAGATTAATAAAAAAAAAATTGCTTATAAAATATTTAATCATATATATTTATCTCTGAATTTTATTTTATTCGTAGATTTGGAAATTATGGTCTATTGTGTAATATAGTCATCCTTGTTGTTCTCATAGTGTAGACAGAGACAATATGTGTCAATGTTCAATAAATATAAATATAGCTTCCATTATAAAGTAACGTGTTTCTGAATATTTTAGTATTATTTTTTATATAAATGCTGATGTTTTTTTTATCTATGCAACAATTGTCTATGTTTTTAGAAATTTTATTATTAAAAAATTTGTGCATCGACAAGTTTTATTTAGCGATTTTTTTTTTATCCTTTGTAGTTGATGTTTTATTTTGTATACTGTTTTTTTTTAGCAAAAGTACTTAAAACTTTTTTTTATAAATTCGCATTCAAGGCTCTCTTTTAATTTTTAAAATGCAATCGGCATAATATAGAGTTCATTCCAGTAGTTTTGGAAGTATATAATGTTTTATATATATATATGTACACGAATGTAGCGCAGCCATCTTGTTACTGAAATAAACTATTTCTTTTATCCATATTGTTGTTTTATTTTATACAAGTTATTTTGGACATGATAAAAATATAAATTTGAGACATTTTTAAATTTTGGAAAAAAATAATTTATGTTTTTTTTATTATTTACTAGCTTTTACCCGCGACTTCGTCTACAGGGAATAAAAAAATGCACACAAGATAAAAAAAGTCCTATGTCCGTCTCCTAGTTCTAAGCTACCTCCCCATCAATTTTCAGCTAAATCAGTTCGACCGATCTTGAGTTATAAATAGTGTAACTAACACAACTTTCTTTTATATATATAGATAGGTTACAATACACGTAATTACAATAAAAACGGTTGCGTCTTATTGGTTTGTTCAGAAACTTTGATACTAGGCTATGAAATGTAAGTAAAGGTAATTTTAGATTTACTTTAAATCAACTTTCTAAGTATAATTTAGCAAACAATTTTTTTTATTATAAAAATACAGAAAAGTACTTTCAGAGTCGACCGTTTTTGAATTCTGCAATTACAGAGGTTTAAATTAGGACTATCTATTGACTAAATAATAGTTGATGTAAAATTTAAAAACGTTATAACTTAAAACTATTTTAACAATAACAAAAATCTTACTAATAATGTAAATGTTTAGATGTATGGATGTTTGTTGAAATCTCCAAAACGGCTAAAGGTATCTTCTTGAAATTTGACTTAAATGTAGCACGTAATTTGGAAGAACACATAGACTACTAATTTAGTTATTTTTTAAATTCCACTCGAATGAAGTCACGTGCAAACGCCAGTAGTCAATACAAATCACTAGAACTAGATATCAGTTGTTCAGTGTGAGTAGAGAGTTCAGTAGTGGAGCTGATTAGTATGTTCAGTCGTATTCAGCGCCGATGGTGATGCTGAGGTCTCCGGGTAACACATGCGTCATGTGGTACCACCGGTTTGTATCCACCACCACTGTTAAACAAAGAGGCAGTTTTAACTAAAATAGATACAATACGGACAGATGATAAAATTATTAATATAAATGCCAATGTTTAGATGGATGTTTGTTTGAAGGTATCTTCGGAACGGCTCAACGGATCTTGATAAAATTTGGCATAGATAAAGAACATAGTCTGGAAGAACACATAGGCTACTTATTAGGTTCTTTTTTAATTCCGCGTGGAAGGAGTCGCGGACGACAGCTAGTTGTATATAGTTCAGTCCGCATCACCATGACTTAACAGAACAAGGATAAAATATTTATATTCAATTTTTTTTTATAACGCACGTGCGTTTTTAGCGTTAGTTCGGCGTCCTTTATAAATCAATAGATTAGTTTTGAATGAATAGTTTTGGAGTAATAGCTATCGTGAAAGTACTGACGTATCTCCCCGGGATGCACGGTGAGAGTGAGGGCGCGGCAGGTGTAGAGGCACTCGGGCGGCGGTGCCAGTTGCCAGCGCTTGCGGCCGCGCACCTGCGCCTGCCACGACACGCGCCGCACCGAGTCCACCTGAATGTTGTCAACTCACACGCTACAATAGCCACAGTTATTAGAACCACTAAACAATAACAAATTCTGACTTGAATTGTGTCATATTTCTTCTCATCGGCGCTATGTAGGTACTAGTTGCAATCTAACATGTGTTATACGATATTTATACCAAACAATTTGAAAACATAGGCAAAATATCACATAGGCTATTTTCATTTTAAACCATTTTCTCTTTAAGTGTTTACTCGATTCGGTTCAACGGGAGACCCGGCGCGGTTATACGACGACGGAATAAAATTGAGGGTTCTCAATTTAAATTCCTATAATGGCAAGGTAAACCACCAAACCAGTGAAGTTAAAAAAAAATTGGAATCCCTGTTCTAAACATTAATCTTACGTGCATATGAGCTCCTTGTCCGGGCCCACCCATAAATATCCAGTCAATAGTATCACTCTCTGCGGTTCTCGGCAGAAAGTAGGGTCGGTCGTAATACTGCCTTAGCCGGCGGGTCTCCTCGTCGTAGCAGGTGCTCCAGCCCACGTACCAGGGTGCGCCCGACAGGTTGGCGCGCGCCGCATCCATAGACAACACCTCCCCCAGCGAACGCAGACCAGATTTATAGGCGAAGAAGAAACATTCGTTGATCTTGTTGCCCATTTTACCGTTACGATAAAAATCAGCGAAGAAATTGAAGTTAAATTCCTGTAAATATTAAATAAATTAACAAAATATTATTTTTTTATAATCTAGAGGTTCATTTAGACATCATCTGGAATTGTACTGTCCGGTGATGACGTCAGTAGCGGTATAGAGCTCTCATGCATTCCCATACGCTTGTCTCGCTCTGACGTGACTGCAGAGCGTCGTTTGTACGAATCCGGTTTATGTCTAAATTGAACTTTAAGAATTGTACACACAGTCCGGCACTAAGTGTTACTTTTAGTACTTTGATACAATATACTTTGATAGCTTTCCAGTGCCGGGTCGCGTCGGTGACTATGACCGGCGTGGGGCTATAGGCGAAGCGGCGCTCGAACTCCTCAGGCGTGAGGTTACCGAGTCTGGCCACCTGTGACACGCTATCACACATCGAGCAGTCTTCCGGCGGACGGAACAGAGTCAGCGCTGTAGACGGAATTTCTAGAGTGCATCGCTGTTGAAATTTTAGTTTATTTAAAGCCCTCACCATTGAACACACATTTGATGCATAAAATCCAAAATACGTAGCGGCAACAATTGACTCACCTCCGAAGCGAAACTGGGATAAATCCACCAATACGTAAATATAATTATCAAAACAGCAATACCCAAGTAATAAAATGTGATGTTTTGATTAAAAGTTTCAGAAATAAATGGCTTTTTACACTCTGGTAACATTAATCGCGATATATACGAGTTACTTAGTTTCATATTATCTATTTTATGGAGTATTTTTAATAGTTTAATTTCAGCCGATTTTAACTTCTTGTCGCAGAGTTTGGGTCTCGAGGGACTCATTTCGTGATCACTTTGTAGTGTCCCGAAATATAATGGAAGGATTTTAATCCCCGCAACAGTTTATATACGCAAAGAATAACATAGAGCTGTACCGGAATCTGGATATTCGACATTAAAAATGTACAAAACCTAACATTACCATAAATGTAACATAATTTTTAATAAAGAGGCAGGCATTTAGTTAAAAAAAGACATCAACCGCTAAGTCAAAGAATCCCTATTATTTATTTGTACGAACATTGCTAGGCCCTCTATATTAAAATATAAATTTATCGCAGAAGCACCGATAAAAAATAGTCTTACATTTTAAGCAAATAATAATTAATTTGATAGAAAAGCACATTAAAAAGCAACAAATATAGCAAAGAGAACAACTCCGGACAACTCTCATGATATCTACAGTCTCCCCGTTAGACCCAAACCTATCAGGCGTGAGTCAATGCGGGTGAAATGAGTATGAAATTGGAATTCATTATCAGGGCGCGACACTGCAGCTGCGGCCATCACACGGACCAATGCTTCATATCATACGCATGTTACCTCAATTTATCCCTTTTCTAGATTTTACTTTTTTATTTTGTAGCGATGAGTAGTGACAATTTCTCAACCACAGTATTGTTTTTATATAAACTTTTAAATATAGTTACAGTCAGTCATGTATATTATTATACAAGCCCACAATCAACGACCTGATTGTCAATCAGGAAGAGATGAGAAAAGTGTGCCAGTTTGGTTCTAAACGGAGTTCGTGAGCTCATCCTAGCCTCCTTGTTCACGGGCGTGAGTTTAGCTGTTGTTTTAACTCTGGTACAATAATTCGATAGGCTATAGGTTTATAACTGTAACATTAGAAATCGCAAATTATTTGACCTCAGAAATATGATTTTTTAATTTTTGGTATATTTTCTTTGAAGATTTGTATTATAAGGCAAAGAAGTATTTCTCCCTCAGATAAAGAATATACTTGGTCCTTTCTAGACTAGACTAGACCTAGACTTCTCCCTTCTCCCAATTTCATCCCCTTCCCCCTAAAATTATAACTTTAATTTAACTTTCGGATTAAATAACTTCAGATGGACCGTTGCTCCTTTGCCCCCTTCTCCTATAAAAAATATTGCCCTCGAATTGAATATGTGCTATATAAACTATAACACATCCGAAACCCGAAATCGTTTTGTCCACAAAATTTGCTGGTAGCAAACCGTATAAACCTAATAAAACCGTTTTCTTCACAATAAATGGTTTGTGACAAAATATTTTATCTTTGTAAAAAACCATGTCAACATGTGTCAATGTCAAATTGTGTGATAATGATAATTTATAAACAAAAACGTCAAACACGCCAAAAGACGCTAGAGGCAAATAAGTGGCCTAAAATTGTGTTAAATTAACCTAATTAATAAACTAGTTTCTAATCATTTCACTTAAATGTAAAATAAATGCCATTCTCGCAAAGACATTATTATACAAAGTAGCAATGGCAGTAATACTTGGTGGAGGAATAGGCGGATTGTCCACCGCTTACTATCTGCTCAAAAACAATGTAAGTAATAACAATAACTTGAAATTATTATTACTAGAAGCAACAAATTATTGTGGAGGATGGATCAAGTCAATAAAAACGAAGGATTATATATTCGAGCAGGGACCGCGGACTATCCGGCCTAAAGGTATCGTTGGATTGAACACTTTAAATATGATTCAAGACTTAGGTCTCAGCGAACACGTCTTCCCCATAAAATCCGATCACCCAGCAGCTAAAAACAGAATGATTTACGTTAATAACTCGTTGCATTTATTGCCGTCTAGCTTAAAAAGTGTTTTCCAAACAAATGAACCATTTTCGAAGCCACTTATTTATGCAATATTCAATGACTTGCGTAGTCCACAAAAGCAAATGAAAGATGATTCGATTTATAATTTCGCCGAAAGAAGGTTCGGTAAAGAGATAGCAGATTATGCAATTTCTCCTATGATATGTGGCATTTGTGCCGGAGATGCCAAAGAAATATCTGTGAAATTTCTTATGAAAACACTTTTTGAATGGGAACAGAATTATGGTGGTGTCATGAAAGGTATGATGAAGTCATTCCTGAAGGGAAAAAATGACAATGATTTATATTTCAGTGAACTAGCGAAAAGAGCTCAGGAGGAAAAATGGAATGTGTATACAATAAAAGGAGGTATTGCCAACTTTCCGGCCACCTTACTGCAGCATCTCAGAGAGAACAATGTGGATATTAAATTGAACAACAAAGTAAATGAAATAGAATTTGTAGACTCAAGTACTGTGAAGTTGATCAATAGATCAGGAGAAGAGATAATGGCAAATCATGTGTATGCTTCTATACCTTCACATGCTTTGGCAGATTTGGTTGTGAAACAGCATCCAGATCTGGCAGCAAATTTAAAAGGTATACCATTTGTGACAGTTGGCTTGGTCAACTTTTATTTTGATTCAGACAAACCTCTTATTTCTCCTGCATTTGGATTTTTGGTGCCTCCGATAGAGAACTCACCTATTCTGGGTGTTGTGTTTGACTCCTGCTGTCTTCCGGATCAAAATGGTACAGTTTTAACAGTGATGTTAGGTGGAAGGTGGTTTGAAGAAAAGTTTGGACTGAATATAACTGAAAAAGAGTTGTTTGAGATAGCACAGCGTGAAGTTCGGTCCATATTGAACATAAAGGAGAAACCGGCAGCGCATCATGTCCAAATTCTGAATAAGTGCATTCCTCAGTATATAATAGGTCATTATGATAGGGTGGATAATGTGAGACAGTATATACAAGACAACAATCTTCCAATTTCTCTTGTTGGCAGCAGCTATGATGGAGTAGGCATCAATGATGTCATTTATTCTGCCAAGACTCAGGTTCAGTGATGTTCAACTTATCATTCAAGTAAATAAACAAGTTTATACTCATAAATGACTGTAAAATAAGCATAAGGGGCCATTCCAGGCTGTACAAATTCAGAGATTATTATGAAAGGGATAAATTTTATATAAGCATTTACCGACTGCTAGAGTAAGGCTTTGTTACAAATTTATATTAGTTACCTTGTTATAGAAATTTAAAAAAAAACTTTTTACTAGTATTTAAATAAATACTCAACCTTTTTGTTTGCAAATAAATTTCATGGGAATTATTATTGTTGAAAAATTCTCATTACATTTTTGGGAAACTATGGGATAATGTAAATGGGAATATGATTTCAATGGTTTTATTTTGTTTGTTTTTTTTTTATACACAGGTTGGTACTTATTTTATTATATTAAAAAGATGATGTTCATTGACTTTTTTATTTATAAAACAGAAATCACTTAAAAATTTATATTCTATATTAATAAATAATTATAATAGTTTTAAAATCTTGTCTATAATCTGGTGCTGAATAATCAGGCTGTGGTTTTTAAAAATATTCATTTAAAGACTAGCTTTTGCCCGCGACTCCATCCGCGCGGAATTAAAAAAAAACCTAATAAGTAGCCTATGTGTTAAGATCCATTGTGCCCTTTCGGAGATACCTTCAAAGAAACATCCATCCATCCATACTTTCGCAATTATAATATTAGTAAAGTAATAAGATAAAACTGGAAGTTGAATTTCGATTATCACTAAAATCAAATTAAAAAAAATATACAGTTTATATAAAGGAATGTTGGTGTAAAAGTTAGTGAGTTTAACCACAGAATAAAACAAATTTTTGCCAAATAGGGAAGAGATGTATAATGCGAGTTGATCGATAACAGCGAACAGAATGACAAAGTTAAAAATGAATTTGGATTAACAAAATCTTAATTCTACGACGGTAATCCTGAAAATTAAGTCAGCAACGGTTTAATTTTAGGATTATCGTCGTAAAGTGGTGGCATATCACAACTATTGTATACTATATAAGCGAATTGGCACGAACAGTTGGAAAGTGAAATGGAAAAAAAAACACATTTACAAAAACAACCTGTATTTATGCTTAAGCAAATATAAATGAGAGAATGTTAATCTTTATATAAAACTACAAAAAAAGTAAAAGTGTAATAAATTATCTATTAATACTTTAAAATCTCTTTATCGTCTCTTATTTTAAATAATAGTGGAATTTCATGATAATTTCTTTACATTTACAAAAAGCGATTAACATTAAATATATAAATGTTAGAATAATATTTTATTATATTAAAACTAATATATTATGCAGCAGATAATAAAGTTACAATGTTGTCATATAGAAAATACAATATTATGTTACATTTTGAATTTTCTAAAGAACATTTTATGAAATAATATTTAAATTTATTAAGAAATACCAATTCATAAGCTTAAAACCACAAATTTATTAAATTAATACTAAGTATTGGATAAATAAATTTATGGTTACGATATTAAACAATACATTGTTGTGCTTTATTTAATATTTTACAAAGAAATTTTGCTTCTACAGAACTTATGGAATTTATTCTCAGACTAGTGCAAATGGATTCAAGACTAAATCTAGAATATAATTACACTAGCTGTCACCCGCGACTGCATTCGCAATTTAAAAAAAACCTTTTTTAGTTGCCTATGTGTTCTTCTAGATTTTATTCTACATATGTGTCAAATTTCATCAAGATCTGGTGAACCATTTCTGATATACCTTCAAGTAAACATCCATCCATCCGTCCATGTAAAAATTTGCATTTATATTAGTAAGATATATTCAATGCTGCCACTAAACTAAAGTATACAATTTTGGAATTTCACTTATCTCAATTAATTACCCAAAAAAATTAATGAAAGCACCTAAATTAATTTTAAGTTTTTAATTAAATCAAATATATCTCAACAAGCTTCTTCTGTGTGTAGAGTAACATTAATTACGTCAATTTTACACAAAGCAAATACACATATCTAAAATTCGTGGTTACAATGCTTTCAGACATCATGGCGGCAACGCCAGTTTAATCCTTACCCTGAGCGAGATTACTACGGCACCCCTTTTTTACAACACCTGGGTGGGAGGGGGTTTAACAGGGTTAATGAGACTAATTTGTAAACCTGTGACGTCCATAACTGTCCAGCGGACACCAGTACAGCTGTTTCATATACAGCTTAGTGTAGGGGAATGTTGAGCCGCCAAGATATTTGAAAAGAGTTATACCAAGATGTGTGTTCATAAAATAGTAGTCACGTTAGCTTTGGTCTACCCTGAGACATGTCCGAGCTGCAGCATGAGTGTGGCATGCAGCGTGTGATCTCGCGGCTCGTGAGGTGCAGGCACAGTGTTGCGGTACCGGTACTGCAGCGTCAGCGCAGCCTCCGCCGCACTGCCCGCCTCCACCTCCTCCCCGCACCTCACCTGCAGCCGCAGGGCCAGCTTGTTGGACTTCCGCCACAGGATTATACTGAAATTGTTAATATTTATACTTAAAACTAGTAATTATTGTATTCTGACACTCTGTCTAAGGTTTAGTAAATTAATAGCTGTCGCCCGCGACTCCGTCCGCGCGGTATTAGAAAAAAACGTAATTACTAGCCTATGTAATGTTTCAGAGTATGCTCTACATCTATGCCAAATTTCATCGAGATCTGTTGAGCATATATTAATGAGCATTCTAATATTAGTAAGATTGATTTACTGTTTGAGGGAAAATTATTAGGTCATCACCGACTTGCACATTACCATAAAATAGAAATCATAGAATGGAATGTGTTTAGTGATTATATAAAAGGTAAGTTTTGCTACAATTAATTTTAAGTAATCTCTTAAGGATGTACTAAATACATAGTCAATATTTATGAGACTTGTGTATATAATGTAAATGTACAGTAGAGGTACTACACAAAAAATAGACATTAAGTGGAAGTAATTTCTTGTTCTAAATGATGAGTGCGCGTGAATTTAAGTCCTCTTTATAGTCCTCATAAGAAAAGGGTGGAAAAGAAAAGTGGAGTTGACCGAGGAGGAGCATAGGAAGAAGAAATATCCTTTTTCTGTGCGTCTTCTCTTTCATTGATAAAAGGTAGGTAGCATCTGCAATTACGAATGTCTATGGGCAGCGGTCGCTTCGCCATTAGGGCGAATTAATGTGACAGCTTGGTCATTTGCCACCTTATGACATAAAAGAGTGTAAATGATGAGTGTTGTTGACTGACTCGTTGGCATCGTGCGTGGCGTCGTCGTCGTACTCCGCGGCGTCGTCACGTTGCGCCAACGTCAGCGTCACGTCGGGCGTCACCACACGACACGTCGCCGTCACGTCAGCTTTGCGCTGCACCGTCTCGTACCACAGATTATCCTACGACATTAACATTTAAAACGATTCAACAGGTTTTCATTGAAAATTTTCGTTTAATTTCTCACACAACAGTCTTCTTTCTAACGACAGTACTAACTTTCTCCAAATTGAGCGACTTTTCGAGCGACTTCTCCAGACTGTTGGGCTCCTCCAGCCTGTCCTCTGTGTCGGGTACTTCCTCGGGCTGCAGCAGACGCACCTGCATCTCGTGGCCGGTCGGGTTGGTCAACTTCAGCAGCAGCGCAGACGTGCAGCCCGGCTTCATCGGCTCGTACGATATTATCTTCACTTCCGGCACATGGTAGCTACAGATTTTAACTTTTAAACTTATGTCCTACTATAAATGAACTAATAATGAATATATATATATATATATATCTTCAACTAATCTTATTTAAAGTATTTCAATTAAATGAGAATCATTTATTGTCATAGAACTATCTGTGTGACTTATAAAACTATCCACGTGATTTATTTTGACTTACAATGCAAGGAGTTCGATTTTAAACTTGATAGATCCTGGATTGTACTCCGGCTTGGTGAGGTTGTGGTCGCAGGCCCGGCAGCGCTGGCTGCGCTTCACACTCAGCAGCTTGGCGATCGGGTACAGCCGTGACACACTGCTCGGCTGCCACTCCGGAGCGGCAAGCCTCTGTGGCATGCTCGTTACTGGAGATTAGTTCTTAAATTGTTACATACACATTGCAAGTCCTTAAGTTTAATATTATGTTAAGGAAATTATTGTATTTTTTTTACATAAAGCGTACACGGAAAAATAAAGCTTGGTGGTACGTGTTTCATTGTATATTTTTTTTATATAAAATTGTTGTCAAGTATTTATGTATAATTTATAACTTTGATATCTATAACTTACTTTGATTTAAGTTCAGTTCTTTAGTGTAGAAATCCTCTGATAACTCTTCAACGTCAGCGGAAGCCTCACTCGGCACAAAGTTGGCTATAGCACTCATTGTACTCTCGCTGGAAGGTAGACCGGCTATGTTCCTAGCCATTGCACCCGTCAAACCAGTTTTATCCTGTTAAAACCACATTTTTTATTTACTACCTGTTTCCCGATAACTGCATGAAATTTAACAGATTATCTGTTCATCAAAAAATTCACATTTCTAACAGGAATTACGATGATGAATAATTTGTTGACTTTCAACTGAAATATAATTTGAAAAATCATTTAAATTTTGATACAAACAGTAAGTGTAATGTATTTTCCTCTGATGGCAAACTTTTTCCGCTCCCTGTCCAATTTTTCTTGCTTTTCCTGTTGGGCTATGGCCTTGTAGTAGTCGAGGAGTTGATTTATGCGGGTGGCATTCGGATTTACCCTCTCTGGCCAACCACCAGAGGCTACAAGAAAGTAATGAGACAAGTCAATATAGGTCATGTTAAGAATGATTATTGATAATAATTTATTAAGTACATATCTTGTGTCTTTATTTAATTTTAAAAAAGATAAACTGCATATTTATCATTAAAATTCTTAAATAAAAAAAAACAGTAAAATATATAATGCATAATGGTTGCTATATGTGAAATTTCGATGTTCCTCTCTAGAAAATTTAGGTGTTGAATTGAAAAGAAATATTAATTCCATAAAAATATATATTTACCTACTGGCTGGTCCGGTATACCAACATCTCTTGATGTCCATCTACAATTAAAACAGGACAGGTAGTACATTTTCTTAGCTTGTTTATTTTCCACTTTAGAATCACCGGATCCTTGTTCCGGTGTTTGCCGTGGTTGAGCCAGTGTGGCCCTAAAATTTAAAAAGACTTCATTATACTATTAGCAAAAGATTGACAAAGGTTTTTTAAATAGAATATTAAATAGACACATAAAAATCATAAATTTAACATATCTAAGTTTACCTTGTGGAAAGTGTATGAAAGCAACTGGGACAATCAAAACAACTGCTACATCTGTTCTTTTTCAGCCTTGCTTCTGATGATGGCATGTTCTCCAGACAGTTGGCGCAGTAATGAGAGTCCACCTTGATGAACATACTATAGTTGTTAGTGATACATTTCTGTATTGTACTTAGTTGAACAATCATATATTAGCAATATTTAATGGGATATTTAGGATACAAAGGGTTCTAAAATTGTAAAATTGTTTTATGTAGTAGTTTTTATTATTGAGTTTATGTAATATATCTAATACGTGACGAATTTACATATTTAGTGCACTTACTTCATGGCATATACAAAAGCCGCAGCGTATCTGCAGGCAGTGGCGACAAAAATACAAGCTTGTTATCGGTTTGATCTGACCACAAGAACAAGCGTACTTCACGTAATCTGGCTGGGTCAAATAAGCCATGGCTAGACAATTTTACGGAATTTAATTTAGAATTCGAAAGTAAATTATTTCAGATTTTATAAGGCAAAATCGTAATGAGTCAGAAATTCAGACTAACGTTGACAATGAATGATATGACATTGACATCTCAGATATGTCAAAAACTTGATATTGATTTGACAGTTTAAAATTGCAATACAACAATATTAAAAAAACAAGTCACTATAACACTATAAAAGTTCTTTGTGAGTGGTTTATTTAACAAAGATTCATTGATTAAATGTGTATATATGATTTAAGGAAGTCTATCAACAAATTTTATCTTCCAGTTTATAAATGAGATAATACTGGCATCTTTGGTTGAAGATTGAAGACGATATAGGTTGCCCAGAAAAATCAAAATAGAACATCTCGCCATCTTGCGGAAAACCTACGGAACTAATTTCTTGATCGCAACAAAAAATTCGTTGGATTTGCTTTTTTAATGACATAAAATGTATTGTCGTACATGTAAAGTGTTATAAAGTCCCTTAACGCTCCTGCCTCCATGACCACCGGTTTTTGTAATTAATTAAAAAGTAAAGCAAGTAATTTAGCATAAGGCACCAATCCAAAAAAGAGTGCACAGACCAAGTTATATTTTTGGTCAGGCTATGAAATTCAAAATTGTTCAGTGGCTTGAGAAAAAAAGCTGCTGGACCACGTCAAGGAGGATTGTGAAAATAGAAGAAGCAGAATTATTGTTAAGAGTTAAGACTTTTAATCTAACTTTAATGTCTCTATTTCAAAATAGTCACTTAACATCAAGATAAACCCTTAACAAGTCTTAAATAAACTATCACCAACCAACATTATAACTTAATTGGTGACGAGTTAGATGTAACAGTTTGCCTAATATATTGGTAGATAAGATGAATGTCCTAAAATAATGAATTAAGCAACAATAGTCATGTCACGTGTGACCCACTTCTGTAGTTCGATTTGCGAACGATATTAATGCGCGGATTCCTGACACGCAGGCCCGTGGCGGGAATTTTAACCGCGACAATTCTCGAACTTTTTAAGGCATGCCAAGAGGAACCTACGTGGACAGGCTCGGCTTTCTAATGCGGTAATATGTTGCGAAACTTATCGAGGGATCCAATTATGTCATTCGTTTATAGGTTTACCATGAAGTGTTCCTAGGATTCTAAATTGTTTCCCTGTAAAAATTTTGAAACAAAACTGTTATTTAATTTTATAATATACATCGTATGTCATTGAACACCAAGTGTATATATCATATGGTAGCCTTAGTTACCTAGATATCGTCATTACGATTACATTATTTCGGTTAAGTTAAGCATGTTCAAAACTCTTGACGATCTTTTATCGTCTTATTTTGTCTAGTTCATATTAATCGATTACATTACCGAATCACTCAGATATATAAAATCGGAAATATCCCAGATAAATATAAATTTATGGCGAATCTATTTGTATTAATTACCCGTCGCAAAGTCGCTTTGGATTCAAGTTTAGCCGACGTTTAAAATGGTCGCTAGCATATTTATTACGCGTTGGCGCGATTGATTTGTGACAGCGATGAAATGAATCGACTGTTCGTTACTAGAATTCATTTGTCTTTTTTGTCATTGTCACGCCAGTTAACAAGTACGAGGTAGACGTGTGAAATAAACATTATTTTGATTGGTAGCATAGGTAAATTGAACAACAAAATGTAGGATTGCGTCCCAACGGGAAACACCCGAAAAATGAAATGTCTGCATATTTTAACATGACATTTTGTCAATACTACATAGTAATAGATCATTTTTGTTTCATAAGAGATTAAGATACACGTCTCGTTGCAAATAAACTGTATGAAGAAAGAATTAGCATATAATATGACATTTCAAAGTAATGAGAAATTGTATCCACTAAAAGCATTCTGCATTTCGCAAATTGTGCTACATTTTTGGCTAATGCAGTTTGTTAACCTGCTAATGTAATGCAATGGAGATATACTTGCAGTAGGTACCTATGTGTGTGTGAGTTTTTTTATAATATAATGCGGCCGCAGATGCGTTGATCGCCTTTGAGAAAATTATACGCTCGCTTCTTGCAGGACACTAAGACTTTTGACCTTAAGGGTTTGGAAATACCGTTGTTTCTATGGATGTTGATGTTGTGAGTCTAAAGTGGCTTTATTTATATTGGATTTAATATCCCAAACATTGTGATATGATTACAAATATGTAGAGTCATTTGAATAAGACGTGTTTTGGATGTATTTCGGTCATAGGGAATTCAATTTTTTTCAGTTCCGTCAATGAATGAGTCTTCTCTGATTAATATAATAATAAACGATGAAAGCAAAAAATGTCTTAATTTTCACAACGCATTTTGAAGTTAAACTTAAAATCTAATATTCTTCTAGTAATTTTAAAAAATAATTAAAAATGGGACCCACCTGCTAGTACCTTTTGATTATTTTTTTTTTATCAAATGGGAGCACCAGGGAGTTACGCGGTATCACATAAAAAATACAGTCGAATTGATATCCTTCTTTTTGCAGTCGGCTAAAAAGACTACGTAAAAACAGAAAATAGTAGTTTTACTAATTAGAAAGAATCTATAACCTTGTGAAAAATAACAGCGTACTATTATTTATGGTCTCCGGTCCTACATTCATTTAAGTTTGGAAACGTGTAAATTTAATTAAATACGACTACTTTATTAATGTAAACGGAACCATTTTTTGTCCCATTATTCACTTTCCCTTACCCATGTTATATATTAGGTCCTTACATATGAAATTGGCGTTTTTCGTACAGGCCACTTTAATCACGAATTTCTCCTCTTTGGTAAGGAATTCCAAATTCAAATTTGTACAGCTATAGACTCATGTATTTGTGGTTCGATGACCGTCATTCATTTGTTTTTTTCTTCTGTTTTTTTCTGTTTGCGTCACTCATTTTACAAAATGGAAAACTTAAAATATCGCATTATTTACGAGTACGAGTTCCGACGTGGCACTAGTGCTGCGGAAACGACTCGAAGGGTGAATGATGTGTATGGCGGTCGTGTTGCAAAAGAAAACACAGTTCGTTTTTGGTTCCAACGTTTTCGTTCTGGAAATTTCGATCTGCAGAACAAGCCCCGTGGACGGCCTGAGACTCAAGTTGATAATGAAGAGTTGAAGGCTATTGTGGAAGCGGATCCATCGCAAACCACGTCCGAGTTAGCTGCAGGCTGCGATGTTAGTGATAAAACTGTTTTAATTCACTTGAAGCAAATTGGGAAGATTAAAAAGCTTGAAACGTGGGTACCTCACGAATTGACTGAAGCAAACCGGCAAACGCGCGTCGACTGTTGCGTTACATTACTAAACCGGCGCAATAATGAAGGTATTTCAAACCGAATCATTACCTGTGATGAAAAATGGGTTCTTTACGATAATCGGAAGCGCTCAGCGCAATAGTTGGATCCTGGCCACCCAGCCAAATCCTGCCCCAAGCGAAAATTAACCCCAAAAAAGTTACTTGTAAGCGTTTGGTGGACTAGTGCCGGTATTGTTCATTACAGTTTTCTCAAACCTGGCCAGACTATTACGACTGATGTCTATTGTCAGCAATTGCAAACCATGATGGAAAAGCTAGCGGCTAAACAACCTAGGCTGGTCAATCGCTCCACGCCACTGCTGCTTCACGACAACGCTAGACCACACACTGCGCAACAGACGGCTACTAAATTAGAAGAGCTTCAATTGGAAAGTCTAAGACATCCTCCGTACTCCCCGGACCTTGCTCCAACAGATTACCATTGTTTTCGAAATTTGGATAACTTCTTGCAAGGGAAAAAATTCAACTCCGATGGGGCAGTCCAAATCGCCTTCAAAGATTTTATTGATTCCCGTCCGACTGGTTTTTTTAGTAAAGGGATCAATGAACTACCTATGAGATGGCAAAAGTGCATAGAAAATAATGGTTCATACTTTGATTAAATAAATATATTATATTAAAAAATATTCGACTTTTTGTTCCTCCCATACAAAACTCCAATTTCATATGTAAGGACCTAATATTATGTAATACATAGTTTTGTGATCGGAATTAAATTAGTACGTAAGAGTGGTCAAAGGAGGACATTGGGGGCGGATGAGGTTTGGCTGAATTGAAAATTATTGCGAAGGCGGCTGGTAATCATCTGGTCTTTGGTAGACTTCCTATTAGTGATAATTGCTTAAAGTTATGACTTTTGAAATGGTTACTATTTGTAACTTGAAGTTTACAGTAAAAAAATCATATATCACCTTGAAAGAATCTCTTTTACTACTTCTCGTTGTTTTGTTCGTAGGATTAAGCAGTGTTAGTTAAGGTGTCTGTGCAAAATTCAAATATCATTGTTTAACTAAAATAAGGTATAGGTATGTCGAATTTCCCTTAGATAAATGAGAATCTGAATTAAAACAAAATCTCTTACCGTTTTCGTATTTCTGATCCTGAAATCGTGTTTCCGTAGTGTAGCGGTTATCACGTGTGCTTCACACGCACAAGGTCCCCGGTTCGATCCCGGGCGTAGACAGTGAAAGTTCTTTTTTACTTGCCTTATTGGATACTTTTACTTAATGTTATTTACGCAATTATCCAGGAATTGCAATTATGGCAGAAAACCACAATACTTCTGGGTTTTTTGTCTCCTTGAAATTCTGTTGTTATTTTAAGTTATGTCAATAGACAAGGGCGCATGCACTATGCACGTGTTTGCTAATGGTTTTGTTGTCTCATTTGTGCGAGCTTTTTATCAGTAATTATAATATTGGTAACATTTGACATCAGTTTTCAAGCCAATACGATACGACATGACTATAGCCATTTTGGATAATTGATAATATTAAGGTGCTAATTAATGAGATTGAAAACGTTGTTACAACTGACAAAATATGTCACTGTAAATATATAATAAGCTCTGAGTTACAACGAATTTATAATTTACAATAGTAATAATTAAGCATTAAGGCAGTTTTTTCGATAATCGCGCGCATTGTGAGGACCTCCTTACTCCAATTATTATGCGAGAAAGGGACAAAAATTGTAAGCCAATTGTGAAAAGATAGATGGTTGCCATGGTAAAGGTACTTCTCAGCCCATTGGCTCTTCGCCATTGCGAAGGATTTCGTTGTTATTAGAGAATTTAAACATTTACAATTGAAAATTTTACGCAATGTAAACAAAAGAAAGATTTTATGTGTAACAAAAATGAATGGAATTACAAGCGGATGAAGCCGCGCGAGAACAGCTAGTTTATAAATAACTTATATAAGGAATAAATTGGAACAATTAATAGGAGTAAGATGGTGATGTCGCTGAATGATTCTCAGAGACTTATCAGCTTGTTCCGATTTGTATGTGAAACTACATTTTATGTATTTGTGGTTCACTTGCTTGGTGAAAGTTAAAACGAATATATGTAATCTGATACCAGTTTAAAAAAAAACATATTTTTCGTGAGGCATTTTAGTGACATGAAATTCACGACATTCCTAAGTTCTAAGCTACGGTTATTTTTGCCCCGTTAAGTATTTTAATACATTCTAATTCCTAAGCAAATGTTTAAGTAATTAACAGCATCGATATATCTTATTTTATTAAGCAAAAAGTTGTTTATCTACCGACAGGAAGTGACTTCCACCGGAAATACTTAAACATTAAAATGTAGGTAACCTTAAAATTAAATTGCACTATGTCGGTAAAATTTATCAAATTGGCCATTTCTAAATCACTTACGTATACATATATATGTATAATGTATATACGATACATTTTATTTATAATCGTAAAAGTTGCAAAATATGCTAATGAAACTACGGTTATCAATAATATTTGCACTTCGTATTCGCTCAGCTGTAAATTTATTTAGTTGACAATACGTAAGAATATATCCTTATTTATTTTATTGAGAACTGATAATTTGGATTGAAAAAATATATCAGTTAGTCACAATAAAAAAAGTTATACTAATACAACTCAAACCACACGTCTATCATCTACGATGTTACACATCTACTTTTTAATTAAAATTCTATCCCAATAGCGATAAATACAAGACGAGTTTTGTCTGTGGTTAACCTAGTTGACTCATATGGATTTCCTGGTTTCATTCTTGTTAGCGACTTGCTGTTCAAACTAGGATTTTCTTTTCGACCTTTTATGGATTCAAATAAAAACAAAAGAAAGTTCACAAAAGTGTTACAAGTCTACATTTACAAGTGCTTATTCTATAATTTATATGTTTGTCAATTACCTGTCTGAAGAAAATTAATTTTACTCGGTCAGGAAGAAATCTAAGAATGGCGTTTGCCCCGGTTTTTCCAACTTTATTGTACGTAAAAAAAGCTTTTCAAATAAATTATGTTAGGTTTTTTCTTTCAATAAGCTCATTTGCTCATAACTAAATTGAAAGTTTGTTCACAATTTAATTATTCGACACGCATCGTTCGCGGGGATAAGCGAAGGTCGCTAGGATATGGTCGCGTTGGGCAATGGCGCTCGCGTCGCGCAGCCGCGCGTGCGCTGACAGACATTTTGCCGCCAAACGCCGCACTCGTTGTTTCGTCCAAAAATAATATTTTGACATTTACTTTTTTTTATAATTTTTAATCGTCTGTATTATCGATTTTATTTTTTGTTGAAAAAAGAATTCAAAAGTAACGGTGCATTTTAATTAAATATATTTATTACGCATTTTCTATAAAATACGTAACAAATAATGATGAATTAAATTATTTTGGTGAAAAGTTGATGCAGTGCAGTGGTGTTTGCGTGATGTGGTCAGGATGTGGCTGGCCCTCGCTCTGCTGTTGGTCCTGACCGATGCTCTCGCATCCAATTCCAGTATCCCGACATTCGCAGATGTGGTGAGTAAATAAATAGACAGACTTTGAGAGCAATGCTCAAGTACATTTATATTTATGCTTAGTTATTACTAGCATTTGACATCAATTACCAACTTATTCTGTCTTTCATTATTCATGTCATTTTCATTATTACCTAAAGTTAATTAAAGAGAAATGCCTAGTGCCTAAGGCACTGCACGAAGATTGTTTATGCTCTATTAAATTACTGAATACGTCTAGATTTAATTAATTAAATTGGTTCATTGCTTAAATTCTGGTGACCCAAAATTAATAAAAGGTTTTTAAAATCGCTACATACTTAAGTAAGCTAAAAAGGAAGATAAAGAATGAAAACTACGCAATGTACAGTTGAAATTATTTTCTTAAAATTATTTTCGAAGGCAATTATGAAGTATTATTAATAATTGAACACAAGTATTACAACTACTTATATGTAGAAGCAAATTGAATTAACATTTGGGTAGTGCGATGTAAATTCTTATGTAATTCAATGTTGGTCCAATTTGTGTGTGCCGTTATAATGTAACGTCACATTTAATATGCTAAAATAATAGCGTCTAATAGTTATTTTCATCAGCATTTTGTTTTTATTAATGAAGTTAAATAACGTATACTGACGTTTATAGACAGCGCACGTCGACTTGTGAACGCGAATGAGCTTTGTAGGGAAAGCTCTTCGTTTGTAACTTTAGCGAACGCTTACAAAATACTTTGTATTTTACGCATATTTCATACGTCTTCGTAACTAAATAAATTATAAAACTAAACTTGCATTATAGTTATTAACATTTTAATAATTTACTTACGTAATTGAAAGACTGTGTATTTTTAACCTTGGCTCTGGTATATTTGTTATAATTACAAGAATACACTTTTAACTGAATATTTGTTCTATGGGCCTAAGGAAACATTATATAGAACATTTAATATTTAATTTCTCTCGATTATTGAAACAGAGAGGAATTAAGATCTTGTTTTTTATAATGTTGTCGAACTCAATAGTAACGTTATCTGTAGTTCCTATAGTAAGTCCTAGTCCTACCATAAGGAGACATCTAAGAAATTTTAAATATGTTCCTTTATATTTATATAAGAGCTGCAACCACATGCTGTAATATTATTTAGCAAGGACAAAGAAATGTTGTTTATCGAGCGCCAGCGTTCAGTAAAAGTTGACGTCCCTGTACCTTTACTTACGATATATTTCACAGAATTTATAGGACTTCCTTATAGTAAGTACATTTCAAATAAATTTAAAATATGGAGGCCTATCATGCCTAAGTTTCTTCCAGCTGAGCTTACTACATATTATCATAACAAGAAATTTCCACATCAAAGACATGAAATGTGAAAAGTGGTTATACTTTAAACAAACAAACCCAACTCAAGCCTCTAAACCAGAGAGGTTGGTAGTGACCACGAACTTCCATTTGGCGCGCTGTTGGCACATCTCTCTTGCTTCTTCAACATTCATTCACCTACCTCTACATGGTTTATCCTTTCCACCCCTGCTTTAAAAGAAAATTGTACGAAGGGGAAAAGGAGAATTTAGCCTGTAGAACATTCACTTATCAGGGTTTCTCAATTGGTTTGCGTTTTAAATTCGTTTCTTCAACATGGACATGAGTTTGGTAATGTTTTGAAATACACATGGTCTCATAAGTATTAATTGTATACATCGTATATTTTACATTTTTATTGAATAGTTTATTATTAAAGTGCTTTCTTACATAAATGTACATCGCGTCGTTACGGGTTTGTTATCGAATTGTTGGAAATTTATTGCCTTTTATGTATTATGCTTTAACGTAAAAAATACGAGTATATTAATATTCTAACAAGAAGTGAAATATTTGTGAAACTGGTTAGTTATAGCTTTAGAGGAATACATAATTTTGACGTGACATATTTTTGTGCAAATGTTCAATTTTAGTTTGCAATTTACTCGGAGCTTTTATCACATGGGAGTTTCCTTGAAAATAAAATAAAAAGCGATGAATGCTTATTTTAATCAAGTTCTTTAATTCATTACAAGTTTCATTCATATTCTATCTCCATAAGTAAGTATTTAAAAAAGTAAAACTATTTTTTATTTAAAGTAGAGCATGTATAATTAACCGTATAAAATCCATTTGAATATTCAAACATTAATTAATTCAAACTTGAGTAATTTTATTATAATTATGCCTTACACATTATGTTAAACATTGAAAATAGAACGATGTAACAGCTCAGTTCAAAACTTTTATACTGACTTCTCTACTTTACCTTTACTCTATGATTACGGAATATACTTTCTTATTTTAATAACGAATTAAATAGTCTTCTTTTGAATTTGGAATTTTAACAAGCGATTTGATTTCGTATTCAGTAGTTATATACTCTTTGAGTAGTGGCATTATTGAAGTAGGTTCCTTCACGAGACAATTGACTAGGTTATTGCTGAACTAGTCATCCATCATCACTTAATATCAGAAGATTTTTCAAGCGATTGATCAAAATGTTTAAAGCTTTTTTTACATTTTAAGCGATGGTTAAGGCACTGATTTATGAAATGAATAAAACAATTGTTGTGTTTTAAACCACTGCGTAATTCACGATATGTGTCAGTTGTTGAAATACTCTCGCAACTCGCCACGGCCGTGGAAAGTTTTTAAATAAGATCACAGGTGAATCATTGGTGCTATAATGTGAAGTAATCAGCCGAATGAGTTTTTAAGCAATTGTGTTTATCTCCATAATAAATAAAAACTTTGCTCTCTTTTCGTCCTCAAACATACGCTACGATTTTGAATTATTTTGCGCTAATGAAATAGCTGAGTTTATTCTACACGTGAACGCACGAAGTGTGACAAAATCATTACAGTATTATAACTGGAAAATACTTCTCTTCTTTACCCATATTATAGTTATAAAATTTTGGAATCAGATCTTCAATTCTTCATTCTATGGCTTTGTATTGAAGATGTTTTGGTCAGTCAGCGCTTATGCATAGGTGGCTTGTTTATCTATTATTCCTACTGAAAAAAATTATATTTTGAATACACGGAGATGGCCGCAGAGGTTTTTAAAACATATTTATGCGCTAGACGCTTCAATAACCGGTGTTACAGTTATGTGATTATTTTGTTTACAATGTCTCGATGCGGAACCAGTCGCAATTTATGCCTCATACTTTATTTTGTTCATTGAAAGGTCTTTTACGTCACGATATTTCACTTGTTAAATTAAAAACTTAATTTCGGCAATACAAAAGGATGTAAAGAGAGATATGTAGTCTATATAGGATTTGTATTTGCGTATGTAATGAATAAACTCAAAAACTATTTGACCGATTTAAAAAAATATTTTGCTACTAGAAAGCTACACTATCTCTGAGTAACATAGGCTATATTTGTTACTACATTTTTAAATTCCTGCGGATGAACTCCCATGCAAAAGCTAATGTGAAAAAGGATAATCTGGTTGCGTTGTAGTTTCGAAAAAGTGACCGTGGGTCCATTCAGACAGAGCAAAACAGATTTTATATCGCAAATAAAATAGCGTTTAACGATTGTAACAAGCTATATTTTACTTTGCACGTCTTTTTTATCAAGAGCAAGCGTACAAATCTGCTCTGCTCTACGCCACGGTCTGTGTAAACGAACCCTTAGTAGGACTAGAGACGAATATGACAGATCGAATTGAAGATTTTGGTATTATAAGTAGGTTATAATAAATAACTTAATTTAGTATAGATTTTGATTTAAAATAAATACACAAAGCTCCTTTTAAGTAACAATTTTCTCAAAGTGTATTTGACAGAGGAGGGAGTGCACAGAAAGAGGATACATCCTCTTCCGATTCTGTCGATTAAAAGTAGACAACGCATCTGCAATTGCGGATGTCTATGGGCAGTGGTCGCTTCGCTATTTAGGCGGATTCAGGTGTCTGCTTGCTCGTTTGCCCCCTTATGATAAATAAAAAGTCAACTTTATGTGTTAGTTAAACGTTATTGATCAATTCACATTATTGGCCTAATCGAAGTATTTGTAAATCTGTCACAATGTATGTAAATAGTTTGCAAACATTATGGTCATTGTATTGCAAACGTTTCGGCTTAAAATTGTGTTTTGCAAATTGGTGTTTGCTAACCTAACTATATTTTTTATACTTAATAAATCTTACTTCAAAGTTTAATATGCTGTAAAGATGCCTCAGAGCTATTCAGTTATTTTACACCGACTTTATTTAGATTCTGCTTGTTTTATGGCTCAATTGTAAAAAAAAACTAACACAGTTTCTATTACTAGAAATAAAACTTAATCCATTTTAGAAAATCTCAAAGCATCTTTTTGATTCGATCTGTAATTAGACAAGTTAGTCTTTGATTGTTTCAAAAATTCATTATTAATGGAAAGTTTTCGCTACTAATCGTTTTGCGTTATGTCGTTGGGCAACTTTACGTCATCGGCAAATCGCGTTCTCCGCCGGTTTGTGATTTTCCCCGGCAAATCGTAAAGATTCGGCGTATCCGATATATTTATTCATAAATTGTAATTTTTAATTTGGACTATTTGTAACGGTGTCATTTAATTCATCAGTATCCACAATTCTTTATTGGCCCAGAATATAACATCGTTGAAGTGACCTTTATATGGTGTTAAAATAAAATCGAAATAAAACATAGTTTTGAATTAGTTCATCCGATATGCAATTTGTCGAGTTTTTAATATTTTCCTGGACAAATTATAAACAGACAGCATACACGATTTGCCAATGACTTTTATAAAGTTAATGGTCGCAGCGCGGGCAGGAGCCTTGACTTTATTAGGTGGATTATAATTTATTTTGTTGCAATTCGAATCTCGGCTTTCTACTGTTGTGTACATATGGTAACAGTTGTACAACTAATACCAAGCTGTTAGACAAATAAAGAAAAATATCCAATGTAATCTCTAATTGAAAACCATTTTTCTTAAATCTTTGGTTCAGTATTTTTTACAAAAAAAAATTGTAAACATTTTCAGCTCGTACACATATTGAGTTGCTAGTGCTTACCCTAAATTAACGGTGACTATGCCTTTATTAATCAAGCTGGCCAAGTTCGGATTGGAATGTGTGAATTTGTGAATGTGTAAATTTCGAAAATCGAATAATACATTGGTACCAATGTACAAGGTGGGGATCGTAACCGCTCCTGTAGATAACATGTCTTGTGCTTAATCACTGCGCCACTGATGCTCACAAAAATAATAAATAATAACTAATAAAAAACAAAAAATAAAAACGTAGCGTTTATAAAATCGTATGCTATATGTTTTACAGTTGTGCAACTGTACTGTACTGTTGGCTACGTGTATACCATCCTTATCAGATTTATGCAAATGTCCCGTATTTGTGCCGGCCCTAAGTTAACATTTTTGGAGATAAGCGGAATGTTTTCGACATATAAATTCCGTGATTTGCATTAAACTTATATGTACTTACAGACTTACACCTAATAGTACCTTTTGTGAAATAGTACTGATGGATATACGGTTTTCATTGATATATTGTATATTTTTTATTACTTACTTGTAGCAAATTTGATAAAGTAAACATCATGTATATTAAGAAGATTAAGTAAGAAAAAATTACGATATCAAAGACTACAATTAGGCTCGTAACACGTTATGTACAAGATTTTAAATATTACAGTTATTATGTGAATGCTTGATAGATTACAATTACTTTTAGGTTAACTTTTCAATAAACTTGACGTCATTTATTTCATAACTAGCGATCTCCCGCGACTTCATCAGCGTAGAATTAAAAAAAGTTACTTATAATATGACCGCGTGTCATTCCAACCTTTCCGACGATTACGTGGAACAATCAGAGCATTGCAGATATACAGACAAACAGACAAAAATTTTAAATATTGGTTTTTCATTATCAGCAACGCAATCATATGTACTAAATATGTTTTTTTTTCTGATATTACCTACAGACACTCCAATTTTATTAATATATATAGATTTAAGATTTAGATTTAGATTCATTATATTTTTTTTACATATGATAAAGTTACTTTTACTTAAATACGGTGTTGCAATGCTGCAATAATAAAAGTATGGAAACATTATTATTATGATATCTTTATTGCGACTAGTTGGTCTATTAAACTGCCTGATAGTTAGTTTAGACAATTTATAGCTGTTCGTAAGTAATTATTCTGGTATAGAAAAAGTATGGACAAGTGAGAATTGTTGTAAATAACTAAAGTTCCTAGTACCAATTATCTTTTATTTATTTAATCAAATATTAATATAAATAATCCAATAATTTACAATAACATTTCTATTCTAAAAAAAATCAAAAGTCTTTTTAAATTTCAATAAATAATGACCAATCAGAATAACTAAAGTTGGCAACATCGAGTTGTGAACTTTATCTATCCCTATATCACATTGCGACTTCATTTACCTATGAAAAAAAATTATAGAAATTATAAATATCTCTCCAAAACCTAAAGGCGCTACGGATCTCTAATCTAAATTGGTAAATTTCAATCGAGCGTAATTACTAGTTGTAGTTATAGCTATATATAGTCCCGTGTGAAATTTTACCGGGCCTAATTTTCAATACCACGCCCACGTTCATGCTTAGTTTTATTATTTTTATTATGAGATAACTGCGAATTAGTTTTGAAAATCAAAATAATGTTTGTTACTTATGTTTGACTAGCTGACGCCTGCGACTTTGTCTGCGCGGAATTTAAAAATAACGTAATAATTAGCTTATGTTAAACTTATATAGGAACGGCTTAATCACTCACGTACATATGTCCGATGTCGGCACCGATAAGTTAATGATAATGTCTGACGAAAGTTTGAATAATTTAATTAGCTTATATGTTCCTCCAGACTATGTTCTACATTTGAGCCGTTCTAGAGATACCTTCAAATAACATACATCCATCCATCCAAACATTCGAATTTATGATATTCGTAAGATTTTTTAATAACACTATATTTTCACCTTTATATAAAGTTATCTTTGTCATGCGATATACCATATAATTATGTATATATTAATTAATGAATGACATAGAGGCAGTCTGATCAGATTATATCATACAAACTCATATAGTCAGCTTTTAAAACCTTTTATGCAATTGTTTTTACACAAGTGAGTTCAATGCCCTTGTAATTTGAGTACTTGAGTACTTATTGAAGTCGTATAAAAAAATTAAGTTTGTCTTGCGACATGTAAACCTCTGCTCTTACTATGAGAAATATATTGTACTCGTAATTTTGTTTTCAAGACTTGAATCACATATTTCACCTATTTTAATACGTGGAAGAAAACTTTTAGCGTTTTAAATAAATTTCGCGAACATATGAACGTTTAATTTGACAAAGTTAAATATAATGTGGAGAAGGAATGCATAAAGCTAGACTTGTAACTTTTAATGTCAAAACAACTTTAGTATATCATGGATTTTGTGGCATTTTTTGACGTTGCCAGTGACGCGATAAAGGGCTATTGTAATTTCACTTAGCCCCCCGGGTCAATTAAATTTGTCTGACTATATATTAACAATTTGTGTGTACAGGAAAGCGCATTTCCCCTAACGTAGGTACTTGTTGTCTGTCGACGGCATTTTTTCACCGGCCCAATGATCTGACACAACCTGACGCTTGCGCAATATATCGTAGCTCTTTCTCACGGATTACACGGATTTCGTAATTATTAACGATATCTAAACTGTATCTATTTGATGGCTACACTTATTTATTTAAATTTACATGTGGAAAATTTTTAAATAACCGGTTAATAAGGAATATATCATCTTATATATATAAAAGAAAGTCGTGTTAGTTACACTATAACTCAAGATCGGTCGAACTGGTTTAGCTGAAAATTGATGGGGAGGTAGCTTAGAACTAGGAGACGGATATAGGAACTTTTTTATCTTGTGTGCATTTTTTTTATTCCGCGCGGACGGAGTCGCGGGTAAAAGCTAGTTATTAATACTGTTCGACGTATTTATCGACTTTAAGGTTATTATTTGGTGATTAAAAAAGTGGAATTTCGTAGCGTGGCTTGTAGAGACATAAAGTTATGTCCTGTAATCTCTTATTCCTTCATCTCCACATTATCTATATTATGTACCTTTCTCAGAGGCTTTACATAAAGATGACAACGAAACTCATTTGTTTGTTATGTATGTGTCTACATCTGTGGTCAGTTATAATTAAATATTGCTAATAGCCGTTAGTTAAAAAATTACAAACGTGACTTCGTATAAATTCACAAGTTAAATCGTGATCTCGTTAGTTAGTTACATTTATTGGTTTGCTCTTTCCTCACTAATATAAAACAACACGCTAACTAGCGTTTAATTCAACACATTGCAAGATAAAATATGTGAGAGTCCATCAGGTTATTGTCTCAATCTGCACAAAGGTCAATAGATCAGACGTTACGAAGCTGGTGTTTATATTGCTTTATTCACCATAACTTATTTTGTATATTGCCTCACTAAATGCCGAAATGTGTTGTGCCTTGAGTATTAACATTTATGATTTATGTTATTTAACATTTCAGTATTTCCTCACTTCTCAGCTGGACATAAAGTCTCTTAATCTTTTTCAATCTCATAGAATTATATTTCTAAAATCGGAAAAATCCAATTAGTAGGAACATCACTTCATGTGTTTTACTTAAATTGATGTTCTATACTAGACTTTCAATAATAGGAAATACAAAAAAGAACTAAGGAATTGACTGTAGTCTTTTGCTAGAAAAAAAGAATAAAATTAATATATATATATAAAATAAAATTAAAAATATATAAAAAAAATAAAAATAATAACTGGCCAGTTCAAGTTTTTTTTTTGGGTAAATTACACAACTATTAGGCTGTATTAATTATACATTTTAAACGTGAATAATATTTCATTTAAACTCTCCAAATGACATAATCATCTTCTATATAACATATAAAACCTCTAAATCAATGATCTAAACATTATTTTAATTATTCACCATTTTTAAATTTAAAATAATACGTTATACAACAGTCGTGTCGAAAAGGTTTTCACGTAAAAATTCTTACGGAACGGATTTTAAATTAGTATAAATTGTACAAAGGTTGTCGACTTCTGTCTGTAAATACCAGTTATGTAAAAGTTTAATTGAACCACGTCATTACATGTTTCAAAAAAACTTACCGAGATCGATTACTACGGAGTCGCTGAACTCACGGCTTATAATATTTTACTGTTTGTTTTTATACTGCGATGATGATGTATATAAAATTATTATATACATTTTTAAGTTAAAGGTTAATTAGTAATCTCCACATATTGTCACGTATTGAAATCTTATCTGTATAGAGTTCGGAAGGTTAGTAGTTTTTAAGAAAATAATTTGTCTAATGATATGATCACTGCCATTTACTTCGCTTTACATCAGCTAGGAACATGACGTCTAGATAAAATTGATTAAGTCTATGTTTATGGATCAAATTTTATGATAATCAGTAAAAAACTATTTCAAAAATAGTTTAAAATTAGTTTATGTTAAAAAATCATAATAAGGAAAAAATATGTAAAACTGTTTTTAAGTTTGCAGCAATTAAACACAAAGCTACAGGAAAATAATTAAAACAATAAACTGTCTTAATAACTATTTAGTCAGCAAATACAAATAGACATTTTGTATAACGAATGTTTATTTTTGCTGTTAAAAAGATATCTCTATTTTTGAACAATGATTCGATGACAGTAAACCTGTCCCCAGCTTTTGATTGAAATGAACCCGAGTACCGACAGCGATTAAGTACGCGACGTGTCGTGTCGTGACGTACAGTGACGTATCGTGATAGTTATGGAGACAGATACATTTTGATACGCTGTTTCAATAATCTAATGTTACGTAATGGTTGTTAGTTATATTTTTAGCAGAGGTAAAACATGAAGTACAAATATGGAGGTCTATCTAGTCTAGTGGGAGCTGCTTCTGCAGCTGATGCAGGGGTCTCGGACGAAGGCGCAAGAGTAAGCATAAAGCATTCCGGTCTGGAAAAAAGTCTATCTAGTCAGAATTCTCCCAATAGCTTAGCACTATTACTACTTACAAGTATTAAAAAAGAGCTGAGCAGTTAGTAGTTGAAAATTAATTGACAAGTTTCAGTTTTTAACTATTTTTTTTTTTCATCAGTCTTTTAAATAGATAATACCTAATTGTGTTTACTAACTAGAACAAATAGTAATATCTATAAATATAAAAGAAAGTCGTGTTAGTTACACTATTTATAACTCAAGAACGGCTGAATCGATTTGAATGAAAATTGGTGTGCAGGTAGCTTAGAACCAGGAAACGGACATAGGATAATTTTTACCCCGTTTTCTATTTTTTATTCCGCGCGGACGGAGTCGCGGGTAAAAGCTAGTATTTATTAATGTTCACATTCGCCTACCATAAGTCACCTGACGTAAGCTATTGCCAAAGATTAATTCCCGCGTAAATTTTCTCGTAGGAACTATTATTGTTTAAATTCAATAGTGTATTGTCTTTAAAATTGCTATTAAGTTACCAATTTGCTCATTGTATAGTTTATTTCGTAACCAATAATCGTGGTAACCTTACGAACTTTATACTCTTTTATTCATAACTTTCCGTCGGCAAAATGTGACCCTATTTTTTACCCTCAACACTACGAATGATTTTCTTTCTCGTATCATACTGTAAAGTGTATAATTTTATTAATATGATAAACAAATTATATTACCTTTAATACATTGACGCTTATGCATACAAATGTTGAATATTTACATTTCATGTCTGCATCAATGTATTAGCAATTAAGCTTTCTCATCACCAATTTAAGTCGAGGCGAATTGACGTAATGTGCGTGACAATGAGCCCATTTTATTGTAGAGGGCGTTAGAGTGTTTTCGTGCCAGAATTACAAAGTATACTTCTTGTCCTTTTTACGTATGCTGATGACATTGGGTAATAGACTTGTTCTGAGTAATTAGGTAATATCTATGTGTCTAGAATTACCGATTAAATAATATTATGATCTTTTCCTTTTATTACGTTAATGCAATTAAAACAGACATATTTTTATTCTCTTATTTGTTAGTAAGTACATGAAGTGATAAAACTATGTCCTTTTAAGTTCTAGTTATAGTGCGAGTAAAACATATATGTATAAGCACTAGTTTTTGAAGTTGAAACATAACGCTATTTACTTTCATCGAATTAAATAATTTGTATATGTCATAACAAGGAAATCTTAAAATTTAGTTATCTACGATTTATTGACCCCAACCTATATGTTTAGTGGTCACATTTAGTTGCATGTCAAGTGTACTAAGCTGCCAAAAACACAACAACAAGGTCTAGTTGGCCATTAGTACACCTGTGTCGGTCGTGTGCCATTTTCTTTGCTTTAAGTGTACGCAGCTCGCGTTTGTACCGCATTGTCCTAGATGGAAACGTTAGACTGAATTTTAATATGTTATGTAATGTTGTTGACAATCATTTTAATAAAAATTGTGATTTTTTTATTATTCGAAGTACGATTTGCTTTTTTATTACGCAAATAAAAATAAGTTATAGATTTTTTATGACAGAAGGAGGATTATAGGTTAGGAAATTTTTCGTAAACTTTTAGAATAACGACTAAAAAAAGATAAATATTGAAGTTAACAGGTAATTATAATTCGTCCATATATTGTATGAATTTATGTAAGTTGACACAACTTCAATTGTTCTGAACTTTGATCACAATCTTACAATATACAAATCGTAAAAGCTTTTATTACTTGTTTTACAGCGTCGTAAACAAACGAGGAACGACGCATTGTGTACATGCCTTTACATAATATCGAACATATTGTGTACACGTGCCTTACAATGATCGCATTAGGTCTTAGTGTTTGTGGTAATTGTCGGTCCAAATGTGTTTTGTGTTGCATTGTACACACGTGACTCGAAGCTTAATGTGACTGATAGTACAGAACACCTTATGTGGTAAATGTTTTCCTAAGCACTAACTGTTACGAGTCATATATTTTGTCGCCATAGTCAATACGAATTACAAATCTGAAAACATCGATGTTAAGTATTTAATTGATACTTAATGTAATGAGTATTCATTTCAGATACTTACAATATATTAGTAGTAAAACTCTGCCTAATTTTTGATAACAATTTAACTATGTAATCTTATATCAGTGGCAGTCGATCCAGTACCTGCCGCGCAAGTCGAACGTGCGTCGCCAGCGCGCCATTCCGGCGAGCACGCCGTTCCCGTGCGCGGACTCCTTAGCGTGGGGACGCAGTAGTCAACGGCCGCACTCCGTGCATCGCCTGCGCCCAGGGGACATCGACGTCGTCGCCGCCATCGGGGACTCCTTGGTCGCCGGCAGCGGAGCCCTAGAGGAGTTTGCGCTTGGTGCTATCGTTGAGTACAGAGGCGTGTCATGGTGTGCAGGTAACACATATTTCTATTTATTTTTATTCTCCCTACACACAATATATTTCACAGTTTAATTATGACATAGGCTGAAACCTTTTTTTCTATCTTTTTAACTATAATCCTATGTATTTATCATTTTTTTTCATCAATGTATACGTCCAATATGTACTATAATTGCAGGGGGCGACAGCACGTGGCGCGAGTTCTTGACGCTGCCGAACATTCTGAAGGAGTACAACCCTGGGCTGCGTGGGTACGCCACCGGTACAGGCGAGTGGCTTGCCCGCAACGCGCGCCTCAACGTCGCCTTTCCTGTCGCCTCCGACGAGGATGCCTATAAGCAGGCTAAAGTAAGTGATACATTACTTGTGCATATAACAAACCACAATACCAATTATCAAGCAGAGAAAAAACCTAAAAAAGAGCTCAATAGTAGCTAAAATAGAAATCACGAGTCACGAAGAAAGTTTTTGGACAAAGAGTTTGAGAGTGTCTGAAATGACGATTGTACTCAAGTTGTCTCAACATGCTGCGGCATTGTTATTCAAAGATTTAGGTATTAGATTATTTTATCTAATATATAAAATTCTCGTGTCACAGTTTTCGTCACCGTACTCCTCCGAAACGGCTTGACCGATTCTCATGAAATTATGTGAGCATATTCAGTAGGTCTAAGAATCGGCCAACATCTATTTTTCATTTTTTTTAACCTGCGCGGACGGAGTCGCGGGCGACAGCTAGTTATTTTATAAAGTAGTAGACAAAATTGTGGTTTCTATTACTGCCCTGTTCATGAGTAACATTAGTTGTAGGATGTATTTGCGGTTTCTTCATCTCGTCGTTGTAAATGTCGACCTTCAATACCAATGTCTATATGTTGTAAAATTAACTAACTTACATTATATCCTACAGACAAACCGAATAAAAACTACAATGTACAAATCCGGTTGTCGAAATGTTATTACTTACATTATTATCGTATAATTCGTTTAAGCAAGTAGGTATCTATTTAATTAAAGCAATTTTATAATAGAACAATTTACAACTTTTTTGTTAGCTGTACATTTTAGTTCTGGGTGACGGTACATAGTTATTAATTTGATAAAGTCCTATATCTCCCGAGGAGCGGGGGCTATGGCAATCTTTCTTATAACAAATCAAAGCATGGAACTGCAAGAAACTGTATTTTTTTTTACCAATAGCACAAAGTGGAAGTCAATTTTTTTTGTGTCGTAATAAATATTTTGAAAGTAACAGAGTTAAGAAGTAAGTCTGTCCGGGATTGCGGCCCCAGACGTTGTTTACTGCGGCCCTCGAGCCGTGACGTCACATCCTTCACGCGGCTTTCTCTCGCGTTCCCCATAACCTAAACTAGTTAGTTTAACAAAAACACCGTGTATAAGATAAATACGTTACGAACGTAATCAACGTGTTGCTATGTCGACACGCGTACTTACTCCGGGTACATAAAGTTATACAAAAGTTTTGTTTGCATGTCGGTTTCGGCCTAAGTAGGGACATAAACGTAAGTATGTCTAATACATCTCAAATATAAAATGTCACTTCGGCCGACATCGACTGCGAAATAACAATAATTATACAATATAGACATGTTACAAGAAAAAAGAGAACTTTCTTTAGAGTTTAGAGGGTTTTTGAAAGAGAGAAGAAAGAAAGAAAGAAGTTTTCATGACATTATTTTGTTTCTTTTTAGTGCATTTTGTTTGAGATTGTTTTTTTATGTTACTTTTTAATGCATTTTGTTTGAGATTGTTTTTTATCTTACTTTTTAATGCATTTTGTTTGAGATTGTTTTTTTATTCTTACATGAATGATCATCATTAGCTATACGTCCCCACCGAGGGGCTCGGAGCCTACCCATATTTAAGGGTGACTAGGTCATAGTCAACCACGCTGGCTCAGTGCGGGTTGGTTGACTTCACACATATCATTGAATTTCTTCTCAGATATGTGCAGCATCATGATGTTTTCCTTCAGCGTAAGAACATCGAATAAATGTACATAATATGTAAATCGAAAAACACATTGGTACATGGCGGGTTTCGAACCCTGGACCTGCAGATTGCAATTCAAATGTTTAAACTCTGAGCCACCGACGCTCTAAAATTAATTAAATGACACTAGCTTTTACCCGCGACTCCGTCCGCGCGGAATTAAAAATAGAAAACGGGGTAAAAATTATCCTATGTCCGTTTCCTGGTTCTAAGCTACCTGCCCACCAATTTTCAGTCAAATCGATTCAGCCGTTCTTGAGTTATAAATAGTGTAACTAACACGACTTTCTTTTATATATATAGATTAATGATATTAACCTTAAAAATAAATCGTTCCATCGTCTTTACCGACATAGTGTAGAGATGTAAATTTCTCGACTTAGTCATATTAAATTTGTAAGTGGGTAATTGCACGTATCATATAATAGCTTATTAAATCTGACCTCACGCCTAATTTTTGAAGCGTGAATAAAATTTTCCAAACGCCGTATAATTCGTGACGCAAGTCCTCCATTGCTTAAAGACGACGAATATACGAAAAAAATAACATATCAGTATTAGAGGTTCATTTTATTCATAAACAGTCTTAAAATTAAAGTTAAATATTTTTATCTTCGTTTACCAAGGCCACTTAAATGAGCAAACATGGAGTTAAAGGAGGGTCTTTAGTAGTGTTACTCGTAGATCCTGGTGGCGCGGATGCGAGCGTCTCCTGACATCGACATGGAACGGGACTGGAAGATGGTGACTGTATTCATCGGCGCCAACGACCTGTGCTCGGCTTCCTGCCTGTCGCCCGTGGCCTGGTCGCCCGCCGCGCATGCTCGCAAGTTGGCTCGCGCACTCGACTACTTCTACGACCACCTTCCAAGGACCATAGTGAATCTTATACCGGTATTAGGTGAGGATATTGACTTTTGAAGGGGGTTTAACCTTTCTCAGGGTTGAATTTAACCAGAAAAAAAAACACATACACATCTTCCATAGTTTAACCCTGAAAATACTTCATTAAATGTACAAAAAAAAATTGAAGCAAATTATAGGTGTCAGTACTTTAGACTAATTGTAATCATGATGTAAACGAAGTTGCAATTCTCCTAAGATTTTTTATTATAACAGTTGTATTTGTGTGCAGACGTGTCTGTGTCCGTGCGCGTGGTGCGGCCGCTGATGTGTCGGCTGATGCACTCATTGTTCTGCACATGTTTCCACCGCGGCGGCGGCGAGTTGGCCGACCTCGTGCACATGGCCAGGCTCTACCAGAAGGCTGAAGTTGCTCTGGTCAGTTAACACTACGACATATTTACACTTAGCAAGATTCAAATAAGGTCACGAATGCTAACATTATCGTATTGTCTGCTTCTGGTCAATTAAATATCTGGCCTTAAGTTAAACTCAAATTGCATATAGAACTTTATCTGTCTTATCTTACGGTCGATATATCTCAGGTGGAGAGCGGTCGCTACGACGGTCGCGAGGACTTCACTGTGGTGGTGCAGCCGTTCATGCGGCTGTTCAATGCGCCGCCCGCGCCTCGACAACCTCTGCCCCTCGTCATACATCGCTCATACATCACACACGACTGCTTCCACTTCTCACAGAAGGGACACGCACTCGGTAAGTTATACAATACGAACAAACCTTCGAATAAATCGAGCAAAAATATCTGATAAGTCATATTGATGATATTGATGATTTAAATTAATAATGTTTAATGCTGTCTACTCATAAGTTAGCCATTATGGTAAATCTTATCTCAAAAATAGGTCTAATTTACACAAAGTGTTCCTTCCAATAACTTCATGTAGGTAAAACATTGAACTCTTACTCGTATACTTCAGCTGCGAACTTGTTATGGAACAATCTGCTGGAGCCAGTGGGCAACAAGTCTGACAACGTGCCGCCAGTACTGCTCAAGTCCTTCCGCTGTCCAACACCACAAGCACCCTTCTTCTTCACCGCCAACAACTCGCGCACCTTCCTCCTCACCGGGAGACAGGACGGCGCTGATCATTTATGACATTAGTACTTTTTAGTTGAAAGAAAATTGTTTGATATCAACGCCATCTAGTTTGAAAATATTAAAAACCTCCCAATCATTTTTACTGTGGTACTTGTATTTAATGTATTAAATGTTCATCGATAATTATATTTTCTAAAAAACTATATCAATGTAAGAGTTATCTTTCTTACACTGAAAACGTTATGAGCTTATTAAATTAAAATTAAGATTTCGTTGATAGTAAGTAATATTTACTATTTTTTTTTAAATTTAGAGTTTGTGTGTTTTAAATTGATAGTATTTAAAGTTTACCAAATATTGAATATAGTTTAGTTACAATTTCAAGACATCGGTGCTCCTCGCATGAATACGATACGCGTCTTCGTACTGACAAATATGTCAAAATTTGAATGAGAGTTATTGTTGTAGTTTACGGCCGGTAGGGGCGCTGCACAAATATTAATACAAATTTTGACAATTTTTTAAGAAAACGTTCTTGCAAATATTTGTGCTAGGCTCTAAATGTATTTCTTAATAATTGTTGAATGTCAAATTTATTAAAAAAAAATTGCTCAATTTACTAGTCGTAACTTTACTAGAAAATCTCAGACCGTGTTTCGTCTCTAATATTTGGTTTTGAATTGGTTTATTTTGAAATAAAATAGTCCAATAAAAGCTTATAGTGATGATTGTACATATTTATAACAGCGTAACTATATTGTATATAATAGGGAAATACCTCATTATTATTAAGATTATTTTTAAAAACAAAAAAACAATTTTACAAAATATTGTTATCAATTTACAATAGTAAAATTTTTGTATAAATTTCATAAAATAAATATTTTGTACTATTAATTTGGATAATTTGTTAATTTTCTATTAAGCTACCATTAATTAATGAAATCCCTAGTTTTATTAGTGCCATTAATAATTGTTAAAAAATTTGAACAAAATGTGAAGTTATGTATTTTTGGTGAATAAATTTATTACATTTGACGTTTGTTTCACTTTTATGTTTACGCACATTACGAACCACTACAGTTTATGTTAAGTCTACGTATAAATTAAGTAGCGATCGTTTTTGATATGACACGAAAACATAAATAGTTAACACATTAATAAAATCCTTTTAAATTGTTATTAAATGGATTTTGTTCAAGACGCTTCATTTAACATTCTCCTGCTAAAAATGAATAGCATAAATGTCTCTATGCCTTTTTTGTGCTAATGTTTTTAGGCGCTGCAACCTGACTTATTTTCAATGTTTGTTACATAAATTAACCAACTTTTGCACAAAAATTACTTTGATCAAAACTGTTGTATGTTTGAAATAGTTGCTAAATTCAAAAATCATCACACATTCAATCTTTAAAGTGGTCAATCATATACGGTAGATGTCGCTTGTCGTTTATCTTCGCGTGAGCAAAGACATGGTCGTGCTCCTTATTCGTGCCGGGATAGCATTTGGGTGTTTTTGTCTACGTACCCATCTACATATACGGCATACCAGTCAAACAATGCGATGTGATTTCACGGCTCGTTTGCCGCGCCCGAGCCGAGCCCATGTCTGGATCAGCTATGATCTATTTGAATAACATTAAAACAAACTATAGTCGATAATCTTGAAAATAACAAAATGGAAAAGAAAAGGAAAAGCTCGGTAAATTTTTTGGAAAAAGTACATCCTCTGAGGTAGCTTTTGTAACTTCAATGAGATTAGTATGAAAGACAAAAATTTCCACATTACAGAAAGTGAGAAAATAGTATAGTATATGTCATAATCACTAACGCGGCCTTGTGCTTTTTCTCTTTATATGGTCTTTAACCTTACGAACGAACAGATTGCGAACCGATTTTATAATTTACCAAATAAACAAACAGAGAAAGCGACGAAATTGATACTTAATAATCCCGTTTGTGTGTAATGTGATATGACTACTATATTAATATCTAATTCACAATTTTTCAATTTTCAGTCAATTTTCAAAAGTAGCGCCAAAAGGAAAAAAATATCACGAATGAAGTGAGTTAATTAGAAATATAGTCCTCAAAAACATGAAGGGAAAATAAGTATTAATGTGTACATATATATAGTTTTACTAGCTGTCGCCCGCGTCTCCGTCCGTGCGGAATTGAAAAAAAAAACTTAATAAGTAGCCTATGTATTCTTGCAGACTGTTCTACATCTGTATCAAATTTCATTAAGATCCATTGAGCCGTTTTGGAGATTCCAACAAACATCAACCGCCTTCAAACAAACATCCTTCCATCTAAACATTGACATCTATATCTATATATATAAAAGAAAGTCGTGTTAGTTACACCATTTATAACTCAAGAACGGCTGAATCGATTTGACTGAAAATTGGTGGGCAGGTAGCTTAGAAACAGGAATAGGACATAGGATAATTTTTACCCCCTTTTCTATTATTTTTTTTTTATTCCGCGCGGACGGAGTCGCGGGCAAAAGCTAGTATCTATATATATAAAAGAAAGTCGTGTTAGTTACACTATTTATAACTCAAGAACGGCTGAATCGATTTGACTGAAAATTGGTAGGCTGGTAGCTTAGAACCAGGAAACGGACATAGGCTAATTTTTACCCCGTTTTCTATTTTTTATTCCACGCGGACGGAGTCGCGGGTAAAAGCTAGTTTATAATATTGGTAAGACTGTAACATAGTATTTTTATTTATTACTCGTTGTACTAAAACTGAATATTAATTACGTAAAGTAAAATAATTTTGTGCTAAATATAAAACCATTTCAATCGACCTAAACAAACTGTAATTAGATGAATCATAGAAAATAACATACAGCAGAAATATAACTTCTACTGCTATAGTTTTAAAAGTTATAATCGCTGAAATAACAAACCATATGGTCTTACTAATTATGTATAGTAAAGTCAATCGATAGTCCGCATATGGCGGCGGCGCTCCTCAAGTGCAAGGAACCAATTGCCTTCAATTGCTTTGCAGACTGATAGTTGATAATCCATTGTTATCCAATCATATGGGTATCAGTGATATAACAAATAATGTATTAGTCTTTTTGTATATTTGTATAAATACAACATTGTCAATACTGTTAGAGAGAGAATAAACACTGTGCTGGTGTATCGGCACAAGACTAGACATAGTGAAATATCAACGCTTACGTCCCCTCACTACAGCTATCTGACACTTGGTTTGGTAACTTTTGGGCGCGCAATTCGTTCGAAATGATTTTAATTAATGTCTTATAATACATACATCATATGAATTCACCTAAGTAGTATTACTCTCAGTACTAGTAGCATTATTAGTATTACTAGTTACGAGTATTTTTTTGAACATAATTTAACTTGTATTCAGATCACTAAAAATGTGCATTAAAGAAATGTATTTAATTTTATCAAACTATAAAGATGGTTTCAAATAATTACTTTTAAAAACTATAAATAATATGTTAAGACTACTAAATAAACTATATACTTATAACAAACTAAAAATAAAACTAGATAATGTAAAAAATCGTATCTAGTATTATTAGTATTACTTGTGAAT
Source organism: Papilio machaon (assembly GCF_912999745.1). Lineage (NCBI taxonomy): Eukaryota > Metazoa > Arthropoda > Insecta > Lepidoptera > Papilionidae > Papilio > Papilio machaon. Next base: position 475,803 of record NC_059993.1, on the reverse strand, counting down.
TTGTGACGAAATGATAGTAGACATACTTTTTTTCAACATATGAGTAAATTAATTTTAGCATCGACTAAGCTTTTAATTCTTTAATTTTCTGTGTGGTGTTTCCTGGAAGTTATCGAACACATACAACTGTAGATGTCATTATGTATCTCCGATTGAAAACAAACTGTGATTATCTAAATTATAAAGTTTTGTTCTCTAATTTCTAACTTACTTTAATCTATTTCTTTTATGGTACTTTATTATAATATTGTGAATTAAATGTGTAATTTGTAAAAAGTCATGTTTAGGAGGCAACTACAAACACCCAACTTATACGTCATGGGGTGGATACAACCCTGAGAGTTGTAGGAATATTAGTATAAGGGTTGATCGCATAATTTAAATTTCTTCGAAAGTGTATTTTAATATTATTTGATTAAGTAAATAGTTAATCCTTCAACTTTTTTATTGAGTAAAATAATTTCATTTTCTCGAAGTGTGTATGAAGTTACATGTAAATTTGGCTCTACATTTAACAACATCATCCCAATTACCATCCTATCGGATATCCTTAAAATATTGATTATTTATATTTGTTTAGCTTTAAAATATTTACACAGTGTGTTGTTTTCGCAATTTGTTAAACAGAACAAGTAAGTAAAATAAATGAACCCAAAAAGAGAGTAAAAATCGATATATGTCCCAAAACAAACAGCGCCGAAGTTCAAGGTCCCCCAGATGTCTACAACCCTTCGACACAGATTCATCCCAACCCCTGCTAATGCAAGGGTGGCCATGAACAAAGCGAAAGCCAAGTAGAGCGTACTTCTATTTGCGAAGGTATTGTTTTTAATAAATGCTTATTTAACCACTATTTTTGCTTTGTAAAGTTTAATTTGTACACTAAAAATTTAGTTCTGAATTGAAAATTATTTTAATGGTTTTTAAATGTAGTATTAAGAGTAACATAAAAAATTATCAAGCTTAAATCTTTTCAAACTTAATTAAAGAAATCACGAGCACGACATTTTTAGGTTAAAAATGAGATATATTTATAAGTATTTGAAACTAGGTTATCAAATATCAATCGTTACTCACGTTTATTTTTTACTTATTAAAAATCAATGAAATATAAGTACTTAAGTTCTAAAAGTAATAAAATATTGTTTTAAACAACTAAACAAAAACCCCAAAGTCATTTGAAATGATTACAAATAAAACGAGTGAAACATGAGAAGTAAAAAAATTTAATACAAACATTGTGTTAACTCGTTATCTTCCTGTAAAATTTATGTTTGTTCTTATTAATTTAATTTTAGATGTGTTCAGTTTGGAGTTAGTCATGAAAGTTTAGTCACTCGCAGGAGCCATCTTACCGGCTACTCTGGATACTCTACACTACGCCAGTATTCGCGGCCATATTCTCGTCATCAAAAACGATATCGCATTTAATTCATGATCGTAAACGATACAAGTTAAAAATCCATTTTTTAAATGAATAAGGAAATTGATTACTTTCCTATTTTAAAACAATCTTCCACGCAAGCAATTGTTTTTCAAATTATAAGAAAACTAAAATAAAGCCGGCACATTTTTCACCACATAATTTTAGTCCATTAATTTAAAAGAATATGAATATGCAAAAACGCGGCAATCTTTTTCATTTGATTATCAGTATTCTTTTTTTTTTTTCTAAAACACAAAAACATAATATGTAATTTTAACTGTTATTTATTTCAATATTGAGTAAAAAATTGTAAAGATTTCAATTAAAAGTTTAATCAAATTCAACAAATTAAAATTTTTGTTTGATTAAAAACCCCTTAAATGCCTTTAAATAATTTTTTTAAATTGCGATCTAGCAGCTATATCGCTAAGATGCACCAGAATAATCAGTGGTGGCTATAAAAGCAGGCGTAGTGCCGGCGGGCGCACAGTCGGGCCCGGTGAGTTGCCTAGCGAACCCGCCAAGCCACTTCTTCATTCTTCCTCACAAGGAACACATAATCCAGACAAAATGGTAAGTCACGTACTTCACTGTCAATATATTCCCGAATCTTCCGTAGCTCGAAAAAAAAAATGTTTAAAGCCAATTCAATTCTATTGAATTTTACGGGACGGAAGTTTCAGGATGACCTCTTACATATTTTTTCAGCAGGTTTCACATTTCGTTTTAAAAGATATTCTTACAACTTACATAATTTAAGATTTTTTGTTTGCCTCCTTAAATAAAAGCAGATTAAAAACTATTAACTTTTTTCTAAAAGTTTTTTGATGTTTAATTACGCAATAATCTTAATAACCCGACAAAAAATAATTAAACATTCTCATGTCACGGTCTTAACTTATAAACTACAAAAAAAATCTTACATAACTAGACTATATTTTTATATACATAACTAGTCTAGTTCCCATGAACGTGATCTCTATAACATCGCATAGGGGTGCATAGTACTTAAAGTGGGGTGAACACAGGCATCCTAGATAGCAACCCTCGTTTTCCCCGCCCTTATAAGCGCTAGTACAAAAGGGGAATAAAAAAATGACTTCAAAACGCGTCGCAAGGTTTACGTTCGAAACAAAAAGCTCTCAACGCGTTCTTTTTTCAAACGGTTTTCAAATATTTTTTTCACTGGCTGGAAATATGTATTTAAAAAGAAAAAGTTGTAAGAAATATCTTTAACTAGCTTTTACCCGCGACTCCGTCCGCGCGGAATAAAAAAAATGCACACTAGATAAAAAAGTTTCTATGTCCGTCTCCTAGTTCTAAGCTACCTCCCCATCAATTTTCAGCTAAATCAGTTCGACCGATCTTGAGTTATAAATAATGTCACTAACACGACTTTCTTTTATATACCTATATATATAGATTTAAGTAAAGTGATTTTTAGTTTACATTTTTTTTATGTAAATGGCATTATTTTGAAAAGCTTTACTTAATTTTTAAATACATTTTCCTATTATGATTTCACTTAGGTCAGTAATTTTTCCTAATAAACTAAATTAATTTATTAATTAAAAACGGGTCTCTTTTTAGTGGTCTAGAATCTTCGATACCTAACATAATAATCCTTAATACATTTATATGTATAATTAAAACAGAAATCTGCTAATACAATAATTGATATAAAATTGCCCCCGTTGCGTAAGCTTACACATAATCCGTGCTGCGGTTTCCTTGCGGTTTAGTTGCATATTTATTGCGTTGATATCTTATTTTGTTCGCCCACCGCAAGCACGGACAGGGTTAGGAAATTATGTTTACAACTATGTTACCACTTAACAGTTGCTAAGTATTAATGCATGTGTGGCGGCACAAATTGGTGATTCAATGAACTTTGTTCTCTTACTAAGTAGTTAATTTCGTTTATTGGGTTGCAGTTTTCATCTAAAGCCTGGTGTAGTTTTTTTTCACTCACAACATAATGACAAATGGATTTACCTACACAATTGAAACCCCAACAACTCTATCGAATACCAATTCGTCCAGATTATTTCTTGAGACGAAAAAAAATTTTTATCGATTAGAAAAATACATTGAAGTTGAATGAAACAAAAGAGTGAATACAACTTTTAAATGAAAAATTATCATTTATATTAAAAATAATATTTTTTATTGAAACAAACAAGAGTAGATTAGACATAAACGCGCCAATAAAACCACCTTGAACTGTTGCAATACGAATGTATTGCTCACAATTTACAGGCACATCGTGTCTAGAATTAAATACAACAAGCTTGTTGAGATGTCACACCACTTTGATCACGATGCCCATCTGTCTATATTCATTGTTATTTATTAAAATATCATTGCAACTTCATAGAATAGCTCAAATTATTGTTATGCTATCCATGCTATAGTTGTGCACGACACCACAGAGGGCGTGTAAAACTCGCATGCAATGAAGGCATATGCATGCGACGCATTGTCTGCTGAGTGATGTTGTACATTAACATTGTGGCTAGATTTGTTATCTTTATTTAAAATTCAATAGAGCTACAAGCTGCAGTAAATGTATTAAAGAAATAGGCTTTACGTATGTAAAATTATTTGTTACCTTACTGGTTGAACCATACACGTAAAATGTTGATTCAGAAACTATTGGAAGATAGGAAATGGAAATATAAATTTGATTAAATGAAACTAGCAGAAAAATTGATAAAGTTTAGACAAACTTGAAAAGTTTTTCCATCAAACCTTATTACTTCCTGTAAAGGAATTTCTAACAAAGTTAATTTAAGTTGCAAGTGATGTTAGTAACTTCCTCTTAGTTACAAAGCGCCTATTACCGTCCTAACATACGTGGTGGTAAATACTTTTAAGTGTTGCACGCAATATGTACGCTATTTAATTACAAATTAAATTACATCAGTTAATTAGGTAAATGGCAATACATGGTATGAGTAAATACGAAGAATGTTGGAGACCTTAATTAATAATTATAAACGATTTAAATACATAGTTTTCAACCTAGAGTGATAGTGACTATGTAAGGTAGTGCTGATGTTAATCTATATATATATATAGATTAACATCAGCACTACCTATCTATACCACTATCTATATATATATATATATATATATATATATATAAAAGAAAGTCGTGTTAGTTACACTATTTATAACTCAAGAACGGCTGAATCGATTTGACTGAAAATTGGTGGGCAGGTAGCTTAGAACCAGGAAACGGACATAGGATAATTTTTATCCCGTTTTCTATTTTTTATTCCGCGCGGACGGAGTCGCGGGCAAAAGCTAGTTAAACATAAATTATAATCATTTAAATTGGAATTTATAATTTTAAGATTTTAAGTAATGAATAAAACCTTCATAAATAAAAGTTTTAGTTTTTTAATAATTTCTTACACTGATATCTGATTTAAATCACATACTTTTCAATAGCAGCCAGTATTATACTATTTTTATGTATAAAATTAAATGTAACACTTTAGTTAACGTCTGTACATTTAATGAATCATTACACTACAGCATACATTAAGATTCCGAACAACCGAGTGCACCGCATTATACAGAGCTGTGTTTGTTTTAAATAAAGAACATCTATTTGTGGAACTATTTCCTTATCAAGGTTAAAATCAACTGATAACTTAGTTATTTAAATCTACGTATTTGTTAAAAATAAACAAAGTAATTTATTAGTACAAACTTTAATCATTTAAATGTTACCGAACCCATATTTGACAGGTTAGAACTTTTTTCGTTAGTCTAATTAAAAAGTAAACCTAACGACCCAACCCAAGGGGTTCAACGACCTTCACTAATTTGATGACGAAAGTCACGCATTGACCAGCCCTGTTCCTAGAAATAATTATTTTTCTGATAAACTGCCTTCAAATGTCTGTTGTTTTATAAATTGCTTGTTTTTAGTGAAAAAAGAAATCTCGATTCTCATATACTAAGTACTAAAGATGTGAGTTGGTCTTAAATTGTTTAATTACTGTTTTTTTTAAACTTTCGATTACTTTTTGTAGTAGAAATATTCAGTTTCTATATCGATGTCTATCTTTTCTGATCCACGTTATTCTGTTTACAAAAACTACATAAGTTCAAACATTATTTGTTTAGTGTTCTATTAAAAATTCATCCCATTTTAAATTTTATATTTTCTTTTGTTCTTTAACTAGTTGAATACCATCTGGTTGTATTGTGACTGGTTAATTTTATTAACTCTGTCCGTCTGTTTATTAAATAAAGATGATTCAGTTAGTTGGTTGTGAAAGCATGAATCACAATTTCAGGAATCGTGTCCGTGCGGACGGGGCGAGAAATAAAACGCCAAATCCGTTCGAATACTGCGAAACATGTACCTTAACATGAAATCCATTTGATCGCTCTTTAAATAGAGCTGTTTATAAATGTTGTGAACTGTTTGATTAATTAATGTAAATGAAAATAATTATGTTTATTGTTATTACACTTGTACTTTTATCGTAAAATCGGAGGCCTTATAATTTTAGTCCTATTTCTCTTCCCACCTTTTTCTTACAAGGAAAGGATGAGAAGTGGAAGTGAACTTGATGGAGTAGGAGATGAACATAGGAAGGAGAACTATTATCTTCCTCGATTAAAGATAGGTAATGCATCTGCAATTGCGGGTGTCTATGGCAGCGGTCGCTTCGACATTACTGCGATTCAGGTGACCGCTTGCTCGATTTGCCACCATGTAAGATAAAATAAGCTTAGGTAACGCAAGTAATTTCGAGTTTGTGTGTAATTTTTAAAAAGGCGTATTTATGAAAATGTTTAGTTTATCGATTACAACAAGGTTGGCATAAAATCCGTTAAAAACACTTTACGTACAACTGAAACTATATAAATGTAAATTTATTTTCCTATATCTATGATTGTTGCGTAACCAATTTCTATGTCAAAGTAAATACAAAGTTATATTACCCGTGTATATACTCAGCTAGTTGACTCACGTGCAGGCTTGTCAGATGACGTCACCAGGCACTCCCTACAGACCTCCCCGCCCTACCGGCCCTCCCTCGGGATATGGGTTTTCAGACCCACCATGTAGAAGTACTCATTACGTGTATACTTTATACATTGTCGCCTAACGAATAAACACCGCTCATTTTTTTAAAGAAAACATTTTTTTATTCAGCATTATAAACGATATAGGTTTTAGTTCTATTGATTAATCTTCGAGTAATTCTGAAGTGTAACATTGTCATTGTTGTCACAAAATAATTAAAAAGCTACTGCTAATTGTGCGAAAAGCAGTTTTGGCTTCAAGCCAAAGGCTTTAAACATTCATTGCTACGGGCATAGTGGTATATCTGGAACGAAATATGGTGGGAGAGATAGCGCACTGCGCAAATCTTTAAAAGCATTAAATCCCTATTGCGGTCAGACAATGCAGACGATTGAATTGCTTTTTGTGCTTTGCTTTGAAGCTCTTCTGAGAGAATATGAGTATGTAGTTGCCATAACCACGTTTAATTCTTAATACTTTTAACCTAAATTTTTGTAATGATAAAACCATTTTCCTTGTAATGTTTTCTAAGTAATCATTCTCAGAATCGGAATAGTTACCTACATACAAATACTTTTTTATTGCAAACAGACTAAAGTCTAACAACAATAGTTATAACAAATGTACGAATAAATCAGTCCGTCTGAAACTAATTGTCTCCATCTCCTATTCGACGCCATCTTTCAGTTTTTTGTTTGGCGCCAAACGCACGGGGTCACTGACCCGCCGCGCGCCTACATCGCAGTTACCAATCATGTAACAATCAACTTCACAGATTGCCCTCTTCGTAATATTATTACTGTTCTGTAATAGCAAGCGAGATCTCATTACATTTTTTTACGAAGTAAGCGAAAACAGCTATAATGCTATAGTAGAACATCCTACTAATAAACATAGACAAGTTTATCTCACCAAGTAAAATAATAAAATATTGTTTTTAAGATAAGGGAAAATTGAACATACTTTTTTCGCATAGTTTTCTTAACTAAATGAACTGTGATAAGATAGATTACGTTGACGTATACAACCTAAAGCTTTTTGGTACTGAAATAACCGAAAACAAACAAAGTTATATCATTTATAAGTAAGCAGACATTGTCTATGCTGCCTTGTAATCTTTTGTCATTAGACATTTAAAAATTCAAAACATAAAATGTAAAGAAGCTTAAAAATGCTACACCCTTTTATAATTAAAAAGGAAGAGACGCGCTTCCTGCATTATTTTGCGAATCCTGTCATATTAAACCACCCCTTTGTTGACAAAAAAAACGCCTCACCCCCCATCGGAAGTCCCTACTAAGGTCTCTTTGAGTTAGCTTTTGAAAGCTCCGGTAATCTACGTCATCAATATTAATTGAAGCTTTATGAGAGCTTTTAAATAAAGCAAAATAAAGACTTGCTATGACTTATGTAATTTTAATTGCTTTTTGTTTCTCAACTTTACAAATGTGTACCAAATCTAATGTTGTTATAAATTACTATTTAAAAAAAAAATATGTTCCAAATACACAATAGAACGAAAATCCGTAATATCAGAATTAATAGTTTTCTAATGAGACGGCCAGTTTATTCCATTGTGGCACGAATACAGATAAAAAAAGGTCGGCACTGCTTGGTACCGCTTCTGAACAACCATCAATCAACTTACATTATATTGGGGTGAATAAAGCCTTCTAATTTATTCTCTTCCTGAAGAATCGATTAATACAAAAAGAACTTGTAAAAATCAATTTATGTATAAAATTATTGGCACACAAGAATAACCTGCTGCCTTTTTAATAGAGACAAAAGCTTACTTTTACAGCCAAGTTCTAAATTAAGAAAAGAATTGGAACAAAACCTTTTTTTATATTCCTAAAAAGGTTTGTTTTTATATTGAAACTTTTTGGTCAACTTTTATTGCTTCTCAATACGGTATGTTTGCCAATAATTGGTGGTTTTCGAATTTAAAATGTGAAAACAGCAAGTATATTTAATCCGAAGCTCCCACGCCGGTAATAACTGTAAGACTTAATTGTTTAACGAGCGACAAATTTATAGTAATTCTGTACAGAGCTATTAAAATGGAATTAGAGTTTTAAACAAGATTAGTAGACGACAACTGTGGGAGTTTAATCGATCTAAAGTTCTTGTATCGAATAACAACCGAGCACAAGAGCACATCTAACGCTAATATTGCGTACATTTGTCTCTATTTGGGAACGTGTAGTTTAGAAAATTTAAATTACATTTATTTTATTTGAAATCTTTTTTGTTCGTTTCGGGCAGAATTTTCGAACAACATAATTGGTTACGTGACATACAATTATTTAGGAACCGTGTATTTTTTATGAATTACAAAATATATTTATCACAAGCTGTGCCCGTGACTTCGTCCGTGTGAAATATTGTCTTCACTATTGGTAGCATTTTTAATGACTTAGGCTAATTATTTTACTTAAAATAAAGAAATTAATGCTGGCAAAACATGCTTATAAGCTTAGAAGATTATTAATTTATGCGTGTAAAGAAAGCATAAGCATTCCTTTGTATTGCCACGAAAATAAAAATAAAAATGGTGGTATTTACAATCTAAGGACATTTAAATTTCAACAAAAATTATCCCCTTTCAAAATGTCAGCAATGCAAATTTCTACTTGGCGTTATTTGCAATTTGTGCTTGGAGTTATGTTTCGTTTTATAATTTCCGGAAGTAATGATTCAATGTTTCCTTGTTCAGTGCGATCTGGTGACACCCACGTACATCCTCTGTTAAAAACTTGATCTCTGCTAACTAATTACTGTTTATTCCTTATACGGTATAAATCTCATTTATTTATAATAAGTCCATTAAATAAATTAATAAAGCTTGCCCTAAAATGGCGATGATAATAATCTAATTTGGGGAAATTAAAAATATAAAGTGAATTTATTAAAACGCCAAAATATTATTTTACGAACATCAGCAAACATCAAATGATTTTTTTTAATAAAACGAGAATTTCATAACTAATTATATTTATAATAACGTAATAATTATGTTTTCCAAAATTTTTTAACGTATGAAATCAAGTCTTTAATAAATGGCGTTTAGTTCAGGTAATCGTTTCAAATATTCTCACTAGTCACCCTGAATTGACAAAAACAAAGTGATATGGACTGACAGACAAAATGTATCATTGTTCGTAAATTCAGGTAATACATAGCTTATTGTGCTACTAATGGAACTTCATTACTTTCATTTATAACAATAGCAATGCTGTTTTATTATTTTTTGTTAGTTTTAATATTAAACTAATAACTCCCAAATAAAAAAGTTCCCCAAAGTATTATATAATAATTTATGTAGGAGAAAGAACAAACAAAGCAATGTATGGACATTATTTGACTTCGCAAGCACTTTCCTAGATTCTATAAAGTTCCCTTATCATCTAAAGAGAAGAAAACCATTATTAATTGTGTATATTGTCCTTAGAGGGAATGCATCTCGGTTCACATCGGTCAAGCCGGCGTGCAGATCGGCAACGCGTGCTGGGAACTGTACTGCCTGGAGCATGGCATCCAACCCGACGGTCAGATGCCGACTGACAAGACTCTAGGCGGTGGCGACGACTCCTTCAACACCTTTTTCAGCGAGACCGGCGCCGGCAAGCACGTGCCCCGTGCTGTCTTCGTCGACCTGGAACCTACTGTTGTTGGTACGTAATAGGACTTCGGTCTATGCTTTTAAAAAACCTAGTTTCCACTGAACCTGTTAGGCAAGCATTAACATAGTATGAAATATTAACTGTAGAACACGCAAAGTAAGCGCACGCGAATAATAAATTCGGACTTATTCAATAAATATAAGTTGAAATAATGTTGTACATGAAGTGACAGTTTTTTGCGGTTGTTATTTATTCAATTTGTATACCAGCAATGCGGGCAGAGGGAAGACGGGCCGGGATCGATTCCGAAACGCGCGGCCTCGTGCGAACTCGTCCGCCGAAAATTGGCATAGCTTGCGAATGAATTAGGCGCTGTAAGAATAACTTTAGAATTTCAGTAATTTATGCAAATAACTCACTAAACAGCAGCGTAAATGACCACTTAGCAACTGGTGCAACGGAAAAGTTATTAATTTCTAAATTTATCCTTAATTTGGTTTTACTGTCGTGAAAGTTTATTATTCGTTATCATAAATCGTTGGGAAGTATTAAAAAGTTTCTCAACTCAAACTCATCGTAAAAGGAGGTAAATTTCTTGCGATTAAACAGACTGGCCATATTAGGATATCTGTACGCCATCTCCCAAATTATCAATCACGAAAAGGTTGGCAAGAAAGTTGCCGTCATGAGTGACGAAGTACTTGCCATGTAAATGTTTTGAAAAACTGGTTTTTGAGAAGGGAGAATATTCTACAGTTATTCTTAGTCCGCGACTCCGTCCGTGCAGAATTAAAAAAAAACGTAATAAGTAGCCCATGTGTTCATCCATCCATCTAAACATTCGCATTTATAATATTAGTAATAAAGGAAGATTCTTTTTTGTTACAATTTATTATTAGTCGACGACATCATGGTGTAATTAATTCAAGCGATGCCAATTTTATCTTTAAATTTGTAATTATCTAAATTATTGATGCGTAGATTTCTACGAGAAAGGCTTTTAGTAAGGGAATAGTTGTGTAGGTCTGAGTACAGAACAGCTGAAGCATAGCCGCTAAGTTGTTGAAGCGTGACGTACTTAACTCCTCTTGGCATCACTATCACATTCTAAGCTACGATCTACTTAATAGTAACTTAATATGAAATAGTTTTTATTACGAAATAGAAATGTGGTTGGATCGCACGCTTCTCAATACATCGATTAATGTTTCCACCACACACACACAACTCACGCCTGTAACTTAGAGGTGTAGGCAGAGATCTCGGACCTCAGTATGGCATGGCCAAACGCACCTCCGCAATCCACTTTAATGCCATCATTATACCACGATAGTTTTATTTTTTTATCGTAGGCAGAGATAATAAAAAAATTATAAAAATTTCAAATGCGTAAAGGGTCGATGACCTTTATGTGGCTCGGAAAAAAGTATTGTTGCCACTGAAGTCGTTTGACAAGCAAGAATTAAAAATAAAAAAATGGTTGTTTATTCTCTGGTAGAGACGAGTCATAACAAAAAGCATTTAATTGCATTCAAGCAATCAGAACACGATTATGATTTTAATGATAATTGACAAAGTGAGTGTTGTCACTTGTCAGTGCATTCCTTTGCGATGCACACGCATAATGAAAACAGAAATGGCGCTTCATTTGCGAAAGTGGACGACAGGCTTGACCCCTGTAGCTGCGTCGCCCCCGCGCCCGTCTCCGTCGCGACGTAATTAAATCCTATCAGTGTCTGCAAGATGCACTTGTTAACATTATAAACGGGATGTATGAATTTTTTTAATTGCAATCAAAGTTTCATTGCTGAATACTGCCCCTGTTATATGCCAATCTATGTAAATAACTTCAAAGGATTAATAGATCAATGAATGAATACTATGAAGTTATGTAGAATCGATTCATTCTAAGATAGTTTACATTACTTGTAATAAGTTATGAACAGCACTTTATTAAGCAATTCAATTACCATTGTTTTGGAGTCTTATATTATGATAATGAAATCTATTGGGTATCTAATTAATGATTCTACGAGTATCGACACTCTTAACCATAACTTATAGAGTAAGAATGATAAAATAAAACTATCAGTACTTTAATGTCTATGGTTGTTAGACGAGGTGCGTACGGGCACGTACAGGCAGCTGTTCCATCCGGAGCAGCTGATAACAGGCAAGGAGGACGCGGCCAACAACTACGCTCGTGGCCACTACACCATCGGCAAGGAGATCGTCGACGTCGTACTCGACCGCATTCGCAAGCTCGCTGATCAGTGCACCGGGCTACAGGTAAACACGCTAACTTAAAACCTATTAAAAAAAATAGTAACTGAATGCCTATGAAACTTAAAAGACAAAAGTTAATTTAATAAGTTAAACGGTATATTGCACGGTAGGATTTCCTATTAATGTTTTTGTAATAATTATGATCGAATCCAACCATGCGTTAAAATTTTGTCTGAAGTTTAAGGTCTTCGTAACTAATCGGTCATGTTCAGTCTACGATGCCGAACAGCGTAAGGTCAGCTCGTCAGAGGTCACCTCGGAATTGAAATACATAATCGCGGTCTTTTAAATGTAATTCAATATACTCGTACATCATAATTGGATTTCATTGTGCAATACAAGATGCATGTTTTTTTTTAAATTACTAATGGCTAAATGAATTAAGAACGGCTTAACTCACATATGATCTTCCGGTGACGGCACCGACTAGTTTCACTTCACTCGCCCTGTAGATGGACCCCAAACGGGTCCGAAACTAGTCGGTGCCGTCACCGGAAGGTCATACGTAAGATAGCCGTTCTTAATTAATTTATTATAATGTTCCACGAAAGTTTATACAATTTAATTACTGATGGCTATTTCGTTTTTCTAAACTACTTATAAAATTAAAGGAATCAATTTAAGTATTCCACATCTACATAAGAAAACATACGGATATTTCATGGTCTAAAAATCTTGATTTTGCATACTACAACAAATGCACACTTTCGTTGAATAAGCTGCAATAAATATAACTACTACAAAACTAGTCAAGTGGAAATTTTCTTAGCACAAGATAATTTACGTCTTTCTTTCCGCTTTGTTAACAACAGAGTAAAAACTGGAGCAGACTCTTTTACATAACAAACAGATCGCTCAGAAAAAATCTGACAAAAAGAATTACAAAAACCTTACAACACATCAGGTTACAATGTATGACAACTGCAAGGTTATGCCCTTAGGGTTTCCTGGTGTTTCACTCGTTCGGTGGCGGCACCGGCTCAGGCTTCACGTCGCTGCTCATGGAAAGACTGTCCGTGGACTACGGCAAAAAGTCTAAACTCGAGTTCTCCATCTACCCAGCACCTCAGGTACAGTTTATAGTGTAGAATTAATTATTTCCATATGACTTCAAGGAGTTACTCTCCTCAAATGTTCATAGCGAATCCAAAGGCTTTTTCAATAAAAGCTATATTTTTTAAATGTCTATAAAATGGAATTTTTGTAAAAACTTCTTTATTCTTTTAAATAACCTTTACCTTTTTTAATCAACTCGTTTTACCGCATAAGAACGTAAATGCAAATGAAAGTCGATGAAAATTCGTGTACCTTATACCAGGTATCGACGGCGGTGGTTGAGCCGTACAACTCGATCCTGACAACGCACACGACGCTGGAGCACTCTGACTGCGCCTTCATGGTGGACAACGAGGCCATCTACGACATCTGCCGCCGCAACCTCGACATAGAGCGCCCCACGTACACAAATCTCAACCGCCTCATCGGACAAGTACACTACTTTTAAATCTTATCACACTTGTCTACTATTTTGGTTTGGTACTAAAAAGCATCCAGGTCTACTAAAATTACCAAAAAGACCATTGTTTTGGTCGGGTGTAGTGTTATATGGACATCTCCTAATCCTCTACTATTTTAAGCATATAAGCTGATATTGATGACCATGTTGCAGACAGGAGTGTGATCAAAAACTTAGTAATCGTTATAGATAATTTCATATATAGATTTGAAATCAAAAATTGCAAAAATCAGAACACATCCTCCGTTTTCGTGCATTACAGATTGTGTCGTCGATCACCGCATCGCTACGTTTTGACGGCGCACTGAACGTGGACCTGACGGAGTTCCAGACCAACCTGGTGCCGTACCCCCGCATCCACTTCCCTCTCGCGACATACGCGCCCGTCATCTCCTCGGAGAAGGCCTACCACGAGCAGCTCACCGTCGCTGAGATCACCAACGCCTGCTTCGAGCCAGCTAACCAGGTCAAGTGACCATATTTCTAGATACATAATAACGATAGACATTGGATTTGCTAAAAATCACGATCTTGATAACAACAGCTCCCGTCCTTGAAGACAAAGTTGGTTCAAAAGAAACATAAATGCCAATACAGCGATCGAGTACTTCCAAAAATCATCATCATCATCATCATCAGCTCACTATACGTCCCCACCGAGGGGCTAGGAGCCTACCCCAAGCTAGGGGTGACTAGGCCATAGTCAACCACGCTGGCCAAGTGCGGGTTGGTTGACTTCACACATATCATTGAATTTATTCTCAGATATGTGCAGGTTTCAGCACGATGTTTTCCTTCACCGTAAGAACGTCGGATAAATGTACATTATGTTAATCGGAAATCGAAAAACACATTGGTACATGGCGGGATTCGAACCCAGGACCTGCAGATTGCAAGTCAAGTGCTTAACCCCTGTGCCACCGACGCTCTTGACTCCAAAAATCATGACTGGACTAAATACATCCGTGGCTGCAAACGTTTCTATATTCAAACTTATTCCATTACAGATGGTGAAATGTGACCCGCGTCACGGCAAGTACATGGCGTGCTGCATGTTGTACAGGTACACTTTAGCTTTTCAAGTGGTAGTCCTTTTACCATCTTATTAATTATTAATTTAATATCCCCTCTTCCTTGAACCTATTCAAATGTCTATAAACGTGGTTTTTGTGTAGAGGAGATGTGGTACCTAAGGACGTGAACGCAGCCATCGCCACCATTAAGACCAAGAGGACTATCCAGTTCGTCGACTGGTGTCCCACAGGGTTCAAGGTACTAAATTATATTTTATGATTTTTTCAGCATTATCTCGTGATAGCAATCATTGCCTAATTATCATTACTGTTTGCCATCATCAGGTGGGTATCAACTACCAGCCGCCGACGGTGGTGCCGGGCGGGGACCTGGCCAAGGTGCAGCGCGCCGTCTGCATGCTGTCCAACACCACCGCCATCGCGGAGGCATGGGCCAGGTCATAACACTTTATACTATGACACTATCTTACACCTCCTTAGACAAATCATAGCAAATATCTAAAAAGTAGAACACCAGTTTCAATATGTCAATTTTGGCCATTCCAGACTGGACCACAAGTTCGATTTGATGTATGCGAAGCGCGCGTTCGTGCACTGGTATGTGGGTGAGGGCATGGAGGAGGGCGAGTTCTCGGAGGCCCGCGAGGATCTCGCTGCGCTTGAGAAAGACTACGAGGAGGTCGGCGTCGACTCCACCGAAGGGGAGCTCGACGACGAAAATGAATATTGAACCCCTCATGTATAAACTCAAGACAATATATTATAGCAATTCCAATACTAAAGAACTAATTATAATTGCATTCCAAGACAAATTAAAAAAAAATGTTGCGTGAACTTTTTAGTAATCCAAACTTTTCTACGGCAAAACGGAACGTAGTTAAACTTTCATTTACAATGAAATGACAGATGTCATCTTTAATTTGTCAACGTCATTATTTTCAATTAGGATTATAAAAATTTAATGACATTTTATTAATTAATTAAATTTAAGAAAATTAAAGTGAGCTTTGACTTTTTAAATAGTTTCATAATATTAACAGTACAAACTTTTGAAATATAATTTCCTCGAGTGAAATGTAAAGTTTGTAACTCGATAACGTGCGATTGTTTCATTATTATATGGCATTTATTAATTTACAAAAAAACGTGATAATAAATCTAATATTCGTCTTATTGACTTAGAAATAAAATGGAATTCTTTTATATTTCTTTAAAAATTAACTTAAGATAATGCTTTGTATTAAAGTAACATTATTATGAATAATTTATTTTTATTGCACATTAAACTTTTTACATTTAAATAGTATTTTATTTATTCAGTCATTTTATGTTGGGAATGGGATGAAAAAAAAATTAAAATAATTCTATATATTTTATTTACACAATTACATGTACATGTCTTTTAAAATTGAATATGACTACAGAAAAATGTTCCGTTATCATTCAGGTCTTTGGAATATATTATTTACATTGACCTTATTATATACCCTTACAATTATTTATTATTTCTTACTTGAAATAAAATTAAAAAGCAAAACAGTCTTTGAAGCACCATAAAATTAATAAATTCAGAAACACATGAATTTGGAAAATCCTAGTTTTAGGATTTATATATCATTTACTTAAATATTCACATATTTAGTAACCTAAATAATGATTATATAAAACAAATTTCTCAAGAATAATTTTATAAAAAAAAAACTGCTTTTTGAATGCCATTGTTTAAAGGTGATGCACGAACCTAATTACTATCTATATATATAAAAGAAAGTCGTGTTAGTTACGCCATTTATAACTCAAGAACGGCTGAATCGATTTGACTGAAAATTGGTGGGCAGGTAGCTTAGGACCAGGAAAAGGACATAGGATAATTTTTACCCCGTTTTCTATTTTTTTTTATTCCGCGCGGACGGAGTCGCGGGTATCAGCTAGTTTAAGATAAAATTTTTGCCATGGTTTTTAACTGCTGGAACATTGTTGAAAAATAGCAGAAGTGTTTCCACCACTATATGAGACAACAAGTGTCTGGCTAAACTCCCAAGAAGACACTTTTATTATAATAATAACAATAATGTATGGTATTTTAGATAGCGGAAGCCGAGAGTAAGTAAATGGTTTCTAATGCAGTTGTTCATTGTGCAAGAAGACTTCCAGGAACATGACAATTTTTTTTAGACATTAAGAGTTTATTATAAAGCAGCATAAAAGCTACATTTACAAAAAAAGTTGGTCAATTTATAGGCCTTTTTACAGAGGAAGGTCAATTTGGATAGAATAAGTTTTCTTGATAAAAATATTACATCAACATGGATTGAAATGCTTCAACATCACAGAGGTAATAGTCATAGGTGGGCACAGTTAATCAAAAAGTTAACTTCGTTAATCGTTAATTCGTTAAATAAAAATTTAACTTCGTTAATCGTTAAAGCGTTTAATTTAAGAAAATTTAACGCAAGTTAAAGTTAACAGTTAAAGTTAATTTTGGTTTATATTACGAGTATAAGGCGCAAGCGGGAAATGGCCATATGAATAATCTCCGAATCATATGGACTGATTTTGTCGAGACTTTCAATAGAACTTAGCCTAAGTTTTTTTAACTGCGCTTACGAAATCTCGGGCGAGCGCTAATCCGATCTATAGTTTAGTTATATAATATACTCAAATAGAATTTTGACGATTGGGGTGATGTACTACTGCCTGTACGATATTAATGACATAGCATGCACTAGTTACACACACTTATATACTTCACTGACAATGATGGACAATTGACCTTTTCAGTCATTTTTTTATCGACCATCCAACTTCACGGAATTAGAGAGCTAACTAAATTTAGACAACATAAGTTTTCTATTAAACAGTGAGACATACTCGTATTATGGTAATATTCAAAAGAATATCAATCTCAAATCTCAAACAAAATGCAGTAAGAAGGGACATAAACGTAAGTATGTTTAATACATCTCAAATTTAAAATGTCACCTATTTACTTCGGCCGATACCGACTGCGAAATAACAATAATTATACAATATAGATATGTTACAAGAAAGAAGAGAACTTTCTTTAGAGTTTAGAGGGTTTTCATGACATTATTTTGTTACTTTTCAGTGCATTTTGTTTGAGATTGTTTTTTTATGTTATTGTAAAGGTCACTTGTGCCGACGACATTTCATATATTAATTTTAGTATAACACAATTTAACATTATTTCACTAACATAATTATTTTATCTTTTTCCTCATTCTTTCTCGTTTTGTCGTATACTTTTTTTTGTAAACAAACAAATTATCTTCGCTATTGTCTTTGCGCAGCGCACGTGCATCCCCGACCATTAGAAGGGTTGGGGCCATAAATCCATCGAGTTCGTTATCGCATTCTCTGTGCGGCTGTCCATTTCATCCTTTGTTCATATTTTTGTTGTTGTTAAAATTATTTTTCGTTGACTATGAAGAAGCCCCAAAAAAACAAACGACAGTAATAAACACCTAAATCCCTTTTGTTTTTGAGGAACGTTTATTGCGTGCACATTTCGTCTTTCGTACTTTTAAATTTATTTTTCATTGTTTGTTTCTTATCTACGCAATGACAAAAAAATCCTATTTGTACGCTTTTTCAAATGAAACATAAACGATTGTTTTTATATTTTTTGCTGTCTTTAAACTTCAATATTAAAATAAACATTTTCGTCGCCAACAAAGTTTAGTTGTAATTTAGTTACGACGTTGAAGAGTTATGCACACTTGATTATTTTGATTGCAATTCAACGCAGTGTTTATCTATATATATAAGTGTACAATTATTGTATTTAGAATAAAGTACTTTCGTACCTTATGTTGGTTTTATAACAAAATCATGTTCTAAAAAAAGTGATGTTAAATAAATGAAAACTAGTTTTAATGTGAATAAAATGTAATATAGACTTTTCGAGATATTTGTGTAATTGTGAAATAATTAATAAACTTTGAAGGTGTCTAGCGCCTAAACTTCGCAATATTTGATGGAGGTAAGTTTGTTTAAATCGTCACTATTTTCTAACAAGGATTCTGTGGTACTCTTTTGATCACGTCTTTCCCGGCCGCTCGGTGTATTGTATAACACGTATCACACTCGCTCGTTCTCGTTCACCATTCGACTCGTCGACGGTCGCCGAACATAGCCGAACTTACGAATGTAGCCTGATGCATAATTTAAATAAAATGACAACACGTCAATAAGTGTCTATTGTAACAATTAACGGACTAAATTAACGGAAGTGAAATTTAACGGAAGTTAACAAGAGCGTTAACACTTTTTGAATTTAACTTAAAAGTTAATCCGTTAAGGAAAATGTTAACTTCGTTAATTAACGATTAACGGATTAACGAGTTAATGCCCAGCTCTGGTAATAGTAAATATAAATATATAAGTCTTTTAATACACCTGCTTAAAAATATTATTACCATATCATAGTGTTATCAATTTGTTATAGAAACATTTTTTAATTGTAAAAAAAAAGTTGATATGAAAAATTCCATCTAAAATGTAACACTAAAATCATGAAAATTTCTGAAACTTGACAATATTGTTAGTCAGTGGTGTCTTTAAACTAATATTTCATAGATTAAAAAACATATCTACTTTTAATTTACAACTGAACTCGAAAAGGTTCCCAGTTTTTGTTTAAAATCTAAAAAAAAATATATGTAATTATGTAAAAAGAGAGTACTTGCACAACTGATTTCCTGCAGTTTGAATATAAAATATTTATATAAAAAATATGTTTACCTCAAAAAATATAAACTTAAACGAGTCTATAAGCGCAACGCGCTTGTAGTGCGTGCTAGTCGGGCTTGGCGTGCGTGTGCGCATGTTCGTGAGCGTGCTCGTGGTCGGAGGCGCGGGCGAGCATGTGTGCGCGCGCGTCTGCCGGCACCGCCACGGCGCTGGGGAACCAGCCACGCGGACCTCGCGCTTCTTTCACCACCAGCTCACCGAACAACCAGTGTCTGAAAATGTTACAATTGTAAGATATGTTCTATTCCACAAAGTAATACATTTTATTTGTAATAAGTTATTGTATGTACCTGCGCTGTCTTGTAGCACGTATGAGGTCCCCGGGGCGCAGGGTCAGGCGGGGCTCGGCGCTGCAGGGTGCAGAGAGCGCAGCGCGCGGCCTGCGCAGCGGCACCCACTGCCCGCCGTAACCCTCCGCAGCCACGAACAACCGCGACCGCTGCCGCTTCTCCTCCTTCTGCGCTATCTGCTCCATCTGACACACAGATACAATCACCTACACTATTCTACATCGTCCTACACCAGATGCGCCTTCTACATTTCGATTTTTTTTTCAACCCCATCAGACCTAACATTTTGTCATACACAACTACTCGTGGTACATTCCGAACTGCCAACTTGTTTGAACCTAAGTAAAATTTCTCAAAAATCTTGCTCAAATGCCGATTTAAAGACACATATAAACAGTAATATTGCAACTTAAATCTAGTATGTATGTACTTACAGTGAGGTCGTACTGCCCGCAACCGATGCGCAGTGGCCAGTGCAGGCCGTCATAGCGGTGGCTGTTGAGCAAGAAGCGCAGGTTGCAGCGCCAACCCAGGTCGTAGGGGAACACGAACGCAGGCAGACCTTGCTCCTCGCGACGGTTTACCGCCTTCTCCATTATCCAGTCCTCAATTGTTGTTCGGTTGCGGAGGATTCCACGAATCTTGAAAAAAAAAGAATATGGCAATAAATTGAAAACTTACTCCTGTTTGGAATATAAAATCTGAATGGTTTTCTGTATATGAAATCACCTGTAGATAAAGCAGAGTACCAACAGCCAGGACCACTCCCACTGCCATACCGACAGCCAGTAGAGTCAGCAGCAGCGTGGTAAGTGTGAGGTAGACAATGGGCTCGTGGCCTGTGCCATTGTGCAAGTACCACACGCGGTTGATCGCGTGGTACACGCAAATTGACAGCACCTGAACATTAAAAACTAACTTCTGTTTCCTTGCTTTTTACAATTTAAACCAAATTTTACTAATATTATAAAGACAAATGTTTGGATGGATGGATGGATGTTTGTTACAAGGTATCTCCGGAACGGCTCATCATACTTGATGAAATTTAGAACAGACGTTGAACCTAGTTTGGAAGAACAAATTGGCTACTTATTAGTTTTTTTAATGACTGTTATATGGCAAGAAGGTTGCCAGCAAAGTATTATTTCAAAAATGAGATTGAAAAAAAAATATTATGGTGCTCTATGTTAACTTTTTGCGTCTTTTTTAATGTGTTTTTTTTTTAATAAACAATAGTACTCACTATAGAAGCATGCAAGCATCCCAATACAGCTGAGATCAGAAATAGAGTGAAATAACCGTGGTTGCTGTGGCCCACGCAACAGTTTATCCAAGGGCAATGATGATCCATTTTCATTACACAGTAGCCACCTAAAAATACATCATTAAATATACACAATTGTTTATTCATTATCAGAAAAAACTGAAACAATAACGTAAAATATATAAGATCTTAAACTTACTATTACTATACTATTTTTTTACTCAACAATGATAAAATTAGTAACAAATTAATAATTATAAAAATCCTGTTAAAACCTCAATATAATAATTTAAACAAAAAAATAACAATAATTTAATTAATTAAAATGGTTAAGCCATAGAGGGGTGAAGTGAGTATGTGGAGAGTAATTGCGGCTTTTTATGAGTGGAACTATTATTACAAGCATTATTTTTGTGTGTATGCACACATACATTAATATATTTATTGGAATCAACCAATATTTAGGTTTTCTATGATTATTTTTTTTAATTATTATTTTTATTGTTTTTATTTCTTAAATATGATCAGTATCAAATAGATAACACATTTTTTTTTTGGTAATTACAAAATAACTATGTATAATTACAATATGATTCCACTTTTTTGTCTATTTCACACATTAAAAAGTAATGTAGACTATTTAACTTATTGAACCATTTTTACAAGCCGTCATGTTACGTTAAAAGTAAGGGTGGAGTGACCGTCATAAGATAGATGATGACTGTGACTAGTCTGAAAAGACTGTAGCAACATAGAATACTCAAAACCAGTGTTTGAACCTTTTCTCTTTATTTCATTGGTGTAAATTGAGCTTAATTGCTAAGTATTTTTTGTGTATACTAAATGGGTATTGTATGAAAAAATATTTACATTGCCTGCAGTGATGTGACCGTGGCGCCTTGTAGCCTTTACAAGTTGCACAGTATTGTAGCTTTGCAATGTCCAATTCATTGTCCTGAAAATAAACATAATTCATAAAGATTTATAGGTCTTTATATGATTAGCTGTATGCATACATTTTTTTTTTTCTTTCTTATAGTTTATCAAAAATTAACTTAAAAATGACTCACTGGTCTCCACCCTAGTGGTACAAAGCCGGGTCCTTCAAGTAAAGACTGAAGGAAAAAGTATAGTGTGGAAACTGCTAGACTTAAGAAGGTAGCGGCATGCAGTGCTGCAGGGATGGACTCGTGTGGTGGCCACCACATGCCTATCAAGTGCACCATCGCCCATGTTATTAACTTGATAATGCCTGGGAAGATCATTATAAATCATAAATAAAAATATATGGTTATATTTTACTGCAACAAATAATGCTGAATGTTCATTAAATTGATTTAAAAACTTAGGAAATGATCTCATCTACTTTGTTTGGAAGTTTTTTTGCGGTTTTTGCTTTATTTCGAAGAAAAAATAAAAACCGTAAACAAACTGAATAGGTTTGGTTTGGAACAATATAAATTAAATAAAAAACTGGATAGGTTAGGTTAGGAACATACACAGTAATTAGTTTTACATAAAGTTTTACCAAACATATTAATCTAAATTACATATATCATATATTTTCATTACTCACATAATACCGCAATAGGACCCCAGTGCAGTAATCTGCGAAATGGAGATGAACCCATTGTTATTGTAAACAGTTTTTTCAAGATTTTGATCAGACCAGGTTGTTAACTAAATCCCCGAAATAATTTTTAGTACAACAAAAATAAAACTTCTTTAAATCATTTTCAATGCTGTAAAAACACAATTAGACTAAAACAAAAACCTTTTCATTCTTTTTAAAAACTCTTCGCTTTGTTTTGAGCACCCGGGTCATGTTTTATTATTGACATTAGCCTTTGACAGAATGGCAAATGATGAGTGATGGCTTTCGTTAAAAAATAGTCAATTAATAAAACAAAAAACAGATTAAAAAGCCATTGATTGGTCGACTTTAAAAGTGCAAAGGCATAAACAATTTTTGACAAACTTTAATTTGGCGGTTTCGCAAATAAATTTCATGTACATTTAACTTAAAACTACGCTACAAATCTAAAAAATATGGTAAATAATTTAGTAGATTTCATGTTTGAATACCTGGCTACACTAGATCCACGTCACACAAGCAGTTGTCACATCACATTGCGATATTTTTGTGGCTCTTTTGGGTGTGTGCTTTCTTCATGTGTGTTGTGCTACTTATGTGGATTATTAGGTGATATTCTTGTTTTTACCGGGTAAGTTTCGGCATAGTATGATGTCACAAACACCCCACTAAAAATCTTAACTTTACACCTAAGTGTATCGGAATGTACTTAACATTGCGCACATTTGGAACCCGGTGCCTAGCAATTTAAAGTAACCTTTCTATTACAGCTATTTGTGGGAAAACAATTCCAAACGAATGATATATGTTGATATGTGAAAGCTTTAACCATATCAGTGTGTTTACTTGTGTTTACCCAGTCACAAATTGAAAGTAGACGTCACACGGAGCAGAGAGTAATGTCTGTCAACCGCTTTACTAGAGTTGGAATTCGCTAGTGGAATTATTCACAAAATACTTTTGTCCTTGCAGATTGTGATCCTAAACCGCCAAGATGCCTAAATCGGTAAGTCAATTTATATTTACTTAGCATAAGTACACAAAAGTAGTATTCGCGCGTCGAATAAATTAATTGTTATAGATGCGTGATTTTACTGATTTCACCATTGCAATGTGACCAGGCGGCATATTAAATCATCGAACAAACATTTGAAATCTCATTATCAAGTCTCAAATATTTATGGTACTGAGTAAATACGTAAAGTGGTAATTGTATTATGAAGTTGAAAGTAGTTGGTGTGTTAAAAGTAAAAGTGTTGTATTAACATGAATCGATAAGAATTTATGTCGTAATGTAGAAGAGTTATTATAGGTTATCATGTATTAAATAGAGATAAGATGGAGATATTCTTATGTGATAAAAATTTAAACTTGTAGAATGTACAATGTACATTATAATATACTTGTGTTACTGGTTGTGTTATCAATGTTGTTTTTAAAAAAAAGAAACATTAATGATTAATTAATGTTGTTAACTTAATGGCATAGAGTATAAGCATTTTACAGGTCCCTGACTTAATTTTACATATTGTTAGAACTTACTCATCAAAAAGTTGCTTTTACACTTGTTATATATAATAAACTATGTGGTTAATATGTATTCTGTTTATATGCTTTTCATATTTAAGTCAACCAGAGAATTATAGTATTTGATATTATTTAGAGTTCATCAAATTTCAATTTTAAAACTTTATCAATGTTTCAAAAAAATCATGTTCAGGTCAGTAAATATGTAGGAATTTTACATAATTTATGTAAACTAGGATAATTGCCACTTAATACTATTATCATATTAATCATAAACTTTTAAAGTTTTCGAACTACGAATTCATAGACGTATTTTGTTAATTTTTCCAGATACTAAGTTATATTAGCAACGCACTTGACTTAAACAGCAATGACAGTACTCTGGTTAGTCGCATTTGACACATTGATTTGCATTTTGTTGTTATTTTGCCCTTTTACATGTAACTATACATTGGTATGCATATGCTAGTTAATTTTATTCATTATTAGTCAAAAGATAAACCTACTAGAACTCTATTGGTTAAAATGTTAAGTAGGAATGTGGAATGTTTTAACACTCAATATGTATAAATAAAACATATTTTCCTTGTAAATAAAACATTCACTAATGTTATTTTGTTGTTTTTTCTGAATTTATGCCATTTTATAAATTATTAGTAAATACGGAATAGGTAGATAGATAGATGTTAGAAAATTATTAATTGAACAATTTTAAGTAGTGGTTACGGGCATTAATGTATATTAGAAATAGACGTCTATGTTCATGACACCTTTTAATGACTTAAAAGTCAAGCTTATATTGACAGTGATGTTGAGTATGATAAGGAAGATACAACATGAAAGGATTTATTTAATTCAAAACATAACCAATTTTACTAACCGAATGGTAACAGTAGCTACGAATTTGTGTGTTATCTTAGTTATTGATAATGAATTCTTTACAATATAAAACATAAGTACAAATTATATATTACAATGCATATAAAATCATAGTGAATCATAATTGGTACTGTATATTATTGCTGTAGTACACTGGCTGTAACTGAACCTCCTCCATGTTCAGTCTGTTTACTTTGTGGAACATACATGTTTGTAAATAACCTATTTGTGAGTGTGTAGATGTAGAACATTAGCTATTCAATTATAATTCAGTGTTTGTGTGTGAGTGTGTCAAAAGCAACAGTTTTACCATTTGTTACATAGTTTAGAAAATGAAATATATTCATAATGGTAATAATTTTATCAAGGTGTCTAAGGATGAACGTATGCAAGCAACAGTTGTAAAAAAATTGGTACAAAGTGCATTTTTTAATTTTTTTTATGTGAACATACATTGACATATCTTGATATGGCACAGCTACATGTAACTGCTTATAACTAGTTTAAATATAGTTAAACATAGTTTGAATGGATCGTCTTTATCGTGTTAGAGTGCGATGTATGTCATGCCAATAGTTGTGTAATATCCACGCTTTCGGTAAGTTAGGGATAATCCATACGACACATAAAATAACTGATGTACCATAAGTTCTGAGTTAATAATGAAAATCTGTTTATCCACACTAGAAACACGTTTAACTGCGATAAGAAAAACTTGATTTTTTCCTAACAACATGCTCGTAACCATGTGTTGACTTACGCACAACTTTCTTTTAACGCGTTTTGTCAGTTGCCGCGCAAAAAGGTTTTCAACGCATTTCCGGTCGCGTGGTTCACTGCGCTTATTATTTTCATCAATGAATTTGTTTTTATCTTTTGTCTACGTTTTAATACTCCGACATTTGGTTCAATCAATCATGTTTACTACTTTGTCTAGGGGACAGATCGTATTACAATTCAAAGGTCGGATTAAATTATTGTTCAATAATAAGGTAGATTATTACGTTCGAGAATGGAATAGTTTTATATACGCATTAAACTATTTTCTTAAAAGATTTTTGGTCTCTGCCTACCCCTATGAGTTACGAGTGTGAGTTATGTTGTTGTTATTTTTTGTGACATATGGTATATATGGTCCTGTAATAATCAACATTTCATAGTAAACAAGGCATAATAATCAATGTGTCCGTCCACAAGCATACACATAAACTACTATATAAAAATAACATTAATACATTCATTCTAAAAACCAGATTTTGAGGCACCGAAGAATTCAAGCTAGATTGTATTGGAGGGAAACAATATAAAATGTAATTTAATGTTTTTAAATAAACACGATAAATGTTCCTGTTTTCGTTTCTCATGTGGTAGGAATATTTTAATGTTTTAATCAGCAGCTCGCTACGTTTGTATATTCATTTAGCGTTGATCATTTTGATAAGTCGATTTGTGTTGAGTGTCAGTCGAGCCTCTCCTGCGAGTGTTTCATTCATTATGCAAATGTGTGATGGCCCCAGACTTTTTATAGTGGAATTTTATGTTCTAATGATTCATATTGTTGGCACTTAAACTTTTTGGTTAAAATATAGATTATTGACTTGACTTATTGACATTGGCATGCTAAGGCGGAGGGGCTGCTCATCCCATAGCGCCGGAGACGTTGCAAATTTCTCTTGTTAGGGAACCAAATTCTGCCTATTTCATATGTTTTTTTTTGTTATTTTTTTTTAATTTATTTAAACAGCATACATGACTTATGGCTGTATAAAATAAAAGCCTTTGCCCATTTTTTAAATAAAACTGTCAAAGTTACGTCAAAAGTAGTGGAAAATCTAACCTAAAATACGATTTTATTTATTCAATAACTAAAAATCTACAAGTCTCCGCAACTTTTAACCGTGGCTAGTAAGTCCTTACATATAATTGTGTTCTCCATAAAAGCTACAATCGCCAACTCGACCGTCAATAATGTATATTTTAGCCATCTTTTTATTCTCAAAAATATAATTTTACGTATTTTTTAAGGAACGTAGTGAACATAAGTTGTCATATCTAGTGATAATTAAAAAAATATGATTCAATTATTGTACGCAAAATAAATTTAATCAACAATACATCAAGTTATTTTGAAGATTACCTGTTGATTACTATTTGATCTAGTTAGTGCTACTTCCTGGACTATTTTCATCTATTCAAAGATCCAGTAAATATGTGTGTAAATAAGATTAGAGTAAAAAGTTAGTTAAGAAAACTAGACAATGTAATCTTTTAAATATGCAATTTAAATAAGTAGACAGTACTATAAGCTATGTATGACTTACAATGCATGCCATTAGCATTAATTACTCCATGTCGGTTACAATACCGCCTCTAACAAGCCTTCGAAGGGATAAACGATGGATCCGATTCCGGTTACAGTAGCGTTACGAGTAAATCTTGTTATGTGTCCACTAGTGTGGAAGTACCCTAAGCACGCTAGAATGCGTGTCAGAGGAAGGAAACGGGAAAGTGGAACGAACGTTATCTGCTTACTGGACACTGCACCCATGCACTAAAGCAGTACTTTTATAACAATCATGTTCTGTTACAAATTAACACTTCTGATAATTACGTCGCTTGATCATGTACTCACATCTAAATATTGCCATATAAATTTATTTCTACCAATTTTGGGAGATATTTTAATTCTTTTTTTTTCACGCTTACATATCAGTAAAGACAACTGCACTTGAATGTTTGAAGGTGACATTAGTTTATCCCAATTCAAGCGTAAAACATTTTACATCTGCTATATAACTTGTACATATAGTACATATAATATGAATAGGCATATCAACTGAGTCATGGCGGAGGTTGGAAAAAATGTACCATACAGTTGACGTGACGTCATAGTCCTCGCTTGATCGTATACGGGAAGTATTTGTCATATTATATCAAGTAATGAACGAAAATAAACTAATAAACAGGTTTACGTATCGTTTAATACCGAGAATAGTCTTGATTTCATGTCTTCGTTAAATAACGTATGCATCCTTGCTATGGATCATTGAGCCTCTGAAGTTTTGATTTATCAATGACGAACAACTTTCTGTCTGAACTCAAATATTGTTAGCTCCTTATTTATATATGCTTTTATGCAAACATTCTGGCAGTTGTTTTCTAAGTTTCCACGTTACAATTACTAGGTTGGTAGATGCACTCTCAGACAATAGTGATTTTTGTACCCTTTGAAAAGTGTTCGGACTAAATATCGCCTCTAATTTTTAGTTATATACCATTGTCCACATTATAAATTTACCAGTCTCCTGTGGTAATCAATTTGTACAATATGATTGAGACTCCTCGACTATATTTTATAGTTTTATTCGTATGTTGCGGCATGAGTTGTTGCGTGTCGTATTGAAGGGCGCACTGTGTATTGTAAGCCGTCTACAATGCTAGAAACAATTGCTTTTGAATAATTCGCACGAGAACAGGGTGTTGTTGTGCGGAGAAAGATTTTGTTACGCTCAACAACAATTATTGTGTCGACTTATATTTTTTATAGATCAAGTTATTGTGTAATGTTAGTTAGTCAAATACTGTCATGAGCTAACTCTACGCAGTAACCAATCTTACCTGACCTGTAACAACCCTTGTAATTGCGTGGAAGCTGCTTATCGTGCAGTACCAAAGATAATGCCGTTTGAGATTGCGTTTATATCTCTTGTGTGATGAGAATCATCTTGTTTTATGTTATTCCAAATAAAACCAATTGGTGGCATGGTTTTGCAACAGAACCCTTGCCAGTAAAGTGTATAATAAAACAAACTTGTCGATTATCGATTTATAGCCTCCGCGGCCCATAAAACTTCTTGCATCGTCTTTCCGTTTTCGTCTCTTTGAAGTCCTCACTAACAAAGAGGATTGTCAGATTTGAAAGGCTTCTCTTTTACAGAGAAGATAAGCCGATGGATGTTTTGTGCCAGAATCTTTGAATAAGATTCTGGTGTATAAGTTTGATGAAGGATGATAAGCTAGCCAAATTACTCATTGCTTCTCAGGTTTCACTAGTCACCGTCATTGGTCGTCCTTGTAATATTATGAACATTTAACTAATCAAGGTATAAGTTAAAGTTAAGGGGGAAGTAGCGCGGGGGTGGTATGGAGGCTCCGCCGCGCGCGCATTCCGCCGCCTCTGACTCAGTCAGTTGCCTGTGAACCGGCGCGAAGTACAGACGCGCCTTTGTGTATCGTTTTCACCTGCCCAGGCGCACCCGGTGATTGTGACCGTGACATTTTGTGTGCCACCACAGTGAATCCAACGCGACCACAATGGTCGCCGGCGGCAAACAGGTACATTATGTAACTTGCTTAGCCATTGTTTGCTTCTGCTCATTCAGTATTACTGACCAAATGTTTTGTGAAGGGATTCACTTATCGTACTTGTGTCCTCACACGTTTTTTATAACGTGCGCTAATGTCTCGTATTATGTAATACTTTCGCTTTTATTAGTTAGCAACAGGCTCAATGTCAGTTGTTTCGTTACGTGAATAAGTTTTCATGTATACTCAATTCATAAGTCGCGCTGATGTCATCGCGAGTGGCGAGGCAACGCGCTGGCGCTGTCGTTGCCATGTTAATGCAAAACTCCGGGAACAAATCCTTAGGACACCACTAATTACGTTAAAATCCTCGGGATTTCATCGAAGAATTAAATGATAATTGAACTTCTTGACATAAATTACTTGGTTAATTACTTGGAATGTTTGATTCTTTTAAAAATGCTATATCTTCCATATTGCCTAATGCATGTTTTACGAAGAACCATAAAATATATTTATTTTCCTTATTATCAAAGTTACTGCTTTAAAGTATAGCTTCAGGTGCATCGAAATTTACCTTCGAAATACAGAGAAACCCTTTCAACTATACAACTCCCGTCTCAAGACGGGGGTCGGTTTTACTTTTATTTGTTTTGGGCGAAGCAGACGCTCAACCGTCGTTTTATCTCCATCCCTGTCTGCGCTGGGCGAGAGAGCGAGACGAATAGACATTCCTGTTTCTCTAACGTTTCCAAGTTTAAAATATAGTGTTCGCGAATGGAACCGCGTCTTGTGAATTGGCTTCGTGATCGAAGACGTTTACGTTATCGGTTTGCCGGCTTTATTGCTATAAAGGCAACGGTTTTATAGTGTCATTAAATTGTTTAAATGCTTCTACGTGTGCGGATGACATGCCTCGCCGCCGGACGCTTTATCTAATCGTCGTTTTGGCCCTGAATTAGCTACCAGCTCATTGTTTATTCTGACCTAAGTGCATACACACCAACGATCCTTGCTACTTTATATATTAAGTTACAAGCCCAGATTAAGGCTACATTATGACCCCAGTTTCAAGGCTTAATTAACTGGAATGTACTGGTTTTTGTTCTGTTGATGTTTATGTGTACTTCTTATTAACATTATTTCCCTTTGACATGAATTAACAAAACGAAAGTTGAAATGTAACAGAGCAAGATATTCGTATGTAAGAATCCAATAAGCAAAAACTAATACAGATAAACGATATCGATATAATAGATCGATAATCGATATAATTATTGATACAAATCGAATTAGTTTCGAAACCCCGATTGTTATCATCAGTGAGGCCCACTATATAATACTTGATACTAAATTAAAAAATCACAAAGTTTTAACATGAGCAATTATTACTGATGTTACAGCAGTAATCTTTACAATATTACATGGTAACGAAACAATGTAATGTACATTATAATAGTTTTTTATCATAGTTGCCGTCACTAAATCACATGCGAAGGATGAGCCAAGGTATTTCCTGTACTCGTGTAAACGGACGCAAAAAATCTACAGGTCACCGATTGTTCACAAATGAGCTACTCGTAGTCTTGAGTAAAACTTATTTATTATTATATTAAAATAAAAAATAATTCACGTCACATAACAATGGGCTGGTCAGATAACTTCCGTATAATGTTTAAATTTGTAAAAAAATTATAAGTCACAAAAATCCTTGTCACATCAACTTTGCCTAATTAATTTCTTCATGTCATACTATTACATATAGACAAAGTGCATTCGCTTTGAAGCGATGCCATAGCTTTCGTTATTGTGAGTTCTGTGCAGTTTTGAACTTCTTTGCGGAATCGCTTCGGAGCTAATGCACTTACATATACAGTGCAGATGTTGAAAATGTCTGTCCATTTCTTTATGTAACTTTCATCTCTTTTTAATATGTAAAGCTACTTTTAATTTATATTTTGAGGGTAAGAAGGTATTTGGTTTAACCATATAATAAATGTCAGACTTATAAAACCTTTGTTTATTAACCTTCACTTTAGTAACTAAAGGAATCCAATTTAAATCATCTTACCCGAAAATATTCTTGACTTTTATACGACACTCTACTTATCCCTCTTATTCGTTTGCCGTCCGGACAGGTAACAGTGTGTGTTTTTTAATAAAAAGAACCATATAAAACTTCATTCTGATGACGCAGTAAAATTTCGATTAAAAAGAATTCTTATATTTATTTCTACAAATTACTTTATATTTCTCCAATACTTTCTATGTATTCTTAACTTTATCAATTCGTTATGTGGTATTGTGTGGAATAATTTTAATAAATGGATTTTTATCTTTTTAGCATTATGTTGGTAGGCAAAACCGTGACAATTCTGTCTACGATATCAACCAAGCAATATTAATCATAATTACATAGTATCGGCATCCTTGCGAATATTACATATCAATTAGTTAACACAATATCTGATAAGGATATAGTAAAGATAGAACTTAGTCATTACCACGTTAGTAAGCAAATTTATCGTATAGTAACAGAACTTTGTACTGACACAATTTAGTTTATCAAGAAAAAAAAATTGGTCATAGAAATGTTTTCAGAATAACGTATTTCTCGATGCGAGGTAAAATTTTGTTTTTTTTTTATAAGAGAATGGGGCAAACGTGCAGCCAGTATTTAAATACTTATGAATTATACTAATCCTATGTATGTATAATACGAATTTATTCGAAAATATTTGACATCTCTGTTCATTTCAAAGTTAATGAGAAGGATGCCTAATATTGTATTAAAGATATATAACTTCAAACTTTCGTGGTTTTTACTAATATAATGTTCGTAAGAAACGGGATTCTTACCACGATTAGGCTGTTTGAGCTCCCGATATTTCGGCACAGTTGCATGCGCCATGTTCACGGGTTGACTGGTGTTGTGCGGTAGTGTAAAAATGTTAAAGATAGCCGTATCGGTCTACCTTCTTTCTGATTCGGCGACCACTACTACTGTCCGCGTTCTCACTGCACATTAAGTGAACTTTATTTTATTTATATTATTATTATTTTACTTGTAATCACCTCACCTTATAATCGTGGTAAGAATCCCGTTTCTTACGAACATTATATTGTATTAAAGATGTTACGTTAGTGGTGACTCACCCTAAATGCACCATGTCCGTGTTCACCATACATTGTACCAAGGGTAGTAAGCAGATGTGTACTCTGACAGGTGCATCACGCGTCTGTCTTCCGCCTTGCGTCCGATCAAACTATGTTATTAATCATGCTATCCAACAATACTGTGATAATATTGATTGTAGTGGAGTTTTTTTGTAGAAACAGACAGAGTTATTTCTTACATATTTTATATTTATTTGAGCATTAAAGTGCGGTTAGGCGTAATTAAAAAGGCGTTAGTTATAAAATTAGCGCTAACGCTACACTTTGTACATTAATTAAGTGTTGACTTGACAAATTGTGAAAGGGCCATAAAGTTTTACAGTTTGTGGGACAGATTTAACGCTACCTGTGAGTCAGGGCTTCGACGCCGCCGACACCGCCGCACAAAGCAAGTAGCCCCGCTTATCACTGATAGCAAATATGATCTAATGCCTCAACTATTCTTTGTAACTCTAAGCCGTGATAAACAGACGACCTTGCTAACTCATAACGCTAATTCATAATTATTACGTTATCTTATTTAATTTTGATAAAGAACGCATTTAGTTTGTTAAATGAAAGCTTAAATATGATGTGACGCAAAAATACGGTTATTTGCTTTTGGCAAATCTATAAAAAAAGATTGTAAATGGTATTAGGGTTTTGCTAAGCTGTTATTACTTACCGATAGGGTTGCCAGGTCGCCAAACCTATTAGCCGGACAGACCAGCCAGTTTGGCCGGACATTTGGGTAGAAAGGTCGGACACCCTGTATTATTTAGGATTTTGTCTCAGTATTAATAGGTACACTCTCGTTAGGGAAATGTAAAAAGCCTAACAAAAGCCGAAAAACTGTTTATTTTGGCCGGACACGCAATCAAAAAGCCTACTTATGTCCGGCTTTATCCGGACGCCTGAAAACGGTACTTACCGATAAGTTAGTTAACAAACAACAAGTGAAATGAAATGAAAAATATGTAATAAAAACTTCCTCGGAAATCACTTTCCTTGTGCTACTATAGTACAAGTAGGTTCATTCATACAACTTTGGCTATTGATAAATTGTATGATGATCGCATAATTAATTAAACGCGAGTTTCTAAGATTAAAATCCCCGTTTAAAACATATTGTTTTATCAAAATTAATGATGAAGATGTTTTCT
The DNA here is from genome assembly GCF_912999745.1 of Papilio machaon. Lineage (NCBI taxonomy): Eukaryota > Metazoa > Arthropoda > Insecta > Lepidoptera > Papilionidae > Papilio > Papilio machaon. The sequence goes on along the minus strand of NC_059993.1, from coordinate 441,911 downwards.
ACAGAAATTTTGGTCTCAGAAATCTTCTACTTGGTTTGTCCCAAACGTATTTTTTAAACTGTCAATTATGTTTAGATATCTTAATAATATAATAAAATAAATGCGAATGTTTGTATGGATGGTTGAACGGCTCAATTGATCTGGACGACATTGAATCTGGCTTACTATATAAGTTTTAGTAAAATTCGGAAACGGAGTCGCAGACGACAGCTATTGTTTGTACTAACCAAATTGTTTAGTATAAGCCTACTATAAATTAGCTAAGTTACTCAAATACTATTTCTATGAGTATTGTTTAATGGTACAGTTTACAGTACAAAGTTATCAGTAAGATAAGTACACGTCGGGCTTTCTAATTAAAATGAGGGCGACAGCGTGTTATCACCTGAATAGTGTTAATTCATGATTGAAAGACAAGTTTTAATCCGATTGTTTTTTGACATGTCGTTAATTTATTTGTTCCATGAAGAAATATTTTCAATGTATACGAATAAATATTTATTTATTTATTTATTCTTTAGCACTTTTATAAGTACAAGGAGGACTTAATGCCTAAAGGCATTCTCTACCAGTCATCCGGTATATGAGAGGAAAGTATAATTATGTGCAGGGCAGATATGAATTGAAGATACTATTTTACTAATACAATATTATGTAATACAGTAATATATTAGAAATAAATAAGTATAAATAAAATATTGTATATAATATTAATAAAACATTATATATGTAGAAGAAAAAGAATAAGATAAGTAAAAACTCTAGATTAATAAGTACAATAATAAGCAATAACAGCGAGAAGGCTACTTATGAATGGAGTCTCATAACATAATGATGCCGAATCAGGCGCTTGAAAATAATTTTGGAGGAGGCTCTTTTAATGTTAGGTGAAAGATCATTCCACAGTCTAATAGCTGTCACAGAGAAGGATTTATCCAAGAAGGACGAGTGATGAATAGGCGCGGATAGTGAGAGATTATTATCAGAGGACCGAAGAGAAAGCTCGTGATTTTCACACAGAAATTTGAAGAAGTCTTTTACATAAGTGGGGTAATTTGTATCATTTAATACTGAGTAAAGAGTGCAGAGAATACGAACGTTCCTACGTTCTCTGATGGGCAGCCATTTTAGTTTTGATCGGAAATCAGACACATGATTATATGGTTCGTGTTAAAATTTTAGCCAAGTATCGCGACTTATTCAAACTTTGCTTATTAATATAATCAAATATTGTAATTACTTAAATTATATAACTTTGTGTACTTAATAAATAAGATATTAGCAATTGAAAAAGTCTAGACAGAAACACCGACGGTCCAAATCTGCATAACTTTGTTGTCTTGTTATTTTCCATCCTATTAGTCTTCTACAGCCTGCAGCAATGTATTACATTTTTACATGTCAATCAATATGTAGGTAATAAAAGCGAGTTAAATAAAATCTCAAGAACCAGAATATTGATGTCGGTACAGACTAACATAAAAATTAACTTGCCTGTTATTTAAACATGAAATACACATGTTCCATATAAGGCAGTTATTATACATATTTCTATTTAAATTCGTTGTCGATTTCATTTTGTTAATTTGAAGTTTGTGAATTATTCACATGCCATTTATGTTATGCTGAAGAGAACTGTCTCGTGTCAGGCCGGCTTATCGCTTACCGCTTTTATCGGACAATTACTTAGCTTCATCTATTAGGATACCACACGCTATCAAGGATTGATTCAGAGCCCAATACAATATCAAAAATCACGCTCGTAACCCAGAGGAATAGGTAGATATGTTTTCATTTGCCGCTATCTTGGCACACCGCCTCATCCAACATTTATAAATCTACGCATGCACTTTAAAGCTAAATAAATGGTTTATTAAATACTAAAGGCATTTAAAATTGTTAATATATTTAAGGAATTACAAATTACAATGTTTTGAATGATTGAACTTATCAATTTGTTGTTAAAAAAAACTAATTTACAAGTAAGTAACAGAAATAAAAATATGTTGGTGCAGTCTATCTACTCTAGATTACGTTCGTAAGATTATTGACATTCACGACTAATGACAGACGGACGGACTAGTTACGATGGTAATATCTAGTCCGCACACTGTCATGTCTGCCGTAAACTTTTTGTCAGAGTGCATTACATAGATGGCAATAGTCATTACTAAACAATTTATAAGAAGGCAATCTAATATATAAAATTCTCGTGTCACAGTTTTCGTCACCGTACTCCTCCGAAACGGCTTGACCGATTCTCATGAAATTTTGTGAGCATATTCAGTAGGTCTGAGAAAAGGCCAACATCTATTTTTCATTTTTTTTTTTAACTGCGCGCGGACGGAGTCGCGGGCGACAGCTAGTAATATAAATAATTCCAATATTGGCCATGAATTTCCACTCACGTTTTTACTTTTCTCGGTGATAGTCTTTAACACTATAACCTTTTAGTTAATTTCGCTGACTTGATACCGGTATAATTAACTAGGATTTTAATGTTACAAATGGGCTAATAACATTTTTTTAATAACACAGTCGAGAGAGCAGTTTGTCCTTTGCACCTCTGCATAGTCACTGCTCTATGTCACTTCCTATTACACGTTGAAAATCACGCCATAGCAAGTACACTTCATTATTACTTATATGGTTACAATGTTTATCAGCTAATCCAACGACCAGATTTCTAACTGCAAAAGATGTACATCTCGTTAATAGATTAAACGCCTCTGAACAGTTTCTCGTAGGATTAATTAATAATAATCAATGTAAAGTTACTTCATCTTTTCTTTTTGTAATAAATTTTGGTAAGCATTCAAATTTAACTTTTACGTTTTATGGTCAGTGGGTAATTAACGTAAGTTTTGAACCTAGGTTTTTGTAAAGATTTTTTTTAAATATGTTCTAAAAATGCGACAGTAATTATTACAATGCTTTGTTTGATATCCGACTAGTCGGCGCTAAGTTTAATAATTATTTTTATTGTAAATGTCGACTAAAATAGAGTTAGTAAGCTTTTTTCTACCTTGTTTATGAATTATCTTTAAAATTTAAAAATCTACTAGTCTTCTAGATATTTTAAAAACTAATAAAAAAATGGGATCCACCTTTCGATTAATTTTTTTTTATCAAAATCGGAGCACCACGGGCGGTATTACGCGGTAATACACATAAAAAAACAGTCGAATTGATAACCTCCTTCTTTTCGAAGTCGGCTTATAAGAAAATAAAACATTTTATGTAATATCCAGCATCCTGATGTTTAAATGAATAAAAATATATCAAGTTATGACTATTAGCCTTGTAAATATATAGAGTAGTTATAGTGGCGAATCATCAAATTAGTACATAATGTTAGCACGTTTTGATGCTATATAATTTAAATATAAACATATGGCGACCATATAACTTGCTTAATGTTACTGTACAAGTAATTACATCATCGTGCGAAATATTGCAAGCTATTATCGCTTCTGTCCCTATAGATATAACGTTTCAGATAGTCTGCAGTTGTAGGCTGACTATATCGGTGCCTGTGTTGACTGAAACATGATGTCATCTGCCGTATCTCCGCCACTGGTGCACTCTTTAAATACTCACTACTTACTTATCTAGTTATATGTTGAAAATGTAATAAGAAATATTAACTAGAAAAGGCTGAATTTTAATTAAATATTATTCATTAATGATGATAGTGTTCATCAGAATAATTAACGTTAAATTTTGACTTTGAAGAGGATAAAACAGTTGTTTTTATTATCGTTGATGGCGTACGTCTTGAATTTCCTCTTCACGTATGTAAGTTCATATATAGCCTTGGCGGACGGCCTCAGTTGCCTTGACACGTCGACGGCAATTGTGGGTTTTCGATCATCGCTTAACTTAACTATATATTGCGGTAAACCTTATTTTATTAAAAAAAAAGTTTTCCTATGGAAAACATACGGGAAAAAATGTTGTCGCTTTTACAAAATCACTAATATTCATTTACTCCTAAACCGTCTAATATGTTGGTATCACTTTTTTATTCAAAGGGAATGAACGGATTGACAATTTTACTAATATTATAAATGCGAAGATATGGATGGATGTTTGTTTGAAGGTATCTCCGGAACGGCACAACAGATCTTTATAAAATTTGGCACAGATGTAGATCATTGTCTAAAGAACATATAGGTTACTTTTTTTTTTAATTTCGGGCGGACGAAGCCGTTGACAGTTAGTACGTTTTTATACAAGAGTTTTGACAGTGTAAACTCATAGTAAATATAACATTTTACTTTATCTATTGTTTCAGGTGTGCAGTTATTTTGATTTAGGCTTGAGATGAAATGAATTTTTTATTATATAATATTTTCACGTTTAATATATTTATCGTGGTACCGATAAAGGCTCGTCAAATTGTTTTCGAGTGTATGACAAATGACGATGTATTGGAAAATTTTCTCCACTCGATGTAACTGAATTGAGAATTTATGAATTTTGATCAACCGACATACTTTTGACTATATCTATTCGGTTTGGTTAAATTTAACCAAATTTAAAATATAACCTCATACTATTATGTAGTCAAATAGAAAAGTGGAAAGTTTAACTTTAAGTAGTGGTGTAAATGAAAATTGATGAAACATTATAATGTAATTAATTTAAATCGGTATACATCTTAATATATATAAATCTCGTGTCACAATGTTTGTCCTCAATGGACTCCTAAACCACTTAACCGATTATAATAAAATTCGCACATCATGTGCAGTTCGATCCAACTTGAGAGATAGGATAGTTTAAATCTCAAATTATAGTCGCAATTTTAATTTATTGCTAATTATTTTTCTGTTATTATTTGACAGTCACAATTATCTGTTAACTCCAAATGATTCTAACAGATGTCGATACCTTTCGACTGGATTGAGTAAGTAATCAATAGATGGCGCTGCTATGGTAAATCTACGAACGTGTCATATAAGCTTATTAACTGCGCGCGGACGGAGTCGCGGGCGACAGCTAGTAGTACAATATATTCCGTTGTTTATCCTCATTACTGTAGACATGCACGTATTTTCCCAACGGTGCCAATGTCCCAGTCAGTTAATGACAAAAAACGCCGCCATTAATTTGGAATAGTTTGTAAATACAACAATGCATTGATTAACGTAAACTATCTTCACAACAGTATGATGCGGGCGACATGCTAACATGACTAAAGCAAGTTTCACTACGAATATTATTAATATTTAACACTAACTGTTGCCCGCGACTCTGTCCGTGCAGAATTAAATAAAAAACTTAGTAAGTAGCCTATGTATTCATCCAGACTATGTTCTACATCTGTAACAAATTCCATCAAGAATCGTTCAGCAGTTCCGGATATATCAAACAAACATCCATCCATCTAAACAGTCTCATTTATAATATTAGTAAGATTTGTTTGTAACTTATTTAAATTATTGCGTATTTGAATCTGAGTGCTTATTGGATGCTTTGCAATTAAATATTTATACGTTTGTAGAGTTTAAGCTTTACGGTTTTATATAAATTGTATATTATACTTGATATAAATATCATATCGATGAATAATTATTGTAATAAAATTTACGATTGATGTAGTAATTAAATCGATACGTGTATGTAATAATTTTATGTACAAAATAGATACCATGAAGGTATATTGTTGACCTCGAGTGCGTTTGAGCGAACGGCGACTCGCGGCGAGTATTGTTCAGCCGAGGCAGATCTCATCTGCATTGTTGATAGATTTATGTTACGTACACCGGAACTGCCTATTGCTAAACTACGTCTTTATTACCTGAGTCAGATGGAAGAAAACAATGCCCTAAGAAAATATCGCCGATTGTTGTTAACCATCCAACTCAAGTTCGAATGGTTTCATTTTTAGCCGACTTCAAAAAGAAGGAGGTTATCAATTCGACTGTATTTTTTTTTTTTTTTTTTATGTGTGTTACCGCGAAACTCGGCCCCTGGTGGTCCGATTTTGATAAAAATTATTTTAATCAAAAGGAAGTGCTTGCAGGTGGGTCCCATTTTTTTGTTTTTTTTTTTAAATAACTAGAAGACTAGTAGATTTTGAATATAGCTTCAAAATTTGTTGCGGAAATTAGGGACATTTTTGCTTTCAGCGCTTACGTAGGCTAAACTATAGGACCTACATAAAAATGATGTATGGCGAATTGTAGCTCTTTAAATGTGCTAAATAAAAGTCCGCGATAGCATACATCTATCTTTTATAGTTTTCTCACAATAACCATTTTTTTCTTTAGAAACATTAATTAAATTCATGCCCTATTTCCGACGCTATTATTCAAGTTCAGTATTAACCCTTATGTAAATAAATATGTTCATTATCAAGAGAATTTAATGTAGATTATATTTGCAATTGAAACTATATTATTCTGTCTAATAGTTTAGGAGATATCGTAAGAATAAAATTACGCGGAAACGAAAAATGCTACATCGCGTTACAATGAATAGCACAAATTTGCTTTCTGGGCTTACGTAGGTCAAACTATATGACCTACATTAAAAGATGTATCGAGTAATTATAGATCCTTAAATTTGCTAAATAAAAGTCTCAGGTGGCATATATCTATCATCTATGGATGTCTCACAAAAACCATGTTATTATGAACAAACTTCGATTAAATTGCACACGAAAAACAGCGTCGTAAGCTTACGGCGCTATTATATTATATTCGATATGAATCCTTATCCAAATAAATATGTTTGATGGCTAGAGTATTAAATGCAGATTACATTAGCCTTTAAACTATGTAATTCTGATCAATAGTTTGGAAGATATTAAATTATTAAAAACTACGCGCATTCGAAAAATGCTACTGCGGCGCGCGGCTGGACTAAATTAAAGGCACGCTACGATGTATTAGTTCGTTAATTTTCAATTTGTATACCGATTTTGATAATTATTTCATTGTTTAAAGGATAAGTGGTTATCTGCTGCATTCTAAATTAGTTTTTGAATTGAAGTACACACATATTAAATAGGAAAGTCCTTTTCTTTATTTGTCTTATTTATGTCCTTATACGTATTAAGGAAATTTGTAATTAAACTTCAAATTCACTAAAAATTGAGAAATAAAACAAACATTTTAAGAAAAAAAAAATAGCCGACTTCAAAACAAAAAAAACTATCTCAAACAAAATGCGCTTAAAAGTAACTTAAAAAAAACAATTTCAAACAAAATGCACTCAAAAGTAACGTAAAAAACAATTTCAAACAAAATTCACTCAAAAGTAACATAAAAAAACAATTTCAAACAAAATGCATTCAAAAGTACCATAAAAAACAATCTCAAACAAAATACACTAAAAAGAAACAAAATAATGTCATGAAAACTTCTTTCTTTCTTTCTTCTCTCTTTCAAAAACCCTCTAAACTCTAAAGAAAGTTCTCTTCTTTCTTGTAACATGTCTATATTGTATAATTATTGTTATTTTGGAGTCGGTTTCGGCCTAAGTAGGGACATAAACGTAAGTATGTCTAATACATCTCAAATATAAAATTTCATCTATTTACTTCGGCCGACACCGACTGCGAAATAACAATAATTATACAATATAGACATGTTACAAGAAAGAAGAGAACTTTCTTTAGAGTTTAGAGGGTTTTTGAAAGAGAGAAGAAAGAAAGAAAGAAGTTTTCATGACATTATTTTGTTTCTTTTTAGTGTATTTTGTTTGAGATTGTTTTTTATGGTACTTTTGAATGCATTTTGTTTGAAATTGTTTTTTTATGTTACTTTTGAGTGAATTTTGTTTGAAATTGTTTTTTACGTTACTTTTGAGTGCATTTGGTTTGAAATTGTTTTTTTTAAGTTACTTTTTTACCCTTCAAGTCAGTCCCTTAAAGTCAGGCTAATACAACAGTACAAAAAATACAATAGGTTAAAACCATGTCAAAGTAAATTGTAAGAAAAATAGTTTTTTTTTTTTAAATATAATATGATATAATACGTAATTGTTTCATTATAAACTTTATAGGCAGTTAGACCTCCTGTTCGCTAAGTGCCTTAAAAAATTACATCTCATAATTTAAAAGTAAAAATCTTTATCACGATTTGATCTCTGCATACACACGTATGAGGTCAAGTTCAATGCCGAGTGCTTGTCTGCACCTACCTTTAAACCTGTTTCGTTTCCATATCCACATTGTAACTACCATTTAGCCTAGTGTTCAGAGCAGCCGACTGTAACAATGTAATTTCCAATATTCTTCTGAACTAGAAACTTCACGTATCTTCCATTAAAAAAATCGATGAAATCGTTTGAATGTGATTAAACCTGCTAAATTAAAATTGAATTTACGATTTATTGGCTTGTAATGCGATGATAAAGCAAATCTGTTTTTGACTTGTTATAAGCGTAGCGATTGAAAGCACTCGGTACACAGGAAAATTTACTCGACCCACGCGCCTGATATTGGCTGGTTCGAAAATAAATATGCACTCAGTTGCATCAGTCATTCGACTACACAAACATTGCGTTCGCTTCTGACGACCTTTGCGGTTTATTCCTCACATACGTCGTAATGTGAGGTTACATACGGGTTAATCATCAATACAAAAAAAAACGTTGTGCCTGCTTACAACCACGCACAAACGAAATAATAAAAAAAATACGATTTATAAGTTATCGTACAAAATATTGACACTCCAAATTCGGTGCCTAAGTAACAAGGTTCACTAAAAGTTCCTAAATTAGAGTAGAAAAGAACAAGCTTAAGGACGACTAAGATCTTTTAAAACAGAACAAATTTATCTTTCTAACGCTTAAGGTTATTGTCTTGTTCGTTTTTATTTTTATCTTTGACACGACAATAACAGATATCCATGACATAATTGCCCTCGGAACAACACATCCGTTTTGGCGGCTCTCCAACGACACAAAATTAGCGCGCTCTCCATTAAGAACCACGATTCTCTTGTTTATTTTTGTAATGTGCCAGGCTTAAGATGCGTTTTTCTTTTTAATTTACTTTCCTCCCCTGGTAATATGGTGTTCTGTGATCTCTGGTATGGCTAAAATAGTTCAAACTTCAAAAGTAGTTCGATTTGCCTTAGCCATATTTACGACATAATGCTTGCTAAACAAAATACAAATAAAATCTATAATAGCCCGAAACATCATTATCAAAACATATTTTTTTAAGATCTTAATGATATTGTATAAATAACCATTGTTATTTTTGTAACAGATGAACGTCCGCGTGACGACGATGGACGCGGAGCTGGAGTTCGCGATCCAGCAGACGACCACAGGCAAGCAGCTGTTCGACCAGGTGGTAAAGACGATCGGTTTGCGCGAGGTCTGGTTCTTCGGCCTCCAGTACACCGACTCCAAGGGCGACCTCACCTGGATAAAGCTCTACAAGAAGGTTAGTAGTGTCTCATGCAACATGCTGTTTTAGTATTTAATTTCAAGACTAGGAGAAAGAAGAAATTGATTAAGTTTCGTAGAAAACGATAATTTTGATAAAGATAAATTTCGCACTAAGATTATCTAGTTTATGATTGTGCCAGCAACAAATTGTGATGTTTTTATTAACTATTACGTTGTTTACGGTCCGGCTGCGGGTTACTACGCAATAAATTATATTTAGCGGATGCCCCAAGTTCAAGTTTGTTGCGCGCTCGCCAATTTGTACGGTTGCCGGCGCCTCGTGATTTACAGACCGCTTGAGACGCTACACTCTGCATACAACCAACTCTATTTTCAGTTAATGTTTCATGTAACCAGAGATTACGGACTTGTATTTAAAATATACAAGACGTCATACTTCTTTTTGAAATTTTCATTAACATATGTGAAGAAATTCTCTGGGTTCTATGATATTGTTGCCACAATTTTTAATCCACTTCGAATGGTTTATTGTTTCAGTAATTGTTTTCTTTGATTAGCTTGTGTTGGAACAAGATTGGTTACTAATAATTGCATCTACTAATGTCTTTTATCTTTACGTTGCAATAGTGACGTTCGTATTTTATTATCATACCAAACAGTTGGCTGCATAATTCCAATTAAAGTCACTATTAGCGTTATCTCCTTCAATATTAACATGTGTTTTAGAAATATTTTCGCCGCCAACATCATCAGTTTATTATTCAACATGCAGCATGTTTTATATTGTTTTTGCTGACTTGTGAGTTATTTTCCTTTATTATATCCTCCGACATTGACCCGGTAACGCAATGCCAACCGGTATGTCAGCTGCATGTAGGTAATAACCCTCATCTCTTATCATCGAGGACGGTAACAAATTTGACACACTTAAAAAACTATATGAATATTCAATAAGGTCAGTTTTATTCGACACTTTCTTTCGAATAAATCTTAACGGAATTCACGATTTTCCAATAGACCATAACAGTATTGTAGATACAGCTACAGAGCTTCCATTATCTGATATCATGGAACGTGTTCTTTTTATGTAATGTCATTGTATGCCCATGTTATGAGATCTAGTGTTTGCCTAGTAATAATTTCTGACATCGGATGATTGAATGAATAGACACTTGCAAACAGGTTTATGTTTAGCGGGTTTCTTTTCCTTATCGATACTGTGAATCCATATTAATAATACTTTTGCAAAGTTCTTTCTCAGTTTTGAATTTTATATATATAAATTTGTAACGTATTCTAGCAACGGTGTTAGTTTTGTACTGATTAAGAGCTTACATCGATTTAAATCAAGGCTATAATTAGATTATTGGTGTTACTCGAAAGTGAGGTTTATTTTCATCAAATTGTATCGTGTCATGTTAATTGGTTTTGTAAATATAAGCCAAAAGGTTTATAAAATTTCCAGAATTTCCATCTTTAGTTTGTAGTTGAAGTTCGGATAATGGCGGGTCATTAATGAATGGTCAGTGTAAAGACGTTCAGTATCCACGAGCGCAGTGTAAACATCCATTCAGTGGGTTGTCATATGATGTGGCAGCTACTATCGCTGAATCACCGCCCGCCCCTACCCGGCTTGTTGATAAATACGCACGCTCGCGCTCCACAAATTGGCCGACCTCATTGTTACTTGTGCTTCTAGTTAAATTGTCTTTCACTCTTTTAAGTTTACTTTATTTGTGGTGCATTGAAATAATTATTAAGAATTACTTCAAAGAATTAAGGATCTCATCAATTAACGTTTGTTGGTTTATGTTCGTTTTTAACGTTCTGACGTTTTCAGTAATTGAGTTTTTCTCTAATGACGTGTATTGGTTAACGTTCTTTTCATGCGAAACGTTATGAATTTAACTTATAAAAATATAGATAGAAGATTATTGTGTAAAGTGTCTCTAAACATTAAATTTCATTTAATATTTAGGTATATATGATTGTCGACAGTAGACAATACGTCGCCTTTCCATTCTGATCCAGTGATCTGGTATTCCAGTTTACGCTGATGTCACCCATCACGAGCGATTAGTTTTTTTTTTCTCTCGAGCCATCTTGACAATGAGTCTACTCTCCGCCTCTGCGTGTTACTACTATAATGTGTGCTCCAGCGGTTGCACTAGTTTCACTCGTCGTCATTTACTTTTGAATTGATCAATGATTTTTGATCAGTTATAGTATGTACTCGTATTTGTGTACTTGCGTAGTCAGTGGCTTGGCAATCTATATCCAGTCCAAATCTAGTTAAATGTTAAATTAGTATTTATTTATTATCTCTATAAAATAGAATTCTAAAAATTGTTATAACTGGAACGAAATGTTTCAATTTCTCAAAATAACTTTTTAAGTCGTAATAGTGTCAATAGCTGTTATATAATAGATGCATCAGACATTCTGTCAAAGTAATCATCGTATTTGAAGTTTTTTGTTCCCTTTGTAGTGATAGCAGACGGTCTATTGTGGACGATGAGTCAGTGTACCAGCCGCTACACAATGGTGACGTCGGCGTTCAAATGTTAACCGTTAACGGCCACATCTTTATTGTTTTTTAAGTAAAATATTAATTCCAAAACAAAAATGATGATAACTTCAAATGTATCAAAATTAATATAGCTGTTATAAATATAGAAGTTGTTCAAAAATATTCTATAGAAAGTAAAAGTAAGATGATATCGACATCGTTCCACTTTCTTTTGTTACACCTGTGGTTTTGTCTGCGACAAAAACTGGATCTGTTCGTAATTGATGTAATTTTTATTTATATGTATTAGATAAAGAATATTTGTACGTTGTGAACATGAGGAAAATTATTTCTTGCTTTAGTTAGAGCTCTATGGTTCCAATAAGTTTTAAATGAATTCTAGTGAAATAGAAGCGATATTTAGGGTATTTTATTTCATTTTCCTGTATACGCTGTTTTTCCTTACAAGATGTCACCGCGAGGAAAACGTAGGTCGCATGTGCACTTATTACATAAGCTCACCTGAGCGAGGCCTCGGTATGCGGACAGTACCTGCGGTGACAGTCTTTGTCAGGTACTGGGCACGTGCCTCATTACACCATTCATACCACTCACTATTCACATACATGGTTATGAAATGTGCGAACTTTTTCCTTTATACTTTCCTCAGTCTAAAGTCTCCTATTCGATTGATCTGATCTTTTAAAAATTTCTGTTTTAAACATAAAATTTCAATTTAGCTAAATAATTAATCCGTTCTTTGAATCACCTGCCATGTTCAGGCATGACTAAGCACAATGACGTATCGATAACTCCGCATAGTTTATACTCAGAAATGTTTTCTTTACCATTATCAAATTCCAGTACTTTGATTCATTGTTTCCGTTGAATCGTCGTATAATTAAAATGGTTACAAGCTAAATTATTATAAATGCAAATTATAATTAACAATAACTAGTAATACTATAATAGTTCTTAAGATATTCGTAAAATTAATTGATCAGAATAAAATCTGAATTTCTACCAATTTAGTAGTATAATTGAAGTGGCAACACTGATCGGCGAGCAGCGGGAAAGTTGTCCGGTCTCGTCGCGTACGATTTCTCCGGCGCTAATGTTGCGGCACTGTTATCCAATCTATGGTGTCGCGCGTGCCTTTAGCTATTTGTGGAATGTCGAACTGATTGCGATATACCCCTATGCAGAGCTGGGCATTAACTCGTTAATCCGTTAATCGTTAATTAACGAAGTTAACATTTTGCTTAACGGATTAACTTTTAAGTTAACTTCAAAAAGTGTTAACGCTTTTGTTAACTTCCGTTAAACTCAACTTCCGTTAATAAAAGTCCGTTAATCGTTAAATTGGAAACTTGGAGACGTACTGTTATTTTGTTTAAATTACGCGACACGTCACGCTCGTAAGTTCAACTATGTTGGGCGACTGTCGACGTGCAAGTGTGATGCATCAGAGCGTCCGGGAAAGACGTGACCAATAGGACAAAATCAAAAGAAGGTTCGAAATAGTATATTTCATTACGAGTATATAAAAGCACGAGTATTTAATAGCTCATATCCCGAACGCTCTTCGTCCCTGCAATACACCACTTTTTGAGCAACTGTATTAAAACACTTTTTTACTCATGCTTTTTCTTTAGCTTTTCCAAACTCGTGCGTTCTCTTACCCAACTGTCAAAATAATGTCTATTAAAAAGAAAAAACCAACTACGAAGTTTTTACAAAAAAAAAAAAATCATTGAAGTTTTTATGATTCATGCAAATACTTCTAAAAAGAAGCTCCTAATTTTTTACAATATCATATTTAATGATTTGATTTAATGAATTAGGTTAGGTTTCATTTTATTTCATCTCATTAAATTTCATATCATTAAAAATAATTTACTGAAGACTTGGCTGGGCATAGTTCCCTTTGCCGACCCAGAATGGGTGAAGAAAACAAAAAATCATTTTCCAAACATTTTAGTTTAGTACACGTGCGACACTGTCATTACAACTTGTTCCAACTGTCAACCCTCACCTTCGGCTGCGCCTCGGCTCGGGTAGACATTTGTCGGAACTCTTTGCAATAACAGGCTTTCCGCACTCGTAATGAAATATACTATACTGCATTCATGCTTTTGTCTAATACTTGAGATAAAATTCCACTAACTGACTATAGGTTCAATTGCAATCAAAATAATCAAGTGTGAAAAGATCGAATTAATGTGTTATATAATGTATAGTCAAATTACTATTTTAAACAAGTGTCGCCACAATAAGTGTGAAATTAGTATGTATAATGTTGGTATGGTTAACTGTTAACGATTAACTTTAACTTGCGTTAAATTTTCGAGAATTTAACGCTTTAACGATTAACGAAGTTAATTTTTTAATTAACGAATTAACGATTAACGAAGTTAACTTTTCGATTAACTGTGCCCACCTCTGCCCCTATGTAATGCGTTTCTAAATTTAGTCACAGATAAACTTGGTGTTGTATTCTTTGATCTGTAGTCTATGGTTGCCATATTGTCTAGTATCGTTGTGTTGTCTGTATGATGATGTATGGTACAATGAATATAAGTAAGTTAAATATAAAAGTTATTAAAATTTATATGATATTTTTTTTTAAATAATCAGTCATGTCTTAAAAACCAAAATTTAAAACCGCTTTCCATAACTTAGGTCGTTGTAACATTCAAGTTATTGTTCACATCTCAGCCCACATACAATGAGATCACTCGAGAATGAATGTATTTGTCATACATCATAATACATTGTGTTAAAACTAGTTTTGTGATAATTTGAATAGTATATTGATCGACTTAGTCAGATGATTTGTAGAGATTTTTATATAATTTAAAATTGACTATTGATTTTTCAAGAATATGCTGGAAATTCTTGTTCAGCTAATTTAGATATTTTTACATATTAATGTTAATAGCTGTTGCATTTCTGCATTATTAATTCATCATCAGTTTCACGGATATACTAATGTGATAATTGAGTAGATATGCTGTCCCAGAGCTATGTGTTATGGTATTTTCTAGTACGTTCGGTTTACGATATCGAAACAAACGTTAGATTACAATTCAATTATGTTTAGCGTGATTACAATCATATTTATCTTAAACTAGCTTTTACCCGCGACTCCGTCCGCGCGGAATAAAAAAAATGCATACAAGATAAAAAAGTTCCTATGTCCGTCTCCTAGTTCTAAGCTACCTCCCCATCAATTTTCAGCTAAATCAGTTAGACTGATCTTGAGTTATAAATAGTGTAACTAACACGACTTTCTTTTATATATATAGATAACTAGCTATTACCTGCGACTTCGTCCGCGCGGAATAAAAAAAAACAGAAAACGGGGTAAAAATTATCCTATGTCCTTTTCCTGGTTCTAAACTACCTGCCCACCAATTTTCAGTCAAATCGATTCAGCCGTTCGTGAGTTATAAATAGTGTAACTAACACGACTTTCTTTTATATATATAGATAAGATGTATCTTAGATGTATGGTTACATACACTAACCAACTACAACCCATTGATGCAGCTTGTGATGAAAGCAACTTTACCCCTCTATTAAATAAAATAATTTTACACATATTGAACTCTGAAACGTTTGAATTGTAAATTTCGGGGCTCCCTTAGTGACCACTTAGTTTGTCAGTTAAAATATTTTATGGTCGCTTATTTCAATTACAATCGACTATCTGATTGTCGTGAGATTATCATTGACCGATAGAGTATGATACGCGGCGCGTTACTACGAGCCGTACTAGTGCATACGTCACACATACTAAACCCAACGATATGATAGCGATGAATAACGTGATAACATCCTGATACATTCGTGACTTATAAAAACAAAATTATAAAAAACAATAAGCTCAACAATGTAAAGTTCGTTTTGCAATTTTAATTTGATATCGTTTTTTCTATGTAGGCATTTGTTTTTCCTTTCATTCCTATATTCATATACACATAATTTTTGTCCAAGTTTAATAAAGTCACTAACTGACAAGAATAATGTTCAATTTATAGTAAGTGAACCGTACAATGGGATGGTAAAATGACATGTTAGGTGGCCGTTAACCTTAACAAGACCTTTTGATCTCAGACTGGCCGCTCCCTTACTAAATATTTTATTGAACAAATGAAATCTTTATAAGTGGTCAACTAAGTGTTCCTATCAATGCCCATTAATAAATTTAATGCGGGCTTGTGAATAGACCATAACATTAATGTACTGTATTTTTGTGATTTGTTGTGTAAAGCAACATTCTGTTTACTTAATGCCAAGTGAGCAAGTCAAAAAGTTTAGGTTTACTATAAGAAACCTAGACTACTTAAGCAAAGCAGCATTAATCGTTTCTGAGTCACAAAGTCTTCCACCAGTTACTCTCCTAATTTCTGTCATTAACATGTTAAGTATGTTTAAGAAGAACTAAGTATCTAGTAGTCTCGGAGATGAGATCGCTGTGCCAGAGGTAGTGGGGAGCAGGGGAGGGGTATGTATGGTGCGCGCACGCACAGCGCGGGCAGCGGCGCGAGACGGCGCGCCCGCCTGACCTCGTTCCCACGGCGGAGCTCATCGCCGCTGCGACCTCTGCCCCACGCAGACATAACCTAACACCATCCGATCCTAGATGATGCTGACAGATCTGACTTTATGTACTACCAGTACCCTATCTAATTTCCGCACTGCTCTGCTACCTTTAGGTCAGGAAGAGAGTCCTTCAGCCTACACCCTCTACGCTTAGTTTAAATTTTCTGACGCTGTCTTTTAAATTTCAAGTCGATAAAATATTTTCAAACTTGCTATACCATAAAAATGCGAAGTGTAGAGTCTAAGTAACAAGTTAACCGTTTAAATTATGGACTTCTTACTAGCTGAGTCATTCAATGAAACGTTATCTCGAAATTAATAAATAGAGCGTTACACTTTAACGTCAATGGAGAGGTTACAAGACGGATTAGCAGAGGTCGCCGGGCGCGGAGTCGATGAACTTACAAGTAAGAGATATGATTGAAACTAGGGAGATGTTTCATTCCTTGTTTATTATTAAGAGATTTTGTTGAGTTTCATTAGAAGCTTAAGTTCACAGAATGCGGTCATTGCTGTCACAGTAATCAGCTGTTAATGTTTTCTAAAGGACTCATTATTTATTTTCTTACATTTTATAGAGCACTTTTGGAACTAAGTTCCTTATCGCGCGTTGTGAAAGGGGGCTAGACGGAAAAAAGTCTTACGAAAAGTTGTCACGACACTTTTTGCTGTATCACCATGGCAACGACGTGACAATATATAACGAAAATTCATAGAAATAAAATGTACTTCTTGTGAAGACTTAAGTTTTTTATGCATAGAATAAACATTGGTTCCTTCACTAATTAATTGAAAGGAACTTCGTTCCATCCGGGTGTCCCTTGACACCTCTAAAGTTATTTTAGTTACATTTTTCCCAAATACTTAAAGACATAAATTTTGGTAAATAGTAATGTAGATTGGTTTCAAAGTAGGTAATACCATGTTCGGTTCATTTGAGTGATTCACAAGTGGTGAGACTGTGTGGAGGGGGGCAGCTGGTGCGCGGAGACAGCGGTGAAAGTGGTGGCGACCTTGCTGCCATTGCGCGCCATCGCCACACCTGTGCGCTGTGCCACAACCTCTACCTGCCACATAGCGGTTATGTGGTTTGCAAATTATAAGGACGCAGTTATAATTCTAAATGGCTAGCTATTGGCTGCGGACTTAGAATGAGGAATCCACCCTATTAGACCCCTTTAAAACTACGAACGTGAATTATTGACAGAAATATTCAACTTTAAGAACTCGAGCATTCATTAAAAGTCATAACAAGTCTTTATCCTGTCTATGGTTCAATTAATTTTAATTGTAGCGGTTACTGAGCGATGTAGACGCAGGTGCGACCACAAACTCGATCGCAACGAGATGACGCGTCAACTCCACAACACAACTCACAAGTTTCACCTACTACTCAAAACAATGTCAATATGTGCTCGATAGAAAATTGTGTGCATTACTTTTACTGACTTATGGTCGTCTGGTACTTTCATATCAACTTTAATAAAATAACAACATAAATCATCTCCGTACTTCTATCATGGATCATTATAAGATTTCAAATTATTTTCTATGAAAACAATGATTCTTTACGAACAGTAACGGCAAATCGTTATTGGTACCGAACTAGAAAAAAAAGTAATGTATGTTTGGAATAGCAAAAATTCAGACAAGAACAGCTGATTGCTAGGACGGCGTAGGGTCGTTGACCGCACTTTCGCCCGCGCCGCGTCCGCTCAACCTTGCCAACATCACTGGTTCTGTGGTACATCAATACATCTTTGGGTACGCTGGATATATTGCCTCCAAATTCTTTCAATCAATATATTAGTCAACACATCGACCTAAAAAAGTTTTTGCTTCGTATTTATCACTTTCTTTTCATTGCAAATGTTACTCAATTTCGACGTCGTCTAGTAAGGCTTTCGGTGTACCTCTACTCAGTATATCAACGTAAAAGCACAAGTCATTATTATATTACGAAATTATTAGCCCAATGTAACAAACGGTATTAAATCATTTCTCCCTCATAGGTTAGTTTGATTAAAATATTGTCTTTTTGTCATGTAAATTATAAAGTATACATGAGAAATCTTTCTTATAGAAGATATATCACGTAAGTCTTTATCCGACGTATTTATAATTTTAACTCAAATTAATAGTATCAAACTAATGACTGTATTTCTAGTATAGTTAAAAGTTAGTGACCTGTTTGTAGACAGAAAAAATTAATTACGTTGCGTTGTATGTAGTAAGATCAGTACGAGGTCAATCCGTCAAGTAATTGTTTTATTTTAATTATCCGGATTTGTATATTAATTGACAAGCCGGAAACTATGATGGAGAAGACGGCTCGGTGCGTGACGACGGCGGTGAAGAAACTCATGTCGCCTGAGGAAGATGATGAGGAAGCCGAATACGACAGGGCGGACGACCTGGTAAACGGAGAGTGGTACAGCTAGACCTCTACGTATATGAAATTGTTTTCGCTAGAATTAATATATCATTAACAATGTGAATATAATTTTTGTAATCGGATATTGTTTACTTAAATAATTGCTAGATATTTGTCTGTTAGCTATGTCATCATTTACTGAAAAAGGTATTAAAGTTTCTTACATCAATTTCATTAGATCAGATTAGTATACTAAAGATTCAAATAGATTTATTTTCACAATTGCAAAACAAATACAATTCAGGTCTAGACAATTTTTATCCTTCGGAACTTGTTCATTTATAACGGTACTGCACTAGTCCTCACAAGTTTCCCATTAAGGATGACCAATTTGAACAATTATTTTTATGAACAGTCTTTAGAATTAATTACCCGGAGTACAATTTTTATTTATATATTAAATGTCAATGATGTTCAATGTACAGTGCGATGCTCCAATTAGTATTACGGTTTTTATCGTGTGAAAAAGGTTTTCGTTTTTAAGCTACTTGGTTAAGTATTGTCGTTGTTTTTTTTAAATGTAATCTGATGTTATAGAAACATTTTAATATAGCATGCCAGTATCGCGTGATATGTTACCATGTCACCTATACAAAAACATTGTATTATACATGTTTAACTTTTTCAATCACGTAGCGAACATCTAACTACAGTATAGATAACTTAATGATTATTAAATTGTATTTACATTTAAGTTATCATATGATGACTAACGTAACGTTACAGAATACCTAAAATATTAACAAACAATCTTATTCAACTATTTGTTAAAGAAACAACAACAAAAGAATAATTTCTTGAGCCCTAATATTAGATCTTTAGTTATGTAATTTGCCACAAGCGTAGAGTAGAGGTCGCTACTTCCTCATCTAAACGGTGATGCTAATAACTCAACTGTGATTTCCTTTACCTTGCAACTCTATCAGGTTTTCCCGCGTGACTCTAACTGCATTTACTGACGCTTATCTTGGCTTTTTAATGTGAACAGATATGTTTCATAAAACATGTCAAGACGAATAAGGAATTAGAATTTATAGCTCATAATTTACGACATGTCAGGCTTGTACGAGTTTGAACTCTATTTTTTAAATGAATGAACAGCAAAATTATTAAGCGGTTACAGCGTTATTCAAACTTTATTGCAACTCGCAAAAGACGCACGAGTTGTGTACTACACAATTTTGGTGATATTCGGGATGTAAGAGAGCGGGGTAATTCTGTGGCTGTTTTCCCCCACCTGTGTAAAGATGCTCGCAACTACAAGCCGTCATACAGTTTGAATTTTATAGTTAGCGCGACGGAACTACAACGTTATTAACTAGGCATCTTATCTAAACTGTTTCTTATCGCTTATCGTTTTTCAATTTAAATAATAGCTATTTCTTTGTCTATCTTAACTATAATCATTTATTATTATTACATTTAAAATGTTATATTACACGTGTTACGTCAATGTTCATACAATTCTGCCACCTGGTTTTATAACATTTTCTGCAGAATTTATTATTTAAATGAGTGAATTGACGCTTTTTATAAGTTCGCTATTTTAATAAAATTTATGATGAATACTGAATTACTAGTAAGCGGAATTCAAATAGTACGCATTCCTTGACTGGAAAGATAAATACATAATATTAGTGATTTAGATAACAAACGATAATGTTGTATATTCTAGGATTTCGTAACTTGTAATATGAGTATCTAAAACTATTTTTTACACTTAAAATGACCTGCTCTATGTAATTTTGATAATCAATCTTTTAGAAGAAGTAATTTTTTTTTATGTTATCAATTATTTCACATTTATTTTACTGTGAGACGTAGGTATTTATACATGAAGATGCAATTTTAAATTGGTAATAGGGAAAGTTTCTTGTATATATGTAGGCTTTTCCTCTGACTAGAAACTGTAACTTAACCCAGTTGGCTTCGGTTTAATCTGTCTGTGGATGTTGCCAAGTGAAATGAGAAGGGGCCGAATGCTCGAAATGCACGATTCATAGATACTCTGCACTCCAATGTCGCACAATGACAGAATACTTATGTCTGAATCAATGACCATTGACTTCCTTACTGGTGTTCTATTCTTCGAACTAGCCCAGTGTTGTTGAAAGTCTTCCAACAGTTTTGAGTAATTTTACTTCGCAATATTCAGTTGATTTTGTTTTGTATTATCTTTGATTTTAATTGCTTTTCATGACTTATTGTTACGCTCGATTGTACTTTGCTAGTTTTAATAAATTTTTGTGTTCATCTCGTATGTATGTATGTGGTTAACTGAACGCTGAATTGTAATTAATTGTTGCCTTTTTATCGCTCTCCCTGGACCCGGTGGGCACGCCGCGAAGTCAGGGTCACTACCTTTCTCCAGATGGGTAAGATATTTGTCGCCGTGTGTCTATGGAATTGTGTAAATAATTAGAACAGATGTTTTAAAGTAGAGTATGGCTATAAAAATGTAAATTAAATATTTTGCATAGATGTTTGAGTACAGATATAAGACGACATACAAAACCTATGCTTGCGTAGTTGTTTGGAATTTACTCCAAAAATGTAGCGCTGTCAGCCGTGCTGCAGCGCTACATATATTAAGTATAGATATTCCATAGAAAATCACGGATGTATCTATATCCAGCGATATACAGCTTCAAATGTTAAGTTCACATAATAAATAAGATGCCTGTGTAATCTATAAGTTTTATATATTATGTTACAGGTGATGCAGCAGGACGTGAAGAAGGAGAACCCGCTGCAGTTCAAGTTCCGCGCCAAGTTCTACCCGGAGGATGTGGCCGACGAGCTCATACAAGAGATCACGCTCAAACTGTTCTACCTGCAGGTCTGTACTGATATTTGCAATCTTCCAGATCGATCTCTTTAGCTTCAGTCATGAAATCTGGTACAACATGCTAGTCAATTTGAAAAGGTTTGATGAGGTACTATGGATATGAAAAACCCAGTTAAGCACATTCATAGCCGTGCAAATGTCCTCCATAATTGAGTTACTAATGCATCAATTGTATATTGTTGTAGGTGAAGAATGCGATATTATCCGACGAGATCTACTGTCCGCCGGAGACGTCGGTGCTGCTGGCATCTTACGCGGTGCAGGCTCGCCACGGAGACCACAACCCCGCGCTGCATGGCGCCGGCTTCCTCGCCAACGACCGTCTGCTGCCGCAGCGCGTCACCGACCAGCACAAGGTCCTTCTCACTGCCTCCATACATACACATACACACACTATATCTCATACAACCTTTCTCTAAAAATAAATTATGCACATTGTTGACTTATCTCTTTTTTATCATGTAATTGTGATATCTCGTTTGACTTTTCATCACGTGTTTCAATATTTGCACAAACTGAGAGACTGGAACATATCAGTGAATGTATATTGATGGTGTCGTGCGGCGGTGTGCAGATGTCCCGCGAGGAGTGGGAGCAGAGCATCACCAACTGGTGGCAGGAGCACCGCGGGATGCTGCGCGAGGACGCCATGATGGAGTACCTCAAGATAGCGCAGGACCTCGAGATGTACGGCGTCAACTACTTCGAGATCCGCAACAAGAAGAACACCGAGCTGTGGCTGGGTGTTGACGCGCTCGGCCTCAACATATACGAGAAGGATGACAAGTCAGTACCGCACACATTCTCTGATCATAATTAACTTTGAGGATTCTTTTAACTTGTCTATAGAGTTATGCAATATGCTAGGTTTTTATAAACTTTAATATTAATCCATTAACAAGTTAATCATCTTCGTTTCCAGGCTAACGCCTAAAATCGGTTTCCCGTGGTCTGAGATCCGCAACATCTCGTTCAACGACCGCAAGTTCATAATAAAGCCGATCGACAAGAAGGCGCCGGACTTCGTGTTCTTTGCGCCGCGAGTTCGCGTCAACAAGCGCATCCTGGCGCTGTGTATGGGCAACCACGAGCTGTACATGCGCCGCCGCAAGCCCGACACCATCGACGTGCAGCAGATGAAGGCCCAGGCTCGAGAGGAGAAGCTCGCCAAGCAGGCGCAGCGCGAGAAGCTGCAGCTGGAGATCGCGGCGCGCGAGCGAGCGGAGAAGAAGCAGCAGGAGTACGAGGACCGCCTGCGACAGATGCAGGAGGAGGTCGAGCGCTCGCAGGTACACGCCCCCTAGCCCCGCCCCCCACCACACCCCCCACCACACCTGCCTCTACAACACTTACACTTGTCTCTGCAGGCGAATCTCCTGGAGGCGCAGGACATGATCAGACGGCTGGAGGAGCAGCTGCGGCAGCTGCAGGCCGCCAAGGAGGAGCTGGAGCAGCGCCAGAACGAGCTGCAGGCCATGATGCAGCGCCTCGAGGAGACCAAGGTACACACTACCGACACTCATGTGCTGATTCGTTATTTTTAACGATACTTATTTTTGCCACTTCATTCAAAAAGCAAAAAGATGAACAAACACAACAGCTTTGTATCTATAAATAATCTCCAGAACATGGAAGCCGCGGAGCGACAGAAGCTAGAGGAGGAGATCCAGGCGAAGCAGGAGGAGGTGTCGCGCATCCAGCAGGAGGTGGAGCAGAAGGACAGCGAGACGCGCCGGCTGCAGGAGGAGGTGGAGGAGGCGCGCCGGCAGCAGGACGCCGCCGCCGCGCTCCTCGCCGCCGCCGCCACCCCGCAGCATCACCATCTCAGCGAGCGCACCGAGCGCGAGGCGGAGCGCGACGCGGACGGCAACGCGGACGGTGAACCGGACGCCGAGGGCTCCGACGGCGGCTCCGAGTCCGGCGGCGGCGAGCTGGCGCGAGGCCCCGACGACCTCGTCGACCCGCTCGATGCGCGCCGCACCCTCGCCGAGCGCAGCGAGCGTCTGCACAACCAGCTCAAGGTCTGCACCACCTCGCCCCCCACATCCGTCTGCCGGCTCGTCCACTCCACTTCCACTTTGTATCATTATTGTATTCTCCGCAGGCCTTGAAACAAGACCTGGCGCAGTCGCGCGACGAGACGAAAGAGACGGCGATGGACAAGATCCACCGCGAGAACGTGCGCCAAGGACGCGACAAGTACAAGACTCTGCGCGAGATCCGCAAGGGCAACACCAAGCGCCGCGTCGACCAGTTCGAGAACATGTAGGCGCCGCCCGCAGCGCCCACAGCGCCCCGCCCGCCCGCCGGCCGCGCCCACAGCCCCGCCCACAGCGCCCACAGCCCCGCCCACACCGACACTCTGTATTATTTTGTAAGATATATACGTCACAACCGAAATGTTATTCCGTCGAAGTAGGTTTTATTGTAGCGGCCGAGTCGTCGCCCGCGTCCCTGGATACATCGCGCGTCGCTCACAAAAACTCTGTCACACTGTTTGTGCATTTGTAAGTAAGTTTACACAAGGTAAAGTTGCGCCATGTGTCCGGCACACCGCGATGTGTCCGGGACGTGGCGGCGGGAGGTCGCGCGCCGTCCATAGCTCCGCGAGAGATTACACCTTATCACATAGTGCGAAAGCTCAAATTGGAAGAATGGTGGTCGCGTGTGTCGGAGCAGCCGGAGTCGGGACTGAGTGTAAATATTGCTTATTACATATTAGTAATTTTATTTTAGAATATAATGTGCTATAACCGAATACGAATACGCGAGTAGCGCGCGACCCGCGACCCGCGACTCGCGACTCGCCACTCGCCACTGCACACATCTTTGTTTTTATTATTATTTATAAGTATTTTTGATTTTAATCGATAACTACGTTATATATCGTGCGCCGAATGTCAAACAAACACCAATATATTTGAGGATACTTAAATTTATTGAGAGTCTTGCTCAAAGGACGTCCGAAGTGTTTTTGAGCGTTGGGGGGTGAGAGGGAGGGGGGCGTCCCCCTTATTTATTTTTATAATCATTTATATCGTAGATGTAGGTCGAATAGAGCTTCAAGTGTAATTAGGTCGGACCGTTCCCGCGTTCGCAACTCAGCCAACACTAACTCTGTCAGAACAACATATTTAAATGGCCGCTGAAATGTTTTATTGTATGCTTTATATATGATGTGTATAATGTTATTTTGTAAGTGACTTTTGAAGGCATTCCATATGTTACAATGCGGTGGCGTGTTGAGTTGATTGGGTGAGAAATAGTTGCAATAATTAGTACGAGTCGTTTGTAATGTGAGTGCCATCGGCCGCAGCCGTGCCGCAGCCGCACCGCAGCCGCGCCGCCGCCGCACCGCCGCCGCGCGTTGCGTCCTTTCCAAACTTATACAATACCATGTTGCCTTTCAATCTAGGACGAAATTTTTTTCAAATAAAATGTTTAAGTAAAATATAAATCGTGTTTTATTCATTCTTTATAAACTCACAGTTTGCTGAAAATTCAAAGAACACGCTCCCAAAGAAACATCTCGATAATTGATAAAAATATATTTTATTTTATTATCACAATTTTTTTATTGTTTATTTTTATATAATCTGTTTGCAGTCCTTTAAATGAATAAGCTCTGAGGTCTCTTCATTACGACCATAACAAGTAAAACATTTTCTCTTAAAAATGAGCTTAATGTGGATGTGATTTTACATATTACTTGATTTTTTCCTATATAAATACATTTTTTCACAAAAAAAAAACTCCTTAAGTTTCGTAAAATTACTTGGAGCGAGGTAGTAACAACTTTTCTCTACCCACGTTTAATAAAATTCTTAAAATAATGAACAAGAATTCATAATAACATAGGGGAGGTTCATTGTTGTGTAGTTGTGGGGGGCGTGGCCTCGCTGGTGGGGGGCGTGGCCCGCGGGGGGTGTGTCACACTGCGCATGTGCCGCAGCAGCGAGCTCTTGTCGCCGAAAGGACGCGCGCACTCGCCGCACTCGAACACGCGGCCGGTGTGTACACGCATGTGACGAGATAGACCTGATCAACATTTTTAAAACCGTTTTAACAAACAAAATTACGACTCGTTTAACCTACAAACACATAAGCATAACCCATCTAAATCGGTTGGGTAAAAGAGAAAAACTTATTACCGGACGCGTATAGGAAGACCTTATGGCAATGCGGGCAGGGACGTAGACTTAGGGCACGCCGGTGGGGCTCCGCGTGCGCCAGCGAGTGCGCATCTAGAGCCGACCGTTGCGTGAAGCTCCTGGGGCACAACGGACACTGGTGTGGACGCTGCTCTGAACACACACATTGCACACTTACATCATTATGTTTCAAACAATCATCCAAAGACATTAATATATTAGAAAGTACTGCAAATACTTGCACAGATATTACTACAGTTGTTCTTATAATGTAGAAAGATTAATGTGACAATACAATGGTGGCAAGTACCTCTGTGGACGAGCTCGTGGCGCAGCATGACGGAGCGTTGTGCGAAGGCTCTCCGACAGATACGGCAGGCGTGGGGGCGCTCCCCCGAGTGCACGCGCTCGTGTCTCCGCAGTGCACTGCGGGACGTGAACCGCTTGCCACATGTCTCACACCACACCCTCTGACCCACCTCCGACACTGCTCTGCAAACACTTTTATATACAAGCATTTGATAGTAGTTAAATGTCACACAAATACAAATAAAGTTGTTTTTTTTTTATAACATACATTCTTAAGTTGCATTTAATTACATTTATCAAATGCTTAAATTAGAAAAAAACTATAAAAACTATTATTTGGTAAGTCTTTGCTGTTTGCAATCATGATTACTTATATAAATACATAATTCTTAGACAAAAACTTAGACTTTGGTGTGACCAGGTTCTAAAATACTTACTTATCTCCATTGACATCTTGTTCCAAATTTATTGAAACACTTTCTTCTGAAGTTTGAATACAGTTATTAACATTATTACTGATATTAATATTATTGTTACTTAAATTGTTCTGTTTACTATCCTAAAACCAAACATTAAACTTTGTTGAGAATTTTGTTCAATATTAGACATTTTCCGAGCCTTGACTCTAGACAAAAACACACTTCATATTACACACTATAAAATAAGACGAAATGCAAAACAGTATAACTCTAATATTCTGTTTAGTTGGAATACTCCCATTACTCAAGTCATTTTTGCAATTATACATATTATTGAAAACATATTAACCCTTTCCACTCCAAGGCTGTTTTTGTTTTTATTATTCCATCAGCTCCACGCTAAAATTACGTTTTTTCACTTTGTGTTTTTTGTGTATTTTGTAAAAAAAAACGAATTTTTCTTATTTAAAAAACTTTGTTTTATGAGTAATTACATGATACTATATTAAAATCCTAAATTTTAATCTTTATAATCCCTTTTGGTATGGTATTTTTCGAAACAAATCCCAGGATGAGAACAAAGGTTTTGTCTCACATGTTTTGCTAAAATAGCATGTTTCTTTTCTCCCCCCTTTTATTTTTCGGTTGGAACACACAGCACAATCCTTGTGCTTCCCACCTAAATGAATAAAGTGAGGGGTTCTATCGAGATGTTGTTCTGTATCTGCCGCAACCTCAGTTCTGCGACTTGTTTCGGGTGCCCTAAAGTCTCCGATGAGTGACATGAGCAAAGTTTGTCAGTACTTCTTTGACTCATTGCTACTTTTCCATTTCTTACACAACCCAAATGAATTTATAACAGACCTCTATCCCCCAGAAAAATAGTTTTCTGCACCACTTGAGTACGAGAGAAGTTGTTTACGACGCGAACATATAACGGTGCGATAACAACTAGTTTTATTATGTAGTACGAAAAAATTTAATTGAATTATAGTATCTTACGATTCTAGAATATGTTTAATTCATTCATGATTCAAACATTTTAGTAACAAAAATCCCTCCTGTTTTAAAATTTTCCGAAAAAATGGTATTACACCATGTCGAGTATCACTCGACAGTGGAGCTAGTGGAACAAAATTAGTGTCGAGTGACACTCGACATTGGAGTGGAAAGGGTTAAGTCTAAGATATACTAAAAATATTTAGTCTCAAACCTGATCATCTTCCTCAGTGAGCTCCACCAATAGCTTTCCACTGTCAGTCTCAATTTCTAATGCCTTAACATTAGGGTTCTGTAATATCATCTTTTCATCTTTTGCTTCAACTACACCGAGTTGCAAAAGAACTGTTGTTAAAAATGCTTCAAAACTAGGCTCCACTATTTCTGACTCAACTTTTGATGTACTTTCTTGTATCTGCACAGAAAAGAATTTTAAGTTTAGTTTGTTTTAAGCAAAATTTTTAGGTCATTATTTAAAATAGCTTATAATTTTCTTTGCAAATTCTAAAAGGAAGAAGATATCAATTTGCATCTCTTTGCAATCTCTTTTTTTAAATTATGCCTGTTGGAGTCTTAACCAGATAGTTGTAGAGCACATGGTAGGCCAAAGCTGTAATAGCTGGGTAAGATTAAATGCAATACTAAGAATAATGGCAATAAGCAAAAAGCCCAAGGTAGACGGAGATGGCGAAATTTACTAGACCAGGGCTAGGCTCACCAGCATCTGTAGCACCACAGATGATGATGATAATCTCTTTTTAAATAATCAATAAAATTATAAAGTAAACCGATAAATAATGTACCTACCTCTTCTTTTGTATCTCTGTGCAAGTTGCCATTATTTTTATTTTTTGCTAACCTATTAGCATAGGTTTTCACAAATTTTGTTTCTTTCCTAACTAATAATGAATCATTTTCTTTTTTTATGTTTTTTTGTTTCGATTTACATGTTTTAACAACATTTTGGTTCTCTAATATTTTTTTATTGACCCTCACAGCTTCCGCATGTAATTGTAGCCTTTTGTTGGTGTCTTCACATTTTTTCCGAAATATATAGCACCTTTCAATTTCTTGGTAGCACTGCTTACACAACTTATTAGGCAGACAATCGTCTATTGAGACCTAAGGGTTGTAAGAATTTTATTATAAACACTGTCATTTGTTCAAAATATTCGGATAAAACTTTCAGGTTAATACCTCAATCCCCACACATATCAATATCCGCAATGCTATATTAGGACAGGTTTCTGGTTTAGAGTCTGTGTAAATTGGTAGACTGTCTTCTGTCTTACAGAGACATAATCTGCATAATTTGTGGACGTCGGGAATGATATCAATATCTTCAAGAAATATGTGTGTGCTTGCTCCCATCTCTTTATACTGCTGTGTAGCATAGTGTTTGTTATAAGTATAAAAACATAGTACAAAGTATACCAGGCCTTCACTTTAACCTTTATTTTCATGTACCCATGTTAAAATCACTTTACAGTCGTCAACATAGGTTACACAGGTTAATTTTGTAAATCGTAAGTTCGTTAATTAAAAGTTATTAAACTTCGATAATCGTTTGTAAATTAAAAACATTCGAATGAAGTCCCTAAGAAAACTTTGCGATGATAACAGATTGCAGGTAATAAAAATAAATGTAATATTTATGTTTTTTTCACAGATAATAAATGAATTATTTCGCGATTGTTACAGATAATATAAAAGTAAACTTGAAAATTCTGTTTTGGGAGATTAGATACGTTTTTTGTAAAACTAGTTCATATTCGTAATTTAAAATATTTTATAAGTAAAGTGCACAATGCTTTATTATAGACCGACAAGTATTCCCTTTCTAGTGGGCATAAGAAAAACCAAAGAGTACAATAATATATACAGAAAAAATTAAATTATGATGTCTCACTAACGGCAAATGGCCTACATTGGCCTAAATGGCGAACATAGAAAATGGCATAAAAAGGTAGGCCGTTAGGCAATATCCAAACCGAACACAGCGCCTCTTCCACCTGGCTAGACATCCTCGTTTGTCTATCTTACTAATATTATTTATGTTTGGATGGATGTTTAGATGGCCGCAAGTTTATCCAGGTTCGAATGTATTCGATTTATTGATCGTATTACATATACGATCAATAAATCTTATTACTTATTAGGAAGACTAATATTATAAATGCGAAAGTTAGATGGATAGATGGATGTTTGAAGGTATCTCCGGCACAGCTCAACAGATCTTGATGAAACTTGACACAGCTACTTATTACGTTTTTCTTGTAATTCCGCGCGGACGGTGTCGCGGGCGACAACTAGTTGTAATATAAATCATAGTATTAAATTACTGAAAGTTTGAATAAAAACAATTAATAACATTTTACAGTCTTATTTATTTAAAAAATGGCAGTCAACAATTTTATCATCTCGGTTACAACATTTAACATCACAAACTGTTGAATATACATTATAAAGTGTTGTTAAGATGAAAAAATAAATGCATTTTGTACTAGATACAATCTTTAACTTTTTAAATACACAGCCAATACCTAGCTCAGGGAATGAAAATTCTCTATATTGTTAATTTTAAAATTTGTCTATAAAAATACAATTTCTTCATCATACTACTTACAAATGATTACAATATTTTCCTTATCACTAATCATTTATAAAAAAATAG
This sequence comes from Papilio machaon, assembly GCF_912999745.1. Classification (NCBI taxonomy): domain Eukaryota; kingdom Metazoa; phylum Arthropoda; class Insecta; order Lepidoptera; family Papilionidae; genus Papilio; species Papilio machaon. Next base: position 411,585 of record NC_059993.1, on the reverse strand, counting down.
GAAAAATTATTCAAATATAAAAAGCATAGTAAAAATATTAAATGAACATTTTCGTATATTGTTAGTGTAAATATATAAGATTAATAGAAAAATTAGAAATATATATAAAAAAAATACATGTCATCTAAAATTAATTAATTCGGTGTTAAATTCGTACGGTAATTCATTAAAAACTTACTATATTACTTTAAAAAATACACTTTAGACATTGTTTAGATAAACGCGTGTTTTAACCCTTTAACAACCGGTGATTGATATTATGGACATAGTTATAAAAGAGTATGTTAATCCTTAACACCAAAACTGCTTCCGGTATAAGTACTGTGGTCCTGGAGGCCTAATTTTAGTCCTCTTTCCTATTAGGAAAGGGTGGCAAGGGGTAGTGGATTTGGCCGAAAAGGGAACGCATAGGAAGGGGAAATATCCTATTTCTGGGCGTTCCCTTCTCAGTTGATTAAAGGTAGGCAACGCATCTGCATTTGCGGATGTCTATGGGCAACGGTCGCCTCGCTATTTCAGCGAATTCAAGTGGCCGTTTGCTCGTTTGTCACCTTTTGATTTAAAAAACGAACTATGTTATTATTTGTCAAAATGATATTTTGGAATCCTACAAATAATCATAATTTCTTGTAATGTCAAATATAAGCATTCGATAATTGTAACACTGATTAAGTTATTTATAGTTGACTGTTAATATTTTATGTTGTATAATATGATAGAGTACACAATTTTTTAATTTAAATTTTATTTCTCTGACAAATTCACTAGATTCTTCATATTTATTAAGGGATTAGTTCGAGCGGATGGTTACTTGATTATTATCAAATAACCATCCGCAAATGAAGGCAGTTTTTAGATTTCATGTTACAAACAAGCTGCCATTGATTATGTAGATAAAGCTTTTGTGCCCTACAATTAATATATGAATGTGAAATAATTATTTAGAGTTAATTTTTCGGATGGTAATTTCTAAGTTTTGTTAGTGAAATTGTTTACTTTCTCTTAAATTTATAATTAACTAATTTAAAAACCATTGTTATTTACCAAAATTATTTTCCTATTAGTTGTGGTAAGTTTGCGCTAAATAAAATTAATAAGTGAAATATTTTGATACCTGTAAGTCTTTTCCTTCTCACTTTTACCCTTTAAAAGAAAAGCTTTCGAGTTCCTTATATTATATATAAATGTTAGGATATGTGGAATTAATAAATACTAACAACAAATTAAAGTTTGGCATCGAAATATTTCAGCTCACGATCCTCTGGGAGCTTCTTAAAATAACTCTCTACATAGTCTTCTGTGACTTCATCCAGAGTCTTTGGGTTCCACTGCGGATTGTTATCCTTGTCAATGAGGAGGGCTCGGACACCTGAGAACACATAAATCATTTTTTTATGCTTGCTGGGAGAAATCTTTTCAGTAAATAACGGTCTGACATTTTTTTTTATTTCATGAACATCATTAGCAAATTAACGAAGTGGTCCTTAGTAAAACATATTTGGTAAAGCTGCATGCTTATTATTGAGTGTAGTGAAGTACATACCTTCGGGGAAGTCGTGGTTCTCAGTGGCTCGGCAAGCAAGGCGGTACTCCATGCGCAGACATTGCGGCAAGTCCAACTGCGCACCGCGCTGCAGCGCTCTCAGGGTTATCTTCAGCGAGCCTGGACACATCTGGCTCAGAGTCTGAAGGACAATACAAGTCATATTTAATACAGCAACTACCTAGAGAATAGTCACTGGCACATGGTAACTGAACGGTAAAATAAGATTAAGAATGAACTGACCTTTAAAGTTTTAACCGACCAGTCATTCTGCACCTTTTGTAGTCTCTCAATGATTTCTTCAATAGTGGATGCAGCGAAACAATAGTTGATGTGTTTGATATTGGGAGCTAATGAGAACTCTTCCGGAGGCTCATTAAACTTGTTAAGCAGGTTACGGATCTCTGAGTCATTGTTGCAACGAGATAGAAGTTTTTCCAGCTCAAACAAACGTCTGCTTGGCACAAAATGAGTTGCTATTCCAGATTTCACAACATCTTTTGCTTTTAATCTGTCACCTATAAATTGCTTCATTACTTTATTGTTACTTTAAGATTTAGAATGTAAAATGTAAAGTACTCATAAAAGCATTATTTATGTGTTTAGTTTTACATTGAAATTTAAGTTAGTTTACCTGTCAAGCCTAGATATAATCCTAAATTGACCTGCAGCCGGGGCAAGAAGTATGACCCTCCAACGTCTGGGAACAGTCCTATCTTGGTCTCCGGCATGGCTATCAATGTTTTCTCCGTAGCAATCCTGTATCTGCCATGTACAGACACACCGAGACCTCCACCCATAGTGATACCATCCATAAAAGCTATGTATGGAATTTTATATTTTCCTATTAAATAGTTAACATTATATTCTGTGTGGAAGAATTTAGGCCCTTCAACCCTGTCTATTGCAGATTTGACATCACCCCCAGCACAAAATGCCTTTTCTCCAGCTCCTTTTATGATAACCAAGCCTTTGCTTCTCTCCCAGTCTTGCAGTTGCGGCAGCATCATTGTCACCATGTTGGTATTCAAAGAATTTAATGCCTTAGGTCTGTTGAGTGTGATTACTCCAGCATTATTCAATGTCTCAAACAACACTTCTTGCTCTTGTGATGACATCAGGCGATTAAAAATTATCGCCGTGTTCCTAGTCAAATTTGTGCCTAGTTTAAACATCTGAAATATGATATTTTTTTTTAATTAATTATAGTTTAAGTAAATATACAATCAAAATAACTATTGATAAGTGATAAAAATTAATATCTAAATATGACTTACATAAGTCAAGATTTGTGATTTTTTTTAACAAGTTTATTAAGTTATTAATTTAAATTAAAATAAGTTAGACTAAGCTGGCACTTAGTTCCTTTACCTATTACTGTATAAAACTTATTACATTATGTTCATAAGAAAGGTTTGTTGTTGAATTAATTAGCTATGTTACATAATAAATTAAGGTTAGTACTTACGTTGAACTTGAACCTTATCAATATTCATTAAATGTTACACGACCTTCGAGTTTCTAAGAAACACAAAGTCGAACTTCAATACACTGTGAGTTTTTGTTGAATAGTATTTTAAAATATGTCTTGTTGGAAGTAATATTTGGTGGTGCAAAAGACAAAATTTCTCTTAATCATAAAGTGACAAGACGCCGGGTGATTGTAAATTGCAATTTTGCAAACACAAAACTATAACCATATAGAACCAGTTGCAACAAGTGTTTTGAAAGTTGTTGACGATTTGGCAACACTTTCAAAACTTATTTAACTCAACCAACAATCGTATCGTAAAATTTAAACGTTTAAATTACTTTTATGATATTATAGTTTCGTTAGTTCTTAATTGCAGTTCTTTTCATTGCATAATATATTATAATTACTTTTGCACTACGAGAATAACATCGAAAGTTCAGCGATCGGCTGATCGGTGAAGTTGACAGTGACATTAGTGTTGATTGGCACGTTATCTGGCAATATTTGATATCAGTTGTCAACCGTCCATTGTTGTCAATATATAGAATACCGAATATTATATAGCGCATAATTTTGTAATTTGCATTCACTTATTTACCATTAAAGTAAAATTAAGTCCATCGTAGGAACAATGGGAGTAATTAGAAAAACATTAAATTGGTACGCCAGATTAAGTCCTAGTCGTGGTAAAACATCACCTCCATACGAGCATGTCGTTCAAATTGGAGATCCTAGGTTACGTAAAACTTCAGAACCGGTACCGATAGATAAAATAAAAACGAGTGAAGTACAAAAAGTGATAAAAACACTAGAATATGTTGTAAACAAATATGGCAGTGTTGGCATGTCGGCACCACAAATCGGCATAAATATGAGGATATTTGTAATGAAACTAACAGCACAACAAGTATCATCATTTCCTGCAGAAATTGTTAAAATGAGGGGTATAAGTGTTGTACCGTTGACTGTGAGTAAGTAACTCTAAAAACTTGTCTTTATTGTTGTTGGTGTTGAGATGATGAGGCAGTTACAATGATTGACTTATTCATATAACAGAGATTTACTATTTTTTCATTGCAGACTTTTGTAAATCCTACACTGAAAGTTGTTGATTATATAAAAGTGGTACATCCAGAAGGCTGTGAAAGTGTCAGGTCTTTCTCTGCTGAAGTTGCAAGATATAAAAAAGTTCAGATTACAGGTGTGTTTGCTACCAAAAAATCCTAGTATTTTAGTTTAGTTATTTATTTAACTGGAAAACTGTGATTTTATTGATATATGATGTTTTATTGATTTATGTGATTGATTCACCAACAGACAGCAAAGAAAATCATAAATATTGTGCTAAAATAATTTACCTTTTTAATTTTTATATTATGCATTTCATCTAAAATTGACATATTGTCAAAAATATGTTTTTTTATATATGGAATATTCTAAACCCTCAGGCTATGATCAAAATGGGGAACCATTACAAAGAACATACTCAGACTGGGCGGCGAGGATAGCTCAGCACGAGATGGACCACTTGGATGGGAAGCTGTACACAGATATCATGGACAGAAAGACAATGTGCTGTGTGTGCTGGGAGGAAGTCAACTTGTCCAAGGGAAAAGTTGCAATACCTTTCGCTCCAGAATAAATAATGAAGGCTATTTGAAATTTTATTTCAAACCTACTTTAGATCATAAAATAATATATTGAGTCTAGTCACCATGTAAACTTTATGTGGAATAAAAAGTTATATAACCTGGCTAAGTAAGAAAAATATTGCAGGCACTTGGATTATCACTTATCCTGGTTCAACTGTATATGATATTAGCTGTCGCACGCGACTCCGACCGCGCGCAGTTAAAAAAAAAAAATGAAAAATAGATGTTGGCCGATTCTCAGACCTACTAAATATGCTCACAAAATTTCATGGTCAAGCCGTTTCGGAGGAGTATGGCAACGAAAACTGTGACACGAGAATTTTTTTAAATAATTTAATATTATATATTATATAGGTAAAGAACAAATAATAAAATATACAAGCAAGGATATTATTTTTATTATGCCTTAAAAACACCCTATATGTGCTTCATTACAAATGCACATTGTAACATGATATATGTCTTTTTATCAATACATTGCTCCTATAAATGTAAGCAAAAACAGCAATAACTTAGTTATTAAAAATTATTACATCTCAATAAAATATTAAAAATGTATTCGGGAATGAAATAGAGGAGTTAGTATAAATATAAAACTGTCATGGACAAATAATTGGGGACAATGAACAGTTTCCTGAAATTTTAGTAGATAACCTAAAATACTCTCATTACAATGAATAAAGTTATAGTAAAATTTTACTATTTTAACTTGGAATATTAAGTTTGAATTAAGCTGTAATTTTAAGTAGCTATAGTGGAATTTTTGAATCTATATTTTTTATCTGTACTTCACAAATAATTTAAGTAAACAATACTGTAAATTTAATGAGATGCTACATTTGCTAAATGTCTGCATAAAAATTTAAGTTTCATGACCTGCATTATTTAGCTGCACCAACATAATAATTTAATTTTAAATATAAATTCTTACAGTTCTCTAATCTAAAAATAAATAGGAGAAATAGTTTATTCTATTGCAATAATGCCACAGTAATTAATTTGTTAATATTTCAGTTGAGTAGTTTTTTTATATATTGTGCAGTTTGTTGACAATATCAGTGGAGCTAACATTTACACCTAAAAGCATTGCATAGTAAAGTTTAAGTAACAATTATCCCTTTCTTGGTATCCTTATTCAACATTCAATTATACAATCTCCATACAACTATTATTCTTTCCATTATCAGTCACAACAAAACATAATATATATGTATATTTATATACATATATTTATACATACATATATGGTACAATCTTTCAGTAGAGATATCAGAATTCATTACGGTATCTTCTGAAGATCACAATATCCATCCGCACCTGATGTACACCATCCTATCAGTTATCTGTAAGATTATAGTACACTAAATTAGACATGATAATTGATTTAACAAAATGTTCTATTGGTTCTAGTTAAAGTAGTTATCCAGAAAGCGGTCAACAATCCCAAGGTATCTGGGACTTACCTGAGCGGGTTGCTGGCGAGGGAGGTGAGACTGGTGAGCGAGGGTGGGCCGCTGGCTGCCAGCCCCAGCCGCTCTGTGTCCTCGTCCGCCTGGTTGTTGCGCAGCTCCTGCAGCGTCATCATCAGCTTGCTCCACTCATCGTGCCGGGGCTGAGCCACTTGCTGCAAATTGTATACTCTTAGATATATAATGTCTAATGAATAATGATGAAAGACTAGTAGTGAAGGGATACCTCAGCGAGTTCGTACACCCATATCTTGCCGGCGTCGTCTCCGGCGACCACGTGTGTGCCTGAAGGCGTCCACGACACGCGGTTGAATGCGGCGCCACCCTCCGCCTGGATGGACGCTATCGGTACCTGCAATACAAATATTTATTTAACATAATCGATGTTTGTAACCTCTGGTCATATATAAAAAGAGTGTCAAAGTCCAGTTCAAAGTCACCTCGGTGTCCCTGTTGAGGTTCCAGAGGTCGAGGCGGCCGGCGGCGTCAGCTGCGGCGAAGAGTGCTGGGTGTGTTGGCGACCAGCGCACATCCGACACGTAGTCGCCGCTGTCCTCGAACGAGTACAGCGCCTTGTTCTCCTACAGAAATACCCTTCATTATAGATCAATGATTGTTGGACTATTCACATTTTGTCATGATGTGTGTATGAGACCTTACCTTGAGGCTCCACAACTTGACGCTCCAGTCCATGGAGGCGGTGAGGTAGAGGTGTCCGAGGTCGAGTGCGCCGGGCGCCGCGTGGCACGCCACCGCCGTCACGGGGCCCGCGTGGGCCTCCACGCACTCGCCCACGCCCGCGCGCTGCCCGTGCCTGCACCCTGCGCACGCGCACACACACAATGCAGATGAACTATCCGCATGAACTCTGTGACTCTCAGACGCTCTAAGACTTAGAAAACATACCAGTGTATATGTTGCCGTCCTCGCTGCCGAGCACGAAGTTGTTGACGTCGCCGTGGGGGAAGGCCATGGCGCTGACGGCGACGGCCTTGCTCTGGCGGTGATGCAGCTCCAGCGTCTCCTGCGGCTGCGACAGCATGTCCAGCGACCACGAGCACATCCGCCCGTCCGTCGACACCGAGATCAGGTTGTGCGCGTTCTGGCTGCCCACCACCGACAGGCAGTACACCGGGTGCTGACAACATACAATATGGAACATATTATATTTCGGATTATTCGAAATAATTTCGTCAAACCTCTAGGAAAATAATGTAGTTTTCAAGGAGTTACTCTTGGAATGGTTTAAGTGTTTTTTGTATTTCATGAAGTCTAATTATATAGAATTAAAGCTCGTATGTGTTATAGTGTGCACGTACCGTGTGCGCGAGCGAGGAGAGCGGCGTGCGCTGTATGGGCGTGCGTTTCTGCACGCGGTTGTCCCACAGCACGATCTGGCCCGAGTACGTACCGCCCAGGATCAAGTTCGGGTGGAACCTGCTCGAACAAATATATTTATAACACAATGTATATATACTTGAACCAGTCCGAGGTACAGAGGGGTGAAGAGTAGGGACCTGGCGAAAGTGGCGCTCATGACGGGCGACTGACAGTGGAAGATGTCCTCGGGCGTGGTCTTCTTGAACTTGGTGTTCCAGACGAGGCAGACGCCGTCGGGGTCGTGCGGCGCGTCGTCGCTGTTGTGGTAGGAGGCGAGCAGCAGCTCGGGGTGCGCGCTCGACCAGTCCAGGCAGGTGACGCAGCGCCCGCGCGACCACCGCTCGTCGTAGAACGTGCGCACCAGCGACAGCCGCGCGTCAGACTTGTCGTCCCTGTCACAATGTTGACATGCAATATTTTTCCCGACTGCTCAGTGAAGGGCTCGTAAGGAGCAAGTGTCGTGTACTGACTGTGCGTCCTGCGCGTCGCCGCCGCCCGTGTAGTCGGTGCAGATGTCGACGGACTCCGCCAGCGCGCGCTCGATGACGCGCCCCGCGCGACTCATGAACTTCTGGAACTCCGCCGACAGCATTATCGTCTGCTTCTCGTCCGTGCTCAGCTCGCGCACTGCCCGACGCACAGATAATAGTATGAGCCGAAGGCATTGCTAATTAATATTTAATTTAACTACTACGGAGTCACAACTGACCTTTCTTCTCCTCCTCCTCTTTCTTCTCCTGGGGGGCGTCGGTGACGGCGGGCTGCACCTCCTTGACGGTGGGCAGTCCGTGCGGCAGGATGCCGGGGGGCAGCTTGCCGTGGAAGGCCGCCTCCTCCTCGTCGCCTTGCCGCGCGCCGTCGCCGTCGAATGTAAGCACTGGACGGTGAATAAGGATGGCCCTCTCGCGGCCCGACACGACACGCCGCCACACCGCACCACACGGCACGACACGGCGCCGGCCGAAGCGTGCGCAGTACGGCCGATTTATTTGCCACGAATGCTTGTCTCATCGTCTTCACAATTTGTATAGACTAACTAGCTCGAATTAGGTCTTAAGTGGATGATATTTTGTTAATGCTTTTGCCTCGTGTACTTCGCCAATATGATGTTGCCAAATGGATGATACTAGTAATTTGTCACATAAATCCGCCGTACAAGAATACTAATTCCATGAAGTTACTATTTTAATATTCAATTTAAATTATACTACAATTTAAATTTCAAGTATTAAAGTCATCACAACGATCACAAAGATTATGTATTTCCCTAAATTTTAATCGGCAAAGAATTAAAAAAAAAAAACTATAATTTGAAATAAAAAAAAATCCGTCTATAATAACTTCATGAAACTATATAGCTGCATTAGCTCTGGTATATTTATATTGGTGGTGAATATAGAAAGTGAGCCGAATCTAGAAGACAACAACTCTATGGTCTATAAGAAGCGTCTATTGTCTATGGTGTACAATGGCCACGGACAGCGTGTTGTTAGCTAAGCATGCCACCACAACCGCGAAAACTACAAAATAAAACTCTTAACTCGATTTAACATTTTTTTCTATCCGCATCCGATACTGGCTTATTTATTTAAAATAGGGGAATAAAAGTCTAAAAAAGTTTATTTTTAACGCTATTTGGTTTCAAATTTATAACAGATTCAAAAAAAAAATTATCTTGGAATAATTTCATACGTTTTTGTTTAATTGCCAGGTAATAAAACATTATTTATAAAGTATTAAAAACTATAACGAATACTTTTAAAGTACGCAAGTTACAACACCCAAAAATGTGTGACTGTAAATGAAGTTAAACTTGTTAGCTAAATAAATAGAAAAAGTAATGATAACACAAGTTTTAATCTCACGAAAAAGTTATAAAAATATGTATATATAAAACGAAAAGCATGGCCTAATTTTTGTAAAATAAAAACTCGCCTAACAAAAGAAATGTAATGTTAGTGCCAATTAATACATTAATTCGCATTTATGCGAACTTAAATTTTGTATTTTATATTCTAAAGTTAAAGTTATGTATATTTATAAACTAAATTAAACCATATAGTTAGAGCTGAAAATAGTGTGTACCTGCGAAAGCTTAAAACGCGTCAGAATAAATCTATTCGGATATTTCAACAAGGTAACTGACATTCCAAACACTCTTGCCTTATTTTATTCTAATAGAAATTTAAAAAAAAAAACTAATCCATGAGCATGAGCAACAAAACAAAGTGACGTATAAAAGATACTTATCAAAAAAAGCAATAAACACTTTTTGGTGATTGAAAGCTTACTATTATGCAAAAAAATCAAACTTCCCGAGCTCTCCACTAGAGAGATATAGTAAATGTTTCATATAAAATAAATACATAAACAAAAACATGATTACGTCATGTCACATGCAATATTGTAAAATACTATAATGTAAGCGTATGTCAGGTACATATGAATACAGAGTGTAGCTATATTTGGTTTATTTATCAAAATATACTTAATATATATTTATTTGAGCAATTAAAATATAGTATATAAATAATCAACAATCCGTACTTATATACAGGCTGTTCATTTTGTCAAAATATAAATTTGATAATAACAGTCATACAGCTGGTTAAGACAATTGATATATGTTTTTTATATATATATTTAATATATATGTCGAATAAAAAAACAACCTGTTATAGAATCGATACAAGTGAACCGTGTCCATTGAGAGTGGCGATGCCGACAGTTAGATGTAGAGGTTAGCGACTATACTGATAAAGTAGCGTTACAAATAGTATAGAAGGTACAGGAGGTTAACAAAACAAAAACATGCCAAGTGACAGCAGCACAGGCTCTACCAAGGGCAAATTTAGTTCCAATGTTTGTTGTGAGTCGGAATTGAAACCTACCTGTGAACTCGTCCTCCCACTCTAAACCCGGGTTTAGATTGTACTCGTCTTGAAAAAGGGAGGAAAACAAAAAAATCATGTCAGTATGTTTTGACCATTATCAATATTAATTCAAATCAAAAATAATCAATATTCAAAAACTCTATACATATATTATTAGCTAATCAACAGTGCTTTGATATGTTACAGCATGTCCTAAAAGACACCATTTTATCTAACTAAAGACTGTCTGTCGTCGGATTTTTGAATTTTAAATTATCGAAAGATTCAGAACTGATGGAGTTAGGTCCACAAACAAATCAGATCTAATATATTTATTTTTAATTTGTCTGCCCCCGAATCGAATAGAAGTTGACAATTTAGTAAAGATGTTGCCACTGTGTAGAAGCTTGAACGTTACACAACCGTTCCCATCACCGTACGAGCGAGCGGGTTAGTGACGTCACTATTGTTTGCAGAACTAAGGCCAGCGGCGACGAGCAGTCCTTGAGTCCAATCAAATGGGTCTACGTTAATACCTGTGCAGGTTAGTCGAGTCGGAGGGTGAGTGGGCCGTGACATGATATGGCAACCCCATACCCCATACCACCACCATACATCGAATACATACTATACTTTATATATTCTGTGCGCTTATAAAAATATTCTTGCGGCCAGATTGTGGTTCAAACACCGCGTGGAGAACTCTGGAAGGCCACTTTATATTGGTAATGGAATGTATAACCAGATCTAACGACAATGAATTAGTTCTGAATTGACATACCCCAGCTTGGAGAGAATAGATCAGATTTCTTGATAGCTAACACCTTTACTTGGGATGCTTTACACAAATGAAAACTTATCAAGTAACCTGATATAAACGCACCTAGATAATGTTAGTAAGGAAACATCTAGAAGCGTGATCGAAAGAGTATCTATATACAAGACTAGGTTCCAATATCGTGTGTTAGTTTACAATCCGACACCTCTAGAAATCAAGTATATGTTAGAGTAAGTCAAAGTAAGCCCCTGGAGGAATAATGACTTACCGTAGTAGTCGGTTGCGTGTGCTGTTGTGGGACAAAAATGAAAACAAACTGTCATTAACAATTTACAACATTTTTATAATTATAAAGTGCCTCAATATTGTGATCAAAATAATAAACAGCAACTTGAGGCAGCAGTTGATATTAAATATTTATAAAAGCTCATTTATTCATATATTTACCACTGCTTTAAGTTACAAATATTTTTCTTTTATTCATCAATTAAAATTAATTCATATAAAAGATGACATTCACAATGATTTCTTGTTAATGTTGTTATGAAACCATGCATATCACAAAATGGAACCATGCGTTGACTTAAAATCGATAATGTATTTAAATCAGTTGACGTCAACGAAAAACATCTCATGCAATTTGCCTTCATTTTGTATAACCAATGCAATGACACGTGCTGTAGACATTTTGTAGTAAAAAACACTGTCCCAATGTTCTTCATATAAGACTTCTTCAAACGTTTGAAACTTGTCTAGCAGTGCTTTAACCATGTTTGTGCAAACGTAGTCGTAGTGCCATGTTAATAAAGTTCAAATTACCTTTACGTGGCCGCCACCAGTCCTCCATGTATCCTGCAAGCGGTGATGCATTGGAAGAGCAGCCTTTTTTTATGGTAGCACAAACACAAACATTGCACCAAAGACTCAAAACAGTATTTACTTTTGCTCAGTATTCATTTATAGAGAGAGACAGCACGAAGATGAGCGAGACGGAACACTTTAAGCGGAGTGAGAAAACTAAAATTTTTGCAAAATCATCCGCAGCCTGAAAGGATTTATTATGCTTTTATGTTTATTTCAGCACTGAATTTCTTATTTTTTCAGATTTATTATAGTGTTTGAAATAATTTAAAGGTAATTAACAGCCTTCAGGCAACAGATAAAAGCCTAAAACAAAAAGGACGCGTGAAAAGTAAATACTGCCCACGCTACTACAGATGTCATTGGTTACAGTAAGAATGGTCTCATTTGCAAATAACCACCTAAATTACTTCTAATACGTAGTTTAAATGAAAATTAATATTTAAAATAATTAACGAAAAAAATCATACAACTATTACTCTATTAAAAATGAGAATAACAGTTCTAAAAATATACTTAAAAAAAATACCACGAAAAATGAATGAAATGTTTTTTTTTTATACTGGCAACTCAGATAACACATGTGGTAAAACATTTGCAAATGATATTGTTAAAACCATCACCCATCACGAGTTAAGTTATTAATATTATTAACTTTGATAACAAAAGGGTAGATGCAAATTCTTACATAAATTAAAATCAGAGACAAATAAATTAAGTGGTTTTAAAAACATTGTAGAATTTACATCACTGCCCACCTCAGCCACAACATTCACATGTTGGCTTCAGCGGGCAGACCTTTGTTTTTATTATCACAAAAAACATTTACATTAGACAATCATCATACACAATATTATGTTGTATACAAGAATATATATTTATGAATTAAATGCAAGTTTCTTCAAACAATTTTCATACACTTTGATTATGTAATAGTAACAAGTTAAAAGATACATTGTATATTTGAATATAGATAGAATTTATTACTATTATTTTGAAATAAATTTGTAAAATCATTAACTTGTAAACAACATGTTTTGTTATTGAAGTTATAAACAAAACAAAAACCCTAGCATGGTGGCGCTAGTGTGTACAACAGTACGGCAACACTTACCATCTCGCAGCTCAGTGACCCCCGAGGCGGTGGTCTGTGTCTGCTTGGCATATGTCACGCTTTCCTTGGGTGGAATGTCGGTTGACTGAACTGATACCACTTGCAGTGCCGGCGGCTTCTTCGGGGCGCTGTAATTGAATATGTGGTTTTTTGACTGCTCCCTTTTTACATTTGAAATTATTGACTTCCAATAGTTTTTACTGACAACCAGATGGGTTTTATTGTTTTAAAGTATCATAAGAAAGTGGAAACTTAGACAAATTCAGGCTTTTCAAGTTCGAAAGATTCTTAAATGTGGCTTAAATTGCACTAACAAATCATTTTTTTTACTTGTTAAAATTTCAGATATATTTCTTGGTTGCTGTTGAAATTTCTAAATGTTACTTTTGAAAAGACTAGTATAAATAATAATATATTATACACTAGAGTTTGTACCCTTGAGCAGGCAGACTGGACTTGTCGGTGTGTGGCAGGCTGGCATCTGGCGATGCAGTCTGCGGCGGCGAGAGTGACGTCATGGAGGAGAGTGAGGACAGCACGTCCTTGACGGGCGCCACACCCAGCGACGACAGCATCTCGTCCAGATCCCGTCGGCTGTCCATGCTTGATGCCACTGACGCTCTTTGCTGTTACAAAAATGTAACTTTGTCAATTTTGTTGTTGTTGATTTTCAACATTCTTTACTTCCTTTCTATATTACCCCACAAAGCTATTATATGTTAATTCTTTTACAGTAATAATACTTTACTTTACACTTGAAAAATTTGTCAAGAAATTTAGGTCATCATAATGCAAGACTTGGATAAGTAACTACCCAACCATCAGTTGAACAAGATGAATACTAGAGAGTTGCTAACCAAAGCTTCCTCAGCATCTTTCTGTTCCTTCTCCCGGCGCCGTCGATCCTTCTCTTCTCGCAGAGCTTGTAGCTTTGCCTTCTTCCTCTCCAACTCAGCCTTACGATCTGACATACTAGACATGATGAAGGCTGAAATTATCATATAATATTCATGAGATTGTTACAATATTATATTTACATAAAGTATAATTGTACGTAAAAATTTAGCAAAACATCGACATGACAAGATAAAACAATTATGTATTATTATAGACATATGTATCATCATTTTTATAAATTTGCATCTCCTTATGTTTTGAAATTGCGATGTTATAATTTAATATTCGACGAGCCGGCTACATCTACTTTTATTTAACTGCGTATAATCTGCGTAAATTTATGCATATTTATAATTTATCATATAAAACATTGATTAGAAATTGAATCTACAATTAATTCAATTTCGAAGACTTGTATTGATTTTTAAGACACGAGCACAAGGTAAACTGCGGAAGATGTCAGCTATGCGGTGATCTTAAATGACTCACCGCGGTTTGATTATAGCATTTACCTTTTCGAATTTCTTTTTATAAAGCTTCTATCAACATGTTCTTGTTATTTTCTTATAATATTCGCTGGTAAAACGTGGCAAACACGAAAATTGGAATATTTTGTAGGTAACGGGAACGTAATGGTACTGTACTTTTATGGAATGGGCGTACAAAATGTGAGACAAATATTTACGTTGCACTTTACTTTCTCATATTCAACGCGATTGTAAAACCGAATCGTATAAGAATTTTAATATTTTTTACGTAAATAGGTGAAAAATGATAAGTCTAAGAGTTTCACATTTACAAATCACATCACAATTACATCAATAATTGGTGTTGCCGCTACACTTAACCTAAATATATATCTCAATGCAAAATATTTTTGATTTCACTATTTTGAAACAGTCGGCATTATTTTACGCCTTCGTTTTCGGCAACTTCTAATATTTTCCATTATTAGAAATTTTAAATTCTCAAATTATTCCTAAAAAATAAAAAACCAATTTTCAATTTTAAATTCTGTTTGTCGACAATTCCATGGAATATTTGTTTCTTTTTCTCTCTGTGCTTTATTATTCTATGAAGGAATCCCATTGGTTATTTAAAAAACATTACGAATCTTATTGGATCTTATTAGTTTGACTTGTCATTTCTCAACTGAAATATTATTCAGTTTGGGCGTTTTGGGTGTTGTCCGGTGAAAAGCAACGCTAAGCGTAATGATCAAACAATTTAACCCTTGTGTATTAATTTTATTCGTTTTGTGACTGTTGCAGACCTCTGTTGGTAGTAGTTTCCAAAAAAGCATGATATTATGATGAGTGCTTTCTTATATTATTTCTTTGTTTTGATTTCCTTCACAACAAATTGTAAAGCAGGTGATTAGCTTTGTTTTTCCATTTTAAATCATAAAAACATAGCTCATGTAATATCTAACAGAATATATTTAAAGTGATATCTAACAGAAACTCTTTAAAGTGAATTTAATATTTGTCTTGTTTATAGATTCACTGAAATATTACTACGATTATGAATGCAACGAACCATTAGTAGCCAATGCTAAACTGAGTGCTACTTCTAGTCTGCGAGATAGAGGTCCAGATAATGCTAAGTTATATGGTAAGACCCCATTTGATATCTTTAAAATGTAAACAATACTCTTTAGAAAATAGATTATCGAGCTTGATAAATTTTGTTGTTGTAGTGCTGTTAGAAGTTGGCACATACTGTTTTGGCTTTGCTAAGAATTAAATTGTGGCAATACATTACATATTATTTATTAAGTATCATGGAGGTCTGAAATATATGTTTTGTTACATAATACTTATGCCAAATCACATTGATGTTATGATGAGGTTATCAGATATTGGTATCTATTTTCTCTATGAATCATTTGAATACCATGGATCATTTTTTGAGGATAGGCATCTTCTTCTTGGTGTGATATGTTGTGACACTTGCAGAGTTACTATATGTCAAAAATACTTGAGAAATATTGTGAGACTTATAGTTATCCAAAAACAGTTTCCCACTTTTCAAATATTTAAGATGCATTACACAAACACAACACTGTTTTTTATTGATTTGTTGTCACTTGTAGAAAATGTGCTTTTAAATAATATTTAAGCATGCCTGTGCTGTAGTTCATAATTTCTAAATATTTTGTACAAATATGATTGTTAAATTTAAAGAAGGGCAGCTAAAGACCTAAACAGGATTAATTCATCTACAGGTCCAAAAACCAAATAAATTTGTCGTTCATTGGGCTAGAAAATTGACAGTACAAAGAAGTCAAAATATCTTGTTACCCATAAATGCAAGCATGGCATTTGAAAATGTTAGATGGGCATTTAATGTTTGCGAATGGAAACCCAGCAAAGAGGAATTATTAGCGGCTTCCAGCTACATACAACCCGAAGAGAAGGATAGAATAGCCCGATTTATTTTCCAAGATGATGCCAAATCTTCATTAATCGGAAGGCTTTTAATGAAAAAATTTGTCCATTTGTCAGCAAATATTCCATATGAATTAATTAAACTAGGAAGAGATGATACTGGTAAACCATATTTGCTAGAATCAAAAGTGTTGCCAAGTTTCAATGTGTCTCATCAAGGAGATTATACTGTGTTGGCAGGCAACCTTCATACCAATGTTGGGGTTGACATAATGAAAATAGAACCACCGGTGAATAAAAATATACCAGACTTCTTCCGTATAATGAATAGACAGTTTTCTCGTCATGAATGGTCCACAATACATAGTTATCCATCAGAAATGCAGCAGGTAGCATGTTTCTACCGCATGTGGTGTCTCAAAGAAAGTTATGTGAAGAATATTGGAATGGGAATAACTATTCCGTTAGATTTAATCAGCTTTTCTGTTCAAACACCCCTGAAGGTTAATGGAATCGTAACTGATACAAAGTTGTATTTAAACAATGTTATAAGGGATGATTGGATTTTTGAGGAGACTTTACTCGATGAAAAACATGCAGTGGCTGTTTCATTGCACACTGTTGGGAATTATGTAACCATGGAGCCCCAACCTTTTACATTATTAAGCTTTGAAGATTTAGTAAGAGAAGCGAAACCTGTTTATCAATCTGATGCTCGTTTTACAGAGGACATGTTGATGAAAAAAGTTAAAGAGTTTAGAACTACAGGCCATTAGATATTTCCTCCGTCGATAAAACGTAGGCAATGCATCTGCAATCGCGTAGGTCTATAGGCAGCAGTCGCTTCTTCGGCGAATGCAGATGGCCGCTTGCTAGTTTGGTACTTTATAATATAAAAAAAAAATGACTAGATTAGACTACTATTGGTTTTGATCGTCCCACTATCCCTTTTCATTTGTTATGGTTAAAGGATTTTTCTGTGGGTTTTGGGTTGTTATTATGTTATGTTGAGAAATGTTGTGTTTTTTTTCTTTCCTGTAATACATAGGCATGCTTAAATTTTTGTAGCACAATAAATGTTTTGAAATGTTTGCATTTTATTTGATTTGCCACAAATTTTATAAGGAATACAGTAAAAATATTATATCAATATATAAGGTCTAAATGCGTGGACGGCTTCGGAGAGTGACTTTGACCAGCAACTCGTCATAGACCTGGGAGTTGTGAGGAATGTGACGAGGATAGCGACCCAGGGTCGAGCACATTCCCAAGAGTTTGTTCAGGAGTACCACATTAGCTATGGCTCTAATGGACTTGATTACGTCCAGTACAAAGCGGCCGGAGGCGAGGTCAAGGTAAATCGCCTCAAACAAATCAGGGATGTGGTTACTAACAAGAATAATAATGTAGCCGACCATTGCACTCTTTTATTTTTGTTTGCATGTAGTTTGAAAGCTTTGTAGTTATTAATGCCTATGAATGGTACTGGTGTGTTTAGAATAACTTTTAAATCTTAAAAAATGTTCGTAATACCTAAAATTAAGAAAGTATTAACTTTTTATAGCTATTAACCTTTTTATTTAGTCTGTATTAATTTTAACAAAAAATATTTTTTGGTATGAAGTTATATGTTTTTATAACAAAATAAGAATTAAAAACTTAACAGAGACAATTTAAATAAATGTTGCACTCTTCTATAACCTTAGAATAACCATGCTAGGCTTTTGCACTAATGTTTGGCGACGTACGGTGAAGGTTCGACAGCTTGGACGGCGAAGGAGGCGTCATACTTTCAGCACCTAACCATTAACCTGCTAGCGCGCAAGGAGCTGCGCGGCATCGCCACCAGAGGGCGCTATGCCACAGAGGAATATGTCTCCGAGTTTATGATACAGTACTCGGACGATGGCGAGAGTTGGCGGGAGGTTGCATCTTCGGATGGTTACGTTCAGGTGAAAGGCTGCATGATACTTGATTTTAAAAAGTTTATGTCGTGGTAACCATGGTGATGGTTATGGTGGAATTTGCGTTGGGTCAATATCACTACCATCTTTCGGGATGCATTGAACCACGTAATATGTGTAAAAGAAAAACAATTTTTGACTTTCCGTTTTTTTCTTTTTTTATATTAGCGCTATAGGTTTTATATTTGATAGTTGGTGCAGTTTGCAGCAGGCATTTTGATAAAAAATAACATAATTATCAATGGTGTTTACTGGGTAGGAATATCTGTTTAGAAATAAGAAATACTTCGAGTACTTAATAACAATCGATTGATCGGCAGTTAGCATTGAATTTAGTAGTTTATATGCAACTTGACATTAACTATTTTAATACTTTTGAAATTACTAACAAAATGTTTTATTTTTAACAGATAATATTAACAATTGATTACTTTCAAATAGTATTTAATCTACTACTAAGTATTTAGTATTTTAAATGTTTCTCTGTCGTGTAGATGTTCGAAGGCAATCACGACGGCAACACGGTGA
The DNA here is from genome assembly GCF_912999745.1 of Papilio machaon. Classification (NCBI taxonomy): domain Eukaryota; kingdom Metazoa; phylum Arthropoda; class Insecta; order Lepidoptera; family Papilionidae; genus Papilio; species Papilio machaon. Next base: position 392,662 of record NC_059993.1, on the reverse strand, counting down.
AGCGGAATGAATTCGAAGTGCCTATAATAGCTCAGTACATTAGAATAAACCCGATGCGATGGCGGGACAAGATATCAATGCGTGTTGAGATCTACGGTTGTGATTATGGTATGATATAAAATTCACTATCAGTTAAAGACAATCTGAAATATTAACTAGAATTGACAAATGTATCAGGTCTTGTATTTTAAGGTTTACTTCCATTAACAATGATAAAGACATGAAATGTTACTTACATTTCTGTACAATCAGCTGCATAAATGTGTATAAATTTACAAAGCATCAAAAACTTTTATAAGCTCTATCTATGCTTCCATCCAATGAGGACAGGTTCTTGACGAATACGTGTATGTGTGCAGCTGACTGTACTAACTACATAATTAATCTTTCAATGATTTTTGTAAAAGCAACGTTCTATTGCCACCTTGATGCCTTCTCAGTGGCTGATACATTATACTTCAACGGGTCGTCACTGGTGAAGATGGACCTGCTGCGGGACCCGATCTCTGCATCACGAGAAGTGATCAGGTTCAGGTTCAAGACGAGCGCTGCGTCTGGCGCTCTGCTGTACTCGCGCGGCACTCAGGGGGACTATGTGGCGCTGCAGCTGCGAGATAACAGACTTGTCTTCAATATAGATCTAGGTGAGAAATTATATATTGATACGACTTTATCAAACCTTTTAAATTAATATTTGATCATATGTTGTATTATAATTTAAATTTGTGTATTTGAAGCGTCGTAGGTTCGAAACCCGCCGTTCAACTATTATGAACCATATCCTACAAGCATCCAATTTACCTAGATTAGATAAAATATTAATAAATTAATAAAAATACTAATGTTTTATTCATAGAAATCTAGTTCAGCATTCTGCAAATCCTAGGTCTAGATGGTTTTCATACGTTTTACGTAGCAGACGTTTCTTTATATTAAATCTGAACGATTATGTTTTGAATCGTTAATTATTACGCGTAAAACTAAATCGTGAAGTGTTGTGTGAAGATGCGGTTCTATATAAATGCGGGACGTGTTATTACAGTACCTGCTATTTGTGGCTTTTTGTTGATAGATACTTAGTGGTCGAGATCTGTTGAACAGATTTTATTGTTTATTTATAATTCTCGTTAAAACGTTTTAACAACATTTTTATGAATAAAGTTGAACCGAATGAATAACGACAACGTAACTAGAATAATATAATTTCTATTTATTTAACTGCTAGAGCGTCGGTGACTCAGGGGTTAAGCACTTGACTTGCAATCTGCTGGTCCTGGGTTCGAATCCCGCCATGTACCAATGTGTTTCTTGATTTACATATGTGCATATGAAGGGAAAAATCGTGATGAAAACTGCATATATGTGGGAATTCCCCTGAGAAAAAGAAGGCGACGCGGCTCTCCACACGTCACGTCTCGTCTCCCGAAATGACGAAAAGTGGATTGCGAAGGTTCATTTGGCCACACCAAATGGAGGTCCGTAATCTCTGTCTACCCCTCTGGGTCACAGGCGTGAGTTGTGTAGTGTACTTATTTAACTGCCGCACTCAGATATGATAAATGGTTCGCCTTAATGTAGATTTAGTATGATAAATATTCACTAAGGATCGCCCTCAGTACCCAATTAATGAGGGCAGTTGAACATCATGTAATACAGTTTTATGAACCATATATTTTATATCCCATTTAAACTGCCCTTGAGCAGTTGGTATGTTGTTGCCAAAAAAAGAACATTTACGTACTTAATGTTTGCATGATATTATTGGCAGCAATTCAAACGACGTACGCAGATGTAGGCCGTTATATTGATTGTTGAACTTTCCTCGATTGAGGGTTGTTTTTAAAAAAAATGGAAGTAATAAACAAGCGGTTTGTCTAATTTTAAGAAACATCATTAGAAAACTACAATAGACTTTCCCTATGTTAATGTTTTTCGTTTGTCACAATGGCCTTCCAGGTCCTGTATTCTAAACTCCTCTAACTTAAAGACTTAGGTGTCTAATCGTTTCGTATTTTACATCAGAAATTCATAGAAGTTATATGCAGAGTTAACTGGTGTTTATTTGAAGTATAAGTTGTGGTATGTCAGGGTCTGGCACGGCGACGTCCGTGTCAGTGGGCAGTTTGCTGGATGACAACATGTGGCACGACGTGGTGGTGTCCCGCCACCGCCGCGACCTCATCTTCTCCGTGGACCGCGTCGTCGTTACCGGACGCGTCAAGGGAGAGTTCTCGCGACTCAATCTCAATAGAGCTGTAAGAACTCTTACCTACTGTCTTTTTCTCGCACCTTCTCTAAAAGTAAAAATCAATTTTCGATTTATAAGATGAAAAAGAGTATGAACGCCCTTTACACAGTAGTGCTATTTTTCAAGCTATTTTTGCGGTCTTTACATCTATTAAATTTTAACCAAGTGGACCAAAAAATGAAATTTAAAAATACTCTCGAAAATCATGGTTTGAGTTTTAATTGATATCTGCTGTAAGTCAAAGTTTGAATCACATTTGAAACAACGATGATGTAAATTTGGTAATTGTTATAGTATTTTTAAGTTGTCAAGTTTTTTACTCCATCTCTATGTGTCTTAAAAACAGCTTCATTTTAAGGCTTCTAAATCGAACTTTGTAAACTTTTATCTTAAAAATAAAGCAATACTTAATTAACTGACTTTGAAATAAACAAAACAATATTATCTAGTTGTACATCGGTGGAGTGCCGAACTTCCAAGAGGGTCTGGTGGTGGACCAGAACTTCACTGGCTGCATAGAGAACCTGTACCTCAACGCCACCAACGTCATCCAGGAGGTGAAGCAGGGCTACGACAACGGGGAGCCATTCAAGTTCCAGAAAGTTAACACCTTATACACCTGTCCTGTGAGTTACAGTTTTGCGTCAAAATGCGTTCTTACGACAGAAAAAAAATTCAAGATGTCGATTTTATTATTATTTTATTTTTATAAAGTTTAGAGTATTTTTCTTTTAAATAAATATAAACACTGTATAACTGTTGGTTGTCGCATGTGCCAGGAGCCGCCGGTGGTGCCCATCACATTCCTGAAGGAGGGTTCATACGCGAGGCTGCGGGGCTACGCCGGAGCCTCCACACTCAACGTCTCCCTCGAGTTCCGCACATACGAGCACCACGCGCTGATCATCTACCACAAGTTCAAGACTGAAGGATATGTCAAGGTAACCTACATTTTTGATGGAGGAGGAGATGCATAGGAAGGTTCAATTCTCTTTTTGTGCGTCTCCTCCTTCATTGATTGAGGGTAGGCAACGCATCTGTAATTGCGAATGTCTATGGGCAGCGGTCGCTTCGCCATTTCGGCGAATTTATGTGGCCGCTCGCTCGTTTGCCACCTTGTAATATAAAAAAAAGAAACATATTTCGTTACCTCTTATAGCTAGGACTGGTATTATTTACTTTGTGTTATTTGCAGCAGATCTTCCAGAAGCTATAATAATGAAGTTTCAATAGTAAATACTTATTTTAACTTAATTGTTGGTATCTTTGTTCAGGTTTACCTGGAGGAGGGCAGGGTGAAGGTGGAGCTGTCGACGGGGGGAGGTCCCGGGGGCGGGGCGACAGTGGGGGGCCCGGTACGTCTGGACAACTTCCCGGAGCCGCAGAACGACGGGCGCTGGCACGCGCTGCTGCTGACCCTCGGCCCGGACTCCCTGCTGCTGGCGCTGGACCGCCGCCCCGTGCGCACCACCAAGCTGCTGCGCTTCCAAACTGGACCCACATACTACATCGCTGGTGAGATATCACTGCGGGGAAATATAAGTACATGTGATGCACTTGACTTGCAATCTGCAGGTCCTGGGTTCGACTCCCGACATATACCAATGTGTTTTTCGATTTACATATGTACATTTATTCGATGTTCTTACGGTGAAGGAAAACATCGCGATGCTGCAAATATCTGAGATGAAATTCAATGATACGTGTGAAGTCAACCTGTACTGTGCCAGTGTGGTGGAATATGTCCTAGTCACTCCTAACTTGGGGTAGATTCCGAACCCCTCAATAGGGACATATAGTGAGCTGATGATGGTGCCTTTGACGTAATGTGTTGTATGTCAGGTGGCAAAGCCCCGCCTCGAGGCTTCATCGGGTGCATGCGCAAGATTGCAGTAGACGGCAACTACCGGCTGCCCACAGACTGGACCAAGGAGGAGTATTGCTGCCCCAATGAGGTCGTCTTCGATGCCTGTCAGATGATCGATAGGTTAACATATTTGATATTCATTATCAATTTAAATACAGTTTTAATACGGAAAGTAAAATATGTTATTTGTATATTTATACAGATGTAACCCGAATCCGTGTGAGCATGGCGGCAGTTGTACGCAGACTGTGGACGAGTTTACCTGCAACTGCCAGGGTACGGGATACGCAGGCGCCGTCTGTCATACTTGTATGTATTGCTTTATATATATTGAAATATGTGTATGATTAAAGTAAGGAAACAATGATATAATATAATGTCTGTGTGTGCAGCTATCCATCCATTATCGTGTGCGGCGTACAAGCAGGCGCTGGGTGCTTCGCGCTCAGCCGACGTGATGGTAGATGTGGACGGATCCGGGCCCCTGCCCGCCTTCCCTGTCACCTGTGGCCTATACTGTCAGTATACAACTAAATCCTGTCTCTACTCTGTTATACCCTGTCACAGTGACTTGTACTGTATGTGTACAGCGGACGGACGCGTGGTGACGGAGGTGTCGCACTCTGCGGTGGGGGGCTCCCCTGTGGACGGGTACCAGGAGCCGGGCAGCTTCCGCCAGGATGTGGTGTACGAGGCGTCGCGCGCGCAGCTCGAGGCTCTCCTCAACCGCTCCCACACCTGCTCCCAGCGCCTCGACTACATGTGCCGGCACTCGAGACTGCTCAACTCACCCAGTCAGTCTATTATGATTTCCTTTACAACTAATTATGTCAAAAGATCGGTCCAAATAACTGATAATCTTGGATTTATGCAATGTCAAACAGTGGTAATGTAATAAATAAATTTGTTAAAGTCAAAAAAATAGTCATACTTTTACTCGGTTTTTTGCAAATTGTGATTGAAATGTGACCGTGTTACTCAGTGTGAATACAATATGGCGTGTGTTGTGATGTCAGGCGAGGAGGCGACGTTTGCGCCGTTCGCATGGTGGGTGTCCCGCGCGGGGCAGCGCATGGACTCGTGGGCGGGCGCTCCGCCCGGCAGCCGCATGTGTCGCTGCGGAGTGCTCGGTAACTGCATAGACCCCACCAAGTGGTGCAACTGCGACGCCGAGTACAGCCCGCTTAAAGCTGAAGGTAACTATATACATTGCCATCATTTTCACTTGTTAAATAAAGCTGTAATATTTTGCAATAACTCTTGCCATTCGGCTACTAAGTTACAAATGTTGATGAGAAATCTTGTAGAGTTCCAGATGGACGGCGGGGAGATCACAGAAAAGGAGTACCTGCCGGTGAAGCAGCTGCGGTTCGGCGACACCGGCAGCCATCTGGATGAGAAGGAGGGCCGCTACACACTCGGACCTCTGCTCTGCGAGGGAGACGGTACTTGTACACTCTGCCTTGCCACTACTTATTGTATATTTACTGTGGACATTTGGTGTAACGTACAGTGTATGTGCGCAGATTTGTTCAGCAATGCGGTGACGTTCCGCATCTCTGACGCGGTGATCTCGTTGCCCACATTCGACCTCGGCCACAGCGGTGATATATACTTCGAGTTCAAGACCACCAAGGAGAACGCCGTATTACTGCATGCTAAGGTTACTTTACATTCACTCTCTCTCTCTCTCTCTAGCTTTGCTTAGCTTGTATCCCACATGGTGGTGGGTCGACCGGCTTTTGTAATCAGTTTCATCCACTTAGCTCTCTCCTCGACATCTTCGTCTGAGGCTTGGCATTGACTTTACATTCAAGGAATAAAAATTTAGTAGTCCATTCTTCTTCTTCCAGTGCCTCTTCAGTCTTGAAGGTTGGCCGCTAACTTGGAAAATTAAATTTAGGTCTGGTGCAGAAGGCAACGGGAAACCACTGCACTATATTTCCCTAGTAGCTAACTATATTGAAGAGTCAATAGTAGTCCATATCTTGAGCAAATTTTTTTTGTTTTTCGCTAATAATCGCTAATAATGTATGTATGTGTACGTGTGTGTATGATCAGGGTCCGACGGACTACATCAAGCTGTCGCTGATCGGCGGCGACCAGCTGCAGTTCCAGCTGCAGGTGGGCGACACACCCCTGGGAGTGTCCGTGGAGACCAGCAGCCGCCTCGCAGACAACAACTGGCATTCCGTCTCCATCGAGCGCAACAGGTATGCTGCATCACAAACACAGCTGCCACCCCTCCCCCAGTCGGTCTAATCAACATGTGTGTGTAGGAAGGAGGCGCGAGTGGTGGTTGACGGTGCGCTGAAGAACGAGATCCGCACAGCGAAGGAGCCGGTCCGCGCGCTGCACCTCACCACCGCGCTGGCGCTGGGCGCCTCACTCGAGCGCACTGATGGCTTCGTCGGCTGCGTGCGCGCGCTGCTGCTCAACGGACGACCTGTTGACCTCCTCACGTACGCGCGCAGAGGTACCGCCCATACGTCACCGGGCCACGCCCCCTCGCCACGCCCACCGCCGTACCCACTGACACAACACACCTTGATAAACTTGTTTCAGTCGTGTAAAATTAAGAGCATAGAAATATCTGACTGTTCTTTGTCAGAGATGTTTATGTTCTTAATTTACCTGAGGAAAACATGAAATACTTGTTGAGTATTGTAATATTCATTTGAAAAATTCTCGTTATTTATTATGTATTTAACTTAAGTATAAATATGCATTGTAAAATGATAAATATTAATTTATTACTAAATTGAAATATATTTAAAGAGTATATTATACGTAAATGTTATAATGTATTGTATGTGGTAAGGTCTGTACGGGGTGTCGGAGGGATGTCACGGCAAGTGCGAGTCTTCGCCGTGTCTCAACAACGGCACCTGTCTGGAGAGATACGATGGCTACACCTGCGACTGTCGCTGGACCGCATTCAAGGGACCCATCTGCGCTGACGGTCAGAAATATAATAATACTATAAATATATTTTACTTGTTAAATTGTAAACCTTCCGAAATAGGAAACGCATTTTAATTCTTTGAGCTTCAATTTAATTATATCAAAAAATATTTTTTGGTTAGAAATCGGCGTAAACCTTCGACCCAACTCAATGGTGAAGTACGACTTCCTCGGCTCATGGCGGTCGACGATCAGCGAGCACATCCGCGTCGGCTTCACCACCACCAACCCCAAGGGCTTCCTGCTCGGCTTCTTCTCAAACATCACCGGCGAGTACCTCACCCTCATGGTCTCCAACTCAGGTCAGTATCACGTGTGCTCAAATAAAAAAACGTTCAATTTTGTCTTAAAAAGTTATTATTATTTACTTATGTATTTGTTATGTAGGGTATCTACGTGTGGTGTTCGACTTTGGTTTTGAGCGGCAGGAGATCATCTTCCAGGGAAAGCATTTCGGTATGGGTCAGTACCATGATGTGCGTCTCTCACGCAAGGATAGTGGCGCCACCATGGTCCTACAGGTACCAGTAACACACAAACATATTTGCTACACAATTCCAAAATAGTAGTCAGTGTTGAGTGGACTGATGTCGTGTGTTTTGCAGGTGGACAACTACGAGACGCAGGAGTACAGATTCAATATAAAGGAGTCTGCGGACGCGCAGTTTAACAACATCCAGTACATGTACATCGGACGTAACGAGACCATGAGCGAAGGCTTCGCGGGCTGCGTCTCCCGAGTTGAATTCGATGACATCTACCCGCTGAAGCTGCTCTTCCAGCAGGACCCGCCGCCCAACGTGCGCACCATTGGTACCTACACTCAATTTTGTATATTTGCTAACTAAATTAAAATATAATTTGATTCTAATAATGGGATTATTAGAATAATTTGCAGCGTGGGCAGGCCTCCCACAAGATGGACCGATGATATGGTCAAGGTTGTGGGAGTATTCTGGATGCGGGTGGCACAGGACAGATAATCGTGGCGATCTTTGGGGAAGGCCTATGCCCAGCAGTGGGCGTTACGAGGCTGAATGGATGGATGGATGGAATGGGATTAGATAGAAAAATTGTCATAGCCAAAGTTCAATCATAGTTAGTTATTGAAGTGACTGTTTTTTTTATATTACAAGGTGGCAAACGAGCAAGCGGCCACATGAATTCGCCGAAATGGCGAAACGACCGCTGCCCATAGACATTCGCAATTGCAAATGCGTTGCCTACCCTCAATCTACGAAGGAGGAGACGTACAAAAAGAGAATATTTAATCCTATGCATCTTCTCCTCCATCAAATTCACCTCCCCTTCCCATCTTTTACTTATAGGAAAAGGGGTGGGAAGGGGAAGCGGACTAAAATTAGTCCTCCATCATTATACTCATCAGATTGTACTTAGAATTACTTCAACTTGAGGTCTGTCTTCTGTGAGGTCGTGGTATTTCACTGAGCGAGGACAATTCCTGCAACAGATGTTGTTGCTGACGTCTACCAATGTTGCTTTATGACATTTGTTTCTTAATGTTAGGCGAATTTAATTATTTATCTACGTTAGTATGAGTTTAAGTATAGGCATGTGATATTTGCAGGCGGTATCCTACACGAGGACTTCTGTGGTGTGGAGCCTGTGACACACCCCGCGGAGACGCCGGAGACTCGCCCGCCGCCGCCCAACGACCTGCAGGCCGAGCTCGACTTCCATCGCACTGATGAGGCCATCCTCGGCAGTTAGTATCACCCTAATTTGCTTTATTGTCTCATATTTTTTTAATTTTAAGTTTTATAGTCAAACATTACAGCTACAGTAATTTTTTTTTATTTTAACGGCCACCTGGATTCGCCGCAATAGCGAGGCGACCGTTGCCCATAGACATCCGCAAATGCAGATGCGTTGCCTACCTTTAATTAACGGAGAAGGGGACGCACAGAAAAAGGATATTTCTCCTTCCTGTGCGTCCCCTCTTCCGCCAAATCCACTTCCCCTTCCCATCCTTTCCTAATAAGAAAATGGTGGGAATGGAAAGAGGACTAAAATGAGGCCTCCGGTACCACACTCATCAGACTGTACGCGGTATTACTTCCACTTGACGCCTGTCTTCTGTGTGGTCGTGGTATTACACCGGTCGAACCGACCAATTCAACAACAAATATTGTTGTTGCGGGATCTACCACTGTTAATTATTTTGTGACGTTTATTGACATTGTCAGGAGGGCGTTATTGAGCTGTCATAGTTTAATTTAATTAGTGTCCCCGGTGAACATATTGACATTGTATGATGACGATGTGAAATGAGACGTTAATGTGTGATGTGTGTGTGACAGCGGTGTTGGCGTTCATCTTCCTGTTGCTGGTGGTGGTGGCCGTGGTGTTGGTGCGCGCCCTCTCCCGGCACAAGGGAGAGTACCTCACACAGGTAACGAGCTGTCATTTACAATACCACATCATGAGTTTTAAAATTGTATTTATTGTTTTATATATTGGTATCCAAATATTAACGTAGTAACTACTAAGAGAAATGTTGCAGCAAGAAATCGTAATGAAAAACTATTTTTTGTCATTTTTGTCTGTCCATATAAATGCATTTGTTCCGGGTAAGATGGTATTTCGACTGGAAGGTAGCTGATACATGCGGGAATATAAAGCTTCAGCACAGAATTAAAAGCTAGTTATGTAAAAATGATGAAAAATGAAATTTTTATGTGTGAAGTAAGAATTAAGTAAATGCCATCCACATCACCGAGAAACGCACAGAGAATCACCCTTTGCGAGAGGGTAAAGAAGAGTGGTTGCGACCCTCAGGAGTGAGGGAACGATGCGCAGAGAGAGAGAGAGAAGTAAGAATTGGTATGTATGTATGTATGTATGTATGTATGTATGTATGTATGTAACTGTGCAGGAGGAGCGCGGTGCAGATGGTGCAGCAGACCCGGACGCGGCCGCTCTGGCAGCCGCCACTGGCGCTCGCGTCACCAAGCGCAGGGAGTTCTTCATATAGCTCACAGACACACACACACACACACACAACATACATTTATATATATATATATACTGCTGTTTCATAGGAAGCGGGAATTTAACATAATAGCGACACAATTTGCACAATTAATACGTTAAAAAATTATATTTCTTTAACGTTTTATGTTTTGTAATCATATGTCACATTCCATAAGAAATTATTATAAATATGTCACTCGTAGTGTCATCTTTATCGGGTGGTCTATGGCATAAATCACACGGAATGTCAAAATCACAATTTTTTTTTATTATGTAGGTAAATTTGTTTAAATCGTATTTTTGTCATATAATTTTGTATGTCAAAGCACAATTAATGCAGATATATAACTAAAGAAAATCACATCAGTTTTGAAGGCTTTCTTAAATAGGTTTATATTAAAGGTCAGTTTCCACTGCTTGTACAAAAATAATGTAATGCTTCTCAAACAGAAAAAAAATTTGTTTTGTACAAGTTTTGGGCATTCGAAACTTATGAAATTACTTTTACAAGGTATAGAGTGACCTTGACCTCTAAATTGGCTTTTTTAGTGAAATCAAGGTTTTTTTTAAATATAAAAATGAATGACACAATGTAACGCCTTTATTTAGATTTATATTAGTTTGTAATTATTTGTATATTAGCTTATATATTTTACTATATTATTTTGTACTTTGTGTGAATGAATGAATTTTTAATTTTTTTCGTTCCATATAGTCCTTTTGTGTATTAAAAAATAAACATCACAGAAATATTGTCACTGGAGAATTGTAATATTATTAATTATTAAGTCGTTCGGAAAGTCATTTCGTTTTTACTCGACTTAGGATTGGTGTATTTTCGACGGAGATTCACCACGTCCTGGAAGGTCGGTTGGAGCTGATAAAGGCATTATTGAACATAGAAATAAACATTAACCTATATCTATATATATAAAAGAAAGTCGTGTTAGTTACACTATTTATAACTCAAGAATTTTTACCCCGTTTTCTATTTTTTATTACGCGCGGACGGAGTCGCGGGTAAAAGCTAGTAAACAAATAAAAACGAAATGACTTTCCGAACAACCCAATATATCAAATTATGCACTGACATAATGAAAAATGAAAAATAATGTTTTAATTTCTACATTATTTCCTATGAAAAATGTGTGAAAAACAATAAATGTACAAAGATAGTGTAATCTAATCTAAAATTGAAATGTACAAAATACACGATCATTTTTGCGACGATCTGAAATGTAATTTTAGTTTTAAGAACACCCTGTATCTGATACCGCCGTAGAAACTTTGTATTTTTATATAAATGAATCTCAGCTAATGTTTTATTTAAGTAGTATATAGGATGTGTCATAAATAAAGTTGGCTTTTTTATTTTTTTTCCGTCCAAAAGATATTTTTTTTTATTTAAGTGTGTGATTTCTTTCGTATACATTTTTCTGTGCAACATTTTGATGTGTTTTATTTTTGAAATGAAATTAAAAATAATTTTTAGGTTATATATTGTGTTTTATTTATACCACGAAACTATATTTTATCATTATGATTATCAATAGACAAAGAGATCGCCAGTCACCTGTCCTGTACCTTCTCCTGCCAGTCCATCGCATGTAGCTCCAGCAGGTCTAGCTCTACGGCATCTCGCCAGTGGAATCTAGGCCGGCCGATATGTCAGCGGCCAGTCGGGGTCCCGAGATACGCTGCTTTGCCTTTCCGGTCTTCCCCCATCCTCATAAGATGGCCAAGCCATCGGAGTCTATGAGCTTTGGCTTCTCCGATGATATTCGGCTCATCCACCAGCCTATCGTAATATTAACCTAAGCCAAGTAAATTCGAATTGTATTACAATCTTACTAATATTATAAATGCGAAAGTTTAAAAGGATGGATGAATGTTTGTTAGAAGGTATCTTCGGACAGCTCACCGGATCTTGATGAAATTTGGCAAAAATGTAGAACATAGTCCGGTAGAACACATAGCATACTAAGTTTATTTTAATTCCACGCGGACGGAGTCGCGGGCGATAGCTAATATTAGAAAAATAATTCATCTTTGGTAACAATCACCGATTTATTTGTGTTTAAAAATTAGCTTGAATTTATATCTTGAAAATGATCAAGCATTAGATAAACACCTCGTCTATATTTAGAGCTATCGAGTGGGTAGTTTCAGGGCTAAGCGATACAGATCGAGCGGGATCACCTGCTCCAGTGACCCACTAAACCCTCGAGCGACGGTAAAAGGTGGCGAGTGGCCGCGCGTGCTCGATGGTGTATCCGACTTTCAGGTCAAACGACTACTTAACGACTATCGATACATTAGGGCTGCGATCCCGTGTTTATCGATAGTTTTTTAAAGTATCGACATTTCGTTACGGAGTAATTTGTGTTGATATACAGTTTTTGAATACCGTTTAGATTTTATCTTTTTTGAGCCATGCGCATTAAGAAATTTTTAAATTAAATAAGGAATAAACTTTATTATTTGATATCACCCTTTATCTAAATCAAACAAGACACGACACAAATTTTACTTTAATTTGTTGGTACCTATTAAAAGACTGAAAAAGGTCGTGTATGCTATTTGATTTAATTAAAAATACAAGAAGTATTTTATAAACGCTTATCGAGACATCACATCACAGCACTGGGCGCTTCGGTCCCACGTCGAAGAGTCGGTATGCAGGCCGTCAGCGTTTTGCAAAGGGGTTAAGTGTTACAGGTGCTTAGCGCCGGCTAAACGGTAGAATGCGCCTCTCGACAACACAACGCTTGTTAAGTATTGCACCAAGAAAATACAACTTTTTTGAAAAATACACAAATTTACGTAAACATACGATATAAAGAATAGACATCACCGACTACAGAGTTTAACTAAAGATTAGAATTGGCATTATTTACTTATGTTATTTTGTATTTAGATTTTTTTTAACAACGTTTTTGTTTGAAGTAGTTTAAATTAAACATTGATGCTGATACACAGGTAACAACAGAGCTGATTTCCAAAAAGTGTCAACCCTATAATTTGTGTTTTATGATTTCACATCAATAGGCAGGGCTGCCACAAATTACAAGGTATACCATAATACGGGAATCAGCAGCCGCCCTGTGATCAGACGTGGCCTGTAATCTAAGCGCCCTCTTGCGGCAATTATCTACCTACACAGTTATTACGGGGAGAAGTCGTTATTATATTCTGATTTATTAGAAGATACTTGTAAAGTAATTAAGGCTTTATTCTGTATACATAGGTGAGAGCTTAGTTGTAGAAAATTCTTCTTTTCTAACCAGTTACTATGAAGGACTGGTTTAAATATTCCTTTTTTTATTTTAAAGTACAGAATACCTATCTAGGTGGAAAAACGTTCTTGCGTATTTTGACTGAATGCCAAATGACATTATTGACCTATTACATGGGCAGTTTTAAAAAATAATTATCCATTTGTACATTTGAATTGTGAAACGGAATAAAATTTGGTATAATTAAAACAGGTTGTTAACAGTCTCGAAACTTTTTCACATTTGTAGCATTAGTTCGGGTAAAATTGAACATTACCTTTGTCCACTAATAGGCTTAAAATTCGAGGTTATAATTTAAACATGAATCGTCAGCGGCTTTAAATTTGCCTAATTATGAAGTTGTGAATCCGCTTTGCAAATTAGTAGCACATTAAACGCTGTCGGCAGTCTGTCACTCTGCCGCCTCGCACCGCACCTGGCAACTGAGCGGATTACTAAGGCCTTGACTGCCGCTCTCCCGTACTTTACTGGCTTGAAGTGACAAGTGACAATAATTAAACAATTATAATCAAACACTTGATATCATATGTACAATATTAAATATTTAAAAGGACTTTAAATTCATGTGATTCGAAGGTATCGTACTGGTAAAACTTAAGCAATTCTACGGACAATGTCAATTACCTTCATACCTTGATTCTTTTACAATCAATTGATCCCACTAAATTGTAATAAAAATACGAGTAGTAAGTACGCATTTTTCATTTTAAATTTCAGTGATCATGTAAAATGCGTTCAGTATTGAATTACAAATTATTTATCAGTATCACTAATTGACAAATAAGTTTCTATAGAAACATGGACAGTTCGCTAAGGCTGTATAAGTTTCCGGCTAAAGGTGAAGCGAAGCAGCTTGCGCTAAGACGCCGCGCGCTTGTCGCGGCACGCGCCAACCGCCCTCGCCCGCGTCTAATGTGGCCTTCGCACGACGAGGTTATCGATATATTAAAAATTTATATCACTAGCTTTAGTATTAGGTAAAGGTTAATCGCCTATTATTACTAAACAAGTATGATAAATGTTGCTGCAAATTTTACCTAGCAACTCGACATAAATAAAGTTTTTATTCTAGACTTTTAGTAAGACGTACTACGTCTTACTAAACGGTTATGTATGGTCTATGTAAAAGTAACATTTTTGTTTATATAATATCTGATTGTATAAGCCTTTATCTCTCTTTGAGTAATACTACCTCGATACGTCAAGGGCTCAGCTCTACTCTGACACCTTACTGAATATATTACTCCGTGCCACCGAATCTAATCACGATCTGACGGATTAATATCAGGCGCGATCCGCCGTGTGCCGGCCCTAACAACGGCCATTTTGCACGCCATTACATAAACAACTAACGGCCCATTTCACCTTGTTACGGCCGTTTAAAGCTCAAATTACAGAGTTATTGCTACTTCGCTAAAGTTGTCCTTTAAAATATTGAGTGGGCTCAGAGCCGGGGGCAATTCGGAAGATTTATTATAATACCTGAGCATTGTTTAAACTGTTGTTTAATGTGGAAGTTGTAAGATTAGGCGGCTTAATGATTGAGTGATCGATGAACCGTCGCTTCATGGAATTCGCGCTACAATTTAATTGATTTAGATTTACTTGATTGATTGAATCTTATTTGATGTGTATTGTTTGTTATGTTATTTACTATCGAAATTGTTAAAAACCTTATTTTATCATGATGGTTTTTATTATTTGAATTAAAGAATGTTTGAAAAGTCACTTCAATAATTTAAGACAGAGAGAGAGAGAGAGAGAACAACAAACGAATTTTGAATTTCGAGTAAAAATAATAAATAATCAGATAATTATGCGTGTAGTGTCTTGTAGCGCGATGACTTCCGGCAATATAATAAAGTAATTTAAGTAATTTATTCAATACATTTCTACTTTAAATCTACGCTAACTTAAGTTCACGTCCGTCAAAACAGGAAGACGCCTAAAGCTCTTCCGGCCGATAACAACATCCGGCGCGAAGTTTTGCTCAAGTTTCACCAAAGTTTCGGCAACTTGGAGGAGCAGGTGCTCGTTTCGGATAAAAATTTTCACCTTTTGTTGTCTGTTGCGATATCTTTTTATGGGGATAAGTTCTGAGACAGTCAGAGCTTCGGAAGTGTATAATACACTTCCGAAGCGAGCGAGGAAAACTGAATCATTGTGGATTAAGTTGTCTTGAGGTTTTTAAATTTATTAAAGGGAGTTACCATAGATCTTATAAATAAATTAGTAGTTAAATTAGAATAATCTCTTATTTTTCCCATTTACATCGACTCCAGGCTTACCTTATTATTTGCTACTACGTAATCAAATGTCAAGCTTGGTGACCGATTAAACTCCTCAATAATTGGTGAAAATAAATACTTAAAAACAACTGCTTTTATATTTCATTCTTTGGAAACTAATAACTAATTTATATAATTTCTTTACTCCAGAAAATTAGAATTTTTACTATACGTTCCTGTACCTTGTGAGACATATTATGGCAAGAAGTTTATTACGGCGCGCGGCGCACCTACACGAAGCGTTGAAAAATGGCCGCCACGTCACTTCGCGCGGGAAACTGCCTCGAAGCGATAAAACTTTCAAAGTAATTCTCACTTTTTTCTTGTGACGTGAGAAATTTCCCAAACCCTAATTGAAACAGGTTCACTTTCGATGAAATTTTAAATAAACGGTATAATTTAATATGGCTCGAGACAACTTGAATTTTATAATGTTATTGTTGGTGTAGTTTAATTTAAATAAAAAAGATTAACAATTGTCCAAAAAAAGATCAATAAAATTAATTAGACCAAAAGAGTTATTAAGTCATTTTGGAATCAACAATCCAATTACTCCTACGACTTCTATTTTTTTTTGCACTCAGTCTTTTTTTCAATACATCTGTAAAATAATTATTTACTGCGTCAACAGAAGTTAAAAAAGTTGTTGAAAGCACTCAGTGCAAATAAACTAAACAATGGACGCTTGAAGTGATTGTTTCTTAGCATTTCTTGATTCCATTCGCACCTTGAGCACCTCGTCTTGTCAGCTGCACGTCTTATCCCTGGCAAATATAATACAGCTATAATGTACCTTATTAGCATCTACTAAAGTCTATTTCCCGTCAGATGAAAGTAATATATGTTGTGGTATAATTTAATTTGGTCTGTATAGAAAATGCTGGTAGTGACATTTGGTAATTGCTGTAACGCGGTGGAAATGTTAAAAGCACCTGTTTATGTTATGAAAGATGAAAATTATAATAAAAAATGTCTGCCCAATAGCATAATAACAATAGCAAAATTCACTCAACAAATAACTTAATAATGCACCAACGATATCAGCAAGAAAATGATAACATATCCGCTGATAATAAGGACCTCAGATTACAAGAACTAGTCCTAAGCGTATGGGCTAATATAATGGGTGCCTAACGTAATGGGTGCCGTCACCGGACGATCAAACGTGAGTTAAGCCGTTTCTTAATTAATTAATTATGATGTCTCACGAAAGTTTAAACAATTTAATGGGCTAATTTATCTTACGTCATACAGTAACAAACAAAAAAGTTACCTTGTACATTTTTCTAATATTCTTGTAGATTGGTATCAGGTCGTGTCAACGAGTCGCTATGGCTGTGATGAAACAGGAGTCGTAATTAATGACCCCGTCGCGCCCCTTACTCCCCCCCGACCCGCCGGCCGCAAGGGAAAAACATTTTTAAAAACTTTTTCACCCGCAAGTTATTAATAGGTTTCTGCGAAGGTGATAGGGACGTGACAGCTAAAGGAAAAGAAATTGTCGACAACTATTAAATTATATTATAGAGTTTTGATACAACAAACAGAAATATATAAGTACATTATTTCATTATTATGTAAAAACTATAAATAATATGTTAAAACTACTAAACTAAACTATATACTTATACTAAACTAAAAATAAAACTATTATGTAAAAAATCGACCCCAATTCGCTGCGCTCGCAGGGTAAGGTGCCCAAGAGATCATAAATAAAAAATTCAATTCATAATCCAAATACAGTTATTAGAAAAATTTACAAAACGTGCGACAATATTTAAGTATGAGAAATCGATATTTGTTGTAATGACACGGAAAAGATTTACATTAAGGGCGGATTTCTCTTCTTGTTCGTTGTTATCGTTGCATAAATTAATTTATATTAGCTGTGTTTAAATATGTTTTGGCAGATGTTGTTTTTGGTAACTCTTATCGTGCTATTATACTTTCCATAAACTTCTATTGCCACATATTTTTGTCTCTGTTTTTTCAAAGACAGTGTGAGGGATGATAATATGTATAAAAGTGTCACTTCAGACGAAACCGTCAGTTAAATAACTAAGTAGTTAAACATCGATATCGATGCAAAACAAGCTCTTCCCTAATTCAATAACACCTTGCAATGATGTAGAAATTAAGAAAGAGAGGAGATTTTTTAAAGTCAGAGGTTAGAGGGCGAGTTAGTGACGGCACATTTATTCCTCCTGTCGATCGCTCCCGCCCCGCGCTCCTCAGCGCCATCTACCTGTCATTCGGAACTAACGATGACAGACAGGCGACAGTGTTGCTAACACAAAAACTTTTTGATGTTTTATATCCCCAGATTATGTTTTATTTAGAAATGACATATTTAAATAATTAATGTTTTTAATCATTTCATATCTTTTTAATCTTGTAATATCTTAAGTAGGTAGTTTGGTGTACACTCTTGCAATCTTACTCGCTTTGATTACAATAAAAAATGAGACGTATGACTTTACAAAATTAAAGAATCGGAACAGGAATTAAACTAATTTTATTCTATAAAACATACACAGCACAGAACAAACATTTTATAAGTTAATATTAAAAAGTTCACGAAACCGAAACGAGCGAGCACTTACAGTAAATTGTCTTACACGAAGAATTAGAACAAAAGGTCGCCTGAAAGAACAAGAGGTCGGGTGAACGATAAATATATTGCGATGTTAAAACGGTCGACAAATCAACGTGCGCGCGACAACGGCGCCGTGCGTTTTCAATTTGTACGCTTGTACGCGGTGAGTGCAGTGTTGCAGCCGCTTTTACCTCTCGCCTGCAATGAACCTAAGCGCTACAATGACTGAATAAACTCGGATGCGGTATTCATGAATAAGCCTTAATCGTTAAAACTTTTTTTTTATTGATGCTGGGGTCGTGGTTATTATTTTATACTTTATAAATAAAAATATAAACGAGCAGTGGGAAACCGGTAGTTGGTGCTTAATACTCGTGAGTTATTATTTAGTTAAACTTAAACTGTTGTATAAAATTATTATGAGCATTCAAAGAGAACCACCGAGTTATTAATAAATTACTTATTTTGATATTGTCTATTAACTATTTGTCTTGTCATTCGTTTAGTAATAAAATGTACACAAAGGTTGTTTGCCGCATCCAAACCAATATAGAGTTTTCAATATTCCTCGCAATGTACTCCTGGCTTGACAAGATGCATTAATGATAATATATTGCAGTGCCGCGACTCTGCCGGGTACTCTCGGGACAGATTAGAAGCTGCGCAAAAACTAACTGAACATTTCATTACGTGTTCTGCCAGAACTCGGATGTCGGAACAGGAACGCAGATAGCGTTTCTGTTTTCAGAACACAATTGTTATTTTGTAACAATGAATTTAGAAATTTAATTCCGACAAGCGAAAGAAAAATGTTTTTAAATCATTGAAACCTGTTACAAAACCTAACAGTATAAATGGTTATCCTACAATGACCATAAATATTGTACAATCCCCTATTTACCTACTTGTAAAAGCGTTATCGTAAAAACTGCTTGAATCCATTTCGTTAAAAGCGAAGCCCCTTATTCCGTTCGTCAATAACTTAATATCACAGTATAAAGGTGAATGGAAGTTTGATAATGTCGTAAAGCACCGGCGGCCATCTTGAGATCGCGTAAACTCCGCCGTTGCTCAAATAATCCGGACAATAAAGAAAAATTCCAACCCCCCTTTATGAAGAGGTAAGTCCTCAACAAATTGACAATGAAAAGACGTGGAGTTGCAGCGACTAAAACTCTTTATAATGTGAAAAACGGTGTTAGAATTACTTTATTATAGAATACACAGCTATTAAGGAAATGTATGTATTGATTTATAATTTTATTACGAGATGTTGTTATGATTAACTTAATCGAAAATATTTCTTGCTACTCAGTACTTTACGAGATGCATAATTGTTTCTAGTCTTTTCATCAGAGCTAAACTTGTAACTTATCGATTGTAACCTTATAAGTTATATGAATATTTATAGTTTTTTTAGTAAAATCTTTAGAATAAAATATTAGTTAGTCAAAAATTAGGAAAAATTCAAATAAAATAAAGAGGTTTCAATGTATGTCGCTGTGATCGCCGGCCGAGCGCTGCAGGTAAGCGGCTCTGTAAGTGGATTGCCTTTGCGCTCAACATGCAAATGCTCAGCGAAAATGCTCAACGCAAACGTCCCGCAAGGCTTATGGCCTGCTGATGTTGCCGATGCTGCCTCTGCGTTATTGTACACCGCTGTTGTCTTATGCATGAGCATTACTTGGATTGAGTTAGCCCCTATTTCTTTATAGCTATCGGTACTATGTACAGATATTCTTTGTGTTATGATAACTTGACTGGGCTTTTAATTAAAGAAAAGTGCTAGTTATGAAGAAGAGTTAGCTTTGATTGAAACTAGATTTTTGATTATATTTTTTTGTTTGCTTAAGACTTATCTCCAATTTCTAACACAGTTTTTTTGCTTATCTTTTTTTTTTAAAGAGGAAAATAAAAAATTAACTAATAATATTAAATTTACGTGTAAAGATTGTATGGTCGACATTTTAACTGACCCGTTTGACTTTAGTTCAGACCATAAGTTTATATGGAAATATTCTTTTTATTTACGTGCAATTTAAAATCAATAAATAACACTTGAGATGCCATTAGTTTAGATTTGCTAAGATAATATAATTTGGCTCGGTGGTGAGTTAGAGTGGCATTAAGTTTGTGAGGCGAGTTGATTCAATCGCCGACGCCCACCTGACCCCGTGCGTCACTATCTCAAGACCAAACTCCACACAATGGAGCTTAAAAGCATTAAAGTATAATAAGATTAGTTAAAGCCCATCGTCTGGCCAAGCTTCCTTCAAGCTGTTTGGTCTAAGTCATAGACTTATTGTTTCTTCTCGCAATTAAATATTACAAGCCAGTTAACTATTTAAAATTTATAGAGCTGTGTTTACTTAGTTATGACAATTCAGGATTATATCAATAAGTATGTCATCATCATCATCAGCTCACTATACGTCCCCACCGAGGGGCTCGGAGCCTACCCCAATTTAGGAGTGACTAGGCCATAGTCAACCACGCTGGCCAAGTGCGGGTTGGTTGACTTCACACATATCATTGAATTTCTTCTCAGATATGTGCAGGTTGCATCACGATGTTTTCCTTTACCGTAAGAACGTCGGATAAATGTACATATGTAAATCGAAAATCGAAAAACACATTGGTACATGGCGGGATTCGAACCCAAGACCTGCAGATTGCAAGTCAAGTGCTTAATCCCTGAGCCACCGACGCTCTATGTATAAGTATCAATAAGTATGTAGTAAAGAATAATTGAGGATTGATTTATATTAATTGACTATATAAAACAATAACCAAACGATAATAATTAGATAATTTACGTCGTATATGCTTAAATAAATTCATTTTGTGTATCCCATGACTCGTAAGTTGTTGAATTGTGTCGGAACATTAAGGTGTATGCACACGGCGCGGGTAAGGCGTGAGATTAGTCGCGAGTAGCGCCGGGCTTTATTAGCCTCGCCACTTACAACCGATCTCACTTTAAGGGGAACGCGGTTGTCCAATGTTTTCGACACACATTAGCTAATTCGCCTTAGACTTATGTGTAAGTAATGTTAAGTTTGAATGAGGTGAAGGAAGAACATTTTGTTTCCATCTATTTTTTTTTAAATTCGAAAACAATATTGCATACAGACTGAATATAGAGTAAAGTATTTGATTTTTTTTTTGTAAAAGTATTTAACAGTAAGAATATTAAGTGTAATGATTTCTACACGCGATTAAGACTGAAGACTGTTTATAAAAATTATACAAATCGAGTAAATGCTAGTAAATCGACAGAAATAAGATTTTGTGTCGACACCAGTGGATAAGCGCTAAGCGGTTAGGAGATATCTCGGCAACGAAGTTAAGACGCCATTAAAGAGAATCGGACAATTAAATGCGGCCAAGAATGAAGGTGACTCGTTTGTGTGGCTAACAAGAGATATCAACTGTGATTTACCTGAGAGGTATCACTGTTACACGATTTATTGTATACAACTAAAGTAACAGATACATTGCTCAATAGAAGTTTTTATTGCAGATGCGTTGTCTACCTTTAATCAACGGAGAAGGGGATGCACAGAAAGAGGATATTTAAATTATATATCCTTTCCTAATAAGAAAAGGATGCGAAGGGAAAGAGGACTAAAATAAGAATAGAAAATATTTAAGAAAAAAATGCATCACATGATAAGTAGGTAGTGAATATCATGTTTGCAGATTTTTGTTCATATTTATTACATACAACTACAACGGAGCAAGATAAGTTATATTTCAGTAAGAATGCGCGGTGCTTTTTCTGCTTCCCCTCCCCTGCCCCATTGCAGTGTACCTGACACTGACTACCTAACCGGTGGATTGTTGCCAAAACAAATATTTCTTCACGCAAAGAATCTTCCTTGGACTTTTTATAGCATGGTAAATGTGTTCTTTCAATGTTTTTAACATTTTCTTAAAAAAATAAATTCAAACAATATATCTTTAGTTGCAATCTTTTATTTAAAAAGGTATTTGAAAAGGTAAAACTCTAAAATACTTAGTAAACTTTGTTGTTATGTTTTTACACAGTTTTTTTTGATGAGATAAATTTCGTTCTGCATTCTGCTATAACAGTTAAACTATTTGATTTAATATATTCTTGTGACTGTTGAAGGATCATGTCGTTATGAATCCCAGAGCCGTAAAAAGAGCAATTTTAACGCAATACGAGCGGCGTCGGTCGCGGTGGTGGCAGGTAGGCTGGCATGGCTCCAGCAAAGCACGGAAGAACATTTTATACAAGAGTTCTTTATCCCCGCTATATTTTGCAGTGTTCCCAGTCTCCGTCTCCATCTTCAGTCCCCTTACTGGCACACATGTGTGTTTGTACTTTTTCACGAAATAAGTAATTGTTTGAATTTATGTTTGATTATTTTACAAAGAATGAACTATAACACAATTCAACTTTACTTTATTATATGTTTTATTTACAATTACATATTTAAAATGTATTGAAACAATTTTGTATTCAATTCATTAAATGATTTCACATTTTTAATATATGAGTGTAGCTTGTTACAAAGTTGCACTCATATATATGTCATTATATGTTATACCGTAGTTTGTTCGTACTTTTTGCAGTATAAGTAGTCTTGCTCGTCAAGTGCTTCATTTTTAATCTGATATCTTTTCAAATATATATGGGAATTTCAGCCGTAATTATTATAAATTTATACGTGTTTGGACTAAAATCTTTACATTAGAAACTTGTTAACCCCGTCAAATACAATAGGTGTGTACAAAGCATTCGACACTGGCCTGCAGCGTAATAGCACTCGGGCGGAGGCTCTCGGCGCGACCGGAAGTTCCCGCCATTTCCGCCCTCCACCTGTCGCCTTCCCGACTTCCGGTTCGAAGCTTGACCGCGTCGCTATTTTCTTTAACTGCGGTCTTATTTGTTCTTACTTAGAATGGTCGCTTTGTTGAAAAGGCATTTCATTTTGTTACATTCCTTTTAAACCTTTTGAAAAACTTGTCTCAAATAGATTGCGTCGTACAAGTAATGAATTGTCTTAAACTTGGAGTTCTCTGGAGGCAGTAAATTCGTATATATTCTATTAAAAAGCAACGGTGTTGTGTCTGGAATGACTAGGCATAATACATAAAAACTTCTTTATGTATTTTTATGTTTGCAATAACTCTTTACTGCGTTAGTTATAAAATAAGTTGACTTACTAATTGCGTAATTAGGATTTATATTAATGATCCAAAGAGAAATTATTATTGTAAAAGCCAGTTATTAAAAAGCTATTTCTAAAATAAAAAATCTATTTTACATTGCACTCATAAAACTAAAAGAGATATAAATAGTGACTAACTTGCTAACAATTTTTACATAGAAAGTAAAACAAACTGTAAAATTGAAACAATAAACAAGTGACAATAAAAGCGCGCAGTTACGGCGAAGAGAGATGTTTGTCCGTGAGGTGAGCTGAAGGTGAGCCCCGGCCCGCGCTATCTTACTGCGTACTACGAAATATTGGATGCGGTATTAGCGTATAACAATTGAACAACATCAAAACTCAGAGCATAGACAACACCTTATTATATCCTTTCTAACCTATTCCTATTTGGCTTCTTCCTCATCTTATATATCTTAATTAATTTTCCAATACCATATCAACAGTTTATAGGCTTTCGGCAATTATAATGCGAAGAGCCAAGAGCGCGGCCGGACGCAGTTGCCCGAGTGAGTCAGGTAGTCTACATTTTGTCTAGACTCCTCGTGACGCGAACTTATTTATTATCCTTGCGTAGCGACGTACGCGTACAACCTTACATTTAGATAAAGGGCATTTTTTGTCTTTGTTGATTAAAATTGCAATTTATTTACAGGAATTGTTGTTTATAATTTAATCAATGCAAAGAAATAAATTTCAATTTCAATCTTAACTTAGACAATTGCTTTTTTAAATAAATGCAGACGTATGGATGCTATTTATGTTGGTAACTTTATATTTACGAAGAACGTTTCGGTTAGGATTCGAACTTGCTATATTTGCTAAAAGTGCTATTCGATGAGCTGAGATATTTTTATAACTGTAGACGTGAGAATTTTTCCACCCCCACACTTAAAACTTCTAAATAAAAAGCGAGGCCGGCAAAACTTTCTTTTCAAAGATTTTTTTCGCGAGTCTTAAACGAACGGATCGTAATTAATTTTTCAAACCCGGCCACCCTCTTTAAAAAAGGTTTTAAGATTTCTAAACAAATTTATTAATTTGGAATTTTGGTGTAGTGAAACTCGCGCTGGCCTAGTTAAGTTTCCAATCATGTCCTATTAAGATGAAAAATAAATAAAAGAGTTTAACAAGCATTATGCTCCAATTTATCAGAAACTATCTTTTTTCAGCTTTAACGCAGTTCTTAGATACTGTGTGATGTCATAAATGTTTATATATGTGTGTGTGTGAAAGTTTAATAAAATCAAAATTGTCGGGCGCCCCCCCCCCCCCCCCTCCTCTCTGCTACCCGCGCACTAAAACATCCCCGACGATAATGTCCCGCGCTCCGAGCATAGGGTCTGCACAGATTGAATTATTTATTGTTCAGGTAGTTTGGCCGGCCGCCAGTAGATAGCGCAAGATATTTAAACTTCGTATTTTAGCCTGTCATAAATTTAAAAAACATAATTCCGGCGAAAAAGCTCGCATTGCGCGGCAGCCTTAATGGCGAATGTGCTTGTTTCCATTTAAATGTGTCTCGCACGGCACTGTTAAACATTTTTGAATTTATTCATGCGTTTTTTTAGTTCTTTGAACATTATTGGTTTAAAATTTTACAGTTAAATTTTCTTCTTCTGTCACGATGAGGATGTAATAAGAAACAGATTTTTCGGCCATATCGCAGTTTGAACAAATAAGGAATGTCCGGATATATAAAGCATTAGGTTCATTTCAAATTAACCACAAGCTAAGATAGTGTCGGTGTGAGATATTTTCGCCTCTATGTTGTTATAGTTGGAGGCAATACAAACTTGTTTATGGGCGCTCGGTACCTGGTGTAACTGTTAAGTGTTGCCGGCCCATTACCTCACCAGCTCTAAGTTATTTTATGCTGGAAAATTTTATCCAAAAGGTAAGCATTCGTTGAAAATTAACAAGAGAGAGGGTCTCTTCAAGTTAGTTCGAATTGATGGTTGAAGTGTTCCACTGATTCAATATTGTACGGTAACAATTTTCCATGCGATGTTTAAGACAAAATGCAAATGTAGCCAAAATCAATGAAATGAAAAGATAATTTTAAAATGATGCCCCCAGAGAGATTTGAACTCTCGACCCCTGGTTTACAAGACCAGTGCTCTAACCCCTGAGCTATGAAGGCTGCGCAATTGTCGCAAAATATGACATAAATATGTAGATTATTCCAAAATATACAAGTTTATATACATGGGTAAATCATCATTCCATTAACATTTATGGAATAAATCATAATATTGAAAAATAAATATAATAAATTACGTGCCAGCGCAGTATGGTAACAATTAGCAATCTCCTATTCTTCACAACAAATAACTATTGCAAAGTTCCGATACAATTTAACAGTAGATGTAAAAGGATATTGTTATATTCCAAGCGAGCGTATTACCATCTCAAAGGCCCTCAACGCATCTGCGATTCCTCTGGTATTGCAGATGTCCATGGGCGTCGATGAACACCTTGGTGTTCCCGCTGCTCGTTTGTCCCCTTCTCGTATATAAAAAGATAATTTAAGAGATTTTAAGGGAACATACTTAGGATTACAATCTTTAGAACAAATGCCTTTAGAAAAAAAAATATAGTTGTAAAATATAACTTCTTGACTACTTATTGTATAATGTTGTTTTAGTCTGACAAGAAGTCTACGAGGGCCAATAAAGACGTGGGAGGGCCGGGGATGCCGTTAAGCCAGTCATCTTGTTTTTGTAAACAGCCCCTGCGTAGGCAATGTAGCACTCTCCTACGTCGCTACGACGTAGCGGTGACCTTAAGTTAACCGACTTAAGTTTGGGGAAGTTTTGTTAATACGTCGTGGTCTATGATTGAAAATTTGGATTTTAATAAATAAATCATCAATCAATACATACATAGTATAAAACAAAGTCGCTTTCGCTGTATGTCCGTATGTATGCTTAGATCTTTAAAACTACGCAACGGATTTTGACGCGGTTTTTTTTAATAGATAGAGTGATTCTTAAGGAAGGTTTGTATGTATAATAAATGCATAATATAGTAGAGAAACACTGATAAATTTAAAGTTTTCTAATGTGATGTCGTAAATAAGCACGTTTTTTTGCGCTTATATTGCAAACGCTGGCTGAACCCTACGAGATAGACCAAAATAATGTACTACAGTATTGTTCACCTTAAAAAGTTCAACAAAAAAGTCCGCGATGGTATATGTCTATCTCTTAGGGATAACCCAGCATAACCATTTTTATTCTTTTACGAAGTGATTTTAAACAATACAGCATTAATCCTTATCCATTTAAGTACCTTAAATTAATAAAAAATTAATAAATTGTGCATTTATTCTGTAGTAGGTATATTTTGCATTGCACCCGTGCGAAGCCGGGGCGGGTCGCTAGTTTCATATAAAATTAAGCAAACAAATTTGTTTGTAATTTTGGAATGATTAATACCGAATGATATCCTAATAAAGAAAAAAACCCTCGAAAAATATCAACTTGGTAACGAAGTGTAATTATGGTTTGGACCTTAAAACAACGTTTTATAACCAGTAAATATAGCTCAAAAATTAAAATAACAGTTATCCAAATTTTTTATAACAATTTAAATATGAAAAACAATTTAATTAAGTCGGTTCGTAGTCCCCTGTGTTCAGAGGTCAGAGCACATTCGCTACACGGGGCACTACGGGGGACACACGACAAATGCGTCTGGATAAAATTATTCGTCGCGTCGCCGCCGGCCTCCCCCAGGTGATATTAGAGATTTACTGTCCGCGCGCTTTGTTTACAACATATTTTAAGTAATTAGATTTGAAAAATATAATCCGTAGTTAAAATTAAATGATGCCGTCTTTACTTTGGATTGATATTGTGAATTGTTTCGTACTGTACTATTTGTGATAAGATTAAGAGAACTCAATGCACCACAAATTTGTTTGTAGTTTAAAAAAAAATATATTTATCAGATATTGAATACTCGACGAAAACATGTTCTAATTGTGTATTCAAAATGTTTAACGTTAATCTTGTTTCTTACAAATGTTTTGATCAATGTAAAGGGAATACGAGGAACGTGAGTGGTTACAATTAATTGCATTCGTGTGAGAAGAGCTTTGATGGGCGGCGTAGATTGGATAACTTTGAAAGTATGAAGGGTTGTAATTAAGTGATAAACGTTAAGTTTTCTAATCAACAAACGTTTGTTACTCAAATAACCAATGGTTTTCTTCTCATAAGTTTTTTTGAGATGGTTTGAAATATGTTATCGATGTTATTATAGTTAATCCATCATAATACTATTTGTTACCGGTGCCATTGTTTGCCGATGTTTATCTAAACTCTTAATTTAATGAATATAATGTATTTTCCGCGCAGTATAATGAACAGTGCGCGGTCGTTGGAGTACAATAGAGCTCGCAGCTCACTGCCAGCTTTATTTTTCCGCCGTTAATTATTTCCAGTTAACAAGGTGTTGTCTCTGCTTTTATTTATTGCTCTGTGCACGGTGCGCGATACTTAAAGCTGGAGATACAGAAAAGGAGATAAATATGTTTTATTAATTAATCTTATAGCGGAAAAACTCTGCTTCGCTCATTATTCGCTTTTTAGGAATTTTACCTGCACCCAAGTATCATCGTAATATTTTGGGCAAGTTGGAGGTACAGAACTCAAACCTATGTACATATATACCTATGTACATCTATGTATTACTATTTTTAAAGTAACTAAGATTGTTATCAGCTTTCTATAATATTGTCTGTGTGTACACAATAGGTAGCATAGCAAGAAGTTTGTCATGTAATTTTGCGTAATAAAGTTTCTACCTAGTATATAGCAAAGCCTACAGTGTGGTCATTACCTTAATGAACGTTTGATAGGGGCTTGTTAGTCCCAGAGCTTCAGGAAAGAATTAACTGCTGTATTTTGACGCTCATTGCATACGCCTTTACAATATTTTTTAATATTTTTACATTAGTTCTAATACGTATCAAACGTATTAATTTACATTGTGACATTGTGATACATATAGGTACATACTTTAATATATTTTGTTTTGTGATATGCGATATAAGTTTGTTTTCAAGATATTTCATCATCATCATCATCAGCTCACTATACGTTCCCACCGAGGGGCTCGGAGCCTACCCTAAGTTAGGGGTGACTTCAGAATGTGTAGTAACTGTAAACTATGTATATAAAATATTTTATGTATAATAATTATACTTAAGTACTTTCTTCGTATTAAATTATTATGTTGTAGATAAGTTAAATTATGTTTTATCATGTAATATAGGAAAGTCTTGCAATAAATCCGCTTCCCCACCTGACCCCTCCAATAAACACGACGTAAGCGGCTCTAAGTCACAAATGACGTAGGGTCGCGGCTGTTCGGCTCCGGTACTTATGAATTTATGTGATAAAAAACACGAGCCATTGTCTGCGGCTGAACACATCGCAATATCTATGTCGTTAGCCAGGTGAATGAGAGAAAATTATTTTAAAGTAACACATCTTTAAAAGGAATATTACTATTCTAAAATAAGAAGACTTACTAATAAAAGCTCTATAATAAAAATAAATCAACGTGGAAGTTTACTTATGATATAAGTTATAAATTCTAAGTTTTGGTAAAATACAACTAGCAATTGATTTAAGAGCGCGTATTTTAACAAAACTTTGTCACCCTTTGGTGCGGTAAAGTTAACACTTTTTGTCGGGTCATGTGTGAACTTTGTAAATCTAATAAAGGACACCTGTTCGTACGCCGCAA
Source organism: Papilio machaon (assembly GCF_912999745.1). NCBI lineage: Eukaryota > Metazoa > Arthropoda > Insecta > Lepidoptera > Papilionidae > Papilio > Papilio machaon. The sequence goes on along the minus strand of NC_059993.1, from coordinate 363,448 downwards.
AAACTATCCCGACGTGTACTGAAACTTTGGCCGCTAGTGTACACGGCTACTCTGCGGCGGAAAACATGCGGGGCTTGGGATCTCTTTTACATTGTACATTAGGGAACATTTGTAACTGACAATTAAGCTGTTTGCTTACTTTACCAAAATATAGTTAGCGAAGGATTTATTTACTATAAAGAAAATAATTTAATTCAACTTTTACAACGTATTTTCGAGAACATAATTTCATCGTTAACATTGATGTGATATGCCCTTAAACTGTTGTCTAACTGTTACAAATTCATTTAACTTATCTTTTTTCACATCGTCGTTCTCCATGCATGACACTAGTTGTGACGGCAACTAGAAACAATATTTGTAAAACGTTGTATACAAGATAAGTAAGGTTGATAGTAGTAAGTTTAGTGAATAGTATATTAGTAAGCGGTGGTGCAGGAGCACGGCGCGGCGCAGCGGAGATCAAAGGGCGCTTTGTATCGCGCGGCGTGACTGAACCAAAGGGATCTTTTGAGATTCCTTCCAGAGGGCGTCTTTTAGTAACGATGCACGTTGTTTTTTCCATCGTTACACTAATGTATGTGTTATTTTACGATTTATTTTTTATCCGTCGTAATGGATGATATTGTTGAAGAAGTTCTTTTTATATTTGCATTGTCAAAAAGAACTATCCAACGAAATATAACGTACGATAAACTAAGATTAATCATTTTAAAGCCGTTTACGTTATTTACGTTTAATGACACGTTATAACATAGTTAAATGCTGAATTTTCGACATTCCACAATCGTTCTCATTCAATAATAAAATAAACACATATATATTGCACATACAACACATATAATAAGATCGTATCACGAGCTTGGCCTCGCCGGCGCACGGCACTAGTGATGCGCTTGCTCATGTCGATATTTACCATGGATTAGTTTAACTTATATGGAATAGAGATAATTCAAAGAATAATCTTCAAACCCTTTTTTATGGTTGGTTTCAATTACATCATCACATCTTTTAATAACATCACATCTGATGATTTAAAAATGATCTGCGACTCAACAGTGTAATCAATTCTAAATATCATTCAGTTGTTTTAGTGTCTCATTATTTAACTCTTTGATAGTAACTTCAGTATATGTAATATTGTGCTCGTTTTTATGTCAATTAACAGATTAAAAAATATTGAAATTTTATTGCTTAGTTATAATAACATCACTTTAAGCGGCGACATCAAAGGGCATTTGGTCACTGCTTAGCTAAATATAGTAATAGAGAGGCATCACGAATAAATATAGATTAGTAATGGTTAGCTGATATGAAATTGAAATGTTTTTGAGTATGCCACGCCATTAGAAACTTGTGTAAGTGACAGTTGTTAAGCGCTTTTCATCAAAAGGACTAATTCTAGCATTTTTGTATACTAACAAAGAAGAGAGCAGATAGAACAATGATGACTTACTAATCTTGTTTTTGCAAAAATTTTCATAGTCGAAGAAGAAAAACAGAGATTTCTTCCACTACTTGGAACAAAGAAATTCTCTGTTTTTCTCAAAAAATATTCTAAAACGTTATTCGGGACTTGCAAAGCGCAAAAATATGAAAATATCAAATGTAATAAGTTCCTACAATCTGCCATATAATGATCACATCAGATGTATAGACCACATGTGCGTGTTGCAGTGATTATAATTTACAATGTTAACAGCTTGCTAATTGACCAATAAGTGTGTCGGATGACCGCGTGTTGCACGACATCTATCGATGCGTTACGATAACTGCTGCCATCGACAGACTTCTCGACAGCTCTATAATTTGTTGTTAACTGACCTACATAAGGAAGACATGATTATACAAATATAACGCATATAAATATTTAAGTTTATACGGCTTTGTAATAAAGATGTGGATTTCAAACCAAAGAGTAGTATATACTGATAATAGCAGATTTCCATGGATCTTAATAATGGTTTTTAATAGAGTTTAGTTTGATAATTTAAAAGCCATACATATCGACAATTTTAGTTTGTATGTAAAGTACTTTAGTGTATATAACTATAAGAAATATAGCACAATACAAATGGTACAAATTTGTAGGACTGCGCAATACACATTCAAGCGCTTGTAATCAAAGATAAACTTTACATTCAATGATGCTCTGTATAATAAAGCTATTAAGGACCAATTTATATGTAAAGTTTTTAATGGAAACAAATTTAATCTTTGCTTACTATAAAATAAAGTTGATATTTCTGTATCTATATTCCTGTGTATCTGAAATTATTATACGTTGTCGATTCTTATTTAGTTTGTAGTTATTTGAAAAGCTATAACAGTTGTTAGCAGGGATGTCTTCCGCGACTTCAGATGATTATTTCTAAAGTAATAATGTAAATTTATGATTGATTATACATAGTTTCGTAATTTATCAATATGATCATTTGTCTGATTGTATCTCGTTATCTTCTTAGATTAAGGAAAGTAACTCCTCATTCTCACGCATGTGCATAAAATTGAACTCGGAAGGTGCAGCGCTTCAATTATCATTGATAATATGTGGATTTCGAGATAAAGAATTTTCAGTTATGTTTTTATAATTTAGCATCATTTCGGAATCGAATTGGGAAGCTGTGTTGGTAAAGACGCCGATACCCGCTAAGCTGTGACATCTATGTGACGAAAGTCCGGCAGTTGATGTATCAAAGACTGCGCGTCTCCATTATACATAATATAAAACTAAATTATCAATTAAAATCGTCCAATAAAAACTTAAAACTGTTTGTTTTTGACATTGCTTACTGTCAGATGTAGATTTTACTAGATGTAAATTATATTATGGATGTTGAGTAGCTGTCACATAGCACGGCATATACATACTATTGCAGAAAATTTATAACGCTTTGGTTCTAAGACAAATTATCATAAATGATCATAAAAGTGTAGCTCAAAATAATTTATTAAAGCTTTTTTTTCTTGTGCCTCTCCACTATTGGAGGTTGGCCCTCAACTAAGCGAATTTCTTCCTATCTTGCGCCAAGCGAAACAGGTCTTCAACGCTGGCAATGTTGGTCCACTCCCTGATGTTCCTCAGCCAAGACTTCTTCCTACGTCCAACGCGTCTCTTTCCTATGATTTTGCCCATCATAATGAGTTGGAGAAGATGGTATTTCTCGTGTCGCAAAAAGTTATTAAAGCTAAGAAAGTTATATCCAGATTAATATAATAGAAATGATTAAAAAACTGACCAATCATTCGATAGTCAGATCGAATGACCAAATGAAAAGCAAGTAGATTGTTATTATTAATCGATTCGATGTGTACAATGGAAACAGTGTAAATGTTAACACGCGATCGATAAATGCTCATCAAATTCTCATCACAAGCCAGTTACAGTTTTTTATATGAATTAATGAAGCGACACAACGACATTTGCGATGTGTCAAGGTGAGCGACATGACGCTGTGACGTCACGCTCGGTACTGGCCGCGCCCGTTGATGTCCTGCTGCCCTAGTCATACGAGCTCCCCAACCATATTCAAACCAACTAAACAAAATATAAAATAAGCTCTGGTTGAAACCAATTATTCGAAGTTACTACTCCCATTGGTTAACAAGTTTGAACATGTTTAAATGTGGGTTAGACAACGACTATGGAAGCGATCTTTATTGCGTCAGTTTTTGTACGATCTTTATAAAGATATAACGATGATTTTATCCTTGAAATTGGTGTCCTTTGACGTCAATTAAATTGATATATGTAAGGTTAATTATATACATCAAATGGAGAATTTGTTTTTGATAACCTGTCACTGTTGAATGTTGAATATCAAATAGTACTGCGCTGAGATCACACGTCGACCTAACTCACACGCAACATTTTTTTTGCTATCAAAACTTTTCGTAGTGATTGCATATTATCACTATATTTTTTTCATTTAGTTAACGTTTTATTGCAATATTTTTGATAAAGTAAAATTACGTAAAACATATTAGATAGAAATTACGTTAAAATATAAAAGAATATTTTAATTGAAAATAAATTTTAAAAACATGACAAATTTGTAATGACCTTTTCCTTATAAATACCATAATATTAATGCACAGATCAATATAATTTTTTACGAATAATCTTTCATGTAGGTGCGAGTTTGCAGTAAGCTATTCAGTGATATTTAAGAAGAGACCTCAGACATCGGCAAGATATGCGAATAATGCACGTTATCTGCTAACGGGGGGGGGGGGGAACCTTACGATACTTACATGAAATATTTGTCTACAGTTGATTACAAATCATCATCATCTCCTAGGCTTATCCCACTCACATGTGGTCAGCGCCACAGTAAATTGCAAATGTCAGCAAAATATTTTGTAATGATCTAATGTGAGACGTTTCGTCTATTACTAACTGTAAATAGTTTCGTTCAATCATCAATCATTCACATGTTTCCTAGACTTTAGTATACAATGTCTATACAAGACGAGTTCATTCATTGTACCTATATATTAAAAGACTAGCTCCACTACTTATGCTTAGTTTTTTTTTAATTAATTCTAGTTGTGTGTTGCACATGTGACTGAAACGTCGCAAGATAATTTTCAGATTACACTGTTAAGTACACAGTGTTGTAAAGGTGTATTCTTTTATGTGCGTCATACAAATTGGGACAGAAATGAACCAAGTTTTACAAACTAACCAACATTTTTACATTGCTATTTATGATCGTATTTAAGTTAGGAGCACTTATAATAATAGCATTAATTATACGCACGCCTCAGGGGTTTTACGTTACGTAGCTTGATGTAATAGGTTTGGCATTTCTTCTGCTTAGGTTCAAATGTCAGGTTTTCGCTTGCCTTGTGTGTGAGGTGGCTTGTATGAGCCATGAGGTGCTGAGACCATTCGTATATTTAAAAAGGATCAAGTTTCATAATGTTTTTTCATTGCAAAAATAGACAAATCTATATCTATATATATAAAAGAAAGTTGTGTTAGTTACACCATTTATAACTCAAGAACGGCTGAATCGATTTGACTGAAAATTGGTGAGCAGGTAGCTTAGAACCAGGAATAGGACATAGGATAATTTTTACCCCGTTTTCTTTTTTTTTTTATTCCGCGCGGACGGAGTCGCGGGTAAAAGCTAGCATTTTAATAAATACAGTATGTAATTAAAATTTGTTTTGTAGCATTTTTATTCAAATTTTATTAAAATTATTGAAACACGACTGGAATCTATTCACAAATTTATTTCTTACAATCTGAGTTTAATTGTTATTAATTTGGAACATGCGAAAGATAATCGTTGCTTCAGGTAAGAGGTCAGATATTTCAAAAACACGTCAGACGCCTCTGCTATACATATTGCTTTCTCATTTAACAAATTGCCAATTTGTTTGGCTCTTAGTTTTGCAATATGTCTGACCGGTGATGACACAATGTGCGATGGCTGAACAATTTTTGCACTCTCTCCAAGTAGTCATCAAAATGAAGGTTATTGGTGTATTTTAGTTTTATTTTTTTTGTTATTTAAGATTAAGGAAAACACGAAATATTTTTGTTCCTTTTGTGTAACGGTTTGCCTTGTAATACTTGGTAATTTTATTTATAACGTTCGTCATCGGTTCTTGGGGAAACACTCGACAATCCAGTGATAAAACAATTTGCAAGATTACAATTGTTATCAACTGTTATTCGATATTAACTTTCATCTAGTTCCTAAGAAGCAAGTCTGTGTTACTTCATATAAATATGAATTAAATGACTTCTTTAGAATTGTCCTTTTCGCATAAGATATTGATGTCGTAATTTAAGAAAATAAAGATATCTTTGCTTTTAAACGCGTTTATGTCTTTCTTTTGAGCTAAATTTAACAGACATATAGAATGTTGGCAATGTTAATAAATTCTTCCAAAATTACTTGCAGATTATCATTTCATTGGCCAGTGACAGGCTAACCTTGACCCCGTTTACTCATCGAGTATTCGTTATATTATTTATCTTAATTTAATGTGAATTTGTACAGCATATTTGGGTTTATGTTGTCGTAATACATAAAGCCTAAAGCTGTTTTAATTTGCGACTCAGATATGTACAGAATTAACATTTGTGCTTAGTATGTTTCGTATATTTAGTTTAATATAATGATATATTCCTAATTAATTAATTGAACAGTAGTAGACGTCAGCAACATCTGTTTGCACGAATGGTTCGACTCGTCCGGTACAATACCACGACCATTTTTTTTTTTTTTTATAGTCAGGAAATGCGTTTACGCACGCCTACGCCGGGCTGTGCAATGGCGTAGGGAGTGTGGGACTCGCCGGCCACAGAAGGTGACCGGAATACCCACTAAAACCTGACTGCCCTCTAACGCATTATGGCGGGCGCCACGGGAACGCTTTAGCTTTCTTCCGTGGCCACAATACCACGACCACACAGAAGACAGGATTGAAGTAAAAGTAATGCCGCATTTCATTTCATTAATGTGCATGTCGGAAGCCTAATTTTAGTTTTCTTTCGCCTACCACCCTTTTCTTGTGAGGTTAGGATGGAAAGGAAAAGTATATTTGATGGGGGATGCGCTCTTTCTGCGCGTCTCCTCCTCCATTGATTAAAGTTAGTAAACGCATCTGCAGTTGCCAATGTCTATGGGCTGTGGCTTTTTTTCCATCTTTAAACAGACACATTTCTGTTGTCAGTTAGTTTATAGATGTCTAAATTTGGCGGTTCCTTAGAATTAAAATAAAGTAATAAATTATTCGGAAGACACAAGTTTGTTGCATAAATGTTGAAGTTGAAGGTCGCCGGCGAGGAAAAGCCGGCGCGGCAACCGATATCACTACGCTGGCACCCGGCGGCGCTTGTTGTAATTATAAATTATATTTAGCCTACTGTAGTTCTACAAACAAAGTGTAACACTACGCTACAAACCAAAACCATATGTTGAATTATCTACATTTTTCCTAATTAATATAATTAAAATATTGAAAGTATACTTGATTTATTGACTAGCTTCTTTTCTCATGTCTTTTCTTTAATTAAATAAAGTCTAGTGCAATTAAAAACTTGAAAAACGTTTAAACTGTATATATTATCACGTATGTTATTGTTTAATATTAGTCATACAGACAGTCATAAAACGGCTATATGTGTAGATTTTTACAAAAGCTATAAATTAAAATGGATGTACTAAACAATAATTTATTCACTGTTATTGAACTTGTTTGGAAATCTCTTAAAAAAGGAATATAAAATAAAGCACGCATTTTATTTGGAACATATTTAATGATATATGATGATGCAAATGAAAACCTAAAAGAGACCATAAAATTAAATGATTAAGTACGATAATTGCTTAATCAGTTGAATTAAAAAGGCATATTTAGTACCACGTTTGTGTAGGATGATAATGCAATATATTTTCCTGAAACTAGAGTATCTTGAAATAATTTTCTTGAAATGTCACAATTACATATTTACAATTTAAGAGCTACGGTATACGACATCTATATTATCTAATACATTATCAAAGACTTAGAATTAAATGAAAATAATAAAAGTAAAGTAATTGTAGTAATTGAAAACACAAACAAGGCAGCCAAAATGCTTTTATTTCGTTGTTATAATCACTTTTATAAAAGTTATTTACATATTTACAATAACAATCCTATCTAACTTTGATGACATCTCGTTATTAACACTTCCCGCGCGATTCTCTCTTTTTTCTTCTATGGCAAAGGCAAAGGTCTTAGTGGCCAGTAAGCCACGCATTCGTCTTTAGCAGAGCGGAAACTCCATGTCTACCAAACAGTTGGGATACATAATTCTTCACTTAATAGTAATTACTTGTACCAAAATATTAATCTAAATACAATGTTCATGTATACAGTCAAACCTGGATAAGCGAGAGTCTAAGCAATCGCGATATTTATAGAGTTTTCTCTCTAAACCGTAGTTCTAGCTTATGGAGTTTGTTCGACCGGGCCGGACAATGACTTCGTTTATAGAGGTTTCGCGTTTATTTAGTTCTCGATTATCCAGTGTTTTTCTTTTAATAAAATTTAGCTTCACAGAATATATTATTAACGCAAAATTAAAAGGGGAAAGAACACTAGTATTTTTTACTTTAGATAGACCATTTTAAGAAGAGTTCCAAGTATTCAATTAAATTCCAAATATACGAGTACTAAGTTATAATTAAATTGTTTAAACTTTCGTGAGATATATATTATAGTTATCGGTACATACTTATTACGACGGATACGGTGATTTGTCTGTGGTCAAAACATCTGACCTGTGTTTGCCTCCGCAGATTTAATCACACACAATAAATAAAACTGGGATTCTTATGTTAAAGTGTTATTAATACGCATAAATATTAATATTTCGTATCAAATCGTAGCACGTCGTAATTCTTTGTTAGTTTAATATTTATACTAACTATCGCCCGTGGCTCCGTTCAAAAAACATTCAATTAGTAGTCTATGTGTTCTTTCAGATTCTACGTTTGTGACAAATTTCAGCGAAATCTGTTCAACCATTGTGGACAGTAATAATGAACATTCATATATCTAAACTTACGCATTTACCTATATAATATTAGATATACACTTGTAAAGAAAGCCCATAGCATATATGTTTTCTGTGTGCTCTCTTCAAACATTCTTTTAGTGGGGAAAGAATAAAAATATTCTAAATACAGAAAACCATTCGTCTTATTTTTATTGTATAATAAAACTAGCTGTCCTCCGTCCACATGGCATTAAAAAAAATAATTAGTAGGCTATGTGTTCATAAAGAGTATGTTCTACATCTAGGCAAAATTTCATCGAGATTCGTTGAGCAGTTCTGCAGATACCTTCTAACAAACATCCACCCATCCTTAACTTAACGTCCTTAAGATTAACTTCTTTATCACAAGTTAAAAATCTTTAAAATTATCGATAGAACCATGAACACAATTTTTTTAAGACATAAATACTATATAATTACTACTTTCTTATTTGTAACTATAGTAATGGTAATCTAGTGATACTGTAAAATTTTTATATCTACAAAACTAAATCTTAGTATTCTTAATATAAAAATTAAGGGACGTAAAGCACGCGTTCTCTGGCATGCTGAACGCGTAGGTTCAAATGGCACAGGTCGTGCCGCGCCCCGCGCGTATAAATACTCATCGCAGCACCAACATATCGTCAGTCGCTCAGCTGCCTTCTCATCATCCACAAACAAAACAACTAAACTCAACAAAATGAAACTGGTACGTTACCGTGGACCTCGCGATAGATTGCGCACTACTCGATGCGGAATTAATTTCAACAGTGGAAATATAAATGTTACTCTTAATAATTATGGAATCTATTGGAGACTAAAAATTACCTGTTACTTTTCACAGTTTTTTCACTAATTTTAACGTATAATTTGTTGTGTGCTTGCAGTTCATTGTCGCCGCTCTGTTCGTTGCCGCCGCCATGGCCGCACCCACCACCATCGACGGTCAGGCCCAGATCGTCGTCCAAAACATCGACAACATCGGCACCGGTCCCTACGCCTACGAGTGAGTTACCCCTTATTAACCACATTTCAATGGACAACTAAAATTGATGGTTAAACTAATGGCAAACTATAAGGGCTAAAAACTCACATTACTTAAATTATTTTACCAGATCCGAAACATCGAACGGTATCGTCCAAAAGGAGCAAGGTCAGCTAAAGAACGTGGGCACTGAAAACGAAGCACTTGAGGTTCGCGGCCAGTACTCTTACCCTGGTGACGATGGCGTCATCTACACCATCACCTACATCGCCAACGAGCTCGGCTTCCAGCCCCAGGGCGCCCACATTCCCCAATCACAATAAACAGCTCTCGTATAACTAAATATCTAGTCCAAAAATACTCAACTTCCCCACTCCTTTCCTGTAGTACTTTAGAGAAATCGTATTAGAACGATTCTGTGATACAAACACGATACAAATAATGTTAATAAAGAAGTTACAATAATTTATACGATGTATTTCATTTTGTTTAAGTATCAATCGCTGCCGTTTAAAATGTTGTAAACGAATAACATATTCAGATTGAAGTACCTTGAAGAAATGCTAATCGCACAAGGCTGTTGAAAAAAATAGGAATCTGTGATTTCCCAATTCCACTTAAAGGTTACTTCATAAAAATACTAAAACACGATTCAATCCATTATTAAAATTTATCCAAAACTTAACATGGATTTTATCTATTTGTACGATTCCAACGTGATCTGGAAGCCGACGAAGGCTATTTGACCATAAAGATTCTAATTTAAAATGTTTACCAAATTATTCAAAGTTGGATGTAAACCTGTACAAAAGAACATTTAAATATGATAATTTGAAGACACATTAACCTCTAAAGTTATTTACAAGTCGCCCGGCATCCAATAATCATCCATTATAAAGAAGATGGCAATTATCCTTGGAATCCTAAATGTGAATTAATTTCAAAGGAAAACTTTGGTCTATTACATCGGTGCCATCCAACTTTTATTGATATTTTTACAATATTCGGTATTTTTATAACGATACATAATTTAATTATTTACCACAGTATCTCTGATAACTTTAATGGCTAGTTTTAATACTTATCCACACTTAGATTATTCTAGTGATAACTTATTGTGTAAAGTTATGTTTAGAAATAAATACCGACATAACGCTCAGATTTTGCTACGAGTTTTCTTAAAATTCTATGCAAGTCATTTGCTGTTGAATGACAAGTATATTGTAAATGACAATAAAACTATTTTTCGGGTATTACATTTGATAAAAAATATAAATGCAAAAGTTTACATGGATGTGTGGATAGATGTTTGTATTAAGGTATCTCCGGAACGGCTCAACGGATCTTGATGAAATTTAGCACAGATGTAAAACATAATCTGGTAGAACATATAGGCTACTGATAAAGATTTTTTTAAATTCCGCGCGAACGAAAAATAATTTATTTCAATTTAAAAAATAATCGTCACCTCCTTGACCTTGTCCCACCTACGTAGAGTCGGTGTACCAGGTTTCCGTCCTCCAAATGAATCTGTCTGCCGTCATCTCCATTATCAACCCCTTCTTGATCATGTCATCTTTCACGCAATCCATCCATCTTTTCCTAGGCCTACCTCTACCGGTGTAACTCCACACTCATACTTAACGTTCTCTTTGTTCAATGTAAAAAATAATAATCATGTTTATTTATACAACTAAACTTTAAATCGTTGTACATGGATACAATGGTTTTGTATAAACAAGAAGTCGTAAGACTAGTCATCAGTATCCACACATTAGGCACAGCCTGTATCTCGAGGATTCTGCTATAGAAAACCTTTAAAAACTTTTTTTTTATAACATTTCAATGGCTTATTTGCTCGTAAACAATTAATTCTTGTGAGTATCTCATGTAAATGTTCATTCTTGTCACATCACGTCGCTGTGTCGTGTTTTGTTTTCAAATAGGATATTTGTTTGAAGAACTTGATTCACACGTTAAAATACAATATGGTTCAATAAACTGTTCATCAAGAAAAGTGATCTCACATCGTTGTTGAACTAAAAAATAACAAGTATATCTTGTTGTCTTTGATAGTCTTAATTCTATTAATATTATAAATGCGAATGTTTAGATGGATAGATGGAAGGTATCTCCATAACGGCTCAACGGATCTCAATTAAATTTGGCATAGATATACTAGAACATAGTCAGGAAGAACACATAGACTACCAATTAAGTTTTTATCATTCCACGTGGACGTAGTCGCGGGTGACAGCTAGTATAATAAATAAACGGGTGACACTGATATGTTTAAGATATCGAATTTCATAATGTTGGCAGCCATCCATCTTTACATCATTCTATAGACGAAATGAGAGTAAAAGTAGAAATAATAAATCATATTAAACAATTTTAATATTGTAAGGCTTTTATTAAATACTTGTTACAAACAGACATACAAACGTTTAATAAATTTAAACAATAAAACTAACCAGAATAAATCCATAGACAAAAAACAGACAAATTCATACAATGAAATGTGTTATATATAATTCCTAATTTTTACTGAATCCGACTATACAAATATTGTCAATGGTACGGGAACACTTAATAGATGCTTAATGCGATTACCAAACAGCATTAGGTGAAGCTTTGATTTAAATCCAGCCTAATATTTCGTCACTAGTCATCTCACATTTGTCAGATGTAACTATAGACCGTGTCAAGGTTTTTTATTTTATTAATAGGTGACTTACAAGTGAACATCACCTGATTTTAAATACTGTTGCAGTTTAGTCTAGCTTTATAATGCGGGAGAGGGGGAAAAATAGTGTTTGTAAAAATTCAATTCCATCTTTCAAGTTTCAAGCTTTAAGGAATAGTACATTAGATAAGTAAATACTTAAAATCAATTTAAAAAATGATTTCTTTCTTGAAATTCATACAGATAATAATTATTACGTTCTTGATAAAGTTTCGAGTAAAGATCAAAGGAGAAAAATTATAACGGCAACTGTTTTAATAACTGTGAACCAGTTTCAGATGCGCTCATCTAATTCTGTTGACATTTACAATTGACCTTGAGATTATTGATCGTTGTAAATTAATTAGTTGGAAGTTCATCAACTATTGGATGCGATCAATTTTTAATAATGCAAAAAGCAATAAAGACGGAAAAGTACAGCCGTAGGCAAAGAAGAGGCTTTTATTTTCTAAAATACAGAATAAATACTTCCAATTAATGTTGGAATTAGATTTTATTTACAAAAAATAAGGGTATAAATAATAAATCTTTTAGAATATAGATAATGTATAAATTCGAATAATTCGTTGACGGGATTCTCGCAACGATTGAGCATTAAAAAATTGAAGCTCAACAGTAGTAAGAATCCAGTTTCTTTAAAACTTAATACGAGTAATAATCACGAAAGATTTAAAAATTAATATTATCAAATTAAACAAACAGTTACAAGATCGAAGAAGAGAGAGGAGAGTGAATTTATTAGAGGATCGATGTACAGCACTTATTTGAGTGACCCGTCGCGGCCGTCCTTCACCTTGTTGTGTAAGAGTGCAGTAATCTCTTACTTGCTAAGGCTCAAATCGCACTGTTAAATTAAATTCATTTTGTTGATTCTTAACATATTATAATAGAATGTTAACTAACTTATTAGCCTACAGAATTTATTTATTCCTTTTCATTGTAATACAGGGTACGTAACAAGAAATTCATTAAATAAAAAAATCAAAGATAATATGTATTTTTATAATTTCAGCTGTGAGACTCTTTACCTGTTCTTATTATAATGGAATAGACATCAAAGTACCTATAGTTAGGTTGGACGGTAGAGATCAATATCTATAGTAGCAGTTAATAATAAAGGTAAATAAATAAATTAAAGCAAAACTTATGTTTATAAAAAATGATAAACATCAAAACATTGTCACATAGGTATTCGTACGGCAACATATTAAAAAAAAAACAATTATAACAACCGGTGTAAACACAACTTATATTCAAATTAGTTTACATTGACACACTTAGTCCCGTGGCGTGCTTTCAAAGCTCTGTGCGCTCGCGAGCGTAAAGAAAAGTTTGATCAATGAATGATGATGTTGCAAATGTTGAATTTATAAATGTGTGGCATAATTCAAAATAAACTGTACCATGTCATATGTAACGAACGATGAAGAGAAAAAAAAATACTATTAAAGTCTTAAAATGCAAAATTCGAAACAAGGTAAACATGAAATTCAAAAAAAGAATTCTATCCAATAAAACATTATAGTACAATAAAATTACAATAAGATTGCAATAAAGGAAGTTAAACTTAAAATGTAAGTTTTATGTACATATTCAGAATGTTTTATATTGTTTTGTTTGTTGAGATGAAAGACGGGTTTCGTGATAATGCCTTGTAATATGAAAGTTGGTACAAAATATTTTACAAAGATGTTAAGTATGTCGGCACGCGGAGTGCTGAAGCGCAACTGAAGGGTAAAGTGTGAGGACGCGCGGGGCGGCAGGTAAGGTCTGAAAGGGCCGCGCGGCTCCACCGGTGGTGAACAAGTACGGAACAGTTTAATTCCGCAATTAATTAATTATCTTTTTTGCCTAAACTAATAATTGCTGCATGTGAGATCTTATAATTACTCAAACATCTTACGTGTAAGTCAACACTTTATCATGTTACTGTTAATAGCACAATACAAAGTTTTAATTTTACGAAATTAATATACTAAGTATGTTTTTATTAATTCCACACGGGCGAAGTCGCGGGCAACTGCTAGTTTATAATAATACGAAATCTATAATTGTGACTATTTAGAATGGTTCTTATTTATATTATTATATCACACCGCTAGCCATCCGCCTGGTTACACACAAACCCGTTATGCATCTATTCTCATAGCATCGTTAAAAATAAAAAACGGTTTATCCTTACTAATATTATAAATGCGAAAGTAACTCTGTCTGTCTGTCTGTCTGTCTGTCTGTCTTGCTTTCACGCAAAAACTACTGAACCGATTTAAATGAAATTTTGTACACAGATAGTCTAGAGCCTGAGGATGGACATAGGCTACATTTTAACGCGAAAAAGGGGTTATAAGGGGTTGAAAGTGGGGGTGAAAGTTTGTATGGAATTATCGTCATTTTTACAGGTAGAAGGTTGAAACTTATTTTCAAGGCTAATTTGATAAAGATAAATACGAAATTAAATTATTGAAAAAATTTTACCCCCAAGGGTGCTAGATAACAATAGGGGATGAAATTTTGTTTTGCAATATATTCGATTTTGGTGAATGTTTTGTTTAATATGCTTTGCTGTAACCCTTACCAATATTTAGTCTAGAGCCTGAGGAAAGACGTAGGCTACATTTTAACGCGAAAAGGGGGTTGCAAGGGGTTGAAAGAGGGGGTGGAAAATTGTATGGAAGTATCGTCTTTTTTTACAGTTAGAAGCTTGAAACTTATTTTTGAGGCTGCTAATTTGATATAAAGAAATTAATATTCAATATTTGAAAAAAGTTTACTCTTAAGGGTGCTAAATAACAATTAGGGCTGAAATTTTATTTGGGAATATTTTAGATTTTGTTGAATGTTTTGTTCAATATGTTTTGCTGTTACCGTTACAAATATTTAGTTTAGAGCCCGAGAAAGGATAAAGACTACTTTACAACGCGAAAAAGGGTTTGTAAGGGGTTGAAAGTTAGGGTGGAATTTTGTATGAAAGTATCGTCATTTTTACAGTTCGAAGCTTGAAACTTATTTTTGAGGTTACTAATTCTATATAAATAAATAGGAAATTAAATTTTTGTAAAAATGTTGCCCCCAATAGTGCTAAATAACAATAGGGGATGAAATTTTGTTAGGCAATATGTAAGGTTTTGGTGAATGTTTTGTTTAATATGTTTTGATGTTACCCTTACCAATATTTAGTCTAGAGCCTAAGGAAGGACAAAGCCTACTTTTTAACGCGAAAAAGGGTTATAAGAGGCTGAAAGTGAGGGTGGAAATTTGTATGGAAGTATCGTCATTTTTACAGTTAGAAGCATTAAACTTATTTTTTAGGCTGCTGATTTGATATAAATAAATATGACATTTTAAATTTGTAAAACTTTTACCCTCAAGGTTGCAATGTAACAAAACGGAATAGGGGATGAATGTTTGTATGGGAAGATGTTTATGTGAATATTTTGTAAGTTTTATATTTTTTGGCATTTTTTATAAGTTTAACTAAAAACCACAACAACAACATAATTCACGACCCGTAACCCAGAGGGGTAAGAAGAGACCCAGGACCTACATTTGGCACGGTCCGGGCACACCTCTTTCTATGTTCTTCTACATACATCAAAGCATAGCACGTTGGTTAAATAAAATAATTAGCCCAAAAAAATGCTACCCAAAATAGTATTTCACGCGGACGAAGTCGCGGGCACAGCTAGTTTATTATAAATTTTTTATTATAGATGCGAAAGTTTGGATGGATGGATGTTTGTTATTACGTTTCTCCAGAAGGGCTCAATGGATCTCGCTGAAATATGGCACATGTGTAGAACATAGTATAAAAGAACACATGGACTACTTACTATTTTTTTTACTTCCGCCCGGACGAAGTCGTGGGCAAAAGCTTGTAAGACTATAAAACTTGAAAATAAAAAAGGCAACAAAGGTAAATAAGATAGAGATAATTTTAGAGTTTCGTCATAAGGAAAACAAAATACTAGCCACAACCCGTGGCGTTATCTTGAAATATAAGTAATTTTGTCTTTATGGACTTATTAGGTAATTACATGAAAATTAATAACAGTATTTAACGCGTTGTTAAATAATTGATATGTATGGATAAACCCCTCCCCGCCCCGCTCTAATGATGGTTTACATGACACGAACGTGTGGTTATCACTGACCAGACTTCACCGGCCACAGGAAGCCGGTTTATAATCAGTTTGGTAATGTATTCCAACGAACTCGTCGTGAATGTCGACGAGAAAAGCGAATGTCAAGGTCAGACACATTCTACAACGAAACCTCATCTATTACATAAATATATTAAAAGTATATCGAATAAAAGTGAAATGACGGGAAAACCATTCGAAA
The DNA here is from genome assembly GCF_912999745.1 of Papilio machaon. Taxonomy (NCBI): domain Eukaryota; kingdom Metazoa; phylum Arthropoda; class Insecta; order Lepidoptera; family Papilionidae; genus Papilio; species Papilio machaon. The sequence goes on along the minus strand of NC_059993.1, from coordinate 346,828 downwards.
AAAGTTGACACTTGTTTTATTTGATTTATATTTAGGATCAGATCTTATTTAATAACTAGCGGTCGTCCGCGACTTCGTCGTACCGTCAAAATCACTGCCCGGAACAGATGCAGCCTTGTGGTGGTACCTACAAACAGACAGATGACAGAAAAAAAATGGCCTTTCGTTATCTATTTTTTTATATTACACACAGACACTTCAATTTTAATTATATGTATACATATATAAATAACTCCGGTCTAAGAATCAACTGGTGCTATGTTATAATACTTGCATCCATTTGTACATGCGCGTCGGCGGCACCGAAGGTTAGGGATTAATTGTGGCTGTTCGGAATACGCTGCAAGGATGTGCGGCAGTAATTAATAGATATGAAAATAGGATTGTAATCATGATTTAAAAAAAATCAGGAAAACTTTTTTGGAGGATTGGATTTTAAACAAAACTATTTTTATCTCTTCGTGTGATGACGAATCTTCAGATTATATTAACATTTAATTCATCAGGACACAATATTTTATATTCTTGTGACCATTGATGAACATTCAATGACATTTAAAAAAAAAACTTGAATTTTGTATAATTTTTACGTTATTGCTGCGGTTTTATTTCATTTCTAATGCAAAAGTCTGTTTTCATGTTATTTAAGTTTCTTGGTATAATTCTTATATAAAAAGATTTCAAAAATATGATTACAGTGTACAAGAAATCATGCAAAGGAAGCCTTGCTTTATTTAATTACAACCATTTCTACCTAAATTTTTCTAATACAATATCAAACGGATGAGAAGGTTAAGAGAAAATAAATTTCTGTACATGCTTATGACATCTATTAACAGCTTTTTTATTAATTTAGTAATACAGAATTGTGCAAACAACTCAGTAAATAAAAACTATAATTTGTACCTATGCGCTCCTTTTTAATAAAGCAAGATTTTTTCTAAGACTATTTTTATCTAAATTGCTATTAAGTACAGGAGGAACAGCTTTTTATGTAATTGAATTTCAAGAAAGCTAAGACTGCAAACACGCGGTATCGAAGGTCTACGAAGAATTGTCTAAAAACAAAGATAAGACTGTATCGTTCAGGTGAGTTTCAAAGCGAAGTCTTATACCGTAACAATCCATTAGCGCGGATGCTGGGAGCCGGAGGAGGGAGCCGGAGCAGGGAAGCCGAGCTATCGGTCGGCGCACTCACCTAGATCAAAGTTAATCAAAGGAGATGCCACAAAGGACCGAAAAAAGGAGTTCCATTGTGGTAAATAGTCCAGTACGTCGATGAATGGAATGTCGCTCTACTTATTAAATATTTGTACACTTTATTCTTTTGTTTTTATTGTCCTTTTTTATTTTCAGGACTAATATAATTGAATTGTTAACATATTTTCGAATAAAGAGTTTTCGTATAATATAGATCGAACTTCACTTGATACCTAACTTTCTGAGTATCACACAAATAATTTATGAGAAGGTACGAAGAAAACCGTTTAAGAGTTATCTCATAAAATGCTACTGATTAAGGAATATTGTAATATTTAAATGGTAAAAAACTTGATTACAAAAATGGACATTTTTAAGTACCTACTGTAGTTCTTTTCTAATATCTTGACGGCCCAAGGTCATCGGCGTGCTGCGCAGTGCCCTTACCCGCAACGCCTCGAAACCCCTTACATTTTGTTCTGCGCAGCGATTCGCGAAGTTACTACGCGAAACTACTACTTGCCGCTGTTACATGCTATTTTTTTTACAACTTTTTTTTATTAGTTACTTGTTCGTCTTCTGTCAACAATTTAGCATTTATACCTTTAACGTTTAAGATTGAGTTATTGAGTACTTTTTACGGATCGGTTAGATAAGTTTTTCTTCCTCACTTTTTTATGGGTGTAACTTTATTTTCTGTTTATTTTTTCGTTTGTCTCTTTACATCTACATTTTTAACTTGGGTGTTTCCATTTTAAAATTTCGTTAAACATATTGTATTTGTATAAAAACAAGTTAGTCAAGTTTAATGTAATACTTGTTAAAAACAATAATTTAAAATTAGTACAAAATATATTTAATAAATTAAATCAAAGGATACTAGTTTACATAAAACACATTTACATAACTTGATGTCTCCGCCAACAAGATAGGAGATAGTTAATTTATTGATCTATATTTTACGAAGGAATATTTTAATATAAAGTACTAATCAAGTCATTTCTTTTAGTTAAAAAAATCTTAAATACAAAATCAAAATGCCAGTCATTAACATTCATATATTTTTAAATGATATTATCGCTTTGGTATTTACCAATTTTATACAAACAATGTATAAACATTTTGGTATATACAGCTTTACCTATACCTTTTTGGTTCAAAGTTTACATTTAGTTATCTCTAGAATGTGTACAGTGAAAGAACTAAATTCGGTTCCCACTTAGAAACGAATAACTGCAAACTGTCACGATGCTATACGATCCTTAGTGGAAAATGAATTTAATCATTTGGATTCACGTTCGAGAAAAAGTGTAGAGCATCCTTCCGTCGGCCCTCCGCGAGACAACCGCGCCATGGAGAGCTTGATTACATCAGACTTCAAAGCTTTGACGTGAGAGAGGTGTTACTTACGTGTTCTGTCTTGTCGTCGTTAACGTGTAGTGAGAGAGCTGAACAAGTAATTAGTTGTATATTACACAGTATGTCATTATTCTATCTTAGCGATGTACGAGTAACTAAATGCTCCTTTAATAGATAAATGAGAATAAACCAGGTTATCTGGATTTATTAATTAAAATGTTGTAAATTAAAAATGTACGGGTGGAACGTTGTAAAGTTCAGGCAGCGTAGCTTCTGCCGGCATTCAAATATATGCAAAGTGGGTTGTATTGGCGCGGCGGCGCGGCGTCGTGTAGGTATATAAGTGTGTGCCATTTGTGTATTTGTCACAGTCTCTAGCCTCATCCTCTTGCAACACACACAAAACACTCATCTCCAAAATGAAATCCGTAAGTTAATCACAAGCAGATTACCTTTGCGACCCGATAAATATTTAAATACTTGTTACTTTTATCTTTCTTCCCATCGTATGTGTATCAACTACTGCAACAGTTGAACCCAGTTTTACCTTCAAAGTTTTTACTAAATAAAATATTAATCCTTACATTGAAGTAATCAATATTTGTTTATAATACTAATCCCCTTGGTTCAAGGGATGCGTGTTCTGTCGCTGACAACAATTGTGTCCTTTGCAGGTGATCGCAATTGCTCTGCTGGTGTGCGCAGTGGCCGCCGGACCCATCGACCCCAAGACTGCTGAGACCACGGTCCAAAAGTTTGACAACATCGGTACCGGACCCTTCGCCTTCAGGTACTTACACTTTCTTTATTTACTGTTCTTTTAATTTAACCTGACGATGATAAGAGTGGAATGCTCACATAAATCTAAAGTATGCAGATTGAATCGCCCCTTAAGAAAACTAGTACGATGTTATAATAACTGTAAGCAGGCATCAGGATATGCGCGTCTGAAAAGCCCTTCAAACTACCGCAAGGAGTCCTTTGCTTGACAAAAGTTGCAAATCGCGGCCACCAAATCCTAGCCGGATAACTTTTACCACATTATTTTACAGTTTCGAAACGAACGACGGCAAGTCGGTGTACGCTGAGGGTCAGCTGAAGAACTTGGGCACTGAAGGAGAGGCCCTCGAGGTTCGCGGCCAGTACTCTTACCCTGGTGACGACGGTGTTATCTACACCATCACCTACATCGCCAACGAGCTCGGTTACCAGCCCCAGGGCGCCCACATTCCCTAAGCCTGACGACCCCCGCAAGTTAACACCAGCTTCACTGCCGACTGAACACCAACATAGTCGCTTGTATATAGAGTGATGATTTAATATAAGTTATTCGTTATTAATAATCCTTGTTTTATTGTTATTTAAAACGTGATCCGCGACTTGCGGATAAGTTATGATAAAGCGGATAAGTGCTATGGAAGTGAACCCTCGTTTGCTCTACGAATTTCATTAGTCAGTATTAAATTTTATACCTGCGAGGTAATTGACGATTATCAAAGGAATTTAAATATGTGTTTAATACAAAATGGATGTCCTTATAAACATCCACTCGTCCATACATCCGACCATAGTGCCATGAACAGAGATACCTATATAATTAAAATGTAAAATTTCAAAAATAATGTGCACGATGAATTGAATTTAAAACATGGAACATTCGGTTTCAAATCGAATAACCATTTCATTTTGGAAAAAACCTTACGGAAGGGCGTTGGTCTAAAAAACAGGAGAGACGTGTTCGTGTGCGACATCTGGTGGCGATAGTACGCGTTAATATTACAGGTACAAGTGATGTATGGCCTGAACGTGAAGCGTGGCGCACGAGTCACGACAGGAGGCGGGCCTAGTGGATTTAAAAATTATAATATTACACTATACAACTATACCAGGTCAAACAAGTATGCTAATATATCATGTTTCCATATTAGTTAATTCTTCTTCTTAAAGAGAATTCTTTTTCTTTCTTCTTAAGAAATATTTTCAATTCAAGTCTTTATGAGGTAGTGAGTAAAATGATTTACATGTCAATAACTCTCAATAAATATGTTATATAAGCCTCCTGACAAGTAAAATGGACATAAATGAAATTTGTTAATGTTAAGATTTTAATATTAAACGCAAAAGTTGTAATGTACTATATAACACTAAAATAAAATTTCAGTTTCAGTAACCCTAACATAGTGCATTCTATAATTTTGAAAAACATATAATGTAATATTTCAATATCGCACTAATTTTATAACTTGTACCACACGACATAAAGTATACGTGTAGCGAAAGAACAAGCGTAATATTTGTTGAAACAAGTCGGCGTGATATTGCAGCAGCCCCTGTGATATATACCTCTCGATAAACTCATTTGATGCTAACGGCCCAACAGATACTAATATTCCGAACCTATATGTGTAACTGTTTCGTTCAGTGATCTTCCGTAGTGACCAATACACCATCAGAATCGTACGGCAGAAAGTTTTCTTCCGAACAGACAGAATACACGGTTCAGTATTTACGGCATTTTTTATAACATAAGTTGACAAACGAACAAGCGGCCACCTTAATACGCCGAAATCGCGAAACGACCGCTACCCATAGAAATCCGTAATTGCAGATGCGTTGCCTACCCTTAATCGACGGAGGAGGGGAACGCACTGAAAAAGTATACATCCCTTTCCTATGCGTCCCCTCCTCCGTCAAATCGATTTCGCCATCCCATCCTTTTTAGCCGACTTCAAAAAGAAGGAGGTTATCAATTCGACTGATTTTTTTTTTTTTTATGTGTGTTACCGCGAATCTCCGCCCCTGGTGGTCCAATTTTGATAAAAATTATTTTAATCGAAAGGATAAAGCAGGTGGGTCCCATTTTTTTTTAATGTTAATAACTAGAAGACTAGTAGATTTTGAATATAGCTTCAAAATTTGTTGCGAAAATTAGGGACATTTTTGCTTTCAGCGCTTACGTAGGCTAAACTATAAGACCTACATCAAAATGATGTATGGCGAATTGTAGCTCTTTAAATGTGCTAAATAAAAATCCGCGATAGCATATATCTATCTTTTATAGTTTTCTCACAATAACCATTTTTTTCTTTACGAAACATTAATTATCTTATAACAAAAGGGTGGGAAGGCATCAGGCGAAACGCGGAATTGCTTCCACTTGAAGTCTGTCTTCTGAGTGGTTGTGGTATTTCACCGGGCGAGCCGGCTAATTAGTGCATCAGGTGTTGTTGCTGGCATTTCTTGAATATAGGAAATGAAATGGTGAGAGCCTTTTTTGATAATTTATACTTAATTAGGCAACTACATATGTATTACAATTGGTATCTTCAAATATTTAATTCAATATTTCAAATTACTTAGTACAAAAAGGTATAGCATAAGTTCAGCTGTGTGCGTGTAGGTAATGCAGAGTAGACGACGCGTTGATTGCTTTCTAATTTGGTCGTTAAAAAACATCGCAAACACCTCGCGCCGTTTTATTTCACGTTATCTAATGCTTTTTACGATATTTGAGAAAACTTTTTGCGTTCCGAAGAAGGAAAGTTTCAATTTTCCTGTCATTAAAGACCTCTTAACGTAGCCTACGCAGTCGGAGGAATGTAGGAGAGCGACGGTGAAGCGATCAAAAATACGTTTGTTTGAGGGGTGCGTTCACCAAATTTCATGTTCAAAATCTTTTTTTTTTTGTTGCAAAGTGTAATAAACAAGCGGTCGTAAATCAGGTGTAGATATCGTAGCTGTAATTTATTATTTAAATTACCGTTGATAGACTAGTCGCTATGCATTTATTGAACGAAGGAATCAAATTTTCAGAGAGTCCAATGTTTTTTCCTACATAAGTAGAGTAGATAAAATTGTACAATAACAACGAAGAGTATGTGTATCTATATACTTCATTAAATCAACAAAACAAAATAAAAATAATTACATTTGTAACAAAATAGAATACAGAATAAAAGTGAACAGTATTACCTCGTGGAGTAAATTGAAAAAGAAAATTTTATTTTTACCTTTTCAACGAATAAACGAAAAAATAGAGAGCGAAGACCCTTTTATTATACCTCTATTAGGATAGGAATGGACATCGAATTGGCTAATAACCGTTCTGCAGGTGAACGGAATTCACTTTCACTGTTTCCGTTCGTTGCTAGTGATGTACTATGACAACATGTCAGCCGTACCAAGAAGTTTATACCAGTACCAATATGTAATTATTGCACGAATATATATGAACAGTAACTTAAAGAAACTTTTTTATTTTCTGTGCATGAAATAAAAAAATGTTTTACTTAATGCTTATGCTATTCCGCATCTCCGTATCTTTAGTTTGTTGTTTGCAAAGAGTAGCACTGTCCTTAAAGTCCTGGATATTCTGAACCAAACAATGCTTAAGTAGTCTCAAAACTTTATAGATATTTACATAAATAATTATCTGAGTGAATTCGATTTGGTACAGGTCATCGGTTGTTTTTTTTGGTATATTACGAATTCTTCGATTTGACCCCATCCCTATTGTTATCGTTCCTTTACAAAACTTTGTCCACCTTAACAGCAATTTTAGTGCCGCTAACTTGGAGAGTTTGCACGCACAGTCCGCTGAGCTGGCAATTTGTACCCTCTTATAGATGATAATCAACATTGCGATTGAATAATACAAATAGAATATTATTTTTATTACAATATAAATTATTTCTGTACTTCTATATTTATTATTTCGCGTGTGTTGTAACTATGGTTACATAAAGTAAATACGTTTTGTAAACATAACTGATTAAAACAACAACTTTTCTACCTTTTTTCAGGCCGGTTGAATGAACAATATCGAACTTGTGGTATTTTAAAATGTTCAGGAAAATTTTCAATAGAATTGCCCGGGGTGTAGAGCGAGTTAATTTTCTGAATACCTGTCAACAATGGAGCGGGCGCTCTTCGAGAAAATATCGCATTTTTCCACATCGACAATAGACTTCGTGTGACCGTGCCGCGCTGTGCGGGCGGTAACGAGTTATTTCAGATATTTATCCACTTCAAACAGGTGGAAGAAAGAAATGTAGGTCCTTTAGAAGATTATTTATTTCTCATAGTGCGTAAATACTACAGAGTATTGAAAATTAGAGCTTTTAGGATCTTTGATTTTCTTTTCATCATTATCAAAATTCTATGGAGCTTCTTCCAGGAAACTCCACTTCTTCTAGGTCATTACTATATTTATGACCTTTCATAGCCACGTATACTCGAATTTGTCACAAATCCATTTCCTTTATTACGTGGTTCCGTTTACAGACATGAATTTAGTTTGAATATTACTTATGAACAACTACAAAATATAATAAAATCACTAGGCTTTCAACATAAACCTTAATGGACGCGGCATTTAATTTAGCTAAAAATGTGTGATATACGAGCAGCGTCTGTCAGAGCAGTTAGCAGTCAGCTATCGGACATTAGAGGTCGTAACCAAACAATGAGCGGCATCGGTGCATTCGTACTAAAACTACGCCAATGCTCAGTTCACACGAGGACATAACAGTGCGCTAGAGCAGTAAACAGTGCACTATTGCTATTATTTGAACGCACACTCCACCGCGATAACAGCAAGCGTGCAATTAAGCAATAGCAGTATTGCACTATCTACTGCTCTGCCTCACTTTTGAACTCTCGTGTGAAAGTATCATAAAGCCGGCCATAGATCACAGCGGGCGCGAGGCGGGCAGGTGACTGATTCAGTGGACGAATACCCGCCTGATGTACGGTAATGGGTGGTCACTGGTTGACACAGAGAGACACGACACACGGCACTGTGTCGCTTTTCACATATGCGTACCGTACTGAGAATGAGTTTTATACTCGTTAAATACAGATTAATTGTATAAAACCTACTTAATTTGAGTAGGAATAGGACGGACGATTATCATGATCACGGTGAATCCAAATTACCGACAATATGTCAAGATATATGCCTTTTGGAACATGGTTTGAACAAATCTGACTGTAAGAAAGTCTTTCCAACATCTAAATCGTAGAATTACTTATCATGGTATTTGTGAGGTCAATTTAAACACACACACACACATAGTATAACTCACAGGCCACCGGCCTGTCAGTTATACTATAAACATTATTCCACGTAGTTCGCGTACCGGGAATACAACTGACCGAGTGATAGCGCCCTAGAGACGGTGCCATGGTCACTGACTGGTTATAGTTGACAATCACAAGCTGCTTAATTATAGGGGGCGCTAAACCGCAATGTAATTCATGTTACGATATGAAAAGTACACGCATTTAAGTGCAACGAGTATGTTAACAACTACTTCTCATGTACGTTGTTTTAAAAAAGAGGAACAAAATAAAAGAGGGATAATCTCCACTGCCTTAAGAAAGTATTACGACTGTAGTTTCATTGCTAGCGTATTAATATAATGAAAATAATAGTGATACTATAAAGTTGGCGAATTGTATTTATCAATGTGTAAAATCTTCAAGACGTGCTCTGCCGTAGTAATTCATTTGCGCAACATCTCGTCGCAGATTAAAAATGTTAATTCAGGAATTATTTGAAGCAATTTATTTACCTACCCCTTGAGATTCTGCTACCTTGTTAAGGTATTCAGATAGAGCTACAGGATGATGTATTTCAAAGCAAATTGGCTGCTTTATAAACTACTAGTTGTCGCCCGCGACTCCCTCGGCGCGCATTTACAAAAAAACTTAATAATTAGCCTATGCGTTCTTCCAGAATATGTTCTACATCTGTGCCAAGTTTAATCAAGATCCGTTGCGCCGTTCCGGCATCCATCCATCCATTAGTAAGAGTAAGATTATGGAATGCTCAAGAACAGTAGTTTGGACAAGATGGCAAGTATCTATAAAAACTTTAAATATTAAAGGAATATTAAAAAACTATTAATTCATCTTTAAATTAATTTATTATGTACCTTTTTTATTTTATGCCAAAGTATCTAAACACGAGAGTTATTTAACAATATCTGCTAAATTGCTTATGAAATTGAACCTATTCTTGGACAAAAATAAACAACGTCATAGATGTACACTTTGTTTCAATTTTGTTTTCGTGTATTGAGTTTCTTCGTGTCCGCGGAATACTGTTAATACGCTCGAAATAGTTCCAAGTGCGTCGAAAATGAAACATCCTGTAGGTGGGAGAGTTGGCGCGATATCTGCATTAATCTGGCGCGCGGATATCTGCGTCTTAATTCATGCAAACTAATGCGCCGCGATCCATTACCTCCCCCTCCTCAAAATCCTAACCCCTTCACCCCATCACCTGGAACCTGACAATATAACTATAATTATGAAATTAAAAACACATTTTCCAGTCAATATCTAGTGAAAAGTCTTGTGAAAAAATCTATAGGTGAAGTCTAAAACTTTCGTTGAATGTAAATTGCATAATAAAGGTCTAAAATAATTCCAACAGTTCCCATAGGCAGCAATAAAAATCTTTCCACGTCATTTGTCAGTCCGACAGAGTCTGACAAACTATTTGACACAAACATCAGGTGCTCGCCAGACGGCAGACCTGAGGGATGTTTTAATACAGTGCGGACCCTTCGCAATCATTTTATTTTCATACGGGGTCTCAGAGGCCCCGAAGGTCTACCTCGTGATTTGGCATTCAAAGTGCCGCGCGTGCCGGCGCATCAGGTAGCGGGATCAAACCCGCCGCGTGTGTCACAACCTTAGAATAATTTTGTTGACAGATTATGGAATTAGATTTCGTGAATTAATAATTTTTGATCATAATATTGGATTCATGTAAAATTATAATACTCAAGATGTTTTTGTAATCGATGTCTATCAAGTTTGTTGAATTAAATTATTTATTACCCTGAAAAGAAGAATCCGCGTCGAGTGGGTTCTCATTTAACCTATTCACAAGCGTTTATTTTACATTGTACTAAGTTGTGCAGCAGCAATAATTATTTAAATCACATTTGGTACCTAAAAATCAGTGGAAATAAAGAAGGACATAGCGATTTCCGAAAGTTTCTTGTCTCTTTAAAATATAATTTTTCAGAGCTGAATTGTATAAGAAGTTAAAGCAGACCAGTTACAAAAACAAACCAATAATAAAGTAGCAAAATTCCACTGAACCGAAATCAAAAGCATCAAAGTCCATTCAAATCAAGAACACGTACGATAGCATCTTCAAAAGTTTCCGCTCCTATTTCAATATAGAAAAGGGGGAAAGGATAGAAAAAAAAAACTTTATATCAAAGTGGAAAAACTACGCGTACCTTCGCGTGGCTCAAATCTGGCCGGCGCCGGACGTGACCGGCATCTCAATGTACGAACACCCTTTAATAAATCGCTCTTTATTTTTATAAAGCGCACCTTCTGACGGCCGCCATGTTTATGCGCGGAGCCGGACCTCGGAGCGGAGCTCATGATATACACAACCTTTTATTCTAATGCAGAGTCTCCGAGGGGTTGGATAATTTTCACAATGTTGAATTCGTCGTTAGTATATTTTACAGAGTTTTTGTACTGTCAATTAATCGGTTCAAAATTCATAACCTATGTGATTTCAAAGATAACGAGGTAAATATGTTTTTATACAAGTTTGTTGGGAGTAGAAATCGATACTTATGTTAATAATCAATAGAAGCATAGATTTAATAGAAATTAAGTACCCGCGACACTAAAAAAACTTAATAAGCCTATATGTTCCCCCAGACTATGTTCTACATCTGTGCCAAATTTCATTAAGATCGGTTAAGCCGTTCCGGATATACCTCCAAACAAACATACATCCATCTAAACATTCGCATTTATAATATTAGTAAGATAGTAAGATTGTCAAATAATGACATTTAAAAATGTTTAATTAAAAAATCGGTAACATTTAAAGATATGTGGAGATGTTTGAAGACGACCAATAATTAATTTAATTGCTTCACATTTATAAAACTTGATTGCGAACAACGGAATCCAGATAATAAAATACTAGTCACAACTTGATTTCCTTCAAAACTCATCTGTGTACAGTCGCGCAGGAAAATCCTATATAATAAAGTGCTTATATAAAACACGGTGCGTGTGTCAGTGCAGCCGTAAAACTCGTCTAGACGAGTGATTTACGTTCACCTGAGCGGTACAATGCGGTGTAGTGATGTCCTGGTTATTCGCAGTTTTGTACCCCACTGTACGGGAATTTGAATCACGTGCAAATTACTACGGCATCTATATGCTAATCAAGTTTTTTAATGATTAAATGTTTGATCTCGATGTTAAAATTTTCATTTTGTAAATTCTTTTCAAAGTATGTTTATTATAGGAATATGTACAATGATTGCAATAAAGTTAAGTAACTTAACAACAGTGATTAAATTGTCAAAGTTCTTTATCCTTTGAATATTCAACGGTCATATCAAGCTAGTTCAAATGATTAGCCATTCTTTATATTGTGCTGAATACATAATGAAAATTACAAATAATGGAAATGAATACATCGTGTTGGTCGGGTAGCGGGCAGTGGGTACAGGACATCGAGCATTGGGCAAGATCCATAAATCAATTGTTCAGTTGAGTGGCGCTCTCCGCTCTTCGCTCTCGGTCGCTGTAATGCCCTCTGTCTACAAATCTTGCCGATACCGGGCCCTTTGCTCGGATACTCTTAAGACGATACGTTAAAATGGCTCCATTGTGGCCACTAAAACAGATTTCTTAAGTTGGCTAACATTGACTGTGTTAATAAACTAATTGATTAAATTCCCACGGTAATGCTCGCTATTTAAATGGTAATCAAAGCAGTCCAATTTGACGTGAACGTAATGACAGTTTAATATAATGACATAACATGTGTTTTTAAGTTAGTGTCTTAGTTTTAACAAAAAGTAGATTATTATCGATGTAGTATTATGGTTAATATTGGAACAATTTCTTACTTTACTTTTTTTTACTAAATTTTTATCAGCTGACATCAAAAATATTGTTTCAAATGGTATGTTTCATGGCCCCGCTTGTGTGCAAGGCAAAGATTAGCCGCACACTTACGATCCAAAACAAACGAACGAACTTGCACAAGAACCGCTACGTGCTGTAACTATATCCGAAGAGGTCGGAAACAATTTCTATTACATGCAAACTGGTTGAACATAGAGTGAATTTTTCTATTTACTTTTTGTACTTATTTGGTTCGTATAAGTGTAGTGTTTATAGGAGATAAAAAATTATGAATGATATTACAATTTAATAGTGTACAGACTTTCTATTGAACTTTAATTTGAGTTTTATCCAATTTTTGAAATAAGTATCACGAAACCTAAAATATTTCCTCGGTGGAAATTTTATCAGGCGATCACATAAAACCCCTGCCGTCTATAACCGTTTCTGGCGTATAGGTAAAGGTCCAGATGAGCGTGCGATGCCGCCGCAGCGTGCGGAGGTGTGGGCGCACATTACAGCGCCGCTCGTAAAGGCCCACGCAGAGAGCCGGTCGCTCGGAACGCGCAGATATCGCGGACGGACATCGGATTATACCAATAACTTGTACACACACCGAGAGATGACAAAATAATAACTTAAGATTTAGCTCAGTTTTATGTTCATTGTCAGTTAATTAAAAGGCATGACATAAGACTTGTAGATAGAGTACAATTCGTTTGTTCGTTTATGTAGAGACACTTGAATAGTATCTGTTTTGTCAAAGGAAAAGGAAGAGATGTGAATTTGTATTAATAAAAGTGTCACCTCAGTGGAGTTCAACGGCAATATGATGACTCTTCGAAAGCTATATTAACTACGAATCTTTAGTTTAGTATTCTTTAGTGTTACAAGTGTTTTTCCTGACACATATATTTTACATATATTGTTGCAAAAATGCTGTAAAATTCTGTAAGGTGTCTTCTTAGATATTTTACAGAGTGTTCACACAGAATGGATTAAGTATAGGGCATTTACTGTTTGGTATATTGAAAAAAAAATATAGCGATTGCTCTCAGTGTGCCTCGTATTTCTTGCTACCTTATTTTATGGGGATTATACGATCAGCCTCCACCTTGTCAACGTTCTTACACATACCCAGGTTGGACATTGTAAACGTTACCACATTTTATATGCGGTCAACGTAAGCCTTATTGAAAAGGAATAAAGGCGGTTTTAGGTTGAATTTTACGAAGAAAATTCTCTTGGTAAGGGTAGAGTGGGAAAATTGACTTACCCTAGATAAGAATAGTAATGGCCAGTGTTTTTTTTTATCCGAAATTACGTTTAGACGTTAACAGTTCTCTTGTTTACCTTTATTTTGTTTTTGTTAGCGTTTTATGACCATTTATAAATTCGATCGTGGTCATCGTGGTCTAGAGTTATGTCATCTAATTCCATCTTATCTTCTTGTAGTATAGTGATAAAGTACGGGCGTGTTATTCGCTTTTATTTAGTATTTACTTAATGAGAACTGCAATACGGATATGGCAATAGTTAGCGCAGATTTCGATGGGTTATATAGTTTCTGTTAGTTATTTCTACTTAAACATATATTCGGCTCAAATTTTAGCGCGCTGAAAAGTATTTTTTCAAAAGTTACAATTTTCAAATGTTTTTTAAAAAATATAATAAAATATAATGTCATTTAAATGTGTAGAGTAATGTGAGGTGCATCGGGTGAACTTGGCCAGTCACAGGGCGTCTGCGGGCGCCTAACGTCGCGGTACCTGACCGGCGGCTGCCAAATGGCCGCGCCGCTGCCAAATTAGATCATAAAGGTTAATATGTTCTGCGGCTAGCGGGTACTGGGCATCGGGTAGTGGTAGATAGAGGTAGCTATCCGCCGGTGCTTCCGACGGAATGTTGCCTCTAATGGATTTTTATGTCTTTGTATCGTGCTGCGTTAGATAATATATTTTCTATACAAAACAATCTCTATATGTTCAGAATTCTCTGCGTAAAAACCGTAAACAATAAATATTAGAAATATTTGTTATAGGTTTAATGAAAACACATATTGTGTACAGTTCTTATAAAAAAGTAAAGAATTAAATAGTACAGTCACAGAAAAATATGTTATTACTTAAAACGTAAGAGAATTAAATGATCTAAAGGATAAAGTTTATAGGTTATCCTGCTGAATGAAGTGAAACAATCGCACGGTGCATTGTTGAGAATGGGATCGTAATAGCGAGCGCGGCGCGGCGCCAACACTGATAACGTCTCACCTACGTGTGTCAACTCGAAAATAACAAATATCTTACTGCAGGCGCCGGCTGGTACATCCTAGTCTTTAAAGATAACATATAATAAAGACGGAAAGTATATATTGAACCTTTATATATCATTAACCAACCTTAATAAAGTCTTTATCTTGACACTGTCATTTTTCAAATGGATAGGAACTGGTCAAGTTATGAAATACCTCATTACGTCATAAAAAATTGTTTTAGTTAAACTATAGCATTTTAGAAGGCTGTAACAAAAAAAGTTAATTATAGGTATACTAGCAAGCTTCTTTCTCGTGAGGAATCTTCATTAAGACTGTGAAGATAAGACTTCAAACGGATTTCTATAAGAAAAATAAATACGAATTAAACACGTCCGACTAAAATTTATCTCATTTTCCTTCAGACGCAAGAACAAAGTAAAAGCACACCTCCATTACAAATAGCCTCGGGACCATTGCCAAAGTAACCTGTTAAGATATTACACTCTGCGTGAACTGTTTAGATATTAAAACGCTTGAAGCTTACTCTGTACTTTGATAGAAAAATCTGACATTCGAATTTTTACAGCATTTGCCTTACCTTACACATAAATAGGTATGCATCTAAAAAAGCTAAATAAGCAGATAATATAAGATCGCGTTATCTTAAATAAACTAAATCAAGTTGTACGTGCCTTGTTAAGAATTTAATTTAAATGTCTGCGTGTTAAAAATTTCGGCGTGTTACCTGTGGCAGTCACGTCGCGTGTGACGTGACTCATGGCGCGGGCTCGCGCGATTACTGACGTGACAAGCTGTTGTGCGAAACATTTCCCTAATATAATTTCTTTTCGTTATATATTTACTGAACAGCAACTAAGACACCATTACTCTCTAAATATGTAAATAGAAATATCGTGGAACTAACCATAGACTCGATAAATTGAACTACTTAAGTAATGAAACGTGTATTTTCAAATAAAATGATCAGTCGTTAGGAATATTACAAAGAAAAAACATCAATAAACTCCTCCATTACGTCAGACCGATTAAAAGTGAGCGTGTTAAGGGCACCCCTTTTCCCGACGAGCTGGCTCGTAATTTTTATTTTGCACAATTCATCACGCCGCGCTCCTTGGGGCGTCACGTCGCGTCACGTCGCGTGACAGGTGACGCTTGTTGCTCGCTGTTTCTTTTTTTCTATGAAATTATTAAACTGTTCCTGCCCGTTTAACATTATCGATAGTATATTGGTTTTGAAAAATCGACTTCTTTTTGCTAAAGATCCATAAATATTTGTAAGTATGGAGGCCGATCAAAACTAACTCAACGCTTGTAATTCTACAGTTTATAAAATGTAATATACTAAAGTGTAATGTACTCAAGTCAACGATTTACATAAAATATTCTAAGCAACAAGATTTTCATTACATTTTGTACATTTAATGTGATTTCTTTGTGCCTGTTAAATAAGAATATCGTAAAAATCGAGCAAAACAATGTGTAAGAATTGTGCTGAAATGCAAAAGGCTCCCCAGTAACGAGGTTAGGCAGCAAGGAGGCCGTAATGAGTCTCATCTAATTATCGCGCGGCGACGTGAGCCAATTGCTAACACCTGCATAATGCTGTCCCCTCTCCCCTCTACACCCCTCATTTCTCCCTCTACACGAAGTCCTCACTACGCTAGCCGACGGTACATTTGCTTGATACGAAATGATGTTTAACGTGTATATACAAATACGTAGAATATTGAGCGTTATGAATAAAATTTCTCTGTCATAATTGTTTTTTCACTTAAGTTAAAGTTTAAATTGTTTGCTATCGATACATTTCTATGTTTAAGTTTAAGATTTCTACAAATAGAAATCCTACGATTGCTTCTAAGATATCCCTTTGTCACTACGCATAGTTCCTACGGCGTAGCACAATTGCGGTAGAAAGTTAGGTAAATGTCAATGGTGGTTATCAGTCAGCTTCGTATTACGTAATACAAACCGACAAGTAAAGAATGCATTATCCTAAGACATAAATAATCAAACATTATTCAGCTATATTAGTACCATTAATTGTTTCACACAACTCGTGAAAAGAACCTGTAAACGGTTTGCGGGGGCAGCCGCGCCACGCCGACGCGAGGCCGTAAATCACCGCACCTGACCGGGCCCACTTGTCCCCGCGCATAAATCTTTGCGACTTGACCACTGCTACAATAGTGATGTGCGCTATTATAAATATCGACGTTTAATAATTAAACCTTATAATTAAAATTTAAGTGTAGAATTGTGCCTTTCTTGAGAAATTGGATTGAGTTTTAAACAATACTTTGTATTATATTCATTTGGTTATATCTATAATGTTTATTAAAATTCACACACACTTCCGTCGGAGGCAATCGTTCGCTAGAATCGCAGGTACAAAAACTATATTTTATATGAAGCATTGTTCGATATCAGTATTCACTACCACTGTATAATTAGGCAGATTCTAGTGAGAATATCGATATAATTAAAGACATCACTAGAGGTGATATAGAGCCCCGGGCTCGTAAATATTGAACTATTGACTCCGCACCGATGCCCGGGTTAGGCTGACTGTTTGTTAATGATAGTGAGGTTTAGGGTGGCCGGGGTGGGGGCTGCGTTTTTATACTTCTCTCTCTATACCGTAGCTACTAGATATGTATATTTTAAATGCTGTATCTTAATTGCACACTATTTCTGTAGCTTCCATTATATTCTATAAGAGAAGCCAGTTTATTGCTAAGGGCGAGCTTCAATATTTATCCAGTTAAAGTATAAAAACAAATAATTAAAAATTCGAGCAGCTTAGCATTCAGCGACACGACGACAAGTTGACTTCAGTTGGCCCCGGGCGGTGCTTATTAGAAAAGTGCAGGTGCATTAGCATTCGCCGCGGACTGCCGACTACGGCCGCCGCGTCTCGACTTCTAACTACCACCTTAACTTCACTTAACTTAACCCTCCCCCCCCCCCCACACAGCGCCGACGACATAAAGTTTAAGGTCATAAAGTAACTCACCGTAATTATGCATTCCTGGTAACATTCCAAATAAGTAGTCTTAAGAAATTTTATGAGATGTATTTTTTAATTGGTTTACACTTTTTTAGTATACTTATAATATTACAATAGGTTCCTTTCCGACATGTATGAAACCAGAAAAAACTTACGAAAGATTCGAAAGTGATAACTTTCTCTATTTTTTTCTAGCATGAAAAGTTCTTGAATTCATCCATCTGTCCTTTGGGTCTGAGCATAAAAGAATATAATAAATTAGACTTACCAACAAAGAATAGCCAATTTTCAGCAAAATTCCATTTAAATGAATTACGTTGGCTTTTAGATAGCGACCTAAGATTTAATTCAGTGTCCTAGGCTGCGTCTAGGCGTTCTAAATCAAACCTGGATGGCAGGTGCCGCCGGGGCAGCGAGCTAGTGAAGCGTGAACACGATAGTAATAAATCTGTACGCTAGGGGCTAGGTGCGGGGTAGGGTGACGTCACAAAAGTGGACGACAGAGAAAGTTTAATGAAGCGAACAGACTACTGGTCACGAGGAATGATTGAAAATTCCTTTAACAAACTAGAAATACTTAAGTATAGATTACTACAAGTAAGT
The DNA here is from genome assembly GCF_912999745.1 of Papilio machaon. Taxonomy (NCBI): domain Eukaryota; kingdom Metazoa; phylum Arthropoda; class Insecta; order Lepidoptera; family Papilionidae; genus Papilio; species Papilio machaon. The sequence goes on along the minus strand of NC_059993.1, from coordinate 328,472 downwards.
GACGAAAAAAGCTTATTAATGCTTTTTAAAAATAAGACAGATTTACTTAACCGTTTATACTCATTTATTTAACATTTCGGTGAACAATGCGATGATAGGAACTGTAGGTCTAAATTACGGCCGCTTAAGTTACCTTGTCTAAATAAAATTTGTTTCTTTTTCTTATTTTCAGGCATATGACGCCCACTGCTGGGCATATACTTCCTCCAAAGATCTCCACGATTGTTTATTAATCTAATTTGATAACTTATGAAGGAAAACAACGTTTTAAATACGACTTTCAAAGTCCATCTGCGACCTTGATTAAATTTTCATCTAAGAATTTAGTTTCATAGCATCTGCTTTTCGTAAATCAAAACGCCAATGCGGTGACGAAGTCAGCCGTGAACTTCATTGCAATAAATTTCACCTTGCACCAGGCAAAGGTATGAAGGCAGTGGAATAGTGATAAAAATATCCGGAGCTCTGGTTCATTGGAGCGTGACGTCGCATGGGAGCGGCGGTTGCAAGCAACTGCCCGTATACTTGAGGTTCAAGTTTAAAATAGTTTTAAAAATATAGATTCAGAACCCTTATTAACTTTTAGGCTGGCCTAAGATTAGATTTTTTAAATGCTTTTCCAAAATACACTTTTCTTTAAAAAAAATTATAGTTAAAAAATCTTCTCCATTATGTAATTGAATTGCCGTCGTTTTTTACTCATTATACGATTTATTTTTGCAAAATTCTGGTGTTAAAAGTATATTTAAATTCCATCCTGAATGGAGCATAAGTTACAAGTCGTGTGGTTTCAGCGGGTGTGAAATGTGACGTCACCTAGTGTTAGCACCTCACCTAAGCGCGGTCTAGACTCATCTGCGAGAGAGATGGCGCTGTTCCAATGATAGACCGCCCTGTCTGCTCTCTGGAGGCTGTCGACTGCCGGTTACACGGTCCTTATGTATAACAATGTGGAGCGAAAGCTTTCTTCGAATAATATACGTATCCGGACAATCCCTATAAAATACTTAAAAATTATTTGATTTTCACGTAATTAAGACTGTAAATTACACTAAGTTTTTTTTCATAAGAGGAATTAGTTACTTGTACTCATTTGCACGTGTGATGGCCTTTATTTTTTAATCGAGTGCTGTTGTGTGTATTATTTAAATCCGGCAAACCGTTTGTTTCTTCGGGTTAAAATCTTATTAACAATAACAGTATGTTAGTAGCGCGCCGTGTTACGCACTACCTGTAGGACTCCCCGGCGGCGGCAAGGGATACTCCAAACTAAGTAGATTTCTATCTCAGAAGTAGTCTACTGTTAATGCTCCAAACTTGAATATGAAAAAAATCAACGATTACAGGAATAGTTACAACATCGCTTTATGCATTCTATGACTTAAACATTAGAAACAAACTAATCGAGCTATAAACACTGAACATAAAAGCACTGGACGGGTAATGATACGGAAATAAATATAAAAACCATCATTCAGACGCATTGAACTGTTGATGATTTAACATAAGAACAAAAACGGCTCGTAAATTAAACGGTCACAAACATGGTGTTGAAAAGCCGCTCGAAGCACTTCATCGGCATTCAATGCGCGGGAATCAATCACGGCTGCGGCGGCCGCAATAAATTCTACCTCCTCCCTTCGTGCGCCCTCCTCGCCGGACATTTTCCAGTTATTTTCACCTCTCTCCGCATCCAAACGAGCGGGGCCATTCGACGATTTGTCGTTTTTGTACCGAGTACAAATGTGCTGCGTTGATTTGCCTTTTCGTTAGTCGTTTGAATCTGTCTCTTTATATTACAGCTATTTGATAAATTATGACTGACCGTGGAACAATGAAAAGAAACGATAAACTTTATTTTACAAATACTAAGATAAATAAATAATCTTTAGTATCACTTATTGTGATATTTTTTTTAACCAAATAATTTTTAATACAAAACCTAAGCTAATATTGTGTATGTAAAGCATTATGCAGCTGACAGAGCGCCCTTCAATAGACCTCGTCGTGTGTCAATGCTTTAACGTTTCATAATTTTTCACACGGAGTACACACGATGTAAGAAAGAAGTTTTTTTTTGGATATACCATTAATGGGTAAGGTTACTTGGACATATAACAAAAGTATGTTCAGTTAGTGTACTGTCTCTTTCACCGTTATAACTATTCTCACGTATTAATTGATTTTCTTCTTCTGTGTAGCTTTATAAAGCTAAGTTTTTTTTATTATTTTTAATTTACAGCCGTTTATTAGTTTACTAGCTTTTACCCGCGACTCCGTCCGCGCGGAATAAAAAATAGAAAACGGGGCAAAAATTATCCTATGTCCGTTTCCTGGTTCTAAGCTACCTGCCCACCAATTTTCAGTCAAATCAATTCAGCCGTTCTTGAGTTATAAATAGTGTAACTAACACGACTTTCTTTTATATATATAGATTATTTGAAAAGTTATAAAATGGTTATTTATACTTTAGTAGTATGTAATACCATATCCACTAATAATATTTTTTATACTTATTCGCGTGTCACGCTATTTGCTGTGTCACGTCGCGGGACTTGCGCTGCGCCACGTGACAGGTGACGTGTTTACATCGTTTAATAGGCATTGACGACAAATAGCTCGAAACAGGACGGTCGCGTTGAAAAATGATTTGCATCGCGTTATCTTTGGAGAATTGTTTGAAGTTAAACAAATATTCAATCGCATACAAAACTGCTTCTAAAAAAATATTTTCTCTCTACGTAGCGCTTCAATACTGATGTTCATTTGTTCAGTTATTGTATTATATATTAGTTAAGTATGTAAAATGAAAATGTCACAAACACTGAGACTATTTAACATGTATTAATAAAAAAGCGATTTAGATATCTTTAAGTACAGTATTTCTTATACAATTTCGAACTAATCTCATCGTTTGTGCTCAATAATATTGGAAGTAACAATTTATTATCGTTTTGTTTCAGGAGCTCAATTCGTTCTCCATACAGATGCACGAGGCAATAAATTGTCCGTCAGGTATAAAAGCTCAGGGATGATGTATCGCCACTCGGCAAAGCTCGGCCCAAAGCTCGGCCGCCCACTTAGTTCTGGTCTCACGTACCTACTTACTTTTTACATTTCTTACATTCTACAGTTAGAGTTATATTCGTATTGATTTACTTCCTGTGTTTTATAAGTTATTCTGTGTTGAAATTTTAAACAAATTAAATAAGTAATGGTTTTCTCAATGAGATGCTCGCTTAGTATATCATTGAAAATGAAAATGAAAATGAAAAAATATTTATTGACATCCAAAAAATACAGTGAATTATCCAGGATCCTCGCACTAGGCGCAGCCTGTATCGCGAGGACCCAGCTCAGTGATTTAACAAGAAACATCGTTAGATGGCAACACATGGGCATTAAACAATATTAGAATAGTTAGGAGTTAAGTAAACTACACAAGAAAACAAAAACATTCTCATTACAACTCAATCCATAAATAATCACTTAATTATTCTTATTTAATGTACTATTTTTATTAATTATAACGTTAAATTATGTTTGTTTGTATATTGTCTGAATAAAGGCTTATATTATTATTATTATTATTATTATTATTATTATTATTATAATATAATGTACTATTTTAATGATTTTCTCAGTTTCCGCATATGATAGTTTCCATAACCACGACTTCAATTTTAATTTAGCATTTTTACAATGCTAAATTAAAATTGAAGTCGAGTCTTGTTTAATGTCGCATTTACTTAAAATATTATTATACATATATGGCCCTAAGAAATGTGAGAATCTTTGTGCGAATGTGGAGCTAACTGTTGGAAGTGGTATTTTAAAAAGTCTTTTACTTTGAGAGTCCTTATAAATATTGTTTTTCATGACGGCTTTGTGCTGTATTAGAACCGTCTTTAATATATATATTTGTCTCACAGTCAGGACCCCAGCCTGTGAGTATAATGTTTGTGTCGGGAATCTTTTCTTTTTGCCGAATAGCACCTTAAGAACAGTTCTCTGAGCACGTTCTAATTCAAGCATGGTGGTTACGGAAGATCCGCCCCACGAGTTGATACAATATGAGATGATGGATTCGCAGAGCGCGGTGTAAACGAGCCGTGCTGTCTGCGGGTCTGCGGCCTCGCGGATTCTATACATTATATGCGCCAGTTTTCGAACTTTACCAGCTAGTTCACTTATATGGGTTTTATAGGACATTTTATTATCTATTACCACACCAAGGTATCTTATGTTATTTACCTGTTCTATAGCAGAGCAATCGCACAAATTAGGAGAACTACAACCGGAATGAATTTTAATGCTTATCTGCGATTTCGGTGCAGAAGATTTAGTTTTATGAAAGCATAAGAATTTTGTTTTATCGGCGTTTAGGGTCAGGAGGTTATTGTCTAGCCATTTAACTACATCATTAACTCCTTCATCACATCTTTTTACTGTTTCGGTCCAAGAACTGCCGTGAAAAATAAGTGCAGTATCATCCGCGTAACAAATGATGTCAGTGTGGTTATTGGTCAGTCTAAGCAGATCATTCACGTATAATACGAACAGTGTAGGGCCTAAAACACTGCCCTGGGGAACGCCAAAGGTGAATAGGTAGTTTTTCACTGGTCAATTCACCAATTTTAGTCACTTGAAATCTGTCGGAGAGATAGCTTCGAAACCATTGCAATGCAATACCTCTAATGCCGAAATCTTCAAGCTTCCTTAACAGTATTAATTTAGAAACTGTATCAAATGCCTTGGCTAGATCAAGAAATACTGCTATGCAGTTCCTGTTATCGTCTAGCAAGGAGGAGATTTTTTCTGTTAAGTATGACACAGCGTGCTCCGTCGAATGGGCAGGTCTAAAGCCGTATTGATGTCTATGGAGAAGAGGGGAGATGAATTTAACTAATTGATTATTAACGAGCTTTTCTAAAATTTTGGAAAATATTGTAAGGAGTGAAATTGGTCTATAATTTTCTGGTGAACTTGTGCAACCTTTTTTATAAATGGGAATAACACTGGCAACTTTCCACGTCCATTGTTCGTACATTAAGGCTTTTTCTTCTTTTTTCATGCAAACAATAATTTGAAACATTTGATACCATTTTTCCCTACAGTTATTTTATAGTTACCATAAGGTGTTTTTAAAAAGTGTGACAAAATAAAGCTTAATGTTTACTTTCACTACAAAAGTTTTAAAAAGACAAGATGTTAACTTAAGGATATTCCACATCTCAGCTATAGCATAGTGTTGCCCACCGTTAGTAAGAGACAAGTGCCCGTGGGTGTCTTTTACTCAATTCAAGCGGTTCGAGCAGATTGCACCGACACGTTTACTGTTATTGAGTCGTTAACCTGAAGATGTTATCTGTACTCCTTGTTTTGGTTTGTGATGTGTAGGACATAAAATTAATTGCATGGAACAGGTGCAGTGTGAGAAAAATGGCGTTAATTAATTTTTACTAATGCCTGCTTGTAAATAATTAACTTAAATAGCAAAATCAAGTTTTAACTATTTTATTTTGCCAGGCGCTAAATGATTTATTTTATTCGCTTTTTCTAATGCCATTTGTAAAAAATTGATAGCAATAATTTTGTAGGGAGAAGAGTTTCTTTAAATAATAATGCTTGAAGATAAAGTAAAAGATATCTTAATCTGGGAGTTTCGAACAAATCCAGCGAGTCAGGGCTAGAGGATAGAGGATACCTAGCTGCCGTGACAGGTCAGCTGAATGAACCGATCCCAACTTCTCCTATATATCAAACTTTAAAGTTTTCATTACCTTCGTCTGATTCGAACTTTGTTCTTTGCTCTTACTAGTTTCCATCTAATTTAAGTTTGCCAAATATATTTTCATGTGACACTTTCTAATAACAGGAATTCTTTTATATACGAAGATTGTAGGAAATAACTTCCAATTAAAAAGAACGAAAGTTTTTAAGTTGATAATTTTCCAATTTTTTTCCACCACTAAATAATTAAATAAAAATATTTTTTTATTCGGATCACATTTAAAATAAGGTATGAATGTAATAAAATAAAAATAGAAGGGGAATGCTTTTAAAAGTAAAAAAAATATCTTTACTTTAAGGACTTTCAGATTTAGAAAATCTTGACAAAATTGATGAGCGCTAAAACAGCACAAATCGAGATAAAGCGATGCCAACGGCAAAGAGAAACAAACGCGCAAATGATCGCCGCTCAGCGCCCTCTATCGCGATAAATGCTGCCGAAGAGCTTTCAATTAAGCTCAGCTCGGCTCCGACTGATGGATGGATCAGGAGCCGAACAAACTTGCAAACGGAGTGCTACCATTTAGTTCTTAAATATTAATAATTATAACTTACAATATTTAATGATCATTTTATAGATATTTAGAGAGTGAAAAATATAAAACGCCAACATTCGCAAATCGTAATTGTGCTTTTAATTTTCAAATAATTCATGAACACTTAACATAATTTGTTGCTTTATAAGTTGTAGTTATTTTTAAATAAAAGTAATTCAGAGCATTAAGATGTGTTGGAAGACAAGAGTATTTGACTGAGACCATTTGTAAAAATTCAGAAAAATGTTTTCCTTTCGTATATTTTTTTTACATTGTCTTTGGAGGGTAATATTTTCGTAAATTGTTCAACGTTAAATGGTTCGTAACTTTTGAAGAGTTGTAATGACGATGAACTATGCGCAGCAATTTGTGAATGATTACCGAAAGCGGGCCGAGACATCTATTCACCTGTCTCGGAGGCTCAGCGCTTCATCCCGCTATACAATATATTCCTAGAGCTGCCATTTGACAATAATATAATTTTTGGAAGTGAATTATAAAACAGATTAAACTAAAGTTTATGAAAGGTTATAAAAGTTTAATGTCGAAATCGTATTTTTGGTATTGACTATAAATTGACTTTCAAGTTGAAGTATTTTTTAAATGTATTTATGCAAGAAAAATAATATTGGCTATTGTTACTATAATTAAATTCAAACAGAAATCGACTTATATAGAATAAAAGGTATGAAATTTAGCATAAAAAAAATAATCAACTCTATAAAGTTGTACCGACGGAACGCCCAAACAAAGCATTTATCGCGATGGCTCTGGCCGGCGAGAGCGATTGAAAAACGAAAAGGAAGTGTCTGAAGGTTTTAAAAAAGAGAAATGGTCGTGAATAGCTTTTAAAGGTGGTCCGAGACAAATGATGGTGCGGAGTGAGCCTGAGCGATCGCCGAGCCACCTCGCGCCGTCCCGCACTGCCAAATGGATTGTTTTTAAACATCGACACAGTTCAACATTTTCGCTTTGTGTAGATTAGCGATAGTATTAGATGTCTTAATGACTTCAATTTAACATAATACATATTTTAAATCCTATTCTTGTAAAACGAAATATTAAAACATAAATGAGATATATCAGGAACGTCCTGACTGTCTGCCAACTTGTCAACTTTCCATAAGAATGAGGTTAAATACCACAACAAAAGAAGATAACGCATACCTAATATTATAATTGCTAGTAAGTGAGTATACCTAGATAAAATAATCGTATTTTAACACCCGCTTCGCCCTAGAACTTAAAGCTCGTGTAGAATTTTTTTTTTAAATAAAGAATATTAAGCAAGTAATGAATATGGTCATTAATTATAATGGTGTGTACACACTGGTCGGCACACAGAGCGAAAACAGTCGGACAGCAACGGTGCGGCTTTGCGAGCTCGGCGCGTGGGGGGGGGATACCTTGCAGTCACACGGTCTGTACTAGCGCTTCACTTGAAAGCTAATTGATGCTCGTACATACTATAACGATAAATTCATTTTTATTTTTCCTTCTAATGTGAGTATTGACCTTTTCTTGTGCTCTGCTCCCGCATCTCGTTATGCTTCGCTGAACCTAACATTATCTTCTGGACATCGACGTACGATGTTTCGACCGCCAACATGGTTTAAAACCATTGTTATCCATAATATTTGTTTAAGTATTTTTTTTAATAAATTTTCTTTGTTGACGCACTTAAAATTTTAGTAGACGTTTTATTTATTTTTTTGTCATATTTTACGGACTACTCATTTTATATTTTTAATGTTTAGGTGTTGATGATTGTACCTTCAATTTTTTCCTTCATAAATTTTACTGTATGACGTTATGACCTTAACATAAAGGAATTTATGGTAATGTACTATTGTTAGTTATAAGATGACAAAATCTGTACAAGAACCTTCGGTAAACTCGTTAAGGCTTTACATTTTTTCTCTCAGTCGGAAAGTGTTTGGGGTTTGTTAATTAAAAACCTGTCTGCCGGCGTGACGGCCGGGTTCCAGCTTTTCTTCTTGCTAAAAGAAAATTCAAATCAAACATAAGTTTTAACCGTTCGTTGTTAGATATTTTGATTCTTTTTTAAAAAGCTTAAGTAATAAATGAAGAAAATAAATAAAAGAAAAAAGATAAAATTAATCCATTACAATGTATTTTATTCCGGTGAATATCTTTTGGGAATTATAAATCCTCGCTAGGTCATGTTATATTTTTCATTAACTAATTATGGCAAAGTCAATGATGAAATTACCGTCTAAGTTATAAAACGTTTTTTTAACCTTTTTCGTACAACTAACTTACTTTAACGTTTTTAGATAATGTTATAAGAAAAACTAAGCCAATTGTATTCAGTCTGGCGTAAAATGGCGTCGAAAGTTTTCCACTGAGTGCCATGACGCGCTCCTGCCGCGGCGGGTGAAGGGTTGCTCGTAAATCGAAGGCAGGTGCTCTAAAAGTTTTATCAGACGGAGTTATTGAATGCGTAATCCTCTTTTATTACTTTCGCGTAATAAAAGCGAGGTCTAGGTAATTGTCCGGGCCCGTGTTCGCCCAATGGGGTATTAATCGCTTTTTCTTTTCCACTTCTCCATTTTTATCAGGCAATAATGACACCGGAAAGTTTTTCGCTTCGGCTTGAATTTTTGCTGTAGACGGAACTGCGACAGCTGAACTTGTAATAAAGATTATTTTTTACACAGTTACAATTATATATATTATGTTTACGTTACATAATAAATTCATATGAATATAATGTAGAGAGTACATTATGAATTCAGGACGTTGCAGCGTTTTATTCAAAAGCAAGCAACCAAGAAATAAAGCGAGTTCTCGGGGTGATAACAAATGGTTTCCTTGTGGGGTGCGGCGCATGATGCGGGGCGCGGGTTGTGGAAGTACGCTCGGAATGCAGGTTGCACTACTTCACAGTACGGATGTAACAATTGTAGCCTTTTTGGTGATGTACTTATATACTGTTTTAATTTAACACTTGTAAGACATGTAATAATTTTTGTACATCTACGATACTAACGAAGCTTTATAAAAAGTTTGACTATGGTCACGAGCGTAATTGTTCCAGTCATTAAAGCTATGTTATTTATTTATATAAAAAATATTAAAACAGAAACTAATACCTGACAACATTAATAACCGCGCAACAGCCGCGGCTTGCGTAATTCCACAAATACACACGGGGTGGCGCTGGATGGCGAATGTTCACCTACAATTTTTTGTCGGACGTCCGGACGTGATTCGAATCCGATCATTTTTTCTCGCCCCCCCGTTGATTGGACGCTCGCTTATTTTTGCGTTCATCCCTCCGACAAACAATGTGAACGGCAGGTGAGCTAAACGTTCGCGATCATTTGAGTTGGAAAATAAAAGGAAATAATACATACATTGCTGGTTCTGTACATTTAATTAAACTTGTTAAATGGAAAAAAGTTACTCTATTTAGCATCGATTAACGATTATCACTGTTACCTTATTTAAAGGTTTTTATTTCAAGCTTAATCCCAAGGTTCAGTTAATTATTTATACAAATTATTCAAATACAAATTTACGCATTAGTTTTTTTTTTTTTATAAGAGAAGGGGGCAAACGAGCAGCGGGAACACCGAGGTGTTCATCGACGCCCATGGACATCTGCAATACCAGAGGAATCATCATAAAAAATATGAGATTGTGGCTTATCATACCTGAAACATTCAACCATTCAGCGACGTCACCTTGTACAAATACCTAAAAAATTCCCACACAAAGTTTATAAAAGGTAAATATATTTTTCGAAAGAAAACTTTATCTTAGAAGTTAAATGAAATCGGAACAAGTCTAGCAAACTTTTACCGACTGAGTTCAAATCTGAGCGGAGCAGAGGTAATGAAAACTTAGAAGTTTGTTGTTTATGTGACACTTGATCACACGCGCTGACCTTACACTTAGCTGCATTGTACTGGCGACCTTTAGCACATAAAACAAGTGTAATATGTGAGTTTCCAATTTACTTTTGCATGTTTGTTTATTTTTTTAGTTTAGTTTATTAATGAAAAAATTCTACTGGCTATGATGAACATGACGTTGTCAAATGTTTTCCGACTCTTTAGAAACTGACTGAACATGGTTTACACGACTCAGTTCTTCTAAATATAATAAGTTAAAAAGGATGCACAAATATCAGAAATTCACATGTAAATAAGGTGCTCAAAATTCCATTCTTTTTTCGCTAAAATAAATTCAATATTAAACGCATTTTATTTTATCAAACGTACGTTATCTCTAAAAGGTCGGTTTCACAAATTTGCATTCTGATCTCGGTTACAGACCAATGCTTGGTAAAAGTCTTCTCTCAGAGATGTGTAGATGCAATTCTCAAAGGATAAAATTTTAATTAAAGCCTCTCCATTGGAGTTATTACACCGCTCCAGTTCAAAGTTCAGTCGACTGCTCACGGAAATTTGCAGACTTACTGCCACATTTAGTATTCTGAAGCTAGAGTTTTATACTGTTAAATGGATTACGATGGAATTTCTTTTTATTGTTGATTTTTAAAGGATTTGAAGAGATAAATATTGAGTTAACACTATTTTATAACGTGCAGTAGTTGTGTAGAAGTAATATAGGAGTTAGTTGTAAGTGCGTGTGAGTCCACCTGCGGCCGCCAGGGGGTATGCGCCAAGGAAATCGGAAACAAATCACACGCACCCCATGCTCTATGCCCCACATAAGGTTTTGAATGCACTGTGCGTTTATAAGTTGTAGTATTTTCAAGCAAATTCGTACAGCTCAGTCAGAGGAAGGAAAACGTAAAAAGTAGATTTGTCTATTTTTCTGTCACTAAAAAGGATCAAGAGGTGTTGAGTAAAAGAACATGTCTCAGACATTCTTAGCAGAAAATATCAATAAAAGTTTTTTAGCTGCTAAATGAATAAATAAATAAAAAAACAAAACTTTACTTAAAATATGAGATTTTAAAAGTATTGTAAGAATATCTCATAGCTGTAAAACATCTAACAAAGGTAACACTTGAAAGTGCTAGTGTGTTTTTCCCTATCGATAGTGGAGGCCGATCACGTCGCTAGGCGGAAGGTGAAGCGGCCAATAAAAATGTATGGAGGGATTTGTACGAGGAATAAACTTGACATCGCTCTCTCCATATATCCGACAATTAGTCTATTATTATTAATAAGGGATTCCCAATAGCTTTAGCTAAATTATGTACTATATATATACACAGTATTTAATCGTAAAATCGTAGAAAAAAAAGAACAATTTGAGAAACATTACTTAACATGCTTCAAGCATTAAAATCATTAAAAAGACGTTTAAATTAAAACAATATATTAAGATAACACAACAAGGAACATACTTTAATTATTGTTTTCTTTTTATGTTTACTTTAATGATAAAAGCAATTTTACTTCATTAAAAAAAACTCTCATAACAAAACATTGTTTACGTTTTAATTATGTATCGTTTTGTCAATATGGATTTAACGTTGCTGTTTGTTTTTGTTGAGCGTTTCGCGGGATGTCAGATTAAATGTGTTTTTGTTCATTAGGGGGGATAAATGGGACGGCGCAGTGTTGCCCTCTGCCGCTGCCGGTCAGGTGAAGCCTCGTCCAATTTACTGGATTATTTTAATCGCCTCATCGGCTTATGTTAAATTAACATTTACATTGTAAATATACCGATACGATGTAATTTAATTTTATTACATGTTTTATCGGTAAACAATTATTTTTTTTTTGTTTCCGTTTTACCGAAGTTTACAATATTCCTGTAATTTAAGACGTATATACCTTGTTTTGTATTATTTTAAACTTAGTATATTTGCTGTATAATCTAGTGATTTTGTATTTACATAACAATTGTAGTTTACATTTCCTATTGAAATATAATGATACAGTATTAACGTAGATATTATTCCATTTTCTATCGTTATCAATCAGTCACGTCGGATTCTAAGGGGTGATGTTACAAAATCTATATATATTATACATATCTAATAAACCTTATTCAAATAATCTTAGGATTCATTTTCGTATGTTCAAGTTTTTATTTAATTTGGTAAAGATCGAAGGTGTCAGTACAATTGAGTATGAATCGGCAAGTGGAATCAATCAATGTCATAGAGTTTCTCCACAATCTTCATCCCTCATGCGGGATCCGCCTAATCCCCGCACCTTTAGAGGTGCCACGGTTATCCGTACTTACGATAATTATTTCTTTTTATACTATCATAAAAGTTTTATATGTTCACTAGATATCGGCCGCGGCTCCCTCCGCGCGGGATTAAAACAACTTAATAAGTAGCCTATGTGTTCTTCCAGACTATGTTCTACAGCAGTGCCAAATTTCAAGATCTGTTGAGCCGTTCCGGAGATACGTTGAAACATCCATCCATCCATTTAAACATTCGCATTTATAATATTAGTAACATAATAGTATTGATGGCGGTGGCGAAATTCACAATTTTAAATGTATTTTTTGTGATTAGAATAAGAAATAACTTCTTCAAATTAACGTTGTAAAGATCTGGACAGATATTTGTATTATAATTATCAATTAATAATCAGAAATTACTTGAATTAAAAACTTTCTTTGATGTTCTTGCCGTCAATAAAACATCTTAGTCGTGTTTAACTTTTGCAACGCAATTAACAACATCAATAACGCAACAAAAATTAGCGTTTCCGCGGCCGCAGTGGCGACCCCTTACGGAATTAATGAGATTATCCGCTGTTCTTGAGTGTTCAAAGTCTCGGTTGTCGCTCGCTGCGTTCCACTGAATTATTCATCGCCTTGATAAGGCTCTTGGAGCAGGTAAGATGCAGTTTCATGCGCTCAGGTCTTAATTTAGCAGCTTACCCTATATCTAATTGCCGTTTTATCTACGTTGTTTTGGTAATTTCAGAGAGTTTAGTACTCTTAGTTTCTAGTTTATAAAATAATGACCGGTTTCAAATAGGTTTGCACACAATTTTTTAATCCAGACAATAGGTACTGTCGAAACCAAAATATATTGTATGAGTAGTATTGCTTTAAAATGACAAATGACAAAAAATGTCTTAAGTCGAGAGAAAGGTTATTGTAATTGAATCGATTGGTCCGTACGAGAAGACCTCTGGCGGCGGCGCTCGGACATCTCCCACCAATATAAATGTAAATGTATGGAGGTACGTTGCTCTTTCTACAAATAGTAACATAACAGATACGAGAATAGGTATTACCTATAAAACATGATTAACTTATTGTTCTTTTTTCATTATCATAACTTAAAACTAAAATATATCATTTCAGTAATTAATTGCACTGATAGACAAATAGATTTTGTTGTAGGGGGGCTCAAGTATTATTATTAGAAGTCTTTACAAGTTCTCGTGTAATGTGGCTCTACTTTTTCATTTTCTTTACTTGTGTTCATATATGACCACGCTATATTTTATAGATGTTACGTTTAACTTTTATTTTCATAGCGCTTCTGCGTTAAAACAATTTTATTCTTTGACGGCACATGTCCGCGGTTCGGCTCTGAAACCCGCGGGCTTCATGCATAAAGAAGACGACGGCTATCGCCAACACCTGCACGTAGATTTGTTGAATATTTCATTGCCCTTTTGATTCTGAACCTCAAGAACAATCTGTTCATATAAGATTGAACGGCTTAATTTTAGCTTTAAGCTTTATACTTTTTGTATTTTTTTTTTCAACATAGTTTTTGAAAAATTTCGGAAAATAAAGACAAATTTGACTTATAATATAAGAGTGATAAAATATTTAAATTCAAACTCGTAACTTGAGTTTCTAAATTGATGTAGTGTTACCTATTTCCTATAAGTTAAAAAATTTCAAGAGTGTTTTTAATTTAGGCAAAGTTGAGATCACATTACATCGTCCGCGGTCCCCACCTGACTCCGTACAACTTTTGCCCACTTTTAATGAATACTTTATTCGATCGCCGAAGTTACAGAGTTTCCATGATTTTTATATTGCGAAGTTTCTAGAACATTACCTATGCATTGTCTCTCGCCGGCGCCGGATATAATTATATTTAATTTTACGTCTGGGGCCCGACATCTGTTTATCAAAGTTTACTTTAACTTTCATGAATTTTATTTTTACATTGTCTTCTTTTGTGTTTTTACAAAGCAGAAATATCTTCTCAGTAGACATTCTAATGTATTTCTTCAAGTGTAACCGATCATTATTAGTGGGGCTATTTCAACATGGCTTGACAATTTAATTTTGAATTAATTCAGACACAGTCGATCTGTTCGAATATGTTTACTGTTTACTATAACCCAGAGTCAATGAATCTTTGAGTAAACGGTTATTATTGAAACGTAGATTGTAAAGGGCATCTTCATCTTCTTTACGTAGTAGCATGTTGCGTCATCAACTGCAACAAACAGCAAAAAGGCAGTTAGAGAGCAGCAGCAGTATTGTGGTGCTGGATGATGTACGCGTGCTCATCTGAAATGAATCTTTTAATATCGCGGCTGCTGCCGGGGTGCCGGGGCGGGGGCATGTGGCGCGGGGCGGAGGCAGAGCTCAAATATTGGTAGCGCACGTAACAAAAGGTCGATCGCTTTATTGAAATCCGCAGTTCGGTGCCGGCTCGGCCGGATCATACCTAATAACGAAATTTGTTGTGCAGTATGGAGACCACTTCTTTTAAAATGTAAGCCTGAAAAAAGATAATATTTTAACTTTTCTTAAATGGTAAAACTGTTGCACATATCGTGATATCGAGTATGACATGAAATTTTTGTAGACATTGAATCATTGGCCATTGGTTGAGTTTTGAGTTGAAGGTGATTTCATTTTTCTGTATCGACATCGAATGATCAAGCTTTTATACAAATCACAAGAACAAATAAAAAAATACTAAAAAATCCAATTCCACAGTTGATGAGCCATCGACTTATCGTTAGAAAAAAAGTAACAAAGATATCAGGAAATGAAACAAAGGTAGAGGCTGTGAGTGTCAACGCGCTGCCGGCGCTCATTGCACGGACTGCTCCCCCGCTCCTCCGCCTATTATTGTCTAGTGCCTATTGCCGTTATATGCTGCTGAAACAATTGACAACACTAATTTATTAATTCATACGAACGTAATCACATCTTCCCATTACTGCTGCTCACGACAAATTTAAAGAGAACGGTTAAATCTGACTTGCTTTATAATGATGTGTCATTTAATATCGCAATTACACAGTGATTAAGCTAACATAGTCTTAAAATTAAGATAAACACATAATTAATTAAGTTATGCAGTCAAGGAGAGTGCACGTTCGCGCCACAATTTTAATAAGCGTGTAAAATTAAACATGGCGGCAATAAAACATGCCGCGCGCGCCAAATGCAAATGCAACGGTCACAGTAATTTCCGCGCGCAAGCTGCATAAATACCGCGGCACCGCACGCCTCAGCCGACACAGTCGCGACATCGCGACACGTGGAAATTGTACTAGAATATTTGGAAATTCTATTAGTAATAAATATTGTCTTTTCAGTTTTAGGTACAATGCTGTGTTATATGTTTAGTATTCAGGAAATTGTTTTGTTAACCATTCAAAGGAATATATGAATTTCTATAAGGTCATGAGAACAGTTGAGTATTTGAATTAAATTTATTTATAAATTATGTATCATTCCTTAGCATTGTCACTTTATACTATAAGGGTTTATATAAGAAATTCAGAATATTTTGTCCATGGCTCCTATTTAGAAATTGAAAAAAAAACCGTATTAAACGTAAACAGTAAAGGTATTCGTTACCAGTTTTTCTGAATGTAATAAATCAAGATGGCCATCAGTCACAGAGCAGTATTGCCGCGCGGTACACGCACTCGCTTGAATGAATCACTCCATTGAGTCGAGTTAACAGGCGCATTATGCCCCGTTTACAGGAAAACGAGCCCCGCCATCGCTCATCCCGCAATGTATTAATGACACACATCTTGCCTCACTTACCTTTACAGCACCGTCCCAAGTATAATTCATAAACGCCAGCGGAAATAAAGAAATAATACATTTACTAATTTATCGTTAGTATTTTTTATTAAACGCATTTACTCTATGATCTTCAAACTAAAGACAGGATTTCATTTATAATACGTCTCATTTATACAATTTAATATTAATATTTTCATTACATACAATCAGTTACTAAGTAAGAGATTTTAATTAACTACCCATTGTATACAGTATACGTTGAAATTACTAAAACTAAACAAGTACCGCGACGTGTTTCTTTCAACTTGTAAACTTAGTTATTATTCACCATAATAATGTAAATTTGACTGTAATTGTAATAAAACAAAGTTCATTTTACAACAGAAATAACATCGTAAGTTCCTCACAGGTCGGTGAAGGGTCCCGCTCAATTCGTTACAATTTTTCTTTGTCACAAGGAGACGGATTTGGGCGGGACTCGAACGGGAAGGAAATTTTATTAAGTGGTATTCAAGGTAGTACCGAGTCATGATTAATGTTACGTGAGCTTAATTGAGCCAATTCGGATGGGATGTGGCATGTGGGAACATTTTCTTGATAATAAAGTGCTTGGATATTACAGAAAAGGGACTGTCGTTTATCTTCTTAGATTTTGCAAAATAGATTTAATTTTAATTTAGAAATAAAAGACAAAGTAAAGACAATCGATTTGTGTATTTATAATTATTATTCATCTCAGATAATTGAGGAGATGGCGCAAATTAAAAGAAGTTGTTAGAAAAATCTTTAAACTCTTCAATTTAAAATTAGAAAAGTGTTCAAAAGTTTTCAGTATGGAGTGCGAATTTCAAAATTTATTTGTACATGTTTTTCAATTTACGTTTAATAATACTTTTTAATTATCATTGAACATTACCATTTAACACGTTTTGGATAAATATAAATAAGAACTTATTTAGAATGT
This sequence comes from Papilio machaon, assembly GCF_912999745.1. NCBI lineage: Eukaryota > Metazoa > Arthropoda > Insecta > Lepidoptera > Papilionidae > Papilio > Papilio machaon. Next base: position 311,240 of record NC_059993.1, on the reverse strand, counting down.
TTTTAATTTTGTCTTGCGAAATATTTAGTTACCTAAGTATTCAATGCAACCTTTTTCTGTAAGATACTATAAGAATATTATTGTTTCTAACAATGAGTACGTCCCTGTACTGGTCCGGAGAACGGTTAATAGTGTACCCGGATTAGCCGGGAGAGTAATGCCGCAGTGAAACTTGCAGACGGATACAAATGCCCCGGAATATTGGTTAGTAGGCTAGCCGGGGTCCGGGTTCCGGGGGCAAAAGCTCGCAAACAACCCTCCGATATTGTAAGTGTATGTACCTTCTTCACTTGGATTTGCTTATTTTTTCAACAATATATGAAAACATCAAAATACTTTAAGCATTTGAAATAATTTGATTAGCTTTTGAAAAAAAATTAACCCCTACAATTTCAACAGTACAGTGCGATGGAGTCGCGAATATAAATAAATTGAGGTAGCATTTCTTGTTTATTATTAAATAACTCGAAACGTCCGGGGACTGTTCCTGTTCAAGTTTTCAGATTCCCCTGCATCCGCAGAGTTACTTAGTAATTCAGCCGCGAAAGTCTGCGGAAAATTAAGAATTTTACCTTTTCAAGAGAATTTGTAATTCCCTGTGCGGCGCCGCGGCGCGCAAACAAGACGGCTGTAAATAAAATTAATTGACTATTCAGAGCCCCACCTGTCTCCGCCCGCGGCTGCGGCGTGCGGCCCACGGCGCGGCTAACGAGAGGTACACTTTTATTTAGTTATATTGTCACTCAGAGAAGAACGAAGTTAGTGACGGCAGGCGATGGAATGCTAAACAGACGAGCTGATAATTCACTACAGTTTTGTTTCTTTATCAACTTGTATCTAATCTATTAAGGCACAAAAATTCGACGTACAAATATATTTAAAATATTACTTTAAGGCCATAACAAGTAAAGGTTAAATAGAATAGACATTATCCATTAAATCCATATCCACCGTCTCCCCAATAAACAGCGACATCTGTCGGTGAGACTCAACTCAATGATATATCAGCGAGACGGATCCCGACCAGCCCGGGATCCTGTAATCCCGGCGCGGCTCACCTGAGGGATTATACCGCCGTCCCTCGAGACTCATGCCGTGTCAATTTATCTGGAGATACCAGATACGCTCGACTGGAAGACAAACTTTGACTGCTAACAGTTTTTTTTAAGATTAACTGACACACTCATCTTTTCAATGGTCATAAAGGACCCTCATTATAGATTTAGATATCTATGTACACTAAAGATTTGTTTATGTGACGATTAAACGATAAACGAAAAAAGAAGTCCTGTTTGGTCAAATGTGCTGGTTGATCAGCAAATTTGGTGAATGATTGATTGATTGGCGGCTAATGATTACAAAATAATAAGAACATATTATCTTTAAAATCATTTAACATTTTAACACAACTTCTAAAGCATAGAATATTAAAAAAACGAGAACAGACACGGAATGTGACGTGACTTAAAATAAAGGTTTTTCGATTAGCTGACCGCCGCCGCCGCCGCCGGCGCCGCAAAGGAAAACTTCTCTACGAATTGGATACTTAAAAAAGTTCACCTGAAGCTGAAGCAGCGCTCCGTAGTTTTAATGAAAGAAATAATTTCAATTTGCGAAGTCGCGTTACTCTCGCCTCAACTTCGCTTGATATCATTACTTCGAAATGTTTAAGCGACTCTTTCAAGGTAATTCTTGTCGAATATTTCTTTTATTTTACGATGGAATATTTAAAAACATATTTGTTTTTAAATTTATAACAGTATTATTATTTTTTAACGTAAATTAGAATTGTTTCGCTAGCATACAAAAGGCTTACAAAAGAGAGTTTCACGGCACAGGTGCTTATCTAAGCACTTGATGATTTCGCACCGAACAAGTTTGGACAAGTTTTGACAGCGCGCCCCTGGCTGACAGATAAAATGGCGTTGTTGATAAAAAGAACATATATTTATGTTTATATCAAAACGAAAACAGCCTTTTTAGGCCTTAGGTGCCATGATTTATTAATTATTGAAGGTTCGAAGTCGTCAATTTAGTACCAACTGCAAATAGTTTGCAACTATCCCAAAAAATATTACAGATTTGTTTATCTTCCAATTTCCAGTCAGTAGGCCTAGTACTTATATTTACTACAAACGCCTTAATATCGTCATCATCAATTATGTTAAAATTATTACTTGATTTTTGGTGTACTTTACAGCCGATAGGGGGCGCTTCACAAATTTTAATACAAATTTTGTCGTTAACTAAAACAATATTATGAGCATAAATATGAAATATTTATTTTTATTATTATACGATGGCGCTTGTTACAAATATTCGTGTTAGGTCCACAGATAGTAAACAGTAGTACTGAGTTATTTTTAATCAAAGCAATAAAATAGACAACTTGCGTTCAACGCTTTCCTATCTGTTTGAGCATTATTAGTTTATCCCTCACTATCCATTACCTATATCTGTAACAAACTCGCTTAGTCCGTAAGTCTAAAACCGTGTTGGATCCGGTTTGAACCGCACTGGGCCGGAATAATCCGCTCCACCTGATCCGGTACGGGGCGGCGCGGGGCGGCTCGGAGCGGCTTGCGGTACTCTGTGCGCGGACCAAGTTTGCTCTATTGTTTTAAACTTTGCTCCCTTTCTTGGATAATCCAAATGCAATGTTTAACGTGTGATGAGACATGTCGGCGGTGTCGAGAGCATCGGGGCTCTGGGGTTAAGCATTTGACTGGCAATATGCAGGTCACGTGTTCGAATCACGCCATGTACTAATGTGTCCTTCGATTTTTGATTTTCATATGTACATCTATCCGACGTTCTTAGTTCTTACTGTGAAGGAAAACATCGTGATGCAATCTGCATATATCTGCGAAGAATTCAAAGATATGTATGAAGTCAACCATCCTGCATTGGCCTGCACGGTCAATGTTTAGTTATGAAACAAATGTAATCACTTAAATAACTAGTAAAAAGGTAGCTGAGTGTGTACCTGAGTAATTCATGCAAATGAATGCAAGCCAATTAATAAAGAGCGGTCGCTTTGCTATCGAAAATCTACTACCGACGCTCAAACTGCCGAGACGTATAAAGCACGATACAGACTTGTGTTAAACCCGTAAGGTAATAGTAAGATTATGAAAGTCCTGATTTAACTAAAAAGAAATACAACGTACGAGGTTTTTATAATAAACTTTATTGTTTTCTTATAATTAAGACTACTTGTTTTAAGTGTTTTAATTATAAAAAAATTGCTAATTTAAACATAATTTTTTTTTAAATTAACATTCAATAACATACACCGTTATTATAGGTAAAAATACACAACTTAAATATTTTTTTTTAATTTCTCCCAGTGTATCGTGGTTTTTATCTTACTAATTAATATTGCAGAATCTCATCTTACAACGCGGAGATTCTGTAAAGATTAAGGTGTTCAGTAACTCAATTTTTCCTCGGCTTTGGTGAATTTACAAAATGTAAAGAATAAAGGAAATTATCTTTTTTAATTTTTTAATGAGATTTTAGATCACTTAGTAGACGGTAACTCTTTTGGCTGATTGCAGATTTTATAATATGAAGTAGTGGTTTGATGTCCTTTCTTTGTTTATAAAACAACTTAAAAAAATGCCTTTGAATTTATCAAACAAGTTTAATTGGCCTACAAAGTAATTATGTGAGATCAAGTCGCCGTAGCAGACTCGAAATTAAATTAATACTTCTCTCTCTCTGTAATACACGTAAGGTAAAAGGAATCATTTCGCACGATATCCTCGGGAAATTCAACGTGACGTGGAACATTAGTTTTGGAAATAAGAGTGAAATTGTGTGTTTAGAGACAATCTGAGGACGCGCGGGTCCGGCGACTGCGCGGCATTTGTCACATTCCAAGGCGTGCTCGTAGTGATGTTACATTTCTTATCGATAAATGGAACAAAATTTATTTTGCATCTTTTCATTATAATTACGATTTAATTTACTTATTTCGCTCTTTCTTTTGTTTTTGAAACTTTTTCTTATTATCTAATTTACAAATTAAGTATTCATGTTATGATAAGATGTTATGATGTTAAAATATTTGAAACAGTGACTGGATTGTATGTTTCAGTTAGAAGACGATTTATTATTGACTGTATAGCTTAGGATTAATTTGCTATATGTATTTTTAATCAAGACAGTTGAAGCAAAGCAAAAAATGTATGTTAATTCAATGCTAAAATTTGCCTTACATCAAGAAATTGATGTAGTGTATTATAAATGTAGGAAAATTATATTTATATCGATAAAATTTTTTGTGTACAAGATTGCACGTCACGCGGTGAGTTATGCAGTCTGGCTTCAAGCGAATATCGATGAATTATTGAGCTATTTACATTACATCACTAGAGCTCCCGCGGGCGGATGCGAGCATACTCCGGGAATTTTACAACGGAAAATATATTCTGCAACCTAACATAGTGCTGGGAAATTATTAAGTTTATGTAACCACTGGTTAGGAAGTCAATTCATCTGTGTATGAAAATATTAATATTACAAAATCATAATTGACCCAAGTTGGTGACCAAATCGTTGGCTTAAATTACGTTTTTGTAAAAAAAAAATGTAGGAAAACTGCGTGGCATTAGAGTGAGATCAATTTCGTTCCCGTGTCGTATCTGAACCCTTCGCAACGTAATGTCGAGACCGAGCCACCTCTAAGAGGTTTCTTATCTGTGACGGGTATCGTGACGACCATCACTCTCCGTCTCCAATTTTTTGTTACACAAGGACACTATTACCTTTGCGGATAAGCAAAATTGCTTCGTCTTAGTCTTAGTCTTTAGTTTCGTCTCATTTAATTTATTGTTGAACCTAAACCTTATTATTATATTTTACAATATTATTTAGTTACGACAGTGAAATTAGAGAAAAAAAATTAAGTTTATATTTATCAAAAATATGTTTCTATGGTAACATTACCTTCACGCATATTTCATTAGTTACGAATTGGTTAATTATATTTTTATTATTAAACGAAAAGAAAACCTTAAGGTTGTAATAACTTCCTTTTACATTCTACCACTTGATTAAACAAAGATACAGGAAACATTTCAAGTTAAGTTCACTGTATCTACATTCCGCTCCCTAACTGGACTGAAACTCACGTAGCCCATTACCTCCAAACTAAACGATCACCGGACCTCATTACTGGCGTCTAAGACTGCCCGCCCCCCACCCGCAGAGTGAGGGTTAGGAGGAGGGGGAGGAGAACTAAGTGACTCCGAACGGAAATAAAGGTGCACGCGACTGGAGGTAATGTTAATTGAATTTCTGCAGACGCGTTATTAGTGAGGGGCTGCTGTCGTGGTCGTATCGATTATTATTTAATTTAATAACAATTCTAGTTGCTAATTTAGAACACCGCAATGTAGTTTTAAAGACTTTCTACGTTGAGAGGTTTCTTACAATTCGAGTTGGTAAGAAAATGTTTTATTAGTAGCATTCAATCTAGACATTGGATCTTAAATATTGATAACTGGACTAGATATTCTAATTTAAGTGTGTATCATCAATAATTAAAACGCAAGCAAATACAAAAGATAGATACACAGATCGAAAAATGTAACGACGTATTTTTTAACAGATAGAATTAGCAGGTAAATGAAATTTTACTAAATATATTTGTAAGAATGTCAAAAAACGGAATGTCCACAATGCAAATTAGTAAAAGTAACGTACTTTTAAATATATAATAAAATTTGAATGTACCGATAAGAACATCACTAGTGGCGGACTGCGAATGATACGCGCGCGACCGCCGCGCCACGCGAGATTAAACGTCACCAACCGTCAGATATTCCCACAAGGAAAGAGGGAGACGTCTCCCGCAACTGCATTCAAAATAAACCTTATCGCACTAAAGTAAGAATCAATTTACTTTGCAGGAACTGTAACTGTAAGTTTGTTAGTAAATAGTCACCTGCAGCGAACAACTTTTAAATAGGTAATATGACATCAACCCCAGGTTATACGGCCAATTCATTTGTGACGGCGTTTTGTTGAGAATCAGCAGATGTTTGCAAACAGGTGGCGAATTTAGCAATGAAAGAAAATGCTGGAGTAAGATAATATTTGGTACCATCTGGTAAAAATGAAAGTAATAAGTGTTTACTAATTTTTTGATTTAATAATTACTGCTAATTTAGCTTAACGACCGATGCAAATTGTGGGTTACAATTTGGGATAGTTATTGACTTTTTTATCTATTTTATGAAAGGAACCGAACAAATAGTCTCTTTCGTTAAGGTAAATTGGATGTGCAGTTTAGTAGATCTCGTATTAAATCGATTAAGTTAATTGATAATAAATTATTTTTGATTCCATTACCAACATAATAATAAGGATAAAGCAGTAAGCTTGATATTTATTGTAAGTGTTACCAGATTACCTGCTATAATCCACTCGGCGTACGTGCCTACGCGGTCCCACCTCTACTTAGCGCGGCAATATCGAAGTTACGATTCTACGAAGCTACGATGCGACAATTGAAAGAAATCGTAGCAGAAATTGCTTCTTGCACTACACTTCGTATGGGTTATAAAATTATTTTATAAGCTGTGCTAAGTATTTGATATTAAGTAAACAATATTACTTACCGATATGCTTATGCTATTGGTTTGTCTGTATGCACGAGGAAATCATTTCTTTAAATATATCATGCAGTTTTTTTTAAAAAAAAAACTTGTATACATCGCAGTATATTAGATATGAATCGGCTCGTTTTATATTTCAGTTGCAATTGAAATGGTTTTCTAAATGATTCTGCAAATATTATGTTTTCAAGTTTGTTAGCTAAATTTTTGAGAGTTTATTTTTTTAGGTGAGTAAATAACTGTTTAGAGTTAACAAAGTAAAGAACAGCGATACAAGTCAAACATCGGGGATAAAAGTCTGTATAATGGTTAGGCAGTTTGATATCTCTCGTTAAATAAATAATATACCCTCGCTCCCCCGACTGAGCCCAATCACCTGAGATGGTTGTTTGTCTGCGGTAAAAGGTGTATCCGATTGCAACGCTCTCAGTTTACTGCTAAACGATGAGACAATAGAGGCAAATACGCGGACAAACAATACAATATATACGAACAAGCCAGAATAATTACAAAGTACATTTTTTTACAATTCACTAAACAGGCATCTATGGACAACATAGACTAATGTAGACGAAAAACTACGACAGTGCTACGAAATCACTAAACACAAAGTATTAGGTAAAATTCAATGAAGAATTCCACAAGTTTTTTTTGCTCGTTAGAAGACTTTAAGATAATATGTATTATGTATTTCATTCACCTAAAGTATATTAATTAGGAAAAAGAAATCGATTGAGACATAACCTTGATAGCTTGTTTTCTGTGTAAATGAATGAACGTTAATGAATGTCGGTATTCAGCCATCCATCAGACATTGACAATGATGGAATGTCGCTTAGTTTTTCTGTCTTCTTTCATTGTGGCTGGCTACATCTACAGCAATTATAAACTACCAAATAATCATGACATCTTTGTTATTATCAAGTTATTCACGAGTTGGTTAATGATGTAAATTTAAACGATATTTTTGCAAAGAACAGTTTCAAAATCTCTTTATAGATATACGAGTAGGTCTGCTTCGGAAAAGATAAAAGAATGTAGAAGCCAGTATACTTTGTGAAGTATACAATAAATTTGGTCGTATATCGGCGAGTCGTGGCCATAAATGCCAAGTCCGGTGCGGCTCAGGTCCGGCGGTAATTGGAGCCATCAGCGGCCGGTCGCCGTAAAGAGGTGCGGTGAGGTGGGCACCCGATCGACCGTGAAAGAACTACCCCATACACACTGCTCACTAGAAACTTTAAACGACGTGACATTTTACAAAGAAAAATTTTGGAAAGAACGATTCTCTATTCTTATTGTTATGTATGTAGCAATGTTGGCCACACTGTTTTATTGAGAAAATTCAGTACAGTGAAAAGACAGCAGTGTCAATGCCAGCCGAGCCGCCGACAACAGAAGACATCTATCATTTCTATTCATTTTTTCTTCTATTCATTTTTAATCTCTATTGGGAAGGTTTAATTTTGTTAAATTACTTGCAATAAGATGATGATTGTAGAGTTACGTATATAAAATTTAGATGATGTTTGTGAGAAGCAAGACACATAAAATTTAACTTATAATAGTTAAATGGTGACGTCTGTGTGTCAGCGTCGTAAGAAAAACTGTTCTCCTCGTGCGGCTAATACCCGGACCCTTCCTCCACCTCCGCTAAAAGGTTGTCGTTTAAGGCCACCGGCTCGATTTGTAGGCCCAATTGACTGTCAATGAATAGATGTGCGTCCGGTAACGTCGGGGACCTGCCCTAAAGTACGGCCCGAGCCCTACCTTATGCACAGAGATTACCTCGCACATAAATCTCAACCTTTGATGTGATGAGTAAGCATTTACTAAGCAAGAATGTCTTTTTTCTTTATAAGTATATATCCACTTTATATTCGACTAAGCAATCTAGAACAAGTTTGCTAACGTTACGTATAAGTTTTTCTATTAAATGTATACGTAGCTATTGCTAGTTAGTTGCTATTATTTTTTTTATTTATTTACTAACTTTAGTATTATTACCACGAAATAAACTATAAGACTTGTATATAAATTGTATCGCAGCAATCCAATCGTCAGTCCAATCAGCACACGGGAGGTGTGAGTTCCGCTGCGGGCCGCACGGTGGCGCCCCTGCGGCGTGCGGCGGCGTGCGGCTCGCACCGTGGCGCCGCTGAGCGCTCCACTTAATAATATTTTTCACCTTGTTTCGTTTTCCAATTTTCCGCAAGTCACTCTCGCGGGTAACGGCCCGTGTTTTGATTTAGAAATGCGCCTGTGAGCCGCTTTAATGTTCACGACACGTTGACGATGCGGCTATTTATTTTTAACGACTAAGACAATAATTTTCCTTACTTTACCTTGAGTGAATTTTGTAAAATGAAAACAAATTAAAATTTCTCTTCCATAGTTGTACGTTGCTAAGGTTAGAAAAAACTACCTTCTTTAACATTAGATCGTTTTAGTCGGATGAGTCTTTACAAATGTTGGTTATTACAACACAAAATATATCTTTAAATGTATCAATGCAAACAAAGTTTAAGAAGAAAACATTTCCGCTTTCAAGCTGCGAATTCTCGAAAAGCTATTTTAACAAAGCGATTCTCATATTTCTTTAGTGTTTTGATAAGCAAGCGATATGATTCCCTGTCCCCTAGCTGTCCACCCCGGGCATCGCCTGACCCCACTTGTGCCAATCTAATTTGCTCGCTCGACCCTTGAGTTTGGCCAATATAGCCAACACTGGTGTAAATAAGGATACACTATTCTGGTATATCAAATTTAACGAACTTCTCAGAAACTAGATAGACAAAAATTCATATCAAATGCGATTAACATTTTACAAAACTTAATTATTTTTTTTTTTTGAGTTTAATGGAACAATAACAATATAGAATAGTTGCAAACACATCACTTACAAAGTTACAAACAGACAACTTGTTTAAAAATATTTTGATATAAATATTTTAAAGTATGTAAAACATGGAGAACTGTCTGTCAACCTGCGTTAGTCGGAACGGCAATTCAAGAACGAAAACAATATCTAAACATAATAGTTACATTTGAAAAGTAGTCAAACTTTTTTTTCATCCTTTTTCCAAATAAACATTTCGCCAAACGTTGGCACAAATATCTGGAGATCGTAATAACTTTTATCTTAAAAGATAACATGATATGAAGGGGCGAAGTCGCAGGTAACTCGACGGAAAATCTCATTTACTAAATTGAATTACACTGTCCACTAACTCCATGATATATTTCTCTCTAGTTTTTGTGACAGAGAGTGTACAAAATGCACGACAAATCTTGATGAATGCCTCGGAATATCTGAGAATGATGGCGATGGATTACAATGTCAAAGGTATTCCACATATATTCACAACAAATGCCTTTTACTTATTATTAAAATGTTTTTCTAATATATTAGAACGGCTACTTCTTTCTGTAAGACGCTTAGTATATTTTTTTTAAATATTTTCTGGCCTGGATACTAGTCCTTTTGACCGACGCTTTGTACAAAACAAATATTGTTTTCATGTAAAGACTACATAGTCAAATGCTTACTAATTAAGAAATACTTAATTTCAGAAATTGAATTAATTTTACTATAGTTGGTGAACTGGTGGATAAATGGATCCTTTCAAAACAATTTTTCTGTTAATTTTCTATCTTTATGATCATTACTTTGATATAATGTTTTTGAAAAAAAAAGACAACAACGCATTTAAAATAATTCAGTTTATTTTTGTAAATGAAGTCTGATAAGGTCGCAACAAGCTCGTGGCAGGGAAGGGAAAACGGCAAGAGAGGGGAGTCCGGGGGAGGTCGCTAGAGTGCGGTTACAGCAGTTAAAAGTAAGAGACGCCACGTGAGTTAGCTACAATTTATATGTAAATCAGTGACGGGGTCCATATAGTCTAAGAGCTATGTATATTCAACATTTACTTTACATTAAAAAGTTTTAATTTTATTCTCTGGTTTGAAAATTAAATAGTTAACTACGGTAGTAATATCACTGTAAAACAATATTCCCTCATATTTCGTAATAAATTAATATCTTGAAATATCTCGAATAAACTTTATCACCAATGTTATTTTTTAGACATGCTAAAAACTAACATTACGTGAAACGTTTCGTTTGCAACTGCCTAAAAAAAATTAACCAAGTATATGAGTTTGTTTAATCCATTATCTTTATATCGGCAGGCTCTTAGACTATGAGCGGCGTCCGCGTCAGTCTCCCGAGACGAATCTAATTGCGTTTAGCTGAGGTGAGCGCTGTACACTTCACTTACTTTTTACTGCCATCTGCGCCAGATAATCAGATAATTTCTCTTGTCTACCGCTTTTTATACAAGATTATAACATTTTTGGTAGTGAATTCTTAATATTCATGTACTGGGATTTCTAAAAATGAACATTTTTGTATTGCACCAGAACTTCACAATGTCACTTGTGTTTGTTTGATTTAAATAAAAGATGCATTACTTCTAAATAATCTTTATCATTCTCTAATAGTGTTTTTACTCTTGACAACTTAATCCAACAGTGTGAGCATTTTAAGTGAAAACTAAGTTACATGATTATAAAATCATATTTCCGTAACATAGATAAAGTTAGTTAAACCTATCCGTCATCCTCCATCCTGCGACATGTTAAGTCACCCGACATGTGTCACTTACAAATATCCTGACTGGGTTTTTGTATGCAGGGAATTAGTTTTGATATGTTATAGTTTTATGGCATTTGTTTGAAGGTATCTCCGGAACAGCTCAACGGATCTCGATGAAATTTGGCACAGATCTCTAGAAGGACATGTAGGTGACCTTCTACATATTCCCAAAAACACTCCACAGTTACACATACACACTCTTACATAACACACATACACACACACACATAAACTCAGGTGCTTGACGAGTGGTCGACGTCCCGCATGACAACCGAAATTATTGACCTCTGATTGGCAATTTCAAAATTGCAACGCACAGCTGAGCGGGGGTCACTGACCGGTTTTGCACACGCACCGGACTTCAGTGGAGTTTTTACAGTGCCGCGATATACCACGCCGCTTACGATTTCTCAAACCTGTACTTTGTTTCTCGAACAGTGATATTTATCTTTCTCCTGTTACTTTTACTTTACTTCTCTGTGTTGTACTCTCCTTCTATATATTTATTGGTGTGTGTACGAGTGAGAATAAATTGTGTTGTGAATAACGGTCGCATCATTTCGTTACCTCACACCCTCACATCACCACATCTCTCACCTTCCACACCACACCACAGACACATAAGCTATTTATTTTTTAATACCGCGCGGACGGAGTCGCGGGGTACAGTTAGTTATTATATATGTTAGCATCTTGTTTATCGGCCAATACACAAGTTTTTTTTATTTTAAGTACTTTAAACTCGTTTTAAATTTTTGTAGAAATTCATTGAAAGCCTCCTGTAAGCATGTCGTATAAACAGACAAACTCCATCAAATTGTAAAGGAACGTTTAATTCGTCGTCAAACAGAACAAATAGGAGGAGCGCATAAATCTCGTCGTCCGCTCTCATCGGACAAATTAAACATTATTCTTTTCCATCGAAATTCCCGAGGACTTTTATTGGAATTTTTGCCTATCCTGTACGTGCCAATAAATACTGGTACTAAGCGTTTCAAACGAGCCAGCCCCTAGCATTTAGCTCCTTTATGTCAATCGGCATGCACACACGCGCGCCGCCCCGTGTCGCTACATGCGCACACACACGAACACGCCATGCAAATCGCAAACACAGGACGCGGCATCCAACGTGTATTCCATTTACTGTTGCTTTTGTAACATGACCTACTACTTTTGATACTTGATAACAAATATAGTTTAAAGTGAAAATGTAAAATAAATTTAGAAAGCGCATCTCAGAAACCACTTATACCAGTACGTTTGTATTACCAAGAAATCGGAGTTTTCAAGTGTAAGTTTTAAATAACTTAAATGCTAAACTGGACCACACTATATCGCCAGTACGTCATAATATATGTCCATAATGCATATACGAAATTATTATAATTTCCTACTTCAGTAACTGGCTTTTTATAACAAAACCCAATATCAAAACTATTAAATCCTGCTACACATACAAGATCCCAGTATTGTCCCTTTAACACGAGGCAGAGGCGAATAACAAAATAAAATACAATACAAAAAGCGTAAAGGAGAACGTATTGATTTGCAGGAATTTTTATTAGGAGGTGTTACCTCGCAGGAGGCAATTTGCCTGCGTCTTATTGCCTTGCACTGCTAAACTGCCTCTAAAACATTCCGCTTTGTGTAGACGTTAACGCCGATATTGGAGGTGAACATTCGTATGCGGAAATTTAGTACATGCGACTTACAGACGCTCCGTTTTCTACTACAGCAAAATGTTAAATAAAGAAAAAAGATGTTTTGTAAGAGGTTGGTCCGTAAATGAATTCCCGTAATTAACAGCCAAGGTCAAGCGATGAGTTGTACCTACATATTTCCTGGTAAAGAATTATGAGATTGTGTCTCTAAAACCGTCTCTTTTTCATCTGTATGTCTGTTACAGCGGCCTCAAGACGTCTACTTCTCAGTGGAGTTGATGGAGTTGGTATCAAATAAATCACTGAGGTATATATCGCAGAAAATTTTAATTAAATTGTTGCGTAACGTTGATCCACCTCCAGGAACCTTTACATTGCGATCTATAAATCAATGCACGCCATCTATCGATCAATTAACAACTAATTAAATGACAACATTAGACAATCTGGAATATGAAATTATTGTAAAATAATGAAAGAGATATCCCGACGTATTCTCTAGTATTATTAATTTAAAAGGTATTCAATAAAGCTGCGCGCAAACACTCCGGTAACTCAATTAAACTGAAAATTCAAATTGTGTAATCGCTAACGAAATTGAAAACGCAAAATGAAGACTCCACGAAACTCTGGCCAACATTGTAAGGGCGTGTTTACACTAAATAAAGCGCAAAAGGTACGGATTTGTAAGGATGTAAATCAAAGTGAATGTTTTATTAAACACTCAGTTGTGCCGGATATTCAAATTAAGTGGCGGTGTAAGAGCTAAGCTAGTATGGAACACGATTTTAAATAAATTCAACGTTTTAGTTGTGACTTTAAGTTGTTCTCGAGTTTTGTGTTGATAGAAGAATGACTTAGTTTATGGTTTTTTAATAGGAAAATATAAGTAGAGCATTTCGTAGACCGAGAACTGCCATTTAATTGAACCTTAAAACTCATGGGTTGCAAATCACGTCACAGTTGTAAAGTCGTTCTGACTCCATGTTATGTTAGCCTCGCAAATTTCTACCTCGACGTTTCCAATGGCAATATTTACCCGCTACTTTCTGTAAACATTCTTCAGGCACATCTCGGATACAACTCGTACAAGAAAATTAAGCTTGTTAATTATATCTCGCATGTAAATCCCCCCCTCCCCCCGCCCCACCGCCCTGTGACTTGTGCCTCCCCCTACCTTGTATCCCCGTGTGCCTATTGTAATGATGAAGCTAATGTTTTATCAAGACAGTGGCTCATTTAAATTCATTAAAGGTAAATGTAACCAGACTAACAATATTAGAAACAAACGTAATACTTGTAGTTTATTATTATAAGACAAAGTATTGTGTTAGTATTTCATTGGCATTAAATATTAACTTTATTTAATGGAACATAACTAACTAAAGTTATATTAAAAAGATAACTGAGGACTTTCATTGAATTATTTGAAAATAGTAAGAAGTATGGTTTTCCTGCTATTATATTTTCTTCCTTCAACTTTCCGCTTTGGCTGCTTTAATAACCCGTGGCAGTACTTTACAGGAGGAAAATCTTTGAGAAAATTTCGTATTTATTCCTAACGGTCATTAATAACAAGTACCAGGCGAGCAGAACTCGACCGGAGCAAACTTCGTATCTTGCTTCCGCTAACTACTGAAAGATGGTAATGAAGCACACTTACCTTCATAAGGCCGTCTCTTTTGCACTCGTCGGGTGGACGTAAGCCCGTCCTTGTCTCTGTCCCTGTCACGGCCACAACGGCCGATCTAGACGGTGACAAGAAATTAATTAGGGGAAGCTGGAGAAAATAATGGTCTGCCGTGATTTTTAAATGAAATTTATTTTCTCCACTTCATTTATTTCCCGACGACATGACACTTCGGAAATTATTAGACTTTACAACGGCTTTGCTGCTTCAGAGCAGCCTCAGGGCTCCGAGGTAACGTTTCAGCTTGTTTACCTTTTACGTGTTGTAATTCTTTTGTAGCATTTCATTTTCTGTTCGTATTTGATTTGGTAATTGAAAAAAAGTGTTTGCTTTCGTTAAATGTTAATTTACTTTTAGAAATAAAAACGTTTATTTTTGTATTGTGGTTGGTTTTATATAAACAGTTCCTTTACTTCAATAGATTTTAATTGTGAATCAGACAAAGTTTATTTTGAAATCGTCTAATCAGTAGCTTTGAATATATTGTATATTTATATCTGATACAAATTACCTGTAAATTGCACATCATGTCATATCAAGATAACATAATGCTCGAAACTAACAAATATTATAAACCTGATAAATTGCGAGGTCATTAATAATGTAGCAATTATGTCCAAAGCAACGCAGGTTTCGATATTGATACCTTCACTATTTCATTCAATTTTAGTTATTAAATCTACTAAGTTAAAGCATTAATTAGTATGGCAGATATCGAAAGGGATAAACATATTCGTTTCGATGGCAATCCTGTTACAAGCATGAACTGATTCAGGCGATACAATTGTAATATCCTTGTAATTGACTATTGTCACGATATCTATGATGTTGTATAAACGATTTTGTTATTAGATTTCATTACGTCCTCAGGAAATAATAACAGGCTGATGTGTTACATTCTAAAGTATCAACTAATACGTATAACACACAATTGAATGTACAAAATTTTCATTATTTATATGTAAAACCATGAATTCCAATAAGAGTGTTAATGGAACAAAGTCTTTTATAAAGAAACTATCAGTTTTGAATGTTGTAATAAAGAAAGCGAAATCATATCTGCGTTTATTTTTTGAAACATCGTCTATTCATGGACTAAACCATTTCGTGGCTCCAAGACGTCATCCTTGTGAAATGTAAGTATCCTTACGTGCAGGTAAATGTTTACTAACTATATCATACTACGTAAGTGAATACCTTGACCTTTTTGTTTTAAGCTTTACTCGTGCACATATCGTTTCCATCATAATAATACTTCTTCACTTCTCCCGTTCTTTCTTGCAGTTCCCTATGGTTGTCTGTGGTATGTCTGTCTTTATTTGGCGCCATGTATCTTTCTCACACAACATGGGTGAGGTACCAGTCCTCGCCCACCGTGGTCTCTATGGAGCGGGACATGTTTGCTTGGAACACCACATTTCCAGCAATAACTATATGCATCGAAAATAAAATTGATGAAGAAAAACTTGAAAATTATATTAGGTAGGTATTGCGTAATCTGCACACATGTCTGCACACCGATCAGTTACCTATGCTTACTCGTAAAATATTTTTTATTGTACTAGTCCTCTTTCTTCAAAGGATCCTGCTTAATAATATATTTATCCTTTACGAATATGTATGAACTATCCAATTGTTTCAAAACACTTAGAAATTCTGAGGATACTGACAAATCGAAGCTACGAGAATTCGTTAAAGCACTGGCGAATGCGTCGTTCCAAACGTTCGAGTCGCTGCCGCGCTACGGAGCGGTGCCTGCCGACCACTACATGCGGCTGATCCTCGAGCTCACGCCGGACTTCAAGCCGGACATCAACATTGGCGCCGCGGGAGTCACTCTCGGTCTCGTACCTACCATCACCGAAATGGGCCTTTGTTATTCTTTCAACTCTAAAGTTGCTATCTACAATTCTCCCACGTATGTTACTTGTAATATTGTCTCATTGTTAAGTCTAGTGTCTTTGTGAACCTTCTTGTGAGTCAACCTTAAGAGTTTGTTGTCAGTTACAGGGAAGCTGACAAGTGGAATCTTGTGAAAACTGAGAATGAAACATTTTTTATTCATCCCCTGGACGGAGAGGTGTTTGCTCAGCTCATCAACATTTCAGCTTCTTATAGTGTCAGTTTACTTTTACGAGTAGTATAGTCTTCCAATTATTTAAAAACTTTTTTAAAATATCATCTTGTCCGTGTTTTAGGTTTACATTCATGGGCCATACGAAGTTCCAGACATTTCAACTAAATATCAGCAATCATCGAAAAATTTCTATATGAAGATCTATGTGACTGCTGTGACCGTGTACACTTCATCGGAAGCTGCTAAGTAACTTTATATATTGCTTTTCTGCTTTAAATTCTTTAACAGCTCCTAGTGCCGCAAACTGATTCAAAATAATAAATTATTTTGCCAGATTTTGCTATGTCGTATAAGTACAGCCACTATTGTGTTTAATAAACGAACCAAACTTTGTGATTTTTTTAGATTAAGCATTGGTCAACGGCGATGCAGATTTCCCCATGAGAACAATCTGAAGCATAACGCCATATACACGTACACCTTGTGTCGCATGGAGTGCAGAATTAAGTTATGCCTCAAGTTTTGTGGATGTGTTCCACATTTTTATAGAACAATACGTGAGTGAACATATTTTTTCCTAACGATTATTTGGATAAGCTGTGCGTTTAAAGTTTCGCTCACTTTTTAGATAAAATTACAATAATAATAATAATTCCCGATAATAATCGGAAGTACAACTTTGCTATTTATTTGTTACAGGCGATGAAAAAACTTGTGACGTCGACGGCTTGCATTGTTTGTCAAAATATAAAGGTATGCAACTCATGAAATAATTCCATTACAAACAAGGAATATTTCATAAATTCTATTGCGCTATAATTTTAGATATACTATATAAACTGCGCGACGATTCCGACAAGAAAGTGAGCTGCGAGTGCTACCCGATCTGTGACGACATAAACTATGTCATTCAAACAAGTGTTAGTATCAGCTGTAATAATGCCTTTAACACTCAGTCCCACACTCAGAATATTTTAATGATCACTTAATCTAAACTAATTACAAATTATGCATCTTAAGGTGCTGAAAATAAAATATGTGTACGTCTCTCAGGCACGACAAGAGTGGTTTTTAGGCACCAACTTACAATGGGGTATTGTCACCTATCCCCGCATGAGGTACCGACGAGACATCATTTTTGGATTTACTGATGTCCTTGGTGAGTGTAGTGTAGTGAGCAATAGTTCATCCATTAATTTAAAATACGTTCTCTCTGGATACTAATAAAGTTTATTTCGTGATCTTGAAACGTCTTACAGTAGCGGTAGGCGGTATGGCGGGCCTCTTCCTGGGCTGCAGTGTGCTCAGCTTCACTGAGATTGTGTACTTCCTCAGCTTGCGCCTGTACTGGTACTGCCGAGGTCGTTGACCTTGTTATCGAAGTACGAAAGAAGTTCGACTCCTGCGTGTGTAACTATGGCTTATCATGTTTTGTTTTTAACTATATACTTCTTGTATGTAATATTGTATGTATATATGTATATGAACCAATACTGTCAACGCTAATGTTACAATTACGTGAACGGTGTGCTCTCATGTCCGCAATGTGCGAAGATTTTTGCAAACAAAATTGGCTACATAAGCCACATGCGAGCACACTAACGTCAAAACCGGAGTTGAAGACAGTCGCCGTGGCCGATATCGGCCGGGGTTACTTCATCATTTATGTTAAGATATTGAATACCTCAAAAATATACGAATGAATAATTTAATTTAGTAAAACCTTTTTGTGTAGGTTTCATTGAACAAAAATAAATATTACGTTCGATACTTATAAGTTAAGTATAAGTTATAATACTTAGGTTAATGTTGGCAACAAGGGATCGTATACCCTCAGGTAAATTTAATTTAAGGGTTGGAGCAATTGGCGGCGACGTATATCGGGTCGTATTAACACATCGTAAATTCAACCCTTAAGCACCTTGCTAATAATTAAGATAGTTGGGCCCTTTTGAATCGCTCGCTCAATTAAGCAATTCAACTACTATTGAGGTCGGCTTAAGTAACGGGTTAGGGCACCTTTGTCAACAAGCGAGACCTTAAATGAACTACTGATATTGGACAAGGACACCGATTAAATATTTAGAATCACTTGTAGTTGCTTTACATGTTTTTGTGGTGTTCAAAATTATCTCTTATTGATCATTAATTTGTATTATAGAAAAGCTGTCGCTCGCGGTTTCGTCCGCGCGGATTTAAAAAAAACTTAATTAGTTGCTTATGTGTTCTTTCAGTCTATGTTCTACATCTATGCCTAATTTCATCGAAATCCATGCAGCCGTTCTGGAGATCCATCCAACGATAGAACGAATTTGTACAAAAAAAATTAAGATACTAAATTTTTAAATAATTACAAAAATGTTTCGTACAGTTTGATATTGAATTTAAACCTAGAGATTATCCGTTGCTTTTATTACATTAAGGACCGTTACTTAATTTTAATTTTACTGTAACTTTTATCTCTACGTACAAGCTTGTCCTACGTAGCATATAAATGACGTTTCAACTAAGTTGTTAAGCAAACATTACAGTTTCTCCGTCAGATGTCGCGTCTACGCAGAGGAGTTTAACTGAGTCGTAAGGCGCATGTTTTGTTATCTTAACGCTAATAGTGTGTCATACACCTTACACATAAAACCACTCGTTATCGGCCTATCTTTAGTCGGCAAGACGCTCCACACGTCGTCGGAGGCTTACGAGGGGATGGGACAAGGGGGGAGGGGGAGAGAAATGTTAAAGATTATTGTTTGGAGTTAGCGAGGTGTAATTTAATTCAAAGACGTCCTACCTCTCTCTTAACGATGTTTGTTAGGCTTTCTAGTGATGTGTTATACGATATCGATAATTTTAATCATTTTTTTAGCAAAGAACTACAAACTCTGATACCCCATTTGAACTATTAAACATTGTCATTTCTAATTACTTATGTCTTGGTAGAAACATCAATACCTTACTTGTCACCTATGAGGTGGTCTTGTAGCAATTAACTGGAGTTTTTTTAGTAGTTTGCTTTGTTTTTCTTTGGATACCTAGATAAAATAAATAGATAAGATAGGCACAGCCATTGTTTTAAAACAAATACACAAAATTATTAATTGACAGGATACGTAGCGTTTTCGTTCCCCTGAATTTTCATGGGCTACATCAAAGATACTGGTTTTTATCGATATTAGATTCTTGAAGTGAGTGACTTCCCTAGTCAAGGTGGTGTTTATTAATCCTATATGTTAAGATTTTAATTGCGGGCATCAAGTGGCTTTGTATGTGAATAAGTCGCGGGGTAGTGCCGGGGCGGGGGCAGGGGCCGAGGCAAGGGTTGTCTTTGTTTTATCTGTGCCGCGCCGCGTGCGGTAATTGCGTGGAGCTTGTCGATTATACCTCGCTACTTCATCTTAAGAAATTTGTTTTTGAAATCAAATTGCGAAGATAGTAAATTGACAGAGTAGAAACGCAAATTAAGATGATATTGTTTTTGCACGGCAAATGAGGCCGGCAGGAAAATTAAATCAGATCAGCAGATTACCTGATGTGAACATCTATGATCTAACACGGTCAGATTATTTCTTATATCTTCATTTATGTTCTTATATAATCTGTGAAGATAAAGGTGACTTCATTGTCCTGGTAAAAGGTTTCCTTATCAACAGTTATAATTTAAAGTGTAGTTTCTTTCGCTTCAGTTAACATAAATTAGTTACAGTTACGGATTTGCATTACATTTTCTATCAATTAATGTACACTCTGTATAATGTTTCGTTATGAAATGCACATGACTTTGTTTACCTGACACTCATAAACCTTTATGAAATCAGATCCTTCTTGTAAAAATTTAATATCTTCCAATTTCTAAGAAGCTAGAGCCATAATAGTCTGTCTTTAGACGATTGTCTACTCGCTACTCGCTAAACTTGCGGTTAGAACCGCATACCAGACGATGTCATAACTTTCAAGGTATCATTTTAGAAGCTGAAGTGATAACTCTAAAGAATCATCTTTATAAATGTAATGAAAATAATGTTTTTAATATCATGTTATGGGTAATTTACTTTTTTCTGTAAAATTAAGTAGTTTTTTTCCCTCCCTATTATCGTACAGTTTTATTTACTGGAGCCCACCTTAAAGATTGCCAGATAGAATATAAGAATGATTTACGATCTGTTTTTTTTTTACCGCGATAAATAGTTGTCTTAGAGGTCGTAGGGCGGTTTGCCTTCATTTTTCCGAAGGTGGATATTGCTTGCCCTTTTTTGCTGATAAAGAAATGACGAATGAAGTGTATGCGGGATCGGTTATGGGCGCGAGCTGCGACTGCTGGATTTATGGGGTGATTTATTATTGTTGCGGTCCACCACTCGGTTAAATTGCAATCTATGGGTTTCTGAAACAGGAGCTGAAAAGGTATTTTCTTTTCCCTGTCTCCTGTTCAAGTGAGCCCCAGTTTTTTTTTTCATGAATGCGTCAATGGCGGCATGATTTATTGTTCACGTTGGTATCTGGAGCGGTAACATTAATAGATAAGTTTTTTGTACTTATGAAGATACATCTAACTATGGGTTAACAAGTAATACACAATACAGATTATATAAGAGAGGGCTCATTAAAAACTTTCCCAACTAAGGCTGTGCTTGTGGCAGACTCCGACACAATAGGGCGAGGTGAGGTTGCTGTACAGCGTGTTCTAATTTTGTTTAGTTTCTTTTGGTTACAGTGGTGTAACGTTATGTAAAGTTTCATTTGCTCTATAAAGTGGTGCATGGTGTATTTTGTGAAAAATATATTGAAAAATATGCACAGCTTAGTGGACTATCAAATAAGTTGTCTGACTTGTAACATAGCAGTTAAATGTTGTTTTCTTAGCTACTTGAAACTTCATCAGTTTTGTAACATTACCATGTACTCACAATTTACAATAGTTGTATGAGATTACGTTAATTGCAAACTGTGCTTTCTGTAACTCTAAGTGAGCGTATCATAAGTAATTAGTTTTCAGACATGTTAAAAAAGGGACATGCTGTATTTTCAAAAAGGTAACAACCTTAAGTAAGCATGTTTTGTCTCTTAGTTAAATCTTTGTTCGCGGTGATCCGACAGAAGTGGCGCCCCCTTGCCGCTGCCTCCTGACCTTCTCCCTGCCTTCCTGTCACTTGTGACATCAAACGTGCTTCATAGTGACAGGAAGCTAACCGCCTATTGTTGAATTTGTTAACGCCTAATGAGACAATGATAGAGATCACTTTGAAAAGTTTCAAGAAATGATTAAGTAGTTCGAAAATTCTTCTCAAAATGAATTCACATTATGGTACTAAATATAGTAATTCGATACCAATGTCATTCGATAGTAAACTCTAGTGTGGCCAATCGTTACAAATTAGGATAAACAATACATTATTGTCGTGGCAGGTAAAGCGTCACATTAGAAACAATCAAACTAAATGAAAGCCATGTTATTCTGAATGTACACTGTTTAAGGAAATTGATATATACTTCATGATAAGCTGAAGTCCATTGTATGAAAGCAATTACAGCAGCAGTGTCAAATGCTGATGACATAATTATATCGCAGTTAATTTGGAGTTGCCAAACATAGGACCTGCAGATTGCAAGTCAAGTGCTCAACCCCTGAGCCAAATTTAAACTTTACTCTTCCTATTTTTGCCCACTTATATTGAGCAGCGATTTTTTGTTCTAGTTAAGTATTTCATGGTAAAACGCTTACAAGTTAGAACGCAATGACGACCTAATTAACGGACGTCTGAAAGCACGCACTAATTTCATCCGATTTTTATTAAAATCTATTTTTAATGACGTAAAGCTTTTCAACATCCATTGTTAGGGCTTGCGTACAATTAGGTGCCCTAATACTGCTGGTATTAAATTCTATATTCATAGTGAGGATACTAAGACAAAAGAATTATAGTAGTCCAAATATTGATGACGTCATTATCTTTAGAGACATTTTATCAAAATGATTGGCAAATTATACAAGTGTTTGTTGGATCACTTTTAAATTCTATGAAATTTCATTTCATTTAGTTTATTTCTCGACACATCTTATCTCTAAAATCATAGTGATTTTAGAAAAAAAATTTAAACTTTGATAGTTTGGAACAGCCTTTACGTGTTAGTAATTTAAAATTGAAGTTTAATTTGAAATTACAAACGATTTTAATGAAAGATTACATTTTATTAATTAGTTTTTAATTCATAATTAGTGACGCGTTAGTACGTTAATATATAGATTGAGTTTTGTGAAGGAGTGTTAGACTGCGGACGTAACAAGAAGAGGTAATATGAAGTGGTCAATATTGGTATTATTCGCCCTGGCAGCGATCTGCTTCGCCGACAATGTAGCTCCGTCTGTCACCTTTGCCGTCCCAGCAGCTCATGTCTCAGGTATCAAGAAATTTAATTCTTCAATAGTTTTGTTTTCTTTTTTAATGTGTCCTTGTCCGGACATTTTGTTTCGCCGAAGGTTTAAATAAGGTTTATGAGTACAGTTTTCAGTTAAATTAAAAAATAAATTATATCTCTTCTCTTAGCACCTGCTCGGCTCACAACGTGTAGCAAGCCCGAGGAATGCTCGACGGCGTGCGAGACGCAGTGCCCCACAGCTAACGTCGCCAACTGCGTCAACGGCCAATGCAACTGTGGCATATGACATTTACCATAAATTATCTCATGAAATAAATTTTCTCCAGTAACTGTGTAGTTTAAGTTCTATAACCATTTTATCTTACTTCTTACCAATATCTTACTTCTTACTAATATTATAAATGCGAAAGTTTAGATGGATGGATGGATGAATGGATGTTTATTTGAAAGCATCTCCAGAACGGCTCAACGGATCTTAATGAAATTTGGCACAGATGTAGAACATAGTCTGAGAGAACACATAGGCTACTTATTAAGTTTATGTTTGATTCCGCGCGGAAGGAGTCGCGGGTGACCGCTAGTCCACAATATAAGGGATTCACGAAGGTTATGATTATCTGGTTCTATGGCTGTTACGAATCTTTGTTATTTAATTTTATTATGTCTCAGTTAATTTAATCATTGAATTAATTTTTACGGTTGAACGTAACAGCGTTTAAATCAATGTTAATATGCGATAACGAATAGTAACGAGGCGTGGCAAATTTCTTCGCGTCTCTAATTACATTGAGCTGATATTCTCGTATTTAAGCACTGACGACGTCTCACAGCTAGCATATTGTCAAAGGCAAGTAAGCGGTGAATAATGAAGGTCCTCGTCTTCTTGTCCATGTTGATGGCAGCCGCGTTCGCCGCGAACTACGGAGGTCCGGTCCCTCTGCACCAGTCCGATGCTGTTCCATTGCAGTCTTCCTGTAAGAATTTATTTTGAACAGTTGTTCCTTCATTATTCTATCCATTCGATGAAAAGAGTTACATCTCATGTCTATATTATATGTCCCTTATGAAATGTAACTTTACTTTAGTCTTTTCATCAGTTGTTTCGTTTTATTTAGTATTATTTTTCATGCCAACACAACTCATTATATTTCTAGTTTTTATCATATACTAGAATTTGTGTTATTATATAATCAACATTTATATATAATCTCGTGTAAGTAACCCTTACTGTCTCTATTTTTATTTAAAGAACATGCTTCAACCCCACATTCTCATTTTACCTCAGAGAGTTCATGGGGTCCTAGTTTATGTTCAACATCAAGTGAATTTCGACTTGATAATTAGTGTATAACAATTTGTATATATATTTTAGCATCTGGAGTATCGTTGGGCGCATCTTGTCTCGATTCGTACCAGTGCGTGAGCGTTTGTATGCGGTCCTGCTCGGCTGCGCTCACTGCTAGGTGTATAGAAAACCAGTGCTATTGCGGCGTTTGAATATAATATGCATCTATATATCGATTTAATGACAAAATTATAATTTACGATTTTAAAAAGTTTATGATTTGAAAAAAAAAATACAGATTTTACAATAATTCATGTGAAATAAAATGTATGCACACAGCACATCGTTTTAATGGTTTTTCTTCGTGGTATTTTTATTCCTTCTTTTGTTTTTCACGTCTGGTTTCAACCTTACCTATCGGGTAACTCGTTAATTTTGTCCCAGCGTTCCAAGACTTAATTTGAATGAGTGCATACTTAACAGATTTGTTTATATTTTAGCATCCGGAAATGGGTTGGGCATACCGTGCATAACTCCTTATGAATGTGTGCCTGTGTGCACCATTTATTGCCGAGCTGCTAACCAGGCTAGGTGCTACGAAAATCAGTGCTATTGTCGTGTTTAGACATTTTCTTTCTAAGAATATAAATATTTGTGAAAAAGGCAATCGATTTAAAATAATCTGATTTATTTCTAAGTGAATTTAAATAAATGTCATACGCATATTCAAATCTTTTTCTTTATATTAACTCTATTGTGCATTGAGCTGAAAAAAAAACTCAAAAACCAAAAAAAAAAAATTCGGTCCAACAATTCTATTTCGTAAATTATTTGGATGTAGAAAATAGCATTTTTATTTATACATAATTAATTATTACTAGTGATGAATGACATACATACGATGCGACGTTTTGCTGCCAACTTTTTTTTAAATCTGATTACGGCCCAACTTTCGCTTCATTAACCTCTATCGGTGTTAAATCAGCCGCAATCGGCTGGACTTTTCGTTCATTTGACTTTTTCCGGTGAACCGCCCCCCCCTGCCCCTCCCTTCCACCCCTACAGCTCGTGTACGCGATCCGCAAAGCGGCGCGGATCAAATCAACCGTTTATTTGTACGCGACCACTCGACTGTGGCGGATATCGCGGATATATCCCGCCTATTTGTGGTCAGAGTTGAAAATTTAAATTAAATTTCGAATTGCAACATTTTTTTTTAATTATATCGTTTGGCAATTTATTAACAAATCAAAATATATTCAAAACAATTACTTGATACAGTTTATACTAAACTAATTATAACTACCTAAAGTACTCAAGATAAAAAACCCTTTTCCAGAGTGTATTTTGACAAAGAGCCAATGTAACGATCCTCTTTCACTTATTCTAAGTGAAAAAGTTTTATACCTTATATGAAAACGCCAGTTTCATAAAAAGTCTAGGGGGAGGGAACAATCTTTTAAGTATATTTTCAGTAATATATTTATAGTCAGAAGTTTGCATTTATAATTTATCTAATAATTTAGATAATTAAACGGCATAACGAATTTACGATTTCAAACATGTAGTAGGTATTCATAAATTAAGCGTTAAACTGGTGGCTGGGAGTCAACGCTGTCGATATTGACAAAACGGAGTTTGTTTGTCCGCAATGAGGCTGTGTAATTAGCCGGGAATGAATCCGGCACTGCGCACGATCACACCGATACTCGATTGAGGGAACCTGTTACGTAGCCTACGCAATTACAGTGGAACAAGTTTACTTTTACCACTTATAATAAACATTTAAACATTGACAATAATATTCTTAAAAATAAACTATTTAAAAAGTATTAATTAACAACTTGACTTTAATGAAAAATTCAAAAAAATAACTCTGTGCTTTCATTTTTGCCGAGGACAAACTCCTCGTCTTATGCAATGTAACGGTTTTCGTCCGTCAGGTCGTTTCTAAGTTATGTAACTCTTCGTCAGATGAAAAACATAAATAATACTTGTTATACTGCAAACAAATATACTATGTGAGGGTTTAATATGACTATTTAATCCGCCTACAAACAAATTGAGGACACGCGCTGCCGCCGCACTTTGCACGTCTATGAGATAGTTGCAGCGTCATTCACATTAATTCCGCGACAATTTTGTATTCAAAATAAGCATTCGCCATAACCGGTTGCCATCTAATTATCAAATCAAACTATGAATACAGAGCGTTTGATTTCAGTTCAAGCGTAAAGCTTTATGATTATTTCATGTATTCAACACAGTTATGTATTTTTTTTAATGTATAAATAGCCTCTCATAGATACTCATAATTTTTGTTCAAATAAATAGTATATACATTCATACAACTGTGTGCAAAAACATATCCATAAGAACACATTCACACAAAAATATTTATCATCCAGATAGCAAATATTTATAGGTTATTTTATTGCGTATTTTTATAATCCTTAAATCACCGATACAAAAATATATAAACGTCGGTCGGTTTTATTGCTGGCTGTTAATAAATTCGCCGCAACATGTTGAATTAAATTAACTAATAGTATGTTTGATCGTTCTGTTGGTTCGTTGAATCTGTCCACCTGTGATATAAATGAAACACTGTTATTATGATATACCACAACGATAGTTTAAAACAATATTAAGTCTTACGATTATCCTTTGGCAATGGGAAAGCAATACCGTGTATCAC
The DNA here is from genome assembly GCF_912999745.1 of Papilio machaon. Classification (NCBI taxonomy): domain Eukaryota; kingdom Metazoa; phylum Arthropoda; class Insecta; order Lepidoptera; family Papilionidae; genus Papilio; species Papilio machaon. The sequence continues at coordinate 284,174 of NC_059993.1, read as the reverse complement.
CTAAGAGTGTGAAAAAACTATGTGTAAGTACACCGGCGCCCCGCGGCCTGAGGTGGCGACATGCGAAACCACTCAGCACCCCGCATCCCTCGACAGCCCCGCACCTCACTTAGAAAACGTTTTATAAAATGTGTAAGATTTAAACGCTACTCTTAAGATAAATTATCCATTGATGGAAAACTAGAAAACCTATATGGTGAGGAAAATAACTTAACTTTAGATTTAAAACATTTTAAAATTCTTTAGAACCAATTTCTAACGCCTTATGAAACCTTATTTCGGTTTAATGTTTCGACGTTTTACTCAATTGGTCTCTGTTTTCATGTTCTAAAGAAAATATCGAATGATTGTTTTATGAGACTTACGATGTAAATGTTTAAAAACATCTTCGAGGGCAATTGTTAAGTATATTTGTTTAACCTTACTTTAGTAAGGTGGTAGGCTAGCCCGGTGGGGCGGCGGGCGGCGGGCGGCGGGCGGCGGGCGGCGGGCGGCCTCCATACATCAAAGCAGTGCACTGTATTTTATACGCAGTTTGATAATTTATATGCATATTTCTCGGCGCCCCGCGATTTACTGCCAATGTTCGAGATTGTTTATGTTTACTGCCTCTAAGTAGGAGAGAAGTTGCTCGACAAAATCTGTTTGCATACATTAAAAAAATAAATGTAAAAAAATAGTTTGTCTAATATATTTTCAATTTACACATTTTTTCAAATAAAACTGTAATCAATAATTCTTTACAAATTTGTCAGGAACGAAGTCGCGTGCGTTAGTTTGTCTGAAAGAAGTTAGTTTATAAGATAGTTAAGTGATGCATAATGCCGAGCACACACGGCGGGCGCGGCGCGGCACGACGGGATAGAATAGCTACAGATTCGCGGTAACTGCTCAATTAGAGCCGGTGCACATTAGCGAAATAATCCCTTAATGAACTTCCTAGGTGCAAACGCTAAATATAATCTGCCGCGGGCGTCTTTTGCATCCGACAACTATAGAGAGAACTTCCTTTTATATTCCAGTTATAACTGTAATATGTTATTGCTCTTCTATCTTATATTATGGTTCTAAAATATTCTTTTAGATTATCCACATTATTAATTAGGCATGGTTCGAATTCTCCTAAGTACACTGAAATTAAAATAAATGCTAGTGTACTAAACACCACCAATGTGTTTATGTAAATAATAGTAAAATTACAGCCAACCAGGAACTTTTATACTACTACGATAAGTTCTCCAAACTTTATTAAAACTATATTAATTAAGAACGGCTTAACTCATGTGTGATCTCGTCAAACGGGACCGCGAAGTCCTCAAAATAAACACTCACTCTGAAGATGGACCCTCGACGGGACCGAATCTAGTCGGTGCCGTTACCGGACGATCACACGGAGTTAAACCGTTTTTAATTATTATTATGTCCCACGCAAGTATAAAATTTAATTTATAAAAACTGCTAAGAATAAAGTAATAAAACTTCATGTTGAAGTTGACTTTTTATAAAAAGCCGTCTCCACACTTTTCCAACAAAGTATTCAGTAATGCGTGTTCGGAAGTCGTGTAGCGCGACTCTGCCAAGCTCAACAAGGAAACGTCTTTGTGCAGCAGTGCTCCTACCAGACCTCACCTCGCCCGCGCCCTTGACTCCGAGGTGAATATTGTGTCAGCATCGTACACCTTCCGCTACGAATGTAAGCTTATTGTTACATTTGCAAACAATTCATGATCGAATTATGATTTGTAGAATGTTTTTCTGTACACACATATTACATAAAAGTTTGATTATTGTTCTTTAAATTAAATAAGAAAGTGACAACTGTGAGTCGCTAAATGCCTATGAGAATTCCTTAGTGAAGCAATAGTATGAGAAACGTGCGTTGAAACTGAGTTTTTGAAACCATATTTCTCTAATTGTCTGACTTAGAGCCAGTCTGTAAAAATGTGCAGGATTTAGTACACATCAGGAGTGTGTACTAAAATGTAACATATGCGAAAACTTCGGAATCATAAGTATTAGCTTTTTTCATATTATAATCATATACTTGAACATATGTTGGTCGCAAGCATATTAATGCGTTATTTTCGGCACCTCGTGCACGGCGCAATACTCCATTATTAATAAGCCCGAGCACATAAAACGCACCGCGCGAGGGTCCCCGAGGGCCATTGTTTGTGCTTCTATTGTTCACTATTTTTAGCGTCACATCTTTCAGGTATATTTTGCTTTCATTGCAATTTGTTAGCTTCGCTTTTGTTTTTAGACTGCTGTTAAATTAATTCATAAAAAATACATGTAAATTTTATTTACTTTCGTTCTATTGGAGACATCCGCGAGAAAAACTCTGCTCTAACATTTCTAGGAATGTACTAGTAAAATTGTATATGTTACTTTTAATAAGAATTGATGACATTGTTTTTGTATATTTACAAAGAGTAGCAAGATCACAGACAGTAAGTACAACATCAGACAAATTATATCAATACCTAATGAACTGCTGGACGTTAACCTGTTGAATTAATATTCGATTAGTCTTCATTAGAGAAGCTTAAGCTGCCTGCAGCTAATAGTTACTAATAGTGTTGTGGGTGTACACCGGGCGAAACTGTCTGCCGGCGGCTTAATGCCTGTCACCATGTACAAATTGTGCGCGTTATTGAGTGTGAGGATTTGCTAAGCAGGTGCTAATGTACCCGAGGATGGAGCAGATTTGTCACGGACGCCTCGGCCGCTGCTGCCGTGTAACCTCACACTCGCCGCAGTCGTTTTTCCAGAGCTTTCAATTTCGATCTTTTGAAGTTTCCCTTGGTGATTTGTCAGGTTGCCGGCGGTCGCTTGTAGTTAAGTACTATCGCCTTTCCCAGAAACGTATATTTGTTAGTCTTAAGGAAATGTATGAGGAAGTTGTAAGTTTAATACTTCATTAGAATAAGTAAAGCTATGCGACACAGACTGTCGTGGCAGAAATTTGTCAAGAAAAGCATGAAGTTGATATTTACCTACATACCTGTAGTTTAATATAACTAATGAGCTGACCACAACTCTAAGTCTCTTTCGTTTCCCTCCTATGTTCTATTTAGTTGACTCCAAACGTAAAATACCTTCTGTTTTCGGGAAAAACTAATAACTAACTAATATAATATTTGCATGCCATACGTGGCAGAATATGTTTGTTCGTTTAATCATGTAACACCATTTGTACCATATTCTGGCAAATAAATTGATTATTACTATTATTATTAAAAAAATAATTGAAATTTAAATTACCACTAAGTGATTATTATTGTGGAAGTGCACAGTAAATTATATATTGTTTCTCAATATAGATCCGTGGCGCAAATAGGCATTCCCATTAAACCTTTGCGGCATGGCATGATGCATTGTTGACGCGGAGACGCCGTGACTAAATCATTCTGCACGTTACAATATTCTTTTTGTCTAACACGCAGATTGTCAAGCTGTGAATTATAGTTCTCGGCACAATGCATCATTCCGTTAAGCATGTTTATTTTTAAATTACTCCTCATCACATTATACTGATACTGAAACTTTAATTAATAATTTAATTAAGTATTTAGACAGCTCGTTAAATATTTGGTATATTAAGGAAAATGGATAGAAAACGATCATGAGAAATGTAACGTCATAGTTAACAGACACGTTATTTAGTTCAAATGATTTATTCCGGTGATGAGTGAATTTATTTAAGACGTGTATTTTAGAGTCGACGCTGATGAATGGGGAGACAAAACCTCAATTTAAATCTATTCCTGTGACGTCACTCCTTGCAGGAGCTACCGGCGCGCGAAGAAATAATAAACCACATCTTGTCACCTCGAGATAAAAGGGAATTAACTGACTCGTGAAACAGGTTGTTTTAACTTTGAAACGGTTAATACAAACTTGATGTTCGAATTTGAACATTAGTATATACGACTGAGAGTTGTTTGTCGATTGATAATTGTAAATGAGTATTTACAGAGAATTAACAGCGTATTATTACAAGTATAGAGGTGGATCGTTGTATAATTTCATTTTGAGACAACCTTAATGTGTTCGTGTGTTCGTATTCGTAGGGTTGTCGAGTGTACAAATAGAGTATATCGATAGTTTTATATGTGCAACAGCACATGTAAAACTTCATTTTGATTTTTATTTTTCTTCTTCTAGGTGTGCTTCTCCGACTAGCAGAGATTGACAGTGGGTTTTTGAAATTTAATTCTATCTCATGCGTGATGATACAGATGTGAGGTCGACACAATTCCTGTCCACTCTCGGATGTTGTTAGCAAGTACTTAATAATAAAAAAAATCGTATTTAGATAAAAAATGGTATTTAAGTTTATAATTGTTATTTTTACAAACTAAAAGGAAACCCTTTAATAAATGAATATTTCTGAACTTAAATAGATCTGAATAAACAACATTTATCACTAAACTCGTAACTAAAAAGTAACAAATACAAGTATTGGTAAAATGTTTTTCAAGTATTTATATGTTTAAAATTTATCGATAGCTATTAACATTTAATTGAGTCGCGCCTCAGCTCTACGCAATTAGGATTTTAAGCAAGAATTTTAAGTGGTTCGTATTCGTATGTGAGCTGTGCTTGTTTTCTCTTTTGGTTCGTGCTCCTTCTGAATATCAACATAATATATTTAAAAGGTAACTGCTAACATGAGGAATATTTTATGGAAAATGTGCATAATAAACACACGTGCAAATTTATTCAAACGAAATACGTCTTTTATTTAGTTTAATTTATTTACACCGTTATAAATTAAAACTATCGATTAATTTATTCCGTTGTAGATTTGGAATACGTGTTTAGTGTACAATTTGAGATAGGTAATTGCCGTGTGCGGTGTACGGCAGAAATAGAGTCTCCAGGAAAGTAAATCATCAATCTTGAGTGGCTAATTGCACTTCCATACAATGTTGCAGCGTTACAGATGAATGAATTAGTCTGAAAGATGAGCTCGCTCTATTAGACGCCATCTAATAAACAAAACTGTGCATTAATTTATGTATACAACATAGTAAATAGTTGAACAAACATTATGTACGTTAGGTATATAACTTATTCAAGTAATCATATATTAATCCCTATAATTATTGTCATAACAAATTGAACATAGATATTCCTTGAAATTGGCTCATCTCTCAGAACCAATATATCTTTTGGCAGATGTACCGGTATGTCAAATTATCAAAATATTTTCTTAAGTTTCATCACATTAGTACGTAAAATGTAATCAGACAGCGTAATAAGACCGGCCGGTATTGAGATAAAACGACGAAAATAATTTCGTATCGGAAACATTTTTATCGATGGTAATAAAATGTAGACGCTAACTGAAGGCACAGCGTTAAATGTTTTAGAAATAGTCGATATAAAAATACGTTTGCAGGTAGGCGACGGTGATTGCGGCCGAGCTGCGGCTTCTTGCGACTGTTTGCGGCGCGCCCGCACCGACAGCGAACACATGGCCCGCCTGCTTACATGTGTACACCGACCAACATATTTTAATACTAGGTGACTAGAACTCTACTAGTCCTAATTTGCGACATAAATATCATAGCAACTGTGATGATAAATTACATTTAACTTAACAATTCAAAAAATCATTTATACTTCACACATGACATAATAATTTATTTAGGATTGAAAGCTTTGACACCAATGCGATTATCGACTGAATGGTACGAATGTCGCACTATAAACAAAACAGGCGAGAATCGCCCGCAGAGGAAACGAAATTCCTTAATGCGTGTACTTCTTCTATTTTTTATCCTCTCGCAAGTACAAAACTTTCTTTGTGCAAATGAAGCCTTATAATACTTTGTAACGTGTTATTTATAATCTGGACTTAATGGCAAAGTATTAAGAGCAACTGATCGTCGTACAAACGTCGATCAAGCGCAAACGCATCAAAGATTTCAGTAAGACGAACAGGTAATTTACAGGCCCCGCTCTGCCCCGTTCAGCTCTGCTCCGGACGCGATCGCTGCGTGTTTATTTTCGTTCTAAATCTATTTATTTTGCTTTCCGCTCTCGATGGGCGCGTTGATTAGATTTTATTATTCTTCTATTTGTACAAGGAATCCACACCTGCGCTTTAGCACCTTCCTACTCAAACATTATTTGGACTATTTCTCACAATGTTTATATTGTTTTAAAAACCTGAAAGTTCTCATCCCGGTCGTTTAGTATTGTTTTGTTTAGTTTTGAAAATAACAGCGGAAAAGTTTATTTTTTTAATATACGTTAATGGTTTTGTTGACGGATAGTTAAATATATTTCAATATAAACATTGAAATAGTAAGAAATCGATCAAATTCATATTATTTTGTTCGTAATAACAAACACCGCTTACCTTTTTGTTTGAGGAAAGAGAGACTGAATGCACAATGTTTCTGACAAAGAAGCGTATGCGATATAAGAGCTCTCTTGTCCTTTTCAATTTGAATCCGGTGTTGTCCGGCGCCGGCAATATACGAGAAAGCTTCTACAATGCGAAATAAAAGTGAACAGATAGCGAATAAGATTTAATTGGACACGTATCATTCACACCTTGGCGCTGCGCAGTCGAGGCACGCATCGGGAACGCAGCAGGAACGCACCAAGAACGCAGCGGGCACGCGGGGCGCCTGACGTTAGCGCGACGGCGAACGCGTCGACAGTCCGAGGTGTCAACGATTTATAGTCTAGGAATTGTTTTGTAAAGGTGAGCGCTAATTTAGCAAGTAATTTTGACGTGTGACAGATGTTATAGCGTCCGCGTTTGAATAGTGAGGGCGCTGCGGCGCTCGTGCGGGAATAAATCTGATCCGATGTATCAACACATCGTTAATAACGGTACATTTATAAGTATCATAGTTATCTTGTATCAAAATGTTATAAGACTGCTATATAGAATCACAACAGACTTAATTTTCACTGATTACATTTATCTAGATGTAGGTACTTTATTTCAATTGTTTTGACACCTTGACATTGCGAGATTCTATGCTACTCTCAAATACACGATATGGTGACATTTTTATATCGGTACTTCCAAGCTTCAATCGACGACATAATAAGCTAAGTGTATAGCTGTGAACAGCTGCAACGTATTATTTCAGAATAATCATGTTTACATAGAGACGTGAAACACGCTTGTTCCCCAAGACTCACCTTACATTATTCCAGGCACGCCGGTGAACGGCGAATACAGAGATCGTTCCGATGGGATTCCACTTTACATTTTTATTTTATTGCTTAATGTTAATGTATTGAACGAATATCTTACAAGGTCTATTGATACAAATTACTGAAAAGAAAGAAAACTATTAAGGACTTAGGTAATTTTAACTTTAATGAATTAAAAAAAAAACGTTTTGAGATTGTAAGGACTTTAAAAATATCCCTCCACTTTTACCAGATCATTTAGTTGTGTTTTTTTTTTATTTTCGATAATGTAGTTTACATAGAATTTATTAGTTTAATTTTAAGGGCAGTAAAAATAAATAAATATTTAAATTAATGGTGAACTAAGTTACAAATTTCAAACAGCGTGGCCTCCGAGTCTGATATAATTACCGCTTGCTTCTTATCTGCGAAGTACTTTTCCTTTACACCTAACTTTACGTTTATCAGGTAAAACTTTCTCTGCCGCCAAATTGAAAATTTTATGAGGCCGAAGCTCTCGCGAATTAATTGTGTTATCAAATATTAATGCTGTATCTTGGCCAGTTTTAATTGCTGTTCTGAAATTTTGAGGTATCTTGCTTAGGGTGTTAATTTTGCGGTTGATTAATTTATTTTAGATGTTTTATTGATTCTCTATGGTTCGGTGTACAGCTTACTTTTCTTAAAAAAGTTACAATTTAAATTTTTTTAAATGAAGAATAACATATTAGGCTCTTTGATAGACATAGATTAAATATTCGACCAAAGAGGTTTCATTCTGGCCACTGAGAATCGTCTATCTTTTTAAATTATGTAAAAAGAAAAAAGAGAAGAATCGTGCGGGAAATTGACGAGTTGAAAACGATATGTTACTATGCTGGTTGATGGAATTATTAATGTACATAAATACTTAATGTTTTTAACAAAGAGTAAATGCATTTTGGTTTATGTAGACAACATTTTTATTTATACAAATAAAAAGATAGATTTTGTTAATCTCTGGATTGGTAATATTTTTTCGTAACAATGTACTATATAAAGTAATAATGAAAATGTCAGAAATTTAAAACTTGTTTTTTTTTTCCTAAAATTTCACTAAGTTCGTTGGTTCCGTAGTGAGGAGCGCAGTTATTTCTTGGGCGGTAACTCAAAATAATTTTACAGGTACTAAACCAAAATAAGTTAAACTATATTCCGACAAACGCATGCCATAACTGACAAATAATTAACTGCGCCTGAATAATTAATTGCTGGTTATAAATTTTGTCCGTTAATCAATTATAGTTTATGACATGCGTCAGGCAAGGTGGTGGACGTTTAGCTTTTACTGAGACCGTAAACCGAACGGCCGATATGTGCACCGGAGTATCTTTAGCTATCAAGTTCCTGAAAACTAGCTTCAGGAAGCATACTATTACCATACATTTAAAATCTTATTTTCGTCAATAAAATAATAAGTTGCCTGAAAGTTATAAATTTTAATAATTATAAATGGACTAGCAATTTCAGAATACCTTTGTCGAAAAAAAACATATTCACTATACTTTATAGGATACGGAATACAAAGAAAAATTACAGTCAACAAAATAAAAATAAATACAGCAATTGAATGTGCAAATAATAACATCTGTAGGCGAGTGTACCGCGAGCTGCAACAGCGCTTTGAAAGAAGTTGGTGAAGCTCGCGGCGGGCGCAGGGGGAGCGAGATGGAGGGGGGGGGTGCAGGTTCCCGGGAAAAGTACCGGAATAAATACACTGGAGGTATTTAGGAGCAATATACCGATACTTACATAACAAAGAGTTGATATTACCACTTTCACATTGTTTGTATCTATAGACATTAAAATTATATTGTCCTCATCGATATTCAATGTCGAACGAATGGTGAATTCACTCCATTAGACAAACACGCACAATAAAATTTTTGTAGCTGACCTAAATGTTCGTATCTCAAAGTAACTATCACTCTACAAAGCTTATGTTTTTATGTTACTTTTTTTTTGTATCTGTCTTAACCTCACTAATAATTAAACAACACTGTTATTTAGAGTTAGGTTATTTCAGTGAGCTCTTAGTGATATACAAGGTACAGTCAAACGCAGAATCGTAAGCGTGCTCTCGGCGCCAGGTGCGCTAACCGCACGGCTCTAAATTTAACGTCTTTATTTGTATTTCTGTCCTGACTGTACCACCGCACCGCGCCGTGTTTCTGCAAGCTCTACCCTAATTGGAAGGTACCGATTTTAAAATAACATGACTTATTCCCGTTTTACGTCGGTTGGCTTTAATATTGTTTTAAAGGGGTGTTACGTTCGTGCCTTCCCGGGATTCCGGGACTGTAATAACCGTGCGTCCTGGCCACCTGGAGGCACAGGATGTAGGTTTAAATGAGCGGGAAATTTGAAAAAGGTAAAAATAGCCTTGAATTTGCAATGGAGCCGGACATTCAGAGTATAAATTTGTTTTGACAATATCATGCATGCAGTTTTACAAATTACCTATCATACTTTATCGATTACTATACTTCATTACACTATTTTTAATGATATCTACATAATATTGTAAACATAATCTTCCGGAAAACAATCCCAATGATTATTTTTAATTTTTTTACTCCTATTAGTAATGTCAATAAGAAGAAGAATAATTTATTGGATTGGATTAACACACACACAATGTAGTGCCACATTTAACTTTTAACAAGCACATAAACATCTGTTCGTGGATATTTGGCAAAAAGTTAAATGTTAAACAGCTGTACGTACGAACGGGCTTAACCTCTAAAATGTTCGATTATGGATATCCGATATAATAATAACGAGTAACTGCTGCGAGCGATACGGGCGCTATCAGCAAGCCCGCCGCGCCCGCCGCGCGCCTGGCCGCCAGCCAGCTTCCGGCCGCGGCCATGCTGCTGCAGGTAACTGCCAGCACAACAGGGAATCACGAGATCACCTCTTTTAGAAATAATATAAGTATTGGATTATATTTTTTTATAGTAATGTTTTTGACGGAATAAAATACGGCCACGCAATGAGAAACAGTATGAAAATACAACCGTGTAACTTTTGCTATAAAAATATTATATTTACACGGTTATCAAGCTACTTTTCTTTTCAAACAAAATTATATTCAATTTATCTTCTCTTTACTTAACAATACTTAGCGGGTATCTTCAGTAATGTGCACTCGTTTGGCGCAAAAGGGTCCGACTCTATGTTAACTGTTCGATACAGCGTCATCGCGGCGATGAGTCATCTGCTAACACATTCAGTGCATGTGTACGCAGTGTTTAATTTATTCTCCGCTCGGAGAGGTGAGCGCTGTGTAAATCCAATCAGCATAAATTCAATCCCTCGCGCACGGGAGCGGCCAGCAGCGACAGATGCCGTGTAATTGTTCTTGTGACAATTTTTTTGTGTGCCCACCCCCTAATGTTATAGTACGGTGATCGAATCTGTTTTAAACCTGTTATGATTGTATAGAGAAGGCTCATTTTAATTTTTTTTACATTGCGTGGAAATAATTTCTTAGGAAATCTGATGTTGACTATAAATACTCCTTTTTATATGCTTAAATAATCTCTTATGAAATACAGATAGTTGTTTAGTTTGCAATAACGCAGATATTATAGTACCTACGTTGATTGCATTACGACTTCTGGTCCTAATCCAAATTAGTTGCATCACGCAAAAAATAGTTAGGCGGTTGCCAAAGTTAGAGAATATTACTAGCAGAGTACTGACGAAAAGGTAAAAACATTACGATATCCTTGGCCAGTATTAAAAATTTACTCAGACGAAACAAATAATAAATCTCTACGGTAATCGACAAATAATAAAGTTAGTTTTATAACAATCGTTTTATTGGAAGCCTTATCCATACTTTGCAGCTCGGATCCCCCGTTATAAAGGCAAGGGCGCAGTGTACTCAGGTGTCGAATCGCGATTCAGCGAGAGGTATGCTATTGCCCACGAGCCACGCCATCGGTCCTACTCTACACCCTGCCTGCAACACACGATATAATATGAAGTCACAGAGGGATTTTGTTAGTTTTATGTCATTTGTAATAACGTTTAAAGTTTACATAATTACTAATATCATCACATGACCAATTTTCTATTTTCATCTTACCAATAACAAATTTAGACGGAACGATGTTTATTAGAAGATACAGAACGGATTTCGATGAAATTTATCATGGATGTGGGACATAGCTTAGGATAATATATCTAACTAGCTTTTACCCGCGACTCCGTCCGCGCGGAATAAAAAAAAATAAAAAAACTGGGTAAAAATTATCCTATGTCCTATTCCTGGTTCTAAGCTACCTGCTCACCAATTTTCAGTCAAATAGATTCAGCCGTTCTTGAGTTATAAATGGTGTAACTAACACGACTTTCTTTTATATATATAGATATACATATTAATTTCCTAATATATTTTCTAGTATAATCAATGTTGTCTCTAATCTTAACAGAGTCATTCAACCATTGCAAATTCCATAAGCATCTAGAATAGATGCACATGTTGTAGTCGTGTGTTTTATAATATAAATAGGGTGGACGGTCCAAGCTGGGGTTCCACCGCCCCCTACGTCATCCCGTCCCCTTTGTCCGTAACTCTTTGATGTGGCCGCCGTGACCGTGAAAATGTAACGCCGATTTCTTGCCATGCAATTAACAGATTTGTAATTGCGTTGAAATTGAGGTCTTTTGTGCGTTGCCGTTGCTCGGTGCAATTGGAAACGTATCGCATCGCTCGGCCCCACTCCAACGTAGCGGAATAAATTTAAACGATTTTATTCATCGTACACATGCTCACTGCGATATAGTAATTACGATATGTATGTTGGTTGAAATAACCACATTTAAAATATTTACTTTGAATAACTAATAAAAAAATTACTGTAGTACAGTAAAGGGTTATGGTCGCAAGAAGGAAACAAATTTTGTTTCTTTCTGCGTATCCGTGTGTGGTGGTGTGGAGTTGGGGACGTGTGCATCTCGTAATTACGGGGTTCATTAATCACGGCACAAGTGTGGCCGCGAGAAGCGACCGGTGCGACGAGGCTGGCGTGTCCGCGCGCCTAATTAGCGCTCCCAGGAACGTGGCGCGGTAATGTATGTCCTAGGTAATGTACCACCGATGTGGATCACGACACAAGACCACGATCGAGTTATGCAGCCCTGGTATTTTTCAATCTTAATTTTCTCTAACTTGGACATATTTTGTTACGAGTCTACGCACAATTTGCGCCTGGTATCTTATACAGAAGTCAATGTGTTTTTTTTGTGTCAATGTTTTTGATAGATGTCACACAGTATGCTAATTTGGGGAATGCAAAACGATTCAAAAGGGTAACAACAACGAAGACAAATCGTGACGCGTCTTTGTAAAACGAATTCCAGCGTCTAATTAGTATAATAGATAGTCGTCGGGCAGGATTAATAGGCGGTAGCGGCGGACAATGGTGGGCGATGCGTTCCGCGAATCCACAGTTAGCGCGCTGAAAGCTGAGGTGTGCAGTACGACAACAGACCATTTATCTTTCACATTCTCTATTATTATCTATTAATATCAATGAATTGATCTTGTACGTGAACAATAGAGGCATTGAGATATAGAGATCTCTGCGTAACAAGCTATATTAACGATTTGTAAACAGGTGTTGCGTGTACGAGAACAAAACAATAAAAATGTACGCGTCATTAAATCAATACTGTAGGTACAATGCATTGTTTTGATTTTATACTATGTCCTATTTAGAATCTGTGGTAAAACAAAACTTTTACTTTAATAGCGTAAACAACATCTTCTGTATGTTTAAAATCAACGTAGTGCCTCCTAAATACCTTAAGTGGCTCATTATCTCGTACCCACGTGTGATAGCGAGGTAGAGGCAGAGGTAGCTACCGCCATCCACCGTGACGTCTAGACGCAAAGGAGTCGAGCCTCACAAAGCGATTACACCAATAATAACATTAATATGCTAATGAAACGACCACTCGCAGACTCTTCGGGGTATTAGACAATTACCAGACACAACAAACTTATTACAATCATGTAAACAAGATCAAATGCAACTCGCAAACGATTCTCGCAACACATACAGAGATGTTACGAACAAATTACAGTCTATATTCGTTTGGAGGCAGCAAATGTAAGTTTGTGCAATTGTGTCGTTGTAAAAACGATACGTTCGCCGAAAACCGTTTTTGTTTGCGATAAAATCACAATAGGCGACGGCCCGTGTGCGGCATGATTTATGTTTTATTTATTGGTAAGGGTCTCCACTTATCGCCGATGTGGCCATTCGACGAGCGAGACATGAAATTGAGAATATGGCGATGCATTTTTATGGTATCTATTTATTAGGATCGGACCACCAGCAATTGTTAAATTAAAGAAAAATACGTTTAATCAGTCTTGTTTCAAAGTAATTTTAAGAGTAGTTTTAATTCTGCAATAACCTATAGATATAACTTCCAAGAGAATGTTCCCCGCTCTCTACATTGTAGCATCCCTCCAACCTCACATATATCTTGACATAAAATCACAAAACCCTCTTTGAATTAATACGTTAGTCCAGAAATACACGTGTACCATAAATATTTAACATTTTAGTAGTACCTACTGCGAAGTAATAAAGCTTAGATTAATCTGTACATCTGCCCGCGTCGATTCATCTAATGACGAATAAGCATGTTAGAAAAAGGAACCGCCGACTACTAAACTCGAAATGTACCTTAAAACGATGTGATAATGTTAAATTTTCTTTGTACATGTGTCTGAGAACCCGTCTCATTTGGTCAAAGAGCTCATCAATCAAGTGGGACATTGATGGAGGTGGTATAATCTAGTTTGTCGACTGTCTGTCGTTCCACACCTTTTCTGATCGGAGACTAATTCGACATCAGGTGGTGCGGACTCCGGACGACCACCGCTCAATGGGACTCTCCCCAACTTCATCAACTTTGAACGTGCGAAAATGTGTAATTACTATGTAATTATATAATATACTAATCGCGGTAAATAGTATACGATCTTAATACATAACAACATGATATTTGAAGGAACTGAAGACTATAATTCTAGAAACGTTAAAGTTCCGGCAACGAAAGACTTTTTTAAAGTATGAAAATATTCGTGTAGAAAAGAGAGCGATGATAAACTGTTGAAGAACTTTTAAATCTCTACTTTAAATTGTTAGAGGATAAATTGCGGCCCACAAAGCGTGCATGACGAAGTTCATTACGAGGCTGCAGCGATCCGACATTCTCGAGTGGTGTTCTTTATTCGCGATTAAAAAGCCGACATAATCAAACAGGAGCACGCGCAGCCTCTCGCATACATCTGTCGGTCACTATACGGCTGCCCCGCGCTACCCCGCGACAACCCCGCAACGATTCACCCCCAGCCCGGGGCAATCATATCGAGTGCCATTGTTGGAGATAAAAAGGTAAAAAGCGATGAAATATGATGAATGAATGTACACTAAAAATGGATAAGGTATAAAAATGACATTATACTTTGACCGAATTTATTGTGACGATCATGTTAACTTTGTGAACAAAGTAAATTGTTCAACTTAATTTTGATTTAAATATTGTATATATATTTTTTATTCGTCTTATCATAATTGTTTTTACCTTTTATTTGCAAAAACGGACGTGTCTAAATTAATTAAAAACGGGTTAACTCAAGATCGTACGAGACTTAATTCGTTCTTCATTTATTTATTTACTATAATTTCTCACGAAAGTTTAAACAATTTAAACGACGCGTCTAGTTATTTTTTTTTGTAACCACAAGTTTATGGGAATTATTTAATGTGTAAAAGTTTATTTTATAACAAAAATGCCGCATCCATGACATTTGTATCTAGCTAGTTTCGGTGACGTTCGCTGCACTTCCCCCAATTTCCCGCACAAGAGGCTAGCTCCCGAGCCTCTAGCTTCGAGTGGCAGCGACTTGTGAGCCGCGAGGTGAGCGATGCTTTGAGAGACGGTTACCGTCATATTACTTGAAAACATTCATACATTACAGTTTTATTTTTATTACATTGTATCTGTGCAATTGTTTGGCTTATGATCAGAATTGTTAAGTGAACTTACACTTAAATGAGAAGCTAAATTTGATGAGTTAAGATTTGATTACCAGCAAATAACGGTTATATTTTTATATGTTTAATAAAAAAATTGTTTCCTACATTTATAGTTGTTTTTATAAAATTAAAGTAACACTATTAAAGATAAGGGCTAACGGATTTAAGAAAAGTCTAATATTCTCCTATATTATCGTTATATTATGAAAATAAAAAAAATTGACACTGAATGAATATATAATTAATTCATTTCTCAAAGCTCTCCTCGTTCGTAAAGCTTAGTATAAACTTTTCCAGTTAACAGCACAATGAAAGCGTAATAAAAAATAATTACAATTTCCGACGAAGACAAAACGGTGCCGAATTACGCAGGAATTTTAAAATTACGACAATCAGAGACGACCTTTATCTGATTGTCCAAGTTGGTCGCACTCGGTCGCAACGGTCGCGGTCGGTCGCGCGGAAAATTCGCAATTGATTATAAAAAGATCGCAATGGATCTGTGAACTGGTGTGGAGTGGCCGCTGACTGCGGGGCGCGGGGTGAGGGTTGCGGGGGGGATGATTTTAATTAAATATTTTCTGGTTGGTAACATTTAAATTGTTCATTTACACTTTTTGATCATTGTTTTTAACTTTCGTTGCTACATTCTTTAAATAATGTTGTAAAAGTTGCTTTCGTTTTGTTCTAAATTAATTATCTCATTGAATCGACGTGAAGAATATATACTTAAGAACTGGTTTGTAAAAGTTTTCTGCATGTATTGGCCAAAAATAAATGTCTAATATTTCTTCCGTTAAAAAAAGTTATCGACAATAGTTTGTTGCACGACTCGTCTTCATCGCCGACTCAAAGTTCGAAATTCATATTTGCAATCGCAATCTCAACTGCACCATTAATTGTGATCGTTGAGGAGCTGTTATCTCGTCGCCGCAACATTCCGGGACTGCATTTAAATTTAAATCTAGAGCCACCTTGGCACTAAGTTCTCAAGTAATTTACGAGTGAATATTAAACATCACCTCGCGGGGGAGAGAACACGCCAGGGGAGGAGTTTTGTGTGTTTTACTAATTGCTAAAAGATGGTAATCAGGTATCCGAGACCTCTACCTGTCTCGCTCTCACCCGCGCAAGCCCCTATAAGCCTTCTCCTCTGTTTTTTGACGACGTTCATGAACAGATAACTCAAATGCCGAAGCAAAAACCATGACAAGGAATTAATTAGAGCTCAAGGTAAATAATGAAGATTGTCGCTCGTTCTAATGAGTTTTCTGTATAAGTCGCTGTTTGCTGAAATAATTATAGAACAGGTAATTAAGAAGTTTGGTATAGGTATGCTAATGGAGGGGAGTCGGCGGCGCGGAAAAGTGCGCTTTGTCAATATTTCTGGAAAACTTTTAGTGGAAGAACAGTGTTTGATTATTTGATGCTCCTTTAATAATTTACACTACAGGGGTTGCTTAATTTAAGTAGGTTTTTGTATCATTTTTGCTTTTAAAGGAAAATAGTGATCTAACTCGTAGAAAACAATCAATATTTGTCTAATAATTATAAAGTATTTTGCTTTAATTTGTGCGCAAGAGTAATTAGTAGGTGCCTGAGGTATATGTCCCTCATGTAGCAATTTGATTCCATTCGAAATTTTTAACCTGCTTGGAAATTTGAATTACACATACGAACTGATGAAAACTCGTCTCCTTTGAGTCAAAGCATGTTATTATGCGTTGAGCACACCCTTGTTTATAAAAAAATCATTTGGAAAGTAGAAATGTTTGAATAAGTGTGTGATTGCGGCTCCGAGCCGGCAGCGGGCACCGGGCAGACGCAATAAAACGTCGCGGCGAGAGCCGCCTTTTCATTTCGACGACCGCTGCCGACTAATTTGGTCACAGGTAATGAACACCCAGTTCACCACTGCCATTAGTATCTATAACACTTGTATATACCTGACTATATGACTGTGTGTGTTTATTTCACGACCAAATGTGACAAAATTAAATCGAAGTTTAACGTTAATTTTGCTGGTTAGCTTCTAGTTTGTATTGCAGTCTTTATTCCCAAGTATTAAAGTAAAATTCCAAATTCAAAAAGCATTCCATTTTTTTTCGAAGTATGATTCTAAATTCCAAAAATATTTAAAAAGAAATGAACATCGAAACTTCTTTTTAAAGCGAATAAGTTTTTAAAGTCAGAAAACGAGATCTAACGTGTGGTCGGAAGATATGTAATAAAATAGTTCCAATCAAAGAACGGTACGGTCCAATGGCGGGCGACGACAGCGCTGTTTGAGATTCGACGCTCGATTGGCAAGACGCGCCTCAACTACCTCCGATGTAACCGGAGTTCCTCGCAGCTAACACGGTGGCCATTTACACAGATACATCAAAATCTCTTTATCCTTTCTGTTTATTAGATGCAGTTCAGTGGTGCTTTACGAAACTTTTTCAAGGAACGTAGTTGTTGTACAAATTGATTGACACATCTTAATACTTTGTTAATTAATTTATGAAGCTTAACTGTTAAACATACACAAAAGATCTTGATACTTGTCAACTTTACGGAATAAGAATATCGAGGTCGGTCATCTAAGAAGTTTATATTCCTTAGCCAAGAAATGCATATAGTATATTTGTGAACGTGAGCTATCTCGGCTTATTCCGTAGCGGGATGCGTTATGACGCGTGTCGTGTGACACGGCGGCGGGCAGTTTGTCTCGCAGTGACCGCTTCCTGTGCCACCCTCCTGCATAGAATAGGGAATATGTGGAGCGTCTTTGATTTTAACATTTTAACAATTGGTGCTTTACGATGACGTAATAACATTCTGTACTGAATACTAAAAAAAAGTAGTTAAATAATACTACTTAGTTGTATTACAATAATGCTGTGATATCATTCCTCTTCATCATCAGCTCACTATACGTCCCACCGAGGGGCTCGGAGCCTACCCCAATTTTAGGGGTGACTAGGCCATAGTCAACCACGCTGGCCAAGTGCGGGTTGGTTGACTTCACACATATCATTGAATTTCTTCTCAGATATGTGCAGGTTGCAATTCCTCTTGTAAATTTAAAAAGTTTTTACCCCTTATGGTCTCAAAAAAGCTTAAGAACAAATACAGAATTAACTGTTTGTACCTATCGATATATAAAAATCAATGAAAGAGTAATAAACAAAAAATAATATTACCAAAATAAAAGAGTTTATTTTAATAACATGTTATTCCTGGTTCTATAGACAAATATTATTCAAGGGGCGCTGTCCACTGCCCGCTTCCGCCCCCGCCCCCGTCCCAGCCCCGCGTCCTCTGGGGGAATATATCAAGAACATTATTATGTAAGAACATGACCGAACCTTTATGATCACCTAGCCTTTCACGGCGACAGCGCTACAACCTTACCGACTATAGGGCTGCCACTTTAAAATAAAAATAAAAACATTTTTGGACCTGTAATATAAACAGAAGAAAACCAATGCAGATGTATCAAATCAGCAAGGCAAAATATATACTACACCCAATCTTTGATGAATTAATTGATTTGCAATCCATATCAATTACATAATATTACTGATTTTCACTTTGTTTATATAAATTTTAACTTTTAATTCCCGATCCTTACGAACAATATATTAATAACCTGCTAAAATATTTAATTGAAAGTACTCTCGTTACGGCATAATAGGAAGGTACCTCATAGTGACAACCCTGTGATAACGGAAGTTTGTCCGCGCATTCTTTATATTTATATTCACCTTGTCGTTTGTCGGCAGATTTATTCAGTTCTTTGGAGCGCGCGCACTGACCGTGTCCCCTCCTTGCTGTGTCCCTCATGTGGCCCCACCTTACAAACTTCATACGCACTACATTTTATACAGACCTGGAGTAAATTTAAATAAAAATATTAAAATAACAAAACATAACAAAGGAACAACTAAAAATATTATCAATAATTGTCTACCGTATATTTTTTTGACATTATAGATTATTTCTTAATTCTTCTGTTACAGATTATTTGCAGGAAATTTTAATACTGTATACCTATTACTATTTTGTTTTAAACTCGTCTTTTTATATTTTTTGATGTTTATTACAACTTATATAAATTCTTATTATTTCTTGAAATATTTCTGGAATTGAAAATCTAATATATAAAATTCTCGTGTCACAGTTTTCGTTGCCATACTCCTCCGAAACGGCTTGACCGATTCTCATGAAATTTTGTGAGCATATTCAGTAGGTCTGAGAATCGGCCAACATCTATTTTTCATACCCCCTCCCCATTTTTTAACTGCGCGCGGACGGAGTCGCGGGCGACAGCTAGTAAATTATATAATTGATTAACTCACAGAATGTTAAAATACTAAACAATGAACAAATTCGTTAGTTCGTATCTTATGTCTCTCCGCTGTCAGCTGTGATATGTGTAGCAGAAAATTTTGTTTTTCATCCGCTCCCCGAGTCGCTGACAAATGTCAGCACACTACCGCCCTCTACAAGCCACTACCGGCCGCCGGCACAAACACACCTTCAGACACTCTCAGGAGACTCTCATAGTGTTTACTTAGGAGTGTTATGGCATACTTATTTTTTATACATTACCAAATAAAGAACATTCGATAAGAGAATGAGGTCTGGAGGTAAGAGATAAGATGCCTGTGGTGATAAAATGACGCTATAAAATAATTTAAAAATAGCAGATAATATGAACATTGAATAGATCAGCATCATCACAATGATAATGGCGTGTACATATGACAAATTTTCAAAGCTTGCTAAATAAAGACGGAAAATAGTACAATTATCTCTGTTGAACGAAACTTGTGACTGACAGATGACATAATACGACAACTGACAGATGACATTAGCACATTTTTTGAAGTGATGCAATCGCAACTTTTTTTCCCTTCTTAATGCAACCATTGTAAAAACGTGATTGAAAATTATACATCTTACACATTATAGAAGCATTTTATTCAAAAAGTACAAGAACCACATTGCATCCCCAACAATCTCCTTTTACTGTATTGTATACAAACGAATTTAACATCTTGCTTCAGTGAAATTGAAGTTGGATTAACTTTCTCGTTAGTTCCTTCAAAGAAAAGTAATACCTATACATTTTTCCTTTTAACAAATACAAAGCTGAACGAATATATAAATGAGTTGTTCTCTTTCAATTATGAGGCTCATCAGTTAACTTTTAATGTTTGTTGATAATTTACGAGGCGTCTGTACATGTCTGGCCACTTCCGTGTAATTTGTGACCGCGCTCGCCTTGTGTGTCAATTGATATACAGACTTTTAATATAGTTTTGACTGCCTTTACTCTTGTAATTATGTCTCAATTTTTTTAGTCCTTCGTCCGAAATTTCATCACAGGACAGTTAAGAAAACTGCACCTTTTTAAACTACTACTATTTCTGTTTACTTATGATTAGAGCATTTATTAGTGATAGTACTACCACTACAGCAAAACAGACAACAGTACCATAGAAGTATTGCTAAATAATGTTGTCAATGGGGATTGTAAAAATAACAATATATTGCACACGAAGTTATTGTTGATGTGAGTATAGTTATGACGATTAAAGATGCATCAGAAATCTCCAATAGGACCAGACCGTGTGTTGTGGTAAGAGCGCGTGACGTCAAATCCTGTTAGGGCCAGGTATTCGATACCGGATTACGAACGTGCAGCAATGCAGGCCGCGTGGCGTAGCGAGGGGCTACGAGCTACGAGATTACAGAGGGGGCCCTCTACATCAGACCGCTCTAATCGATTCTTATGCTCAGGTGACTGGCCAAACGATTGTGACGTTATTGTAACATGTGTTGAGTTAATGATAAATAAATATTTAAGCTCTTATATTCGGATTGTGGTAAGTTTACAATATAAAGTAAAAGGTCTAACTTATAGAGTCAGAAGTAATAAATAACGTCTTTCTATTCATCTGTTATGTCGTTTATGCTCTTGTCCTATTTAAAAGAGAACTAAACTACAATTGCGCGGAAACAAAAGAAAACGGAAAGAAAATTAAAAAAAAATAAAACACAAAGCAAAGAATGCAAATACATACTAATCCTACAACAAAGGCAATAGTGTATAGGGTGGTAGTGGAATTAAATCTTCTTAAAGGCATACTGATATAGGTTTTACGATATAGAAAAAGTAGATTGACAAAATAAGTAACTACCGTTTTTGTCTAGCACAACTTTATATTGAGTTGAAAATGATCGGTAACCCGATTCGACGTTAATAGCGTGTATTACCGCGCCAACGACGCGCTGCAAACGGAGCCATCCATCATCTACATTCATAATTACCGGTTTTCAAATTCAATGGCACTCGATCGCCCCACGCGCGCACCCTCACGCCCGCGGCGGCTGCGGGGTGCGCAGGACCCAAACTATTGTTCCACTTCAAGTTTTAATTTCGATGCCCACCTCCACCTTGCCTTATTTATTTTATTCAACAAATAAATGCTTTTGAATTAATATACCCCGCGGTCATAACGGTTCGGACGATATGAGATTTTTTTATTTATCCGCATCACGGATTATTGAATGATAAATGTGTAGGGCGCATGTAAAAAATCGTGTTTATTTTTAAATGCAATAATGCAGAATTAAACTTTTTGCATTAAAAGGGTTGTAACAAAAGCTTTATGTAATGTAGATAGATTCAGCTTTACAATTGTTATGTA
This sequence comes from Papilio machaon, assembly GCF_912999745.1. Lineage (NCBI taxonomy): Eukaryota > Metazoa > Arthropoda > Insecta > Lepidoptera > Papilionidae > Papilio > Papilio machaon. Next base: position 262,192 of record NC_059993.1, on the reverse strand, counting down.
ATAATGAAAAAAAAAAAAACTAATTTAAAGTAGCTAAGTATGAAAGAAAGAAGAAAGAAAGAAAAAAGTTTATTGACACACAAAGAATATAAAATAAAAAAACACACACATAAAAGGAGCCAACTCAGCGAAGCAGGTACAGACTAAACTGCCCCTGCGCTGGTTTTCAGCATTTCAGCATAATAATAAAAAGTAAAGAAAAATAAAAAGATAGAATTAGAAATTAGATTATTCACTATGCCTTGGCCCACTCATTATTTTCATAAAGAGAAAGTAATTTTCAAGCAGTTAGTTACCATCTTACTTATTTACACAACAGTTTACAAAGTTATTACTTTGATAGTTATAAAAATATAACCGTTATTTGATTCCTAAAAGACTTCTGAAAACTTAGTATTAAGTTTTTAAATATTAATTTAAAAACTTTAACCTTTAAGAATGATTTGTATGAATTGTAGAGCTTCTGCTACTCGCCACTGGGAGCGCTGGTGTCGCTTGGCGCGCTTCGCTCTTGTCAATGAACCGCGCGCATCTCCGATTGGCCGCCGCCGGTCGACTTCTCTGAACTGTTTTATGGTTAAAATTTACAACGGCACGTTTTATTGCGATGTCGCCCGAGAATAATTATAATTTAACCGCTTTATTCATCAACAGTGTCGGTGAAACTATGTCTCGTCAACATTAAACCGCCTTCAGAAATAGTTGACACGGAAACTTTGCGCGTCGAATAATTTATTACGTTCCAGATATGTTTAATTTGTTGCACGTATTTTTATGCTTTCTCTTTTCATTCTCACTCTTCGCGGCATTGCGCGAGCTGGCGGGTGGATTACACTTACACGTAAAGACGGGGCAAGGTTATTAATGACTAGTTTATTTTGCTATTTCAGTACCCACATTGATTGAATCTTTTTTTTTATAAAATCGATATTTAAGAAATGTAACACGCACAAGTTAAGATCATGTATCAGCTTTCTTGGGATATTTTTATAAGATTTTCAAGATGAAATTTTAACATTTTTCCAGCACACATTACAAGCAAACTTAATAATGTGACTTGTGAAATATGACTATGTAATAATAATAATAAATTTATGACACATAACATAAATATGTTACTTGCCTTACGACAAATTGTAACCTACGCAGCACAGAACCATTTCCGTTCTATAGAGCTACAAATTCACGTCACTGAATTGGTTTAATTAATCATCTCTAAAATCAACCGAAAACTTTTTGCATCAATCCATATTATACATTATTTGTTTCTGACGTACTGTTTTAATAACGTACCAATTGAAATACAAGTTATTAGCAATAAATTTGTGTAGCAAGCGATTGTATTCGCAATTACAAAGTGTATTTAAAGACTATATTAGCGTGAGGTGATCGCAGGGAGAATCTTAACTTTATCTCCACGCTGTACGTTTGTGAGGAACAAGCTGGCTTGCCGGTTGACACAGATAATCAATTAATTGAGTGAGTCACGGCAATTAGTCGCGAGAAGCACCTCGACGCCGTGATTAAGATAAATATCTTGCGTTGCGGATACCTACACCGCCTGTCTACCACGCTACCAGTCCACGTCTTCACCTACCCTGCCTGTCAGAGAATTTAACAGGTTATTGATAACATAATAAGATGAAAAAGGGAATTAAAAGTAGTCTGTGTCAGCGAACGTATGATTTTTAAGTGCTAATGTTGATTGAACACCTCAGTGTTCCCAGCGCTCGTTTGTCGCCTACACATAAAAAAAAAAAAAACCATTGTTGTCTATGTTATTAGAGCATTAAAATTAAGTTAGATTTCAGAACAGTAATAATCTTAAACACACCTCCCGCTTTTAAATAAGAAAAGCTTTCGATGTTTTATAAAAGTAAATCTAGTTTAAGTCAACATTTACGACCTTGGCAATAAATCAATACAACGTGTCTAGGTCACGGTCGTGGAGACAAAGCTCTGTCTTCTGCTTGACCTTGAAATGTTTTGATTTATCTTTTATATTAATGTCGCAAGATAACTAACCACATCTATCTTTATATATAAAAGAAAGTCGTTTTAGTTACACCATTTATAACTCAAGAACGGCTGAATCGATTTGACTGAAAATTGGTGGGCAGGTAGCTTAGAACCAGGAAACGGACATAGGATAATTTTTACCCTGTTTTCTATTTTTTATTCGGAGCGGACGGAGTCGCGGGTAAAAGCTAGTTTTTAATATAAAGATATGTAACTTAAGGCATAAGAAGTGACCTTAATGCTTAGCAAAGAAATACTGGTACCTAAAGTATGCATTGTTTTTGCTGTGGTTAATCTTTTTCCCAACCGGACAGATTCTACTTTTCTCAGGTTTAATTGACGCACTTAATAGTATGTCCGAAAAGCGTAAGAATTGCAAATTTAAATGTTTTTAAATCCTAATTCAAAACTTATATTCGAAAGGGTCAAGAAACTATTCCAATTCTGTATAAAAGTGGAATACTCTTTAAATTGGTTGAGATTGTCGCAGCCCCCAACAGATCCGGCAACGAGCAGGTTGCCTCACTTAATCAACCCTCAAGTAATGAGCTGAATCACGGAGGGCGGGAATCAATTAATGAATATTTTAGTCCGACTCGGGATCTTAATAAACGCCTCGTGAAGGGATTTTTGGAGGATCGCGGCGGCGGCGGCGGCGGCGAGGGGTTTAACACAGGACAAGGCTGCGCACTGATTGATCTGAGATATTTTAAATTAGTGTTATTATAATTTCTTTTTTACTTTATACGACAGTTGTACTTATTATTTTAATCATACGAGAATTTATTGCGCATTATTTTTGTTTAAGTTAATGGTTGCTTACTTTGTTGTTACGTTGGACTTTTTCTTTATTTATTGGTGAAAAATAAACAACGTTTTATTTATTTTAAGACTAGCTGTCGCCAACGACTCCGTCCCCTTGGAGTAAAAAAAAACTTGTCAAGTACCTTATGTGTTGTTTCAAACTATGTTCTACACCTGTGTCAAATTTCATCAAGATCCGTTGAGCCGTTCCGGAGGGACCTTCTAACAAACATCCATCCATCCATCTAAACTTTCGCTTAAATTAGTAAGATAAAAGTAAAGCCGTCTCTACGCCTTAGTTATCACTCAATATTTTTCTATCAACTGGCCACTAACAAGGAAAAAGAAAACAAGAAATGATTTCATCGATAAAAGTCATTGACACGCCGCCCCCGCACCTCACCCCCGCACCCCCCGCCCCTGTCCCGGCACTTTTCATAGAGATTGCTCATTAACAAAACTATAAACATTTTTTTCGTGCGCTAAATCAAGTCTGAAAGGCATTCATAACAAATATTATCAATACCCTGCCAAAATCAGAGTCATAGGAATGTGAACTTTCTTGCTTTCAAATAAAGAAGAAATGAATTCATATAGATGGAAAATATAATTTTGTCAGTAGCCACGTAGAAATATATTTGAAATGTGAAAAGTCACCTGAGTGCGTTATACTTTACGATATCTCACATTTTAATGCAAAACGTGTGTTATTCGATGTGAACGTTATTCAGTTGACGACTAAATGATCCGCTAAAAAGATTTTCGTGTTAATTTTTTTATAACGTCACTCATATTTATTTTAAAGACACAATCTTTCATCGAGTTGAAATTTCTGTCCGCGTAAGTATAAACAATCAAAATTATTTTTTAAGAAATAAGATGAACTTTTTACAAACAATTTAATATTTCGTACTTATAATAAAATCAGGGTTTTTGATTTTATTTTTGTAATATAATGATGGACATTGAAAACTTTTTACAATTCATGTAAAATAGTTAATATAACTACGACTACGAAACGTTACAATACTACCTACCTACCTACTTAAACTCTTTTACAATAAACATAGTGTCATTATCCTTGAAAACTTAACATTTATTTTGTTATATAATTATATATTTACTTATTATGTACAAACTGTTATATACTTTTATAACATTTGTCTATATTTATACCCTTATTCAACTTCAAAACATTTGAAGATCTACACAAAAAACGTAGAAGAAAATCGAAATAAAATGTCGAGATAAAAAAGTAACAATTTTTTCAGGCCTATGGTTCTTATTGTAATATCTTAGTCGGTGTGTAAATACATCTTGCTTTAAGATCCGTAGAACATCCTTGTTCAAATATTCAATTAAAATGGTAAGCGCGGCCGGCGCGGCGTGTGCTCCCGGTCCCGGTCTCGGCAGACAGACGTACACGTCCTGCTCACTTGAAGGAGAATTACTTATTACTTGTTCTTAATTGAGAGAGCTGCATTAAATTGTATCTATTTATAAACGTAAGTAACCTTTCGCGTATGTAAAACAGCTAAAGTTAAATTATCATTTATTTAAATTTTTCTTCGTTAGTCAAACTTTTATTATATCATATATTGTCATTTCATAAATGAAAAGATATATGAATTTAAGGGTTGATAAAAGACAGACACTGTGTGAGATTACTCAACCTCAGTTATTAATACAAGTTCAATATAACAAGAAACACAAACTACTTGTGAGGGATACTTCGACTTTGCTATTTTAAAGATTTCTGAAAGCTATTAAATTAGAATTCAGTTCACCCTATTCGAAAGAGCAAAGATTAAATATGTTGTAGATTGAATTTAAACAGCGAGTCCGACCTCTTTATAATGAACAATCTGTAGCGCACCGTTTGACGGTAATCTTTACAAATTGCTTTCGTTTTCCAGCTCTAAGCTCCGCCGTAATGGAGACTTGGCGTTGGTACTACGACTGCGACGCTCCTCTCAAACTTTTCTGTTTGTTTCAAATTATAAATATATACGTTGAAGTTAAGGACTGCTACGTATTTTAGATACTTATTCGATTTACATGAATATATTTTTAAACTAACAAAGTAGGCAATTATATACATATCAGGCTAAATACTTGAGATCTTAAAATGTTTCAAGTTTTGAATAAAGTTTTTTATACATTGTAACTTACCAAACAATGTCTTTAATCGCATTTAATCAGACCTGTAGATATGACGTTTGCTTAGACTTGAACTGTTTAGAACTGTCTAGTATTTTCTCATTTTCACACCATTTTAACAGGTAAACAAAGCACTAGTCCCCACAATAGTAGATCGCATTGATGATATAACATACACATTATACATCGCTGCTTATCCAATTTAGTTGCAATAAGTGGGATAGCAATATAGGAAGCGGCACCCCGCGGCGACTCCGCGTGTCCCCCGCGGTGTAGCCCTGGCCGCACGGCGTACTTCGCGCCAGGCAGTCCTGGCTACGCTAATGGACATTACCTTTGTATAGGTGGACTTTATTGACGGACAGCGTAAGTGGCCGCGTGGAGCGATCACAACCTTTGTTTGGAATTCATTTAGTGGTTATCGCCAATTGATAGTAATGACCCCTACGGTTATGTGAATCCATTGTGTTTTTTTTATTTTTATTTGTCTTTCTGAATCGTAAACAAAAACACACAGATTATTATTTATTCATCTAAAAATTATAAATCCACTAAATAAAGCTTTTGCGATGCCGCTCACTGAGGTGTGTAGTTTACGACAGTAAAATAAAAATCCATTTAGTAATTATTTGTTTGTTAATGGAGTTCTTACACGGGTAGAGGTTTCAATGGGACTTTGTTTTATATAACTATAGATCAGTTATGTATTACATAGTTTCCTGTGTACTGATTTGACCTGTCATGTACAACAATTAGAGCTCTGTTAAGATAATTTGAATCAATTTGTTCCGTGACAGAGAAATCTGCTTAATTCCTGTCAGTACATAATAGAAGTAGTTTTTCCCTCGACCTTTACGTTTACTTCATTAAATTTAGGTAATTAAGGTAGATAATTGTATTAGAAATATTTTAATTTACTTATAAGACAATGTTTTAATTGAAATTAATTCAAGAGAGCACGATTTACTGAGTCTGTTTATAAGGAGATCTGGTCATTTAATAACACGACTCCGTGTTTTCTATTTTGATAGGTTTTATATTGGCGTGTGCGAGGCGGGGGCGAGGAAGCGGGGCAACGGGGCGGGGGCGACGGGGCCGAGGCGGCAGGGGGTCGTAAGCCGGCCACCGCTGGCCGATTGGCTCTCTGCCCTCCTACCTATTTTATTAACGGATACGTCTAAGGTATTTTAGTTCTGTTTGCTTTTATTAAAAATGAAACTACTCCGGTCCGTAAAATCTTTATTAAAATATATTATGAAGGTTTTGAGACGTGGCCAATGCTATTGAAGTTTTTGAATTAAGAGACTCATCAGTTTGCTCGTCATTGGTAGAAGACTTTTTCGGATTCATGTTCTTCAAGCTTTGAGCTGAAATAAAAGCTGAAATAATATAATTAAATTATTATGTAATAAAAAAGAATAATATCTTTTTTAAGATACTTTTTTCTATAATTTTATATACGATTTTTAATAAATTAAGATGCAAGTAATTAATGGCTATAATTTCAAATATAAATTATTTTATGTAATCTTATTGTGACATGTCGTAAATGTAACCTATATTAATAAATTTAAAATAATATCACGAACACTTTATAGTCATTTAAAGAAATCGTTAAAGTAAATCCTGTCACATAATTTACATTTTTCGAGAATTATCTTGACAACGTTAAAACATTAAAAATAATGCACTAATGGTGAAAAGTCATTATAAAAATATTAATTTTATTTCCGTAATATATTCTGATTGTATGATACCGTAGTATTATTCAGTCGTAAACATAACATTGTTATATAATATTATAAATTAGATATGGACAAAATATATTTTACGTAAATTGAAGTAAAGCTATTAATGTATATAAATAACATTTGCAATATAACAAATAACAAAGTATTAACAAATAAAAGTATATAACAAATACAAATTTATAACAGACTCATTCTCGTAAACATGACGAGGAAAAGTAAATATTACTTGTTAAGTAAACATACTTTCTGATAAAGACGTTTATAAAAAAACTTTTGTATCGAACAATATTAAAATATTTGAGCAACATGTACACTTTTATTATAATGAAAGCCATCAATTGCAATTAATACGCGCCATAAAACAGGTTCGCGTAAACAGAACAGGAGATTTATGGAGTCGATCGTCTATAATTTTAGAGATCAAAGCCTGTACAAAGGGTTCTCCGGGGCGAGAGCTGTCGCTGTTCCCGTCCGCACCTAGCCGCCGTGCAGCCAGCGCCGCCACTAGCCGCCGGCGCCCGGCAGACACAACAATCTTCTCACTGATGACAGCACACCACTCAAACCGCAATCCATCATATCCACAACACTATGTGAACTTGCCGAGTTCTTTGAGCGTTGTTACTAAGCGCTCATCAAAAGCCACGCTACAGTATGAAAAGATTAACGAGATGCTAATTTAACATCGTCTCCGGTGTGATGTGTTTGTGTGAAGTGTATGAAGTCCAAGTGATCTCTTAAAGCACAAATGGCTGTAAGAAAAATGTAGGAAGATAAAAGTTTGTTCTTCTCGTTTATAATTTTGGCAGTTGAAAATTAATTACAACATCTAACCCATGGTAAACCATTGGATATAAAGTTTTAAGGCGTTCGAGATACATTTAGTATCGGTTTTTCTGTTTCAATAGAGTAGCGTCCAAAAACAACAACGATATAGAAAAATCATTCGTTTATATGAGGTGAGGTCATACATTTGGATCAGTGGTGTACGTCCAATAAAACTTCTACGAGTTAATTCTGTACATATCGTGCTGTGTAGTAATGTGTTAAAAAATTTTGCAAATGTAGTTTTCAATGGACTGACAGGAGAAGGCACAGGACAGGAGACTCTGGTGATCTCTTGTGTCGAAGGCCAAGACCCACTTTGGGTCCGGAGTAGTAGTAGTAGTGTTCTTGGTTGACGTGGTATCGACAACTTCGTTGACTATGTAAGGTATATCCTTATGTAAGGTATATAATATCACTAGACTCATATGTAGTATGAATGAAGTTTAGATTAACGTATTCTGTATGTTATGTTTTCGAGATTGTAACACGAATGTTTGTGATAATCGTCATTGTATATCGACAAAATTTGTATTGAAATTTAAGCATCAATATCGGTCTTACAGTACATCAAAAATCTAATACTAATTTTAACACAATTAACGATAACGCTATGGTTATCTTCATATTCTAGTAAAATTTGTTTTAAAATTCTTCTCTCCATTACTTAAAAATCTCTATTCAGTTGCACCTTTTAAAAGGAAAATAAGGACATGCCATTAATATGAACGAATGGGATGTGACAATCTGTCCGAAATTACCTAAACAAAAAAAAAAAAAAAAAAAAAAAAAATAAAAATATATTTATTTAAAGTAAATCTTTACAATCAAGTTGCCGGGGCTTCCCAAAAAGTAGTCAAGAGACACTTGTGTAGGGAATGCCTCGCTCTTCCATTGTACATAGCAGATTAGATTTACATTTTAACATAAAGATAAAATAATTTTTAATTTTAACAATTCTTTGTGAGATTTATGCGTGTGTTTGAGTGTGTCTGTGTGTGTGTGTGTGTGTGTGTGTGTGTGTGTGTGTGTGTGTGTGTGTGTGTGTGTGTGTGTGTGTGTGTGTGTGTGTGTGTGTGTATGTGTGCGTGTGTTTGTGGTGGGTCCAATGAGAGCCAAAACTAAATTGTGCTAGTAAGAATTTGCTCAACCTCGTCGTAGGTAAGGGCAGAGAGCCAATCCTTTAGTGCGCGCCTGCACTCAAACAGCTGCATAGGGTATATAGATAGTACTCGATGTATTTTGTTATAGACATAAGGGGCACGTGATATATATTGCCGAGTGGCAAAGATAGTGCGGGCAGGATATTGGGGGGCAACAGCATGACACCGTCTTTTTTTGAGTTTATTACTATCAAGGGGTAAAGTCTTGTGGTATCCTAAAATCAAATGTAAAATGTATAGTTTTCTTACAGAGAGCAAATTTGAAATTTCGTATAAGGTTTTGGTGGGGTATTTACAAGGTTTATTGTACATCACTTTGATCAAGGACCTTTGTGCCCGTTCTAAATCTAGAAAGTTAGTTTTTCCTGCACCGCCCCATATTGAAATGCAGTATGTTATTACTGATTGAGCGAGAGCTATATATATATTATTTAACACCTTAGTATTCGCAGCGCGTCTTAATAATTTGAAGATCCACATGAGCTTCCTTACCCTGCCTATAGTGCGTTCCAGGTGTTGATACCAGCACAATCTAGAATCCACAATCACTCCAAGGTACTTAATACTGCTAACTTTCTGAATGGATGGGCAAATACAAGTGTTTAAAGAAGTGCTACAGGAGTGAATTTTAATGTCAAAATCAGGTGGGGGTTGCGATGTTATGTAAGGAGCAAAACATACATAATTAGTTTTTTGGGTGTTTAGGGTAAGAAGATTATCTTTAAACGTCTTGTATAATATATCAATAACTTCCGGTCAATATGATATAAGAGAAACAAATCAACCTTAATATAACAAATTCATAGAAGACGTAAAATTATTCAATAAAATATGAATCCATTAGCATCGGGCGTAGTATACCGGCTGACAGTTGTTTACGTTGCTCCGGCACGAATTCGCGGGTTTTAATTCACCTTCCATCCAAAATGCACGTCGACGTGCCACGTATACCACGCGGATCACGCCGGCCACACAGGTCACGGGGCCACGTGGCCGACACCTGACTTCCTGCCGCGTTTGATGCCACGGTTTACGCAACTCGGAAACAAGATTTGTTTACACAACCGCCAGTTTGATTGAGAAACTGAACCTTGGAATGTAGATTTCATTACATAAGCTGATCATCCCTATAATTATCGATCCTAGTTTTAAATTCTTTCCGCTACGGATGTAAATTTGTGTTTAATGCTTTCGGATATGAAAGTAGGCTCGTTAAAGAGAATATGTAATAATTCCAAATCTTCTTATATAACCATAAACAACAGAAACTTTCTGTGAAACGCAAATGAGAAACCACAAGACAATTCTATGTAACGCAAAAATAGAAAGCAATTGTTGTTTTACACAGCTTTAGTGAGGGAGTTTATAGTGTTTTGGACGTTAAACGTGGAGCGGAACGCGGGCCCACCTTCGCAACACCTGGTCAAACACGTAAACCTAGTTAACAGCGTGTCAGGAATTCTTTGACACACACCTATAATGTTCACTCGGTTATTTACGTTTCTTTCGTCTCTAAATCTTTTAATCTTTATTTATGTGCTCTATTCACTTTTGCAGCTATTCAGTGTTGTGATGAAAAAAACTGTTCAAACTATTTACACATATATGATTTTCATTTGTATGTTTTTCGTGAGTGTATAAGTTTGTTTGTATTTATGTGGTTGTATATTGAGGTGTAATTCGATTCTTCTTCTTTTCCAGAGTGTCATAGGGTATATTACATCAGCACAGAACTTGAAAGGTGAAATTCTAAAAAGAAATGTGAAAGGAAAAGTTCAATGCTTACTCGTCAGATTATTTTCATTGCTAAAACTTTTTCGATGTTTTCAATCATATTCTAAAAAATGTAACATGACAGTGTTTTTTTTTGTTTAATTTTTTTTTTCATATCATAAGGTGGCAAACGAGCAAACGGCCACCTGGATTCGTCACAATAGCGAGGCAACCGTTGCCCATAGACATCCACAAATGCAAATGCGTTGCCTACCTTTAAACAACGTAGAAGGGGACGTACAGAAAGAGGATATTTCTTCTTCCTATGCGTCCCCTCTTCCGCCGTATCCACTTCCCCTTCCCATCCTTTCCTATTAAGAAAGGATGGAAAGGGAAAGAGGACTAAAATTAGGCCTCCTTCTATAAAAATATCTCTTTTAAAACACAGACAATAAATGGTGCTATTTGATCAATTAGAGCCATAGCCAGTCAGGTTGTTTTTTTTTACAATTAAGGTTAGGTTATATGTATGTAATTTGTCCAACATATTTCTCAAATTTCTTTATCGTTTTACATCTAAGTAAAATAACGAAAACCAGATTCCTATAAAATAATTTTAAACTCTACAGTATCCAATCTTAAAACGTGTTTGCTTTGTTAAAGGGAATTAAACCGACATTTTAAAGTGTACGCAGATAAAATATGATGCTTAAGATCGGAAGCGGGAAGGAAAAATATATTGCGAGCCATAAATTGCCCTTCTAAATGCAGCATATTAATCTACAGTGTAAACAAAGAAATTAGGCGTCACTAACTCGGCTATTCAGTTTTTATTTCGGCCGCGGTGTTGCTATATTTAGAAATGGAATGCGAGTAGAGTCGGCCACGATCAGGATTTATGCTCAATACCTGACTGCTATTTGTGGTACATTGAGCCGGCTCCTTCCCCAGCTCGACGGCACAACGGATTTTTGAAAAGCTTTCGATATCGGAAAGCATACCTGAGATAAGACCAAATGTTCACTGCATATGCACTATCTGACCTAGATGAGGGTCACAACTGGACGATGGTACGTGGCTTGGATAATGTACGATCTGATGCCATATATATTTGTATCTATGCCATATCACCTTATCATTGATATCCATAAATAAAATTGTTATTTTATTACCACCTGTTTGGTATTTTATCATATACCACCAAAATTTATTCTATGAACCTATTTTAGAATACATCTTTTAGTAACTTTCAAGTGTATATTTCATGAAAAATCCCGGTGTTCTGTTAGTTTGGTCTCACACGACCACAGCGCCATCTATCTCCCATCTGTCATAGCAAACGACGCGACCCTAACTCATGATACCAATAGCTATTAAAATGGTCTAATATATATTGTTATAAGATTATAATAGTCCGAGATTGTCTCGTATACTATTGCTGAAGATAAGAAATTAAGAAGTCGCAGCTTTTCTAATATTTATGTTACAATCATAAATTATGTTCCCGTAATCCTAATGGTTGTTTATAGTCCTAATAGTTGTTTTGTGAGAAATAAATGTGTGGAAAAATAAAATGACTTTTACTTGACCTTTACCTTCAATTAATATTTGTCTGTATTTTCTATCATCTCACTCTCACACTTTATGGAAGTAGATTCGTCATTTTTTTGTCTCTCCCTTCTTAATGTCGCCTTTCACACAATCCATCCATTACTTCTTGAACCTATAAAAAAATGATATTTGATAATATGTAGTTATAAAATCTGTATCCAAGGTGAGTCTCGGACATGTCAGAGAGCGACAGTCCGCGAAATTGGGTGAAAAGTAATTTACACGACGATGTTGTGAGAGAAAATTCAACATGTCCGCCGTCAGTTGACACTGTGAATACGATATTATGAAAGTATTAATTTATAAAAAAAAAACGCCCGTGTATTTTGTGAAAAGCCGAGGTGGATGTGAAATATAATTTAACGTCCATTTTATACGCAGCCCACTTCCTGTTGTACGTAACTGACGCAACGTTGTAACATTTTGCGAATCTCACGAATTATTTTATATATTCCGTCGTGATTGATACGAACAAGAAAACAATATCGTGAGACTTTAATAAAATTTAAAATGTATTTGATAGTATGTAGTCATACAGTCGGACTTTACAATATACTGATTGCAATTAAGATCGAGTCAAATCATTTTTTAACGAGTCGCGTTAGTATTTGGTAAATTTTACTTACTTGTTTGTCTTATTTGATATAGAATCAGACGGTATCATAATTAACTTAAGATGAATTCAATAAATTAATAATTTTAATATAAAATGTTTTAAAGAAAAATAAACAAAATCGGTTTCGAGTAGAGATAACGTTTTTTTTTAATTATACAATCTATGAAATCTCGCTAACTGTTTGTATAGTGGGCGTATGAAAGTCGTCAACCCCATTGTTTATATTATTTTAATATAAATTTCCCTATAGCTGGTACCAGTAGAGTCTCGAGTTATGGTCATCAATAACTCCCACGCCGATAAATATCCAAACATTTGGCAAACTCTCAATTCTCATCACACCTAGCAGATTTACAACTAACGATTTTTTACAATAATCTTACTAACGTATTACTAAAATTATATCTATTTAAATTTTATTTAAACATTATTTATTTCTCTACTATCTACAATATAATCATTTTTAATTATTAGAAAAAAATTTCGTTGCGATATAAAAAAATCAAACGTAAAATCGTGTCGTCTCCGTGTCGTATGATTGTAAAGCAAGGTGTCGGTTTAGAGAATTTCCATGGAGTTAATGATTGTTATTTATTTAGAAAAGGAAATGGAATCAACGGCGGGGAATTTAAACGTTGCAATGGGTATCAAATTGACGTTAATGAGGAGAAAAACTACCTTTTGCTCATGATTGGTGTCGATAATAAACAGTGCAGACCACTGATCTATAATGGATAGGTTATTGTTTGGAAATTAAAGATTTTGCTTCCGCCTTAAACGAGTCTGTCGTTACTGACAATTCATTTTATCTCTCTATGTAAGAAATGAACACATTCTAAATTTATAAGAACTCATGTGATTAAAAAACTAGTACTTTTCAGGTTTATTAATTGTCAGTCGTTACTAAGGTGACTTTAATGATCGATTAATCTTTTTCCTCATAATTGATTCGTTATATGCATATTCAAGACTATAGCCAGAATTTATTCGCATTAAATACTAGAAAAAAGAATATTTTATAGGTCACGTAAAAATTTATAAAACAAAATTTATTTAATGGGATCTTATTAACGATTTAAAAATCCAGATAATTCAAGTTGACCGCAGTTTTACGGCATTTTTATTGCGCGCGCAAAAATTGTGAATTACGGATTTTCTGAGCTTTCACTTTAGTTTCAGTGTGTGTGTAATGTTTGTATGTTTGTACGTATGTATTGTTAATCGGCCGCTTCCCGCGCGACAGGTGCTGACGCGACGAGAATAGCCCGCCCCAGCTCCGAGGTGTTACCACTAAACACTTGTCGATTACAAGCTGATTGTTCTTGATAGTATCTTATCTTATTATCTCTCTCAAATAATATTAATTAATGATAGTAACTTTCTCGCTTAAAAAAAGATCTAACTAAATGTTTTGTCATGTAACAAGGATGCTCACAATTTTAATTATAGAAAAAAAAAATTCAAAGCAACAAAACTCAATCGTCTCTAACGTTACTTTACCTTGCATGTGAGATGCATGAACCGAACTAGAAATTGAGCCTAAATACGTGTACTAAGTTTGGACGTATCATCCTGCGGTGGCGGTCCGGCGCTGGCCGTGGGGCTAAACTGCAATCGTGCGTGAATTACACCAACGATTACAACGTTTATGAGGGAAATAGTCGGACGCACGTGTGCTAGCATATTGATTCCGAATTATAAGCAAATAGCAGGCGCACTTGGCGCACCGCCAGCGCACTCGCAGCGCCTACGGTGACCATTATACTCCAGCGACAGTACTCATTTTAAATATTACAGTTTCTTTAAGTAGTCAACTCAATTTTGTAATAAAAACTAATAAATTCACTGGGTTTTACTCAACTTGTAGGAAAATTTAAAGTTAGACAAAAATATATAATTACCTTAAAAATTGGCCATGAAATTTTTTAAATCGTCAAATATCTCAAACAATGCTTTATGTCTGCGCCAAACTTCACGCACCTGGCGGAGCGGCGCGGGAACGTCATTCAATTACTCATTCTTGTCATTCTACTCATTCTATTCATTCCATTCATTCTCGCACTCACGCGCCAACATGTAACACTACCTTTCAATAAAATCGCATCTAACCTAATTGCAAGCAGTTTTTTATTTCTTGTTCTGTACTGAACAAAGTGGCGACCGTGACAGGACCTGCAAAAGCCAGAAAAAACTATTTCGAAGTTTGAAACTTCTTCGCCGAGTGAAGGACAAATAAAGGTCATCAGCACGTGCACCCGTCCAGCTTTCTATACCTTCTTGGAGGACTACAAAGGGCTGCGACTACATCGGACCACGTGCAACTAGACTTCCTCACGCCGGTCTACATATCAACCAGTCATCCCGAAGGAACCTCACGCCTACGTGGAAGTCAGCCAGCATCGCCTATTGGAGGGAACTGCCTTCTTTTTGTTGCTTCCTGCCTTTCTCAAGTGAGCCCGTTCCTTTTCTACTTTCCTAATTGCCTTGTGCTTTGATTTGCAAACAAATATTTTGGCTTTTCAGTGTTTAAGTGATTTAAAAAATTACGCAAATTACGCTAATTACGCTCATATCTAGCTATAGCGAGTGTCTAAATTATTGAACAAATTTAAATTATCAAATTGCTATATTCATCTATGATCAAAGTTGAAAGTCATGCCGCGTGCGCATTTCTTTGTGACCCATTCATTCATTCATTCTAATAACCGCTAAAATCACGCTTGCATTGCAGCGTATTTCGCTTTATTTATATTGCTCCTCGCTGCTTATCAGCTTATTTCATTTAATTTAGCGTTAAAATAAATTAATTTTTCCCATTTGTATATAAAATTATAGAAACCCATCATTGATTAAATAGATAAACGCGCTTTTACCGCTAAGAATCATCATATTTCCTAGTAAATCGTAAAATTGTTTCAATCGTTTTATTATATCAATTCCAGCCATTATCAACGCATCGGACAAACAACAGTCGACTCGCGTGACGTCACCCTTTGTCTACGTGTATGCAGCTACCTGTGCTCTTCACTCCATGACCATACGTGCGTGTGCGAACAGTCGCGCGAGGCTGCGGCTGACTACGAAGCGAGGAGCGTATCGTATGCAATTTTAACTTACATTCCACTTTTAATACATTCATTAGTTATTTATTTATTTCATCGCAATGTCTACAGAAACCGAATCTAAAGAACTTAAGGTTCTCAATATTAAACGTAGCAATATAAAAGGACGTTTAACTAAATTTAAGAATTTTATCGATAATTTAAAAACTTCAGAATCTATTTCAGATGTAGAATTAACTGAGCTTGCGATGAAATTATCTAGAATTGAAGCTTTGTTTATCGAGTTCGAAGAGTTGCAAAACCAAATAGAATTTTTAAACATTTCAAATCAAGAAATTGAATTGACTACTCGCGATATTTTTGAGCAAGACTTTGATCACTACATTTCTCTGGCTCAAAATATAATAAAAACGTATTCAACTTCCAAGTCAGCTAATTGTGAAATTCATTCAAATTCTTCAAATCATTCTAATAATTCTTGTCAACATAAGGATGATTATGAAACGCTTGGTTTTAAATTACCTATAATAAAAATACCGAGTTTCGATGGAACATATTTCAAGTGGTTGGAGTTTAAGGAAACATTTAGTTCTTTAGTTCATGAAAATTCTAAAATTAAAAATATTCACAAATTTCATTATCTTAATTCTTACTTGGAAGGTGAAGCCGCCCGTGTCATTAGTAACTTAGAAGTTTCAGATCTTAATTATTCACAAGCCTGGCAACTCTTATGTGAACGCTTTGATAACAAAAGACAATTGATCAACAATCATTTAAAATCACTTTTGAATTTTGAATACGTCCGCGAGACTGACAAGTCACTTCGTTTCATCACTGATCACATTACTAAAAACTTGCGCGCCCTCAGTACACTGGGCCTACCTACTGACAAGTGGGACGTTTTAATAATTTATATAGTTACAGCAAAGTTAGACAGTGCTACATCTTTTAAATGGGAGGAACATAGGAATAATCTGCCCGATATACCTACGCTTAGTGACTTCTTTGCTTTCCTAAGAAAACGTGCAGATATTTTAGAAATTGTGCATCGCAATAAACAAGAAAAACAAAACAAAATTAAATATACAAATTCTACTGCACCTAACAATAAGATGCAAACTAAGTCTTTTGTAGTTACTTCTAAAGACGCTGTTTCTAATTCTAGTAAAACTTTCGAGTGTGCATATTGTAAGGGTAACCATCGCCTATACGAATGTTATTCATTTAAGGCCAAGTCACCAGAAGATAGGAACTCAATAGTAGCAACATTGAAATTATGTAAAAATTGTTTGAGGTCAGGTCATGTTGCTGAGAACTGCAAACTTCCAGGTTCTTGTCGATCTTGTAAAAAACGTCATAATTCACTTTTACATATTATTAAAGAATGTGAAAATTCTAGTGACAGCGTTCCGTCTACTCAATCGGTAGTAATGTCCGTCTTGTCTTCTACTGAAGTGTTGTTGTGTACAGCCAAGGTTTTAGTATCTAATCCCATAACTAAAAAATCTATTACAGTGCGAGCCTTACTTGATTGCGGGAGTCAGTCTTCTTTTATAACCGAGTCGGTCCAACAAAAATTGAGCTTGACTCCTCAGCCTTCAAACGTTAATATACTTGGTATTGGTAATGCTCAAGTCAACCTAAATACAAAAAGATGCATTTTACAATTACAATCTAATAATAGTTCTTTCAATGTAACAATGAGTTGTTTAGTTTTGCCTGTAATATCCAGCAATTTGCCAAAGATATCTTTTGATTACAAAGACATAAATTTACCTAAGCTTGAATTAGCGGATCCTAGTTTTAACAAACCATCTCCTATTGATATGCTCATTGGCGCTGACCTATTCTGGGACCTGATAGGCTCAGAGCAGCGCTGTCTAGGGGACCAAATTAAAACCCCTAATCTTCGTAGCTCTAAACTTGGTTGGCTTGTTGCTGGTCCCCTACCTAATTTATCTAAAATTTCTATTCCAAATAATTCATCAACATGTAACTTCTGTCTAAAGGATGATAATTTTTCTAATAATTTCTCTATAGATCAACATGAAAATTGTAATTTGAGAATGCCTTGTCAAGATTTTGGGAATTAGAAAGTTTTCCCCACAATAAGCCCCTAACACAAGAGGAAAAACTATGTGAACAGCATTTCCTTTCCACTACTACACGTTTAAGTGACGGTCGGTTTTGCGTCAGTTTACCGCTCCGTGATGGTCGAGACTGTTTAGGTGATTCTTATCAACTAGCCAAAAAAAGGTTTTTAAATTTAGAAGCGCGGTTTAAACGGCAACCAGAGCTTAAAAAGGCCTATGCCGATTTCATATGCGAGTATGCCGAGCTTGGTCACTTAAATGAATCTAAAGTACCTAAACCTATTAATTCATTCTTTCTTCCCCATCATCCTGTAATCAGAGAAAAGAGCGAGTCAACTAAATTACGTGTCGTGTTCGATGCGTCGGCTCGTTCTACGTCAGGTTTGTCAGTAAATGACTTACAAATGATAGGGCCTACAATACAAGATTCACTTTTCAACATTTTAATTCGCTTCCGACAGTATAAATATATCATCTCGGGCGACATAGAGAAGATGTATCGTCAGGTTAGCTTAAGAGAATCAGATCGTGACCTACAACTTATTCTTTGGCGGGAAAACGAAAATGACCCTTTACGTACTTTACGTTTAAATACCGTGACATACGGTTTTTCCAGTGCGAGTTTTTAAGTACTAGATGCATCTGGCAGTTGGGCGAGGAATGTGACGACGATAAAATAAAAAATATAATACAACAGGATTTTTACTGTGACGATTTGCTTACAGGCTCTGACTCCATCGCGGAGCTTCGTCACATTCAGCGCGCTGTGTCAGATGAACTTAAAAAAGGTTGTTTTAATTTAAGAAAATACCGGTCTAACGTTCCCGAATTGTTTATGTCCGATTCGATAAATCCAGAAGAAGGTAACTTAATTATCAGTAATTCTACAAGCACTCTGGGTATCGGTTGGTCTCCTTCTTCAGATCAATTAAATTTTCAAGTCAATTTTTCCCCGCCTGAGAACATTACTAAAAGATCGATCTTATCTACTACATTTAAAATTTTTGACCCTCTTGGATTACTATCCCTATGTACAATAAAACCAAAAATTCTTATTCAAAAACTATGGTTTCTAAAAATAGGCTGGGATGACGAGATCCCTCAAGATATTCTTGCTTCTTGGCTTAAATTTTCAAATCAACTGCACTGTATTTCATCTCTCAAAGTACCAAGACCCGTTTTAATCCAAAATTCTAAAGTAGTTGAAATACATTGTTTTTGCGATGCTTCTCAGCAAGCCTACGGCGCCTGTATTTATATTAAATCTATTGACGCAAATAATAAAGTTCAAGTTAATTTGATAACCGCCAAGGCACGAGTTTCCCCCTTAAAGGCGACTACAATTCCAAGATTAGAATTATGTGCTGCGTTACTCGGAGCACAACTTAGCATTTCAGTTACTAAGGCCTTGCGTCGTCCTATAGATCGACATATATACTGGACCGACTCCAGCGTGGTCTTAGGCTGGTTAAGGTCACCTAATAAAACTAAAACTTTCGTTGCCAACAGAGTTGCTGCTATAGGAGAACTCACTCAATTGTCTCAATGGCGTCACGTTCCTACCAACGAAAATCCCGCTGATCTCGCGTCTCGAGGTGTAGATCCACGAAATGTAGAAAGCTGTCATCTTTGGTGGCATGGCCCTTCCTTTCTTTTGCAACCCGATTATTTATGGCCTCAAGAAATTTCACCTGTTTTCGAATTGCCAGAGTTGAAAACTGTTTCTACTTTATCAGCGGAAATGATAACGACGTCTCCTGTGGTAGATTTTAAAAGATTTTCTAAATTTCGTACCTTACAACGAACTTATGCAAGAGTTATTAGATTTTTACACAACTGTCGTAATCCTAAAAATAAACTAACTGGCTGTCTGCACGTGGATGAACTTAATAAATCCCTACAGTTTATTATCGGTCAAGCTCAGAATGAATCCTTTTCTAATGAAATTAGTCGGTTAAAGTGTAAAAAATCTCTTTCAACAAAGTCATCTCTCTCTTCCTTAAATCCCTTTCTTGACGCGGATGCACTTCTTCGCGCAGGAGGTAGAATCGCTTCTTCCGCCTATTCTTATGACAAACGACATCCTATTATTTTAAAATCTGATCATGTATTGACAAAACTTTTATTTCAAAATGAACACGAGCGTCTTTTACACGCTGGACCCCAACAAGTTCTAGCTTCAATTAGAGACCGCTATTGGCCTCTCGGTGGCCGCAACTTAGCAAGAAAGGTAGCTCGTAACTGTCTAGTTTGTCGTCGTTTTAAAGGTACGACGATGAGTAACATAATGGGCGATATGCCTAACGAAAGAGTAGACCCAGGTTTTCCATTTCATACCGTTGGTACTGATTTCGCTGGACCGTTCTTGATCAGTGATCGAAAGGGCCGGGGATGTAAAATAACAAAATGTTATTTGTGTATTTTTATATGCTTTCGTTACAAATGCGTTCACTTGGAAGCCGTAAGCGAATTAAGTAAAGATGCCTTTATTTTAACACTAAAACGATTTATAGCTCGCAGAGGTTTGCCTAAATTAATTTACTGTGACAACGGTAGGAATTTCGTTGCCGCGTCTAAAGAAATTTCATCTTTTTTACAGTCAAATATTGACGCTATTTATGATTATGCAGCTCTTCGAGGTATCGATTTTAAATTCTCACCTGCTTACGCTCCTCACTTCAACGGTTTAGCCGAGGCTGGAGTAAAATCCGCTAAATTTCATATTCGTAGGGTCTTAGGAAATAGTCATTTAACCTTTGAGGAGCTGACTTCTTTGTTTGCTCAAATCGAGGCCATCCTAAACAGCCGACCCTTGTGTCCCCTCAGTCCCTCGCCTAATGATTTTCAACCTCTCACCCCGGCACACTTTTTGATTGGCAGGCCGCTTACATCACTACCGTCACCGAGCTTCCTTGACTGCAACACCAATCGACTCGACAGGTTTCAATACCTAGAGCAGATTAGACAACATTTCTGGAAACGTTGGGCTAACGAATACATTGCGGAATTGCAACAACGTTCAAAGTGGCGTACTCAATCAAGACACTTGAAGATCGACGATCTTGTCCTTGTAAAGGAGGACAATACACCTCCATTATGTTGGCGCCTCGGTCGCGTCAACAGGTTGTATCCTGGCCCTGATGATGTCCCTCGTGTCGCTGACGTCGTGACTTCTCATGGAACCGTTCGAAGAGCACTCAATCGCCTATGCCTTCTTCCCTCCCCGGAAGAAGACCTATCTTGAAGGATGTCTCCTTCAAGGCCCCGGAGGATGTCTGCGCCAAACTTCACGCACCTGGCGGAGCGGCGCGGGAACGTCATTCAATTACTCATTCTTGTCATTCTACTCATTCTATTCATTCCATTCATTCTCGCACTCACGCGCCAACATGTAACACTACCTTTCAATAAAATCGCATCTAACCTAATTGCAAGCAGTTTTTTATTTCTTGTTCTGTACTGAACACTTTATAATATTTATAATTGATTCTCAAATGAATGGCTAATCATATCACGTATGATAAAACTGTTAAAGTGCGTACACGTGTACTTCATAATTAGCTAATCCTTATAAATATGTTTAAGCCATGGTCACCTTAGCGGAACATAAACGATCGTTGTACGTATGAACTATATTTCACAGGTAATGTTGTTTATGTTTGCTGTATATTATGTTGTGTTTAGCGGACACTTTCATATCTAGTGCTCCAACTACAAAAGCCGCCGATACTGCTTCAAATAGATTTATTGATGCAATTAAATAAACACAAAACGTTCAGAATTAAATTGGAATAATGCATACAATTATGACATAACTTATCGTTATAACTACTTTCAGTTGTTTGTTGTTATTTATTCGTATATAGGTACATATATGTGTCTGGATGATAATGTTTTTCTATTTACCACCTTATGATCAATTGTGTTCAGTAATATTCTATAGGATTGAATGCTTGATTCTGTACTAATAAGGGGCCAAGTAAAATAAAAGTTTGGCTTTTTAATTTCTTATTTATTGATGTTATAATGTTTTTTCCTTACGTCAGACTCAACCTACATATTATATGTAGGTCTCAGAATGAGTACAACATAGATTCGTTTCTCTAAATATTAGTAAATCCACTTTCATATGTTTTACGTGACATAATTTTTTATTTACAATTAGTGAAGATTAACTCTTACATTCAGTAAAAATATTTCATTTCACATATTATTTTTTGCATAAATTTTACATAGAAATATATCTTAGTAATGAAGCTAGTAATAAAAATAATGTTTACCCTTACCTTTATGTTACGACAACGAAAACCAACGCTTAAATTAGACCATATAAATTTAAACGACAAGGAGAAAAGAAAGCGCTATTTTAACAGTACACACCTGTTAAGATATAATAGTTCGGTCGTAGGAAGATCCGGTAGTTCTTCACAGATATGAAACTTAATTTGCATGTTTGGTCGTAAGTCGCGGGTGGTCTGATTTTATGGGCTATTAACGAGTCACAATGTTTACACGCGGCTTGAATGCGCTTGTTGATCACAGAGTAACGGCCGATACTGTTAATCGAGTGGAACAACGCCTCTTGTATGCCACTGTAAAAGACAAACAAGAGATTTATTTATCTTTACATTGATGTATTGACAACAATACTTCACTGTGTACATGGAACCACTTCTCAAATGTTAAGCTTTTAAGTCTTTTGTCTTCGTGTCAGCTAATTATTAATGTTACTCATATTATAAATTCGAAATTTTGGATGGATAGATGGATGTTTGTTTGAAAGTATCTCCGGAACGGTTAAACGGATCTTGATGAAATTTGGCACAGATTTAGAACATAATCTGGAAGAACACAGGAACACAGGACGGAGTCACGGGGGACAACTAGTGTAACATAGAAATAAAACGCTTAATTTTTAATTCATAGTCCATTTTCGCAAATAAACATTTTAAACAATTCAAATTTGCATTTAAGAACCGTGGTAATTGTTATTTCAGTGTTAAATTGCTATTGGTAAAGTACCTAGACAATAAAACCATCTGCAATTGTACTGTTATTGTCTGTGTCGACTAGATCTACGATACTTATACAAATGCCACATCCGACATTAAGAAACAATATGAAACTTAAATTCGTAATACAATACTTCATTGAAAGTGACTACAATAATGTTACGACAGCTTTAAGCAGCAATGGTTATTGCGCGATGCGGAATTTGCGAAGTAATTGTGGTAGATGTTCGTTATGACAGGTGGATATGTGCTTTTAGCCGGACAGGGCTTTCCTGTTCGTGATATTTAATATCAAATATTGTTTGGTAGGAGGAAGCGGGAACGCGTTTTCATCTCCCGTCGCCGTCGCTGTCGACATGTGCTGGGTAAATCTTGACCCACATTTCATGTATTGTATTACCTGTCTTAATGTTTGTACATACAACGTATTTTGATGGACATTTATATTTTTGACGTAACCTTTCTTTAAGATAGAATATAGCTTCAGGTAAATTCATCAGTCTAGTTCAGGAGAACATAATGAACAAATGTGTTTAAAGTAAACCGTTGACAATAACTCACAGGACTTGTAATGATTCAGCGCTCGGGCATTTAGTAACATTGAGTTATTTCTTTGTGGCTGGATTTGAATTATTTCGGTCGGCAGGTAGAGAATGCGTCGCCGCCGTCGGCGTCGCGTTCCGCCGTTGAATCACCGCGTATTTCCAACTGCTGGGGCGAGGTGAGGGACTGGGGACACTCGTCGTTTTGTCGCAGTTGCCGCAGGTTGGGCGCAGGCGAGTTCTTTATGTGCAAGGTGCGTTCGCGCTGACAGATTTAGATGGCAGTGCTGTCGCGGGAGATGGATTTGCTGCTAGTGCGATGCTGCATTCCTCACGCTAACTTTGTTTTTTTCTTTATTCAATTGCGGCATCTAAAACGGAATGAGACCGTTACCACGTGGATTTTATATAAGGTGCATTACATACGAGTACTTACAACTTCAAAAGCTTCATTACACACTTACAGTGTGCCTGTTCTATATGAAGTACTGTCCATTGGTACGTCTAAATGCTTATTAAGGAAGTAACTGAACCGTAATTTTTTTTTTTAAACGAACATCAACAGCAGTCAAAGGTGACATCTAGATTCATTGGTAAACTTTACTTCACGTCCGAACTGAATGACAGTAATTGTCCTTGTAGCTACTTCTTTAAACTAATAAAAAATAAATAAGTAAGACGTCCTTCTCGTTTGCTTACAAATTTTGTATACTTGCAGACAGGAATATTAAATCAGAAAAGTAAGTTTGCAACACGATTAATTAATTATAAATGATTCATTATAATAACATCGATCGGATATAAATATGAACGCAACACGCGGTCACGACGCGGACACGCCGTGGTGATGACGCGACTGTATTTTGAATTTTTACAACAAACATTGATAGATGAACCTAACATATACGTGTATGATAGATATTAAATAGTTGAAATAAATCATTGTCAAAATAAACATGAAATAGTTTCATTTATTTTTAAACATATTTAATTTGAATCGATTCCCGGAATTTTTATCGTGAAAAATTAAATGAAATATACCTGCTTTGTTATAAAAACAAAAGAAATGTTTTAAAAGCAAATAAACAATTAAAACTAATTTTTATTCCATCTGTTTAATCATTATTATTGACAAGCAATGAATAAGGTAGCGTCACATAACAGAGTTGCTCTCCTTTCGTCTCATTACATTTGTACGCATAATTCCAATGTGAACATCATTGATCAGTTCACGCTCCAATTCACAACGAATCAGGCAATGTATTTGGCTCTAAAGTGAAATAACGAATACTTTAAAAATATTTTTAAAGTCAATTTAAGTAAATCGATACAGTAGTTATTTTAGATATTTACTTTAATTTATTCTTTGTACTTGGATATATTGTCACTGAATAAAAGTTATTTGAAAATATCTGATATCGCATTCCAGTATATGGAACGTCAAATGTTATTTTAAAAATCTAGATTTATAAACCGTATGACATGAGTAAATCATAAATGTAGTAAAGTTAGTATTCGCTGAACTAAATTATCAAAGATATATTACAAAATAGCACTTTGCTTATGATTTTTAAAATTAAATGCCAAGTCTCTACTCGTATTTCATAAAACTGAAGACAATGATTAATTTATGATAGACTTTTAATTTATGAATTAAATACGTCGACAGCCGACAGTCGACAGTCGACAAGAGCAGGGACTGGATTTGTGAAATATTGTTGTTGTAGAGAGACTATTATAAAATTTCACGATGTATTAATAAAATAACATCGCGATAGTCGACAGGTGATGATATATATCTCTATACAATATTTAAATATTATTTTAATAACTACAAACAGTATTTTAGAACAGCAGTATTTAACAATAAGAATTCGTGGAGACTTTATTATTACACCTACTAATGTAACAGCTATCAGTTACCAGAATATTGGTGTGCCAGGTATCGATTAAATTCATTCATCATAATATTTACAACGCAGTTATTCAAAACGAATATAATATAAGGTTATGTCTGTTCTCAACTCGGGTATTCTTTTTTCATCATACATTTGTATGAGTTTCAAAATATTTGTCGGATCAAAATTATTAATACGTTCAATGTCGCTACAAAAATCAATGCTGAATACATCTCTTGTTTTACTTTAGTTATTCAATCATATCACAAAACCAACAACGAAAACAATAACAGCAAAGTTCAAAGAAGCCGCATAAAACGGAGACAACTAATTTATATGACATATCTCATATTAATGGGAGATTGCATTCCAAGAATCAAAGGAGTAAAACTGTATAATTGGCCGGTACAAAAAATGATACAACGCTTTTATAATAAAAAAAAATGTGTCAAGCGAATCTCACTAATTATTGAACAAAGCTTGTTCTGCTAGGCCGGGATCAAAGCCGCGCCCGTCACGCCCCCCGTGCCCCCTGTATCCCCGTGTCAGCCCACCACTCACCGCACGGCCACGATGTATTTTTAGTGTACAGGTAACAAGAATGGCCCTTTGAAATGTAACACTTCCGCTCGTAACGATCGCGGGAAGTGGTCAAAGAATGTAAGTTGAATTCTAAACTTTTACCTATTCTATCGAGTATTCCAAAAGCTATATTTAGCTCTTAGGCTATAATGAAGACTATAGAAATAGAAATATCAACTTTATTATAGAGAGTCCAACAAGCTTTAATATATTACAGAGATTTCCGACAACTGAATCGTTTTAAAATAAAAATAATTCAATCAAGATATATTGACACCATCTCAGCATTAGCAAAATTTGTAAGTAACTATTGGTTTAGGATGTGCGCATTCTTGTATATTCCTTGGCAACAGCACAGACCGGCAGCAGAACAAGCAGACATAAACAATGTGAACTATTACCTTCAGCATATCGCGTAACCTGGGTGGGCAGGCCCCAGGCGCTAGGCTCGCCATGATGTTAGCGTAACGAAATACTTAGGAACGACATTTAGTTTTAATAATTTTCGTATCTAAGTAGGACGTGTACGTGCAGTAGCCATGACAAAATATCGAATTGAATAAAATGCAAAGGCCAAATGAAACAGGAATAATCTAGAAAATAATCAAAGAACGTTTTACGAAGTAACTTATTTAATGTACAACTTTAAGAATAAATCCCAATTAATCGATGTATCTGGCCATCCTACACATAATGCCTTTATTACCGGCAGCGTTAGCGTTTAAGTGCTCGCGCGAAATACGCCGCGGTCTGCCCGCCCCCGGAAGCCACGACGTGAGTATAAAACAATTTACGAGGCCCGGTGCTCACTGCCCAGGGTTTGCTGCCTGTTACGTTGATTGTACATCTGTATCGGACACTGACGTCTTTCCCGTTTCCCAACTTAACCTGCCCACAGTTAGTAACAACCTGTAGACATTTGTGAAGAGGCGCTTATTTTGATAGCTTTTGAAGAATTTATTCAATGACCAAATTTTATCGTACCATTTCAATATTTCGCGATAGATGATTTTGTTTAAATTTTAAGTAGATAAGGTCCATTTTTAAGGTCCATTTTACACATGATTCTAATCGCAGGAAAATCAAACAAATGTCTGAAACTTCAACTAATACATACGTTCATTATAGAATTGCGCGGTTTTCGCGGAGTTCCGTGAAGTTTGTAGACATTCAATATAATCTGGAGCACGATCTATGAAATGTGTAAACCGGAAATTGGGTCAGAGTCCGCACTTATCCACCGGAAGTGAGGCCAGGGGCGGCGTATTTCCGCTCCTGCCGGCCGCATACCTCCGGATATCTTGCCGCTGATCATCCAGATTGGGACACTTTGGGACTTCGCTGGGACAAACCAATATATTTGAATGTAGGCCGCAATTTGAATGTTGGAACGTTTATGGAATTCGATTTTTTGTCGCACATCGACCGCGTATAGCTGAACGATCTGTGTTACCCTTCCACATTTTTCGTCGTATTTGTACAGTTAGTTTATACAAAATTGACTACACAGATTATAAAATCTTATATTTCGCAAACATTCTACACGAAGCGACAAATAAATATTACGAAAAGAACATCAGTAATTTATCGAGAATAAAGTTTAAGGTTAGCTGGGCCATTAGGGTTCGGTAGATGGCGGTGTACGATGACGTCATGGCGCGGTAACTACATTAATGACGCCATTTTATGACAAAAGAGTGGTCTGTCGCGGCTTTTCGATGCTCTTTGATCTATTATATGTAAATAATAACATACAAGTATTTATAAACTAATATATAAACGGCTAAAACACACACACGTATTTGTCGGGTGTCGGCACCGACTAGTTTCGAGCATATCGCCCTAGGCCTTCGCAGACGCCGCCCGTCGCTTATTGCTGTAGAACCAAGTAGTTTAAATTATGTTTTCTATTAGTCTAGTCCAAGGTTGTACAAGCCGATATACCTTCCACGAGTAACTAGTGTAAAAAAAGAATTTACGTCACTGAATACTTTCTGCCTGCATATAATGTTCTCTTCTATTTTCTAGTCACTGTTTAATCTTTGAGTGTCACTACACCCGCGCTCCTTCAGTCCGATGCCTGAACCTTGAAACTACTAAAGCCACAGGCGCTGCTACCACGGTTAGTTCTGGGTAGTTCTGTTAGAAAATATCAAAAACCTACATAGGCATAGAAAATTATACAAAAGAAACAGCTGAGAACTTAGTGTTATTTATGTAGCCCACGGGTCATATAAATTTGTCGGTCTATACCTACTCGTGGCACTTCTTTAAAAGTATTGTAAGCGATTTCCAAAAGATCGCCAGGCGGATTCCGAGCAATTCAGGAATGTTCGTACGATATTGTTAAGGCGATGAGCATGAGAACGATGAGGGTACGAATTTAGTGATGTAAATCAGTGCGTCCTGTAAATTAAACGAGCGGCAATTTAGCGTTCCAAAATCATACGTATTATCGTAATTTTGTGAAGTACAGACAACCGATGCGCAGAAAACATTTTCTTTGATGATATAACAATAAATTGGTGTAAGCTTAAGAGCCCAGCGCTAAATAGACCGTTTGATCGCGAACAAAAGCGGCGACCGCCATGATTAAAATAGACAAGGAACAAAGAAAAGAAATCGGCGCGGCGGCGCGGGAAACAATAGAGTCCGCGGGCGCCCGCCGCCCGCCGCCCAATCTGTCAAGGCGCCTGTCACCTGTCACGAGTGCGGCGGCTGTCAACTGTCACTGTCAGTGTCAACTGTCAGGTGGAGCCGCCGCGCGCGATCGCGGCGACACCTAGCGCCACCCGCGGCTATCTCCCACCTGTGGGAGATTGCAATCACGAGTTCTACAAGACCTCTTTGTGTTGAGAGATATTTGTTTTTAACGTCACGACTACACACAAAGCGAAGAAAACGAACCCGAAAGAAATGTAATAGGAAAGAGCACAATTTAACTTTAGAACGAGCTTAATTTTACATCAAAAATAAGTAAAATAGAACTTTTTTTTTCTTTTTTTTTCTTTGGTTAATAGTTTTATTTAGTACCGTTACTTGTTTTTTGTGATATTTCACATGAATCTTTCTGTAATAAATAAAATCTTTCATACTTAATGATTTAATAATATATAGGAGACTTGCGTAGATTTAAGACAGGTTTCTTTGCATTTGACTATGGAAATGGAAATATAATTTATATTTCCTCTGCCTAATTTTATACATGTAGGTGTCATAAAATAGATTACGAACGATAACGTGTGGAGCGCGCACTTATTAGCGACTGCTTACGTCATCGTTTAGTGTCGTCCCACACTGCCGACAGAGATAACCGAGACAAACATATAACAGAATATTTTTTTGCATTTTTAAATTAAAAAAAAAAATAACTTCTAGATACATCTATAAAACTTAGTCACTAATTTCTTTTGACACATGAAAAGGCCTTTATATGGTAAATAGAAAGCTGTAAATCCGTTTTTTTTACACAGTCGAACGGCACATGATACAATATAGGGAACAGTATAGTGTGTCACTACCTTTACTTTTAAATCCCATCATTTGTAACATTTTATGAGAGATCAAAACAGCAATTATAATAAGTTTATCATAACTTTTACACTCAAATATTAAAGATAACATTTAGAACTTTGACGCCAGAGACGACTATTTCAGGTCGCGATAAAACACCTTGGCGCGTTACTGCCAAACATTTTTGGCACTAGCAAACTTTTTTACGTTTTCTCCCAATTCAAAATAAGCAATAACTCTCAGGTAATCTGTCTGCGGGGCGCGGGCGCTTCGCTACAAGTAATTTATGCGTGTTCTAATGAGCCGTGCGAGTTGCAGCGTTGCTCTCGGTGTAATGACCTGCCCAAATCGAATTACATAAAAAAAATCACAATATTATGAATGATTAGTGAAATTTGTCTTTAACAGTTTTTAAGTCCTTATAACAGATTTATTGGTAAGAAGGTAATAATTTTTAGGAGATTTCATGTAACATATCATGTAGAGTTAATCAGGGATGTAAGACATTTCTATACCAAGTCTCTCTTAGTTACAACTAGTCATAACAACCAGGTTGATAACGTCATTGAACAAGATAAAATCCGTCATAATGTTACACCAGATTTGATGATATATTGTTGGTTATTTCTGGGGTATTCCCCCGACCCTCATATAATATTGTTATTAGTTAATACTACCGTTGTTTTAACTTATAATCAGTGTCAACGAGACTTTATGCGCAGTTTGTGATAGTTCTATATTGCGTATAACTACAATGAGAGCGTATCTTGCCCACGTGCGCCGTAAACGATCAAATTACGATCGCGGCGCGGCGATATCTCCCTCTGCCGCTGCCCTATCGTAGCGATACATGTTATCAGTTACAACATGTTAAGGGACGGACTTTATGTGTCTTTTTTATTTGATTTTAGAAAAAAATCTCCAAAAGAGTTGAACTTGTTTTATCCTTTTTGTATTGTTTTCTTTAAGCAAAGGATTGATTAACAATACGAATTAGGCTAGTGAATAGTTAAAAATAATAAGAATCACAATTAAGTTGCTAGAATTGTTAAATTTTTTTTTTGGAAAAAAATAAAAGGTCAGATAAAAGTTTGAACCTAAAAGTCATTGTGGCTACTTATTAAAAAATGGAGATTTTTTATTACGAACCTTCATTGATTTACTTTAAATCGTTTTTATTTGTATCTTTCTAAGTCCACGCCTTAACTGAGTGCGGGCGTGAAGCAGAAAGCCTCAGGGGCGTAATA
Source organism: Papilio machaon (assembly GCF_912999745.1). Classification (NCBI taxonomy): domain Eukaryota; kingdom Metazoa; phylum Arthropoda; class Insecta; order Lepidoptera; family Papilionidae; genus Papilio; species Papilio machaon. Next base: position 231,581 of record NC_059993.1, on the reverse strand, counting down.
TTTTTTATCCGGGTCCCTGCTCCGCCGGTAAATTGCTATCCGATAGCCAGGTTCAGTTGCAGGGGGGAAGCAATTAGAAATCAACACGAAATAACAAAAAATGTATAATTTTCAAATTACATTAAATTGGCAGACAAAGCATCTAACCGTTAGTAAAATTTCAGAAAAAAAAAACATCAATATAAACGGATATTTCTTCACATTTCATTTAAATTTTCTTCTATTAATGCATTTACCAGAGTTGAAACTTAATTCTACTAACTTTATATTATATTATTTATTTCAACATAATGCTCTGGACCGATGACTGAAGTCCACTTCTCCGTAATCCTTCCTTGCGCCGTGGTAGCGTGCTGACGTGCTCGCGTGCCAAGTCTAAATGCGGGAGGCGGTGCAACGTTGCGCTCATGGCACACCTTGTCCCAGAACTAGTCGCGTCTGTCACCTGTCACATGTCAAAAGACGCGGCCGAAGCTCATGTTCGTTTGTTTTGGCAAACGTGGCGCCCTCCCTTCTTGCCGGTCAGTGTAGTGATGGCCGTATCTTTTTCGATATATGGAGCGTAAGAGTAAATGCTCCCAATTTTTGTACCAAAGCTACAAACTGTTGCGAAAATTATATAAAATATATTATTTAAATTAATGAGTAAAATGTTTTGCAGGGGATTATAGTAAACATTGGGCATGTCCATGATCAAAAGTCAACATTTATTTTCTCATGATAATAGTACCTACAGTTATACAACTGTAATATTTTCACAATTCCAAAACAAATATGCATAAAAGAATAACCTATCGATATCTATATTTGTTAGTGTGTGGGCCACACTACGTGCTAATGAGCGGCGGCGGCGCGCCAGGTGAGCCGTCCGCACCTCGTTACCGCGCACCGGATGTCCGCCGTGCGCTCAAACACCGTGTAATCTGTTGCTCGCGCAGATTACATTATGCTACACGGAAAAAAATGCGTCGTTGGCTCGCCTCTGTCATTAAGAAGAAGCCAAAGGAAAATTATCTGAGATCAAATTTTTAAAAATGAATATTTTAGTTTCGAAGCTTAAAATTTCGTCGTACTAATATTTTCGTTATGATTTCTTTTACAAGATGAAAAAACATCTAGGTATATTAAAATATGGCATTAGGGGATTTTCAAATACATCGTGACCTTTTTTTTTAAGAAAAAAATAGTTGAGCGAAAAGAAATTTAAAAAGTAAAGAGAACAGCGTTACGATTCGCAACAGTACTAACTCAATAATAATTCACTCTGATGATAATAATACTGACACATAATATATTGTGTGATCACCTTGAAGGCTCAGGTTCGCTCCGCCTCCGCGCCAGGTGGGTGCGATTGGCCGCGCGCCGCGGAGGCTCAGGTGGGCCCGCGTCCGCCAATCGCCGCCACTCGCCGCCCCGCAGGCACTCAGGTGGGCAATCTTCATGCGATAGGTTCGTCACAGGTGAGTTCCGAGAAGTAAAGAGTTTGTTGTACGCCCCAACGCTACAAAATGTTGATAAGATAGCTTATATGAATATACTTATGTACTCCGACTTCAGGCTTGGTTTAATTTAGTTTTTTCTTTCGATACTCAATCATATCTCTGGACTGTTATATCTTTATTTTAATTTTTTTTTGTATGTTGTTTTTATTATTTGTATAAGTTATTGTTCTAAAACAATTTCACTACTATTGTTTTACAACCTGGTAAAATGTTTAGTTCTCCAAAACTTACAAACATAACAATTAACTATATAAAAAAATATAAATAATAATAATAGGTATTTCTAAATAATTCTGGTATCAAATAAAACAGTAAAATTATTTACAAATCGATATTTTTTGAGCTAGTATTGCAAGTCAACCTGCCAGTCAATTCAATAATTAATGTTACACAAAAACTCCAGGTATTCAGTAATTATCGAGTAGAGTCGCAGCTCGCCAAATAGCCGCTCATTATATTTTAGTTAAAAGATTTATGTAATTGTCTAACCTGTGCGGCTGCCAACTGAGCCACAGCTCTAGGTGTAGTGAGGCGCACTGAGGCGTCGCGTTAAAAAATAGCTCAGTGAGGCGCGACGTGTGTGACAGATAAGAGAGCCATATTGAAGTGAGGCGTCCCCGTTGATACCAGAAGTAGCACACATTTTCTTTTGTTGTATTTCACGTCAGCCTGCGCCGACTTGGCTAGCATACACCTGTTAACGTACTAATGATCTTTTAATCTAAAATGGTTTACATTCTTTCGTTACGATAGTCTGAGCTATTTAGCGAAGGTACTACTTAAGTTAATTCTAGAAACAGGTGTCAAAACCATAATTTTCTAGTTTTTCGTAATAGTATTTTTTTATTGAGCTAGTGATTTAGTTCACTAGCAAGTAAGCAAAATATGTTCCTATATAAAACTTTATACACATTAAACTGACCTATCCCATTTCTCTTTGGAATCTTGAGACTATAAATTGCTGGCAAATTTCTTTTATCATAAAAAGCTGAATAATATTGAAACGACGAAGAAATCTTTATGTGAATGTTTTTCACTAATATTTGCTGTGGGAAGAGATTTGCCAAGGTCATATAGTGTGTGATGACAGGTTGATGTCAGTTGTAATGCGCCAGGTACGAGCGCGCTTTTCAGAAAAACATAAACTACACTAATATGCCAAAAAATCTTATCAAATTATTTCAACGATGAAACGACTCACTTTGATTTATGATAATGGTATATTTCTTTGGGTTTTAAAAATAATATTTGCCTTAATATGATGAAAACAATTATTGATTTAATTATAGGAATGAGGAAACGATGCGCAATAAGAGAGGAAGAGAGAGAGAGAGATGATGCAGACTTCTACAGCAAGACTTCACCTAGCTCTTAAACACATTAAAAATCAAATGATCGACTTCATCATATCTATGTGCGTGACACAGGATGCACCTGTCCAGTCATTAGCCGCACTGCGAGCAACGTCCGTCCGCAGAAATCGGGCAACATCACAGGCGCTTCACGGACCACTGCTGCTAACAAAATAATTAAGACCAACTAACTTCTCACAGTTATACGCATTACGCGAACTGTCTATCTTCTTATGTAACACTCGGATTGCGTGAGTACCACAGTCTATGAAGGTACACACAACTTATTCGCATTAAAAAATTCCAAGTAATATAAACCTTTTAAAATAATGCAACCACAATGCATATGAGAGTTGATTTTGGGCATTAAATTAAAAGACTACCGATGTCACAAGATTTGCTGGGGCCTGGTCGACCGGTGCAATACCACGACCACACAGATGACATGAGAAAGTATCCATAGGATAGCATGAGCAAATAGCCTCTTTCTGTGCGGCCCCTTCTCCTTTGATTGAAGGTGGTCAATGTGACTGCAATTGCGGATGATTAGCTATTTCAGCGAATTCAGGAGGCCGCTAGCTCATTTGCCACTTTATAATGTATAAAAAAATTAGAAACCTTAGAACAACAAGACTGTATTCTATAGCTTTTTAAGTAACCTTTATCAATCAGGTGTAGAACCTAGTATCAGTACAAATGCTATGATTTAATTCTACTGAGTTTTGCTGCTCTGTGGTTACAGAGCGGCGCGGAGGGGCACGGGCAGTAAATCTCCAGATATTTAGATCCGGTGCGCATCTTCGCGGAATCATTAAACTCGCGCTCGATATTATATTATTTTACTTTGGCAGTAATTCCGGCCCCGGCTCCGGCGCGCGGACGGCCCTCGTATATCACCCTCAGTCACGTTCAAAATTTTATTTCCTCAATAAACATGTTAGTTTTGTCTTTGATTGTCAGATGTCTACTCAGAATTAAAAAAAAACTCTAAAAAACATTGAAAAGTGTAAGAGAAGTGTTGTGGCGGGCCGTAAAATCGCACGCCTCTCAGATTTACAATGTTTATCTTGTAATTATCGTTACGATTACGTGCATAATTTAGGATTGTTGTAAATTATGATACGTTCATTTACTTTTTTGTTCTATGCCCGTTTTGCGAAATATATTCTTTTTTTTCATCCACATTATCTGATTCCAACGATTGCATAATATTTTTAAATCCTTGAGAAAGGATCTTTCTTCCAAAAGACGCCACTTATTGATGATGAGACCTGATATATTTTAACATGTTAGTTCATTTCATTCAAGGGTTTTCCAAGAAACGAACATATACCTATATACATTTTCACTCAATACGTCATTGTTGTTGTAGATAAAAACAAACCGCGTTAATTTTTCTGGGAACTAATTCCAAAGTCTTTCGGTGACATTTGCCTGCGCCGTAGCCACTCCATCAATTAAGACGAAAAATAGTTTATAACATGTGGACAACGAAGTCGGCTTGTTACAGGATAGATATTGTTTTATTGCTCTCCATCTTCAAAATATTTAATGGCCACTCGGCAGTAAAACGGTTAGAATGTCTTTGAACTAATATTTTATTGATAGTAGCGAGTAGCGAGCATCCGCCGGCCAGCTATCGCGCCTGTTATCAACATAAAACTAAAACGCAGTTCATGTCGCGCCGCAGTCGTCCTCCCGCATCACGTGGCTGAACGACCGAGCAGCGCGGCTGTCACTCTGACCCACGGAGAGGACTCCATTCGAAGTTACATTACATCTGATGATACTAGCCATATTAACTAACTACGTAATTTTTTGATTCATACTGGTTTCATATGTTTTTACTGTACTTTGCAATTTATCATTACATATGTTGCTATGAATTAGTACAGTTGAATTACAAAAAAGTAATTAAAGAAAGTAAGCATGCCAAGTAAATAAGCACTATTGTATTTTATGCCAGCCATCACATCGCCCCTGTGGCCTAATGGATAAGGCATCGGCCTCCTAAGCCGGGGATTGTGGGTTCGAGTCCCACCAGGGGTAATAATTACATTGATTTTTAACATTTTGTATGTTATACTCGTATTGTTTTAAGATGTGTTTTAATAAATTAAGATAAGTACGTATTAGAATTGCATCACGGCGATGGCACTTCAAACGAGTGCCTTACACAGACGTTCCCTCAGGGGTCTTATATCTCCTATCGCCTTAGAATAATTCGTCACAGATTAATGAAATGTACAGACAAATTATAATATTTTGTCACAGTCTTAGTTTTTTGATCAAGTTAACCAAAACCAATAAGTAAGAGAAAAAGGAATAAATAATAAAGCGCAATTAACTACAACTTTGATTTATTATACAAAATGACTATATTTGAAAAAAGTGTAAAATCAATAGGAGCAAATGAAATGACCATGCATAGTTGTAATGGTGTTTCAAAAAACTTAATAATACAATTAAACATTGCTATCCTATTAGTTTAAACACATGTTTATTTCGTATGAACAAACAACCTTTTAAAAAGTTTCTCTTCTAAGATATTGTTTACTCTGTGGCAGTAGGGTGTGCAAAAACCTTACGTTTAATGTTGTACCGATTGAGTTTTTTATTTAGATATCGACCGCAAGTGGCGGCATTTATATGTTAATGAACAGCGAGCACCTCCGGGGGAATTGTTTATAGCACTGCTTCGAATCTCCCTAATCACTCTGAATTTATACTCAATGCTCTTTACCCATCGAAACTCTCGTTATTCTACATTTTGTTTTGATTACAATTTATCAAAGTTAAAAAATTAAATATTTACAACGCTATGAAAAACAATCAAATAATTTTTTATTCGAAATTAAATTCAGTGGTAGAATTAAATACTTTTTATTAGATTTGTTCTTAATTATAAAAAAAAACAGGATATAAACTAGGTAATACATAAGTCACGAAAATAAATATACCGCGAAGAATATGCGCGATAGCATTTAAAAAAAAACCGCCTTGTTGACTGAGATGAGATCGTAGAAGGTAGGTACATACATGCGTCTCCGGTGAGCGTATCATTGTCACTGGGTATTTTTATTGCGAACACATGTTCCTTACTTTAAAAAAAAAACAATATCATGTTGATTTATACCACAGTTTTTTCAATCCGCCTCCAGCCAGGAATAAATTGGTGTTCTCACTCTATTCTTAACTTTATTTTTAATATTTTTATCGCATGCCAGTAATTAACATTTTAAAGGACATTCACTTGACGTTTCAGCTGCTCACATACATTTGTCGGGTTTCCAGTTTTATGTCTATGAATTGCTCTATTCGAAATTAAAAATCGTAAAGCTTACGAAAACAACAATAAGAGTCACACCTCATTATTTAGCGGCACTGTGTTTTAATGAAGAAAAAATACTGGCCATAATAAAACTATTGTTACCCAGGAAATTTTAAAATAACATATCCATAGATCAATCGTTAAGCAAAAATATTAAAAATAATTCAATCTACAACAGGTTTGTGTTGAAGTGTAAAAGTGTAAACCCTTTCAAATAACATGACTCGGAGATCGTTGTGGGAGAAAAGTTTACTGGTACACAGATATAGATTCTTAACGACACTCTTTATTTTAAAATAACGAGAATGGTGCCGTATTAACATAAATTTTCATTCCTGTGTCCGCATATCGAAGAACAAATTGTCACCTGTTGATTTCTTTTTAGCATCGTCGCCCCTGGGAACTGAACGCTCATTTCTCACAGCAATAAAATCCGAACCTATAGCTGTTACACTAACGACCTATCTTCATGTCATTACACTTATCGTAAATATTATAATCAAAGACCACTTCAATATTTTAAGCGCTTACCTGTCAACTCGTCCCGAGTGGGCGCTGCGCTGTAAAGTGATTTTTACGATAATATCAAATATGTTTTTTAACATCGTCATATTGTAGGTGTCAATAACTACTGTTAGTTACAATTATTCAGAATACTAGCTTTTACCCGTGACTCCGTCCGCGCAGAATAAAAAATAGAAAAAGGGGTAAAAATTATCCTATGTCCGTTTGCTGGTTCTAAGCTACCTGCCCACCAATTTTCAGTCAAATCGATTCAGCCGTTCTTGAGTTATAAATAGTGTAACTAACACGACTTTCTTTTATATATATAGATTTAAATCTGACTTTTGAATATGTCTTATTTTGTGCAATGCTCCATATTGTTTTAATTACGGAGATAAAAATAATTTTGAAATATAAGTAGTATTTAGTTGAAATGGTTATTTGGCGCCAGTCGGCAATCTTTCTACTTCCCCTGATGTTTGACGCACGAAATGTCAATTTTACTCGCTAGAAAAAAATGTAGGCGAAATGCAATTACTTTTTGATGTGATGCCAATGTTTTGAGACGATATACGATAACGATAATCCACATATAATATTCATCATGATGTCTAAATTTCATTTTTTTTCTCAAAAAAAAAAATAATCAGAAAGAAATTCTATGAATATTTTTATTAATAACAGTGTTTGCGCTGTCCTAAACATTTCCATTTTGATACTAATTTTATCAAGGAAATTGCAATAACACGTAACAATACTATTGCTAATCGAAAGAGGGAGCTGATATTGCGTTAGGTATATATGTTCACATAAATTCGAGTAGTGCTTTGCCTAACACTTTTTTACTTGAATATAAATAAAGAGAATTTTTTATTCGAAAAGAGTGAATCTCATTAAATTAAATGAAGCAATGTATATTGTTCGTTATTTATATTTAAGAAGACATCAATTGATGAGCTGAAAGAATGCAACAAATTACATACGTTATACAAAACAGCTCTTCCAATACATCACGCTCACGTATTGAAGAAACCTGTAGCGTGTGACATCGATTATTAATTTAAGAAATAAACGAAAATCAGTGCTCTTTCCTAATCATACCTTTTTAATTTTTTTTGTAAATACCACTTCGAATACACTGATTTTACAGTATAACGACTGTTAGCTAAATTGTCAATTAAACAGCTATTAGTATAAACGTAACTCTGTGTGTGAACTGTGTAATCTGATATTGGCAGGAGTCGTATTGGATGATTTCGTAACTGAAACATCTAGGTCACAAATCCATATTAAACAAACTGCATCATTTGGTCGTAAGTTACGAGCCGGGAAGCGAACCTGCCCGCTCGAGCACGCGCCCGTCTCTTGCGTAAACATTGTAAATCCAACGGCTATGTAAAATTACGTCGTTCCCAGATTCTGTGGCAGATGAAATCACAATTTGTATAAACACGTTCTAGTTAAATTTGATGAGAAAATTGTGGCAGTAGTATATAAAGAACGATCAATACTCTAGTCAAAACTTAAATTGTATCAACACCAAACATTATTAAAATTTATTTAAATATTAAACGTTTTGTTCACTACAAGTCAACTATTAAAAAACGCTGAATGGCTCACATGAGTTCACCTAAATGTACATGTGAACATTTATGCAATAAGGTAGTCAGTGTGTATTAATATGAAGCTGATATGAACAATTTTACGATGCCATCACTAACCCTGCGTGATGAAGTGGCCGACACAAACTCGCAAGCAAAACGAGCATTGCTTTCAGTTCCCAGTATTAAATATAAATAGTCGGGACGTTTAATCAAGGTGTCCCGAGGGAGGGGGGACTGGGGGGGGGGATGAGTCGCGCAATTAAGGTACAGGTTTGACAGGTGACAAATCGGCGGCGGTCGGCCGCGCTTTGAGGAGATGAGCCCGCGCGTCACCGCTAGTGTTTCATGTTGAAAAACTCGCGTTATGATGTATTCGACCGGCGGCTATGATGCATCGCTACTTGATTCCTCTTTGATAACCCCATCTGTTACGTGCCTCAGTCCGTCTTATCTTCAACTGATTTAGTTTTCTTAGATGCTGCTCGCGGCGAGATATTGACAAAGCGATGCGATCTGATGATTTATTTCATTAGCTTTGCAGATCAACAATCCTCTTTTTCATGTATCAAGTATAATATTAACAAATTTAATTATGAAATTTATACGAATAAAATACAGACATATGTCTTACTGCGGATAGGTTTCCAGTAAAATGTAGTTGCATTCATTTTTGTTAAGTATTTTTAATTATTTGCATGCAGTACGTAGTATTAAGACATTCGTGCTAAGGGCTCCCGGTACCATTTTTACGACATAACATTTTTAGAATAGACATGCAAATAAATGTAGAGTGCATTCTACAGAGATCAATCCAATGTAGTGAAATGGCAATAAAATTTTATTTTCGATAGTAATAATTTACAACAGGAAACACGTCCGCGCGCGCTGGACACAATATTTCGTGTTGTTGTTGACACAAAGAGCTGTCAGTGCTCGGATGGCCGCCGCGGCACATTGTGCACCTCCCCGCGCCCACCCCTGCCTGTGACGTGACTGATGCAGCTTGTTGTTCAAACTTGTTACTTGTTTTGCAAAACTACGATAAAATACAGTTCAATATGCACCAGTCAATAGTTAGAACGGTTGTTATTGAAAATGTCCAGCGACCGGCTACCGGACAAAACATGTAACCTTCGAAAAAGGTAAACGAGTGTTGGCACACGATATGTATTTTGATTTCAGATCTCTAGATATACTGGCTGGTCATCATACCACTAGACAATCGTATTTTCGCATCTCGTCGTATATTAGTTATGGTATAATAAACGTAATTGCTAATAACGACATTAAACTTAATTTATCTGCGTACCGTTGAGGCGCAGCGCGGCGAAGAGCGGCTCGAGCGAGACACATCCGCAATATTTATACCTGCACGCGTCGCGGTGCAAATTGATTACGAGACAGGTGCGTATGCGTACCTGAGATGTGTTAATTAAACCTCAGCAATCCCTCACTTCCAGCATCCTAGATTTACTCCTCGGCGTACGCCATTAGCCCGTCGCCGCATCTATCACGCGTACTATTTGCGTCGCGTCGCGAATCAGTTGCAAGTATGTCGCGCGGCCGTCGCATGCCCGTTTAACTGATTGTTTGATTTACTACGAACGTAGTGTACAAACGAGAGGGTTATAGTTGGCATGTTACTTTGTAAGACATTGAAAGTCGTTGCGCTTGTATCGGGCCGTCGTTAGCGATGGGATCGCTGCGCAGCGCACGCTGGCGCGCCAGCCGGTCGGCGCTCGCACGGGTCAGCGACAACACTAATTGGCTGTCCCGAGTTCTTAGTATAAATGTCAATCTATGAATTAATTGAGCTGTATAACATGAGGCAAACAATCTTTTTATCTATCCTAGCTTACTTAATAAGTATAAGTCAGTAAGTTCATTTGAATAACTTGCCAAGTTTGGAATACTTGGTATTTCAAGTACTACATTTTTAAAAAACGTTTATTCTTGAAGGAAAAACGGTAACGTTTACTTGCATAGCACGACTGAAATATAATTCAGTTAGAAGATCCATTTGTTAAGAAACATTCTAAATTACATGTAGCATGCACGAACACAAAGCGTCTATTTCCAGTTCATATTAAACTGATTGATACACGGCGGAGCATTCCCTGGCCCTATAAACCAGCTGCGGGCGCGCGTCTACCTGAACAAGTTACGGCGGCTGGGCCCTTCGGTCTTTTTCTTGGATGCGCGCGTGCCCTTAAATCGTCCGCGTTATTTATACTGGTCGTAAAGCGATGCCCGCTTTTAAGTCCGCGTATGAAATACTAGGGTTTTGACGTGCGCAAGTTAACGGCGGGCCGTAAGAGCCGCGCCGTCACTCCGGGCCGCAGATCAAAGCGCGCTCTTCGATTGTTTATTTGTATGACTTTGTTGCAATGGACGAGGTGGGATGTAATGGAGTGAGCGACTAATCCCTCCGTCAAATTAATGATCTATGACTCGGGGTCTGCGGCGAGCTGCGAACTGCGACTGATTGCTGTATACCTATTAAATACAAACAAATACGAGTAGGTGCATGGGAAAATATTAATCGATTTTTTAATTTAAATTTTTGTTTTATGCATCTTTTGAGAGTTTATAATCTTCGAAATCGTAAGTCAAATGGTGTTAAAAAAATTAAATAATGTGTTACTGGTAAAATTTACAAATAATGTAAAAGTTATATGTAAACTGCACTCAGAGCAGTCGCGATGTCGACTCTCATTCATCAAAGGCTCCAACTAATTTTATTTTAAGCGTTAATTAAATGTCACTTAAATCAGGCAGGCGTAAGGCGCGGCGCAGCGGCGGCGGCAGAATTCATCCTGAGATTAGATGTAACGTGACCGATTTCCCGACATCAGTTCCAGGTTCATATATCTACTGAACGGTCACCTGTCGCTCTAAACAAGGCTTAGTGAGACACATCGCCGCCGACACAGACACGTCGCTTCTTCGAACTACCGACACGACACCTGGCGGCTACGGCTTGCGAATCTAGAATTTATAGAAACCAGAGCTGAATTTATACTAGCACAATTAACACTTTCAAACAGTTTTTGGAATATCCTAATGAAATGAAATGGAAGTTCTAAGTTTGGGTTTCTTTAATTCAAGAGCGTCACATATATAATAATTAAATCTAAGTTAAATTTAAATGTAAGTTTTAATATAAAACATAATAAAATACTTTAGCACATTAGTATTTAGATAACAACACAAAAGTCTGTTGACGTACAATTAAATTATTGTTTTATTTAATTAAATTTTAAATATATGTTTTTAACTCCTGAACTGGACATCCCTACATCCTCTCTCCTATCAGGAGCATTCAATTTCTCAACACAAACTTGAGACTCAATGCACAGGTTTACGATGTTCTTTCATGTTTGGCTCACGGATGTTAGCAGGATTAAGTCGTCTCCTGTCACATGAAAATTATTCACCCGTGTGTACTGTGCTTCGTTCCATCTCGTATATTAGTTATAGCCGAAAGTTCCATTATTGAAAGATTTTTATATAAAAATATTATGTAAAAAGTTTTTAAATTAGAAAAATTATTTAGTGAGCACGTAATAAAAAAAGTACTGTTAATACATTAGGAATGCTCTAATTTGTTCACAAATTAAATTATTTCATAAACAGTATAAATAAAATCAATATGAAATAAATCCTCCAATACTTCGAATATCTTTAGACATTGTCATGAAAATGACGTATTAAATCTGGCGAAGCGTCCATCCCTCGCTCGGACTGTCGGACTGTCGGACTGTACGGCTGAAGGACTGTAGGTGCGCTGAAGATTGTCGGCATAACAATAGAAAGGCGAGGGAGCGGACAATGCGCGCCGGTGGTCGAAACAACCGAGCCTTTGTTGCCGAATTAAATGCAAAGATTATTATTGCCTAAATGTAGAAGCGACACTTGGAATGAACAAATTATCTTACTAACATTTCTAACCAATATTATAAATGCGAATTTTAGATGGATGGATGTTTGCTTGAAGGTATCTCTAAAACGGCTCAACTGATCTTGATGAAGTTTGGCACAGAATTAAAACATAGTCTGGAAGAACACATAGGCTTACTTATTACGTTTTTTTTTCAAACTGCGCCAACGGAGTCGCCGGCGACAGCTACTATTACATTAAAGCATCACATAAATCTAAATATTATCTCAGAAAAGAAGCCATCATGAAATTAAAGATATTAGAATACATATGTATGCAGATCAACAAAGGGTGGTAAATTGTATGAAATATTGTCACAGCAATAAATTTACATAACACGTTGTTTGACATTCCATTTGTTTATTGGTGTTGTTGGTAAAATGTTGCCAAGATATAGAATTCAATCACAAATATATCTTTCTAAAGAAAAATTAACCATTAAATGTAAACCATAAATGTGGCTTTATTAAAACAAATCCAATCTTAATATTAAATATGTGCTCTTAGAGACAGTACAATTGTAGGTAACAAACTATAGTTTTATCAAAATAATCTTTGTTATTTAGACAGCTTCTGTTGAAAGGTGGCGCGGTGCGAACAAACATACCTTCCTCAGACACAATGGAAACTTTAATATAATCATTTATCCTCAAACATATACCTTTGTTGTGACGAGGAAATCATTGCAAATACAATTTAACAGCGATTATGTTTACGTAAAGTATTAAATGGAAAATTAAATAATTAAAAGAATGGACTTGTTCTAGATATTTTAAGCTTTTTTTTACATCGGGAACACAAAGTGATCACGACCAGTGCAAAAACAGAGGATCTGCAGATGCATCGCCGTTTAGAAATAAAATATAGGCTTCAATAGAACTACCAATTTTTTACCTTCAATATTTCGGTATGTTTTCTATGCTATATTTTACATTCGTTTATAGGCCATTAAAAATAATAAATATGTATAAGACAGCACCATGTTTAAAGTAAATATTATGATTGTACAGAAATCTCCTGATTTATGGGAAAGGTGTCTTCATTTTTTTAGAGTTCCGTACCTATAGAAATATGAGATTACAGAAATCCCGCGCTGGAGTTGAATAACTACTGAAACAGTTTAAGTGATGAATAAGCGACAGAAATGATTCCAAATAGTTCTTTTGAACGTTTAAATAACAGAAAGTAATTTAAATTTTGTCATTATTAACACAGAAAACAGCTATGTTACTAATGATGTAGAAGAAAATATTTTCACTTTCATTTGACGCAATAATTTCTCAAGTTATTTAATTAAATAAAACTAAACGGAACCCATTTCAAATATTATTCAATACATAGTTAACACCTACAATTATATTAGGGGCATAATTCGACATTCTGATAATAAACAAAGGCCGGTTAGCGCTGTATTTATTTGCGCGGCGCATATTTTTATACAACACGTGCGCCGCCGCGCCGTGAGACTATCGGACGGCATGTTTGTATTTGCCAACGTTAACTGAATGCTATATTACATCGTATCCAATAAAATACATATGTTTGACATGTTAATCAGCGTGTGGTAGTTATAGATATTGTCAAATCATATAATAACCGGATATAAATGATAAATATGTGAAGAAATCATTGAATTTTTTCCTTGTGTGTTCAGTAAAACACGACACTTTAATTTTAAAACTGTTTAATTGATTGAATTGATTCGATTGATGTATAACAAGACACTACGAAACGTAAAAACTTGTTAAAACATGAAAAAAACACACACGCGAAATAGTAATTAAAAAAAACAAAAGAAAACTCGACTCGATTTATTCCTAAATATTACACGGCGCCAAGGTGCCAGTTCTATTTAATACGCTGATGGCGCCATCTATTAAACATTGAAATGCGCTTAAACAGTGTGTATGTTACGTGCTCATTGACACTTTACAAACATAGAGAGAATGCAAATGTTTCTAGTTAGGTACATGAAATAAGCTCCAAACCAAATTGACCAAAAATGCTACTTAAAATGTGAGGAAAATAGTATCTTAAATTTAAAATTCTCTTCTTAAGTATTTATGTGCACGATTGTACCGGTGAGAAGTGAAAGCGGCGCGGGGGGTGCACGACGGGAGCGGGGTGTGCGCGGTGAATTGACGCTGATTGTCGACAATTGGCAGCAATCAAGCGAACACACTCGCATGTGTGCTGAAGTTGTGGGACTAATGGCCACTCTTCGAGTTGTTGCATCTTAAATACAAAATGGCCGCCTCATTTCACTCAGGATGCAGCTGCTATCTAAACTTTCAGCTCTAAACAGCTCTTTTCTCCAAAGATGACGAGAAACGAGCTCCTAACGGTTTTGTAACCTTTAAGTATGGAAATAGGCAATGTAAAATAAGTTTTTCCTTTTATAACGGCTATCAACATCAAATCGTTATTGACACAGTGAAAAAACAATCTTTTTCCTTGTTCGCAAGTTGATCCTTCACCTTTTATGTTATATATAAACACGTAAAGTCATAAATATAATTTATTATTTTGTTTGTATAAATTTTACACATACTGTTATTGAGTAAAAAGGAATCAGTCAGTGTCACATGTACCAATGCTGCGGCAATTGATCGCGAGTTCAAGGCGGGTCGCGAGGTAAACGCACCTTTATTAGCCCGGCAATTGGCCACATCCGCGACAGGTCCACGACCTCACGCACACGGCCGCCGACCGCCGCGATAAAGGTATGTCGTTGGGGTTATCATTACCTACCGCATTTGCAACTTCCAAGAAACTTATCTACAATATGCGTTCATTAATGATATTTATGTATTTACGCATTAAGGTAGAAACTTGTGCAAATTATTGCAATAATAATTTCCAAGAAAAACGTATGTTTCATGAATCATATGTAGAGGTTGTAGTTACACAATCTGAAGATACTGGTGTAATTTAAAATTTTGCACAACCAACACTTTTGTTATCGACTGTATCAATCAACGAGACAGGTTTACCACCTTTTATTGTCGCTTTCATATCGCCCGGTGTCCGGTTGCCATCCGTACCACAATTGCCACTTGGGCTCGATTGGGCCTTACCCATACACTCACTTAGAACCAATATGAACTTTATTCACGCGCTAATAAAAAAGGTATTTGATTGCAGTTGACAGCGCCGTCAGCAATGCTCAGTAATTACTGTGTGCTTCTATCAATTTAGACAACTAAGGTATTATTTATGTCCTCACTTGAAATACGACGGGTATTGCAGACGTGGCCGTCAGCATACAAACTGGATGCGTAAACAAGATGATTTAATTTGAAATTTGAAGAATTCGTCCAGATAACTATGACATAGTTATGAAAATATTTTAGTATATTTGTGGTTCTGCTCGCGTTTATTGTTCCGTTGATCTCAGTGAAGTCTCTGCTAAAGCCATTCGTCAGGCAACAAACAACTACACTTTCCAAAGGCTTACATTATTTTGCATTAGTGATAATCAAAAAGCACGTTCAGTTATTAAACAGTAATGTCACAACAAACAATTCGTTAGGCGCCGGTATCAGCGGGCAGAGCGGGATAGAGTAGGGTAGAGCGGGGCAGAGCGGGGCGGGCAGTTAATAGGAAAAGTTATTTTTACATTTGTATCATAACAGCCTCTTTTGATGTACGGCGGAACTGGCCACATTATTAACTTGAGATTTATTCTTTATTTTGTTCGCCATATAATAGCGATGCGAATGTCCCCCCTCCCCCCTCCCTCTGTCCCGCATTAGCTGCGTTCTGCCGCAAGTCTTGTTTGTTATAGAATCATCGCCTGCCAAATAGGTCATATGTTAATGGTCATGTTTTTGTATAAAACACAATTGTTGTTTCATTTATTGTTAGAAAACAGAAACGTCTTTTATCCTAATGAAGATAGATGAAATTGTGACCAGTATTCATATTTAAAGTAATTGTTGTATACAAATTTTGACATGTAATTAATATTGAATAAAAAATAACGCAATGTTGTGATCACATGTGCCTATCATCTAGTTTAATGAAAACCATATCGATAAAAAAACTTACCTCCTTACTTATATTGGGGTATAATAAAGTATTATTCATTATTATTATGGTAAACATTGGTATGAATATAACGTTTTCATCAATGAGGTCCGCCCATAGCGTGGCGCGAGGTGACGTCCTCGTCGGCAGGGGGGCAGCTGCGGGCTTCTGTCTTAATTTCCGGTCACAGGCAGATCTCGCGATATTCCCATTTTTGCCGAGGATTACGTTTAATCTGTTGGATTGTATCACTTGATGTCGTTGCGACAGTATCCTACTGTCTGTTAGATTACGCTCGAATACGGAATTATCTTAACATGAACTAATGTGTTAAAATTTATAAATGAGGCTCCTTTAGTTTAATTTTTTGAAATTTCATATTATTCTGAGTTCATAGAAACCAACATTATTGTAGTTATTTCTGTCCTTACCATAAGTATTATTAAAATAATTTATAAACTAAAATTTTATCAAACTTTAAACCACTAAATTTATAACACAAACATAACTGGAAACATGTTTAAATAACATACCTTATCATCGGCAGTCTGAGAATATGTCGGACAAGATAAACATATAATTTGAGAAGTGGCGGACTTCAACCCTGAGAGCCATCTTATTGCGATCACCTTATATTTTCTCGCGACGGTCCATGAGCCCCCCACCCCCGTCCTCCGACACCCCGCGGGGGCCAACAGGGATGCGCGGGGTATGGTAGATATTGGAATATTTTTCATACAAACACGTCTCTCCGTGGACTCTTCTACTTGATACAATATTGCTAGAAATGCGGTTGGTTTACATGCCCTTTAAAATATTATCCATTTTTATTTACTTTTTCCTACAAATGAAATATAATGTCACAATCAGAAATTATGTTTTTTAATTCTCACACCATAGTTTGGCGAGATGTTTTCAACGCCTTTTTATTTAAACCCTAGTATAAATAATAGTCATAATAGTCAATAAGAATCTTGTTTGTACAACACCAAGGATACACGATAATTACTGTTAAATATTTTCAATGTAAATTATTGTGTATTTTTGATGTAGCGGCGCGGGCGGCGGCGGCGGCGGCGGCGGCGGCGGCATGTGAGCCCGTAAAGTATCCGTAGGTGGTACAGTCGGTGTCCGCGCGCGGTCAAACTTTATATATTTTATATGTGGGGGCACACCGCGGCCCCGCATTTATTATTCCAACCCCCACCCCATCCGTGCCCGATGCCGCCGGATTGCTCCACTTTAAAAAATCTACTTAACATTTTCATATAAAAATACGACAATATGCATAAGCTTGCGATATTCGTAACAAGTCACGTAGACTTTGAGGTGGTAAGCAAACATACTCCTTCAACATATTGAGATCTTCCAAGATATTTTACTTGCAACGTTTATTTCTATTTAATAATAAACTGTTTATCTTACGACTGTGACCCTGAAGGTTAAGCAGAACACTTTGATTACCTTTGTCCGTTAATCCATGTTATAGCTTAGGTATTTAATTTTAAATTCCGTAATTAAATCAATATTCATTTTAGAACAATCGTAAATAAAAAAAAATCATATTTCAATCAGTTTCTATAAGCCAAGCCATCTATTTGCTAAATTTATTGGCTAATATAGCTACTATCCTTCAAAGACAAGCGTCCAACTGATATCAATATAGTTACATACGTACGGACGGACGTTCATTTCGTGCAGCGGGCGTCGGTTTACGACCTCCTCGCCGCGCGCACCTTGCTACTTTAATAAAGACGTCACGTAAGATCCGATGGCCACTCGTAAAAATTACCCCGAGGCCTTCCTACATCCCTATATTATATATTTTTTTCCGATGGCTCAGTTGTTCCACTTTGAGACGATGTATTAAACGGTGACCATGTTCATATTGCATAGCATGGGTCATTGTTGAAAACTATCGTTTGACATGATCGTATAAAACATGTGAAAGAGATACATTTTTTAATATTAGGAACTTAGATACATAATATATATAATTACTCAGTAAAATATACGATCAAAACTTAGCATGTGTAATAAATAAAATCAACGTTTGTATTTCCAATTAAAACTAAATTTGTCGTTCAACAGAAAGGACGAGCAAAGAGGAAGGTAGGCGAACATGGACAAGCCAATAAAAGTAATAAAAAGGAGCGGTCGGTCCGCAATGGCGCTGGCGGGCCGGCGGCGGCCGCGGCGACATGTGGCCAGTGGCCAGTGGCGACACCCGGCCGGCCACTTGCATTTTTTAAAAATAAAATTTGCATACGTCGAGGGCCCGCGCCATTTTCATGTGGGATTGAGACATTTTTAAACAACATCGCTGCGGCTAAGGAGTTTTTAAAGTGCTCGTTCTATTCCAAATTTTAGGGAATACTTCTAATGAAATTGTCTGCGACTGTATGTTGGGTTGTAAACTTTTATAGCTTGCTTTTGATTTTATTCACAGTACTTGAGAGTGCGCCGAGCTTATCGCTTGAAAAAACACAGTGCAACCAAATTACCCTAGAAATTCTGTCTCTTATATCCTTCGTAATGGCCAACTGAGACTGTTAAAGAATAGAAGATTATTTATCTTGAAAACAAAATTGCATTTTGTTATTAAAATTAGAATCGACCCTAAGCAAGCTGTTTTTTTTTTAAATATAGTATTAGGATTTCACCAAATTCGTAAAGTTACTTATTTAAAAATCATATATATCATTAAACATTAAGAAAAACTTAATTTCTTTCTCGAATGCTCTGTGTAATAGTAGTATTAATTAAATTAATAGATTAACAAGTGTTACCATTTATGAATCCTCTAATTAAATTAACAGAACCGGACGCTACTAATGCTTTATTTTCGGGATGGTTAAATCACAATGTTCTATTTTGGTCGAGCTCCCTCTGAACTTTAATCATCGAATTAAAAGTGCCTTTCTCACTGTCTCTGTGAAAGGGCAGCCGCTACGTTCACACGTCTGTCACTCCGCGGTATCATTCCATTACACTTTAAAAACAAAACCACCTCAAAGAGCTACTGAAGGCAATGCCACGTATTTATACATCGATTTAAGCTAATTTAACCTTTATTCACATTGGTATAAGATTCAAGGTATTGGCATGTGCATACTGTAGACCGTTTCCATGTGTCCCCCGCGGCGTTGATTCTATTTACGTACGTGTTAATCCTTACGTGTGATAGTCGTTAAGTGCTTAAATCATTGATAAATGTGTACCACAGACGTGTGACACTTGTAATAG
Source organism: Papilio machaon (assembly GCF_912999745.1). Classification (NCBI taxonomy): domain Eukaryota; kingdom Metazoa; phylum Arthropoda; class Insecta; order Lepidoptera; family Papilionidae; genus Papilio; species Papilio machaon. The sequence continues at coordinate 212,073 of NC_059993.1, read as the reverse complement.
TTCTCTGTGCTATGAAAATCTAGACGCCGTCGAATGTAAGAATAACGTCTTATTTATATGAACCTTCAGTACTAACGGAATCAAACTTCATTGTTATTAATTTGATATTTTTACCTAATAGATTCACTTTAGAAGATAACTATCCAATGCTAAATGGTTGCTTCGGTAATTGTACTTGCTAGCCTATAAGTACTTATATAAAATTATTGTATCTAAGCATTTATATTTCATTTTTACCTTTATTAAAAAATTCCTTGTAAACTAATAACTTATTACAGGAAAGCGAAGTGTAGGTCGAAGATGAACATCCTGGCTTAAAAACCTGCGCCAGTGGTTCGGAAAGAGTACCCGTTCGCTCTTCAGAGCCGCGGTGTCAAGGGTACAAGTTGCCGTAATGATCGCCGACCTTCGAAAGAAGATGGCACTGTAAGAAGAAGAAACTAATAACCTCGCACTCAGTCTATAAATAGCAGTCACTCCTTACAATACCGTTTTATATTGAGATATCAATCGGCGCATAGTTCTGCCCCCCGGCCCTCCACGTTCTCACCTAGGGTTTCGTCCAACTTTCACATGGGGTCGGAGCTTTTTGTACTCCGTCAGCAGAACTCGTGAAAAGTCTATGGGAATAGATCTTACCTTCTCTTGAAACATATACTTATTTTAAAGACTGTTAATTTACAAAGTGTTGGGAAAGCTTGGAGAATAACTCTCTGATGTTTTAAGGAGAGTCACCAAATTAATTGCTTGTTGGGAATGTCTATAGTCAGCGGTAACTTAATTTCACAAGAACTATGTATTAGTTAGTATCTTCTTCTATAAAAGTTAATTAACTTCTTTCTGAATACTTCATTTGCATATTGAACATTAACAAGACGATACTTCTTTGTAATTCAATATGTTTTTGGACCAATCTTGTCAATTATCATCAAATCAATTATCTCTTTGTTAGATCTTTTAAAAAAGTTGTGTTTCCAGAAACATTAATTTTCAGTTACGAGATAATTTAAAACTTTAACAAGTTTCATGTGTTTTATATTTAATATGATGATGCAATCTTCAACAAAATAAAACTAATTATAAGAACAGCGCACAGACAGACAGATAGGCACGTTATAAACTGCAAGACTTTTGTGACGATGTATTTGAAGTCTTATGTTTGTGACAGCAAGGTTGTATTTACGCTGTTATAAAGCAAGTCGTAAAATTAGGACCAACATTCGAATATTAAACGTTGAGGCGTTAACCGCTGACACATTTACGCGCGCACTCGGGCCACACCTGGCTCCGCTCGTGTTCTCTTCGCTTTATTTATTTGGTTTCGCGGAAACTGAATCCGCATTGAATGTTACAAGCTAGCTGCGCCGCCAGCGCCACCCGCCGCGGTCGGCGAGATCTGGAACTCTTTAATGACGAATAAATTCTAGGAATTGCCATAAGTGTAGCAAATACAATGGTATACCTACAAATGTAGTACAAAGTTACTCTCATGAACATGATATCTTACATATAAAATTCTCGTGTCACAATTTTCGTTCCCGTACTCCTCCGAAACGGCTTGACCGATTCTCATGAAATTTTGTGAGCATATTCAGTAGGTCTGAGATTCGGCCAACATCTATTTTTCATACCCCTATTAAGTTTTTTTTTTTAACAGCGCGCGGACGGAGTCGCGGGCGACAGCTAGTTCTTTAATAATTACACACTGTAAGAAGACATAGGTATTAAGGATCGTTTTGTAAACAAAAAATAGGTACGATTCGGTAATTCAAGGACTCTTTCTTCAAACCCATTTCTTTTAGCTTAAATTCAAATCAAATTATGTAGTGTATTGCACTGCTCTGTGGTCCCAATTCCCACGGTTCAAATGATACTTATTGTAAGAATTATTATAACTGGTTAGTGTATGTCTGTCGGACAGTACGCCGCCGCTGACAATTAATCACGGGGCTCGTCAAATGCGGTGACATCACGCTAATTACTCCCGCAGCCCGTAACTCGCCTCACTCGCCTGTGAAAACAGCTTACGTTACACAGCGAATGATTTCAGAATCATCTAGCCTGTCATTTAACCAATTAGGTTAATGCTGGGTACGTTACGTCAAAGTTTGTGCTACGGTTATTATGAAGATTTCAACGTTCTGCTTTTACCTATTAGAAAATTTTATATTGAAAATTAAGAACAAAATATGTTTTTCGACGTTTTCAACTATTTCGCGACCAGTTACATACCGCGGCAGACGACGAAATAAAAAGTCAATCGGCGACATTTTTAATTCTCTAGTCATGCAAAGGTTGAACGACTCACAGTGAAAAACACTGACGTAGATTAAAATCAAGAATAGAATACGTGAATATTTATTCCTAAGATTACCTTTACGTTCTAAATCTGTGCTGAATGTCATCAATTTCTCCAGCGAGGTGTGTTAGGAAATAGACTGACACTTTTTTCTCGAGAAATACGACGTTCGTTTTCGGCTAGCGACAACAGGTGTCGCTGCGACATGTCGCGTGTGAGAGCCACATTAGTCACAGTCTCGTCCTAGACTCCGTTAGTTATAGTTTGCGGTTCATAGACCATTCTATTAAGAACCACTGAACACATAGGTAAAAACTATTACATTACATTATACCTATATCAGGAACAAATAAGCTATTTAACATTTTGATGACGGACAATAGAAATTTAATTTCTTCAGGTCTCTACAAAACCACGTACACGTAACATACAATAATCATCTAGTATCATTTATAGTACAGTGGGGTTGAGTTGTATGGCGTTTGCATTTTATTTTTCAGTTCAATAAGATTAACAATTAAAACCGTCAAATATCTAAGCTAAACATCTCTGGCAGTGTATATTTGCCGAGCACTAATGGCCGACGTGTTAGAGCGATCGATAAATTTTTCCCGCGCACACATTTGTATTATTTAACCGCGATATCCGGTTAAAAGAAACAAAGCTCGCATCGCACCGGCGCGGGATTGATTGTTATTCTAACACCGGTTATTAAAAGTTGGCGGCTTCGGTACACTGGTAGAGCAACAGTGTCCTGGCGTCGCGCCAACCCCCCGCCCCCCGACCGTTGCCCCCTGTCCGGTGCCCGGCGGTGCATTAATCAAGTCCCGCGGGGAGAGGATCACTCAAAAATCGCTTCACCTCACCGACAGACGTATTGATAACTTTGACGATCTTGTAAACATGAGTTTTTCAGTGAATTTTTCCTTGATCTAGTGTCAACCATAGATTAGGTATATACAGAGACTGCACTTGTTGTTAAGAAGTGATTTATGACAATGTTAGAAGTACATTAATAACTCCTACAACTTATTACCCCTCAATATAGAAGTAAAATCAACTAAATTACTTTCAAGTAACATTTTATACATTATACTTAAGTTAATCTAGATCTAGATCTACCCAAGTATCTTTAGTAAATACTAAAAAAATGTTACTAAGTAAGTAAAAACTAAAACTTTGACAAACAAAAGCTCTACATTGAAGTCGTAGTAAATAGATCGTTGGGTGCAAGAAATAATGTCTCTGTTGTAACTAGTCTATGCACAGGGCGCGTCCACGCGCGTCGTCAACGCGTCATCGGCGCGGCACATTAGGCCGTCAACACACGCCACCTCGCGCGGTCATCCGCTTGTTAGCACCGAACCATTGATGTCTACAATTTTTACATTAATTTTTAAATGTACTCGTCAACTTTCTACATTTTACCATCATCGAGAGTTCGTGATTAACTAAATGTAGCCTTGTACATATCCTATGCTGTACAAGAAGAACTAACTGTATATAGGTTTGTTGGTACACTACTGTTGCAGTATCATAGGAGACCACATTTTGAACAGATCGTTCACAAATAACAGACAGTGTATTAACTAAGCGATACAGCACAGTATGTTCCAATCGGCCATATTTCATACATGTTAAATCTATTTGCCCCTAGGCTTGGCTATATTTTTACACGCCTATCGCGGTAACCACAGTGTCGGTAAAACAGTAGTACAATGTTATAATTCATTAAAAATAATTATTATTAATTTATTTATTTTTTTGGTTAATTTATATAACTCTGAATCTTTCTAAATATTTTATGGTTATTAAAATTGCACTCTTAAATTATAAAAATCTTCTGTTAATAGAAATTGTTTATGTACTTAAAACATATTTAAAAATGAATTAGTTATCAATTTCGTTTTCAATATTCTTCAACTGAAACCATAAACTTAAGAAAGTATAAGGTGAATGATAAAGTGAGATTGTCCGAAGTTGGTTTACTGCATGAACGCACACTGTGTCCCGCCGCGCGCCGCAAAAAAGATTTATCGTTTCTTAGCGTTTATTAGCGGAGATATTTATCAGAGATACTTAAAGATATTGTAGGGATAACCCGGTCCGAAGGCGCGCAGAAAGAAGTGTTGAAAGCGCGTAAATCACAAGATATTCGGGTTAGACGTGGCTATGTACGCAATCTTACTAATACACCACTCCGGGTGAAATAATTCATGCATTAAAAAAGAAAAAAACAATTTTCCAAAAGCATTTTACACAGATGTGAAATTTTCATAGGAGAAATAGATTGTATTTTAAAAAAAAACTGCGCAAAGTCGAAATTCAGATGTTGATTTATTGCAAGACCAGATGTTTAGTAATTCTTAAAGAATTGTTTAATTTAAACTTAGGTTTACTATAATTAAAACCATTCAAACAAAACAAGGAAAATATGTCATAGTTATTTACACCTCTGAAATCATTGTAAAACATATGAAACAATGTATTGATTCAATTTTTTGTAAATAACACATCGAACCTTGAGATGTGCCCACTCGGAGCGGCTCGGCCAGATCACATGCTAACATCGTTAATTAAAAATGGATCTTATGTTTGTGAGCTAAAGAATTCCCAACATCAAAAGTAACCCCTTAATTAATAACAACACATCAAAACTCACCGGCGGCGATTTGTTACTCGCTGGGGACATTAATAAAAAGCGCGGGAAACGACTCCAGCGGTGACGTATTCAAAGCAAATCATGTCGATAGCTGACCACAATATTTGGCATTAACACTCCATCTTGTGCACTGAGAAACAACTGATGTATTCTGTTGATACTTTTCTTTAATATCAACTACTTTTTAACATTTCTGGAATCCAGTTTTTGTCTTATACATGTGTTTTTGTATATTTGTAAATGGTGAATGAAAATATCATCACACAATTTATAAGAAAAAAATGTACGTGAATGAAAAATATTAATAAACATTTCAAAATAATCAGTAACAATGATGATAAGACGCGACGAAAATCTAATTCTAAGTTTTTAGTTTTCTTTTTTTTTAACAAAATTCTAACATAAATCTCAATTGTGGCCGGTGTCATTAATATTGTTCCAATTTAATGAACAAAATGTTAGTAAAATAAAAACAAACATTTCCCGTTCCGCCAAATTTCCACCTCGGATTTTGTGTTCATTTTATTAACGTGTGTCGTGTCGTATGCGACCGTGTCCGCGGACGTTGGATATTTTTCTTGTTGTTTTTTTCTCTAGAATGACATGAACAAATTTCAGGCAATCAGACTTAACGCCATTCAACAAGGTGCTACTCGTATATATGTATATGATTATACGTATAATTATTCTGAAGACTGATTGTTTCCTTTAATGATGTGACTGTGATATTACTTCTTCTCAATTTATGGTATTTCTACCCATTTTATTCACAGCCTCAGTTTATCTTACTCCAAAGTTTCATTTTATTTGCTTTAAATCAACTGTTGACTTTCAGAGACTTTATTTTATCTATTTTTGGTAACAAGATCTTCGACCGGATACGATCGAGAGATTTGCGCACCTCGCTTATTAAAAAAACGTCCGAATATCTGGTCGTTACTGCCCGGTCGCCACGGTTGGGCCTGCACAGAACAAAGCCTCTTTGATAGCGCGCGTGCGTGTGCGCGTCGCCGGATGCGCGCATCCTGACACCCACACCGGCTGGATTGTGTTACCGCGTTTTAGGATCTCAATTCTTAATACCTACTTAGCTCGCTAATGATCATTTTATTTTGGTTTCATTTTACCAATAAAGTTAATATAGACATTCGTCCGTCCGTCCTCGTCTCTTGTCGCTCCGCGGTCAGTAGAGCGTCGTCCATCACATGTCAATACACCGCGCATTCGGAATACATTTGCCATAGTCACTAGACGCGATATGACCCACTTTATATTATATATTTAGCATTGATATCTAAAATATATACCTATGTTTTTAGGTTCTAAGGTAAAACCAGTCTTCATATTATGGTATATTTTATGGCGAACGAAATTCGCCATTAAATATCCAGTTGGTATGTAAAACATTAGCCGCACATTTAATTTGTATAAGTATTTTATTTTGACAAAACATAAACAATGTCTAAAAACATTATACCAAGTGTCACAATTGAAGTAATGAAAAAATGTATGTACACTACAACGAAACGTTATCTCTACCTAGGCAAAAAATTATTCACCAAACGTCTTAAATGTGAAAATAATATATTATCTTCTAATTATTAAAACCAGATTATATTAAGTTATATAACAAAAACTGATTTTTTTTTATACAAGCGGTAAAAACAATTGCAATGACCCCATTTCCAACGAGCTTCTCTTTAGTAATTCTACTTGCCACTAGATGGCGTCAGTAGTAGTTTCAGTAATTTTTTTTGTCCTAAATGAACTTATTTCATGACTTTAGATGGAAAACTTTCGAAAAAAAATATTTATTTCTCTGAATTTATTATATCTTAATTTATTATTTATACATAGAATGAAAAAAAAAAACTAAACGAAATAAAACTCTTTCATATTAAAAGGTAACTGGGAAGTAAATGTATGCTTAAAAGATTATCGGGCGCATTTTTGATTTTACGATGCAATTTAACTCTTTGATACTATTTCATTTGAATTGGACTCCGAATACCTACGTGTCTTTTACGGCCCGCCCGTGACAGCCGTTGACAGAAATTAGGTACTAATGAGGCAAGAGAAAAAAATAAATGTGATAAACAAATTGTTACAAGGTTTATCCAAATTATCTATCAACTTTATTGCTTACATGTAAAATATATAACGGACTCGCCGCGAGCCGCGCTAAATAAATAAGACGCATCTGACAGGCGCCGCGCCGCGTCGTGCCGTTGGCGGGAAAACATCGTTCGCTCATAGACTAAAGTTGTTTTTTTTTTGGATACATCAAATGATTTGCTGGATACTTTGCATTTGCGTAAGTAAAGAGTAAATATAGATCAATTCTTGCGCTCACCTGTCCTGTAATAAAGAACCAGTGTTGGTCATTTTCATTTTTATATCTGTAAATATTTTCAGTTTGAAACATAATTATTTAATGTTGTCTCACTAAATTTAAATTAATGGTTACAATCGAACATTATAATTGATAGTGTAATTTATCGATTGCTCTAAATTAGTTTATTTTTATATAATGTTTTTCAACAAAATTTTAAACTTTTCTGATAGTTTGCGACTTCAAGTAATTATTAAAAACTTGTAAAAGGATACATTTAATACGTTCTTCACTCATTCAAAATATTATTTGTAATCTGTACGTAAGATAATAGTTTCCAAGAAGCTGTGTCACTCATTAATGAGGTTATAAATTCCCCGAAGAGCACATGCATGAGGACAAAGATCGCCTTTTTTGGTTTTTTAACTCAAACACATGTACGAACAACAATATTTAATCTACACCTTAAGTTGATAGTCATAAAGTCGTATTTTGAATTTACCACAAGAATCAAAGTTTTATCTCCACGAATATGTGAACCCCATGGTGTCTAATATAGTCTCTATTGAACGGAGAATAAGGTCGTACTCGGGATCTAAAACAAATGGTTATGAATGCTTTATATGGGCCGCTGTTACCTGCGTAGGTGTGGGCCATGTGGGGTCCTAACTGGATATTGTTACTACCATAATAATGGCCACTAACATCTTGAATTACCGACAGCTAAAGTAATTTCTACTTTATCTCTTTTACCTAAAGTTTTATTTGGTTTTAATTAAATTTACAAGAATAAGTTATAGGTAAATAGGTGGTTCAAACACGTGTTTGAAGTCGCAGCAGGTAACAAGTTTTTGTGTGTAGGTGCGGAGGTGCGGTACGTGGGAGAGTATTCGAATACAACGCCATGTTGAATACAGACACATTTAATTTTATTAACTTTAGATAGAATCACTTTATTGAATAGAACTATATAATTAATTGAATTGTTTGTTGGGGAAATTAACGTCAGATTTTTAAAACATTGATAAGCATTTCAACTGCAAATTACACAGAAATACGTATCTAATATTTCTTAGAATTCACAAATACACGAGTATCTATTAATTGAAGATAAATTACGTGTACTCCATGCGCAGTAAGATAAGCGACCATACGTAGACAACGATAAACAATAAAGGTGATGTGTCGACTTATCTGGGGTCAGCAGCGGCACTAAAACTTGTCGCGTAGAACAGAGATAAGCGTCCCTACTGCTTGCTCGCTAACTAACATGGCGGTGTACGTTATCAAAGTTTTTTATTCATTGATCATACTGACATAAATAGATTAGTGAACGCATGTACCTACTATCTACGTCAATGGACTTCTCTTGATAAACTGTATATAAACCAACTTGTTCCTAAATATATTAAGTAAATTTACACTATAATATATTGCATTGTTTATATCTTTAAGAGTTAACTCTATTAATATTACTAATATTATACATGCGAAAGTTTAGATGGATGTTTGTTTGAAGGTATCTCCGAAACGGCTCAACGGATCTTTATGAAATATGGCACAGATGTAGAACATAGTCTGTAAGAATGCTTATTAAGTTTTTTATTCCGCACAGCTTGTTTATTAATAACGGCTACACACAGTGTTGTCTAACATCACGTGTTGACGACCCTAGAGAAGTTTGACCGACCAAGGTTATTAATGCATCCATTTTTATTTGAAAGTAATTGTGTAATTGTATGGGATAAGTTAAAAATATATTAACGTAAATATTTTTAGCATCAAGTGGTGTATGTCTGCAGGCATAGGGCTTCTGTCGATTGAGTGCAACTGATCGTACAAGGCTTCCTACGAATTGATGTGAAGCTTGTATACAGTTAGTGGGGAAAATGAAAATTTTTTATCTTTTGTTTAATGAAGTAGGTACTCGTAGTTGATATAACTACAATAAGTGTGTGTGTACCATTGCCAAGTACAACGGAGCGTATGTCACTAAATAAAAGCCGGCTGACACTATATTTTGTGTACACACAGAAATAACGGCACTTTTAAAACTTGCCTCTTTGTATTTCACAATTTTGAAGGTCTGCCATCAAATCATGAAGAACGGCGAGCTAATAGTTACATTATCAATTTAAGAAAAAAAAATCATTTTTCCTTAGACTGCTATCTAGTGAATTTTAATGTCAAATACCATGGGTTTCTGAGACCAAAGTATCTATATAAAACATATCGTATCGTATTATATTTCTGTTATTATCTTTGACAAAACCGAGATAGTTATTTGATTAGATAGATAGTAATTTTGGTTTTAGAAACCCACGATAACTCTATATATTGAATTTAAGATAACGTATATTCTTAAATGAACAAGTTATTATAACAGATTGCCATTGATAGACAGGATTATTGGTGCACATATTGTGCCGTGGTTAGTACTTGACCTTTCTCGATAGTTGAAAATTTGCCAAACAACCGAAAATTAAATATGTTTAATACAAGCTACAGAAAAATAGACAAACCGAAATTTAAGTAGGATATCAAAAGTTTATTGGACGTGTGCCACATGGACGGTGATATGAGCTCGGTGTGCTAAGTGCTCGTGTTAAACACCTATACGCACACGGAGACGCGCCTTTGTGAGGACAGACACGCGTGTGTGCGCCGCTGACGTCACGCGACAACCTGTCGCCCGCGCCGTGTAATTAAACCCGTCCGAGGGAGCAGGGACGTGCCATTCTCTAATCTTTACTATCGATATATTATTTATGATGACAACTGGGTAGCAGAAAAGTTCTAAAGTGATTTGTTTTAACTTCAAGTTTTATGGAAGATTTCTGTACAAGACGGCGAAAATCTGGTGGTACTTTCAGATGTCACATTTCTTAATTAAACACCAATATTAGTCTAAGTGCGACAGGAATCTTACTTAAATCGATTGAAACATACGCGACAAGAAGCGGACTTACATCCATATACAGAGACGTTCCGAGATCAATGGTTAGTGTACAAATCCCTTAGCATAGCTTCAATACGAAAGGCCCTCCCTAACTAATGGATAATGTTTCAGTAACCATTTAACGAGTCTCTAGTACGGCAGTTTTACTTATCGACATAGATGTATCTCATCCCTAGCGGCGACCCCCGCGGCACCTCGCTTTATGTGCGACGTGTTTTTTGTGCGGACACACGTGTGCGCCACACCGCCGCGCCGCCGCGCCGCCGCCCGCGTACTCTCTGCTTATTGCAAAGCACAACGACAACGTATAATGTAACAAGTACCTATACGTAGTAGCATAGAACACACACCGGCTTTGGAAAACACATCGAGCAATTACACATTCCATTAAACGACGAATACATGAAAGAAAAAAATGTAATTCGATACCCAATTACAAACCGATATAGTAAATAACAACAGAAGATTTTTATCGCTTCGTGTAATTTGTAAATACGCAGTCAATATAAGTCAAACGTCTGGTTTAGTTTACAAACTTAAATCCAGTCTTACTTAGTGGATAGTTTAAACTGGCAAAAACCTAAACTTTCTTATTGGCTGGATATTCACTAAATTCTTAGACCGAGAAGTTAATGTAAAGTATTAAACATTTTGACATTTTAATAATCCAATTTTGATTTTGAAAGTTGGCAGCGGCATTTAATTGTGAGGATATCCATTACCGCGACGAGGGACGAGGTATCGACAAATCGGCCGGCAAACTTCCCCGGTCATAAACGGTTCGGGCAAGTTTTCCAATCTCGCCGCTTCGTCCCACACTGTCATATTATTTTCTAACTATTTTATTGCAGCCTGCAATCTTACACCGCCCCCACCCCCGCGCCCCCCGCGACCCCCGCGCTCCGTAGCGCCCCCTCGCGCCGCACAAAATAAAATTACTCTCAGAGAGTTATGCGACAATGTTAGTTGGAAATTTTCAAGTCGTGAAACTATCTTTAGGGTCACGGCGAGTTGTTCGTCTCTGTTAATAATGTATGGCGAAGTTAGAACTCTGTGTGATTGTTGAGTTACTGTTGGATCGTTTTATTTTCACCTACAATATTATATGAATTGGAAACAAGTACATTTTTATGGTACTTTATTAGTTACGATGTTTGAGTTGTGGCAATGAATAGGACTTGTTTGTTTGATTCCCAACCGATGAGCCAGTGCCACATCTCACGTCTAATGAAAGCGACACACACACAGACGTGTGACAATAACTATAGCAACTTGTGGCTCTTTTACGCCGATCATAAGATTCTTTGTCAATCTTTGTCATGAAGTACTAAGTACGTGAGGTACGTATCATGAGGTGGTTAGAACATTGTTTTATGTGTATTCAGTACCTAATAAATATAATAAACAAAATTGTAGTGTCTGTACTCATGCGTTGCTTATTATGAAAGACCAATTTTTTAACATTTTGTCTGTCCACAAGTCCGTATTTGTTCCGGGTATTCTTCGAAACGACTGGACCGAATTTAACGGGACTTTGATTTGATGATAGCTGATGTTATGCGAGAATATTATAGGCTAATTTATTTTAATTCAGCGTTGACGAAGTCGCGGGCTACAGTTTGTCGAAAAAGAAATTTACGATATTTACAAAACGCCCTCGGTGTTGTTAATATCAAGTAAATTTTTTCCGTTTTACTAACGTATTTCATGTTCGTTTTGAATCTTGCTTGAAATTCATTCACCTCATATTCAGCTCTCTGAGTATTTACTCCGGTCTGTGAACACAGGGCATTGTCACCGCACTGGTAGTGGAGGCGATGCTCAAAGCGCGCCTCGCCGGGACGCGGGGACGCCGGGACGCAATCTGCGCGGGCGGGACCGGAAAATTAGACACAGGCCGCGCGGGCGCCTTTTGATGAGCTCGCACAACGGCCCTCGGCGACCTCGCGCAGATTAAAAATAATATTTTGTCGCGCAAATATTTTGCTAATTATTACCGCGGGAGAGTTACACTGCGGTCGGATGTTAGTGTCAGTCGACATGCTGCTAGATGTGAGTCAACAGATGTAAAGTCCGTACACAAGAGCCTACATGCCCTCCATATACAATATGTGTAGGTACAATATAAAATTCTGTAGTTAAATGAGCCAACGGAGCACATCATGAGGACTATTTGTCTATTGAAAAACTGATGCATTTGCTTCTTAAATTACGACTCAAATTTATACATATACATTCGTACAACTACGTTACGAGTAGGTTTTTTTTATTTTTTTTATTTAATAATTTAAGAGGCTTTGTCGCAATGCGACCATATCGCCCCATAAGCCTTCCAATAAATACACACGAGTAGTAGGTTGTATTTGTTTGTATGTAATTACTAGAAATACTAAATTAATGTAACCAATTCATTTAAATTTGTATTTGGGCGATCAAAGGATGTAATTATACAGGTTCCGGAGCAAATTCTGCTGAAACTTTCTCTTACAAATTCCGTATTCAGTCGGTTCTAGATAAAAAAACGTACTCGCGAGAGTTTTTCAGCAAAGTTGAAATGAATTCACGCACGCGGCGCTGCGCTGGTAAAAAAATGTTGGACTTGTTGGAAACTAAGGCGGCCACGGCCTCCGAGAAGGTGTTTATACAAAAACTCTCACTTTTACGCTCACATCGCTACACCGCTTATGTACCTATGTATGAGTCTATATAAATATACGACCGGAAGATATTTATGCAAAAAGCAGTATAAGTTATAAGTTCTTTGTAAAAGTGCATATCAATTTCATTAACTTTAAAAAAAAAACAAAAAAAAATAAATTAATTGCATATTTTCTTGCTCAGATCTTACATAAGTTATTGGCTATGTTATATGTGTAAATATATTACTGTAAATAAATTAATTAGGTATAGGCATAATAACTGTGACACGAGTAGGTACCTACATAAGTAACCGTACACCGCGCACATAACATAGGCACTATGTAACGTGAGGAGCGGACAGCACCACCTCGCGCCCTGACCTACTTACCCACTAAATGAACCGGCGAGGCTTTGACGGCGGCTAACGGACCGCGGCGACTTCAAAGCGGCTAATTGTCCGCGACGCAGACATGCCGCTGTACACCACAGACTGCATTTTAAACACTTATCCTCTACTATGTGCTTGTACATTATTAATGATACTTAGTGACTTTACAGTCCGTAACTTGAAAGGGTTAAATATTATATAAGACGTGGGGATCTTCAAGAGTAGAGTGAATGAAGATTTATTTAACTAGTAGGTACGTACCATTTTACGATCACATCACTACTTAACATCAGGTTAGATCGTAATCAAGTGAGGCCGTGAATCATTAATTATTACAAAAATCAATTTGTTCAAGAGGCACCTTTTTCATGAGAAGTCGATGTGTTTTATATAGAAACGTATAGTCTAGCATTTCATAATGCGTAGGTGAGGTGGTCTCTACAGGCCTGGCCTACACGTTCGCTGTTCTACATATAATTTAAATGGAGCCACCGCCACCGTCGCGGATCGTGTTTCTGCCACACTTCAGATATCTTTAGGTACTACAAGTTACAAGAGCTAGTGCTTGCGAAATGTTCTCACTTATTTAATTGATTACGAAAGATAAGATAAATGAGAAACAGTGGGTTAATTGAATATCTGAAAAAAATATGCAACACATTATTTTGTTTTAACATATTTAACACAACACTTAAGATTAAAGAGAATGTTAATATTAAGAGAATCGCTACCGCTCATGTCTTGCGGCGGACGCGGTGTGTGCTGCGGCGTCGCGGCGGCGCGCGTGCGACATTTGCATAAAACAATCCACTAAGTGTCGCCGAGGTGTAAACAACAATATGTACTGTTCTAGCATCTGTACTATACTATTTCACACATAAACAAATATGTACTCTTTACTCTAGATACCTACAATGTATACGAGACGTCGCTAGTAGACAAGTGCCTCATTCACTAAAATTCGTAAAGACAGAATTAGGTACCTATTCGTGCAACTATGTTATGCTTACAAACAAGTGCGTACTAGCTGTAAAAAATAAATTATCATGCCTTCGTAGTTATCTACAACTAACCAACTTTGTTTTCCGCACGACTTATAAGCGAAGAGGACGCACGCTTCGCTGACAAGCTAACAATATCATTACTCCTTTAGATGTGGTTATTTTGCGATCGCGAGACATTCTGCAATCTTGTTTCCATTCAGGGCGACAACAATCGCGGCCGCGGGCATAGAGCTTCAAGTTTTTATTTTCGCTTCGCCTCGCTCGTTATAAGTTGCGCCTCGGCTGCTGCATCCTCGATAGTGATGTGTGAACCCGGTCTGCGGAACCTAGTCTCCTGGTCTTATTGATAAATGTATTGCACATTTATAGAATTAAATTACCTTGAAACTCTAAAACAATAGTGGGGTTGAATAATACAGATATAAATGTCGTATAAATATAGTCAAATATTTGTTAGAATAGATAGATCAATTAAAGTTGTCGTACCTCTTTCCGTATATAGTCTTGTATCTGACTAGATATGATCAGCGAATAGACTTAAATTATTCTTAGACTTTTAAGCAGTAAGATTTAATTTATCTTAGTTGGCAGCGTTCTACTAAGATCGTAATGAATTGATGAACATTTTAATTCGTAATATTTATTAATAAATTCTCAATCGGTACATCACTAGTTGCAGTCGCGCTGTTGTTAACTTTATTCGTTTTGTTTACCTTTGTACCTTCTTCCAGCGGAGCACAGCGCTGTGAGGAAAATCTCTGCTACACAGTTGGTACATTCAGTTTGTACGTCGCTCTCATCTCACTAAAGAATTTCTCGACTCTATAAAAAGAGGCTTTGCTAAGATTCAAATTATTTCTGTAAGATCCTTGTGAATTGATATAATTAAAGTTACAATTCAAGTTTATATTATATACATACGTCGTGACGTTTAATCTATATATATAAAAGAAAGTCGTGTTAGTAACACTATTTATAACTCAAGAACGGCTGCATCGATTTGATTAAAAATTGGTGGGCAGGTAGCTTAGAACCAGGAAACGGACATAGGATAATTTTTACCCCGTTTTTTATTTTTTATTCCGCGCGGACGGATTCGCGGGTAAAAGCTAGTATCAAATATAAATGTATGAAAGCTGTTAGATTTATACAAGACTAGGTGTCGCCCGCGACTCTATCCGCGCGGAATTAAAAAAAATAAGTAGCTTATGTGTTCTTCCAGAATAAGAACTACATCAGTGCCAAATTTCATCAAGATCCGTCGAGCTGTTCTGGAGATACCTACAAACAAATATCCATACATCCATCATTCCATCCAAACAATCGTATTTATAATATTAGTAAGATAGAAAAGTTAGAAAAGAACTCAGTTTCCAGAAAACGCAAATTATAACAGTCCAACTTTTGTGTCGCAAAAGTTACATGTAAAGAACACCTCAAACGTTTTGCATAAGCTTCAGGCTATAAAGAAAAGTCTAGCCACGATTCTGATTAACTTTCTTTGTTCTCTGCTCGTATAAAATAAATATATCTAGTGTATACAAAGTACAGTCAGTGTGCACACAGCCTTAGCCGAGTAAGTGGTAACAAAGCACCTAGAGACGAGTTATAACGAGTAATGTCTACCTTGAGCGCTGCGAGCGCCGTCACCTAAGGTCGTACATAGTGGGGTAGGAGGGGGGGGGGGGGGGGGGGGGGGCAGCCTGATTACAGTGGGGGAGCGGGCGCGGGCAGAGGAAGGGGGCTCAGCCAGGTCGAGCCTGAAGACACGTTGTAGAGAGGTGGGGCGCAGGCGGAGGAAAAAATGGCTGCCCTCGAGTCTTCGCTCAGGTTCACTTGTATTGCAAATTATTGTCTTGATCTAAATGATTTATGTAGATTATTATTCGAGATCTTTTTCATATTTCATCGTTAAACCAATTTTCATTATAATTTCTGACTCATGTAAACAAGTCATTGGTATTGTTATAATACACCTCAACTACGAATACATCTCAGACAATTTTACTAAGTTCATGAACTCTATTCTTCATTAAAGTGCGTCTTCATTAAAGAAAGTCACGTGCGTTTTAGACACTAAATCGAAACACTTGATAAGGAGATATACCTAAATTTAAATTTAAAACTCACTTTATACCCGTATCGAAATTATAAAATTTCTATGAAAAAAAATTATATAATGCTTACATATTTCAATAAAATGGGAACAAAAAAAATAAGTGTATCGACGCGAGCACACTCCGAGCGCACTTGAACTGTCGCTACTTCTATATGCGATATAACATTTACATCGCATAAAGGAGTCGACAACCGGAAGTCGTCGCCGAGCGCTCAGTACATAGCGCGCGGTACATAAAGCCGAGGTGACCTACTTCCGCGGCACCTCCGCCAATACCTGTACCGCTCACCTGACAGGTGCCGGCGTGGGGCGGTGCCGGGCCCGGCCAACCGCGGCACCTGGCGCGCGGCAGGTGCCGCCGGCAGGTACAGGTACACCCGCCGCCCGCAGCCCGCCACCCGCCGCCGCCCGCCGCACCTCGCCGCACCCCGCCCACTTATCGAGCTGCGCAGGTGAGGTGCGCGCTGATTGGTGCAAGGTGTGGCAGGTACAGGTGCGTAGTCAGTCGGCGACGTCGCCGCCCGCCGCCACGTGACCGCGGCTCCACCTGTAGCCCAACACTTGTAACAGTTTAAAGTGCGTTGAGGGGGAAAGTGAGGTCCAAGTGCAAGGGAGGTATTGTGCGCATGTGTTGCTACGATTGATGTTTTCTTGAGGTGTGCTAAATTTAGCTCGGAGGTGGCCGCCGCCCCGCACCCCGCATCAAGCCCGCCGCGCCCAGCCATCTACGTGTAAGTACTTATTAAAAAAGCACATATAAAGTACAGTGTAGGTATTGTTAGATTACATTATTCGTTAACTTTTGAGTATTGTTACTATATATTCTCAAGGTTGTAATAAAAAATAAGTCATAAATAAACACAATAAATATTAGTTTTGTGCGTTATAAGTTTAACTCTGTCCGCCTCAGTACTGAAATATGTGCAAATTAATCAGTTACAAATGGCTATTAATTTTGACCCTCTACCTTAATATGAAATATATTAAGTAGCCAAATATTCCACTTATACTAAAACGCGCATATAATCTGAAACAGTTTGAAGCTACATTCATGTACTAAGTACAGAGCTGCACCGCGCTGCACTATTCTATCAAAGTTAGTTTCATAATTAGAGTGGTTTTTACCCCCTCTCCCCTCAACACCCAGGCTACCACCCAACCCACCCCCCGCGCTCCCCACTCCGTGCCTTTGAGCGGTGGCTCATTACCTAGCGCTAGGTGCAGAGCACAGTCTAGCGTTCGTAGTACTTTAGTAATTAGGTACAGCCTTCACCCCCCCCCCCTCAACCCGCTGCAGTAACGACGACTAATTACTGACTAAGATAGAAGATTTGATCTGTTGAGATGCTTCGTTTACACTGAGTGATGATCATAAGTGTGGCAATCATTAATGAAAACGTCTCATTGACTACTTTGACCTTATTGATGATTATAGAGACAATTTTAATGACATATTTTTAGACATGTTTAACATACATCTTCGTCTTCTTTCTTTCAATAAATACAAGAATTAACTTATTAGAGTAAACTTCTGGCAATTTAAATTTAAATCAATAAAATTCTTCTTACTCCTATTATGTAAAGTAGTTGAGGTGCGCTACATTGTCAGCGGAAGATTTACGTCGCCAATAAAGAATCAATTTGCACCAACAATATTGTAGATGTAAACGAAACACTATTGTGGATATGAAAGTGGCAACTTAATAACAACCGCACTCGCAGTCTCAGTCGCACCTCGCAGTCGCATTCCCGTTCGACTTTACTGAAAGCACGGATCATAAAACATTGTGGTGTGCATATACACATGAGAGAAGCGATTTAATATTACTATGGACTGTAAGTTCTAAATTATAACTAATTTAAATACAACACATATCTTTCAACAATACGATAGTATCATTATGGTCACATAATTATACATATCTATGACTAGCTGTCGCCCGCGACTCTGCCCGTGTGGAATCAAAAAAGTAAGTTAGTAGCCTATGTGTTCTTCCAGACTATGTTCTACATCTATGTATTCACTTTAGATTGCGAAACATTCGCATTTATAATATTAGTAAGTATTATATGCGTACAAAATTCATTTTGTGTTAAGAGGAAGTTGCAAAAAATATTAACTCATTGCCGCAGCACTTGATATTAATAAGAAAAGAATTACATTGCCTCACATTAAAACCAAAATATTTAATTTTTATTTTATTGTGATATAGTTTTTCGGGAAGGGAACCCGAACCCCTTCGTCCAGGTGGCGCGGCGCCGCGCGGGCCGGGCGGCGGCTGTTTGCGGGTCAGCGGCTGTTTGCTCAGTTAAAATGTTTGCCCGCTCCGCAGCCCCGGCGCGCCGCTGACCCCAACAGTGCACCCACACCGCACACAGTTTAAAGTGTCGATCTTTGCCAGAGAATGAGGGAAAAATGGTGTTAGCTTCGAGTGTCACTGTCAACATCCTCCAACGAAAAACATCTTCAAATTTCAAACACCATTTACTTTATCGACACTCGATTTAAATTGGACAATATTTTTAATTAAAATTATTGTTGTCACCGAAGCTGTTTTCTGATTGACCAGTAAATTGGTTTCTCAAATATGGGAAGTTGTGGTTCGAATGTCAAACTGATGTTTAACATGTTAAAGGTGATCGATCCTCAGGATTTAACAATACGCGTTTCACGCTAAAAAAATCTTCATATGTAAGATTTTGTATTTTAAATGCCGTAAATCACAAAATTCTTATGAAATAGAAGACATACGACATGATTAAGACATGAGCTATTTGTACAGAGTGTGAATTGTTCTTACTTCCCGATGTAACTGCCATCTCCACTTAATGCGCGGTGGAATTAATGCGGACACATTAGCGGCCGGCGCGGAGTGGCCGCGGCGGAAAAACTGTGCGATCATTGCTTTATTATGCACAGCAATTAGTTGAGCAAAGCGTTCAGTTCACTCTTACTCTTGACTTGTGTTTAGATCTTAAATTGAGTTTTAAAAAAATATATAATTTTACAAATATTACTGAAATACACGCATGACGATAATTGTTTTAAGTTATTGTCCGTATATGTGAATTTTAAAAATGATTTGTTGTTAAAAATCTCTCGTCTCGTCAAAGAAAAGCTCTCCCTGATGTTAGGAAAGCACCTCTGACTACAAATTAGTACAGAGCTAGCCGCATAAATAATAATAAAATGGAAAAATTTCAAATAGACATGGCACCTACAGCAAGTCGCATCAAAGCGGCGGATACGATACGTTATGCGTTACGACATCGACTTATACTCAGCTACGATATAACTAGAAGTAATGCTTGTCGTTCCGGATGCCACGGACACAGCTGACTGTACCGCGGCTGTTAACCTTGTGACCGACATATTTTTTCTTCACTAATTACTATCGTCTATATTTGGCAGGTATTCCTTCCGACTGTCGTCGCGTCGGCGTTGTGTCGTAAACTTGTGTATTGGATCTTGCTAGTGGGGAGTTCGTTATTCATTTATTTTTTTATTTCTGTACCATCACAACGTCGTTACGTTCAGTTAGTTATGTTCAATTATATATTTAATATCAACAATATTTGAATACGACAGGTGGGCCATACCGGTACGTACGAGTGACGGAGTGGCGGATGTTATTACCTCGGAGTGGACGCGTTATGGTCGTTTGCAAAAAGTGAGGGACATATTGAGCGGCAGGAATGTAATAAAGCCTAGGTAGCGCCGGCGGCGATGGCGGCCGCTTTTTATGCCCATTACGGCTCCTGAATGAAGCCCGTTATATTGAGCCACCGCCCGACCGGCCCCAGCCTCGGGCATCACTACGCTGCGTTTCTTTCCCCAATTTTATATTAAATCTAATCTAAAACTAAATATAATACCTTTGTCAGACGTTGTCAATGTGCATTTATGAAATACAAAACTATTCCCATAATAATCTAACTAAATAAGTTACAATGAAGTTAAAAGACATCAAAGTTTCATTTTAAATAAAAACCAGTAGATTTTTTTCTCTTATAAAAAGATTTATGTATGTGAAAGTAAATTAATTCTTAGCTCGTTTGCACCGCACGTCGCATAGAAAATAATCTGGGCCACGCGGACACAGACACGTACACACGGGCACGCGGACACAGACACGCGGGCACAGAGACACTAGTGCACAGGCACAAAGCACGGGTACACGGACACACATGCACAATGCAGTGGAAGCGTGATAATCTCGCCGCCGCCGCTGCCGCGGGCCGCCCTGCGCGTGATTAGCCCTCACAGCCTTTTAAAAGCTTTAAAAGGTAGAGATGCATACATAGATAAAAGAAAACTCAGTAAAAAAAGAGACAGGAACGTAGGTTACAAATACCCTTGTTTATTAATTTTTGATTAGGTTCCTGTTAAAAGTTTTAAATAAACGCTATTTTCAATAATGACATAGTCAATATAAAAAATTTATACTATTTTGGCGAAAAGCTAGATTTTATATGATTTAATGAATATAGCACATCTTGTATAAAGCTGACTTCCTCACAAAGTATTTCGGTTACAAACGGTTATACGACAGCTTGCACTGAAGTTCGAATACGCCCAAATATTTGTCATATGAGTAGTAAAATGCTTAATAGAATATACTATTAATTCTTTTAAATCACACAATATTTTTAAGAATTATGTTTAATTCTGCGAGTGCATAATCTTTGCGCGGTTTGCGGGTCGCGGCCGCGCGGCTCATTACACGCCGCGGGTGTAATGAATGCCGCTGCACGCCGCGCTCGCCCCGGGCTTTGTGCGACCTGCCACCGCTGCCACCTCTGTCATTGCTGCCACCTCTGCCATTGCTGCCACCTCTGCCATTGCTGCCACCTCTGCCATTGCTGCCACCTCTGCCATTGCCACCACTGCTACCACCTACCAAAATGTGTTATACATCTTTGTCTATGTTGTATGTCATTCGAATAAACTCACTACTTTAGAATGTATTACACGAAAGAAGTAGCAATTGTAGTTTTTATTAGAACAAAGAATGTTAACCATTTCATTTAACAATGGAGTTATGCAAACAGAACAGTATTTTGAACACATTATGGTATAAATAATGATAGTTACCCTTTTATCTGAAAACTTTAATAAAGACCCGTTTGCATATTCAATGAAACATGGCTTACTGGTCAGTATTAATAACATGAAACAAAAATCGCTCAGGAGTCTTTTGACGCCCAGCAACGTGTCCGCCTGTGCCGGACCTCCGTCACGTTGTCAAAAGGATGGCCTTATTCAATATTCCCGGGTTCAATTAACGGCCCTGTCTGTACGGTTAATAAAGAGCCACGCTTAGGGTTTTCATTACATCCCATATAATGGGCCGTACAAATATTTTTAATCCTTACGCTCATACATCTTCCGCAGTTCATTTCGTTGGCCAGTGCTTATAATACATGTCCATTGAAGATTTTTTCAAATAAAATTAGACTTTAACGTCAACCAAATAAAGTCCTTATTAAATTGTAACGTGTATACTACATAAAAATAAAGAATTTTGACACCTATGCCAAGGACGTTTTGGTCGAAAGTAGCCTGTTTATTGTTCGACCTGTAGGTGGACTATGATGGAACTTCGTTTTATTTTAATGCGTGGATATTGCTTCGTCCGACGTGCTCTGATGTGTTTATGAGGAGGTAATGTGCGTTGCGTTCATGTTGTACTTCACCGACCGCATGTAATTATAGCTTGTCCTCTTTTAAATAAGACCTCACTTGTGAATTATTGTGTGAGTGCCTCTTAGAATTTAAATCCTTACATTAAAACAACATCTAATAAAATTGCTTATTTCTAATTATTAATCTTTGCAGTTACAGTTTTCAGTACTTCTTTATTTTTGTGTAAAGTCTAAATTGTTAATTAATAATAAAGAGAATCATAGATTCTTGGTCACGTCATATTGATGTCCTCTCAACTTTGCACACCGAACGTGACTCTGAGAGTTTACATCATTAATGTGGCAAGTTGATTGTTGATAATCGCTTAACCTTTGAATTATTTTAACAATCGCAAGTTCAAATCTAATTTCGCCATAATGCAGAATTCACTTCGAAATCATTGTAACGTATTCTGACGTTCGAACGTTCATTTGTCACAGCTTGCTTAAACTTTACGTTACAATGAGATCTAAGTGGAAACCGACATCAATGTACCTTTGACCTTCAAGCTTTGACACAAAGCTTGAAATCCATTAGTTAGAAGAGATTCCTTAGGTCTTTTTGTTGGTTGTTGAGAGATGCTCGTTGCCACGTGGCGGGCGCTCGTTGCAATTAGGCGCATTCATCGTCCGACTTTCTGAACGGAAGGACGCGTCGCGTGTCTGCCGCGCTCCCGCGCCCGCTCCGCAACGCTTCACTGACAATGAATTAGCCGAGGTAATGGTTTTAAGCGGCGTACGTTTGTGATGGGCTTTTTGATAGCGTCATCTGGAATGATTAATATATTAAACTATTGATGAATAACTTCTTGTTAAGACTTCTGCGATCCAACTGCCTAACTAAATCTAAACTACCTTTGTATAAATCAATACCAACTCTCAATCTATCTCAAGATATATCTCTAGCCTATTAAGGTCAATACTAGAAAATAGCCGAAAATTGTCGGTTAAGTTAAATTTATCTAAGTTTTGGGTTAGATTAGCTCAGATATGATCTTATTCATTCGATGGAAAATGTTTGGATTTGGGGTAGTTACAGCAAATTTATTCCTAAAATTATACAATGTAGACCATTTGAAATATCCACATATTACACTTCCACCTTTCAAAAGCAACTCAAGATGGATATAATATTACAGTTTTCTGCCACTTTACCGCAAGTCGGCTTTCACGTCATGGCCGTCAGCCAACCGGATATCAATATTGTATAAGCCACTATGGTCATTAAACGAGAGATAACAATGTCTACAATGGAATAAACAATTTGACAGATCGCGCAAGTTTGGCAGACGCGCGCTGTCATAGGTCACCGCTATACAAAGCCGGCAGCAGCGCCTGTGCGCTGTGCGGAGAGCGCGGCCTCTACCAGCCATTCACTATGATATATTCCAGACTCGAGCAAATCTATAGAAAGGTAATGATGCGAGCTTTTGTATCTCTATACAAATGTGTATAAATTATCGCGAGTGAGCCGCCGACTGCCGACTGCCGGCTGCCGAGAGCCGACACGGGTTATTAGGAACGAGTAAGAGGCTCACTGACTTTTATAGCTATATTTATAAAATGTAGCTATCACTGTGTGATACTTAATATCACATGAAGGATTTTAGATAAACCCTTATTAAGTGATTCACAGTTTGTTAATAAATGCGTACAAAATCTTACTAATATATATAATTGCCAATGTTTAGATGGATGGATGTTTGTTTGAAGGTATCTCCGGAAAGGCTTAAGAGATGTTGATGAAATTTGGAAAAGGTGTAGAACATAGTCTAGAAGGCAAAGGCTACTTATTAAGTTTTTCTTAAAGCCGCGCGGACAGTGTCGCGGGCGACAGCTAGTATTTATATATTAGGCTTGAATAAAATACTTTATCCTTGTACATTAAACCATATAAAATACTAAATATATTTGACAGTAGAATTGTGCGAACTAAGTGAATTCGGGTGTCGTTGCGGCCCGATTTACTGGCGGGAACCAATCATCATTAGCTGGGGTCGCGTCGGACGCTGGACGCACCTTGACCGGAAAGAGATGGAAGTACATCTGGATCACAGGAGCGATAGAGACCACGACACAACTTAGCCGGCCGTCGTAAACAAGCCCGTAAATGAAAGATTATGTTTATCGAATTAAGGTGTTCCGGACCTAAATAAAATTTCTCTTTGTTCTCACATAGAAATAACTTCTTGTTGACAATTACACTTTCTGTTTTCTTTTTGTTTTAGTTGTAGGTATGTGTGCCGACGACCGACGAGGATACTGAAAGTTGAACTAGAAGTTTGTTACTAAGAAATTCTAAGCTACCGTCTCTGTTTCTATAACCTGTGTTTGGAGAAAGCACAAGCAAAGTATCCCAAATTTACGAAAGTTTGTTTATATTATAAATTGTAATTGTACAGCACCGTGTTCGAAGTAAAGTTTTTTTATTTTATATAACGTATGTAGGTACGTTGTGTTGAAAGCATAAAATGATTTTTAATTAAACATGTAGAAGACGGACGCGACGCGAAGGAGACGATGCTACGACGGTGTTGCCCGAAGCTCTTTCTTTCATTTTATACATTTAATTCGTCCGTCAGTGGTAAAGTGACCTTTTACCACGTGAGACATTCGCGTACATTTACAAAAGTAATAACAAATAGTCTACGACATCCAACAATCAACCATATTGTTTGCGGAGTAGAGATCACATTAGATAGTTAAGTGCTCCAGTCTTCTACGAATGCTATTTCCACAAGGAGACAATGCAATCTATTCTGAAAACTGTAACCACAATCAAAAATGTACTTTACTGCATTGTGTTTAAGTTGACATTGTAATAGCGCGGGTTGAATCGAACTAAAGAAGCTTTCACATTTTACTGGAAATGTGTTAGAAGTAAAGTAGGGAAAGCCGCGGGATTCGTTATAAAGACATATTATTCTTTTGAGCGGCGCACTCGAGGCGGCGCGGGGAGCGGGGCGCGCGGGCGGGGGCGGAGGCTGTTGTATTGTGGAGTCACAATAAGTCGCAATAATCCGCGGAAGGTACACCGCGCCCGATACAGTCCTCATTGTTTGCTTGCCCTAATGAAAATATTTCGTTTTCTTTTTAACACTTTACACCGCTTTGTACTTGTCCCGGGCACGGATGGATTGCGCCGTTTGCATCTTTACAGCTCTGAAATATTTTTAATTTACGCTAAATTTGATGCCTTCATTTGAGACACTCCATCTTTTTACGGAAAGAAAAAATAACCCAAGTTCAGCTTTTGTTCAATAATAGATAAATACTACATTTCTAATGTTGTTACACTTTAATTTTTTGCACATTGTGAAAAAGCCAACTTGTTTAACTATCACAAGCAATGCTGACTTTCAGCAGCAAAGCTCGGCAACTCCGCCCATTTCGCCAAACCTAATAAGACGTAAAAAAGCGTGCGCTAGATATCGTGAGAGCGTTGAAAACATTTTGGCGCGGTCATGCACGCCCGGACAAATTCAAAACAACAATAAATCAGGCCAGGACAAATAAAAAACTAAGGTAAGCGTCCCCGTTGTGGGCCGGGCATGAGCCGCCGGGATGCCGGAACGCCGGGGCGCGGGCGTCCGGCCGCCGGACGTCGCTCTATTGCCGGGAAAAAGCTGTAACTCGACTGACCGGCTTGTCGGACCTCTTTTTGGGTAAATGTTTTTGAAATGACACGTGGGTGTTCCCAACTCTTGGTGTCTCTTTATGCGTGCGTTTCTTTCCGTTTTTTTAAGCAATAAAATATATTCTTTGGATTCAATTACACTATTATATATCGAATCAGTTTGTACTTATGTGTTGTTTATGGTGCAAACCGTTAATTTAATATTAAGTGATTCGAATTTATCTTCCGTGCCCGTGCGTCAACCGCCGCAGCCGCAGTTCTACCTATGTTACTCCTTGCTTGTGCTGCCCCTGTCCCTGTCTCGTTACTATAGCCCGTCCCCGCAGTGGGCACGCGCCGCCATTCGACGTGCACGTGTTGAGCAAATTAAAAAGCTTTCTGCCGTACGCGAATATTAATTGACCGACATCCGCGAGCGTCCTCCCCACTCCCCACTCCTCACTCCCTACACACCACTCGTGAGAAACAATCTCTCATTAATGCGTATTGTTGATTCTAATCTATTCGGATACATAAGGTATTGTTGGTACATACTGTGACATCTGTAAGAAGTTCTGCACTAAGCATTCACATGAGATTAAAGTATGATTCGTGGACAGCAGGAACATTATGAAATCTCTAATTGTCTTCTGTGATATAATACTTGAGGCTAACTCAATTTTTCGTGCTTATACCTACAATACTACTGACATGCATACATCAGCGCGGTGTAACTGTAGCCTATGTCATCGTAAATGTGGTCCACGTGTCAATACGATCTGATAACCTTAATGAAAAGATCCCCGCGTAGATAGCGGGCCTCGGCCTCGGCCCCGGCCAGGCCCTGACGATGGACGCGATCCTATCAATTTGAAAAATAGAACGCACGACAGATGCGCCGCGCATTGTGCTGTAATTGCTAAGGAATTGCTTTCAACAGAGATAGTATCGTAATATTGATACTTGTAACGACGCACAGCTTTTCCAAATGTCTCTAAAAAGTTATCTTCCTTCATTTTAGGTTATTTAAAAGTTAAACGAAACTTAAATCAAGGCAAATATGATTCCATATTTTCTAGTATTGATGCTCACACAGGATTTCAGCCCTTCATTGAAACAGTCGTGAATAACAGCCAGCGGTGTGACGCAGGCGGTGACGTCTAATTCGACTCCAGCTTTCCGACTTATCGGCGCAGTTCCCAGACCATGAGCGCGGCGACGTTTCAAATTATTAATAAAAGCGTGCATAATTCGACGAGTGTGCACAGATGAAAGGCGATTAGCCGCGGTGCGCTGACTACGTCCACCCCACGTCGGCCACGGTCCCCGCCCGCGCGAACCCCGTCCCCTCGGCCCCTGCCAGCACGTCCCCTGCCGCACCGCGGAATCGCCGGCATTGTTAGATACGGCCCCTGGACCCACTATTCAAGCTTATTTAAATCACTATAGCTCGTGAGCATTTAACAGTTCCGTGAGCTGAAGCTGAAGAATATTGTTTTAGTTGAAAGGGATTCAATTCTGTTTGTAAACTGAGCAAAAATCAATTATCATTTACATTAGGTACTTAATTATTTTACTAATGCCTGCTGGATTTGTATTTAAAAAAAACTTGAGTATAGAATACGAGAGATAGTAAACCTCTCAGAACCACTATACATAATTTTATTATATCTTATACAAAAGGCGGCATTTGTGCAGGAACATATTCTGTGGCATTTTAATTTAAGTTCAAAACTAAAAATACAAATGAGACGTTTTTTTATTATAATGTTACGTCTTACTTTCCCGTTGTATGTTACTGAAACAAGGTCAAAGCGTTTTCTCTTTTTGTTTTGAATTGCAAAATAGACCTATTGGCATCGAAGTAAATCGGAAACCTGCCAATTGTGAATATCTTATCTTCTGTCCAAAATGTCGAAACAATTCTTTATTACTGTAACATTATTGTAAAATAAAATATTTAGAAAAATTGTTTCAAAAAATAAATTATCACTATTAAACTAGTAAATTACTCAGGAAAAATATTAAAGTTAAACCACACTATATGCATTTTATTGTAGCTTCGCAACTTAATTTCGTTTAATTTAACTGTGTTAAAACAGTTTCTAAAAAATTGCATTCAATAGAAAGATCAAATGTAAAACTGTGTGCACACCTCAGCGATAGAATGATTGTGCTGTGGGGTTAGCGCGGGGGCGACGCGGGGCCACAGCGTGCGGATTGTTCGCGCGTGTGAATCCGCGCGTCAGCCGCCATTGTCGGGGCATTAGCTAATGCATCGGGGACTCGCTCGCTCGGTCAGAATTAACGCCGCTTTTCATTGAGAATTTTAGACGATTAAAAAGATTGTTTTTTGTGCGACCCACCGGCTTTTTGCAAAGGGTAACGTAAATAATTTTGAGTCGGTTAACGTATGCTCACTTTGAGACTTTAATTGAAACAAAACAAAACGGTTGTTTTGTTACATGTTTTCAAAGTTAAAAGCTATCTAAAAAAAATTAATGGGAATAAAGGAGTAGTAAAAGTTACATAAGTTGCTTAAAAAACACCATAGCATCATCATCTGAGGCGCTACAGCCGCGGTTATGCCTGGGCCTGGTCAAGAAAATTCCTCCACACTGGTCTACTTTGTGCTGTGTTAGCTCTTAAGAGCTGGACGCAAAAGATCGTGACCGTAGTCGTCCAATTTTGACGGTCTTGACGATGTTTAGCTCTTTATACATTACAAATTACCATATACTATATACAATACCACAGTACCATAAAATTTACTTCTAAAAACTTTTCAAATTCAACAGAAAACCCATCACATCTAACACTTGTATTTCGTGTTCATTATGATAACGTTGTTATATTACCTGTACTATTCGTACATAAGCAGATTTCATCCTTATAAATTCTGAATTATCTTAATTTCTGACTAAAGCTGACACTGATTTCTGATTATAATTCTGGTAATTTTAATAATGAACGGTAAATTAATTATAAATAAATGATATTATATAGATACACGTTCATAGTAATCAATGAAACTATATTTTGGTTCACTTATATCGAGGTCGCTTTTTGGCTTTATAAATTTATATGCAACCTGTTTAGTTAGTCAGCGTTAATGTGGCACTTGTAACTAAATACTTTTACAATAATTTGATAACTAGAAAACATTTTGCTCTTAAACATGATAAGATTTGTCATATTTACGTTATTATTTTTTGGAACTATGAACCATAAATGAATACGAGTACATTATTCGAACGCTTCATTGCTATTTACTATATCATTCTATAACACAGATTCACATAAAACTCTGTCGCGCCGAGAGAACGACCGTTACATTAACGCTCCACCTTAACGAGCACCCATAACACATTATTAACATAAAAATTATTTATAACTACATGAAATATCGCCGTCAGAGCTAACGACAATACGTGCAATTTTCCATGCAATAAATCCCCTAATAATAATACTTAGGAGGGTGACAATGTTACAAAAGGGCTGAGATTCGACGCGTGCGCTCGGTCGCACGTCGCCTCGCGTCGCCCGCGCGCCTCTGCCGCGCCGATGTGCACCTTGCCTTTGTTGTGTTCCCCGTGCTGGCCCAGCCGAGGTGAATTATAACTGCTCGCGTGTCAAAAAAAGTCATTGCCATAATATATACGACGCATTAAGCTCATTTCATAATCCAACCAAACGTGTCACTCTTGACTTTTTCATATTTGTTATTTAAAAAAAAAAATCCTAGGGCGCACGTTTGACATAAAGTTTATGTTAGGATTTTTGTTAACTTTTTAACGACTGTTTTATATTTAATATGTTTTCAATCAAGACATATAAAAAATCATGTATTGCATAAATTCAATTATAACTGAGGAATTTAAAAAAGTAACTTTTATCAATTATTAAAGCAAAAGAGATGTATAGTTTATTTAGTGTGTAGCCGTAGAAAATTAAGGTTACGTTTAGAATTTAATTATTATAATAAAAATAATGAATTAACCACGCCGCGCGCCGTGCCGCACTGTCCGCTGTATTAGAGTGCAGCGCGTTTTACATACGAAAGAATGAGTACTGTAAAGCGGAACTAATTTAAGGCAATGAGCATGCATTGCGTATGTGAATAATAGACATTATTTTTAGAATTAAAAACACTTATAATTAATCAAAAAAATGTAATCTGAATTGACATCAAGACTGTTTATAACATTGTGGTTTGAACTTAACTGCTTCCAATTTTTAAGATACAAAATTTCCCGATGTAACAATCCAAACGATCAAAAACATTAATCAGGTGAAACATTATCTAAGAACGAGAGTCATTTGACTTCCCCTGCGTAACTCACCCCTCACCCCGCGAACCCCTCAGACGTCATAACCCTCTGTAATATTAAATTAACATAAACACGGGCGAGCGAGTCGCGAGTGAAATCGGCAAGACAAATCTATCACTTGGAAATCGTTAATTTGCGAGGCTCCGAGCCCTTTGAAGACAGGCGGCAGAGGGCGCTGCAAACGATGTTTGTGCCTTGAATGCCCGCTAAATGCGTTAGCCCCTTATCTTCCGACGGTGAGAGTGAAAGGTGTACCATCTCCGATTTCTCCGACATTAATTCCATTTCGTGTTCAATGTGTTTATTATTTAGTATATTGCTCTGGGTGTATTATATTAAAGACTGCCAATGAAATTACCTTGTTTCCTACACTTTAGTAAGAAATGTAAACCAACAGTTTGTTGTTACCATAAAAGTTAAATGTCTAATCTAATGTCCCATATACCGTTTAAGTAAGCGTCTCATAATATTATTAATAAAGACAAATTCATGGCTTAGCTCGCGTCCACTCGCAACTATTAATAAAAATTTGATGGACACTAAAAAGAGGTTTTTGTGCAGTTATTAAAGTTGAACATACGTGAGGACAAACAGACTCGTAAAGCTGTAAGTGGTTGTTTTGTAATGTAATAAAGAATTTGAATATGCCGCCTTATTGTCCAGCTTGTAACTTACGTGGTTATGGATATTATGTTATCATGATAAAATAACTGTAATCCTAACCGTAAAAACTCCGTCCATGAAGAGTAAAGAAAGGTATAAGAATATAATATACAATCAGGATTAGTCGTAATTTTTAAACTAAACTTTTTGAAACTTTGGACGAATTACACTGGTCCAGCATCGCTACTTGGCACGGATTCTTGTATTAATCATACCATTTCTACATTTAATTTGGTCGATGCTTGCGGACAATATATTGCAATTTGGTATAATACTTATTCATAGATCTCTCGTATATTAAATTAAGACAATCTAATTAGTTCAACCCTCCGATGATTCGAGTGCGCCCCCCGGGCGGCGCGGCGCGGGCACGACACGGCGCGCCGGCGGTGCAACTGACGACGTATCGTATCGAACTTTATTGACGGAATAAAAGTGCATATAAATTTTATGAAGTATAAACGTGGCATTTCTAAAAGTTTATGGGGCAAGCACTCGAGGGGAGTTAGCAACTAAATCTAACACTAGTCACGTGCTTTAGTCGACATCGAAGACGTACAGCGATCGCTTCATCAAATTAAAATACATTACCGCTCGTACATGGTTTTTTTTTTGTTTTACAGATTACTGTTTGCTGTAGTGTTCATGCTTGCCAAATAATTTATTATTTAAAGTATTGGTATCTATGCTTTTTATTCGTCACTTCGTAAACTTTGTATTATTTTGTCTTTATTAATTTTCGATTTAATACATTTTTATCCTATACATATGTAAACTTGAAACCTCATAATTTATTAGGCTTTACCATTGACAATGTTTATATATAATTTAATTCATATTTAAATTAATTCAGAAGAAATAAAGTTACTTATAAAAAATTACTCTTATTTTTATTACTTTTTATTAATTTTATTACCTTTTTCTTTAACTTCTAACCTTAACCTTCCTGGAAATGCATAAAACTTTTTTTTATTATTATTTAACATCAGCAATCGATGTACTTCGCGCGCTCCATGTCGCTCTGCGCGGCGGAGTACGGCGCGGGCCGACGAAGTGTTATGGTGACCATAAATTCGAGTTAAATTGGAGACATATCTTTTAATGTTCCTTTATTGAAGTGTTTACTTGCGGAGGTCTCGACGCGGCCCGAGACGTGTTTGATGACATCGGAGATGAATTTGCTTTAACGATAGCTGCGAGAAGTTTTAAACTCTGAATATCAGTTACACTTACAATGTCTTTATTGCTTGAATTGTTGTCTTCATGTTCTAATAAGTTGTATTATAATCGTGATAGCAATGTCGAAGTTATTATTTAACGTGTTTTAAAACTTCCTCGTGCCCATAAACTGTGTATTTCAACTTATTCAATATTCAAGATAAACAATAGAAAACAAATGGTTTTCTATTTACCATGATGAGACCAAAAAACAGAGACTCTGTTGCATAGTGTCCGTCCAAACTGATTTCTCGGATATTGTTCACTTCAAATACCTATGCTTTGATTATAGCTATTTCATATAAATTCAACTTCAAACATATATAACTATATATATAATATATTGAGTTATACTTAACACTAGTTGTTCATATGCTATGTCATATGTATAAATTAATCGCATTGAAGTGCATAACATCTCAACGTCTAGCGCACTAGCCATTCCGCATGGCCGACACACGTGACGTCACTCGTCATAACATCACGCCGGCGATGAGGGGTGGGCAGAAATCTGTCGCGGACGCCGGCGCATTAGTGCCCTGACAAATGACGATTTTATGCAAACTCTACCGCCGGCCTGCCACCGACACTCCTTTACTTCGCTAGAGATGTTCCACAACTATCGATAGTTCAACCATACGCAAAAAATGCTCGCACCTTACTACTTTTAATCTAATCCAAAAAAGGCATGAGTAAGAGAAAAAAAATAAAGCAGTACATACGATGTGAATGTGATAATATCATTTCACTTAAGACAAACTTGTTACTTTATTTATTCTTATATTCAATTAATAGAAATAAATGCACAATATAAAGTTGGCTTTAAGTTGGTTGTCTAGTATTGAGTATCACTCAACTATTAACATTTTATATTACTCTGCACGATTTTCCATTTTTTGTTTAAAATAATGTTTTTAAATATTTTAAATGTAATATATTTAAATGTTACAGGCTCTACGTACTAGTAATTAAATATCGACAAATGACGACAAACATCTTGCGCTTCCCTAAAGCTATTCAAATGAGTGTAGTTTAGGCGTAGCGTAGGTAAATATGATGCGATCAGTGCTTGCCGGCGACGCATTTTGATGCTCTACAAAACCTTGTTCATCTGCCGAGTTTAACATGATAAACGTACTCAATATTGAATTATACAATACAACTACAATTTCAATACGTGTACTTTTCGTAAAGCACTCGTCTGAACAGATTACTAGGAGATTTATCTATACTATTTATTAAATTGGCGTGTCTGTTTGTTACTTTTAAATAAAGCGTTGTTTCATGCAAATAATGTATGCGTTACTTGTGACGAAAAAAAAATTATCGATCTGTCTGTCAAGTCCGTGTTTGTTACTGGCAATCTCCAAAACGACTGTACCGACTTTGATGGAACTTCTACTGAAAAGCATATGTGTACGAGGATAACATACGCATTTTTTTTTTATCAATTGAGCTGACGAACAAGCCGACAAGCCGACAGCTAGTAAATAATATAAAATATCATTTATCTCTGACTCATTTTCGACACATAATGTATTATTTTAGATTGTATTCTACTTGCAATAATAAATAAATCAGAAGCAATTCCGCAAGCTACATTAGCTTTGGTTAACGTCGCAAAATGGGTTCTTATAAACGGAATGAAAACGATCGCAAATCCAATTTTCAATAAAAAAAAAATGAACAAGGGCCACGCGACTTTAACTTCATTACGCTTCGATTCCACGCGCGGACCTGCACGCGACACCGCACCGCATCGCGCCGCCGAGTCCTCAGACTGTCCTTATTTTAATCAGCGCGGGGTAACAAGATTTGCGACGTGTAATCGGACGGTCCCGGCGGGGCGCCGGACACTTTATTAGATTGTCGCCCTAACTCGCCTCTGCGGTGTGGATGAAAAAATAAATGAAAGTGATATGAATGGATATAACAATATATTTGTTTAACTTTGTAGATTGAAAACATTTCATAACACCACGACCAGGAACTCGGTATTATTAATTCTAGGTATGTATTACGGTGCAAAATAACGAGAAGCATATATGTAATAACAGACGTATAATCGCGGGGGCGTAAAGTAAATACACGTTACACGTTTTAATTACAACTATTATTATAATGAAACGTAAACAACCGTCGTCGTTTTGAACGAATTTCGCTTACTAGAGTAACCTCGAAGCAGCGTACTATGAAGCCACAGAGTGAACAACAATTAAATACGAACGAGTTCGATCATTTGCCAGACTTCAGTCGCGTGTGGCGCGGGGTTTGTAGCATAGTGTGTTGTGTTGTGTGAGACAATAACGCACTGATTCTAACCATGTGCAGCCGTCGCAACGTGACAAAAACTCGCCCTCACCTTGACTGCCCGCGTCCCGCGTATACTTAAATTATTGTTAATAGGGTGACCATAGTGTATACATTTGTCTCAAATATACCGTTTTACTTTAAAAAATAATTGTTATAATATCATATGTTTAATAATACATTATTTACTCTTGTGTAATTATTTACTATTTATCGTTCCACTATTTATAATTTTTATAAACAAAAATGGCAAAATAAATTAGTTCAACAATTTAGTTTACCAAACTTTATTAAACTGCACGATGTAATGATATCAAAATGAATTGTGTTATATACGTACTTACACTGCTTAAGGTGTCATTAAACATTTTTGAAGACACCGCTATCTCTATCGAGACAAGTGAAGTCTTTCCAAACGGTGACGTGTGGTCACACGCGGTGACTTTTAGTCCGTGCGACATATTCGTGTGATTTATAACGCTCACAAACAATGCGGACCGGTTACGGTTATGAAATCCGTGGACAGAGGGCGCTGCCGTTGCCGCCGCCGCGCCGCTGGGCCGCTCTTGTGAAAAGCTTTTTGTTTCCAGTAGAGCGGGCGGTGATTATTATCATTTCGTATGCCATAGTTTTGTTTGTTACGACGACGGGATGTTTGAAAAATTGCTTTTGAACTTCCAATAGTTTTAAATGTATGTAAAAATATGAATTAAGCTTTTTACAATTTTATTCTAAACATATTTTGTATTTATATTTTGACAACCATGTGGCGCAAAAAGTAATCGAGTGCGTTTCGAAATCGTCACTTGGCCGATTATCCGACTGTTTATCTTAACCTTTGACTAATATATCTTGCAGGAAGTAGACACTGTTGTCAAAATATTTTCTTTCTCGGTCAGGAGGGGGGTGGGGGGGGGGGGGGGTGCTTAACTTTGTCGGTGAAGTAATATGTGACTGTTTTCCCATCATTACTCTCGCAGCATTGCCTGCGCAGCACGCAGCGGCAATAAAAACACGTGGGACCTCCTGCTACGTTGTTTATTCTGTCACATCGGTGTGGCGCCCCCTGCCTGGACCCTGACTTAAGTATTAAGCGCCATTTATTTGAATACAGTCTTTTTGACAATGTTCATGAAACTATGTGAGAACTAGTAAGCATTATGTGTTTTTTGCTAAGCACTAAGTAGTGCAGGATTTAATTAAATATTAATAACGTCATTCGCACTAAATACCACACATAATACCTTCTTGAAATATTTTTTATTTTTTTGGAAGATATTTTGAAGGTGGTAAAGTAACGTTTACCTTATGGTCAAACATTTTTTACGTTCCCTGAAGTCCTTATAGCGGGGGCCAAGATTGAAAAAACAAAATTAATTAAACCTCCAAAAAACCTGTTCTACTATTCTTAAGGTAGACACACACAAGTATATAATTAAAATCACTTATAACAACTTTTTTCTCCACATAATTTATTTGTCCTCTCATCTATATACACGTTATGTGAAATGCTTTACAATTAAGCTCATTTGTTGTTGCTGCTCCGTGCTTGGGATGGAGGGTTGTTTCGCGGGGAGTACACAGGAGGTACGGCAGTGCGCAGGCGCGATAATCCGCTCCGCAGAGGTGGGTCACAAAGCGAGTTTGCGCTGCGCACGCGACTCGCCACGCATTATCTTTTTATCGTCGCACCCCAAACCTACGGATTATAGTTTGCACCAGAGGTTGAAAACTATAGGTTTTTTTAGTAAGAAAGTAATATTACATCATACGTAATGTTTTGTAATCTGAATCTGTTTCTTCTTAGAATTTAGGAGGCAAGAACAAGAAGTGTTAATTATATATAACTGGCTGTGTTGATGTAACACATAGATCCTTAATTTATTAATGTAAACACTATTATTAATTAATTTCCTAGTAAACAACATTAAACATTAAACATTAACACATTGTCAACTAATATTGAGTTATTTATAGTACATATTCCAGTAATGATTATTATAACATGATGTTACTGCAATACAAAACCGAATGTGACACATCTCTGACCATAGGTGCAACAATAGAGAAGTGCGCGTGTCACCCGTGTGTCACAGAACAAATATTGCATTACGAGTGTCCCCGTCCCGTGCCCCCGTGCTCCGGTGTCCCCGTGCTTCGCGTGCGCCACGCGGCGTCACGTGAGCCCCCATTGTGTCCCCCCCTGGCCGCTCGCTAATCCCACGGAAATTGCAATGTAAGTGCCACTGATTTTTTACCAAAGATATTATTACTTGAAGCTTATTTAGAAACAATATTTTTCTTACTAGTAAGCTGGAATATTTTGATTATTTGTTAGCTTATATAGTTACAGTCAACATACATTTACCGACGAAGCTTGAAGCTTACGAGTAATATCAGCCAGGTTTTCTTCTCTTCAATTACGTAATTAATTTCCATCTTTTTAAGTGCTACTGATTACTTATTTAACATAAAAACATTATTATTAATTGAAATAAATATAATACATAGATAAGCTTACAATTCCGATGTTTCTTGCCTGCTACTCGTATTTCATACATTAAAAAAAGTTTGCGTGTTTGTTCCTTATTGTTGGTAATTGTGTATCACCAACATGCGGGCTACTAGCGAGCTGTTAGCTTACTTTGAGGTGGTCGCGTTCGCGGTCAATTGTCCAAATTGTGATTGAAAGATAACGCGCGGAAATTGAGGGCTGTTCATGTTAGTTGCAATCACGCGGGTATTGTACATTTCTAATTTAGGGCTACTTTAAAACTCGTAATTAAATGAATACCAAGTCATAGCACATCAAGAAAACATAACGGTAAACAAGAGGAAATTTCGTATTTCAAATAGTTATTTTATTTTAGTATTTTAAGGTTTTTTTAAGGGTAGATAATCCAGTGAGTCTTTGTTTCATTTCCCGCAGTGATGTCATTTGATAACATCCGTTATGTTGCCGCTGACTTGTTTGTTTGCGACGTTGTAAATGTGTCATTTGTTTCAATAAACAATGTTGAAGAGCTCCAAACATGTGAGATGATGATGCGAGGCGGTGCGGGGCGGGACGGTAGTGGAGGCAGTTGACACCAATTGTCCGCCAGTTAAGGTGATCGCCGCCAGGTGGCGCGTGACTCAGACAATTTAGTTAATAGATATCATGTGAGTGGCACACAGCCCACGATGGAGTCGTTACTCGGATTAACTTTTAGATATAAACAAAACAAGTATAAACAGATTACGAAATTACTTTGTAAAAAATCATACTGATATCCTTTTTCATAATACATTCAACTATTTACAAAGTAAACATTTTAATAAATGATTTGTAAAAATAAACATGACACAACTTTTATCATTTTAGAAGTATTATTAAACCACTGTAGTATACAGCCTTATTCATGTTCAACATAAACGATGGTTAAATTCTACTAACAGTCCTTCTACTTATTAGTAGGGTGCAGGAATTTATGTAGAACCACTCCATCGCCCTCGCTATCCGGATGACCCACATCCCGTCTAATTGAGAGGCAGTTTAGGTGACAGATGCAGGTACGGGAAGGTGCCCGCTGCCCGGAGCTCTTAATTCAATTACAAACAATGTAGCAATGTGTTGCGCCACGCCTTAGCACTAGAGACCCGATCCTCAACCCACAAGTCCCGAGACAATCCACTGATCATGACTTGATATCCCATTAGGCATTTATTTTGAACCCCCATTTTAAACCTTTAGGCGATGAATTTCGTAAACTCCTTTCTTAGAGCTAACCTACGTAGTAACAAAAACCTCTGTGCAAGATATCAACTTACTGGGTCCAGTAGTTTCGGCTCAGTCAATCATTCAGTTATCTCCTTTATATATTTATAAATAGAAGATTAGACATGCATCCGCAACAGTCTTAAATATACGCAACAAACAAAATCCTCAACATTTGATGTCAAGAAGTAGAGTTCTTGGTGAAAAGAAGTTTGTCCCCCGCTATACCAAAGGCTCGACGAATTTCTTATTCATCTTTTATGGATACACATAGGCTATTGTTGTCTATTGTTTTTACTTGATTATCTTTTTACCATAACGATACAAAGGGCATATAAAAAGACAAGACGAAGCTTTTGGTCCTACACATACGCACGTAATACATAGGTCTTTCATAATAGATGTGTATATTGTTAGCACAACAAATTAAGCATAAAAGGTTTATAAAACAAAGGCTTCGGTGGCAACCCTACAAAATTTTTTAAAACTAACATGTTGGCTGTAAGTTGTTGCCAACATCCCGCAGCAAGGGCAAGGGTTGCGACCTGCGAGCTGCGAGCTGAGAGCGTGTAACTTGAAACATATCGCTGGAAATGAAATAAAAGCGCTTTGTAAAGGTGTCGCCCGCACGCCGGCCGCCACACGCTATGCTAATAGTTTAAAGAGCCCGCATATCTTTTGTTGCCAGTAACGTAATACTTTGCCCTTCAACTCTCACACGACCTAACTAACGGTCTGTTCCCGCGTTTTGTTTAATCTGAGCTCGGCCACATCATGCCACACTAACTGCTTTATATAATCCTTGAAATTACGCTCACTTTGATTACAATTTGGTAAAATATGTACTAAGTAATGAAGACAACGCGCTCTCAGTGTTTTCGCTTTGAGTGAAATTTATTGATGGGAAAGAAAAAGGAGCCTGGTTACTGATATTTGTTGTTGATACATAAGAGCTTCCAAAGTTAACCTGCTGCCGTTTCAAGTTGAATATATAATATCATAAAACTATAAAATATTTTTTTTAAATGTTCGTAAAAATAATTAAGTGCCACAATGAAACTATCGGTAGATTAACATCGAATTTTGTTTGAACTATTATACAATAACTAGTGAAGCATCGCGCCACCACATCCGGGCGGTAGAGAATTGTTTAAAAAGGTAGAGCGGTAGGTGCCGGCAGGGTATTCAGTTGGGGGAGCTTTTTGTCCGTCTCAATTGCTCCGAAGGTAATTTTAATGATCCAAATTAATAATTTCCTCGGAGCTGCCCGCATGTCGGCCCTGGTCCGCGCGATTGTCGCCGCGATAGCCCTCCTTTAGCCCTTTTGTTTCCTAATTGAGAGTTATTTTCACTCATTCCTGTGCTCTAATGGTTTCATTTATGACTATTATATATTCCGAATAGTAATTGCTTCTAAAATTAAACACGCTCTGTGTATTTAAAAAGAAGAAAGAAAGATAAAGTCGCTTTATTTTGGTTGACATATTTGTTAATTTGGATTTCTCACTATGTTGTTATACCTACAGTGTACGCGGCCATATGTAAATGTCTCGGATACGAATACAGGCAGAACTTCAACAACTCCTTGTGAGGTAAAACTGTTTTTTATCGATATTTTCGCAATCGAGAGGAGGAACAATGAGTCCCGCATAATGTGTCGGTATCGACGTGTAACTCAACCCCCGGCCGCGGCCGCAGCTCCGGCTCTGTAGCAACAAAGAGCATCACCAGGTGTGCCACCGATCTAACCGTCTAACACGGACCCCGGACACAACGACTGCACTTTATCGATTTATAAAAAAAACACGAGGGGAAATTTATTTCAAACCGTATCGCGCCTTTCACATGTTAAATACAAATAAATGTGTTTCCATTAAATAAGATTCTTTTATTAACAAAAAGGGGTTCAGTTGCTGTATAACTTTGATATAATCTATCTGTTTAGTTCGTGTTCATTAAAAAGTAGTAAGCTCTGAGGTTTAGTTGTCTGTAGGTTCTCTCTGGCTGTTGTCGTAGCCAAATATATTTAATGAATGACTTTACAATCTATAGGTATATTCATTTTTTTAAGTAGTCCGGTTCCCAGCTCACACCTCCGGAGTCCCAAAAGCCCGCAATCCAATGCGCTGCAAACGATGACCCATATAACTTACATTTACCTCGATGTAAGCTCAACTCAAACACGGGTTAAATTTATTAATCGCCGGAGGTTCCCGGTTCCCGCGCAAACACCGCCGGGTTAGGCTTAAGTAATTAACGTCATGTAGAACCACGATGTTTTAATAACTTGCCATCCTA
Source organism: Papilio machaon (assembly GCF_912999745.1). Classification (NCBI taxonomy): domain Eukaryota; kingdom Metazoa; phylum Arthropoda; class Insecta; order Lepidoptera; family Papilionidae; genus Papilio; species Papilio machaon. The sequence continues at coordinate 171,792 of NC_059993.1, read as the reverse complement.
CAAATTGTTTGTTCTCGCTGTTCGCTCTACGGCGATGTCGGCTTTCAGCGACGCGCGCGGAAATTTGCAAAGTTCAGGAGTTGCTCAGTGCAATTTGATTTTTGTTTACTTCGTTTTGTAGGTCGCCATGTAATGCGTGTATTACATTGACCTAAACATTACTACCGTCTATATAGGAATCCAAGCCTTCCTCAAAGATTATTTTTATGCGCTATTTGAATTCACAGTTTAAGAAGCTTTATGACAAAATGAGTCCAAACTATATACAGATACAGATGGAAATAGACGATATAATTAATTAAAAATATATAAACATGTTAAATATAAATGGATATATTAAATGGAACTAGAATGAGAGAAGTCAATCGTAAACACGTTACTTACCTACTCGTAGTAAACAAAGCAGCGCCGCGCCGCGCCGCTCATCCCGCGAGCAGACGAACTCGATATTATTAATCATGTTCCTCGTGTGCGCCATCGATACTAAATTTCCTCATCCATTTTCCTATCAATGTTCGCAGATTCATTCCCACAAATTAGTACAAGCGGCCGAGCACACGCCACAGGACTTTCGCGCAAAATACACAAAATCAACGTCGTTAAGGACCTTTTTAGCTCACCCCGGCAGTGTGTAAAGTGCTCGACTCGATCGCCGCTCGTACTCGCTTTACGAGAGGGGTTCATAATAATTTGGATCCATTGTTTGAAGTGCAAACACGGTAGATATGCCAACTTAACCCCTCAGGTGAATCTAATAACTTTCCCGAGCTACACATGTAGATGTGAACACACGCAAACATGTTTAACATTTCAAACATAATATTACTTTAATCTGCTCCTATATTTGATATGTTTTCGCCGCTTTTCATTTTAAACCAAATCATTTGAGAGATACATCAGAAAGTTTTTTTATTTTTATTTATACAAATAATAAAATCAAATGATAGATAATAAAATAAGAAAATATGAAGTAATAAGGATACAAATGACAGGAGTAAATTTCCTTTCGGTATTTTATTTATGTGGTGAATATGTAGGGAATTATTGAGTGGCGCCATCTACAATGTAAATGGAACGGTTATTGTCGCCGTGAGCCGTGACCAGTGAGCCGACATGCTTGAAGGTCGGAGGTGACAGTCGTAGCGTCTGACAATGTTTACTGCAACAAATATTGAAGGGAACTTATTTCCTTACTTCGGATAATGTTACCACTACTGCAATATGCTACATTTGACATCGATATGTTATATAGATATTGTCAGAAGTGACATATAAATATGTTTATGCATATCTTGAATAACAAATAAAATAATGATTTTCTTTAAATGATGTTTGAAGTTCACTCGTGTACTTTACTTATTATTGATGATAACTTTATAAAAAAAATAAATATGTAATTAAAATTAACCTTTTTTTAACTACAGATTAATCAGCTTCAACCGACGTGTATCTTTTTCTAAGAATTTTATTACTGTTATTGTTTAACGTAAAATAATGACAAAAACTGTCCGAAGCTGGCGACCCTGACAGTGTCGAATAATTCAATTTAGTGGGAGGCGGTAATACACTTTTGTTTTGTAATTGTCCGCGTCGTCGTGTGCCGCTGCCTTATCGAATGTGCAGGCGAAAGGGTAAGCCCCTGAGAGAATACGTCTCATTATTGCACTATATTCTCATTATTACTTGACAATTTTTTCTATAATACGCAGGAAGTAATTCTCCGTATAACTATTTACATCATATGAATTTTTACTTAAGAAGAAAAAACCGAGTAAAGCTACTTTCCTACAATACAACGAGGTGAGCCTATCGCTCTCGTAGTTTGGTTGTGCGCTATCATATTTAATGAAACGTATACGCCGTAACTTGTACAGACTATGGCCCACCTGAAACCTGAATGAACGGCGCCGCTTAAATATTAAACTGGTCGCAGGCGGCACGTTAGTTACGTATGCGTGTTTCACACGAGGGTAGCACAGCATAGCGCATACTGACAAAACAGTATTGTTATATGTTGACGTATTCATTAGAATAATAGTACTGCAATGGCCTATTGTTGTACCTAACTGTTCTATCCTAGTGTTAAACTAACATTGCATTCGAACAGTGGGGGTGCGTGTCTACGCTCTGCGGTACAATCGCGAATTACTGTCATACTGTAACCTGGATACATGTGTGCCACTAAATGTATATTTAATATGACATTGTATGTGATTGTACCGCATAAATTATTCGGTTTCGAATATTTTTAAACATTATGATGAAAATAATTTATTGAAAATGTACATTCTAAAACGTAAGACTACAGAATTTAAATTATTATTGAATTTATACATTAGTGAATTTCGTATACAAAATTCGAGTTGACAAAAAATGGTAATATATTGTATTACATACAATTTTAGTATTTTACAGCAGCTAGTTTCCTTTCCTTAGCTGTAACTAGTCGTAGGCGCCCCGTCGTGTCGCGCCGTGCCGCACGCCGTGTGCCGCTTCTCTGCCAATTGTCGCAGCTCGTCGCGAGCTGTTCGCTGCCAACTAAGTATTAAATTTTAAAACAGTCTGCATGTCAAGGATAAATGTCGAAGTAATAATTAAACAACGCATTCCAGTTGGAGATATTTCAGCACATTTCATGTGTGAGTTAAGATATCTCAACATTGTTTTACACTTTTTTGAATAGTCAGGCATGAATACAAAATATGACGTAAATTAAAGCCGCTTACTACATAAGTGAAACAAAAAAAAATTAAAGCATTTTGTGCAAAGGAAATTTTATATGGTAAATATGTGAAAAGTAAAGTCGTTTGCAATGTATCATCAGGCTTACAAGTTGATTAAGAAATTTTAAAGCAAATATCTCCGGCCGTTACATTTCACTGAACAGAACCTCCGCCAGCCGGAATACCTTCACTCAAGTATTATCAAGTAGGCTATGAGGGCGGGCCACGAAACTTCAAAGTCTAGCTTTTAAGTTTGTTTTTATGTAAGTTCGATGAATGTTAAAGTAACGTAGAATCATGGACTCGCAGATGTAAGCTGTGTTGATATCATACATACATATCTCTCATATTTCATTCACATCTAACTTATAAGTGTAAGTAGTATACGATTTCTTTCCTTAAAACATCAACTTTCATCAATTTGGCATTCTTATAATTATTTCAACTAACTAATGTTAACTAGTCTTAAGCGACCGTATCAATTTATAATAATTGATTCTCCAAGACAACTCGCAAGTTCCATGGCCACAATCTTAAGGCCGGCTTTAATCCGCATAGTTGACAAGAGTGTTAGTCGAAATGTTTAATTGTCCCGCGCGAGGCAACCCCTGGCCGCGGCTCAGTCCCGCACAACCCGCGCGACCCACTGCCGCGAGGTGTCACATACTTCACGTTGTTAACCAAATGGTCGCTTGCAAATATCCTTTCAAGTTTTGTGATATGTTAAGATTGTTTTATCTCTCTTACTTGAAATATAAAACGTATAGTCAATGATTAATGTACGAATGTTGCATTTCGCATGTCAAGTATATTTCACCGAAAAGGGTGGAAAATTAAACGTCAACTGTACAGCAAGGTGGTTTTTCTATATAAGTTGTATATCGATGTGGCAAGTGTGCAAAGTTTTTGAGGTGACGTGTGCGAGGCGACATAGTTGATGTCACCTCGCGCCGCACTACGGTCCGGAGATTGAAACTGTCGCTCCAACTTAGTTTAATGAGGGAGGTCGCTGCGGTCGCGGTCTGCACGTCGTATGCCGCGCCGCCAGCGAGCTGACAGGATCATTTTTATAATGTTATGCTAAGATGAACCGGCGGAGACTTGCGTCTAAAAAACTTGGAACTATTATATTGTTCGTTACTGCAGCGCAAAAGGTATATACATTTATTACTGAAGTTCATGATGAGAAAGGCAAGGACGCAACTTCAAACAACAACAATATCCCTAACTTATTGTGGCGAATGACATATTGACGTTCCGATGGTCGACCTTAAAAAGATTATAATAATGTAGTTTAACTTTTCTGGAAACCATGTAGGTAAATACAAAATTTATTTGCCAAGTAATTCCGTTACATTGTGAGCGGCATAGCTCGGAGGCCGGGGCGCGCTGACATGGCTGACATGACGCCGCTGACTGAGTGACTCTCCCGCGCCCCCCACGCCCTCCGCGCCCCCCGCCCGCCGCCAAACGGCACAATAAACACGTCTCCGGACTCGTTAATCAATGACAAGACACCTACAGCGGCCGGTGCCACCACTACACAGCACTTTAATCGATACCTTAGTGTATTTACACTAAATTAAGCTGAAATATGTAACATCTATTGGAAATGAAATGACTACAAGTCGACCATGATGATGATTGACGCAAGCTAAATTTTTATTCAGCTCAAAATTTTGAGTTATTGTAATCCTTTGTTCAAAAAGTATGGTGAGATAGATTTGGATTTAACAAGAAGGTTTTCTATATTATATGTAAGAAGAAAACGCATAAATAGATTGTATTTTTATATTAATATATAAAAGAAATAAACTACGATAAAATAAACCATAAATATTATTGACCATCTTCACTATTTACCGTAACCGTAAAGTGAGAAGACGAGATTAACTTTTCGTTAACGGTGAATTCCGCCGCGCTGTCCAAAACAATAGAAGCACCTTGATACAAGGCAGAAAGGTAGAGGTCGGTGGTGGGAGGTACAGGGGGTGCAGGCGGTGCAAGGAGTGGGGATAATTAATAACCGCGCGAGTGGCAGGTGCACAATGACTGGAAATTGTTCTGACGGTGACGTCGCGGTTTTTTTTTATCTCACTTCAGGAACAAGCAAATATCCCCCAAACATATTTCAAGCTAAACTCTCCTGAAAAATATATTTTTAAGTAAAAAACTGTGAACGTACAAAAAGTCCTTGCAAGAAATTCTATTTTATATACTATTATATTTTTTATACTTAATGTAAATCATTTTGTATAAAAAATAGAAATTTATGCCTCTTGATATTGGTATTCAAATCAAATATTACTTAAATTACATTTGTAAATACAGCACTAATTTAAGTTAAGTTAAAGGAAATATGTCCCGCACTTTATGGATCATAATCCCAATCAAGTTATAAAAACATTTAAGTTGATTACATTAAGCCGAATGCACATGAATAGCGAGTGTCAGCGCTGTCCGGCAAGGCGCGGGCGGCGTTGCGCAATCTGCCACACGCCCAAGCTACCTGGAAATCCGCATTAATTCGCATTCGGACGCCGAAACAATGAGATACGGTCCGCAGCGGAAACCTGTCCGCGGTCGCACGCTTATTCCAAACCTGGAACAAAACAAAAAAGACTTTAAGCCGTGAGGTACAAGGTCTCGTTTCAATAACTGAAACCCCGACGGCTTTAACACCGGTTCGCTTAATACGTAAACTCCTTCCTGCAATCCATATTTCATCATAAACTCTTGTCATAAAGTTAAATTTACCTTGGCGGTAATTGAGGCATTAAATACTGGACAAAACGATCATCAAGTGTTCGCCGAATGGAATACGATTATATTATCACCTGAAATCCTTTGAATATCCGTTTGATGCTTTACCGCGATGGATTTAAAGTTCATTTTAATTTAGTTACTGGATGATAAATCGCATTGTCCATTAACAGAATTGGAAATTAAGGTTTCAACTCTCGGTCTATTGTTATAAAGTGAAAATTCCGTTGAATGATAATTCCTTACGCGTGGATAATAAATGTATTTCCACAGGTGCAACAGCGCGGAAGACAGGACAAGCGGCCGATTTCATACAATATGGCGGGCTTTCCGTTTCCTGCAACGATTACAAAATGACTTGCGTCAGTTTGAGCAGATAAGAGAATTTCAATTCGATTAAAGGATCAAAATCTCTTTGCATATGTTGTGAAACAATAAGTTAACATGTGAACGTGTATATTAACATTCATTAAAATTTATATCAAACCAAAACTTTTCCACCATTTCAAACAAAACGATCAGTAATATTTTTACAGTTATCACTTGAATAATTTCCGAGCACCTGCTCATACTTCATTATTAAACAAAAAGATGTGATGCATTAAATCAAATCTGTGTCTTTTTGTCAATGTGGCGTAAGGAGCGGGCGGCGCGTTGCGGGTGCGACGCGGCTAATGCGCGCGATGACTGCTTCATAACCGCGGGCGAATTCGAGCGCAACTGCCGGGCCGGACTAGGAAGTGCCGTGATTTATGTGCGGTTGCCACTATTGTCGTTCGTGAGGTGTGGACATTTTATATTGCACTGCACTGATTTAATTATAAAGTTGTTTAATTAGCAACGCCGCTTTGAATGTAATGAAGTTTGAAGTGTAGATCCGTGTACACTGGCAGGACGCCTCCATCCATGTAAGATAACTAAAGCTTGTGCTTCTGAAACTTCATTAACTTTACGTCACCTCACTCACAGGCAATCGGGAAGTTGCGACAAAATTTCATGCACCACATCCATCTTTTAGTATTTTAATTAATTAAACTTTTTTGTAAACCACAGCTCAATCTACGGTTTCTAATTCGAAGTATGGCGACAAAGTATTTGCTGGGATCGCCTTTCGAGTTATTTTTTAAAAATCACATTACAATATCAAGTAAGTTTCTCAGTTTGGAGTATTTTGCTGTCAATTGTCCAGTAAATCAATGACAATAGAAACGTGCATACTTAGATGATAAGTGATATCATCGCTGCCGGCCGGGTCCCTAAAGCTCTTCGTCCCGGCCGCGGCCGGCGCGATTAATCAGCCGGCTCGATTCTCAGAATACATTGTCAAGACTTGCTTCAAACGCACTGTCTCTTACATTGATTATTGTTGCTCACTCAACTGCACCTCCATTACTACATTCTTATTCACAATACGAAATCTTAGTTATATTTATTTAATGCGCAAATCATCATTTCTTTATCAAAAAATATGCGATATATAACTTTGCTGAAAGTTTTCTGCACATTAAAGCTGTCTGTGGACAAGTTCATCAAATGAAAAGCAAAGCATTCAAAACATAATCTGAGGTAATTCATCTGACGTTATTCTAGCCGGCACGTATTCCAAGTGTCCTAACAAACATTACGGATTCATTTACTTTGATAAATGGCGAGTGGCTGCTTTTTAAATGACAGATATATGTAAATGCCGGCAATAAACAATATTCGTGCCAAATGTGCCAAACACTTAGCCAGTAAAGTGAGAGAATGTGACGGCTGAATCGTTACAGTATTATTAATAATATTGCATTCGAGTTTAGTTATTAAGCTACTTTTGTTCATTATTGTTTATTTATTTATTTATTTATTTAATCATATCAACAGCATACATATTAAATAGAAACAATCTAAAAATTCACAGAAACATTTTATATATGTATAACAATTAAAGACGTGTACAAATTACATCAGACAAATGTTTAATATTTACTTACTAAATTATAAATTGACTGTAATTTTATCACAATGATGGCAATTATTATAGTTAACTGTTGTTCTTACAATTAAATTCAGAATTCAGATGACTTTGAACAGACGATGATAAATATAATGGTGATTATAAACTTTCTAAACATTAAACGATTGTGTGATTAGAGGGAATTACGTCATTTATCTATAATGCATACATTTTATATAATTTCTCGTGACTAGCGACTGCCACAATTAACTAACGAAGCAATAAGCAGTGAGCAGTGCTAATACACTGGCTAACATACAAATGCAAGAGTACCCAGTGGCAGTGACTGGCGTCTTATCCCACAAATCATGCGGACCTTAATGTGCGTTCATTGTGCACGTCAGCTTTAATCCGCGCCAATATAACGTGCAATTATTTCATTGCGCCAGACGCATTCCTTAATATGTTTGCCTTATTTGATACAAAGGTAATGTTGATATTCTTTTCGTCATTTTATGGAACTGTATTCTGATTGAATATTGAAGGAAAATGTGCATGTAACTTGTGTAGATTAGTAGGTCATTTCTTGACTTAGTTCGGGTGGAATTTGTCTTTTTTGTCGAAGTATTTTGTGCGGAACCCTGCGTCCGCCACGTGCGCTCTCAGCCGGAAGTGCCGCGAGCCGAGTGACTTATGTGCACTTCCTTCCGCTGCCTCCTGCTTGCTGCCCGCTACTGCCCTCTGCCCGGCGCCCGCCGCATGCCGTCTGCCGCCTGCTGCGCACGTGCCCTACTGCCTTTTTAAGGAATTACTTCATAGCAACGCGATTGCATTTTATTCGAATAAATTTTGCTGTTTTGGCAAAAAAAAATGAATTTATTTATACTTTTATTTTACTCTCGATACAGAAAGGATAAGAAATTGAAATATGATTTTTGTAACCGTTAGATATAAAAAATGTACACCCTTATTTGCAAACTTGTTCGATAATATAAAAGATACTTTTTAGGTTAAAAATTTGAAATGAAATATACTAGTACAGATTATTTCAATCCATTTGAGTGTTGTTAGCGAGTTCTATCAACCTATAATGTATCATAACTGTCCCTACCCCCGTGACGTGACGTACGTCCATTAGCTATCGATGACAATTCGCACAGAGTATAAAAATCATTTCATCCCCAGCGCGACGTCATCTCCGGCTACCCTCTTGCAGACAGCCCTCACTGCTCAGCGCCCTCTGACGGCCGCTTTGTAACTCAAAAGTTTTCGATACAAGCTCGTCAACTTATTGCACAGAGATAAGAGCGAGTTTGTTGCGGGCTGCGACCGAGATTAGTGCCGGCCGCTGCGCCTTTTGATGCAGACACCGGTCCGCTGTCTTATTACGAATGCCGATAGCAACAACAATATCAAAACAATCTTCTAATGCCCATTGTATCACTTTCACTTACAATTTTACAATTACATTAAAATTTCGTCTCTGTTACACGGTGTACAGGTGCAAAGGTATTGTATTCTTGACACATTTCTAATAAAATTTTAGTGTCAAAAGTCTCGTAATCCTGTCAACGACGCCGCAATACGATGTTACGTTAATAATTAAAGAAGACATCTTAATTACCTTAAAAATAATTGCGAATTGCGACACGTAATATTTGAAACTTACCGGCGTCGGACGGCCGTCATTTCCGAATCACTGGCTCCTGCTTAATTGATAGCGTGGGGGGGGGGGGGGGGTTGCAGGCCCCCCTCACTGACTGCACGTGCCGGTTTAACAATGTAACGTGACTTGATCTAAAAAACTAAACGACACTCCTGTTTGTGGATGAAGAAGCTAGTTAGCATTTACGTAGGATTCAAATTGCTTTTATCTTCATAGCAATAACGTTTCTACAATAGTCATAACAAAATCTGCGTTGTTCATTCAACCAGCTGCAGCTCACAACCGCACTGTAAACGGTTGGCGCATCCTGTCACCACCAGACCTGACTCATGTCCCCGCTATGCGCCACTGGCCTGTCACTACCATTGCCACTCGCTGCCGATACACTTGCCGCGTCCGCGGACTGTTCATGTGAACATTGGATTTAGTTAAGATTCTATATGTTTTTAAAATTCGCACTCTTTCTGCATGACTCATATTAATTTTATTTGCTCGTTTGTACTCTGAAATGTTAAACTAAGATTGGATTAGATATGATTTTGTAAAGCAAAAATTCGGTCGATTTGATCCGTTCGACATTCATATTACAGAGAAGATTATGTTCTGACAAGTGCAACGACCCATTTCAATGATTAGCAAGCAATTCTCAGAGCGCACAACGTAATAAAGACGACGTGCTCGGCGAGCCAGCCGTAGCGACGCCGCACGCACTCCGCAGGAGCCCTACATGCAAATGCTCTATATAAATTCAGGCCCAGTACGAAGCACAAACAAAATGTAAAGTTACTAGTGCCGATGTTTCGTAATTTGCCTAAGCCTCTTAGAGGGCTGATATTTCATTAGGCGATGCCCCATTTAGCATGATTAACATGTCGAATGCTGAGCGGCGACATATCCACCATAGAGAGCGGCCATTTATGTGAGTGTGTCGCCCGCTGGCGGCGGAGTGCTGCCGGCGGACGTGAGCCGAGTACTACCACCCTTTTTAGCTGAATCAAGGACTTTTGTCGCACAGAGACGTACTAAGCTGAAAGAAACACTAAATAATATTATTCATATACAAAACTACGTATATTTATTGAGTATAACATAATACTCTATTATAAAAAAACATCCTAAATTAGGATACAAATATTTGTAACATTCAAATGTATTTATAAAAATGTTTTTTGAAGTCCGTCCCTGTCGGCATCACCTCGGCTCTTTCCATTTCATTCCATTCATTCCAGCGGATGAGCCCTAATGAATATCTTGGAGCCCCTCCCCCTGCACCGCGCATCCCCGGGGCCCGCCCGCGCTACTATAGTTTTTTCTTCTTGCGAGTTCTTTACTCGCTCGACCCGATTACTGTGAGTGTTCCCGCTGTAAATAAAGATGTGCTTCAGCCGAGGGCTTTGATTAAGCTATTCCTTTGCGTGGCTGCCTCACTGCTGCCTCAATGCCTGTGTTACTTGCATCCCGCGTACTGTCTTTGTAGCGACGAAGCGCGGATCAATTGCCTTATTGTTTTCTCTTGTTTCTTTTGCAAAATCACTGAATTAGATTACTTTGTAATCGTACCGATGTGTTTTTTTTTTTTTTTGTAAAATCATGGTCCTCATCAGCTCACTATTACACTACTAGTTACTGAAGAACCCAGGAACTGCAGATTTTAATTCGAGTGCTTAACCCCTGAGCCAACGAGGCTGTTTGTAAATAAACAAGTCCATTTTGTAAAATCCATTAACAAAGTTAATATAGCAAGTGAAATAAAGTTACATCTATTAAAATTATTTTACTTAAGTAAATATGAAATCCTTCATCATATTATCTTAAAGATGTTATTATTGCACAATATTTTTATTACCAAAGTTGTGTTGTGTACCTATTTATAAAATGATAATCATCAAAATAAATTATTTGTAAAGTATTTACATATAAAATAGAGGCTAAAACTTCCCCTTGTTTGTTTTGATACAACGTACTCGTAAAGACCATTGAGGAAAAGGGTTTGAAGGAAAATCGTGTTATTTCCTACCTGTCATCGCACAATCAAAGTCGCTTATTTTTATCGTTTTCATTTGTGCTGGAGCTCGACGTCTATGTATGCAAATGGTGACAAACAGCCGAGCGCGTTTACAAACGCACAATATACTTTTATGGCCCACGAAAAGCCGATTCCCTGCCACGTTATATTTACATGTGTGCCAGGGCAAGATGCACCTTATACCTGTGCAGTAAGGCGCAGGCACGTGATTGTGTAACATGGGCGCGGTGTCTTGCGTTCAAGATATTGTTTCACGTGTTTTATGAGGTGGGTCGAGATTTCACGGCGCTCTTGTCCGGACATTTTTGAGTGTTTCCCTCCAAAGTTATGTTTATTCGAGAGGGTAAGACGTCGTGGCGGGCGCGGCGGCGGTTTCGTTCGATTGCGTATAATTCACAGTATTCATGCTTTGGGGATACGTTCTTATTTATTTGACAGGATGTCTTATTTATCGCACGGGGACTGAAAGAGCGCGGCGGAGGGCGGCGGAGGGCGGCGGAGGTCAACACACAAGCTTTAACTGCATTGTTTTCTTTATTTAATCACCTTTATCATTTTTATAGTCTTTAAAGCCTTTTCAATAATAATTTAATGTATTCTGAGCTGCGTAGTGTTACTAACATTCGAGACATTCGGTTTCAAATATGTATGTGACAAAGTAGCGCCGCTCCATCTCGGTTATTACAAATAATAAAACAAACAATAATTTTTCATGCACTTTCCTCAGCAGAGAGCTTGCGGGTGAAGCGCCGCCGGCAATCAGGTTAACACGATGCCCATATTTACATAAATAACAAAAAATGTGTCCGCATTCCGCACAGGCCGGCCTCCTCCTTGTCTATTAACTTATGAAAATAAGCTGCAATAACACACTGTTTATCTTGCGTTATTTCTTTGTTGCGAGATTTGGTCAGTTATTGTCGAAGCAGTGGACCTTTTTGTGAAATATTTTCTTTATACAATATGTATAATAAAATGGAATAACATGTTTTGTAAACAAACTTCATTGTAAACATACCATAACATACATAATTATAACATATTATTTAGCAAATCGTGTCAAGACCATGTTAGTAGATCGATCGATAGATCCAAGAAAGTTCTACTAATATACCTAATAGAGTCTCGAGTACCCACTAGATGTTTTGCTAAGAATCACAAGCAAACAAATTAACACATAAGCAAAGTATTTCACTAAGAATGAAGTTAGTAAATAAGACTGGTTTGCTTTTCACCTTAACAATAAGGATATAAGAAAACACTAATAAACTAGCATGAAAAAAACAAGATGTTGTTATTGACATTTGGAGTAAGTTAAACATCGATGTATGAATATCTGCCGGTGCAAACGTTTAAGACGTTATTGAAGTGCGACTTATCAGTGGAGATGTGCAATAAATGAAATTGCTGGAAGCTGCGAGGCCGACGGCGTCCCCGCGCGTCCCCGCGACGTCCCCGCGTGTCGCCAGCGCGCGTCGCGCATGAATACAGAGTGAGAATTACAAGAACATCAAAATATGTGGAGAAGAAACTGATATGAGTATTTCTGTAATATAGAAAATACTAATTTTAGCCAAGTCTTTATAGGTCGCATTATGATTGTTGATATAACTGTTCTTATTCAACGCAATATGATTAAAGTATTATTGGATGTGGTTTTAGGGATATTAAACTTACCCAAATATATTTTATATGTAAATTAAATTATGTATTAGAATAATGTAAAACTGGATATAGATTAAAGACATTTTTTAAATATGTTTCTGTCGCATCTCATGGTATTTATTTGGTGTATGAATCAAATTTTTTACATAAGGATAACCGCTTTAAAATAATTATAAATATCTACAATCAAACAACCGCTTGCTAGTTTCGTGGTTTATTTGTAAATCATTTGAAATATATTTATCACCAGAATGCTCCATACATTTTATGTTCTGTGTAGTGAGTTTAATACAGCAATTGGCGCTCATTCATACGATCGCTGAGGTAGCTGCAGCGAGCAGCGAGCAGTGAGAAGCGGGCGGCTGGTGGCTGGGCGCGGGAGGTACGTCACCTATAGCTCAATGAACTCACATTGAAGTCTTGTAGTCGGTATCGGCGATGACATTTGATATTTATATAAACAAAACATTTAAATACGGACATGAAATTTTGCGTGACTGCTAGAATTAATGAATTCTAATACGTGGTAATTGTTTTACATGCTTCTAGGTAAATGAAAAGATTGAGAAAGTTGAAAATGATATAAATTTCTTTATCATTTCAATATACCCAGCCGAGACATTCCGTAGAGTTGACACCAAACTAGATATATGTCTAGAATTATTCTGTATTGTAGATGCATTAATTCATGGTTTTATCAATTGAACGCAAATAAGAAAAAAATGTATTCGCTTGATACTTTTATTGCGGCCTTTAAGGTGGATGAATATAAAGTGGATTTATTAGGATTATGCGGGAGATGGTCTTTTGGGGGCAGCGGGGTGCGGGCTGCGGGGGCAGGGGAGGTAGAGAAATAGAGCCTTAATCCGTGAGAATGCCGTGAGCGCGGGAATTGAATTGGTTCTTGCATGTAAATTGTAGCGCGCGAGCAAATAAATATGAGAATTTGCGACTCAAAAGTATTATTGACGGCTTGTGTTGATGTACATACATACCTTGCGATTGGAATTTTATTGTTATTCGAAACTGAGTTAAGTAAAATGTGAATAAACAAATTCTTCATATTATATAAATCGCTATAACATAGCTATTTTATGTAGCTCGTAACGTTCGTAGTAATCAGCTACGAAAAACTTTATCCTTTATTTACAAACAAGCTATTGGAAACTCTTTTAGTATACTTCCCACTCATTGCTTTTATAGATAGTAATTGGTATTAAATTAACCAAAAATAAAGTCATTGTCTACTTAATTATATTTCTTGCGTCACATATTTTTAATTAACGCTACAAAACGTAGGTGTAGCTAGGTAAGCCATGTGGTCCGGTGCATGTCTACTTTTGAATGACTTGGGATTGTACAAGACCTAGAATAAAGGGTGTGTGCACACTGGTAGGGCGAGGCGCGGCACGAATGTCTCAGCGCGCAAACGAGCGCAGATAGCCGTCACTTTACTGCGAATAACTCACACCGAGTGCTGTAAGGTCGTATTTATTGACAATTATCATTTTCAATTTCTTCCTGTATTGCCGCATTTTAGTGATACGGGTTCAAAATGCGAGCTGTAACCTTTTATGTTTCACCTATAAAACACATTTATGACATGAATCATACTTGAATAATATTTGTTAAAAATGTTTTGCTTTGTTTAAATCAAACAACTCTTGGAATACGCGATTAACATTTTATCTGCAAACCATACACTTACTTTATTTATTTCACTATAGCTTTATCGGACCATTGAATAACAGCTCCACATATTTATTCAGAGTTTGAAGAACATACTGAATTATAATAGAATTTCTCGTAGGTACTACGACGTTTCATATGTAATCAGTGTAAGCGAATAATAGTTTTCGCGAGCTAATTAGCCATTTCAGCATCAATAAAAGAATTTATTTAGCCCCAAGTTTCTCTAAAGGCACTTACAGATTCTCCTATCCGCAGAAATGTCCGTTTTATTCGCAATAATTCGACCGCCTTAATATTCAATTAGTTGTAATTGCTGATGAGATGCGGAGTGATGTCTGAGGACAGATTAACGGCCCTACACATAATTCATTACGTTAATGGACAACGTTATGGTCGACAATAACTTTTTTAGAGCGGTGCGGGGCGAGTGTGCACGCGCCTTAATGCGCCATCGAATTGTCGATTGGTAAATTTATATTGCCGTCTTTATGCGGCTCGTGCCGGTCGGGACTCGCCGGAGACATAACACTTTATTGAATTTTTAATTTTACTTAAATTTTCGGTCATATTATTATAAATAAAATAAACTACATACTTACATATGTCTATTTTTTTCTAAAATGACGTTGTCCGTATCAGAAGATTTGGTAATGCTGTAAGGCCCTTCGTACGCAAGGTAATCTTCAAAACTAAGCTAACATGAATTTATAAAATGTCTGTCTTTGGTGTCGTAATAACAAAATGTCGGCGATCTGTGTCTGTGTCTGTGTTGCCCAGCGACTAAAATTATAGGATTTCGAAGATTTACTTAGCCTTGTGTAGGGCTAAGTTTGCGCAAAGTTTTTGGTGTCGCGGTGATCCATCAAACTCGGGCTGTATGCTAATGCGCGCTCGAAGTTGCGCGGCGTCCGATACTTCACTAACAAGATCATATCGCGATCGATATCCGCCGCACCTATAATCTAGACTCTGAAGCCGTCTCCGAGTGTACGTGTAACGAGGTTAGCTCAGCTCGGGCGGCCGACAATCGAGTTAGCCACGGCAGGCGGACTTCGGAGTCTCCGCTATCTAGCGAGCTTGATGTGCGCGAGATGTGACGAGCGCACGGCCGCGTCCGGGGCGATCTCAACTATAATATTAGCATATTTGATAATTGTTCAGTTGAAAGCATAGCTGTTATTAGTGTAACGATGAAACATATCAACCTGTGACGTGGTAATGGCTCAAAATATTTGCCGACTTTGTCATGCCATCCAAAGTTTATCTCGGTCTTGTTGGATTCAGTCAAATCACTCACGAAATCTTCAGAGCCCAGCGAGATGACAACAAACTCACACAACTGTAGCGAATGGAACGTTTAGGGAAGTGTCGTAAATGATGGGATTAATAACCGTGGAGGTCGTAAAGGCAGCAGATGACCCCGCGCCTCTCGCCCCTCGATCCTCGCCCCTCGCCCTTAGGTATAAGGTGTTTTCAAATAGCTGCAGGACACGTATAAATTACACAATCGGAAGGAATCATCTCGCAGCGAAAACAACCTAAGTCGTTATCTTGATTCAACTTGTTTTATGTCACTAACTGACAACTGACACTCATAAAACTTGCCAAGCATATTAGTATTACAATGTCCGCTCCTCAATTAAGATTTTACAGTATCATTGGTTTCATTATTTCTAGGTGGCATTTACAGTTCAACATAAGAACAACAAAAACGTAAACAGAAGAAAGTGTTACATTTCTTTTATTAAACTTGTCATCTTATCACAGTAAGTACCTATGATGGGGCATTAAGATGCCACAACGCGTTCGTCGTTCGTCGATAGCCGCCGGCCATCACGGATACGTACCTTAACACTGACGTGGATGAAGCGGATAATCCATATGAATCACACTGAGCCACTGTGTGGTTCATGTTGACCATACACCATTGAGCGGTTTGTCCGTCTGTCGCAGCTTCCGGAGCACGACGGCCTGCTCTACTCACAACGACCTTACTTCTTCCTGCGTCTTGTTGCCGCGTTTGTTTATTTTATGTTGTTAGATTGATTTTAACGTTTTTGCTGCTGTTCCAAGAAAGACGACATTTCATCATTATCATCATCAACAGCCTTTCTCTGCCCACTGCTGGGCATAGGCCTTTCCCAATGCCTTTCACAGTACGCGGTCTTCCGCCTTTCGCATATTTACATTTGTGTAATTAAGTCTAGGTTTTACGTGTGAATTTTTGTGTGTAGGCAGGCTTGAGGATGCAGAATGCAGGGTGCAGCCGACGCCGGCGGGCGCGCCATGTCTTACGGTGAGCGTTAACTCAATTACACGCGACAGCGACAGCTCGCCCGCGATGAATGCCTTTCGGTTATTGTGCTATCTGACACGGCACAAGAAGTAGCGGAAACCGACACCGACACCGAAACCAACAACGTTATGCATGACATGAGAAAATACCACTTGCGTCTATGCAAAAAATAAATTGAAATAAATGTAAGTTAATTAAAGCGTTAAACGTAAGTGCAATAAAGGTAACTTTTCAAGGTCATAGATATTTACAATTTTAGTAAATCTAGTAAAGTAAGAAGAAACAAAACTATATTGATGCTGTAATCATTTAAGTATGCAATAATGAATCTTATTTATTATTTTTCCTGAAGAAAGAATGTATGTTTGGGCAGTGGAAACTCATGATAATGAAGTGTAGTAAAATAAAACTCTTGAGGAAGGTACAATGCTGCAGGAACATTACTAACTAATATAGGAACGGCTAAAACACTCACGAAATTTTGAATTATTCAAAGGACTATTATTACCTATCCGCTTGCGCTTTACACTTGCATGTGGCGCGGTGCGCGGCTTGCGGTCGACATAACTCATAGCACCTCGCCTCGCACTCGCCTCGCACTCTGCAAACTTGCAAACTTTGATATATTATCTTGTCCTGCCCCACCTGCCACACTCCGGGGTGTCCGCCACCTACATCTACCACGTGTCCCAATTGCCCTTAGCTACTGTTCCCCAACTAAATTGTCAGTTGCTATGAATCTTATAAGATTTATATATATCTATATCATTTAAAGCTTTCAACAAATAGCTCGTACATTATAATATAAATTTTCTCTGAATGTTTCTCATGTTTTTTTTCTATAGGTAAATGCTTGAAACGATTACTTGAAAACTTTTTTTATATAAGAGAAGGGAGCAAACGAGCAGCGGGAACACCAAGGTGTTCATCGACGCCCATGGACATTTGCAATACCAGAGGAATCGCAGATGCGGTGCCGGCCTTTGAGATGGTGATATGCTCGCTTCTTGAAAGACCCGAAGGACTTTATTTAGCTTAAAAGGCAAAGTTGATATTTTATAGTTCTGTTGTTACCCTGATATACAATGTTACACATATCAATATGTTACGTCTTCAAGAGTAGTAAGTTGTTACCGGCAGGAGCGATATCACCTCAAGTCCTCAGGTCGCGCCCCGGCCGCTCGTTACGAACAATTAACAGCCACCCTCACAGCGCCGCGAGGGGGTTGCGGAAGGGGGGGGGCGGGGGGCGGGGGCACTAATGATGCTTTATGCCCTGATAAATTATCATATTATCGGACACACGGCGCGACACTAAGGGACCCTTAATGTTCTTGAGACGTTCACAACTCTAAGTAGTTTACCTCTCCACTTTATCAGGGGTGACATTATCATTAACTAATAAGTTTAATATGTAATTACTTATCGAATGTCTCTATATCGAAAAGCTAGTTTTAGAAGATCGAATAATAAAAACAAAAAGTCTTGATACGAATTTCGAAAATGGCGTTCTTTTAGTCTGAGCATACCTAGAGATCTCTCAAAGTTGACACCAAAAGTAATATGTGCATTAAATTAAATAAACGAAAATAAAAGTACCAGCCTCCTCTGTTTACCTAAGAGCTACAAAAAACACCGATCAAGCGATCACTCGCCGGCAGCGATCGAGCAAAATTAAAAATAAATGACTCAGAAAAGTACAAGAGAGTCCATGATTTGATTAAATTAGAAGAAAAATACCTCAACAGAGGGCGCCGTCTCCGCCTCCTGTTGTTATTAAAAAAGCTTTCGCAACGTTTTACTTCAGTAAATACGTCGATTTGCATGAATTTATTTCGCAGAGCCGTCGTCGAGCGGCGGCGCCTCGCCCGCTATTGAAATATTATTTTTAACGCCTTGTCAATCGTATTTATTGATTACCTACGCCACTTTTATTAATAGAAATTAGATTTAGTGGAAAAGTACTGCTAATGTGTAACTTGTTTTCAATAAATTAGCTTTATTAGCAATATATTTATGCCCTATAAAAACATGTCGTTAGTTAATAGCACTAGTAAATTAAATTAAATAGCGTAATAAAAAAGTAGATAGTTATAACTTTTTGTATGTTCACAACAAATACAAACACTCCGCAGTCTACCAATTAATTTCTTCTGAAATGTCATATGAAGTTGAACAAATTAACACGCGTGGTAACGGACCTTATAATAATATAAATCTAAATAATGGTCCTAAAACCCGAGATACGAGATATCGAATATCAAGTAAATAATTGCAGCAAGTCAAAGCTGTGCCATTAATTGTTAGGAAAGTGTACACAACATGACATGTGGCTTACAATTTAAACTTAAGCCGAGATAACCCGAAACTGCGGCCGGCAATAAAACTTGGCCGTTAACGGTCAATTAGTGCCAGTGTCCGGCGCGGGTGCGCGGGCGGCGCGGCGAGCGCACCACAACACGATACATCGCGACACTAGCGCTCGCGCGCGGGTCTCCCTTGTTTCTTATTGTTATATGTATATCATATGCCACATAAAAACTTTTACAACCGTACAATTTTACTACAACAATTACTATCATGTTATCTTTGGACTGTTATAATCCAATTCATAAAAAGATTAATAAAATCAAGCTGGATACACATGGCGAAAGGATTTATAAATCACAGTACAGTTTCCAGTGAAATAGTGGTTTTATTCTTAATTTGTTTTATACATACTAACATTAGATCAATTCATTATATCGGAGAGAAGGAAGGTATGGAATTGTTCGAAATTAATATCAAAACTTCCAGACAATCCTACTTATAATATGTGTATCAGTGTTAACCCTTAAGATGTAGGGCAATGCCGACGGCGGTCAGCGACGGACGATAGCGGGGGGTCGCGCGCCCGCCGCGATTGCTCCCCAGGGGGCGCTTCCTTAGCGGACAGAGCCTCATCAAGCTGATAGTGAGATAGTAGAGAGAGCCGCCACATATTCGCTATTGTACAAACTATATTTACGAGGAAAAGAAAACATTCTGAAACTGATTTTATCTCGATGTGAGACTACTGGACATTTAAATGTAGTAAATTAAACTACTCGTGTTTTTCTTAGGCGGTGTTTATAATATTCTCTAAAATCGTTTATCGTTTTTGGCGATGATTGACTTGGATAAGTAACTAAAATTGTGAAATACCATCTGTACAATCTTTCTAGTCGTATTCTTCAATACTTGTCTTTTTCATACATATATCTTTCATCTCATAGTGTAATAGAGGTAAAGCAAAAATGCTGCAGAGTAAAATAAATATTATCATCATATCCAGTCATTTCATTCCCCTGTCCGCTGATTGGTAAGACGAGAGAGAGAGTGTCGTTGTATCGCCACTCGGTCCCGCCGCGCATAAATCAAACGGCCGATACAATCGGATCGTGTACGCACACAATTTGCGGAGACATCCCCCCTTGTTCCTCTACCACCCCCCACCCCCCGCTATTAGATGCTAAGATATCCCCCAACTGTCACAATTACATGTACCAAATAGATGTCACTTTGTTTTCTCCAATTTAAACCACCAACATACGACCCAATAGAGGTCTATTTAAAGTAAAACATATGGGACTAAGAAATTTGCAGATGCCCCGTAAAGGTAAAACGTAAAAATGCTCTAAATTATATCCATAACATAATTTACTACTGCGATATGTTGTTGCCAACTGATAAAGATATTGTTTAACTAAATCCCAAGCATTTGTTCGGGACACGTAATGTCTTCTGTATTATGTTTATCCAGTCATTAATCAAATGGAAACTACTTTCCATTCGCTTTTTGTATCGCTGCATGCGACTTGTAACTCATCGGGTACTTAATAACACACATCTTAAACTTAATTAGCCTATAAACTTGTGACGCGACTATTTCAACATAATTTAAGAACTATTGCCGGACGTTAAAGTCGCTTTTATAAAATGCCTATGGCTATAATAGCTTCTTTGTTGCAGAGGTTTGTTACCTTTTTCTCTAATAGTTGTGTTTTACTGAACACTAAATTATATCTTTGTTTCATATAAACCTTTTTGAACAAATTAAAATATTAATAATAGTAAGGATACTTAAAATTCTACGAAATGTGAACAAAAAAGTTTTCGTTTGAAACTTGCATTAGGTACCTACTATTGACTCATTTAACATATCTACAGGTGTAAACCGTTGCCTCGATAAAACATCTAACAGTGGTAGATCCCGCAACAACAATATTTGTTGGGTGCACGAATTGGCCGGGTCGACCGGTGCAATACCACGACCACACAGAAGACAGGCGTGAAGTGGAAGCAATTCCGCGTTTCGTCTGATGAGTGTGGTACCGGAGGCCTAATTTTAGTCCTCTTTCCCTTCCCACCCTTTTCTTATTAGGAAAGGATGGGAAGGGGAAGTGGATTTGGCGGAGGAGAGGACGCATAGGAAGGAGAAATATCCTCTTTCTGTGCGTCCTCTTCTCCGTTGATTAAAGGTAGGCAACGCATCTGCATTTGCGGATGTCTATGGGCAACGGTCGCCTCGCTATTGCAGCGAATCCAGGTGGCCGTTTGCTCGTTTGCCACCTTATGATATAAAAAAAAAAAAAAAAAAAAAACAATAATGGCGCGAAAAATGTTGAAGAGCACTGCGGTAGTAATCAGGTCAAGCATATTCAAAAGTCGCGTCGGAAGTCAGTTTATGGTTTTAATTTTTTTGTGAGCTCCGTGTCCGCGCGGGCCTCTCTTGTCGGTTGACATGTTGCAGCGGGACCGCTTGATTTACTCCTAAAGAAATTAAAATTTTACTATATTTTTAATTGCTTCCTCCGAGATGGGCGATCGTAAAGTCACAGTGGAGTTGTTTAGAGAGAAATGGCGTTTCGACGTTTAGTAGCAATGGTATTAGTGATTATCTTACAGTTGAGACTAGACTGTAAATAAACAAATCGTTAATGTTACCTCCGGCTTTAAATAAAGGAGCCATTGTTTGTGTTTATGTCTGTGCGAAGTGAGCATTTAATACGCGTCTCCAGATAGTGAGCTTTACGAGTGAAGAGTTGCATGCAACGTGCAGTGTGCAACGTGCAGCGTGCAGTGTGCAGCATGCCTGCCCGCCCTGCGCTGTTGGACCTAGCAATACCACTCTTCTGGATAACGAACAAAAATTAGCTATCTAGTAATCGACGTCATTCTTGACGTTAGCAATAAAACTCATAATAAAATGTAATTTTCACTATTTATACTGAATTTCAGAAACAAAATAAGAGCAACATTAGATAAGACATCAGAGCGTGAAGTAATGCGCTGTGACACAGTAAGCGTCCCCCCGCCCCCGCCCCGCCCCCGCCCCGCGCCCTCAGCAAGGTGCCCCCAAGTTTTTAATCTTTTAAGCAATCGACTCGCCCGCTCCAACCACTTAGAGTAGGATTATCTCACTACATTAAACTTTACACCGTTATTGCTAAAGAAAGCCTTTTTCCCCAATATTTACTTCCCAATTTGTGCAACGGGCGACAGATTCGTGTCAAACATACAATTGTACTGAGATTTAGAATTTAGCAGTTGAACATTTACTCTGGTCGCAATCTTGAAGATAGCAAGGTGAACCATTGATGGATGTCACGGCGGACATCATCGTCATCATATATTTTACTCAGCCTATAAAACTTGGCTGAGTTTTTAAATATGTTCAAAGCATATTACAAGTATTATCGGTTCTTGACCATATCCATTCCCTTAACAGACTTCGGGACGAGAGTTGTTTGTTGACGTTATTCATAACAACTGCTGATTGGTTCGCATTTAATACAAAGCATCACTTGGATCTTCGGGAAATTTGTGTTATTCTTCGTTATAACGTAAAGTTTAAAGTAATCGGTTAAATGAACAGCAGCACTGAGAAATAGATAAGACAGCCTCGAGTTGCCTAATGCCTCGCGCCGACAAAAACTCACCAAATTTTAAGTTGAATCGGCGCCGAACAATCGAGATGAGCGCGCAGATAATCCACGCCGCGGTTCGACTTAATTAAACATGAAATTCAATTAATAGAGGACGCGGCGAGTTATCGCGTAAGGAATAAAGGGCAGATCCCTTCCTTCTAATTAAAATGTATTGCTTTATTTTACTCATTTTCCACTTACAATGACGTCGCGAGAGCGACTCCAACTTTTTAATCTGTTCGGTGTCTTACACCGCCTTAAGTTAATGCAACAGCGAAGCCGAATTTCAACTTTGTGCAATTATTATAAGGTCCATATTGGGTCGTGCGGTACGTCATGAAGGAAAACCGAGTGTAGCCAGGTTCCCAGCGCGGCGCGGCGCTCGAAGTCACAAAGAGGTATTTGCGGCGGACTTAAGGCTGAACATTAGTTTTTAAGGGTCTTATTTTGTTGTGCGCTATTAAAGCGGAGGAGTCTTTGATAGAATTAGCCGAGCCAATAAAATTAATCGGTTTCCCTGAGTAACATTTTCCTCGGAAATAAGGCGTCGGTTGTTTCCTTTAATGATCTGTCTTTACTTAATACATATTATGAGATATCAAGAAATTGTTTATTTTTATTAGAGAAACACAAAGTTAGATATAAAACACATCTATCTAACCAGCATCATTAGTGTACTTTGTTATTTTACAACTATTTTATATGGTTTATGTTGAATGAATATTTAGTATAAATTAAACTCTCGTTTGTGAATACAATTTCATATATCATACATTTAAAATGGCCATTAAAAACTATGACAAAGTAATGAGTCATTGGAACAAGTCTCGCAGTAACGTCGCTTAATGCAATAAAGGTCTCACTAACAGTCACAATGAAAGAAAACTAAATTACCCGTGCCGACCTAACTGGCTTCTCTTGAAAGCTCACCCTTGGACCTGCTTCGTCCAGTGTAGGCTGGCCCGTGCCGCTGCCATCGCCGCGCATAGGCGGAGGTCAGACTGGACTGGCGGTAGCAGTAACAATTATAAATAAGTAGGTTGGAGCAATAACGGGCCGCGACGTGCATTATATCAGGCAAACTGCCTGCGATGCACCGCCAACGCCACCTAGCACACACTTGGCATAGACTAAACAACTAAAGAATGTTCAAACTATGTATTCTACTTTAAATAAATATGGTTTACCAAAATTGAAACATTCAGCAAAGAATAATCTAATTTAAAAAAGTTTTCTCAAACTTCTACACAACATGACCGTCTTCTCAGTATATAAATAGGTACGCCAACAAAAAAAAAACACATTCAGCGACTAAAATAATTTAATGTTGAATGGAAATTAACAACATTCTTTCCATCGTGTTAGATATGACCGGGGCCTCTGAATGTCAAACAACTTAATTGTGTGGAGTGTCGCGTCTGCGGCGATCAGGGGATGCGTGCTCTCTGTAGGCTTGGAGCGCTCAACGCTTGCAAGCCATTCATAACCCGTGCGGCGCTACTTCAGCGAGCAGACGTTTTTATTTCTGCGTACAGCGACAAAAACATAAAAACACCACTCAAATTTCAAATAAACATTGCTTTAAAGCGCAGTTTCGAACGGCTTAAACACGTATTAGGTAGTTAAATTTACATTTTACATTTGATATTTTCAGCCGTGAAAGTTATTCGTTGTTTGTATTGAGCGAGCGAGCGGGATTTATGTGCCCGGTGGCGGCGCGGCGCGGCGCGGCGCGGCGCTGTAGTGCAGGCGACGTCTCTTTGTTGCCAATCGTTTACGTGTATTTACGACGTAATTTAAACAATTCCAAATACGAAATATTTTAGTGCGCCCGATGAATTGTGACGCTGCAATCTGACCGTGACGCCCCGCACCCCGCCACGCACCCCACCCCGCACCCCACCCCGCACCCCGCCCAGTAACGCATGAATAGCAAAAACGTAAGATTAAAATATACATGCAATTGAAAACTATTTCAAAATAAATTAAAAAGGGAAGAATAAAAAGAGTTGTTATTTATTTCAGCGTAATAAAAATGGTTTTGCGTTTGTTCAAAAGAAACCATAAAACATAAAAGTGACAAGTTTAACAGGAACAATGCTTGTAATTAGTTGATGATAATTTTGACGAGAGCCACAAACAATGGATCGCCAAAATAGAAAGCGTCGCCGACAATTTTTCAGTAGAGCCTCCCCTTTGAGCGCGGAAGGCGCGGGCGGCGGAGACGTACACGACGACAATCGAGGCGTCAAGAAAACTGATAACAATTAGCGCGCCGGATCGCCAGTGAAAAATGATCGCGTAAGCTCGCCGCAAACAAAACAACGCTAATTGCCGTTTCTTTTATTGGGACGAAAGTGTCCGCCTCAACCATAACGATATCGGCTCGTGAAAAATGTAAACACGGCCCCGCGCTCTTATCTTGCGGATTAGCGTCCCCCCCGCGCTCCCCTCCCCGCCCGTGACTGATTCCCGCAAACAACAAACAAACAGAAAAGAATGAAACGACTTAATCATCGACACTTTCGCTGAATAGGTAATTTCGTTATTGTTCTTTGGTCTGGCCCCTTCTTACCTACTTTGTTAATCTATAAGTACTATAGCTATAACAACATTCAAAACTGTTTTCTCTATTCCTCCTGCTTGTCTTTTGTTTGTTTGTACATAGATAGGCAATATGATGTCATTTAATAATCGACCTTTACATTAGATTCACAAAAGTTATGCTGAAAGTGCGTTTCAGCTCAGTGTCGAAGCACTGGTGATGTGTTGAGTAGCTTACAATGAGGCAAAAAAAGTTAGAAAACCTTATTATAAAATTTAATAATGACGTAACTTCCCTGAAATTCCAAAGTTTTGAAATATGTAACCCTCATAAATGTAAGGACATAGTCGTACAGCATTTCCTCAGGAGTGTTTACACTGGCGTCATGAATCACCCCACCTATCTTAATATTCAATTCATATCTTACGTATTACTATTGTTTGCGAAGTGGCGGGCTCACCTAGCGGCCGCGCGGGCGGCGGCGGGGCCCCGGAGAGCCGTCTAATCTCGCCGGTTATTGTCTAAGTTGCGCCGTTAGCCCGCGGCGGCACAACTTGCCATCGAGAGCGTTAAACACGCCGGGAATGAGGTACGTCCGGAGATCGGAGCCACCTAAGTGAAAATTATGTACAGTATTACACGAGATAATGTCCGCCGTGCACGCGATTAAAGGCATTAGCCAGTCGGGTTAGAGATTAGAGTAGCTTGCGAGAAACTTCAGCAAAGGTTACATCGCAGGAGAGAATAGTTTGTTAAGGATAGTAGAGTTTGTAAAGTGTTTCACGAGTTGTGAATATAAAGTAAAAAATATTTCGAACGTCAGGAAAATTGAAACAGATAATAAACATTGATACATTAGAATAAAATCTATGAAAAAAGACCAAAAAATTGTTTTGGTCTTTTTCATAGATAGAGAAACATCTATGCCCGCTATTTGTCTGAATATTTCTGTACCCTTAAAAACAAATTACGTACTTGAGAAAGTAATATTTCATCATCTGCAGATTCCAGAGATGCCTGAGTACATTAAGTAGCCGAACACAATGAATATGAGAATCATTACAAAAGCAGTAAAGTTGAGCGCTAATAAATGTGCTTCTGATGTAGCGAGTTGTTTGTGTGTTTTGTGTTGAATTGAATCCAGGAGTCACGGTCTTCGCAAAAAGTGAGCATGACGTAATGACTTGTACCTTTCACCCTCCGCGCGCTCGCCGTCACCGCGGGGTCTGCGGGGTTGTAACGAATTTATTAGCGGAGCGCGGGGGCGGTGCGGGGGCAGCGCGGGTGCGGCGGCAGACAAAAAGCCATGCGTCCTACACAAATTGAATTCGACAACGTTCGACAGCGTATTAGCACAATGTAAAACAACATCGTTTCTTTTCCTCGAGACCGTATATCGACATCGATACCTTGGTTTTCAAATTGCTCTTTGCTCTATTTGTCTCTGTTAATCAATAGTATATTAGTGTATGAAGCTCATTTACACATCTATTTTTCAAGTCGGTATAATCGTAGATAAAACTGTAGTTTTTATCTAAAACACAAAACGTGTCGAAGCCCTTCGGCGGTCGGAACTAACGTAAGTAGTGCGAGCGCCGCGGGCGGCGGGGGCGGGGTATGCGGGGGGAAGGCGGCGGACATCACTCCGCTACAACTTAAATCGAACGGAAACTTAACGCCGTACTTAGAACCGGAACTACACATTGAGACGCTTCTAATAAACTTTACTCTGACTTCGTCAACCGCCTCACTCGAGCACACTACTTAATAACTAAGTAGGTACACTTTAGTATTATTTTCAAATGCTTTGCATTCATGAGGTAAATAATTATTTCTCTCTTTATGTGTACCTGCAGGTGCAAGTTTTTTCGTAATTCAAAGTATCTAAATTCGTGTCCTATTTAACCTGACGTATTGCGTCGCAACATTATGTACTTTGAGTATTTCTAAAATTATATTGTAAGGATAATAACTTTTTATAATTGTTTTCGTTGTACGAGGTGTTGTGCAATGAGTCAGGCGAGCAGTTATCAGGCCAGCAGGGATACGGAAATCCGTCCAGCGATAGCGCACCGCACCACATCGCCTCGCACCGCCGCCACATATCTCCTGTGCCGCCAGTGACACCTCATTTTGCATGTGGGCGAGAAGTCAGCCGCGTGTGCCCACTGATCACACGTAATGGGCACTACTTACAAAAAATGTCTAAATGTCTACTAACAAAAAACGTCAAGAAGCGTATACATATATTTATAAATATAACATGTCCCACCCAATGACTCTTCAATGTAGTCGACTACTATGCTAGGTAGTTGAAGAAACTAGAAACATAACAGTAAAACGCGTGGGGGCTAAGTAGACGGCTGTGTTAGAAAGCCTCAAGCCGAACTAACTTATCTATCTTTTTATCCCGCTGACAGAGCACTGCCATTTAACTACAGCTGCACTCACTCCGGCCCCATTGCAGCTAAGCGCCACGCCACGGCCACAGCCACGGCCACAGCCACAGCACGCAGACATAATATACATCTCTAACTGGTCACTCCTCTGTAACAATTATCTTATGAACAAACTCTGATAAATATAAGAAGTAAAAACAACTTAAAAGAAAATAACATATCAAGTTTAATGTGTCACAACATATTTAATTGTACTACGCGAACACGATAACGTAAACGTACGAATCGAGAACAATAAAATAATATGTTCCGAGATCAAAGTTCGCTCAAAGTCCGTAGCTATTGATACAAGCGCCGTAATAAAGTAATCTGAAGGAAGATAATGTTGTTTTAATAAAGCCCCGGTGGATCCGTAAATAGCTCGTGAGCAAACATTGTTGGGATGTCGGCGAGCGGAGAGGAACGCTAAATAAGTTTAGAATACCTGAGGAGTGAGGGCGGCTTCGATGAATCAATATCTCAAGCTCGTTACGAACTTGATCCGAAGCTTTGCCTCCCTTTACACAGCGTATCCATCGCGAGATCTCAAACAATATAAATAATAAGTGGTATCCTTATTTTAAAATTTAAATTCTTTGCGATTCAGTTCATGAGTTTTATTTCGCCACTGGCTGATAACATTATTATCACTGTATAATATTTTGTGTGTAGCCGTAGGAAAGAGTTATTAATCAGAGGATACAGAGATGTAAAAAAAATTAAATCAGTTAAGTTTGTAATCAAGTCGATTTTGGTAGTTTTGCGAAAGTTTAGATGGAAGGGTGGATGTTTGTTTGAAGGTATCTCCGGATCGGCTCGCCGGATCTTGATGAAATTTGGTATAGATGTAGAACATAGTCTGGAAGAACACATAGGCTACTTACTATGTTTTTTTTTTATGCCGCGCGGACGGAGTCAGCGACAGCTAGTTAAAAATGAATAGATATAATATAACCTAACATAATATTAACTTATGTATACATATCTCTTAACTGGGGTAATGAGGCAATGAAACAATCTTGGTATTTATATAATAATAGTATTTGGACTATCCAAGTGTACCTATTGTAGTGTGTGTAGGGCGAGGTGCGCCTGCTGCCCACGCTCTAGGCCGCGTACAACTAATTTGTATTGATTAAAAATATTCAACATAGTTGGTACCGGGAGGAATGCGCGGACCCTCCGCGTCCCCCGCGCAGCCTCCCCGCACCCTGCACCCACCACACCCGACCTCTGACCTATGCAGATTATTGCTTCAGAGAAACGTGATTTTCTTAGATATTGTGATGTTCGTAGGATCGAATATTTGTATTTAATTTAACCCCAGCGATGTTAGCTATCGATAAAAATTTCAAGAAACTATCTGTATTAAAATATTAAAAATGTCGATGGAATATGCTGGTACTTTATCAGTCGCATCATAATAAACTTGCGACCGAGTATTGTGCAAACTAAATACAAAATACTAAAACATTATGCATTATTCGAATTCCTGTTCATCTGGCAAGGGAACAAGAATTTTATAATTAGCTGCACTTTCACAATTAACGTTGAAACTCTAAACATTGCACGTAATTCTAACTGAAAATAATAACATGATCTGTATCGTCATTTTATCTATTTAATTTGTTACGTTTGCAAAAAGTCCTTAAGCCAAAACATGGCGCTGCAACTAAATATTAAAGTCAACAACATGCACATGTTATAAGTTCAACTGTCAGGATTAGGCAGTTGATCATTACACAAATGGACAGTTATAAAAGACATTGTCACATGAATAATGTCGGTCCCGATATATTTTTACGAGTATGTCGAGTATCGCAAGGTGAACAGTTAGTGGTGCCGTGTACCCCGCACCCCTACGCGCCGCCTAGCGGATTATTTATGTAACGGCTCTTGTTGTCTAGCAGGTAAACTCTCTACTTATGCTAAGTGAGTGCGAGAACTCGCCGACACACTACAGCAATAAAACTAATAGCAACTCCAGTATTTGCAAAGTTGGCGAATTAAGGGACAATAGCTTTCACCTAACAACCGTTGTTGAAGTTTTTCCGTCGTGTATTGCGGCAGCGGCGTGTTTAGAGCCAAAAACGGTAATTTATCGGCTCGTACTTTACAATTTTCTTTTTATAGACTATAAAATTCATAGAGAGCGCGGCGCAGCCCAGGAGCAGGGAGCACACCGGGGACGCTTTTATTCATTTTTTTATAACCATATCTTTAGCATATTAAATTCTCACAAGGTTTTATTCAAAATGCTTGCTCCTTTTTGTATTATTGTAACTTGTGCCGGTATTTAAATATTAATTCTCAATGATAAATTTATTAAGTCACTATTCAGTGCATTTTGCACTCAAATAGATCCCAGGATACATAAACATGACAAGGTGGCGATGCCGACGACCGCAAAAAATTGCTCGACTCAAAGTAAATATTTATAAAGCGTTTGTTTGAACAACTTCGGACTCCTCAAGTAAATCTTGCGGATCCATCTGCATTTTATAAACATAAACTAACAAAGGCATTTTTTAATATTATGACAACACACAGTTACTTGTATGCTTGTATACATTTTATATTTACCTAAGCTAGTACATACAAGCAACCTTACAATTTTGTCTTGTCGTGTAAATATAAATTGTATTTAGATTTCATGGAGATTTTGGTCGGACGACATGATAATTATTTCAAGTACGCTTATACCTGAATATTGTTCTAAAATCTCCTTATTCTATTTTTGGTCTGACTTCAACCTCCAGCTATTTACAATGTACGCCGCATTAATTTCCTATGCGAGTGACGTTTACCTCGTATCCACGTTACAACAACAACGTAGCGCTTTGTAGAGTTCCCAGCAGCGTTGTAACAGGTGGCCGCAGCCGTGGCGGCGGAACCGGCTGTTTACGCCACTTTTACGGCCACGTGACGACTCTCCAGTAAACACGCAACGCTCTTTGCAGGACCGGCCTGATGGCCTCCAGCCCTATACATGTTCTTGTATAGGTATAAAACCATAGAAATAATTTAAAGTCACATAAGTGTTTGTCTCCTCTTTTTTTAAATACCTTTCCGCACCATATGATTCTTGGTCAAAAGTCTTCCTTTGATAGTTGAAGGCAGACAAAATGATTATGTACTTATTACGTATATACGAGTAAGTACCTAGTACATATACGTTACTGGTCGCGGTATCTACAACAATTTATAATTTGTTTGTCACTTGGGAGTTTGTAGTCAATGTTTTTCAACGATTCCTAGTTGACGCAACAGAGTAGGTACATGTAGAAAAGAAGTGCGTACGTCCCATAAATAAGGATCCCTTGGTCGGTTTAGCGGCGGGCGAAGCGCGAGCGAGGCACGGGCTCGGTGGCGAGTATGACGCGAATTGTAAATGCGCAATTTACCAACTTGCTACAACTCCGAGATTTATCGCTTTTTTCTAAAATCCTGGATTGCGAAGAGCACCTTGTTAAAGCCTCGCAAACTTTACAACTTGCCAAACGAGATCATCTTATATTTGAAACTCGACAGTTTAAGTTTTTATACTTATTTCCTCGCTGATTACTCTACTAGCTACTAGCGGACATTTTGAATAAAATTTAAACTTTATAAGCTCGCTTCCAGAAAACTAACTATACAGAAAATTTATCAGCAGTAAGTCTTAGTCTAGGCTGTGCCGATAATCTGAATAAAGCGGCTTAAGTCATTTAAATTCACTAACTAGGTAATTAATCGACAACACGGAAATTTTATAGCTCCGTTGTATACCAATTTGCTCGGCTTATATTATCGTTAAAATATGAGGAATCTCTGGCTCTGAAGTCGAAAGGAAAACCACTCAGAGCGACGGAAGGTTTCCGCAAAAGCGGAGAGTGATATGGGGCGCACCTCCGCACACCTCCGCCGCATAACCGCTCGTCGGCGCTCTTCACGACTCATTAGGGCGGGGGCGAGCGGCTTGAAAAATGTTCGCGCCACTAACAATAGACATTAAGTAAAGTGGCACAATTACCTCACGAGCTGCGAACGAGTCGCGCCCGCACCGCGTTACCGCCTTCTCCGCACGCAGGGCTGTAACGCTCCTTCCGCGCTCGGATTGCAGCAAAACTGAAAACTGACTTTTTATTTCAGTACGCAGATTAATAATCCTGTATATTAAAGTTCTTCTTTTAGAAATAACAATGTGTCATAAAATGTTGATGTATGTTGATGAACTTACGCAAAATTATAGTTTACGGCTCTAAGAGTTCTCAAAAAATATTTTATAACTCGATTTATGTTTAGTATTTAAACTGAACAACAGTTTTTAACATCTCTATATTCGGTGAGAAACGGAATAAAATTTTATAAAAAAAAAAAAAATTACATTTGGCGATAAATATGAAGTCATTAGCTAGCCCTGTACTCGGCGAGCGTAAAGCGATAGGTGGTCGTGGCCGTGGCACGTAAGATGTCGTTTAGCGCTCAGAATTTACATAAATAATGACGTCATCGCCGGCAGCCCCGCCCGGTATTGCGTCATTTGCCGCCCCCGCACCCCGCACCCCGCGCACCGACACTTAACTCCAAATAAAAAGTACATTATTATATCGGCGGCGCGGCGGTGGTAAGAGCGGCGATGTCCCGCGCCCCCTCGCGGCGGTGGCGATTTGCATCACAATTGTCTGGCGCATAGCGTGTTTTTAATTTGGCCAACAAACATCTCGGCTGCAGCTCAAGTCGCGGCGCTCGCAAAAAATAATCGCTGGTGTTTATTGCCTGCAGAATTTTAATGACACTTTTTTGTTTGTTCGCGTCTAAAGAATATCATAACGGAACATTTATTCTCACCCGAGAATAAACTCCGCTTCTTACATTCCAGTCTATTAATGTTCACTGTGTACTGCACTTAAACATATTTCTTACTGTTTTGATATAACGAATACTTGTGAATACACTAATAATACAATAGCAAAATTTTACAAAAAAAATAACACTTTTTTAAACTACTTCATTACAAATGCATTCGAAGGAATTACAATATTCTAGTTTATTGTACACACATCTGTTCAATACATGAGCAACCAGAAATTATTGAATTTGCTTTAAACTACATACATTTGAAACAAGTAATAAATACCAGGTAACAAATTAAAAGTGTTTAATGTTGCGAGACATTCATGAAGACATAGCGCTTATTGCGTTGGCACGGGGATGACGTTACAGCGCAGCGCGAGCCCGGCCGGGGATGGCCATACAAACATGATTAAAACGAGACCTTCCCATTTTTTTTTTACAAAACTACAATCTCAAGCCAAATACACGCTATATTTTCTTCCCGGTGGCACATCGTGAACATTATGTAGTCCTTCACCCAAATATTTTTTTTAATTTCACATTAAATTTAAAACTTGGCGTAATTCTAGCTGTTGCAATGAAAGATCATTTTATAAGAAAGACCAGTAGTTATGGCAAACGTAAACATTTTTTACCTAAATCTAACAGTGATAGACAACTTTACTTCTAGGTAAACTCGTCTTCTGTCTTTAAGAACTGCATGTATTTTTTGATTTACAAAATGTTTGAATTATTTCTACAATTTGTTTCACGAGAATTTTTTCGAAAGAGCCGAGAACAAAATGGATGTTGTGTGATCCCGCGAGTTTTCCGCAACTAATGAGTTTGAAGCCGACCCCGGGAATAAATCTTGCAGTTTTGTGACTCAAAATATTCCGCCCTTGGTACAAGCTGTCATCTTACAGCGTATTTGTATTATCATAAAAAAAACAGAAGTACACAATAAGATCACATACATACGGTAACAAATTTTTTATACCACTTGTGCCCTGTGCCTTATACCCGCCGCCGCTTGTGCCCCATTCCCACCCTCGCCACCGCCTGTGCCCTGTGCCAACCGCATCACGCTCCGCGGCTTGTTATAAATCAAAGCACGTTGCTTCTTATAAACATATTTTGTGTGCCGCCTCTTTTTAAAATTTGTCTACGTTATACGACCTAACGCGTTTGCACTTCCCACTTCCCACTTCCCACTTCCCACTTCCCACGCAAAATCGACTTTGCATAGTGCAAAGTTTTGCCCAAGATAAGAGTGCACTTTTTGGAATAAATTGTTTCGACGTTCAAATACTTATATTAATTGTTAAATAAATTTAATAGTATTACTAACCACTAATTAATTTTTAAACTATTCAGTATAGTAATCTTGTGTATGTGCTGTGTTTGTTGTTCGTTAATTGTACAAACTTAGTTGCGTGCCTAAATCAAGTATCGTAAATGAATTTAGAAATTCGGGTAGAGCGGGGTCGCAGTTTAAGTTCTCAAGACGTCGGCGACAGGTTGGATCTGCCCCCTGCGCCGCCTGCTCTCGGTCAAAGCAGGGTGGTGGCTGAGGGGGAAGGGCAGTCAAAAGTCCGGTTAAATGAAGGCCGTGAATTATTCGCCTTAATTATACACTAGCAGCTTAACACGTGGCTGCGATCAGGCTGTGTTCACACTGCGCTGTAACGGAACGCTTCTACCTACTACTACTTATAATATTGACT
Organism: Papilio machaon; assembly: GCF_912999745.1. Taxonomy (NCBI): domain Eukaryota; kingdom Metazoa; phylum Arthropoda; class Insecta; order Lepidoptera; family Papilionidae; genus Papilio; species Papilio machaon. The sequence goes on along the minus strand of NC_059993.1, from coordinate 137,552 downwards.
TTATCGCGTTGCATCGTTATAACAGATCATTAAATAAAACGTTTGCTACACGATTCTATTAGAAAAACAAAACTGGTTTTAGCCTCAAACTCTTTGTATATATAATGTAATCGGAATGTATGGCCTACAAGTACGCTAGCTAAGTTGTTTGTACGTTTAAAATCTTTTATCGTACCACTAAAATCCAAATATGAGCGTACCTATTTATATAAAAAATATAAAATTGCTAATAAAATAAACCTCACACTGTGAACAGGCACCAGTGTACAACACAAGACGCCTAACTCACAACTTTTCCTCGAATTGTCCGTCTTGGATTAAATTAACATTAGGTGAAACTATTCGCAAGGGTCCTGTAGGCATTGTGCGGACACCCGCCGCCTGCCGCCCGCCGCCCGCCGACTGCGGTCGCCGGAATCCTAATTAAAATTACAACATGTAAATTGTCCAACGTCTTGACTCCCTACCCTGTCCTCCCCTGTTCGCCCTTGCCTTGCCGCGCTGATGTTTGTTTAAAAACAGGCCGCGTTCCTCCGCTCAGCCGGGATTATCCTGTTAAAGCTTTGTAAGTCGTTTGGAGTAAATACACCGCATAATTATGTCTATTAACTCCTAATTTAAGGTTATACTGAATAATTCATAATCGTTTATTATGTTTCTTGTAGGTATATATCTAACAGAATCCAAAACCAATGAATAGTTGTATATTTAATTACCAGTAATTGTACACATCGTAGACTCTAGGTATAGTACTTGTTCTTGCATCCAATATACAAATATGAAGAGGTCATTGGATGTACAACTGTGGTGTAATCTTCGAAAAGTCGGTGGAGCGGGTTGTTTAAGTCGGCGGCGAACAAACTTATGTCCGAATGTCCGCCACACCCGCAGCGCGCGGCTTGTTAGCTGCTTCGAGATCTGTTTGAGGAGCTGCCACTTCTGCCTACTTCGCATGTCGACAAACTCACTATGACTACAAGTTTTAAACAACTTTGAACATGTACACATGTACGTTGGTTTAAAGTTCATTTATATTGTTTGAACATTACCTGTTGCAAATCTACAATATTTTTTTTTTACGATAGTCAACCTCATTTATCGAATCCAAATAAAATTTAAAGAAACAATTGTAGAATCAAGGGAAAGAGTCAAAAGAGCATTAGAATTCTTTCAAAACAAACTCTCAGAACAAGTTATTTGAAACAAGACTCTTGGCTGTAAGAAGCCGCTATTGCATTATTCATACGCGGAGAGGATAGGAGAGGAGAGGTAAGGCGCGTATACAAAGTGAAATGACCCTCAGGTTAATAGAAATGCTTTAATGGTGTTTATGTTCCCCCTCGTACCGCCAGCGCTGCATCTTTCTCATATATTAAAGGTCATATGATATGTTAAATTTATACTCATTTTTTATGATATTATACAATTCTGAATCTCGTGTGAATGTGCTCAGTAATGTGGCTAAAAGTTTTGAAATATAATTATGGGATTGTGATTTTAAATTAGTAGCGCGAGTATCAACTCGCGCTACTAATCATCAGCACATTATACGTCCCCAGTGGGGGGCTCGGAGCCTACCCTAAATTAGGAGTGAATAGGCCAGAGCCATAGTCACCTAGTTTATGGTAATAATAGAATTGAAAGCGGACAAATGCAGTTACTCTTAAATTTACAACTGAAGAGATAGGTTTAACTTCGATTAACTTGGGTTATATTTGTTCTGATTTATTTAAACAACCAAATACATAGTTACAGCTACTTGTTGTCCCGCCCGTTTTGTGATTGAGATTGTCAAATTAAAAATGTTGCAGGAACACACGGCTGAACGGCTCAGCAGAAACAGTGGAAGATGAAAGAGCGCACCGCGAGACTGGCTCTCAATTACAATCCGTCCCCAGCGGAGCGCAGCGCTGTGCACTCTACACTGCGCACAGTACACAAGTAAGATCCATCTCTAACTTTTTGTCTGAATCCAAATAATGAATCTGCAATAAATTTTCCATCGTGAGCTCTAAAATGACACTTGAAATAAAATTAAAACTTTACAGATTTGCAAAATTAGCCACTGTTCAAAATTCTTAAAATAAACATTTTTTTTTTATAGGAGAAGGGGGCAAACGAGCAACGGACCGAGAAACATGAATATTTGTCTTTATGGTATGTACAGCACATGCACAGTTTTCATTTCGTTAGCTTAAACAGTTACAAAAGCTTGAAATCCTTTATAAAATATAAATCTTGAGATGTTGAAAATGTCTTTATTGTTTTACGACAGGACATTACATACACAGATTAAAGACATGAACTTCAGTGAAAATACATATGTAATCTGATAATATTTGCCTCTATTTATGAACAAATACCACTGTTTTACTTCACATTTTTATTTGATTTAAAACAGTGGTATTTGTCTAAAAGATAAAACATGAACAAACAGCAGCATTTTACTGTCGCGGGATAAATCGCAGCGCGCGGTCAAGCCAATTAGCTGGCTAATTGAAGAGCTCGCTTTGAAGTCGTCATTCCTTTGCCCGGCCACGCGCAACCATTGCCCGCCCCGCACGCCGTACCTCGCACCTGCCCGCCCCGACTGCGCTCACCCGGCCCCGGCACACTTCGGATTTTAAGTCTCTTAAAACAAAACAAATTCTAAGGTCAAAATATTTTGTAGGCAGATTTACTTTTCATTGGGCAAGCGTTTGTCATCTGCAATAATTCTATTCATTTTATTCACTTTCAATCTGTGTTAAATGTAACCATGTTCAAATGCACAATTTACCAAAGGCTAGGAAATCACAACCCATCGCAAACAGATAGATTCTAGTTGTGACATCCACATTAAAACTTGTGTCTATCTTAGAAAAGCCGCATCCTTTGTGAGCGTGCGGCCGCAAGCGCTGCCCTCACACGCGGACGGGCTGCGACTTCCGACACGCGCGGCGCGGCTCCGGCGCGGCTCCGACGTGGCGGAAGTGCGCTCGCCGCGCGGTCAGCTTCCGGCCCTTTGACCTGCCTCATGTCCTCCCCGGACTAATTACAGCGACACACGACACTACTCATCTCCAAGACGCCGTTATCTCTCTTATTTAGTACGGTCTAAAGACGATAATGTCGTGCGTTTCGGCGAGTGTTAAAACACGCCGCAGGCGAGCGTGGCCCTCGTGCTTATTCTCAGGAAACGGCCTAAGAGGGACTAGTTTTGGATGCTTGCAATTAAAGCTTGCCCTCGGGCCGTTCTTCGAACCCAACTTGCCCAATAAAAACCATAATTAATCCCGATATTTGTAATTTCCCTCTCTTCTCCTTCTACTATGTATTGCAAGCAGGTCATCATGCAACATAACATAAAGAAATTTTTCAATTCGTTTCATCTTATTTCACAAAATATACTGTTTGATGTTTTTTGTGTCTATTAATGACTGAAGGATGATTTGAACAAAGTCTGATATAATAAAAAAGTAGATCAAGGCGTGTCACTTGTCACACAAAATTTAAAGGTATCATCGCAAAGTTCAACGTCGCATCAGTATTGTGTGAAGTCGTTCTTCTTCTCTGAGCCTTCATTTGAATTATTGTACTGTTTGGAAAAACTGATAGACATTAAACATTCACTTCACCAGTGAAAGATCGAAAAAACAACTTCTTAATGTAATATTTGTTTCAACAGGAAAGAGGCAATACGTGTCGCGTGTCCGGCAGGGCGGTGGCGGCGGCGTGCGGGCGCCCGGAAGTGACCTGCTCTACCGCCTCGCTCACTACATCCGCCGCTTTGACAACACTACCCGCTACTACCCATGACCTACCGGCGATTCTTTCTTGTCATGTAATACTGAATAAGATAAAGATAAAGAATAATCAATGATTGTTTTACTCATTCCTTAATAGACATGATTCCATCTACACAGACACTACAAATAGACAAGTAAGTAAATAACTACATGGAAACTAAGAATCAATCGACTTTTCAACTTCAACTTCGTCCGTCCACCTCCAATTAGAGAGGAGGTCACTTCAGAAGTCAAAAGCTTTGTATAAACTTAGTATTCAAACTGTTGAACAATACAAGCGGGCAAGTGTTTGTGCAAACTTGGCCACCTCTCGCCGGCTGTAAACTCCCAAGTTGACAGTAATTCGGGCACGTAAGCGGCTAAGGCCGAGTTATGGGCTATTAAGAAATTGTTCTCACTCGGACCTTCGGGGCGGAGGGTGGCAGGCGGCAGAGGTAGGGTGGCAGAGGGAGGCTGTTATTTGCGTAAAGTTTGAAGCGCCGTGTGTGCCACTCTTCTTAACGGGATTGCTCATAAACAGGATGATTGCAATTTGTACGATGTACTTACTTAATGGCTTAATACTAAAGTCTGTGCCGTGTTAGTCAAAACAATAGCTTTAGTTATACAAATATATTTTAACAATTGTCATACCCCTTCAATCAGAAAGTGGACATTGTCATCTGCGGTTACTGTTAAAAAGGATTTTTAATTGTCTCCTACATAACTATTTGTTATAAATAGGCGAATTTAACAGTTGCAGGTAGCTGTCCGGTTCAAGTGTGGTAGTTCGCGTTCAATTTAATACGCAACTCTGCTTTTGTTAACATGTAACCACTTTAAGTATCTTCCGAGCTAAGGCACTATTTTATGGTAAAGTACACGGCTTATTAAAATCACCCTGTATATAAAATTGTGCGGCTACACGGAGCAAGTCGGAGGTCATCGGCGGCGAGCGGCGGCGAGTGGCCGGCAAATTGTACGAATTTGTATGAGGTGTTTAAACCCCTGGCGTCTTAGATAAACTGAGCGCACACCCCGCACACCTCGCACACCCCTCACCGGCCCAGCAACGTTGATCAACGCCGCCAAATCCTACTGCAAATGTTTGACACAATTAGTCCCGCGATGCATTCCACCCAGTGCACTGCAAACTACATTACACTATGACATGACCAATTTTTTACATTAATACTTACAGATATTTATACATAACTAGCTTTTACCCGCGACTCCGTCCGCGCGGAATAAAAAAAAACATAGAAAACGGGGTAAAAATTATCCTATGTCCGTTTCCTGGTCTTAAGCTACCTGCCCACCAATTTTCAGTCAAATCGATTCAGCCGTTCTTGACTTATAAATGGTGTAACTAACACAACTTTCTTTTATATATATAGATATAAGGTAAACAAAAAACATATTCCATTTCATACAAGTCTTTTTTCCTTAGGTGGCAATAATTATAGCTCTTGACGTGTCATCTGCTAAGCATAAATACTACTTGCTCGTATGCACTATGGAATCTCATACAGAGTGTAAGTTATTTAATGTTTATTTTCAAACTTGATACGTAAAAAATTTGTAAATATAAGGCACTACTTAAATTATGCTAAAATGCTGCGTTAGTTCGTAGAGTTAAGACGGGATGCGGTCGCAAAGTTGTGCCGAGTTCGCTCTGCGGACAAACGAACAGAACTACTAACAACTTCTTGACATATGCGGACTCCAAGTTGCGCTCGAATTAGCGCACTAGCCACATACCAATTGACCAACTCATTATATGTTCTATAGCCTTTAGATATGTAGAGAGTATATAGGTAAGTAGTTGAAGATTTAACTAACTACATTAAAAAATATAGGGCTTAAAAAATTGTTTTATGTTTAATGAATTATATTTCATAAACTTTACCATAGATTACGATTCTATTTAATCAATTCATCTTCAATAAATCTAACTAATAAGTTATAACTAAGCAAAAGCATTCAGTGGTACTTAATGAAGTTATATAATCTGTGAATGTAATCCGAAGCTTACACAAGACGTTAGCATGTTCAAAGTGAATCAATCAAGTGAATCCCTCGCATCCTGCTGGATGCTAGTGGAACGCCGAATGGGCGCCGACAGGACGTCGGGGGTCGGTGGCAGGTCGCGCAGACACCAATTCAACAAGAATTTAATTAATCCCGGTGAATGGTTAGCGTTAGCTACGAGGTTACCTTGTAGGGTACAACACACATTTCTTGACTCTTCAAATCATTTTAAGTAACATATAAGTTTACAGACATGCTATGCTTTTTCCAAGTTGTGATGAATGTAAGCCACAAATGTAAGTTTTGTAACTTTGAATCTTCACATAAAATGAGTTCCAATATTGGAGGATTGTAGACAAGATAGAAAAATTGTTTATTGATGACACTTACTTTTCAAACAAACTCTTCCTGTAAATACAACACTTTTTAACTTACAAAATCACATTATATTTTTGAAGAATAATCTGTTTTTACATTTCTCTTATATTTATTACTTAAATTATACTTAAACATTAGCGTCCAATTAATGTACCGTTTACCCTACAGAAGTGCTTGTCTTGCAAGATTTGGTAATTGATTAGTGAGAAAGAGCTGAAACTTTGATTGGTCCGACCCTTCCCCCACCTCCCCACGCGGCCTCCGGTCTCTCCTGCGCGTACAAAAGCTCTCCTTTGAAACTTTGCCTCTCATGCAGCTCACCACACTGACCACTATTTGGATTCAAATAGATTATTGTCCGAATAACTATCCTATTTGATGTATACAAAATATAACTAATACATATTACATGTAGATATTTGTAGCGGTTCCTTGCTGTTTAAAAGTTTCAAATCGTTTCAAACAGTCGTATTCTATCTGACTAACTACGTACATTGTAAGAGATTACTTTTTTATAAAGCATTTGCGACATCACACAAAATAAAACAAAAGAAAGAACATAATTGCAGTAAAAAATGTGTTACAATATTATGCGAATGTCTACGCCATATTTAAAAAGTGGCAACATTGCCACAGAGCAGCGACAGTGCACTGTCATCGCTGCTCTCGCGCCGACGGCCGACCGGCCGGCGGTCGTCGGCGCCATCTTTTACATCACTTCAATTTCAACATTCAACCTTACAACAAGCACGCGATCAAGTAAGATCTTTCAATGATTCTTCACGAACCTGCATCGACATAGTTTCGAGCCGGATTCGAATAATTTCTATTGGAACTCAACAATCAAAAGGGGCCAAGAAGAAAAATTTCGAAGCGGTGCGGTCGAAAAAAGAAGATTGATCGACATGGACGCGTGCTGAATATCAAATCTTCAATTCATCAAGCCAATATATACCTAGAGAGGTTTGCGGAGATGAGTGAGTTCGTTCCAATTATTTTCCAACTATTTACGTAAATCTCACTATTGCAATTTTCAATCTATTTGTTCAATCATACCAACTATCTAAAGGTGTGTTATTCAATTTCTTTGTTATTAATCATTTCAAAAATCATTATTCCAAATTCAAAAAACTATAATTTATTTCGTTTCAACAAATTAAAAATTGTCGCGTCATCCCACTTACCTTCACTAACTTTAAAAAAAAATTCAACTATTGTACATTTCTAAAGGGTCTAGAACGGTGTATTGCCTCTATTTGTACTAATGCACCATACTTTTAACCATTTGCTAACTTAAATTTCGAACATTACAGAAATCCATGTGGGGTCATTGTTCCCGCTTAAGCCGGTTGGTAGCCGAGTGAACCCTCATGAGCCTTCGGTTGTTCTGCCATCTGCTTGCTTGAATATAACCTAACGTTCTGCCTGCTTTTTTCAAGTTTTTTTCACAAAATTTAAGTATTTTTTTTATTTTTTTACTTACCCTCAATTTAACTTTTTTTATTTGCATATGTAACTTTGTTTAATTTTCTTTACAACAGCAAGGATTTATAATTTATTTCATTTTCATTAACATTTAATTAACTTTGCATCATTAATTTACTTTCAATTAACAATCAAAATGGACATCCAAACTTTGAAAAAATCTAGAGCAAGCTTCAAATCGAAATTAACAGTGTTTAAAAAATTTCTAGATACATTATTACCTAGTAAAACTATAAATAGTGTACAGGCCCATGAATTAACCATAAGAAATGGGAAAATGCAAGAAATGTACAATGATTTTGACTCGGTACAGAATGATATAGAAGGATTAACCGACATTCCAGATGACGAGTATGCAGAACGAGCTGCCTTCGAGAACAGCTACTTCAGCGCCATGGCTGTTGCGCAGGATTTGCTCAGCAGGCATGCCGCTGTTAATGCTGCTACTGCTGCGGGCAATGACAGTGCATCGGTGTCGGGCTCAGGTGTTATTGGATATTCAGGTGGGCCGAGCATCAAATTACCAACAATACATTTACCCACCTTTTCTGGTCGCTATCAAGATTGGTTAGAATATCATGACACCTACAAATCATTAATACACGACAATCACACAATTCCAAAAATACATAAATTTCACTATTTAAGAAATTCATTAAAGGATACAGCGGCTTTAATTATCAAATCTATAGAATTTTCAACGGAGAACTATGATGTTGCCTGGGACTTACTTTGTGACAGATTCAATAACAATCGAATTTTAATTAACAACCATATTCAAGCTCTATTTAACATACAGCCTGTCACGCAAGAGTCTTCCAAGGCTCTGCGGAACTTAATAGATTGGGTAAATAAAAACCTACGGGCTCTAAATACATTAAAACTTCCAACAGAACATTGGGATGTGTTAATTATTCACATGATGTCAAGCAAACTTGATTTAGTTTCAATACGCGATTGGGAAACTGAGCGTAATCGGATTCAGCATGTACCATCTTTGCAAGAGTTCATGCAATTTTTAAAAAACCGTGCAGATCTTTTAGAAACCATTGAAGAAGCTCAGGGACAACCTAAGTCACGACGTTATAGTGATGTAACTCACAACCGTTCCAAGACATTTATTGTTAATGAAACATCTAAACAAAAACAATTTAAGTGCCCTGTTTGCAAACATTTTCATTCCATCTATCAATGTCCTAAGTTCAAGGCAATGTCCATAGAATCTCGGCTAACAAAAATAAAAGACCTGAATCTTTGTACAAATTGCTTGCGGTCTGGGCACAATGAACAACATTGTAGACTCAGTTCCTGCCGCTTATGCTCAAAGCGACACAATACTATGTTGCATCCATCTAAACAATTTAATGAACCTCCGGTTAATCAATCTTCTAAAAGTGACTGTGTTGTTCTACCAAATATACAGGAACTATCTAAACCTGTTACACTATCATCAATACACAATAGCCAGGTTTTATTATCAACAGCAATGATCACCATAGAAGATCATGCTGGGCAATTACACAAAGTACGTGCTCTATTGGATAATGGTAGCACTAGTAGTTTCATAACACAATCTTTGCAAAGGCAATTAGGGATACCCAGTTATTCCACATGTGTATCAGTCCAAGGACTAAATCAACAATCGTCCAACATCTCACAAAGATGTGACGTCACAATTTCATCTCTATATCAAAATCATTATAAAACAGAAGTCAACTGTTTTATCGTTCCCAATATCACTCAGCTGATACCCACGGTTCCCATTAATACCAATTCATTTGAGATTCCTTCCCAAGTTCAACTTGCTGACCCAACATTTGCTGTGCCGTCAGAGGTACACATGTTGCTTGGTGCTGATCTATTCTGGAATGTTCTTTCTTCAAATCAAATATCTCTGGGTAAACACAAACCAATCCTCGTTGAAACAAAACTTGGTTGGCTAGTTTCTGGTTCAATTCAATTACCATACAAAAGAAAATCAAAACAATTTTATTCACATACAGTCCATTGCCATTTCACAAACGATATCGAGCTTGATGAAAAGTTAAACTATTTTTTTGAATCTGAAGCCGCTCCAGTCACTCAACAATTGCACGATCTTAAAGCTGAGAGTGAGTGCGAACGGATCTTCACTACTACAACAAAACGCCACCCAGATGGCAAGTTTATTGTTACAATTCCATTTAAAGAGTCCCCGGACTGTCTGGGTGACTCGAGCCAACAAGCTTTGGTTAGATTTAATTCTTTAGAACGCAAATTTAAAAGAAATCCTAGTTTCAAAAACGAATATATCAATTTCATGAATGAATACATAGAGTTAGGACACATGTCTGAAAAAACAAACACACAATTTACTACAAATTCATATTTTTTACCACATCACGGTGTCTTGCGTGAGGGCAGCATCAGCACACGCTTGCGTGCAGTGTTTGATGGATCCGCAGTGACCAGTACAGGTGTCTCACTAAATGATATTCAACACATTGGCCCTGTAGTGCAAGACGACCTATTAAGCATACTTATTAGATTTCGACAGCATAAATACATTGTTACTTCCGATATAGAAAAAATGTACAGACAAATCTATGTAACAGAAGGTCAACGCTCTTTACAACCAATCTCAATCCGTCTGATATAGGTTCCAGAGGTTTGAATCCTTTACAACTCAAAAATTCAAATTTGTGGTGGGAAGGTCCGCACTTCTTGCGGCATCAAAACATAGATTGGCCATCCCAACCTCAAAACTTAGATATTTTAAATTTACCAGAAATAAAATCTAACTTTCATATTTCTGCGACTGCAGTCTTGCAAGATATTGATGAACATTTCACAACCAAATATTCAAATTTTAACAAAATGCAACATATCGTAGCTTATTTATTAAGATTCAAACACAATTGTCAAAATAAAAATAATAAACATATTGGTCCACTTAGACTTTCAGAATTAAAACTAGCATTATTAGTGTTGTGCAAAAGAGTGCAACTAGATATGTTTAATAAACAATATTTTTTACTCATGAAAGGTGAACTTTCACCAAAAGATAAACTGATTAAATTGAACCCTTTTATTGATAATGACCATCTTATTAGAGTTGGAGGTCGATTGTCAAACTCCAACTACGACTATGACACAAAACATCCAATATTGTTACATGCATCACATCACATAACAAAAACATTAGTACAACATTACCACACATTATTATTACATGCAGGACCACAATTACTTTTATCTACACTACGGCACAAATTTTGGATCGTTGGAGGACGCAACCTCTGCCGAAAAATAACACATCAATGTACAACTTGTCTCAGATTTGCAGGCAAAACTTACCAACCAATCATGAGTACACTTCCTGCGGAGAGGTTGCAGTCTGAATTCGCATTCTTAAACACAGCTACAGACTATGCCGGTCCAATCATGATATTGAACAGAAAAGGTCGTGGTGCACAACTTATCAAATCCTATATAGTTGTGTTTGTATGTTTGGCAGTAAAGGCAATACACCTTGAGCTCGTCACCGATCTCACTTCGCAAGGTTTTATTGACGCGTTAAACAGGTTTATTGCCCGCAGAGGTAAGCCAGCAACTCTTTATTCTGACAATGGAACTCAGTATAAAGGGGCGTGTAATGAATTGTCAAAATTTTTAAAGGATAACTGCAACAATATAGTTTCATATTCGGCTGAAAATGATATAAATTTTAAATTTTGTCCTGCTTATAGTCCCAATTTTAACGGTTTGGCAGAGGGTTCAGTAAAATCGGTAAAGCACCATCTAAAACGAGTCCTATCTATGACTCATTTAGACTACGAACATATGAATTCTCTTTTAGTACAAATAGAGGGGATACTAAATTCTAGACCGCTCACTCCTCTTTCGTCCGATCCTACGGATCTCATTCCCTTAACACCGGCCCATTTTCTAATTGGACGAACAATAACTATGTCGCCTGCACCTCAGGTGGAAAATCACCAATTATCAACTTTAAGCAAATTCAAGAGAATTCAACAATTAAAATGTCATTTTTGGACCAGATATTATAAGGAATATCTTTCAGAACTCCAGTCCCGCAGCAAGTGGCGCACGCGAGGAACGCAACCGCAGTTAGGAGAAATGGTCGTCGTGAAGGATGATCGCCTTCCACCAAACCGATGGCTGATTGGAAGGATCACAGGCGTCCACCCTGGCAGCGACGGTGTCAACCGCGTCGCTGACGTCCTCACCACAACCGGGACGCTGCGCAGAGCCTACAACCGCCTCTGCCCACTACCTGCTGCGTTGGACCAGGATGCTCCTGACCCAAGGGGGGCAGCCTGTCTACGCCATATTTAAAAAGTGGCAACATTGCCACAGAGCAGCGACAGTGCACTGTCATCGCTGCTCTCGCGCCGACGGCCGACCGGCCGGCGGTCGTCGGCGCCATCTTTTACATCACTTCAATTTCAACATTCAACCTTACAACAAGCACGCGATCAAGTAAGATCTTTCAATGATTCTTCACGAACCTGCATCGACAGCGAACGTTCAATGTATCAAATAAGGTCTACCTTAATTTAGGATAAAGCACGTACGTTTACCTAATGGCAACAATTAAACAATAGCTTTGTGTAAGACCACGCTGATCAGTGGACTTCGTCACACTGCTAAAATAGCGCGGCGATGACCGCGGCGCGGCGGCGGCGGCTGTGCCAGTACTTTGTAATGTTGCTCTCTACGTGGTGAGCAATACGGCCCCCGGCGCCACCTTACACTTAAGTACATTATACACTAGTATACTTTACACAACTAAGTACAGACACTTGTCTTATTTTAATTCATCGCTTTTATACCTTTTTTAGTAGTAAAAAAGATCTTGTTTCAGTCACAGCTAACTCAGACAATGTAACTAATTCGCCGTTTTAGTTGTTGCCTTGATACGTAAAGCGCAACAAATCACTTCACACATCAAAATGAAGTGTTAGCCGCTCAATTGCTCATCATTTTATTTAAATCTTCCAAGATTAGATTATTGATATCTATATTTAACATGAAAACATATGTTTACATTTCCTAATTATTTTGAATGTGCCATATGCTGTAAGCGGGCCGGGCAAGTGTGCGTGCTCCCTAACATAGTATGTGCTATGTTATTGCTGCTAACACCATTTGTGTGACAACCGCACGCGCCGGTGACGTCACACCGCACAAAAATAGACCACAACTAAACAAAGAATCACCAAGTCGACATTCGATGAGGAAAAAACAATAATAAAATATCGCCCTATATAAGTATTGTAAAGATATATTTATACATACTCGTATACACACATAAATATACAAATATTTTTTGGCTTTTAATTTTTTAAATTAATTCTACCACTTTGTTGTACATAAAATAAAAAATAACTTTTGATACGACTACTTTTGACTATGCTTAGAAAAATCTTCTACTTTATTTATTTGGCTACATGTAGACTTCATAGTCAACCCTAACTTGGGTAAGCTCAGTACTCCTCGGTGAGAACATAGTATGGGCTGATAAAGCCTTTAATCTCACTTCTTACAACTAAACAATGTAATGAACCATAGGGCCATAGTACACATCTTCAAACCATAGTACACATCGGTAGTTAAAAGACGCATAAGCAATTTTCTCATTTACAATGTACGACCTAAACTGTCTTCCTTCTTATAAAGTTTTGATAAAATATCCCAGCAATTAATAGATAAACAGAATTTCTGCTTCACCTCTCATTTCTAAATCTACTCGGCACAAGGAAAACACACAAAACAATATTTGAATACCTACGGTATTATTAAGGTAAATGTTGGTAAAACCTGACGACATGTCTTTTGCTCCTTGCTCGGATTACCTCTAAACTTTTTTCCTTTACCTAATTCAACTAATTTAATTTCTCGTTAGTTTAAAAATCTAAGAATATTTCGATTTGCAAATTTTTGGCAAAAGAACATTGTCACACAAATTTTGAAAAACCAAAGTTCGTAAAACAAGGAATGTTATGAAGCAATCTCAAGACATGCAGCACTGCAAGGATCGTCCGCTTTCCCATACTACATACATATGTACATACATTTAAATGTACCAACAGCATAATTAAAAAGTATGTGTTGTGCGTTAGCGCCAATAAAAGAACAAGTGTGTACCCGCCACATGCGCACCGCTCCCACGCCGGCACCTACCTCACGTGAATCAACCATAGACCAGAGCCCGGCCCAGAGGGGACACGCGCGAGTGCCACCTGAGTGTGTCTCTCAGAGACGTCTTTGTTACTAAAATTAGTATAGAGAAAATTATTAAAAATTATAATACCTTTTCTCACAAGTACCCTACTTAGTTATGGAATGTTACTTTTTAAGAACTGAAATATTTGTTTTAACAGATTTTTTAATATATTCTTGTTATTCTTTTAATCCTGTCAAATCGATTATATACATATTTATATTTTTTAACTCTGTCATAAATCTTTAGTAAAAAATCTGAGATTTTGTCATATCTACAATGGTCATCTTTAGGTGCGCAGTCGGTGTATCGAGGTCGCATGTGCGCCTGTGAATCACATTGCGCCTCCCGCACCTCCCCGCGACCCCCGAGCCCCCCGCGACCCGTCGCCGCAGCGCTAGGTGTCCCGCGACCGGCAGCCGGCGGTCATACGCTCTCACAGTAATCACAAACTAATTAACGAAGCTCACTCATCTATCTGACATCATCCTTTTTGTTTGGAATAAAAGGCACGGCATTTTATACACCGTAGACTAATGGCGAACAACGGGCATTAACTACGTTATCTCTTTAGCTTCTTAAGTACATTAGAATTATATTTTCAGATTTTTTCAGGCTACATCAATAACTGCTACCTACATTCAAATGATAGCAACATCACTATTATTTTAGTTTATGTTAGTTTATCAAGTCTAATTCAAACATCGTATGTATTTAGATAACAGCCTACTTAATTAATATTGTCGATATGAGCTGGTAATACATGTCAGTGCACTGCGCAGTAACAAGTCCTCTGTGACCAGACGCAGACACCGACACCGACACCGGCCGCCGCACGCGCACCTACATGTCGCCTCCTTCACTGCCAATAAAGCTAAAACAACTCATTCGGCCACTTAAGCTCATAAAGTGCTCATAAATTTATAAAGTACTTTAATATTTAAAATGTACCTCTCAAAATATGTAAATTTACACTTAAACACGGATAAATCCAAGTTGAAATATGTATGTACATATATCAATAAATTGCCAGCGTTGTGTAATTCAACTGAAATGTTTTAAGCGGTGAATGTCCCATAAACAATGTATCACCTCCAACTTCAGCAGGAGGTGGACGTGGACGTATACCTCGCTTACAGTTTACACCACACCACTGTTACTATGATTTATTTTCCGTCGTAACTCATCTGTAGCAAGTTTCAATTCACTACATTTGTTTGTTTGCATGAAATTAAAGTGTATTGTCAAGCTCCTATTGTTTAGTGTGAATTTAACTACAGCCGTGAGTTACTAATGAATAATGAATTTTGAATATTGGTAAAAATACAAACAAAACATTCGCTTCCTGAAAAATGTTATAAATTCTTAAAGGAATTCCTTCAAACCACCTTAGTATGTTAAATCAATAAGTATGCTATAAAAGGCATTTCTTTGTCATAAGCGAGTACATGCGAGTGCCGGACATCGGTCTTGTATTGTAAGATGAAACTGGCGGCGCGTGACTCATCTCGCTCCTGTTGTTGTCCACACAAACATACATACATACATACGCCGCCTGAAGCCACGCGCCACAACCGTGGAGCCGCTTGAACTAACAAAATCCTTTGTAAAACTTCTCAACTTTTTTGATTAAAGCACAAATGGTGCTTGTCCATTGGTGTCAACGATCACAAAGTAACGAGCGGCTGCGAGCCGCACGTGGGCGCAATTGATGCGCCGCCGCCGCCGCCGCCGCCGTCACGCCCGCCGCTATCATTTGATCTTTTTATAATTAGTTCCATCATCGAATGCTACAAATCTATGAAACGCAATGGTTTCAAAACACGTTTACTTGCTTCGATTAAAGTTTACCAGTTTTTGCGAACAAAAAGTGAGTACGTACTACTAAATCAATTTGATGACATGCAAAATAGCTAGCTCATTAAAAACAAGAATATGAATGGATGAAAGAGTGCAGAAAAGATGTACTTAACTATATTATTTTATCATTTAAAATAAAGCAGTTTTCCGGAAAAAATGCCTTCTACGACAATATTTATACATGCTACGCCGTAGACGGTACTTTCTTCCAAATAAATACTTGGTTCAAAGTCGACTCCACGGCTGTACAGTTAGTTTAGGTGGAGGACAATTAACATTTAGCGGGGCCAAGGGTCCGGCGACGCACGCATACCGCTCAATGAGAGCAATTGGCGACGGCGCGCGACGTGGGAACGCTCCGCTGTGACTCACCGCGTCCCCGGCGGCGCCCGCAGCAGCCCGCCGCCGCCCGACCTGGCCACAGCACAGACCATGACAATTAATATTAACTGCTTTTGATTCAAGAAGCGAAACAATTTAAATGTTCAGTATCATAATATCCTTTACTTTTACCGTACTTTATGATTGATCGACGTATTGAAATCATCCTTCTATTTTGTATCGGTATTATTATTTTTTGTTTACAAGAAAGAGACCGCCATAATAATTGCATGCAGATTTAAAATTATGTTTTACGAAACGCAGTTCAAAGCCACGAGATCTGTTGAAGAGTGGGACTTGAGATTTTTATTTCAGCTCTTATAAAGCAATGACACAAAGAAATGATAAGGTCGCATCGCATCGCATCGTCCCGAGCGAGCACTCGTCGCGAGTGCGCTAATTCCGGCGCGAGTGCCCTCCGCTCTCAAGTGGCGCCGTAAATCTCCGGCCCTCTCAAATCAACCGACAAAAAAAGCTCAAACAAATCGCCGCCGAGGCAATCCGCGGCCCCAGCAATCTGCCAGGTATTCCCTACAAATTGCCCTTAATAAAATACTCCTTCTAATTAACGAGCGCCTCCGCCGCGCCGAGGGAACGACCGACAAAAATAATAAGAATCACCTTCTTAGATGGAAAGTGATCTTCTCTTAATTGCGCCGGAGGGGAGCGCCCCAGCCCCCTCCCGCCCCCGACACCTTCTGACGGTGTAAGCTCTGAGGAGCTTTACTCTTTTATAGAAAGCAATTTTAAAAAGTTTTATTTTAATTACCTCATTATAAATTAATTAAATTTAATTTTAAGAAATGTAGTAAAACAACGTATTGACGATTCGTATCTCTACGACTGTTATATATACCTAGGAGTTGCGTCACTGTAATCAAAGTTTTAAATTAAGGATGTGTTTGAAATAGTAATTACAGTTACTTTATCTATATTGTTGATGTGCTCACATGATAACGTACAAGTGGGAAAGAAAGTTTTTTTTTTATTTCAAAGCTTTTAGACTGAACATAATAATGTTAGTTTGCAAAGATTTATCATCAACGGAGTAAATATGTCTTCAGAAGTAGTTTGACAGATTTGCGGCCGCATATCAACTATACGAACACAATAAATATCGCCGTGAACAACTTCAACTATAGATAGCGGATAACGAAAGAATACCAAAGTAAGATAAATTGTATCTCATCTGTGGATCTCTAGCGATGTTTGGAGCCGAGTGCCAAGTGAGCTGCGGCGGCAGGTCAGCGCGAAGATTGGTATCGTCGGGCCTCCTCCTGACCGGCGATACACATCGCAGAGGCCGGACCAAGTGATTTATGCCCGGAGTTAATCCGACTATTTACTAGTTTTACTAGAAGGTAAAGAGGACCTTTTTCGTCCGGCCCTTCCGCCTCAAACATTAGCAGCGTAAAACACAAACTTCAGCGATAGGTAAAGGAAAGTATTTCACTACTAATGTACAGTGCTTAAACAAGTCGACAGATGGCTTAAATCTACATTATTTTCAATGTTATCTATTCATCTGTGCAACAATCCAAATGGACGCTTATTTATAAATTCTAAGGCACACTTGTATAACGGCCACAACCGTCTGTGGTGACTCAAAGGCATGCGCAAATAATAAGAAAAGAAACAAAAGAACTAATTGTACTTAGGCCGACACGGTTCAATATTAATAGAACAAAACCAAAACAAATAACTTAATGTTCCCCGCTGTATCTATAGATTTGGTCCGCTCGGCCGCTAAGGACAGTTATCAGTCAGCCGGCGTGACGTATGTCCCGCGCTCGCTGTGCCGCCGCCGCCGCCGGCCCACCGATAATTATCTATTTCACTTTCGCCCATATTAACCAACTCTATTACGCTAAGAAGGGCATCTGCCGACCGCCTGCGGTTTGTTACGGCTTTTACGATTATAAAATAGTTAATTAGGTTAGTTTCTACAAAATCTTGGTCGAAAATCTGACGCCATGGAATTTATTTAGCAACAAGAAGGATTAATACTTTGAGAAAGACAAATGAGCTGAGCTCTCGGCACGTTCTGTAAAAAGATCTGAGAATAAAATACAATCGATGGATATAAAATCGCAAGCATTTTGTTCTTTGACATTTGCATGAAGATGTCGAAATGAAGCGCGGCACAGAGCAATTGATCTGCAGGCGCAGAGTGTGCAGTACAGCGGTCACCTCGGGCGGCAAGCGGCTGTGTTCTGTGCGCGGCGTGTCCGGAGCCACTCGATAAATCACCGGCCAGCCATCGCTCTGCGCGATATGAAAACTGCTTTACTTACCAACAAGGCTTATAACACAATGAGAGCATAATTTTTTCAATATTTACTGAGATACAAATTCAAGGCCAACAGTAACCGTTTACATTAGTGTTATACCAGTAATGCAACTTCCAACTGTAAATTGACCGGTTTAAAATTTAAACAAAAAATATATAATAGTGATTGAAATTCCTTGAAGTGCACCGATGTCGGTGCCGAGCGGTGATTTACATGAAACTGTATCGCTAATGTAATCTGTCAGACTGATGAAAATTATTGAATTTTCTTAAAATATTCATCTGTGTGGGTCAAATTTTTGCATCGACTACGCGGACAGGATCACATTCTTATCAGTCTTGCTTCAATTTGACAACAACTCAACTTCGAAGAGAATATCTAACTTCTCTCTAGCAGTATTCTGCTCCCGGTGTGTCACTATCTGAAAGCAGTTATCGGGTGGCAGCGATTTTACTGCGATTTGATTGCGTTCGGGCAGCGGCGGCGGCAGCAATACGGAGCGCACTCCACTCATATTGATGTCTTAATATCGCAGTGTCGCTGTTGCTGCCGGCCGCACTACTTGCGACCAATATCACCAACTGAGCCACTTTAACTCTCTAATAAATTTTACACTATTACTTCGATTTATTTTCCGATACAAAATTTATTAGCTGGACATTCGTCTGCAGGCTGCTTTTGCTATCTTGCCGTCGTCTTGGCCACTTATGTGATGTACGCCAAACCTAGTCACATTACAAGTATCTGGATTTTTTTAGAAGTACAGATTATTCAAAAAGCAGTCACGTCTGGCAACACTTAATGGAACCTTGTAATCGAACTGTTACAGCGCTAAATTTGAATTAAAACTAATATTTATAACAATCTGCGTAATAGACAACAGAAGTGATCTTTTCAACGTACATTTGTATGGATATGAGGAGGACATGATTGTAAATTACTCTACAACTAGCAAATATAGGAACTTGCCGCGCCCTGTCGTGTCGCTAGGGTTGCTGCACTCAAAGCTTTATTTAAATTTAACAATTAGAAACGTGCAATGGAATTAAATGTTGTTAGAAGTATAACAGAGTTAGTAACAAAAGACAAACATTCATAGGTATTTCATATTTTTAAAACAGACCACAAATTATTATATAAAGATGATTAGTAAATGTATAAAAAACAACTAGAAATGGAAGTTAACGAATTATGTTTCCATAATACATGTACATGGAGTTGTGCACACTAACAGCACTCAACGTAGACATGACGAGTTTCTAAACTGCTGTTCTATTTGATCAGATTCTTCATTTAGTTGATCAAACAGTGTGCCGAGCCACCAGCCGCGCTGCGCCGCGCCGCACTGGGGCAGCTCTGCGCTGCGCCGAGGGGACACGAGAGGTGAGATTAATTACGGAGGCATCCGAACAGACGTTTGACGTTGCCTGCCCCCTGGTCCGAGAGGGAGGCAGTACGCATCGCAACGCAAGCTCTGCCAAAAACATTTAATGACCATACCACGCTGTTTCCTTCCCAGATAGGTACTAGGTAATCATAGGTAATTGAGAGAAGTCTTGATCCCTCGATCAAGATCAAACAACAAAAAAAACAGTACTCCTTATAAAGAGCTATTTTTATCCGATTCTTTCAAATGCTTACTTTAATTGGCTTTATGTATTTTGTAATTAACAAAAAAATTATAGGTAATGGTCATTATTTTATTTACTTACAGCGTATGGTGATATTCATAATAGAAAAAATTATCGTATAAAATATGAGAGAAAATTCCAATAGAAAACTGCGTACTGAATTTGCCGTCAGTACCAATCAAGTGTTGGTCACCTGAAATCGCTTGGCGCCGTGTTGTCGCTTCAGGACTCGGGGTGTGGGATGCGAAGTGCGGGATGCGGGGCGCGGGGGTGGGCGAGATTAATTACTGTTTGATCCCGCTACAGGGCCCCAGGTACCGGTGAGTGACGCCGACATTACGTGTTCGCTGTCGCTCGCTGATTTAGTGCTTAGCTCGCGTCTGGACAACTGGACCTGAACCTAAACGTCACACATGATGTAGCGTCAATTACAGACCTCACATTACACTACCTATATATACAATGACATAACTTGAATTACTGACTTTGACAACTTCGTGTAGGTACATTAATTTTAGAAAGCATTTTAAATTCGTTACATTATTTTCCATACAAAGTTTGTTGTTCTTTTATATGTCTAACTATGTATTATGTAAATATTTTGCAACTGGTCTATTTCTTTAACATAAGACCTGTCAAACACGACCGTTAAACGTAAAGAGGTAAGTTCGTAATTGATACCTCGTCCAATATTGGCACATAACCCTCCGCCCGCCGCCCACCGCCACACCGCTACCGCCGCCGGCAAAAAGGTAGCAGCGCTGCGAATTAATTACGGCCGGTGTAATACGCTAAGTAATGACCCTTGTACATTTGACAGCCGCCCGTCGACAGGTGCCGTCGTAGATACAAGACACTGGAATAGACGTCTCACTTTGTAATGATTTCAACCTTGTACGTGTACGTAGTCTGTCTACAGTATGTGTATAGTGACAGTTATAATGGTCACAATTGTACATTCAAAGTTAATATTTTGTCCATCAATATTTAGCGAAGTTAGAATGTCATCAATATTTAGTTAGAATGTCAAGTTTGCAAAAATTAACTCAGCCGCGACCGAAACCAAGGATTGGAAAGTAATGTTTCTGGAGTGAAATATTAGTTCCTAGTGTGAAAAAATACTCTTTCAGTGGAAATTAGAGCATTGGGTTCGGAGATGAGATGTGTAGGTATCGACGTGCGGCGTGCGGCGTGCGGCGTTGCGGCGTGTGGCGGCCATTAGCGAGATACGAAAGAACAGGTCAGCGCCGGCCCTAATCGCCGCCGTCATCCATCACCCACGGCGGCGGTCGGCGAAGCGCCCCCCCCCCCCCCCCGGCCCGCCGCAGGCACGCACACCTTGCATTAAAATGCTATTGAAGCTTTTTAAACATCTTTTGATTGAACATAATATTTATATCATATTTTCAATATTGAAATTTTAAAAAATAAACTCAAAACACACATCATTAATGCCGGACAGTCATTATCTCATCACCATTATTACCATACACCACAATCACATTTGTTAATTTTGTAATTCCATTCAACTTAGATTTTACATCTCCTCGAACTTTTTAGTTCATCATCATCAGCTCACTACACGTCATCACTGAGAGACTCGGAACCTAAACTAAGTTAGGGATGACTAGGCCACAAGTCTACCACGCTTGCCCAGTGCGGTTTGGTTGACTTCACACATATCTTTGAATTTCCTTTCAGATATGAGCAGGTTGTAACACGATATCGCTGTAAAATCCCTGTAAGATCGTCGGATAGATGTACATACGAAAATCGAAAATCGAAAAACACATTGGTACATGGCGGTATTCGAACCCAGGACCTGCATATTGCAAGTCTAGTATTTTTAGTTACGTCTTAAATTTAATGGAAGCTACGAAGCGAGCTTCCCTTTATAATAAATCTGTGATATGATTGACAATGCAGTAACACAATTTGAGTTCGCTTGCGTTTTGGGTTCTGGAATTAAGTTTTAGAGCTTGTAAGCTATAAAAAGAGCGACCTATAAGATGTACTATTTAAAACCAATTAAAATCCACCTTGTGTCGTATGTGTTTGTGCTTGATTACATGAGGCGGCCAAGATCCAATCAGGGGCACGTATTGGGGCCGCATCTGCAGAATCCGATTGCGTGCCACAAGGTGCCGCGCTCCCCGCCGCCTCATCTGCCTCTAATCCATTAGCCACCTCGCATTCCATATTTAATTCTGCCGCCCCCGGCCCCCGTGCCCCGACAATTGTCCGCGCGCCATCCGCGCACATGTCGCTGCCCCGCCGACGTATAAAATTTGATAAATTGAACCGCCAACATGTGAACTACCCTCTCGGCTTAAACTGTGCGCATCCCGAATCATCGGGGACCAAATCGATCGAAGTTGAACTCTATGCGACCATTGAAGAAGCTATTATTGCGAAACAGCAGTATACGTAACTTATCATAGTTTAGAAGACACGGCAGGAGAAAGATTTATTGCAATTATGGAGAAATGAATCTTGTCCCCGAGAGAGTAAAGATTAAAATAGATTGCAAAGCGTTATAGATAATAACGAGGTTCGATGGACAGGATGGCAAATGCACTTTAGTGAATGCCCGCGCCGTAACCGATTTCGCGAGGGTCGGCGGAGGTAAGATAATGCAGATGTCGGGGGCAGAGTAGAGGTGGCGCTCCCCTCGCCGAGCGGCGATGTCGATGACGCCGGCGATTCCCTTTAACGTTTCCAATTAATATAAATGCAGAAGTGGGCGACGCGTTTGCCAAAATGAAGATTGCTTCTAAAAATCACGCAGACGCGCAACATAAAACGTTGATGAGGAATGTTTACAAGTGCTTTTCTTTGTTTTACTGTCTCGGTATTAAATTACGGGCGCCGCAATCCAATTCGGTCCGTAAAAATTGAATTGGAAACTTCGCCGGCTCGTTTACAGTCGGAATAAAAACGATCCATCAATTCGGAATCGCGGGCGAAAGTTTCGCCGCTCACCGGCTCCCGATCGATATGAAATTAGCTAATGGAAACTTGATAGCCGACAAAAAACCGAATCCCCGCAATCCCCCGTGAGCGCATTCGCGACAATAAATCTGTGCATTGTCCCGTTCGTCGACAGATGGGCCATTACACCGCCCCAGCAGGCACAGGTAACCCTATACCGCGCGCGCATACATTAACATAAAGCGCTGGACGCCGGCGCTCGTATTTTACAAGCCATAATTTAAAGCGGTGGAAGCGCTTGTTTGCCGTCAGGTAACTGCATTAGACACGTACAATAGAATATTCAATTATGTTAATGCGAGTCAGGCGGCGCGGCGGCGTGGCATGTGCGGTGCGCGCGCGGCGCTCTCCGGTGCCTGGTGCGGGACGCGGCGGGATTATGTCACCCGTTTGAATTGTAACGGTCGGATTACCGTCGGGACATTTGCTGGCAATTGTATTCAGTTTATACTTTGTGAATTGATTTATCTATATATATAAAAGAAAGTCGTGTTAGTTACACCATTTATAACTCAAGAACGGCTGAATCGATTTGACTGAAAATTGGTGGGCAGGTAGCTTAGAACCAGGAAACGGACATAGGATAATTTTTACCCCGTTTTTCTTTTTTTTTTCCGCGCGGACGAAGTCTAAAGCTAGTTTTAAATAAATAAGCGCGTAAAGAACAAAGTGTTAAAAATAATTGGGGAAAAGAACGATCAATATTTAAATTAATCGATTTAATATGATTTTGTAAAAAGAAATTCTTTAGAAAATTGTTTAAAAACTTTCATGGTATAACGAAGAAACAATAGCACTAGAATAGCATACAATAATGACCATTAGGGTTTCCGTATTGATTCAGAGCACCACTTATCGTAGTTGATTGTGACATCAAACAATGACACGGCGATGTGCATTGGCGTTGCTAATGACTGCCGCAGAGCAAACATCAGAGGTAACGAGCGATGCTAGATTATCACCGCGCCGACACCTCTGTGTGCTCGAGTCCAAGCGATACCGACCTCGGCGCTACAAATATTAGCTTTGTCACTTAATTCTACGGATATGTCAACAATTCACACAGATTGTATTATTATAGTTTATGTAATGAATCTCCTTCGCGGAGTTCATAATAGATTGGCCCATTAGAGATTCACATACAAAAGGTAGGCACATTTCTACTGCAAACGAACCGTTCCTACATTCGTTCCATCTCATTCGATATCTCTGGAGAACATTCAACAACTAAATTTTGTAATCACAATAAACATAAAAGTAATTACTATAGAACATTTCAGAAAATAGTTTGATTATAGCTCTAAACAATAAAAGTCATCAACTCAGTCCTATCTAATATTTATGAACGACTCAGCTACTGATAGATCAAATTTCAATCCCAACTTTCCACATTAAACGCTTAACAAAACGTGGGTCGTGCCTCGGGGAGCCATCGGACAAGATTGTAAGGACGCCGCGGTGCGCGCAATACGACGCGACCCATCACAGCGAACTCGCCACCGCCAGATCGCATCGCCGCGGTGTTCGTAATTACGCGAGCGTAATCATATTTTTACGAGCTCTCGGATTACATGTTTATTGTTATTCGGTCGAAACGGCTTTTATGAATTATGTTTACTCTTAAACGACTAAAGCATTTTACAAACCAGTATAAGGTGTTTTTTTCATCTGTGATGAAGTAAAAACCAAACGCCAGAATGACGATGGCATATACTGGGAATGTAGCACGAGCGGCTTTTTGATACTTTACTTAGATTTAAAACGAAATTAAGCTAATTACTGATAATATTTACTGTGTGCAAAGAGAAATAATTGGTTCGATATAATAGTTAAGTTCCGACGAGTCTTCGCCAATATACAATAAAAAGATAATTAGCGCTCGTTAGCCGATCTCAGATATGTAGCGGAGTGCGGGGTGCGGGGTGCGGGTAGAGGGGTGCGGGGCGTCGGACGTGCCAGACCTTGGACGGAGCGCGGTCACGGCGACGCTGATTGTAGCCCCACATAATTCCTCACGTATGCTTGACTTCTGATATCTCTGTATTATTATTTTCAGTAGCTACATATGTACAATATACACATATATGTAGTAAAAGTTTTTGTATTAATTATTTTGTCAACAATACAAATCGCAGCATTTCAATTTTGAAAAGTTGTCGCTCAAAATTGCCTAATTATTGTTATCATTTTTAATCTAATATTACTGACGAATGAATATAAATATCATTATTTATCATATTAGGTAAGTACATAATATAGGTGATACAGAGCTTTGTTTATCCCTGTCTCAGGCGATAGCACTTGTTCATCACTTCTATTCTCTAAACAGCCCGACAAATCCCGAAAATTGGTGAAATAAAGCCAGGCCTGAAGAGGCGCTGTGCCACCTCGCTCGGCTGAGAACCCTCGCCGTTTCCCGCAGAGACCGAACAGTAATATGTGGAGTGAACTTCATTTATAAAAATCAAAGATAATTTTTCAATCACGTTATTAAGTAAAACAACACTTAAGACTACTACTAAGATAGTTACTATAAAGTGCTAAAAAAGTTATATCTGATTCTGAAAAAAATTACTCCTTTGTTCACTATATATAATTCAAATAGAACTGCAAAACATAAGATATGTACTTTAAAATAATTTGCTGTTAAGATACTTTGTATATATATATATGTTACGCAATCTTAGATTAAGGCAAATAAAAATATCTATTTAACTATACATTTATGAAGAAGGCAGTAGTTTCTAATGTGACGATACGGCACGCCGGTAGCCGGCGCTGTGCCCGGTGGCCGGCGCTGTGCCCGGTGGCCGGCGCTGTGTCCGGTGGCCGGCGCTGTGCCCGGTGGCCGGCGCTGTGCCCGGTGGCCCGGCGCTGTGCCCGGTGGCCGGGGCTGTGTCCGGTGGCCGGTCCTGTGCCCGGTGGCGGTCGCTCGATGTGCTGCCTAATCTCTAATTATTCCTCTATTATTTCAATAGCGCTCGTCGACGCACGTTCCCGTGACGTGATTTACCGCGCGCGCAACAACACAGCGTTTTAGATAGATGAAATACGATTATTAGTTAGTGCACGTAATTTTATGTATTGCTAAAAATTTGTTTTTGCCCCATAAGTTAAGTCGCAAACTAATATAAAAGAAAACTCATTAACTACCAACTAATCATATTTCTCACAACATAATAATTTCGAAATGCGAGTACCTACATATTTTAGGCCTACACGCCATCCTTGTAGTCACATCGTTATTACGTTAAAATGGGTAAGTGTTTAATGTTATATGAGAAGTATATATGTATAATAACAGAATACAAAAAATAGTTTGCAAGCGGTAAACATAACCGTCGATGTGGCTTCAGATGGCAGTTTGGTAAGCACCAGCGTCCTCGCCGTCGCCGCTATCTCAATCGAGCGCGCCGCCGCCGCTGGGTGCCAAACGAGCGGACAGATCGACAACACGATACACCGTCAATAATCCCTTTATTTTTATCTCTAAACCCTTCATAAAACACCAGTCAGCTTTTACTTATTTCCGCGAGCTGAAGCGTAAAGCAATAAAGCCTAAAGTTCCTCAACAGACAAGTAAGCGAATCTTGGCCGAGTTGTCCGTCAAAGAGGTTATTACCTGAAGGACATAAAGACGGTCGTCTATAACGTAGCGCCGCCGGGGCCGTCAGGGCCGGCTCGGGGCGGGCCTCATGCAAATGTCTGTAGCGAGCCTTATTCAGCGAGGACGCAGGGTTAGGTTAGGGTTACTTCTTATCGATACATTTGATCTGATATATAAAACTTTAATGTTTCTAAAATTATACATATTTTTGCTGTTTAATCCACTTTTATCGACAATTAATTTGTCTAATCCACCATAACATTGCAATGTAAGACTTACGACTTCTAAGAGCAAATCAAATTTATTTAAGAGTTTTCTTAAATTTCAGCAATAACGCCTGATCAGAAAGCTTTTAACACTACCAACCAAAACATATCTGCCAAAGAACTTGTTGCCTCATTCTGTGTAACTGATATTTATGAAAAAAAAAAACAGCTGACATGTCGATATCGGCGCGTCCTCTCACTGGCTGCAAATCGCTGATGCGGTGTGGCATGTTGTCCGCGTTTACGAGGGCCGCTGTAAAGTGTAAAAATGGCAAACAGTTTGTTTATGCGGTGGCGTGCGGCGAGCGGCGGGCGGCGGGCGGTGCGATTGAATCCCGAACATAACAAACCTGCGCCTTTACTGCCCGAATCGCTTTCTTTTTCCTTTAAAACGATATCGGTTTCGCTGCGAAATGGCCGTTTGATGTGCAGCCGGCGATTTAGAAACACCAACTCCAATATCGTACAGCGCGACACTTATTTTGTGAACTTTGCATTTCGACATTACGACTTTTGCGAAGACAAAATAACGGTTTTATTTAAATTTTTATTTCAAATCATGTGCGACGTATACACACTACACAATTTTAATTTTGTTTTTCATAAAGGAAAAAAGTTTTTCAACTGCAATATACATAGGTACTTAAATATTATTGTCTGCATATAGTAATAGATTGAAATAGGTACGTAGCAGACAACTACGAAATCAGGAGGATGTCACGTATTTAGTTATTTTAAATTCTATACAATGCTTATTGGAAAGAAAATACATGTGCGTGGTTAGTTTAATTTAAAGCAGCAATTCTAATACGAACCCAAATTGTAAAATGTTGCAATTGAAGAGTGTTGTGGCTTCGCAAAGAGTGTCCGCGTCTCGCAGACACACAGCGCGCCGCCACTTGCCTCGCCACTGGAATATATACAACTATGTCACCATGCAGCTTGTTTCCCGACATTGCAGCGCACTTAAGCAGATAAATGTGCATTTGTCGGACCACTGTAATATACACTATACAAAAACAGCTGGGATACGAGCGTTTGTACTTTCTTATATTTATCATAATTATAAGGAACATACTATGTAATAGATGTACAATTCTGAACCTCGTGTAGAAATATATGTAAAAGTATATATAGAAGATCATATAACACTAATACTACAACTAAACAAATGCCGCAACGTGTTACATACGGGTTTTGGTAAACTTTGTTGTGTAACAAACAAGAATAGCAACAAGCAATTACATTTGCACTAGATGTTGAGAATTCCATTTGCTCTCACTTAGCTTCTTAGCTATGATAGTTCTCAATGATTATAAGGTACTAGATGAATTCATACAGAAGCCAATATGTTCGAGTAATATGTTAGTCCTACATTTAACAATATTCCGCTACATAATTCCTATAAAATTCAACTTTTCATTGCAAGAATATCAAACAATGAAACTGAAGTATCTAGAACACAAGCAGAGTCGTTCACTTCCTAAAGAACGCCGCTTGATTTATACAATGACATATATTGAATGGCAGACAATAAATGTACAAACGATACTACAAGCAGAAGGTAAATACGAAAGTCCCTCTATCTCCCTGCATATGAACACACCTATAAAGCGCATTCATAAATTTCGTATTTATAATATAATAAAATTTACAACCGCCGTAACTCCCGGCGGCGAAAAGGCGAACTCAAGACAATCCCTTATTAACAATTCCCTAACGGGCGCGTCTCGTCTCACATTTTTTGTTGATTCGACTTAAGTGCGGGAGCTGAGGAGCGGATTGTGCTCCTTGTGGCGAGCGCGCCAGGGGCGAGGCTCGGCCGCCGCTGCGAGCGCTAACAGTGAGTAGTGACGCTCAATAAGCATCCACATAAATAGTATTAACAACAATTGATTTACATACAAATTGCTTTAGACAATATTGCCGAGGGAGTGGCGCGCGTGACGCGATACTGACGTCTGGCGACACACGTGGCCACGTCGCCGCCGCCGCTACTTGGTACAGCTTTCTTCTGTATTATTTATGCATCCACGCAAATTGTTAGATTAACAAACAAAGTTATTTAAATTTGATGAATTGATTTAATCGCTCTACCTGTCCTTGATTTTCTTACAAATTAATCAGTCAAAAAAGTTTTCAGCGACCAAGCGTATAACTTATACGGTAACGAAGAAAATTCGCTTTTTTCATGGGCCGATTCCGATCGCGCAGTGTGTTTGTGTGTGTATGTGAGTGCGAGCATGTGTGCGTCAGGCACGGCACCTGATTTCGTCTGATTGCGGCGCCGAGGACATTCATTTTTATCGGGAGATAGCTTTCGCCCGCGGCTGCGTTCAACCCGCACAGATATGATTACTTCGTAAAAGAATAGAATTCATACAAAAGTTACTATTATGTACCTACTTACTTAAGATTGGATGGATATCATTTTTATAATTCGCTCTAAAATGGTAAATAAAGCTTAAAAACAAGCTTGATCAAAAAAAGAAAGAGCAGGAGCTCAAGCTGACAACTCATTGGAGGCCGCAGAACTAATGTGGCAGCAGAACAATCACTAAACACACGCCTGTGGAATAAGAAGTACAAGATATTCGAGTACTGATACACTTATCAATATAATATGCATACATAAATAAAAAGACGGTTATGTTTGTGAGTGGACATTGTTTTTGTCTTATATTCTCTCGACTTTATAACTAGAGGACGTTTGGCAGAGATGAAACGCTGGAACATAACATAAACAAAGCTGATTAAAGTACATTCGAGTTGATTGTACAATCTCAAGGTAGCGTCGCCGTCGCCGTCGTCCCGTTGCGACTAAATAGAACAATACAATAAAAGAGCTCCGGAGATATACAAGACTGCCAGTGTATAATAATGCCGTTAGCATAGATATTGAGAGGTCGCGGGGTTCGCGGGGTGTGCGGGAATGTCGGGGGGTGCGCGGAGACGCGGACGTATGCAGACAAACACGAGAATAAATGGAGCGGCCGCCGTAAGCTTTGCGTCTCTATGCAAATATAATAGGCCGTATCAGCTGCCGCTGCCGGCCGAGTGGCCAGCATCGTGCCTGTACCGACTGACTAAAACAATCCCACCTTTGGCCGAATCACGTTCACAGCTCCTTGGACGTGGTAGGGGTCCAATACTGTTAGATTACGCTTTATTAGCAATGGTACACATATATTTTTCAATTTTATACTTAATTAGATTACGAGTATGGTTCTAGACATCATTTATATATTAGTAATTAGTACCTGTACAGGCTATATGTTAAGTTGCTTTAGGTTTACATACCTAATTAATACCTGTTTGAGATGTCGACAAACTGGACACCATTTCAAAGATCTCAAGACAATCATTGTCAAAGTATGTACTAGGTTTATCGACTAAACTTATTAAAGGCCATATCAAAAATTTTTTTTTTGCTAGCCGTACTCCATGGAAAAAGCACGTATTCATTTTTTCTTAGTTATCGTATGAGTCCGAGGGCATGGCATATGTTAATAGGTACGAGCTATAAAACAATACAATAAAAGAATCGTGTTTTCTGGTAAAGTCGCAAAAAGCCAAGGGTTGAGTGGGCTCACTGCGGATGTGGCTCTCCATCAAAATGTATGAGCCTGCGCATGATCACCCATAAAGTAGTCGAGATGTCGTAAACAAAAGAATTCGTAAAACAATTTGTTTTATTCACTCCTAAATCAAATAAATATTGTATATTGTAGTGTACGACAGTCTCGAGCGGCGCTCGTGGCGGCCGGCCGACAGTGGGCAGTGAGCAGTGGGCAGCGCGCTTTGCTGCCCTCCAGCCCCCAGCTGGAGTTTTCCCACTGTTGTAGTTATGTATAAAACACCAAAATTAACGAAAAATAATAAATGATCTGCAGTTTATTCTTTAGTAAATAATCATTTATAGAAGGTTCAAGATAAAACAATGTTAACACATTTTTTTATTACTTGAATTTAACTAACAGCTCTGTTAAAAATTTTTTATATTTTCTGCATTATTTTTCCCATAAACAAAGTCATATTCTTACTTTGTTTTTAACCCTTTCTATACTTTTTTTTTTACCGGGCACATGCATTAAACAACACTAACAATAATAATAAATTAAAATAAAACATATTTAAAGTTTGCGCAAGTGTTTCCATTAATCGTACAGACTTCAAGGTCCGGCTCATAAATAAGCGTGGATATAAATCGCGTGCCTCATCACCCGCGCCCGCGCCCGCGCCCGCGCTTCTGCCTGCCCCGCCCGCATTGGCGCTCTACCGCGCTTTTGAAAATAGCAAGTTGTAAGCCCTGGGCCTATCCACTTACCTCTATGTAAATATATCTTAAATAATTTCAGTTGTTTTCAGAAAGATAATAACTATATATTGAAATTCATGTTCTTTGACTGAAACTTCCCATGTTCCTATAATGCGGGGTGCATTATAGGAACAACATCCAAAGATCGCTCCCTGATACAATTATATTAGTCTAAAGTTTACCTGTCCTTCCATTTTGTTGTAGTGAATTTAGACGCCTCGTGGCTGCAATGAATTTATTCTTACGAATTCTCATTAATTTATTATTTATTAAGTTAAGTTATTCATTTCTTAAGTGAAGAAAAGTGTTTATTATATTCGTTTCAGAAGTACTTATGGATATAAGTACTTGGGACGAATGATTCCAAATTTGTAGAAAGACGATTTTAAGAGCACCCGGAACCCATGTGTGTGTATCGAACAAATGGAAGTTGTTGTCTTATTCTATTGTAAAACAAGTACATACTTATAAATACCTAAAATAGAAATGTTCGGATAGAGAGTTGTACCGCAGAGTAACAAAGGCTTCAGTAATGCAGCGTAGTCGGTGGTAGCGCTTGCGATCGCGGCTGACGTGGAAAGCCAGCGAACGATCTATAACAATGAACTGCTGCCGCGCGCTGCTTTACTCATAGTCATAATCAAATTATAATTTCACGTGAAATCAAAAACGTTTGTTAAATAATGTTGTCGAGCGGGAGAGCTTAGGGCGTCAGGGGCGAGACGGGGGCGGGCCGGTGCCCACGGGACCTGATTTATTCGCCGCGTTGACCTTCATTTGCAAACCTTTTTCTCAACTATTCAAATTGTTACATGCTCTTTGAAATTGTTTGAGGCTGTGATCTGATTTAAATATTCCAAGTCTAAAATATATTTAGATTTTTAGATAAATTGACGTAGCCAATTATGAGATAGATAATTGTCATTCATCAGGCCTAGATTCGGCAACTCTAAACTGTTGTTACCCTCTCGAAATAAAGAAAGTAGATAATGTCTTCGAAAAAGTGCAAATATTATATCATGCTGATCTAACCTGTAACGTGCCTGTCTTCGTCCCCGCGCCGCCCCCGCGCCGTCCCCGTGGTCAGTCGCCGTACTCGTCCGTAACGTTGCGCTCCAATCAAACTTTCCTCATACATATGTATGTATGGAACTGGACGGACACCGGACAGCGGCACTAACTACCACTGCCGACGGCCCGCTCTTTGCACGCCTCTGTGACACGGGACCTGCTAGTTTATTAATTAAATGCATAATGCCTTGCAAATACTGCACGAATGTGAGCCATCATTTTAACATAACATAATTGCAAGCTTAATATATGGTACATTTCCATATTTATAAAACCTAAATGTGCTTTCATGTATGTTAAGTAGGTACCTAAATCGATTAGAGCTTAAGGATATGTTAATATTCACAAAGCAGATACAATGTCACTGAATAAATCTGTAAATAACGATAGTCTTAACGGTTTAATTCGTTCAGATTGGATATTGCGAGGGCATTGCGAGATGTCACGAAAATAAAAGTTGCAAAGTGACGCAATACAATACGCTTGCTTGACGCATAATCCGCAACAGTGAAAAGGCGATGGAAAAACCAGAGTGTACCGCGGGCCGTGGGCCGGGCGGGAGGCAGGGGTGCGGGAAGTCACGCGGATGTCCGACAAATTTTTAACCCATTGGCTGCCAGGTACGAGATATCTCGTAGTAAGCGTGTGTATCAAAAGTGCCAGCTACGAGATATCTCGTAGTGCGTGCTGTAATTTTAGATTAATTACAAATGGCCATTTCAGTTAAAAATATTTTAAAAAGGTGAATGAAAAATTTATACAGAGTAAAAAAAACGAGTTAATTTTCAATTTTTGTTATAAACAAGAACTAGATTTACTATTAGACTATTAGATTTTTACATAAAATTTTACACATATATAATGTATGAATTAAAAATTTAGATAGTGCAAAAAACATTAATTATCAGTTTTTAGTATAAAAATTATAACTTAGAAGATTAGATTATAATAGTTATATTCATATATATGAATTTATTAATAAAATTAAAAAAAAAATATTTATGTTGCTGAATATGGTAAACTCTAAAACAAGGATCAACACAAAGTGTTCCCTTTCGTTTTTTTTCCTTTGTGCACATTCGACATGACTTTGTAGGCATTCCTGTTTTTTCTGTGGGTGGAAGATGTCCTAAATAATGAAATGCATTACAGACCCTGCTTTCTCTTGCATTGCTGTCGTCACCAAGTAAATGCATAATAACTGATTCTAAAACTAAACTAAACTAACTAAATTGAATTATCGTCATCCTTTTATTCCGACGATTTCTTTGGTTGTGAAACATGTGTGCATTGTGCAGGAACATTTCCAAGTAATGTAGTTTTTTTTATAAGAGAAGGGGGCAAACTAGCAGCGGAAACACCAAGGTGTTCATCGACGCCAATGGACATCTGCAATACCAGAGCAATCGCAGATGCGTTGCCGGCCTTTGAGATGGTGAAGTCGCTTCTTGAAGGACCCAAACTCGTAGCGGTTTAGAAATACCGCCGAGGACAGACCATTCCACAACGCGGTGGTACGCATACACCGCACGGCTGTGGATTGCCAGCCATCGAGATGGTGTGGATGGAACTTGGCGGTCTGTCGTGTCGTCCGATGACAGAACTCGGCGGCAGAAATTGTTCCAAACAATTCTTCCGAGAACTCCCCGTGGTAGATGCGGTAAAAAATGCAGAGGGAACTAACGTCTCTCCGCGACGCCAGAGTGTCGAGCCGATCAGTAAGAACTCGGTCGTTGCCGATTCGAACCGCTCTCCGTTGTATGTGGTCAAATGGAAGAAGGTGGTACTGGGGTGCTCCCGCCCAGACATGCGAACAGTATGCCATGTGGGGCCGAACTTGCGCCTTATACAGCTGAAGGCGATGGCCCGATAGGAAATACTGCTTCACTGTGCCGAGCACACCCAGTTTGTAGTTTATCTTTCTATTAGTTGACCATACTGGATCCTGATCTGAGCCACTTAGAGTCTCCTTGATTCAGTTTCTTTTTGACAAAATTTTCTGGATTTCCCTTTCGGTCGAATCTTAGCGAGCCACATACATATTTTTTTTTATATATGAAAAGGTGGCAAACGAGTAAACAGTCACCTGAATTCGCCGAAATAGCGACGCGACCGTTGCTCATGAACATCCGCAAATGCAGATGCGTTACCTACCTTTTATCAACGGAGAAGGGGACGCACAGAAAGAGGACGTTTCACCTTCCTATGCGTCCCCTCTTCCGCCTAATCCACTTCCCCTTCTCATACTTTCCTAATAAGAAAAGAATGTGAAGGGTAGGAACACTAAAATTAGGCCTTCAGCACCACACTCATCAGACGAAATGCGGAATTACTTCCACTTCACGCCTGTCTTCTGTCTGCAATATTGTAACGGCATTTACTGCAATTTTTATTGAAAAAAGAGCACTACGAGATAACTCGTAAGTGGCAACCAGCACAGGAATTTTATTCAGTGACGCCAGCTACGAGTTATCTCGTAGTGTTTTTTTTTTCAATAAAATTACTATAAATGCTATTACAATATTGTATTAGTAACTTATACATATATAAGACTTATATATATAAGACTTAATCAAACTCTTGTAAATAAAATCAGGTGTAAAATAAACGAGAATAATATTAGAAAGGCGTGGACTACCGTAGCTCATGACTGTATAGATAAATATAATAATACAGAACATACAGTTACTGGATTTGCACCCAAATACTTGTTGTATGGAACAGATGTTTCCTTTTTGCCCACAGAATTAAAGAAAAATAAATCAGAATTGGAATGGCAACAAGACAGAGACATAGCATTTAAAAACTCAGTAAAATCACATAAATACAATAAACAAATATTTGATAAAAATAGAGCTCAATTTAATTTCAATGTAGGGGATTTAGTATATGTGGAGAATGGAAACAGACTGAACAGAAATAAATTAGATGAGATAAAGATTGGCCCGTTTAAGATTATTGAAAAGGTCTCAAATTCCATATATAGAATAGGTACTAATCATAAAAAATCAGAATCGAATCTATTTCACATTACAAAACTCATACCAACTCCTGAAACTGTATTAATAAAATAATTGATTGTAATTTAGTTTAAGTAATTCACATTTTAAGTTCACATTTTTTTTGTGCATAAATTTTTTTTTTTTTTGGTAGGGGAGATGTAAAGAAATTGTATTTCTTTAAGAAAAATATTAATTTATTAATTACATTTATTTTTTCTGTAAAGAAATTGTATCTCGCTTACTTTTCTTCATTTTATTATCTGGCATCATTTTTGACGTTGACAGTTAAGAGAATTTTAATGTAAAATAGTTAAAACTTTAAAAAGAAGGTTAAGAAAAGTAAGCGGAATTAACTTTAATTGTCGTTTCTTCACTTTTTAGCAACACAATTGTGCTTTAATTCCGAATTACAATAAAAACGTCTTATATATATTTTGTAAAATTTCATGTATTCTTCAAAATAAAACCTTGGCACCCAGGGCAAGACGCTCTAAAATATGTCTGGCAGTCAATGGGTTAATCTGTCCAGCGAAGTACCTCGGCCCGCAGGTCACGTCAATCTTGCTTAAGATGTTTCTATCGATTTCAAGTTCGAATTTCTCATGTACATGTCTATTATTATGAGCGACCAATTACGAGACTAGTTTTACATTTTTATAAATACCGGGATTATATAAAGGCGAGTATTGCAGGGGTCCGGGGGGATATTGTAGATAAACAAACAAACAAATAGTCTCGGCTGTAAAGCGATAAATACGCGGCGGAACGCAAAACTAAGAAGTTTCCAAAGAGGGGATCAAGTAATGTAAGCCATGAGCGAAACAAAGTTTTTTGAAACTATAATCTTGTAAATAATTACGGCCTCAAATTGTAGTCAAGAACAACAAGGACGGATGCAGTTGTGACATTGTCATCAACTACGAGTAGGTTGTATTAAGATATCGAGATGTATCACAACACATAATACAACGTAGGAACCTTGTACAAATGTTGTACAAATGAAACATATTGCAACAAACAAATTGACGAGCGCCACGATAGCTCTGTAAACACCGCCCCCTCTATCTCTCCCCCCCCCCTCCCGGTACAGTCGCGTTACCTGGCACCTCGCCGACGTGACTGACTTTGTTACTTGCATCGACAGTCATGCGAGAAATACGTAAACATAAGTTATAACATTAATAATAATCAATAAGCAATAGTAACAACCACTAACTAAACAAATAACATAGATTTATATCTGACCAGGCCAAACAATTAAGTTAATAAACTATAATATTTTTGGTATTATCAATATCATGAAGTGCATGAATTATTTATTTACGAAGTCATATAAGCGGTCTTTCTTCAAAAAACGCAAATATTTTACGCTCTCATTACATTATATTGATCACTATTAAAAAAACACGAGGAAACAACATGCAGACGAGCGCGAGCGTACGTCGCGAATCGCACAGTCTGTAGGCTCGGTGTCTTACAAGACGCCCGACGTCCCCCGCATTCCCCGCACCCCCCGACACTTGTATTTCAATCAGCCGTTCCCACGTGCAAACAAAATATCGCTCGCATTGTTGATTGCGCACAGCGAACCTGCCCTAATCAAATTTATGTTTGTTCGTCTTGAGATCCCCCCTCACCCAACCTACGTCGCGAAATTACTCCATTTGCACTTCAATCCAGGTTCTTGCCTCGCGGCCATTTTTCCCTCAACAATGAGCGGCTTGTTACGGCGATGCGAACACAACCAATAATTTAATGGAATCGAGCCACTTAGCGTTGTCAGAGATACAGCGTAGCTTTTGCTTTTGTTCGCTGCTATTTCATAAGTGAGAAATACTGAAAGGCAAACGGTTTAAGAATTTATAAAACCATACATCTTGCCTCATGCAGTGTTGCACCTGTTCCTAGTAAAGATGTTTTGTTTGCTTGACGCTTGTGGCGAAGATCTCCCCTCCCCATACCCTATGCACACACTAACTTTGTGTTATTCTTAGTTAAGTTTCAATTATCCCTGTCTATTTCAAATACACACCGACAAGGTACAATCGTGTTATAATGTTAGCAACTACGGTTTGAAATTATTTTTTATTTATTTGTACTTTCAATACGAGAGGCGGCCACGCAAGGGGCGACGGACACGCACGCTGCAAAAACAAGATTATTGAATAGCCGCGATAGCAGGGAAAAAGTGCGGCGCAAAACATGAGCCCACCCGCGACCCTACTCACTACTTCTACATTAGGCCCCGCTAAAGGGAAAGGGTTATTTATGGACAAATTGTTTTTTCATCTAAAACTAAAGTTGACAATTTGACTAGTTGGAAAACACGAAGCAATCATTATGATTGCTGAAAAGGATCCCAGACACCGGCCTGAGCATTCATGTTATTATTCTTAAATACATATTAATAAATATAGGTTGTATTTCAATATACATGTTAATTTAGATATCTGACTGTAAGCTTCATCTGCAGCGACACTTGTATTGTCTCGTATCGTATATTTCTCTCTCTGTCTCTGTCGTTCAATGAGAATGTGATAAAAATTAAAAAGCAAATTGCATTGCGACAGCAATACACAGTAAAGTCAAACCTGCGTCAGCTACAAACAAACATACAAAGTACGTGCAGAAAGTACCCAAAGAAACAAGGCATTCAACATATATTTATTACGGTATGTATGTCTGAACATATGACATTGGTAAAGGTTTTTGTTTATACTATACTTACTTAAGTAGTTAACTATGATTGCTGCCCTTTCTAATTATACTAGATATAGGCAAACATTCAGCTTGTTTTCGTAGAGCGTAAGTATGTACGAGAGAGCACCGTGGCTGGCGTGAGGTCAGCTGAGGGTCAACCCTTGCGCGACAAGACGGCCCTCCTCTTCCGTGTCGCGGCGGAGGTCGGGTTAAGTGCACGCAAAAAATTTATGCGTTGTCTCCGCCTCCACCTATGTCGCCGAGATCTGTCTCCAGTAGCGGAGCATGAGCTAAATTCAATATGGCCAAGCTGAGGCCTCAATGGTGAGCGACCTTTTTTCAGTTAAATTTTCTCGTTTGTAAAGTAGAGCTGCCTTATCAAAGATATGGCCGACCTAAGCTTCGTAGTTACAGTCGCTCCTTTTTGAATACGATGCTAATTGTCTGAATACAATAACAGTTGTAAGAAAGAAATAAAATAAATACAGTTGTAAGAATTTTATCTGTTTGACCGAGTGTTTGTGGGTTCAGTTTTCATTAATAGATACATGGTTCACGCCCTCCTCTGCCTCTGCCTGTCATCTGTCGCCTTCCAGCGGCCGTGCGGCGGCTGACAACACTTGACGCAATTAACACGAATACACTTGTTTGGCCATTTTTACAGAGGTTCTAAACATGAAAAAATATTCTAAGCTGACGTTTTTATTTGCATTTTTATATGATGCAATAAATCGCGAATAACTTCCAAAGTAACATAAAAAATTCCTTGCTTTTGTTTATATGGAGATAGTGAAGTCAGAAATTAAAGAATTTTTAGAATAGCAACATAAACGTAAGGGCATTCAGCGTAAATATGTATAAAGGTATAGTAAGTATAATAAGAGGTACATAGATAAAGCAGTTACCTGTCAGGTAGCGCAGGTGGCGCAGGTGGGCGGCAGGTGGCGCAATAGGCGGACGCCACGCCCAGGGGCGGCGCTACCTGCTTACCTGCGCACCTGCCGCCCACCTGCCGCCCACCTGCCGCACCTGCACGCCCACCTTGCCAACTCTCTGTACCTACTACTTACACAACAATACATATTCACTACTTGTTGTGTAATGATTCCCAACACGCGCTTCTAACACATATCATGTTTATGTAATGATCCGATACATGATCCGTGTCATTTACACTCAATACTAATCTTATACAAAAATGTTACTACAACATATTTAATGATTAAAAATTTTTAAAAAGCAATTGAAGCTTTTCTTTGACATTTTAACGAAGCATATATAAGCTAAGTTTTTATCCAGATCGAGCGATGATTGTATCATATGAGTTAAGAAATTGTGTAGTTCAATCTTGTCAAAGATAAAGTGTTTTGTTTGTTTTATTTTCTATGTGTTTCCTGTATAGGTGAGC
Organism: Papilio machaon; assembly: GCF_912999745.1. Lineage (NCBI taxonomy): Eukaryota > Metazoa > Arthropoda > Insecta > Lepidoptera > Papilionidae > Papilio > Papilio machaon. The sequence goes on along the minus strand of NC_059993.1, from coordinate 98,139 downwards.
GCGGGTCTTGGTGACCGTCGCGCGACCACTTGCTCTAACGAGCCACCACTCCGCCACTCCGGCGGACAAGTTTTATAAACAGGCGTCTAATTAGATTATATGATGGCATTAACAAAAGTAATTTACCTTAATGGCGGGGGTACGCGGAGAGCGCGGAGGGCGGGGGGGGGGCGCGGGGGATGCAAACCACGCGGCGAAGGCGTCAGTATCACTAAGTTTAAGTTATCAGTCATTTGTAATATAACTATGATCGACATCTTGATCCGTAATCAGAATATAATTTCAAAAAAAGCTTACATTTGTACATTTTGTTGTAATTGAGTTCCTTGTTACTATACCAATACAAATTTCCACTATGTAAGAGACCTTTTATACCACTTGCTTCTCTGTTATAAAGGATATTGTTCAGGTCAATTCACTGTGATCTATTAAAAACTTACAAATATCATAGTACAATGGTATTTAAACTTCGCTAAAAGTGCAGTACAGTGACTGCGGGGTGCGGCGGGGTGCGGCAGGGTGCGGCGGGGTGCGGCGGGGTGCGGCGGGCGGCGAGCTGCGAGCTGCGGGCGTCGTTACGCCGGCATCTGGCGCCCACCTCAACCCTTCCCGCAAAAATTATATAATAATAAAAGACTAATTACTCGAGAAATTTCGCCAATAAAGCCGAGACGGCTGCCGCTCGGAAAATAATAAAATTAATTAATTAAAAACAACGCAGGCCTCCCGACTTTCCACTTTCTTTCCGGTTGGATCTGTCCCCTTCGAAAGCCTCGGGAACGAAAGAGACGACATTGTTGCATTCGAATTCGATTCTCAAATTGAGTGTCGCGGCCTCTCTATAAATATTTGGAGAAAGATTTAAGCTCTGCGCCGCGGCCGAGCGCCCGGCGCCGGCCTACAAACTTTTCCAATCTCCATACAATACCTCTCGTTATAAAACTAGATTTGTACTGAATTTAATTAGAATAGGTTATTGTTAGTGCAGGATCTACAATCGACGAATCGAAGATTTAAGGTTCCTTATGTACAATGGGCCTTAATTGTTTAAGTCAACCATACAAACTGTGACATAAAAGTATGACATACATACTGTGTATTCAAGCAAGAAATAAGCAAACTGTTCGATAAGTAGCTCGACAATGTAATGAGGCTAATGTATATATTAACAACTCACATTGAATTTCACCAAAATTAAAAAGTTAGAATTCTAATTGACAGATATTAGGTAAAGTGAAACTTTTAACTCTATAGCCAAAGTGGATGATAACAGTACCTATGGGGCGACGACGGCGATGTCAGTGCACGTTTCGCCACGACAAACGCAACTCCTATAAAATCCAACACAAAAACCAGCTTAGCGCAGTTTATACAACATTAGCATTCACAAGCTGCGGGTTAAAAAATTAGTTAGCCTGAGACAAAAGGGGCTGCGGGCTGTGAGACACGCCGCCCGCACCGAGCATAGCCTCTCGCCGCCGCCCGCCGCACAAAGAAAAGTCATAAAAAAGGAAGCAATTTTTATTTGCTCTTATAAAATTTTTCGCACGTCCCATGTATTTAAAAAAAATAACTGCATTAGTCAACTAGTTAACATTGTTACTGTAGTAAGGGAGTGCTCCTCGCGGAACGCATAAGTATTATCCTTACAAAGAACCGGAGAAGCTTCAACAATGAACAAGGAAGCGTTGATTAAAGCTTTGCAGTAATAAGTTTATAGGTACAAATGCGAGCGACAATAAAGCGATTAAAGCAAAAGTTGTGCGGCGCGGCGCACAAAGGGTTGCGGCCCTTATCGACATCGGAAGACATACAAAAAGTTCGTGATCGATAGCGGACCAACCTGTGAGGGCAATTAACTTGACTATCTTGTGAAATAACGCGATCAAACAGGACAAAGCAATAGGACAGAAGGAGGCATGCCGGATCACAAGAGGGAATGGGGGCACTAGGGGCACCGGGGGAGCCTCGGAAGAAGTTGTAGTTAGAAGCGGTCGAGAAAGGGAAATCAATCTTTGAACTGAACCTGGCGGACTGTAGAGACATTTAGACAATATGATGTTGAGTACGATTTTTATTAAGAGGTGTATTTTATGTGAGGATTAGCTTTATGGAGGTTTGTAGGATGAGACACTACCCTTTAGACTTTAGATGCTTTCCTTCAAAGAAGAATAATACGTTTTTGTTGCAATATCCCATCTTTAATAATATATTGATATTAGAACAAAATAAATAAATACAAAAAGCACCGGCGGCTTAGCACGCCGTGATAATTAAAGGTTATATTGTCACCACTTGATGCTTGACAACCGAAGCTGACCGCCGTTGCGCCGCCGCTGAAAAAAGTAGCAAAAGAAATATACGAAATCGTAATCTGTAAAGGCTCTCCAGAGATCGCCGACGGCAGGTCTAATTTAAATATCAGAACTAATTTGTGGAGAGTGGCGCAGTTTGATTGTGGCCCCGAATTAGGTGAGCATTCTTCAGCAACCGGCGCCCGGCACCCGCCACCCCGCGGGGTGAAAAATTCGGGGATGTTTACCGACGCTCCAAGATTATTGACATCTGTGCTACATTCACTTATTTACTTATTGTTATTTTTAATTTGGTAACACCTTAGTATTGTGGGTGTGGAAATAATTAGACAAATTAAAATGATGACTGTGATTTATTTAAATGTATTCTAAAGTTTTGAATAAACATGGAAAATTACAACTTTTTATTGATTTTAAATACATATGATGAAATTTTAAAATATGAAAATAAAAAAAGATTTTTTTTTGTGCAGCAAAACTGTCAAAATGGCGCTCTCCAAATACGTGGTGAATTAAGGTCTGTACTCGGAGACGGCGGGGGAAGGGTTGATGCAATCGGGCCCTCGCTTTAATTAGTAAAAATCGAGCGACATTTCATCGGAGCTGTCAAAGTGCGAGGAGCAATTATACAAATGGCGGCCAGAAGCCGACGCCAGTTAATTTGTTTTGCTCCCAATGACCGTCTTAATGAGAATTAAGGTGTTTATGGAAACGGCCGATAATAACGGAAATTTGATTTGGATGGCGAGGGGGTGGGGGGGTGGGGTGGGGGAATCGAGGGGCGCCGCTCTGCTGCCGTTTATTACTTTACGATATTGTAGTTGAATGAAGTCACGTTAAAGATTTACTTGTGCCGATTGGATTTGAACAAATTTTGAATGTTTACTTCATATTTTCTTATGATTTTAGGCCGCGAGCACGAAATAAGCGAGGAGCGGGGCAGCGCGAAGGGCGGAGCGGGGCGATCACAAATTTCTATCGCTTTACTGTAACTTTAAATGATTATATTATATATAGGCGACGCTGGCTCGACCAGCGCAAACTTGTACCGACGGACGGGCATTCTCTGGGTTGTAAGTACCTTTTGCACCAGCAGCGAGCAGCGCGTGCGACACCGCGGCCAGCAGACGACGTCTCGTCGAGCTGGAATCATAGCCTATACCCGCACTAATTAAATTCAGCCCCTCTTTTAATGTTCAAAAATCATGGCGTCTAATTAGGTTTTAATTCGTTTTATGGGGCCCAGTAATGAAATAATGGCGGAGCCGGTGGCGAGCGGCTTCAGCCCGGCCGAGCGGCGGTGGCGGCGCAGCCCGCGTTTATTGCCTTAACCTTTCTGATACCAAACCTTAATCTTAATAACTACTTCGATAGCTATTGAAGTAGATATTTGTTTAGTTAGAGACCCTAAAAGTCAAATCTGTGGGGTGAGAGGTGTCCGGACCTTTTGCACTTCAACATATATCATTCAAAAACAATAAAATAAGAAAAAACCCAAAAACTGATTAATTTTCATTTAAACTCTAACCTTAGAGCGAAAAGTGTATTTTCTGCTAACAGCAACTTTACCAATATACAAATTAATTTGTGAACTTTACTACAACGTTTCACTGTCGGCAAATGCTTAGCTAAGTGCTAACGTGTCAGTCAGAAGACAATCGCGAGCGAACATTTTCCGGAGACGTTTCTATCGAACGATTTTTTCCAATGATTGGTAATCGCTGAAGTCATTAGTGAGAACTGAGAATGCTTTGTTTCTTTTTCGTCCGTCGGGTTAATGGCGCGAAAAATGTCGTTAGCGGACCACAGTCGCATCGCACTGCACCTTAATGCTAAGCGTCCACAGATCGGTACCGGTTGCATCGCACGTATCGCGTCATAAGGATAATTTTTTCATACCGCGTCATACGCGCATTAATGTTTATACTGTTAAAATATTTCACGCAATTAACAGAGTCTCATTATTCCTGATGTCATACGAGTTTGTACTCTACTACCAGTAAATAATATTAGTTAGCTATAAGCGTAGTAGTAGCAGTATATGTGGCTGTACTTTAATTATCATATATCTATTTTTGTTACTTATTGCCTGTAAATCTACCTTGTAAATAAATAAATAAATAAATAAGAGAGTAGAGCAAAGTTCCAGTCGCTACTTGTATCGGCGATATGTTACTAGGCTAATTTAAATATTATTTCTTTCGATTACGCTGAAGTGGACGTCGTGGCGGCGAAGTGGTGGAAGGCGGCGGCGGTGGCGACGACGGCAGCGACGGGCGCCTACGTCGAGGTTAACTAGTTATCGACGCTTCACTGCACACGGCCGTTTAATATTCGCCACTGGACGTCTACAATTAACGCTTGAACAATTTCATAACTCTCCGCCTTTGAGCGCTCGCAAACTCGGGATAGAAAGAATGTTTACAAAAAAAAAAAAACGAGAGAAAGTCGCGAACGAGCGGGCGGCCGAGCGGGGGCGCTGTCGGGCGGCCGGCTTTACCAACGCGCAGAGCGAGAGCGGGAGCGGCCGCCTGCACAAAGGAGATCATAATTTGATAATACAAGACGTCTCTACAAACGATCCTCTTTAATTATTCGATATAGTACTAACGATCTATAAATATTAACGCAAAGTTATAAAGTTAATTCATGTTTCATTTTATAGAAACGCTGGAGATTATACAACTTACGGTAATATTGCGAAACCTCCTGCACATATTAAAACACTATCAATATCAAAAGGGAAATATACAAAGATGTGTATGAATTCAACTAATACACATTGAACGTGCGTGTTTGACTGAGGCGTAGTACCCCATAACATAAGGTAAACTCAAGCCTCGTTAACAAGCTAACGACTACTCATCTAATATTTAAGTGTTGTTTAATTTCGACACTATACTCAAATTAGTCTAGTGATTTTATATATTTCATATTAGTTCTGCTGCGTTGAAGAACTCTGAGGTCCATCAGATACGTTGCGCGTCGATAATGTCGATAGGGCACACGCCCCGGGCGTCTCAGAAGCCCCGGACGCCCCAGGCGGACCTCGCGCGTATGATTACAGTGCCAAGGGTTTTCCCACATCGCGCACTCATCTTCAAATCAAACGACCAATAAAGACAAATTACTCTATAAGCAGAATGTCTGTAGGTACATCGACTAAATTTGTAACCGTGGCCTTTGCATAAATAAAAATATTAATCTAATTTGAATTAAAAAAAATACAGTCGAATTGATAACCTCCTTCTTTTTGAAGTCGGCTAAAAAAGTGTTGGCTCGCCATAAGTGAAAAATTGTAAAAATTTTCAACTCAAGCATTTCATAGGTGAATGAAAGGCGAGTAGTTATTTTTACTGTAGCATCGGAGGCCACATCTGAAACAAGTCCATGTGAGGACATAAATATACTGATCGTCTCTGTCGCGGTATTGGCGCTGATGTTATTAAAATAATTTTATTTGCGATGCAATTACTCCTACATTTATAATAACTGCGTATTAATGATAATATGAGTGAGTGGCGGTGCGGTGAGCGCGCTCATCGCAAACATATTTGCGCCCGTGACCCCGCGCAATCCCTCGCCCCCCGCGCCCCCCGCGCCCCCCGCGCCCCCCGCGCCCCGCACATCTTCATACCGATACAATACAACAAAACAACTCGTGTATCAAAACATTTTCATACGTGTGTGTTCATTGCATTTTTACGTTTCCGCGTAAGAAATAATTATCTGTTGCAACTTTTACATTTAATATACTTAAAGTCTTTATCTGGCAATAATGTTGTTAGTTGTCACTTATTACTTACTACTTAATTTGTATGACAAAAACCATGTAAATTCAATATGAGATTTTTAAGACGATTGTAAAAATATAGTTTCTTATCTAAACACTGTTACCGCGACCATAAAAGCCTTACATAGTCTCCAGCCAAATGCCTAAAACTGCCTAACGGTTCTTGATTTTTTTTATATTCCCCGCGAACTAGATGAAAAGAAAACAGCGACATGTTATACATAATTTAAAGACAAGATATGTAGATGCGAGGGTGCGGGGAGCAACACACCTGACCACGGCGCCGCACCTGCCTTGTCACCTCACGCCAGTCACCCTTGCGGAAGCACTTTGAGGATGACATCGGCGTACCGTAACCCTAAAGTGTAAGGCGATCAGTGGTGTAGAATGACGGTTGTTATCACACCTGATCTATTCAGATTAATGTGACAGCGCGACTTCGATCATTACTCTTAAATCTATGTGAGATCAATGTGTCTAATAACAACAACTAGCTACGACTTGATCTCTCCCGAACGGCGCAACAAGAACCTGCTCTTCAATAGGAAACGACCAGCAGGGCCTGTGAGAACTTCACAGGCAGGTTTCAAGTAGAGCACTCTGGGCGATAAGGATGGTGACGTAAGCTCAATGAAGTTCGTAACATGTTAATAGTTCTATAAACTTGTGCGCTCGTTATCTAACGTTACATTTCTTTTTTCGAATTTATCCTCAAAAAAATCAATTATCCAACTTAACATTAGAACACGTCTTTATTGTGAAAATCACAAATCGGTCCGCACGGCGGCGGGCAACGCGGCGCGGTAAACAGTTTCTGAAGTGATATATGTATATATATGTATTTCCGTTGCGTGGTCGCCGCACTCGCGTCCCGCGCTAATTGTTGTTGCGACTTGTTCGCGCGACCTCCGTCACACCGCGACGCCGCCGCACCCGCGAGGTGATATTTAACGTTTCCACATTTAAATGCAAATGCGCAAACTTTCCGACCCTCTTGTGAGAGTGCCCGCTACCGCCGCACATCACTTTCGTTTGTCCGAGTTTCGAACTCTCTTCGGCCGCCCCGTGATCCGTGACTCCAAACCGTCGCATTTGAATTTTAAACGTCTCCTTCCGCTCTCGGAAATTAGAATCACAATCGAGTCGATCCGATATAATTATACTTCGGTGTAATCGGAAGTGAAGGTAGACCCCTAACGGCAGTCGAAACTGAAGAGAAACGTGAGTGGACAAATTGCAGGGCCGCGGCCGGGGCGAGATAAGGGCCGGCGCCGAGGAGAGGGAGATGTCCATAAACAACGGCCGCCTCAGTCCCAATTAATAAAGCGGCCGGCACTGAAGTAGTGCAATTAATTCTGCGCCTTCGCAGATTTTAATAGTTGGCATAAATCAGAGCGGCGCGAGCCGGTGGGTAATCGCCGTTTAATATGCCGGCCGGTCGACTATCCGCCGCAAATACATAAATATATTGCCCTCCACGAACCGATAGGACTTGGCGATACGTGATCCGGAAGGTTCACATTTGTGTTTGTTTTCTTACAAATTTACTTTCGCTTTCCTCGTCTTTGGCGTCCAAAGAAGGACCGTTTCTATATAGGTATTTATTTCCAAATGCACACATTGACAAAAATTACTAATACATGCATATGTGATGCGTTGTCACCTGCCGTGTCCGAAACTATTCGTTCGCGCCAGGTTATTCAATTATGTTTATATCACAGGAGACAGTTCCCAAATTCAATTGCAGCTAGACTTCAGTTAGCGTTAAGTGGTCATATCCCCTTCGAAAGTGTCGACGGTGTGGACGTTGGTCGCAGGGGGTGTAGGAGCAGGGGGGAGGTGGTCATAGAGACGACACCTCCAAATATTGAATTTGCAGAGTGGCGAGTCTCAATTGTTATCTGGCGCAGCAAGGCCGTCCCCCCCTCCCTCCTGTACCCCGCTCGCACCCCAACAGGTACAACCCTTTCTTTTGTATTAGGGTTGACTGCTACAAGCTTGTGAAAATAAGTTAAGCTTTAAAGTTGGAAATAAAAACTTTTTTCCTATAAGAGAATTTCTTGTCATTTACTTCTACGGTAATTATTTCTGTTCAACAATTTGGAATTGTTCTACTTCAATTGCAAATCAAATATCTTTCATGATAATCCCGCAAACAGTACAGGTAGACTTTTTAATAGACTTTTGAACGACCTTTAAGCTAGTAACCGCGCAGTGATAGGTCAGAACCGAACATTACTCGGTACTCTCCGGTATTGCAAGAAACACACAAGGAAACATATTTAACATATTTAAATATCATTACAGTATGCAAGGAGCACCCTGTATGTGCTGCGCCTTGTTGCTGGGGCGGTCATTGGTCAATTTATTTCTTGTGCCTGGTCGGGACCGCAGTTATCATGAGTGAATTAAGTAAGTCCGGCATTGCACCCGCGCGGGTCCCCGGTGATTTAGCGGCACTGGCCATTGTCCGGCGTCATCCGGGTCGGACACCTTTACCGTTCAACATTTCGCCGGCAAAAAGGGAATCCGGAATTTTAATGGTGAGAATGTGCGGCTGCGACGCGGTCCCTCTTCGCCGGTTTATTTAACATTAATTTTCAACTTGGAGTTACGATTGAGGTCAGAATTGGGGTTCGATAGAAAACATTGATTCGACTCGGTCACTTCATCATGAATATACCCTTTAACGGACGACTGGGAGTCTATTTAATTCACTACAGCCAGTCAGAATGGAAAACTTTCCTTCAATCAACTTTGTTTTAAACTAGATATTACTCAGATCGTTGGAGTGTAACTGCTAAATACGCTACGTTTCTAGTTTTAGTTTTTCTGAACTAATAAAAAATGTTCAGTAAAAAATCTAAACGGAATTACTCCAGCCCAAAACTATATATTTAATAGATGCCGTGTCACTCGATGTTCCTTTGCTTTTTATGTATTTTTTCACATATTTTCAATTGTAAACTTTGTCTTTGAATTGAACCATTCCTTTTTCAGTCAAACAATCTTTAAAAATGCGAATGGTAAATTAATGACTTGAAAATTCTTGTTTCAAATTAAAAATATCCTTTTACCGATACATTCTTTTTATTGCTGAACTTAAATAATATTTTAAGTTTTTATGCAATTACAATATAGGAATGTAAACGAGAATTTTAATCCGTAGCCCGAGGGCGCAAGTCACGTAGCGATCGTAGCACGTAACGGTGCGCCGTAGCCGCGCGCTACGAAGGTTGTTAATTGAATTAGAATGGCGATGGAAGGTGCTTTAACTTTGTACTCCACCGCTCAACTTTTCACTTAAGCAACTCTAAGTTTGCGTTTGACCCTCGCTTAAACTGTACCAAACGTTTACTGTTTATATTGAAACATAATATAGATAAATGCAATATTTATGTTTATCTGAAATATGCAACTAAACTGAAACTATAATAATCATATTGAGAGTGGATAAGCGGTGTAAGTTGTCTTGTTTTGTAATATAGTATAAGATGGTAAACAAGCTAGCGGTCGCCTTAATTCGCCAAAATTGCGTAGTGACCGCTGTTCATCGATATCCGAAAGTCCTCATTCGAAGAAACGCGGAATCGCTTCCATTTCACGCCTGTCTACTGTGTGGTCGTGGTATTTCACCGGTCGAGCCGATTCATCCGTGCAACTGATTTTATCGTTGCTTGCTCTACCACTGTTAAATAGCATGATTTATTTTTGCTTTTCCACGTGTTATATGTATGCACCTAAATAGTTCCTAGCATTTTGCATTTCATGCAGTTTGCATACAATTACGTATAGTTAGTATTACTTCCTTACATATATACAATTATTGTATCAGTCTTTTTTCTGCTCCAAGTCAGAGATTGTATTTAAGTAAATTGTTTATAACAGTAATTTCCCTTTCAGACAATTGACTCGAGAGCGTGAAAGTACCTGCGTCGCGTCGCGAACATAACTTTAGTTCTTTACATCACTCGGATTGGTGGCAATCACGTCATTATCATTCAGAGAGAACACGCACTCTATCGGAACACTCGCTATATAAAAATAATACATAACTTGTTGCCCGAAGTGGGAGAGATTTGTATAAGGCAGCACCAGAACACTATAAATCGACCCACCGCGCTGCTTCCTTCAATTATTACCTAATTTTAGTTCAAAGATATAAAGAGTTATAGAGCTAATGAATAAAGAGACCAAAATGAAGCCTTCCATTACGCCGCAAGTAACAAGTCGAACGCGATACGCTCACCCAACATGCAACTCACCATTTCTTCAGCCTTTGCGCTTTCAGCTTGCTGCTTTGTGCTTTTCGTCAACAGTGATACTGGTATTAATACATATTGCAGTCTCTGTTATTGTCAAAGACAATGAAATGAAAGACACAAACAAGCGTTACGTTGAAAAAAGTTAATTTTAATACTGCTAATTAGGTATTATATGTTTGTAAAAAATTTTTGCATTTTCTCCGAGTGTTATATTCAAATTGTAACAAACAGTCCTTATATATGTACATAAAACACATAAGAAACATAAAAAAATTTTGGACTTGCAGGTAATATGTTTTTTTTTCCTTATTAAATTAAACTGATCTTTAGTCCTTTGACCACGCGTCACTTGGAACCGTAAGAACGTCCACGGAATGCTCGGGGTGCGTGGGGTACCAATAATCCTCCTTATTATTCTTATGCAAATGTATGAAAATCAGTGGAGTGCATATCACCAGACGTAGCACAGATTGGAAAAAATCGCAGACAGGATCTTTACATACAGCACGCAAAAGTGCTGACAGAAAAATGTTTTACCGGTAATGTTCGTACGAGGTGCTGCTTAAATTTTTAACCTACGAGTATATCAAACAAATCTATGCTTGAGGCTAGCACAATATAGCCGGAGCAAAATAGTCTTGCAGAGCGTAACATAGATCAGCATCAGAGTTGCGCTGGGCGGCGGGCGGAGCGGCGAGGCAGGCGGCAGCGGCGAGCGGCAGCGACGGGCGGCGACGGGCGGCGACACGCGTCAGCGCGCGCCGTGATCTACTGCCGGCGAGGATATTACACGATCGTAAATCCACTTTAAAGCCCTCGCAACAAAATAAATTGTTCATATTGTACCAATTATGTACCGATGCTTTATTGTACACGTAAATGCTGGTGTAGCTGACCGCTGAGCGATGCACAGCGCCGGCGGCCTGACGCCTCACACGCCGTCTGCCTACTGCCGGCTGTTTATAGTATACTAATTGTTATTACTAAAAAAACGAAGCTATTGCGTTTCTTATTATTACATAACTATACATAACATTTAATAAACCCAGGAAAATTAAATAAATCCAATTCATCTCCTTCCCAGCCAAATCCTCGCCTCTTGTTACCGTCCCCTATCGGAAGTGTGGGAACAGAAACAGAACTTTCGGCACCTCATTGATCCAGCAAAATGTTGAATACTCTTCGTGACGTCTACATTCAGTGAGGTGGTGTTGTTGCACTGACCGAGGGGACCCAGGCGGTGACAGATGTTGCTGTCGCTACCACCTGGTACCTGGTCACTCTAATTGGATTTTTGGTAATTAACCATTACCAATTAAACAAAATAAAAGCAGATTTTTATACAGTATCGAAATATGTATTTTACAGAAAATTTTATAATAATCGATGCGAGCGGAGCAAGTGTGTGTGTTGTAGGAAGTGCACACAGATGCAGCGCACACAGGCGCACGCGCAAGCCAGAGGTCAGCACAGTGACCGGTGCCGGCGACGCGACGGCGAACGACACGGCGTCCGCCATGTACTGGCGAGGACATTAAATGTCTTCCATTTCTTGAACTTCAAGTAATTAGTCAGGTGCCCAGGTGTAACGTATAAACAATGTGAAGAGAAGTGTTTTATTAATGGTGACACTTTATTATTACGACATTCAGTCTCACTTAGGTTTTGCTTTAAATTCTGTGCTGTTTATAATATTATTATCTATTTTTTTCTAATCTATAAGATATTGAATTGTGACATCTTACTATGAATTAATCAAAACATTTTAAAAGTATCAAGAAGTATACATTTTCAAAAAGTTACGTGTTATCTATTCAATTTTATTTTGTTATAACACACAAGGTTCTACAACTGAACCATATGCCAGGGGTGAATATATTAAACTGGAAATTGAAATTCCCTGAATAAGTCTCGCTGATCTAAGACAAAACACAATAAAGAGCAAGTTTAACGAGTTAATGAATGTATAATTTTTTGCGATTTTTTGTTGAGTGACAATTTTCGTCATCCCCTAGACTCAAACACTGACATTCAACTGTAAAGACCTTGCGGCAAGATCTTACAATAGGCAGTTACATGACCATCAAAATATTTTGAGTGCACATTTCTTATCAATTCCTGGAAAGTGTAATAGTTCACATATAATATATATAGTGTCAGAATATAAAGTTAACGTCACAATAATTATTGCAACAGTTACCGGATAAGGTGAATATGTTATTTAGCAGATAGTGCAGGAAATAGTCGCAGCATGAATGACACACACACACACACACACACACACACAACATGTCGGCGTGTGCGTAGATAACGCACACCAGCGCCGCCTACACGTATCCATTGTACGACGACTTCTACCTTGTTGACAACGATAAGTCACAACTAATTTAAATTATCAATTATTAATAAAATATGTCTAAAATTATTTTGACAAGTTTTAAACAGAATAGTTAAATGTTGTCAAAATTAATAACATGCACGCAAGGACACGAAACCAAAACAAAAATATATGTGTATTTTTAAGCTACGTACCTATGTACCTATATTTATAAAATAAAAATGGCGCGAGTATTGCGAGATGTTTTTCCTGGTACGTCGGCGTCGCACGGCGGGGGCGGAGGTGAAGCCCCGCGATAACAGCGCCCGCGCCGCTTGCACCTACTGCGCGCTGCTCGACAACATTGTGAAACAATCGCACAAAACCAAACAACATATTTACACACATTTATAATGCGAATTAGACATTATCTGCTCTCCTGCCTTGGACATTCCTCATGAACAACCTCATAAAATTTTATACGCGTCAAAGGAAATACAAAAAACACGAAGCAGGAAATTATTATCAGAAATTAGTTCTAATAAGTTTCATCCTGAAGATGCTGCCCTTGTTCAGCTCTTTTCCTCGTTAATACCCCGGTTTTAACTAATTTTATTTATTTAATCACAAGGTTATCTATGTCATATAACTAAACATGGAATCATGAAAAACTTAGTCTAATTTATGTATTTACTTAAGTATTCGATTTAAACATTGTGTGTGAGTGACGACATTAAGAATAGAGTGAACGATTGAAATGAAAGAAGTCAAAACTATCAGAGATGACAAGATCTGGTGTCAAAAGAAGGATGTTGTAAATCTCACGGCACGTGACGCAGTTCGTAATCGCTTGTTTCATAAAATGTCGTAGCTTAACTTTAGATATGCAATGTAGGAGATTTTTGCGTGTCGAATAAATAGGTTAATATCTCGGCTGTCGATTGACCTTTGATAACCGCGACACCGGCACAAAAATAACGATTAAAATAATAACAAACTCCGGCAACGCCACATACATACGTATGTGTTTTCGCCGCACGGACGTAAGGTTATTGGCTCTGTTATTTTTAATGATACTGCGTCGTAGAAGTGAACCTCGTAGAAATGAGGGCGCGGGCCGCGGGCCGAGGTCGGGTCGGCGAGGTGCGCTGCCGCCGCCACCGCCGCCACGCCAATGTAGGCGCTATGACTGCGCGCTAAGCGCGACGCGTTCGGCCGCTCGAGGTGTTGCGAGCTGCGGCCTACGAACGTGGCTGACGTCAATGAGCGCCGTGTGCGTGTGTGCGTCGCCGATAAGATAAGGGCGGGGGCGAAGGATCGCCGACGCAACGCTCACGTGTCGCCGCCGCTACCGCCGCAGATCATATCGTATCGACGTGTTCTCGGAAGATCACAATGATTGATCGCTCTTTGTTCTCTGCCAACAATCACAGTCGTCACTTTAATTACCTGCCACTTAACATATTGATGAATATATTGATATTGCGAAATTAAAAGGTACCTCCGCGATGTCAAATAATTAAAACACATATTTCACACAATTTATGATTCGATATCATAAATTAATTTAGGTAGGTACAAATTTGATGGCAGGAACACTCGTATGGTATAGTATAAGAAAATGTATCTGATGAATTCAGTTGCCGCACAACTTGTCCCGCTTAGTAAAGATCTTAAGGAGCTCAGTGGTCACTTCACACAGAGCAAACGAGGAGAACCGGTAACTAAGAGAAACATTTACCTTTGTAAATTATTTGCATGCAATTGCACGGCACCTTTGTTTTGAAAGCAAATTCGATTACTTTAATTACTATCTAAATCTAAGCCTACAACTCCACTGCAGTAACACTGGTATCGATATATATTGTCCTCCCGTTCAGTCTCTTCGACAACAGTAGATACTAGAATATTTATCCATAGAAATGTAACTGCAATCGAAATACACAGTTATCTAAGTTGAATTATTTGGTTAGAAGAATGCGTGCTCCGCAGGTCGGCCGTTCAGACCGCCGGAGGTGTCTGGGAGTAACCACATGACGCATTGCGCGGGCAAACACTGCAGAACTGTTCAGTATTAGGCATCTGTAACTCTCATATACTGACACAATAGTTTTTTTGGTGTTTTTTTATACTTTATTCTCCTGGTAAACACTAGCACATGTTTCGAGGTAAGACCCCTCATGTACAGTTTGTTTTATTGTTTGTAACGAGTTCCAAATGTTTTATGAATGACCGTCACGACAAAAAGTATACGTATTTGTACCAATAATTTTGTCATAGAATTATAAAAACAATGATTCATTAAAATAATCTGTACACTTCGGTATATCTTCGGCACTTCTATAGAATAAACACTTTTATTGTAAAATCTAACTTTTAAAAATTGATTAATGCGTGTGTGATATAAATTTCTTCATTGAATTACTTTAGCAAACAATGTGTAAAGTCTTTATTAATCTTACTAATTAGCTGTAAGTAAATGTCACAAAGAGTGGAAATAATTTGTCAACAACTTGTTGCCTCTATTAGGTGAATTGTACCTTTGTAGTTTTATTGATTTGTTTGGAGTGCGGCCAATACATGGACAAAGGAAAAGCACTGCATTTATGTGTAAGATAAGCGAAAGATCACAACTTATTGCCCTTTCCTCACAAAAAATAAACAACAAAATGTAATCTGTCTCTGAAAGGTTTATTTATGAACGCGAACAACAATTGTTATCACTGATTACTCCGCTTGCTATAATGTCGTATTTTTAGTAAAGAAGTTTTACAAATATTTGTTTTATTTGAACTTATCTTAATACAATTATGATTGTGTAGCCGTGGCCGGGGCCGGGGACAATGGCAGCGCCGCAGATGTGCGCCACCTTGTGTACCTTGTTTTTGTTTTATCTAGCAAACAATAGCTAGACGTCCAGCGACGTCCAGCGCCGCGCCGGTGTGGCACAGGCCTAATAAAGACGACTTTGACACTTCGCAACACAATAGGCATCCCGGAGACCGGAGACCATCTGGCACCGGCGTGTGGCCGCCGCACCTGCACGCCGTTGTGGGCCCTGCGCCGCCGGACATACGGTCCACGGGGGAAGGTGTCACTTGCGATTGCGATGATAATACCGGAACAATTAGTGTTGCCCGCGGTCTGGCGGCGGGGGGCGCGGGGGGCGCGGACAGTTGGCTGCCACATGGCCACGCAACCTTCCAGCCTCCAAGCGCAACCATCACTCCTTCCGAGGACAAGTGAAGCATTTTGATTTATTGCTCCTCTACTAAAGATCTTGCAATTACCAATTGGTCATACGTTTTGTCAGTGGAGCATTACAAACATTTATGTTAGAAGCATTTGAATAAGTTACCTTTCATTTTCATTAAATTTATTCAAATGAGCACATAACACATGTGACATGCACATACATTCATACATATCAAATAAACTATGGGCCACTGTATAAAAAACTTACGAATAAATTTTCTCTAATCTGTGGCAGGCGAAGTATTTCAAATGTGAACATTTTTAATTTTTTGTAAAGGGTTGCAGGTCCCGGGGAGTCGCCGGGGGCCGGAGGCCGGGGGGGAGGGCGGCAGATAACCTCCGAAACCAAACAGATTAAGTACTGTTTTTTCTAGTAGCGGTTATCTCAACTAACCGAAAGTTTAGACCGACTACAGCAGATAACAGAAAGGGACATGTTTAAAACAACGCTGATTATGTTTCCGCTTCGCTATCTCATGTGTGTCAGGTCGCAGCGACAGTCTCACACCCTGACACTGACATAATATAATTTATGCTTTTGACGATGAAATAATCTATTTAAGGTATATTAATACTTGCAATAATACTTTTCGTAGATTAAAGTAAGTGGCGATACCTTGGCGCTCCTCGCCGCACTTGCCCCCGCACACAGCAGCCGCTAGGTGGCAGTTCGGTACACCTGCAGATAATTCCCGCACGCACTACGTTTTCCTTAATGTTTGATGTTACACGTAATGTTTTAATATACATACATAGGTACAGTTGTGAACAATTTAATAAACTGCTGTGAGTTGCGAAGGAAGGATATTCGATTGCAAAAATTTACAAAAGTATTGGTGGACGGATATTACGATAACCAGCCGCTTATTCATTATTTTTTTTAAATAAATAATAAACCAACACATTTATTACATTATGCCAGTTCTAACCAAACCCAAAAAACTCATGTCATGTGAAGCTGCGACGTGTTACCTCAATTTGTCGATAAGTGAAAATCTACATTTTTAAAGTTTTATAAGCTATTTCAAAGTGTGTGGTGAAAGATTGATCCAGGGCGAATGGTCAAACCTGTACAGAATACTAGCTTTCACGTCCCCGACTATCACATGAGGGTTAGCAGAGGATTGGCAGAGCATTGGCACACCACAGGACTAACTCAAGTGCACGTCACCGCGCCCGATATGTCATTGAAAACCTTATCATTTGACTTAGAGTATTTTGATTTAACTTTATCCTTCAATTTAATTAGCTATTTTACATAATTGACAGCATACTGCTTCAAATGTTTTAATTTAGTTAATTTTGTTTTAATTTAGTTTAATGTTTTGATTTTAAAGCAAACAAACAAATAATACTAATAGTTTTGTTAAATTTAACCGCAGTCATTACATCGCCATTAGTAAAAGATCAGACGTGGCCTTTGTGTTGTATTGTGTTTTGACAATCATATTTACTTTGGTATATTTATTACAGGTATATAAGTCCGGGTCCATGGCATGGCACTATAGGAAAACATGATTTATATATATATATATATATTTTCATTCAAAAAGTAATACGAAAAAAAAAAACATCAATATGCACAACAATTCCTTGAAATACAAACACAAGCGAGTTTTGCCGCTCCAAATACATCTACTGCCATCTAGTGTCAAAAAGCTAAACTAAACTATTCTAGTGTTGGCAGCGATCTACAGGTTTATCATATGATTTCATTGATTGTAGAACTCATGTAAAAATTGTTGATTTTATATTGATTACTGTATAACTCGATAAAACAATACTTGTCATGATTGAATTAAGTTTGTTTGGAAACAAATTACATACAAAGCAAACTTCAGCCTAACAGTATCGTAAGAAAAAGAAAAAGTTTGATTCGATTAACACCGTCATATAGAATAGGTTTTGGCCGCGGTCGCGAGTTTGATTATCATGAAGCATGTCGCTAGATAGAGACAGGTAGCGCGGGAAGGTGGAGCGTAGCGCGTAAACAAACAACGTCGAGGTGTTCTGTGGCGAGCGCTCGCTGACCGTCCGTCGTTCACGCGGCCAGCGATGGCGCTAAGATCAGCTCTCGGGGACGGCGGCGACCGACGGTCGACGGTCGCCACTAATTAAGTAGAGGTGTAAGGGCTGAAGGACGGGCGCGGGGCGCGGGGACAGGCGAGTGCGGGCGGCGGGCGGCGGGCGGCGGGGCAGCGGCCGCGCGCAGGGCGGGGCGAGAGGCGGGCCGCGCTCATTCCGCCGCGCGCCGCGCTGATCGTCGCACGTAACCGCGCGCGCGGGCCATGGTCGCGAGAACCGATGAGATGTTCGGGTGCTATGGTGACAGCTACTCGTACCGCCTGTGGAGCCTGGCCAACGTGTGGGGCGCCTGCCGACGTGAGTAGCGCGCCGGAGTGAGTGGCGCGGGAGGCGCAGTGACGTGACGTGCTGATGAAAGTGCACAGCTCGCTTATGGGAGTGGGCGGCTGGTGCGAGCGCCTGGCGGCCGGCTGGCTGGCCGACATGCGGAGTAAGCAGGTCCCCACCTCGACCACCTCGGCCAGGCTCGCCGCATTCAGTAAGCTTCTTTTCCTTTCCTTTTTATTTGCAATTTTATATACCTA
Organism: Papilio machaon; assembly: GCF_912999745.1. NCBI lineage: Eukaryota > Metazoa > Arthropoda > Insecta > Lepidoptera > Papilionidae > Papilio > Papilio machaon. The sequence continues at coordinate 79,585 of NC_059993.1, read as the reverse complement.
TTTTTATTTTTTGTTCGGCCGCGACCACCCCCTCTTTTCCTGTATAGAACTTTATTTTTACGTTTAACTTTTCCTTAAAAACATCAAATTTTCGAATTTTAAAAAAAAACGAAGTAAGCTCGCCATTGTGTTGAGTACATCAAATTGAATCAGCTCAGTTGTAAATTGTCCCACATCTTTAATATCAGATACAGAAGTGTAGTAACTCTTCATTAAACACACGCTTCCTCCGAGATGAGAGTCGTGCACTTGTGAGGGAAGCGGCACGGCATAGTTCGACACAGGTACGCGCACACTTGAATCAAAGTTGCGACGTCGAGGGGGGACTGCGCTGCTTTTGCCGTCTTAAATCCAACATTATTATGTTATTTTAATTAATTTGCTTTTTCTTCCTTCGCTTTTTTATTCGCGTGTGAGCGCCGCTTGCCCGCGGTGGTGCCGAGGTGGTGATGAGGTGGCGACGAGCCGGTGCCGCACCAGCGGCCACCACCGGCCTGTGCTTTTGATTTTCTTCCCGTACAGAGACTGTGACATGTAGAATATCTTGTTTGATAGATCTCGTTGTTTTGCAGTTTACTAATAGATAAAATCAATCAAGATTAGAGGACGAAAGTTAACATACATTTTATAATATTACACGGAGGATTCAAATGTTTACTTCAATCGGAACACGTACGTTTGTTACAAAGACGGTGTAGTTATGAGCTTCACTTATTTATATTTAAGATGTTGTCGTAAACTAAGCGCTATTTCTTTTATGAAAAGTGTTTAATTACAATATATCGTAACTTACAAAACTTTTGGAAACGGACCTAAACATGCTGAAAGATCGCCGCTACGACACGACATGACATTCCTCGACACGTTATAAAAATCAAACTAATTAGCGACGCGACGCTCGTTACAATTATCATCTGTTTGTCTAAACATTTGCTGAATCCTAATCACTGCCGCTATCGCCGCCGCTGCCACCTCACTGAGCATTTGCTTCGTGTCAACAAAATTAACGGATTCATTAACGTGGACAAATACAAGTCTAATAACTCCTTAATCGATGTTTGAACAACTTTGACCTACCTAGCTCACAGCTCATAGCATTTCATTCTCATAAAACAAGGAAGTGTTCTTCAAATGTATATGTGTTCTCCTGCACGCAAATAATGTAGTAAATACAATTGCCCAGCAGCGGACATCACCGACGTTGGTTTAAAATGCTACAATTTTATTCTGATTAAATGACTCTTATTTAATTCGTACGGAAAAATTAATTTATATTAATATCTCGTCCTATTTTCATACTTCATCTACGTGCAAAAATAGTTAATTTTGGTATAAACCTACTTATAATATTGATACCAACTTTATAAATAACTAGCTGTCGCTTGCGACTCTGTCCGAACGGAATTTAAAAAAAACTCGTAATAAGTAGCCTATGTGTTCTTCCAGACTATGTTCTACACGTGTGCCAAATTTCATCAAGGTTCATTCAGTCATTCCGGAGATACCTTCAAACAAACATCCATCCATCCATCCATTCATCATTCGCACTTAGTAAGATTTAAATAATTTTATAGAATATTAGTAAGATTTAGGGTTTTGTTTTTTTTTTCAATATGTAATGCTGGTTCACATACCTAATGTACGAAAAACAAGGTATTACTCTTAATTCAATCATGTCTTTTTATAGAACCAGAATAGTAGGTATGTTATTGAAAAATAAAAATTCCGTGGAGGATAAGTAAATGTCAGCAGTCGTGTTATATCCCACGACTACATCTTTAAATTGTTTTTGAAAGCGGACATTAAACATGACAAATTCGGCGCATTTTACGACGCGAAAATAAAGATCATGTGCTAATGCAACAAAAGTTATTGCAGACGATGCGACGTGGCCGTGTGTGGCATGCGTGTGGCATACGTGTGGCATGCGGCCATGTGGCTATTGGAAGTTTCAATATTATTTTAGTTTACGTTTCCACTGAGATCTACAAGCTTTATCATTTACATCAGATACATTGCGCTGAACGCAAGAAGAGCTAGTTACACTGAATTTTAAAATATCTTCTTTTTCATAAGTAAGCGCAAGTATTTCATTGATACTAGAGATAAGAAACGATTGAAAGTATATGTTTTTAAAGTAGAGGGCTGTGTGGGAACTGCGATGGTCGCAGCCCGCAGTCCCCGGGGCTCGCCGTGTGCTGTCAGCGGTGAGCGGACACGCTCGGGCCGCTCACCGCTGGCCGAGAGCCGCGCCGTCCGCCCCGCCTACACACGCGACCGTGTGCGCTGGCCCTAGCTACATGTCTGCCTTTATACGCTTATTATCACTATGAATTATATTACATTAATATTTGTTATTACGTATAAAAAGGCTATAAGGTGAACATATGTGGACGTAACAAAACTATGTCTAAAGTCCGATTGCAGCGCCTTCTGCCGACTCTACATCCTAATTGTAATGTACCATGTGTATTCTGATCGTTCATTTTCATTTCTTTAATAACTTAGTACAAATGAAACATAACAACGAAAGTGGCAGGCAATAATAGTTTCGTAAACTATAAGTAATATTTTATACCTATTACGTTGTGCATTTTGAGCTAATTAGTTTAACAACTCACGCCTATGATGTATCTAAATTGTTTTTCTATCACAGTTAATACTGAACTTAATCGACATTTGTTTATCGCAAACTTAATTGTAAAAAAAGTCATTCCACTTAACTTAGTTATTTTTTGTCAACACTTTTATTTTCGGTTTGAATTTTATTGTTTACTATTTGTCATCCGCAACTTCGTCCGCGCGAAATTTAACAAAAAACTTCATTAGTAACCTATGTGTTCTTCCAGACTGTTTCATATATTTATGCCAAATTTCATCCAGATCCGTTGAACCGTTAGGGAGATACCTTGTAACAAACATCCATCCATCCAAACATTCGCATTTATAATATTAGTAATATTTGATTTTGAAGAATGATAGAAGAATAGAAAGAAACAATTTTATTTGTATTGTAATTCAAAAGCAAAAATCGCGACATTTTTTACTATTATAACCCAACCCAACTCTTCTGAATTATCAAATGAATTGTCAGACTGGAGTCTAGTCACTTATAATGGTAAAGGTAAATACTATATCAACATTTCAGTATCACCACTTGTACCTTTGTTTCCATATTTATTAATACGTAGGTATTACTTTTACTGTCACATTTCATATCGTGTTAGAATATCCCTATGTTCTATACAAACTCATTGCCTACATACTGTCATGGGAGTGCCACACAGCACACCACAATTATAAGTTTTGACCCAAACAAGCTGCAATACAAATCATCAGATTATTTTCAAAAAGTTTTACATTTGTAGAAAATATACAGATTCTATGACGTTGCATGAGACTGGTGGCGCCATCTGTTGTCGAGTAGCATGACAAAGTTCAATGTAATTATTCAATCTCATAATCTTACTAACGTTCAGCTCAGTAAATGACAGTGTTAATCTATCCGATTATTATCTTATTGCAGTTTTATTAAATTATGAAAATTAATTTCTTGGAAAAAAAATGATGTATGAAAAAAGAAATAACGCCTACAATCTTGAAGTTTTAATAAAGCATTTCAATAACATTTGTTGAAAAATCAGGCAAATTCCTGATAAACGGCGACAGGCTTTACTGATATTACTTTGATAATGATTTTAAATTAAAGTTTACACTTATGTTTGTTGTTTAGTAAATAAATGATTAAATTACTTTTATGCATTGATTTATTAATATATATATAAGAGAATTTTAAACCAATTAACAACGTCTGATACTCACGTACAATTATTCGATGACGACAACGACTAGTTGCGAACCTTTTTCTTCACAAAAAACACTACCACAACAAGTTTTACCTAATATTTATTGCTACAAACAGGTGAAGGTACCCTTGAAGCGGTCGGCGTTGATCAGCACTTCACGTCCGCCATACAGTTTGAAGTTACGGCTAAAAATTCTCTAAAAGTCCTTAGAGCTAGAGCAAGCGCGCATTATGTGCCGCGTTGTCTCCGCCATACGCACGGCAGCAGCACGCACTTTACGACCTCATATTTCCTAAAATTCAATACGCAGAGGATTCGGCGGACGCGGCCGCACTAATTAATACGTCGCGGCGTTGTTTTGCTCTTTATTACGTATGATTTACAGCGCGGCTCGATTTTACGATTTTACGAGAGTTACCGTTATTACGCGAAAGCGAGTCCCGACGCCGCGCCGCGGCCGTCTGCAGCAAGCGGGAGCTGATGTTACCTACCCAGCGGGTAACGCATAGCTCTCTAGTTTGTTGTGCAGGACTCGTCACATTTATTAATCTTGTAATCATTATTTTGCAATAAAAATATATACTCAAAAATACATTATTATTAGGTTTTTTACTCACTTAAAGATTTTTGTTTTTTTCCCGCTTGTCGATTTATACCATCAATAATAGATGTCATTGTCAAATTAAATAGGATAACGTTACCATGGCAACCAATATGGCAAAGATAGCTACGACAAAAAACAAGTAAGGATCAGCATAATTCCAAAAATTATAACGAACTCGATCATTTGGAAGGTTTATCCACAAAATAATTGTAGTGCCCTCCGTCACGTTACAGTGACGCGGAGGGGAACCGGTTTACATTTTCCGTGGCAATCAGTATTGCCTCGTGTGTTACAGGACTCTGTTAAAACCGGCAAATGGTTATTGCAATTTATTGATTATTGTACCGCTGTTAATCGAACTCGTTTTAATTAATTTTAAATACCTGTCGAATGTCATCTATTGAACGACATGCTCTGTGATCAAATCTTGTTTAACAACAACTTCTTTAATAAACTGGTGTAGGAGAAAGAGATGGTTCAGTAGAGATAGAATAATATAAGTATTTATTGTCCACAGTCCGGCCGCTGGGAGGCGGTGATGTGGGCGCGGGCGTGGGCTCGGGCGTGGGAGCGCGCGGTGGCGCGGAGGGCGAAGAGGAAGAGGAGGAACGCGGGAGCTCGCCACTAGGCCCCGGCGGGCCGCACCGCTGCACGCAGTGCCGTGGCGCCTACCCGTCACGCGCGCAGCTCGAGCGCCACGAGACGCTGCACGCGCCCAGCACTCAGGTGGATACCCTGCAATATGTCAGTGCCCTTGTCATTTTCACTCGCCTGCTCAAGCCGACCCACTGCTACTTGCTGCCCCATCCTCTACCCAGTCCCCGCCCTTGTCATTCCCCGATATCTTATGAACGATTGAAACTTAGTTTATCTAGAAGGCCTCACAATTTATTTTTAGCTTCATTATTGAGTATAAAAGTGTTAGATCAGCAATAAATATATCAAAATATTATATGTAAGGGAGAGTAACAGACATAACCAGCTCTGCTGAGTTGCTCGTAACGCTTTTGAATTATATAATACAAAACATCTATCTAATTTGATACTGTTCTGATTTATTTAGATTTCCGGTTCATGTACTTTAGAGAATTTTACAAAATAATAATGGTATTTGTTGTTGTACAGACCTGCAAGATCTGCCACAAAAGCTTCCAGAACGTGTACCGGCTGCAGCGGCACATGCTGAGCCACGACGAGAGCGCCCTACTGCGCAAGTACAAGTGCAACGACTGTGACAAGGCGTTCAAGTTCAAGCACCACCTGAAGGAGCACCTCCGCATACATAGCGGAGAGAAACCCTTCGAATGCGCCAACTGCGGCAAGAAGTTCTCCCACTCCGGTTCCTACTCCAGCCACACCACCTCCAAGAAGTGCCTCGTTATGAACCTGAAGATGGGTAGAATCAAACCCAACAACCCGGCGCTCAACCCCAACCGGAGCCCCGCGCGGAAGCGCGCCTCGGCGAGTGCGTTAGTCGCCTCTCACCTCAACAACAACCTGCTGCCCAACGGCGGCTCGTTCCTGCATATGCTGCCAAAGTACAACGACGCGACCGCCTTCTTCGCTTCGATGTCAGCGCAAGAAAACTTTCCGCGCGCGCCCCTCCCCCAGCCGGCGCTCAATCCCTTCTACCTGCCAGGCGGCGTGCCCCTCAGCCCTGCGGCCGGCATTGCGCCCTACAGCTTTCCTTCAACCCTCAGCCAACTGTTCGAGCGAATAGCCTCGACGCAGTACCATCAGAGAAAAATAGAGAATGTTATTGATCCAAAATTAAGCAGTCCTCTCGCGGCGAACCCCGAGGACATGATAGAAGAAATCACAGAGGAAGATGATAAACGATCCGAGGGCAGCGCGGAGCTCGTCATGGATATAGAGGACGAGGAATCGGTAGCTATTAAGAGAGAAAATGAAAGTGCGGAAAATGAATATAGGCCGCGATCCCGCGATTCGATTTGTGACTCCAAAAATATTTTAGATAATAGTGAACACGATCTCACAACGTCGCCAAGAATACGAAAAACTGAAAATATTTTTACGGAGAGAATGAAGAGCGGATCTCCTGCGGATGGAACGTTCCTCGAGCCACCGTTTTCACCCGGGCCTACGGTAAAACATGAGATCGTCGACGACTTCGTATGCTATAAATGTAGTCTGTCTTTTAAAGACAAAAATGACTTAGTAGAGCACGAGAGGTTAGTGTGCGGAAATCTCTTCAGAAAACACGAAGGTCTCGCCGCTCAAGTGGCCGAGACGGTGGCGCTCAACAGACTGGAGGCCGAGCTGCAGGCGAGCACGCGCGGCGCCGGCGCCAGCGACGACGACGACACGACAACGACGCGGGAGGATCGCGACGACAAAATGTCCATACACGATACGGATAGAAAGATCAGAGTGCGAACCGCGTTGAGCGAGGAGCAGCAACAAGTTTTAAAAGAATACTATGCGGTGAACTCTCGACCCAATCGGGAGGAATTTAAGAAAATCGCTCAGCAAATAGGTCTGGATAACCGAGTGGTTCAGGTGTGGTTCCAGAACAACAGAGCCAGGGTGCGAAGAATGACTCAACCGGTCGCCCACTCCGATCAACCGCTCGACTTGTCGACCAAGAAGTCGAGTCCGTCCCTGGCGTCGAGCCCGAGCCCGTCGTCGCCGGGCAGCGCGCCCGCCACGCCCGGCACGCCCGGCACGCCCGGCACGTGCGCGCTCTCCGACTGCGAGGAGGCGGTCAACCTGAGCCAGAAGTCTTCCCGCAGCACGACGCCCCTGCGCGTGCAGCCAGGCCTCGTCGCGCCCGCCCCCGCCCCCGGCTACCCGCATTCCAACTGCTCTTCCTCCTCCTTCTCAGATTTTATGGTGTCGCCCTCGCCGACAGAAATAGTGCTCGGACACAAACGAATCTACCCCAAGAAGATGTCCGTAAATCCTATTATACCGATGGGCACTCTCCTGCAATACAACGACATGGTGCGAGTCCCCGCGCCGAGCCCGGGCTACGAGCGGCCCGAGCGCGCCGACCGCCCCGCCTGGGACGAGGCGCCGCTGTCGGCCGACTTCGACGACGACGCCGCGTTACTCAAGAAAAAAATGAAAACCGAACTGAAAGAAGGGGAGGGACAATTCGTGTGCAACCAGTGCGATAAGACCTTCGTCAAGCAAAGTTCTCTGGCGCGGCACAAGTACGAGCACTCAGGTCGGTAATATTTCGCTTTGTTACTAGTTTACGATAAAAGATTTCAGTTTAATTTGCATAGACGAGTTAATGTTCTTTCCGCTAATTTAAGAGTCGTGTGTGATGTGTAACGCAAGGCGTGCGTGTTGCAGGTCAGCGGCCGTACAAGTGCGAGGAGTGCCCGAAGGCGTTCAAGCACAAGCACCACCTGACGGAGCACAAGCGGCTGCACACGGGCGAGAAGCCCTTTCAGTGCTGCAAGTGCCTCAAAAAGTTCTCGCACTCCGGCTCCTACAGCCAGCACATGAACCACCGCTTCGCCATCTGCAAGCCCTACAGGGATTAGCTCCGCGCCCCCCGCACCCCCCGCGCCCGTCGCGCCCGTCGCGCCCCCTGCGCACGCAGCCAACGGGTGACCAAGCGATAAATAAATAAATAAGTATTCTTCGCTCGGTATTTCGTTGTGTAAGTAAAGTGGATGGTCAGCGAGCGTGTTGTCATGTCACGCCGCGTCTGCGTAACTGAGCCAAAGACAACGTGCTACTACCAAATTATGTTTACTATGTTAATATAAAACGTCATATAGATGTAATATATAGGTAGTTAGACTCGCTGTAGCTGTCGCTGCGAGCGAAGAGGCCAAAGACCAGTACCTGTACATAATTCTCCTCAACTTTTATTTCATCACTAAGTAAGTACAATATGTTCTGTTTTGTACTGTATGTACATACATAAGAGAACTTACGAACAAATATTTTGTTGGTCCAATCGTGTCGGTATTTAATGTGTATGTAAACAATAACTGTTTCGTTGTGTGTGCTACTCACTACTCATCTTAACTACGATATACTATATACGTACTACACAAGTACACAAAGTCCACGGATTTTGATCTACAAACTAGATATAGATATATTGACATGGTACTTTTATCTTGAAATCAGTATTTGAAAATGTATAAGAATATATTAAATGTTTCTTGTATGTTGGCAAGGGGTTAGAAATTTATATTTTGTTGTTAAAAATGATTAAGAAGTAAACTTAGGCTTGTCTTAACTTAAAATAAAGTAGCAGATATAAGTGTTAGCTAGATACAATCTTACTTAAGTTGAAAGCATTCCATAATACTCGTGTGGGATCTCTGCTGTGTTACAGACCATAATACTCGTGTGGGATCTCTGCTGTGTTACAGACCATAATACTCGTGTGGGATCTCTGCTGTGTTACAGACTCTCGCTTAGTCCAAAGATTAGTTCTCGTTTCTTGTACATATTACATTATTATTGTATATAAACTACTTTATGTGTAAATAGAATCGCTTGTAACGTCTCCGTGTGTACGTTGTGCATGTCACGTGGTGTGCACTGCGCCCCCCGCGACCGCCGCGCCCCCCGCGACCGCCGCGCCCCCCGCGACCGCCCGCGCCCCCCGCGACCGCCCGCGCCCCCCGGAGGACGACAGACAAAGTGTGACAATAAGGGCCGTCTCATCAATACAATAACATTTTTCAATTTTAACTAATATAATGAAAATTATAATTTAAATTTTTGTGATCGTGCCTACATACTTTATTATATTATATACCTATGTATAAAAAAACGTTATGGATAATATAGGTACATATATCTAAACTAATGTTAGGTATTACCGGTATTTGTAGAATACATACTGTCCTAAATAAATCCTGAGATCTTAGGATTTTTTAGTAAAACCTAAGATTTACCAAATACTTGTGGTACTTACTTATCTTACCCAGTTAATAAATCCATGGTTTTACTGATAAATTGTAGGATTCATCGTAGTTCGTGATTTCTCTATACGTTTATATACTATCTGTACATCGGAGCGGAATGTACGAGACAATTTTTCATTATAATGAAAGATGTACTTAATTTTACTCTCATGTCATCTTCTGACCCTGACTGATCATACTGCACCTTTGCTACGAGACTCCGCGCCCCCGCACCCCGCGCCCCCGCGCCCCACCACGTTTCCATACAGATCTCTCTTCTCATTCATATATACAAAACATCTCCGTCTTACCAATTCAATTTATTGTGCAAATTCATAAAAGTTGATACTTTTGTTGCTTTTCGATCAATGTTTATGAACAAAAAGCAATATCGAGTATATACAGTAGAAATACCTAGTTGCACGTATCGAGACACGCGAACACTCCACCAGTATGGCAGAACATAAAGTTCCTAAGCGAATACATTTAAGATCCACTTAACGATTATTTGTATTGTGTAATTTTAAGTAGATAAAGTTAATTTTAAAGGTTTCTACGCAACGAATTACGTAACATATAGCAGATATTGTATAATGGTATAGTTAGTAGGTTCTGTTTGAGACGGTGAAGCGAGGTCGGCGTGCGCTTGCGCAACGTACGGCGCTGCGCGTCACTATTCCACACTGTGGCCAAACCAAACGCTCTACAACTACAATATATTTATACATGTAATTCATTTTATATCATAATATTAGATCTGTTTGAACTATTTCATATTTTATTATAATTTTATTGTAAGCTATTCTAAATTACCGGTGGGCTAGACAAACCAAAGAATAATTATGTAAAAAGGACGTGGACTTTTGTATAATATAGTCATCCCGTCCGCGTCGTCAGTATCGTTAAGGTTTTAAGTTCTGTGCCAAAAATAGTTTAAAACGTTCAAATTAATTATATTAGGTACAAGGAAAAAATATTTTTAAATTTAACGGCATTATGTACTATGGCAATGTTTAGTTATACATACTTGTAATATTGCAGAGTATTTCTTCCTCGTAAATGCATAGATTAAGTGATAACTTTAAGCAAACGTGAATTCCTAATGCCATATATATATATATATATAGAGAGAGAGAGGAGAGGACGTTGCGCGCCCCGCGCCCCGCGCCCCCAAACTTGTTACACTGAGCACTCTAGATTGTTAAACTTACATATAGATTAAAACGTGTTAAAATATTGCCTATATAAATTATAGTAATTCATTTTACTTGATATTATAATGTATATTGAATTTATGAATATTAAAAATATATATATATCGACATTTCAATGCAAAAACCTGTGAGTATTTATTTATTTACCCCGTGTAGTTTCCTTAAACTTTTAAACATATTCAAACAGAGACGACGAGTAGAAAAACTCTCAATTTTTGAGAGAAAAAGCATGAAATATAACCTCGAGCTGCTAAACAGTTTGACACGAAAAGTATGAATAAAAACTTAATTGAATGAATGCATTAAATTAAGCATGGTTCAGAAATTGTTGGTCTTGCAGCCGAACTACGCAAAGATGAATTGAGGCAATAAAATGACTCAATTATCGAAGGAAGGCGAAGCGGAAATTTTGTCATTTATACCCCGTTCACAGTAGGCCAGTCGTGCTCAAAATCAGCGCTGAAATACAACTGGCCTAATGTGGACACTCATGGAAGCCAATAAGCGAGTCTGACCGATAACTGGGATGGCGTTCTACTTTTCAGGACATTTCGGACCAGACGCTATATATATATATGATATGTATAATGGATTATCAATTTAAATATTAAGAAATTACTAAGGTCATGAAGTTGCAAATAATTTTCTTACAGTTTTTGTAGCAATAAAGCAACATTCTACAACGAACTATATCGTATTCAAGACAGGCTAAAGGACACCGATATCCAATGCCTTAAAAAATTAAAAATAAAACACTATATCGTACTACGTCTTGTGAATTGTCATTTGTCAATGTCACGTGTCTGTCATAATATCATTTTGTGTTTCGTGTTTTAGTGATTTTTATTTCTATTTTATTTCTTGTAGGTAATCTCTTGTCTTGCTCTTGAAACCTGTAATAAAAAATTGCTTCTGAACCTATATTTTATCAACTACAATTATAACTAATGAAACTGAACAAGATAATATAGATAACATCTACAAACTGTTTCCTAATTTCACAACAATTTTACGATGGGTGGAAAATCGAAAAAAGACAGAACTAAAAATAATGCACGGGTTAGTATAACATAAAGATCATACTAAATTCTTATACAAATAAATGTCAAGTCTAAACAGCTGGCATATCATCCCATGGATTGCTATTGATGGCTGATGGTTGCCAATATCACTATTACATTTATTTGAACAAGCGGCCCCTGCTGGTTCCTGTTGCTATATGGTCGGTTTTCTCCTAGTGTGTAGTCAAAACACCGCACAGAACCACACCACACTGCACAGAACCACACCACACTGCACAGAACCACACCACACTGCACAGAACCACACCACACTGCACAGAACCACACCACACTGCACAGAACCACACCACACTGCACTCGTTATCTTTAAAAAGAACAGACATAATAATACAAGTGTTACAATATTTGAGATTCACAGTTTCCCACCTGCCATTTGGTCAACAAAGTGTTGGAATTTTAAAAAGAGTTATTTATGTTATCAATAGTTAAGTTATTGTCATGTTTAAATTTACACAGACAAAATATTTATATGTATCCTAACCTATATGTTTATATCAAAATATATATATATAAATGTTCAAATTGTTAATTTCAGCCATCTAGCAGTGGGCGGAGTGCAGAACTCCTCATTAGCTCCACAAAGGATTCAGCAATATTTGGAATAACTGGCAATCCGTTGACACCCATCTTTCCTACACTGGCTGCTGTTAATATTGAGCATGGCCTTAACACAGAATATGCTTTATGTTTCAAAAAATTCAATAAAAAAGACCCCATAACTAAAACTAAGGTATGTTTAAATATAGCAAAAGTATTTAAAGGCAGCAAGAATTATTTAACTTATTGAAATGAAGGCTAAATAAGAGATGAGAGATAATTAGAATGTAACTCATAAGAAAGCATTAATATACCTGAGAGGATTCAGTGCACACTGATTGTAGGTTAGCTTGACCTTGTCTTCTAAGTGACTGAGAAACTGAATGTCAATTGATATGTCAATGCCGAGAATACCAATACCAACCAGGGGAGAGCCCTCAAAATTTATATCTACAACAAAGGGTTGTTTTTTTGCGATAATGGCACAGAATTGTGTCTTTTTGATATTGAAAGCTTTTGTCAACCCCAATCTGAGACTACACAATAGGAAATTGCAGCTCCTATCTAAATCTCTCATCACTACATACTTGTCTATCATATTATGCGCAGGCGCTGCAGGAGCTGCTGGAGCTGACCAGGCAAAGGGGCACGGAGGAAGCGGTGGCCGCTCTGCCCGCCTGGGCTCACTTTTATCCTATACTAAGTGTGGATGTGGATCGTAAAGTTCGAGAGTATACACAGGTCATTTATCATACTAATGTTAAGATGGATGGATGTTTGTTTGAAGGGATCTCCAGAATGCCTCTATGGATCTTGATGAAATTTGGCATTGATGTAGATCATAGTTTGGTAGAACACATAGGCTACTAAGTTTTTTTTTAAACCGCGCAGACGGAGTCGCGGGCGACAGGTAGTATTATTATATCTGGATAGTTCTGATAGTTAAAGAAGACTGGGGTGAAGTGAAATCGTCTGACCGGTGTACATGCCGGAGACCTAAAAATAACCCTGCATAAATACGACTAGTGACTAACCATTGGTCGAAATTTTACAATCATTCAAAATATGAAAAAAAAAAATTAAGCTAGCTCCCCATACGAACTTACGATCCACCTGAAGATTGTGAGTTCGAGCAATTTCTTTTAAAAGAGTCTAAAATGTTTTCGGTTTACGTCTTAACATAATGGTATTATTATTGAAGATATTAAGAACAAGCTAAATCTAGGTAGTTTACAAATGTATGTATACAGGTGTGTCAGGCTGCGCTCGCGGCGCGCGCCGGCCGCCAGCTGGCGCCACACCTGCGCCGTCTGCTGCCTGCCTGGCTGCTCGCCGCCTGCGACGACCACGGCCCCGCCAGGCACCACGCCCACGCCGCGCTCATGGTAACACCACGCCCACACCGCGCTCATGGTAACCCCACGCCCACACCGCGCTCATGGTAACACCACGCCCACACCGCGCTCATGGTAACACCACGCCCACACCGCGCTCATGGTAACACCACGCCCACGCCGCGCTCATGGTAACACCACGCCCACACCGCGCTCATGGTAACACCACGCCCACACCGCGCTCATGGTAACACCACGCCCACACCGCGCTCATGGTAACACCACGCCCACGCCGCGCTCATGGTAACACCACGCCCACACCGCGCTCATGGTAACCCCACGCCCACACCGCGCTCATGGTAACCCCACGCCCACACCCCGCTCATGGTAACACCACGCCCACACCCCGCTCGTTGTCTAAGCACTGGCGCTGCCCTCGGTAATTGTAAATGAGCATTCTCATGTAACAATAATAACAATTTTGCGAAAACAGAATACGTTTCCGGAGGAGAAGTTGGGGGAGGCGATGTCGTTCTGCAGAGAGGAGATCATCTGCGTGCTGCGAGACAACATCGGCAGCGGCGGCGAGACCCGCCTGCTTCTCAAGTGAGGCTGTAACACTGCATTTATGTTTCTTACAAACTTTTTGAGCGGCCGCTGGCTTCTCAAAGAAAAATCTAAGAAAACGCGGTGACGAGACTAAAGTTTTATCCTTCTGGATATTTGAGTTGTTCGTACATAAGCATAGAAGTCATCCCAAGTAAATAATTTTCTATTTATTTATGCGCCTAATGTTAAGTAGGTGACAATATCTGTAGTGGCGCCGTCGCACGCCTCAGTTGAATCATCTACGAGTTAATAATCGAGAAACAAAACGACAGGACGGAGGAGGAGGAGGAGAGGAAGGCGCATGGGAGGTTTATAGTGACGAGCAGCCTGGGCGCGCTGGCGCTGCTGGGCGCCGCGCTGCCGCCCGCGCGCTCCGACTGGCTGTGGGAGGCGCTGCAGCCGCTGCTGCGTGCGCGCGTCTTCTGGGCCCTCGCCCACTCCGGCGACCACCGCGTGCGGTCAGCGCTTTACAAGTTTCTTAGTGCTCGCCCACGCACGTACACAAATATCTATGCAAAATGTCAACCCTCCCGTCAGTAGTTTGGGCTGTGCGGTGATAGAGTATTTGTATGCAGCGCGGCGTGGTACGGGCTCGTGGGCAGTGTGTGGGCGCGGTTCGGGGCGCGCGTGGACGTCGACTGCAGTCGACGGGCGTGGCGCGCGATGCTAACGCCACCGCCCACGGCCCCTACGTCCGTCGCACCCGCAGCGCCCGCCGCACCCGCCGCACCCGCCGCACCCGCCGCGCCCGCCGCGCCCGCCGCGCCCGCCGCACCCGCCGCGCCCGCCGCACCTGCCACACCCGCCGCGCCCGCCGTAACTGCCGTGCCGACTACACTCGCTGCCGACGCGCCACACCGCTGGGCCGCACTGCTGCTGGTGGTACACAACGCGCAGGTCAGTGCAACAATAATCATAAGTGACGTATAGATTGAGAGGCGCGGCTTCACTTCCTCAGTCGGCCTCACTCCTTTTAATTATTTTTATGTCGGTCTTTCTCTGACACGTGTGTTTGTATGTCTGTCGACAGGACTGGCGCGTGTGGGCGGACGACAAGGACGTCACACTCCTCGTCAAAAGGATGCACGAACTTCTCCAAAATGGTGAGCGACGTCATCGTTCAAATTTACCGTCGACGTCGATTATTCAACGTTAGCCGCCTCGCCGGAGGAGGAAATGTCATACGTCGATTCCATATCGGTTACCGTTCCATCGCGTCCTTCCTCTTGTATCGATTATAAATCTGTTTTATTCAGCGATTACAATAAGATGAATGTGCGCAGGCGGGTGGGGCGAGGCGGCGCGGCTGAGCGAGCTGCTGCGCGCGCTGCTGCCCGCGCTGCTGCCCGCGCTGCTGCCCGCGCTGCTGCCCGCGCTGCCGGCCGACACGCGCTCCGCACGCTTCTACACCGACCTCTTCAACTCCATGTTCATCGGGTGAGCAACGCGCCGGAGTCAGCGCCGGAGTCGATCGAACGCCACTCATGTTGTCTTATTTTCAGATTAGAAAAGAAAAGTATAATGAGTTCGAAGAGCGAGCGACGAGCGTGGATCCGGACGCTGGCCGACCTCCTCCGGCACGTGTCCGAGCACGAGCCGGAGGTGGCGGAGGAGGTGGTGCCTCGCGCGCACCGCGCGTGGCTGGCGCGCGTGCTGGCCGCGCCCGACCGCCTCGCGCGCGCCGCCCTCCTGCGCACCTCGGCCGCAGACTTCGCCGCGCTCACCGCCTTCTGGCTCCGGCGCGGAGACGACGCGAGCGACCGCCTGCTGGTCGCCTGCTGGCGGAACGTCGGCGAGGCCCTGGCCGCGCAGGTCCTCGCCCTGGCCGCGGCCGGCGCCGACCCCGCCGACCTCGAGAGGGTGGCCGACGACCAAGTCCTGTTCCTGAGGTGCCTCAAGACGGCGTTCGGTCAGGACGAGAAAAAGAAGCACGGCATCAAATTCGCCGGCGACGCGGATATCGAGCCGAAGGGGGAAGAGGCCCCCGCTCCCGGGTGCGACGCGGCCGCCGCCGAGAGGTACCGCCGCCACCTGGAGGAGACGGTGGAGCGGACCTGCGCGCTGTTCCTGCGCCCGGCGGCGGGGGGTCTCCTGCGACCGCTGCACGCGCTGCTGGCGGAGTTCGAGAGCGGACCGCTGCTGGGGGCGCTGGCCGCCCGCCTCGGCGCGACCTCCGTGCACCTCCTGTACCAGAGGGTGCTGCGCGACCGGCTGACGGACGACCCCGAGCTCGGCCGGCCGCTCCTCGACATAGTGTTTCTACTGTTGAAACACCTCAGCGACGAGGAGCAGGACGAGGTGTTCGAGTCCTTCGACCGGGTAATTATCCACTTTAATCTCGTTCCGGATGATTTAATTGATTATTGTAAGGTGTCCGGCGGCGAGTGATGTATGTGTCTCCGCCAGCTGTCGCCGGACGCGATGGAGTGGTGCCTGTATCTGAGCGTGTCGCACCCGCACTGCGCAGCGCCCGCCGCCCGGCGCTGGCTGCGCAGCGCCCGCGTGCAGCGCGCGCTCCTCGCGCTGGCGACGCGCGCGCTCCGCCTGCACGCGCCCGACGCCGCCGCCGCACAGCTGCTGCTGCAGTGCGTCGGTCACGACCCTCAGGGAGGTGAGCTCTCGGTTTTTAAATTCATCGACGATAAATCATGTCAATCTCTATTCAATCGTTTCGTTTCATCGCGGACGGAAGACAAACATTTTAAAAATAATCGTGAGATGGCGGAGAACTAATGTTACTGCAACTTAATTATTTATCCGATTCCTTGGTGAATGCAAGGAGCCCTGACTGTACATGACACGGCACGTCTTCACAACTATGAAAGGTGTTTTAATTGTAACACTATTTTGTTTCTTAAATATTGAACCTACTTTTTCAGAAAGTATAACTAGCGACGAAACAATAGGACTGATTGTGGAACAAGTTTGCGAGGCCGTGTCGCTGGTGGTGGGGGAGGGGGAGGAGGGGCCGGAGCAGGAGGCGGCGGAGCGGCGCGTGCGCACCGCCGCGCAGCTGTGCGGCGCTCTGGCCGCCGCCCGCAACGCGCACTGCGCGCAGCTGGCGCAGGCGCTCTTCGCGCTGCAGCTGCACGTGCCCGTAGGTCCTATGACGTCACCTAATCTAGTGAAATGAAACAAGACAAGATATGAGCGTGCGTGTGTGTGACAGCTTGGCGACGTGCGGCTGTCGCGGGACACGTGGGCGGAGGCGCGCTGCGCGTGGCAGGACGCGCTGGGGGCGCAGGGGGCGCAGGGGGCGGGCGCCGGCGAGCGCGTGCGGGCGCGCCTGGTGGGTGTGCTGCACGCTCACCTGGACCGGCGGTACGTACACTTCACCGGGAATTCGACGTCGGCTCCGAGGACGCACAATACTCCAACACATATTGAACTGAACAAACCAATTAATCTGCAAATTACTATATTTTAATAAAGAACAAATTATTAAGAAATACGAAAGAAAATGGGTAACCGACGGCCAACGTCAAATATATATGTTTTTTAGCAACACAAATGTTATTGCAATCCTGACGTCATTTTTGACTCCGTAAACTTTAGTACGCTCGAAATTAAAAAAAAACATAATAAGTAGCCTATGTGTTCTTCCAGACTATATTCTAAGTCTGTGACAAATTTCATCAAGATCCGTTGAGCAGTTCCGGAAATAACTTCGAACAAACATCCATCTAAACATTTATAATATTAGTAGGAAGTAAGATGTAGAAAAATCATTCATAGATATTACTCATTATGAACTAGTGGTTTCCATTTGTTTACATACACATCTTTATAGAACATACCTTTGTTACATAATCATCAAACATGGGGGGGGGGCTCCAAAACATTAATATTAAAACATTATTCAAGAATAACAGATGTTGTTGTCGCTGACGTCTCTGATACTGTTACAAACGGATCTAAGTTTAACTCAAACACTCATTTAAACATTAAGGAAATGAATTTCATAAAAACGAATTGTTGGAATTGAACAAAATAAAAAATCATATTTTATCTGATTTTTTTATTTCAGACTAGAAAATGTAGATGTAAACGAGATCGAGAACATCGCAAACATGGCGGCCGACCTGCTCGTCCCGGACGACGAGTCGAGCGCACCCGCCGCGACCGCCGCGACCCCTGAGCCCACCGTGACCGCCGCGACTCCTGAGCCCACCGCGACCGCCGAGCCCACCGTGACCGCCGAGCCCACCGTGACCGCCGAGCCCACCGTGACCGCCGCGACCCCTGAGCCCACCGCGACCGCCGAGCCCGCCGTGGTAGTTCTCGCGCGGCTCCTGTTCGCGCCGTGCGAGGCGCCGCCGGACAACTCCCTGGAGTACTGCGCGTTGAAGATCGACTGCATCCTGGGCAACATCAACTGCCCATTCGACGACGACAGCGCCCTCGTTAAGAAGTTGATCGCGGAGTCGAGCTCGCGGCGCGCCGAGCCGCTGCAGGCGGGCGAGGTGCGGCTGCGCGCGCGTCGTGCTCTGCTGCGCGCGCTGTGTCTGCGGGCGCTGCTGCGGGCACTGCGGGCGCGCGCGGCGCCGGGGCACGTGCTGCTGCAGGGACGCTTGTTGCTGGAGCAGCTGCTGGCGGCGCTGCACGACCTCGCGCTCCTCACTGCGCTCGAGGACGGCTACGTCTTTGTGAGTCATGTCGTATCTCGCTCTTTATTGTCATGTCATGTTTTGTCACATATTTGATTGTCATAAAATTGTGTTTAAATGCTGTTGCCGATTGACTCGAACAAAAAGATGAAAATCTAACTTCTAGATACTTCTACTACTTTATTAAAGTAATAAAATATGAGTACTATGTATTATGTTCCAGTGGTCCGGCCACGAGGTGATCGAGGAAACTAAACAACGTCTCGAGCAAGTCGTCGACGACATATTAGCGGAGAGTTCGAGTGAAACGACGCAGCAGTTGATGTCGGCGCTGTCGGAGCGGGCGGCGCGCCGCGGCTACTACTGGGCGTATGCGCGGCGCCGCTGCGAGCTCGCGCTGCGTCCGCCCGCCCCCGCCCCCGCCCCCGGCTGGCTCAACCCCGCCCACCACCACATCGACCTCGACGACTTCACGCAAATCGTCACGGGCGGGGGATTTTTCCACACCTTGCAGGTTTTTCAATTATATTTCATTCTCATAAACCACCTAAAATGTCGCCTTGTGGGGAAATGTGCAAGTGTTGGTAAACTGATGAATACGATACAGGCGGACTCGAGACGCGCCTGGGACGGGGCGGAGGATGAGGTGGAGGGGGTGGGGGAGGAGCGGCTGCGCGCGCTGTACCTGGTGGCGGTGCGCAGCGCGCTGGCGGCGCTGGGCGAGGCGGGCGCGGCCGAGCAGTTCGCGGAGCGCGCCGCCGCCGCCCTGCACGACTGCTCGCTGGACCCGCTGCTCGAGCTGCACTGCACGCACCCCGACATACTGCTCACCGACAGGTATCCGCCTCTCGATCGAAAAGAAGAACGTTCTCGAATCGTTCTTTTCTAACGGTAATCCCGGATGTCGATGTATGCAGAGAGATAAGTTCGGCGGGGTGGTCGTGCGCGGTGAGCAGCGCGGCGGCGGCGGACCTGCTGGAGGCGGCGGTGCGCGCGCGCGGCTGGCACCTGCCCGCGCACCACTGGGACTTCGTGACGCTCACGCTGGCCGGCCTGCTGGAGTCGCTGCACCTCAGCGCCGCCGCCTGGGGCTGCACCAAGGTGCGGTGCGGTGTGGCGGTGCGGTGTGGCGGTGCCGTGTGCCGCAGTGGCGAGTATGGCGAGTGTTGCGGTGTGTTGTGCAGGTGGCGCTGGTGTGCGTGTCGGCGCTGCGCCTGTTCAGGACGGTGCAGCAGTTCGCGGCGCGCGTGCGGTCAGAGAGCGAGCGGCGGCGGCCGGGGGCGCACGTGCTGGCGCTGGCGGGCGAGTGGGCGGACGTGTTCGCGCCCGCACTCAACGCGCACCTCTTCCGCCTCATACTGCACGTCCTCCGTGAGTCGCATCGCACTGAGATCGTGATCAAACTTTGATAGAATAATCTAAGTTCTAAAATAAAAAAATAGTTTTTTGTTCTCCAAAAATGTTCGTCTTGCATTGTTTGGGTGCAGGCGAGGCGGGGGAGGAGGTGGACGTGGCGCAGACGAGCGTGCTGTGCGCGCTGCGGCGCGTGTCGGGGGCGCTGCAGTGGGGGGCGCTGGGGGCGGAGTCGCGCGCGGGCCCGCTGAGCGCGGCGGCGGTGTCGCGGGCGGCGGAGCGGGCGCTGGCGGCGGCGGCACACCCCGCATATCTGCTGCTCGCCTACAACCTGCTGCGGGTGCTCGCGGAGCCGCTCGTCTTAACTGACGGTGCCGAATATTTTTATTATTATTCGTTTTGTACATACAGGGTGTGAGGTAAATCGACATGTAAAAAGTGTATCTGGGATGATAATGATACGAGATGTTTGTGAGTTGCAGCCGCGCTGCTGGCGGAGTGGAGCGCGGCGGGGGAGGGCGCGGCGGAGGGTGCGGGTGAGGGCGCGGGGGAGGAGGAGTCGGGGGAGGGCGCGGGGGGGCGCACGCGGCCGGCGCTGGCGGGCACGCAGTACGAGGCGGCGCTGCGCCGGCTGGAGGAGCAGCTGGTCCCCGCACTCGCTGGACGCAGGTGTTCCGACATATACAATAATACTCTTACGATCCTATACTTTAAACTACATCTAGTTTTTTTTATCACGCAGTGTTCGTTATAACAAAAGCAACGCTAATACACTGTAAAATGTCTTTTTTTTTGTGTGATATTACACAGACATTCCGATATTATTAATTTTAAAGATTTAATGTGCAATATAGTCAGCGGGCCGCGCACCTGTTCAGTGGTCTACCAGAATGTGTGACTTGGCGAGTGTCAGTGAGTACAATATGTATGTTCCCGCAGCTTGTTGTGCTGCAGCGAGGGTCCGAGGCCGCACTCGGGCGAGGGTCGCGTTGTCGTGGCCTTCCTGCTGCTGCACAGCGCCGTGCACCAGCTCACCCGACTGGCGAGACAGGACCTCGCCGTACATTACGTCGACGCCTTCAGGTCGGCGACACATCTCTTTGTTTCTCGCTACACGTGTACACCACTTTTTGCTTTATTCAATGCAAACGTTTTCGTATATATGTATAGTGTAGTATTGATATGGAAGGGTGTGACGCGATCGTCGTTCTGTATCTTGGCTTGACGGATATTAACGCAACGAGACAGGGAGGGCAAGTTCGCGGAGCGGCTGATGGCGGCCAGCTTGCGGCTGGTGCCGGGCCCGCTGGCCGCGCTGGCGCACGACGCCGCGCCGCCGGGACCCGCCGCGCTCGCCGTCCTCGCCCGCCACAACCACATGTTCCTCCACACGCCCGACCCCACTCTCAGAGGTGACCACCGTTCCCACTTGTAATCATTTTATACGCGGATACTTCGAAAATCCGAACACTACCACAAAGAATTAGATTAGTTAAGTCAATGCTATAATATTCAGATATGACGGCCGATAGAGATGTATGGAGGAGCAGTACATACTGTGCCGACACTACATAGGGATAAGGGCAGGTCGATGATGAAGTCGATGCTATAAATGTAGACTTGTAATTAGCTGCATGTTAACTATCTTGTTATGATATTGTTGCTTTCTAGTTGTAAGTCTGCCATAGTAAGTATAAGTAAATGAACTACACAAAGTAATGGTATGTGACAGAGGTGTGCTCCTTGCGCGGTGTGGGCGCGCTCGCGTGTCGCGGGGTGTGGTGCGCGCTGGGGGGCGCGGGGGCGGCGGAGGCGCGCGGGTGGTGGGGCGCGCTGGGGGCGCGGGAGTCGCGCGCCGTGCGCCGCCTGGTCGCGTTGTGCGTGTCGCCGCTGCTGCGCGACGCGCACCTCGCCGAGCTGCGCGCGCGCGCACACACGCTGCGGGACGCGGAGGTGGCGGTGCTGAGCGACGGCTCGGCGCGCTGCCGGCTGGAGCTGGACGAGCGCACGCTGGAGCTGAGCGTGCAGTTCTCGGAGGCGCACCCGCTGGTGCCGCCGCGCGTGTGCGCCGCCGCCGCCGCCGCTCTGCTGCGCCCCGCCGCCGCGGACGCGCACTGGCTCACCGTCTACCTCGCCTACCAGGTACCTTCTCCCCCTTCTTCTAACCTTCGCTTCGCGTGTCGCCGGAACGCGCAGAGAACGTGCGAGTGTTGCAGAACGGGTCGCTGTACAACACGTTCAAGATGTGGGTGCGCGCAATGAACGGCCGCATCGAGAGCACGCGCCAGTGCTGCGTCTGCTACTACAGGCTGCACCCCACCACCGGCCGCCTGCCCGCCGCGCTCTGCCCCCGGTGCCGCAACAAGTTCCACGGCGTCTGCCTCGTGAGTACCTCCCGACTGCCTCCCGCCGCGCCCCCGGCCTCCCGCCGCGCCCCCGGCCCGCCGCCGCGCCCACGACCCGCCGCCGCGCCCACCACCCGCTCACCGCCCCCCGCCCTCTGTTGCAGCGCAAGTGGTTCAAGACGCACGGCGCGCCCACGTGTCCGCTCTGCCGCAGCGAGTTCTAGGCGCCGGGAGTCGCCGGGAGTCGCCGACGACCACACACACGCGCTGTTTGCTCGCTTTATGACAACTACAGATGTTCAATTTATTTGTAATATTTGTACAGTAATCGCTAATTTTAAATCATAATATGAATATTGAAAGAATTGGGTCGTTTATAACATTGAAAATAAATAAAAATTTGTAAGAGTAATCAGTTTTATTAATTCACATCACTTGTAAATAATAGATATTGACAATAACAACTATAATATTAATGAGATCAAAGTATTACTTATTGCATCAGACAAAGTGGACACAGATCACTACGTTGTGCAACAAGCTCCATTTTCTAAATCGATTTGTCATATTAATAAGTTTTTTAATTTTAATTGAGATCAAGATTGAGATGCAAGTCGAGAACACAAGTAACACTTTTGCAATTTTGACATAAGACAATATCTACATAGCATCAGACAATGGACAACAACAATACAAAGGAAAAACTTGATTGTGAACAAGTTATGTAATTGAGGAGGCGACTAGCGCGGCGGCGGCTGCGAACTGATCCAGTCGACGTCCTCGTAGAGGCGCGGGTCGGCGACACGCAGCGCCGCGCGCTTGTACCAGAAGTAGTACCACGGGGACACTGACACAACAATATACCACTTATTATTGTCACTCAGTTTTAATCTATAAATTTGTCTAAGAAGCAATACTTACAACATCTTTGCAAGGTGAACAAAACAATGAGAAGTGGGGTGGAGACCGCCCGGGGGTCGGCCCACTTCTCCAGCAGCCAGACGGCGTGCAGCGCGACGCTGGCCAGCACGTACGCCACGACCACGGCGCCCGCCGCACGGAACTTGCGCACCAACACCTCCACTAGGCCCGCCTCAACCGTACATTGTTTTTTTAATAACGACAAAGTTGATTTAATTTTTTCCTATTTAAAATTATTTCTTTAATTAACAATAAAAGCAGATTAGCATTAACAAACAATACTTACTTGAAATAAATATGTGGAGAAAAATGTTATCAGCATTATAGTGATGGAGAGAACTAAAAATAGATCTTGAAATCTGCAAGAAAATGTAATAACATGGACCTTAATAAATCAAGGAAAATTAAAAAATTGTTTACTGCAACTGCTGCCCATAGACATCCGGAATTACATTGTTTATCTTTAATCGATGGGATAGGGGGGGTATTTCCCCTTTGTATGAGTCCACACATGCATTCCCATCCTTTCCTTGTAAGAAAAGGGTGAAAAGGGAAAGAGGACCAAAATTAGCCTCCGGTACGTACACTCGTCAGATGAAACGCGGAGTTGCTTCCACTTCTGTATGGTCGTGGTATTTCACAGCTCGAGCCGGGTTATTTTTGCAACAGATGTTGTTGCTGGCATCTGCTACTGTAAATAGCAGGAAACTAACCTGCCCCGATTTTTTTTTTTTAATAAAACTGAGAGATACTATACATACATAAATAACACAAGTAATCCATCGCGGCTCTTTGGAAACAAACTAATACAATTAAATATAAGATCACAGAACATAAAAGTAAGTTGACTTAATAAACAAAAGGTGTATCGTGGTGTCGACAATTTCATGACTTCAAGTATTTAAAAAATTAACTTCAATTGAATATTATCTTATCTAATTAACCCCGGATCATAACCCCGGCTTACATCGTTAATTATTTATTAATTTTAGAATAGAATGATCGGACTATGTTGTACATAACTAAGACCAAGCATGTCAACACTGACACTGACATCAGATCAACCAGATTACAAATTCCAGATCAGAACACAGACATCTGACATGATACTCAAAGAGTATGCATGAATACATACTTCATAGACTTTTTAAAATTAACATTAATTGGGCATTGTCATTATAGTACCAGAATATATAGTAAAAGCTTTTACCCGCGACTTCGTTCGCGCGGAATAAAGACGTTATCAGCAAATGTGGGAATCAAATGTATCCCACGGGATCCGTATACAATTTCGGGATCATAGGTAGCCTATGTGTTCTTCCAAACCAAGTTATTGTTCTATTCTACGTCTAGACTAAATTTCATCGAGATCCGTTATCATCCGTTTAACAAACATCCACCCATTCATCCATATGTCTCTCCCAGTATCTCATAGCAGATAGACTACTAATTAAGTTTTTTTGTAATCCTGCATGGACGGAGTCACAGGCGACATTGAGTCTATACATATTAATAAATTTGGAGTGTATGTATGTAAATAATATGGTAAAAACATATTTCGTACACATGATTTGATTGTGTAGCTGATAACGAAAAACAATTTATTTTTTGCCTGTCTATATGTACGTCTGTCCGCAAGGTCACGTTTGTTCCGGATAATCTCCGGAACGGCTGGACCGATTTTGACGGGACTTGGACGGGAAGATAGCTAATGAACGCGGGCTATGTTTTTTCTTTTATACTAATTCTGTACTAACGAAATCGCGGGCGACCGCAAATCTTTCCTATTATTGTTCCATATTATATTAAACTGAAATCTACGAATTATAAGAAAAATGAACTGGATCCTACGAAAAAGGATTGTCAATATCAATAATTCTCAGATGAAGAATTATATAGATATGGCATGCGCGTTCACCAGTAAGGGACAGATAGAGAGTACTATAGACTATACCTATATATATGTAAAAGGATTGGGGTTACCAGTTATTTGTTTTGTCCCGAAAATGAATAATTACGATATAATTTAATATAGACCAATTTATATATTCCCAATTAAATTGTAATTAATAAACGTAATAAATATAAAAAACAATGCGTAATTTTTGTTTATGTGACTAAGATTACATAAACAGATTTTTTTAGTAATACTTAGTCAGGTCATAAATTCTGTTACATGTTTAATATAAAATAATTGAAACAAGTTTATTCATTATGTGACCATTTATATACCAAAATGAACTTAACAAAACATAGATTCTTATGACACTAAAGTTTATTCAAAATGACATCCGTGATTTTGAATACAGGCCTTCAATCTGCTCGGCCAGTCGTCTATCACAGCACGAACGAGGTCCATGTCAATATCGGCGGCTGCCTTAATCAAGGATGTCTTGAGTGACTCCAAAAAAAGAATTTCCCGATATTTTTTTCCCGCGTACTGCTTCAACAAAGCGCGGCATCTCTTCAGTCTTAGGTCCATTAGACGAGCATTCAAACGATGTCCTATTTTTCTTCGATATGCACGAAGCCCTAAGTCTTCATAAAAAGCTACAAAAAACATACCAATATTATAGTCATATAATTTTAAATTACTCTGTATATCATTACAGTGAACACTACATGTAAAACTACTTAATATTAAACTATTTTGATTGTAATTTCTAAGAAACAAAATTTACATGGGACAAATTAAAAAGCATACTCTTTAAAATCAACGGGATAAGAAAGTATCAAATATTTAAAAACACAGCATATACCAGAATTAAAAACTCCTTTTGAAATCTGTTGAAAATAGTATAAAAAATGTGAATTGTTTCATTTATATACATTATACATACTATAATTTATTTCCCCTAAATTCAGGGTAATTTTTACAACAAGATGGTGGTATTATTTTTACGGGTAATAACCAACCAATTTGAAAAGAAGTTTAATATGGCCGCTTGTTTCCCAGATCCACAGTATATTATTTGACACAAATGACATCTGCGTTTGGGCGCATAATGTTCGAAAAATACTATTTTATTTTAGCTGATTTTACCCGTATTTTAACATATTAGTTATTACAAAGACTGTAAAGAACAACTAGTTTGTATTTTCTTCCTTATTTTGTATGAATACATGTGAATAAGTGCGTAGTTTCAGTACTTACGAGTGAAAGGTTATGTTTTTCTCTTTTCGCTCACTACGGCTTTTACAACCGACGATACAGCAGTATACCATGTTTTATAAACTTTACCTTACTAAAACTGTAATATCAAAATATTTTTGCACAATTACAGCCACTAAGTACTCACAATTTTCGAAAAATAGCACGAATGTCAAACTTTGTTAGGGACAACCAAGGTTGTTTGTAGGGGACAACCTTTGTTCCAAACAAAGCCCAAACCCTGGTACGCAGAAAGGGACGGAAGATAGTTATCCCTGTCTTTGTCACGTCACAGGAATTGGGTATAACTGTATCTCTCTCACTCACGGTATTATTATTACCGTGTCATAGACTTGCAATAATTAATATCCACAGACCACAGAGACACCTTTCATAGTTTTATTGCCAACATCCTATATTTTCAATGCTACGTGCTACCAATACTAAAACAAAAATGATTTAAAAGAATGA
Organism: Papilio machaon; assembly: GCF_912999745.1. Taxonomy (NCBI): domain Eukaryota; kingdom Metazoa; phylum Arthropoda; class Insecta; order Lepidoptera; family Papilionidae; genus Papilio; species Papilio machaon. The sequence goes on along the minus strand of NC_059993.1, from coordinate 52,650 downwards.
GTTAAATAACCTAAAATCTGTAAAATAAATTTATATTAACACTTAAAACAATATATCTTTTTGTATTTATAATGTTTTACCTCAAATTTAATTATAAAAATATTTTTAAAATTGCTTATGCTAATCAAGTGTTACATTGTTGTGTTCAATTGACAGTTGGTTTCGCGGTATAATAAAAAGTATCAGACTGAATTTTGCTATTGTGTTGACGTTTACACTTTTAGCTGATTAATTTATATTAAAACATGAAACGCTGCTGTATCCAACGTTTCGTTTAGATTTTAGAAGGGTAAGTTACTCGTGCGATATTTTTTCTATACAAAGTTGTCTAATTCTGTCTATTATCAACTTCCGTCAAGACAGGAAAAGGAAGTATGGTTCGTGATCAAAAAGATGGTGCTGTTTCTCTACATCCTTATCCTGTCTATAACTTTCGAGTGTAATGAATATTTTGAAAGCGCGAAATAAAACTTTACTAAAACATTCAAATTGCATGGGCCGATGATGACATTTAGAAAATAACTATAGAGTTGAATGTTTTATTGCGAACAATGGCATTTTGTTTTAAGACATAGATTTATTATAAAATATTCAATAAGTTTGCAAGAGCTTAAGCAATTGTTATACATCATCAATTAAAAAAATTCTACATTCATTAAGTTATCATATAATTTATAATTCTGGTACTAAACCTAACCCTAGTTCCTTAGTGCACACTAACCCTATAGAGGTCTCAAATAAAATTTATTATTATTACTACTGAACTTCTTTATCATTATTATTATTTAATTTTTTTAATTATATTGGTACAGCTTAAGATTATTTACAAAAATTATTGCCTTTGAACGTGGAAATAAGTATACAATATACAAAAATAAATGACCATAAATAGTTTATGAAATAACTAGCCGTCGCCCGGGACTCTGTCCTCGTGGGAATAATTAAAAAAACATAATTAATAGCCCATGTGTTCTTCCAAACTATGTTGTACATCTGTTCTAAATGTAATTGATATCCGTTGAGCCGTTCTGGAGATACCTTGTAACAAACATCCATCCATCCAAACATTTGCATATAAGTAAGATGATGCTGCTAAGAATTATTTTGTTTACTTGTTTCTAGAACAAATATGGGTGCAATCATTATCAGAGTTTATCATTTCTAAGTCAAGCCCAACTTCAATTTTTGTCTGTGCAATGCATATTGCTACCTTTTGACTTGACCTAACTGACAAGAGAGTAGGGTTTATGTCACAGATTTGAATGTATGTTTGTGTCTCCATAGTCTGTATTCAACTGAAATGTAAACCGCTAAAGAACAGGCTACAGTTGGCTATTGGGTGAAGTCAGCGTAACTTCTGGGTTTTTATTTGCTTAATACCTTTACCAGATAAAACGCGGTAAAGCATTTCTTATATTTGTATTACCTACCTTTGAATACAAATTAATTCTGAACCATTCAATTTATTTATGGTTTTTTTTTAGAACAAGATTGCACATGCCACCAATGTGACTGATTAGTGTGATCATTTGAGCAATATTATAATACTTATTTAGAATATAACAATTGTATTATGCTTATACCAGACAAGGCAAGAAACTTATATTTAAATTTAATGAAAAAAAATTTGCAGGTGTGCCAAGATGACATCAAATTTGTGCACGGATGATCTGGTCGTGCAAATCACTGCACCACAAGTTATATCGGTAAGAAAATAGAGCTCTTTTGGTCCCCTCTAGATTGCTTGTGTTTAATATTGTTACTATATTATCAGAATACTTAGGTGGACTTTTTTGACTTACAGGAGTCAATGAGGAAGTATCACAGCTAAGATTGATTAATCTGCCAAAGTCAGCATACGAATTGTACTGTGCAGGCGGAGATGGCGGGGGGCGCGGGGGGCGCAGGGGGTGCGGCGGGCGTGGGGGGCGCGGGGGGCGCGGAGCTGGGCCGGCGGCTGCTGCTGGCGGCGCGCGTGGGCGACACGCCGGCCGTGCTCGACCTCATGGTCAAGGGCGCGCCCTTTACAACAGACTGGGTGCGTTCCTACAGTTTACTTTTTATTTTATGTTACCATATCATCAGCATTTACATATCGAGTCCGCCGATCAATGTCGTTCCTTCGTATTACAACAGTAAATTGTCGTACATATTTATACTTTTTTGAATATTCCTATTTGGCCGTAGATGTATTAGGTCGTTCGGAGTCATTTCGTTTTTGCTCGACTTAGGATTGGTGTATTTTCGACGGAGATGTACCACGTCTTGGAAGATCGGTTGGAGCTGATAAAGGCATTATTAAACATATGAAATAGAAATAAAAACGAAATGACTTTCTGAACGACCCATATATTCAACCAATTGAAGGCCAAAAGATTATAAAAAAATCAATGCCACCGACATAGAAAAAAATTCTACAAAACCTGAAATTATAAAAATCAGTAGCAGCGTCTTCTACTGAATACAGTAAAAAGTGAAATTATTATGATTATCAGAGCTGGGCATTAACTCGTTAATCCGTTAATCGTTAATTAACGAAGTTAACATTTTGCTTAACGGATTAACTTTTAAGTTAACTTCAAAAAGTGTTAACGCTTTTGTTAACTTCCGTTAAACTCAACTTCCGTTAATAAAAGTCCGTTAATCGTTAAATTAGAAACTTGGAGACGTGCTGTCATTTTGTTTAAATTACGCGCCAAGCCACGCTCGTAAATTCAGCTATGTTAGGAGACTGTCGGCGACTCGAATGGTGAACTGATAATTGATATGTGAGGTTCACGTGCAAGTGTGATGCATCAGAACGTCTGTGAAAGACGTGGACAAAATCAAAAGAAGGTTCGAAATAGTATATTTCATTACGAGTATATAAAAGCACGAGTTTGTAATAGCCCACATTCTGAACGCTCTTCGTCCCTGCAATACGCCACTTTTTGAGCAACTGTATTAAAACACTTTTTTAATCGTGCTTTTTCTTTAGCTTTTCCAAACTCGTGCGTTCTCTTTCACAACTGTCAAAATAATGTCTATAAAAAAAAAAACAAAAACAAAAAAAAAAATATTTAAGTTTTTATGATTCATGCAAATATTTCTAAAAAGAAGCTCCTAATTTGTTACAATATCAGAGTTAATGATTTGATTCAATGAATTAGGTTGGTTTCATTTTATCTTATCTCATTAAATTTCATTTTCATTTCATATAAATAAAAATAATCTACCGAAGACTTCGCTGTTTGGCATAGTTCCCGTTGCCTACCCAGAGTGGGTGAAGAAAACAAAAAAAAAAACTCTGTTTGTATTCTTTTACGGTTGGCGACATTTTCCAAACATTTTAGTTAGTTGAGTTGTTTGTGTTTTTATTATAATATTAAATTGCTTCATTTTTTCGCAACCGTATTTAGAATAGTTGTTTAGTACATGGGCGGAACTGCCATTACAACTTGTTCCAACTGTCAACCCTCACCTTCGGCTGCGCCTCGGCTCGGGTAGACATTTGTCGGAACTCTTTGCAATGACAGGCTTTCCGCACTCGTAATGAAATATACTATAATGCATTCATACTTGTCTCTAATACTAATGTTTTATAGAATTAAGATAAATTTTTATATTCATAAAAATTAATTTTATATTAATGAAAATTAATTTTCATAATTAAAATAATCAAATTAATATTTTAAACAAGTGTCGCCACTATAAGTATGAAATTAGTATGTATAATTTTGGTATGGTTAACTGTTAACGATTAACTTTAACTTGCGTTAAATTTTCCAGAATTTAACGCTTTAACGATTAACGAAGTTAAATTTTTAATTAACGAATTAACGATTAACGAAGTTAACTTTTCGATTAACTGTGCCCACCTGTGATGATTATGTATTTTATATTTATTTTTTAATCTATGCGGATGCGAAAACTACTTTCAAATACATTTTTTTTATATAAATTTCTTGTATTATTATCGACATCACGAATCGCCAAACAAGATCACATCTAAGTCTTAAAATATTAGTTATTGATAGTTGACGAATTGTAGTGATTACAATCTCTGATCATCTTACATCTTGAATGTCCTCAATGAATACGAAACACCCCAAACCGCCTCATCAGGAGGACGTGGTCCGCCCGCACTACACTACACTAGTGGTGTTAGAGTATATCTGGTGTAATGTAACGTGACGTCAGCTGGGCACGTCGCCGCTGCACCTGGCGGCGGCCAACGCGCACGAGGAGACGTGCGCCGTGCTGCTGCGTGCCGGCGTGTCGCGTGACGCGCGCACCAAGGTGGAGCGCACGCCGCTGCACCTCGCCGCGCACGCCGGACACGCGCGCGTCGTGCGTCTGCTGCTGCGACACGGCGCCAACGTCGACTGCAGGTGCAGTCTTTTTCTTTCTCGCCGAATATTATTATACTTCCATGTGTTAAATTCGCCACAAGAGTGAAAAATCAAGACATTTATTTATTTACCACCAGCTATCGCCCGCGACTCCGTCCGCGGGGCTTTAAAAAACTTAGTATATCATGTGTTCTTCCAGACTACGATCTACTTCTATTCCGAATACCAGCGAGATCAGTTTAGCCGTTCTGGAGATACAAAGTAACAAACATCCATCTTTCTAAACTTTCGCATTTATACAATAAATATGATACCAAAGTACGGTTGCGCGTGTGCCACACTTTCTCCATATTTATTAATTCAATTGTCTAAAAGAAATTACATAATCATTTTGAAAAAACCTTTAGATTTTTTAAGAAATAAAAGCACCGGTACGCCGCCGCCGGCTCGATTGGCGCCGCAGTTGCAGGCAGTTGCAGAGTGCGAGCGTTGCATTGCATTGCAGGGACATGCTGCAGATGACGCCACTGCACTGGGCGGCGGCGCGCGGGCACGAGGCGGCCGCGCGCGCGCTGCTGGCGGCCGGCGCGGACCCGCGCGCTCGCTGCAAGTTCCGCAAGACGCCGCGCTGTCTGGCGCTGCGTGCGCGCGCCTCGCGCCTCGTCCGCCTGCTGGACGACGCGCTGGCGCAGCAGGAGCTCGCCGCCTCGCTGCGCCCCATCGCACACGGTCTGCACGCCCCCAAGCCCCCCCGCCCCCACACCCCATCGCACACGGTCCGCACGCCCCCAAGCCCCCATGCCCCCACGCCGACATGCCCCCACGCCCCCACGCCCTATTGGACACGGGCCTGCACAAAGCTCACACTATGTTTCTTTTCAGACGATACTTTGGCAGAGGAAAGCGCAAGTCAGAAAAATTTGGAAACTGTAACACGTGAGTATGACGTCATTCATATTTGTAAAACAAAACGTACAGTGTCAGAAGACGTTCAGAGGTATTTTACTTTTCGGAAAATGCTGATGTTTAACGTTCCCCCATAAAAAATGTAAAATTTAATTTAAAATATTCTTTCCAACTTTTTAAAATGTCTCACTGCGCGTGTGGTGTTGTCTGCAGGTCTGCTCGGGGCCGACGCGAACAAACTTAAGAACATACAAGAAAATAATGTTAGAGCAGAAACTAAATCCGAGGTATGTGCCTTGTTATTTTATTGTATAATTCGTTTAAAAATGCCGCAAATTAATAAAGAAAAATAAGATAAGAAAAAGGTTTTTTTTATGGATTTATTTTATTTAGTAAATGTGGAAACGTAAATGACAACATTGCGCCATTTTATACAAAAAGGGTCAGTTTATTTTCATAAAAAAAACTTGTGAGCCGTCATGTGACGCCTGGCAGATGTGAAACATCGTGTGTGTACAAGTAATATGCATGAAATATTAAATATTATAATTAAATAAATAATAATAATAATGATGATAATGATAGTGATAATAGTGATAATAATGATAATAATAATAATGTATGTATGTAGCGTACACTCTACTGCACATAAAATATATATACCTTAGTATAGCTTAGCGACCCGTCGCCACGGCAAGCGTCGCCACGCCAACGGTTCGGTTTACAAGTGATCCTATAGATGTTTCACATCAATAATACATTGGAAATGGATTTCAAAGTTCGAATCGTAACAGATTTTCACAAAAAAAACTCCCACAATAGAATTAATTTGCAAATGCGTTAGGTGCGAGCAGGGGGCGCCGGGGGCACGCCGGGTGTGGGGGGCACTACGAGCGCGGGGGGCACGACGAGCGCGGGGGGCACCGCGGGCGCGGCTGAGGCGCTGCTTCGACGGCACGGCATCGCGCTGCTGCCGGCCGACGAGGGCAGCACCGTGCTAAACGCGCTGCAGAGCGGCCGCACCGTCGTGTTGTCCGGTATCTTCCCTTGTCTGTTGCTGCACTCCCCTCCCCTGTCTGCTACCAATTGTCCTACACATTACACACGATTCACGTTCCATTGCTATTTGAGTTTGCTTAGAGCAGGTCAAACGTGGCTGAGCTCATTTGTATAAAAATATGACGAGTCAATCTGCTTACAGATGCTGGGAAACTAATGCTTAAAGAGAGCGGCGTCGGAAATGTTACGGGCACGGGGGGTGCGGGGGGCGCGGTGGGTACGGGGGGCGCGGGAGGCGGCGTGATGCTGTCCGCGAAGGCCGTCAAGGCGGCCGCCGGCACCGGCCTCAAGGTGTTCACGCTCAACAGCCTGCCGGGTGCGCCGGGCGCGCCGCGCAAGCGGATCATAAACCCGAAGGACCTACAAGTCGGTCAAATTATATTTAAACCTACGTTTCGACTATTTTGTATGTTTGTTTATATATTCGTCGGTCTACAAATGTTGTCGGCTCACGCGGCGCGTGATACTTTCAGCAAGTGAAGATCGTGCAGCTGCCGGCGGACGCGCGGCTGGTGCCGGCGGGCGTGGGGGGCGCGGTGGGCTCGGGGGGCGCGGCGGCGCGTGGGGGGCGGCGGCCGGCGCAGCGCCCGCCGGTCAAGATTCTCATGAAGAAGAGCAACTTCGAGAGGCTGATCGCGACCGCCAACAGGAGCGCGCTCGACGGCGCTAGCGACGCGGAGGTGAGTCGCCGCCGGGCACTGCTTATATATATTTATGTGTATGATTACTTTGACCACTGACGCCTATGAAGTATCGAATTAATGTCGCACTTTACTACATATAAGGGTTTTTATTACATTTAAATATCAAATTTTAAACTTAAAGAAATAGTGTGTTCAATGTTTTATACATTAGTTTTAATGAATGAATTTCGAGGATTGATTTTAAAAATAAATAAAAAAATTGTTTAATCTCTAAGTAGTATACTTTATTTGTTACTTATTCTATATATTATGTACATTAATATAACAAGTATGATTCGAGGGCGGCGTGGCGGCAGTGTCGGCGGAGGGTGCGGCGGGCGAGGGGGGCGCGGCGGGCGCGGCGGGCGCGGTGGGTGCGGCGGGCGCGGCGGGTGCGGGGGGCGCGGCGTGCGGCGGCACGTGCTCGTGCAGCGCGCGTCTGGCGGCGGCGCAGCGCGCGCTGCTGGTGCTGGCGGGGGAGCTGCGCGTGGCGCGCGCTCGTCTGGCGGCGTACGAGCCGCAGCCGGGCTGAGACAACCCGGACACAGTTATCTCGGGGAACAATTGTCGACTTACAAAATATGTTTTTGTTCATTTTGTACATAGTAAAAGATTGGGATTTCGTAAAATGTATTTGCATAATCGACGCCGTATGGTTTTATTTTCGGTCGCCTCCAGATCGCGTAGAGTTCGCAGCACTTATAACAATCTTAAGAACACCTTATCATTTTTCATCTTAAAAGAAAAAATGATCCTTCTCTGGAGCGGCAGATCGCCGCAAAGTTTGATTATCGAGGTAAATAAAAGAGCAAGGTATCGTGTGGCGGCGTGTATTGTGGGCGCGGGCGCGAGCGTGGGCGTGGGCGCTAGGTGTGGTCGCGGGAGTGGGCGCGGGCGCTAGGTGTGGTCGCGGCGCTGGGCGCGGTGTGGGTGTGGGCGCTAGGTGTGGGCGCGGTGTGGGTGTGGGCGCTAGGTGTGGGCGCGGTGTGGGTGTGGGCGCTAGGTGTGGTCGCGGCGCTGGGCGCGGGCGCTAGGTGTGGGCGCGGGAGTGGGCGCGGCGTGGGCGCTAGGTGTGGTCGCGGCGCTGGGCGCGGGAGTGGGCGTGGGCGCGGGCGCTAGGTGTGGTCGCGGCGCTGGGCGCGGTGTGGGTGTGGGCGCTAGGTGTGGTCGCGGCGCAGGGCGCGGGCGCTAGGTGTGGTCGCGGCGCTGGGCGCGGGAGTGGGCGTGGGCGCTAGGTGTGGTCGCGGCGCTGGGCGCGCGCCTGCAGCACGTCGCGGAACTGTGCGAGGATGGCGTTCTCCCGCTTGGCGCGCTCCTCCTTGCTGAAGGCGGCGAGGGCGCGCTTCTCGTCCGCGGAGTAGATCTGGTTCTCCTTGCGGATGCGCACAGCCTCCATGCGCCGGTGTCTGGACACAGACAACATCCTCCGTTATATTACAACTATACTTATTTATGTTATAAATCCACATCTATATATTGACGTTGATTGTTGAAGGACGGATCATAATCTTGAAGAGTTATTTCACTTTTTGAATAACTAAACAGATATTACACTGATATGCTTTCAAACTGCGCCCGTGTCTAAGAAATTAAATCTAAAAATTGTATTTTCGTGAGGCAAATTTTTTTTACATACAAAAATGATAAACTTGTTTAACATACATACTATTATATAATAAAAATGAAGTGAAACAGTTGAGGGAAAGAATCTTTTGTTTTTCATACAAAATATATGAAAATAAAACATTATAAATGAAGTGTCAACGTCCCTTCAAAATCAATCAAGGCACGTAGCACGCAACACGCGGCACGTAGCACGTAGCACGCAACACGTACCTGCTGCCGCTCATCACGTAGCCGACTGCCTCATAGGAGGCGATCTCGTCGGAGGTGAGGCCGATCTCTCCGCGGCGCGGGATGCGCTTGCCCTCCGCCACGAAGGCGGCCATGGCGGCGCCTTCGCCCGGCAGCAGCGCGCGCCCAAAGTCCCGCGGGCCCAGCGCGCCCCCCGCGCCCACAGCGCCCCCCGCCTCGCGCGCCGCCGGGCCCACCGTCTCCTCCGTCGAATCTTTCCTGTTCGCTTTTGACGATTTCGACACACTCTCGATTTGTTGTGCCTCTGTGAAAATTGGAAAACACGGGATATTTCAATATTAAAATGTCGCGGATTCAGACTTGACTTGCAATCTGCAGGTCCTGTTAATAAATTCGAATCCCGCCATGTACCAATGTGTTTTACGATTTACATATGTACGTTTATGTGATGTTATTAAGGAAAATATCGTGATGCAACCTGCAAATATCTGCAGAGAAATTAAAAAATGTGTGAAGTCAACCCCCACTGGACCTCCGTAGTTGACTGTGGCTTAGCACTTAGCCCACTTAAGGTAGGCTCCGAGCCCCTCAGTGGGGACTTATAGGAGCTGATGATAATGATATCAGAATAGCGGAATGTATACAGTTGTATTTATTAAAATATATATAATATTTTTATACGTTCTTTTTAACTCGAATTTGATGTAGTGTGATGTAAATCGTACGTCGGAACCAGGTTCAACTGTATTTTCATCGTTATCTAAGTCACCGTCGAGCGGCTAAAGGAATCCTGATACATTGCATATTTGCAATTTTCCACAGGTACTGAATATCTTCAATATAAACATATACAACAATGTTAAATGAGAAAGTAGCCAAGTAATAGAGAGAACTCACGTCCCTTCTCCACCCAGACGTCTTCGCTGGAGCCGGACTCTGAGCTGGAGTCGCTGCTCGAACTCTTCGACTTTTTCTTTTTTGCTTTCTTACGCGCCTTTTTCACCTTCTTAAGTTTCTTTTTCAATTTCTTCAGTTTAGTTTTTGTATCCTCTTTGTCTTTAGACTTTTTAGATTTTTTCTTTTCTTTACTTTTGTCACCATGACTCGGCTGTGAAGTCTCCTCATCAGAGCTAATAATTATTATAAAAGGCCAAAGTAACAAATTGATGATTTTTACTTTTTTGTGTTAAAAGCTATCTCTTAATTTAGTTAAAAAAATACACATTTACAGAGTTAAATATTATTTTTTGCTGAAGTAAAAAGGCAATTTTCCTTTATGGTTGAAACTTTAAGAGCCTCTCCTGAATAGTTGGCAATTTGCACATTGGCCCTTATTCGTAGAAGCCCTCAATATCTTAATAACTACCGTTTGTATAGCAAATAGTTTAACTATGTAATGAAAGCAATAATTACCTAACAATACCTTATATGTATATTTCTTGATAGCAATAGTTCAATACCATTGTTGATGTAAGTTCCCCACTAGAAGTAGTCATTTAATTATTTGCTACTGGTGGAGATTATTGCACTAGAATTCAACTGACAGGGACAATACAATAGATGAAATATTCACCAAGATGGTAAGTCGCCGTCTTATACAACATAGGTACTTACTCTGGCCTGAGCGGTGACTTGCCCCACACAGATGACACCCCGGTTTGTCCGATGCGCTCCCGCTCCTCGCGCCGCGCGTCCAGGAACTCTTCCTCCTGTGGCTTGTGCCTGCCCCGCGCTCCCGGCCCTGGCCCCGGCCCCGCCAAACCCAGCCCTACAATTACAAAACATATTACTCCAATCATATCTGTACTAAAGCAAATTTTAAATGTACTGTTTTATATTGACTAAACTTGATGTTAAGTGGTAATGATAGATGGTATGAGACAGCTTAATTAATTAAATACTTAATCACCCTATTTTCGATTGCACCCAAATCATACTCGGACTGGAACACTCAAACTTATTCAATCGTAATTACAGTAGAGCCTGACTATCCAAACTAATTGGGAACAAATACACACACTGGAGGAATTAACACATCACAAAAAAAGGAAGAATTAATTATTTTCATAACACTGGCAGGATACACTACTTTTTTTAATTCTAGCTCTATTTTTAAAAAATTGCTAAAATTTGATGGTTGTAGTTATCTAACTATTATAAATGCAAATGTTTAGAATACATGAATGTTTGTTAGAATGTATCTCCGGACCTTGATGAAATTTGGTACAGATGTAGAACATAGCCTGAAAGAACACATAGGCTACTTATTAAGTTTTTTTTAATTCTGTGCAGACGGAGTCGCTGATGACAGCTAAATATTTATACATCTCTATTGACTACTTCAAAGATGATTTTCGGTTTACGTAAACTTCGTAAATTCCTTTTGAAAAACACTGTATTGCTGTTTTATTATGACTTGTGTTTCCTCTCTTATTGATAAGTTCTAAACAAGCATCTAAATATGCTCTCATTTAATACTATCAGAAATCATTAGTGTAGATGAAATGAGAAGAAATATGGCATACTGCAGATCAATGGCCTTGTGACTGTATCAGTAGTTACCAACAAATCATTATATCATTCAATGGTACCAATTGCCGATTTTCTAGTTAGGAGGGGAGGACAAGGAAGAAAACCTTGAGAAAAGATGTGTTTCAAGGAGAATTGACCATTTCCTAAAATGGGTCTAGTTGATTAGATCAGCGGACACTGATATATCTTGAATGATAATATTTATCTACAATAGTTAACTTAGAAAGGATTACCTGAGCCAAGCCCACCACTGTTACAATCTCTCAATGAACTCTTGCCACGATCAAAGTCGTTTCGGCGATTTTGTGGCGCTCTTGACTTCTCCCTGTTTCTGGAATTAGGCCGCGGGGAGACAGCGTCATCGCTCGCGTGACGATCTTTGCTGCGGTTCCTATGCCGCTCCCTGCTGCGGTCTCGCTTTATTCTGTCTCGGCTATGCCGCCTTTCACGGCTCCGACTACGTGGCCGGCCGCGGCTGCCACTGCGGAGCCCGCTGTGTCTGCTGCGACTGCCGCTGCGATGCCTTTCGCGACTTCTGCCACCATGTTCCTCTGTACTGCGATGGCTACTGCGTTCTATATCACTCACCATTTTCCTTCTGTAATTAGATCTATATAAATAGTTTACACTCAACTTAACTATTTCGCATGCTCAATCGTAAGTTATAATATGTAATAGGGATAGAATAATCATTATTATAAACAAGTTGTGAAATTGTTTTGACGACCACAAACTGTCAAAAAAACGTAACGTACGACAGTGACATTAATTGTTTGAATTGCCATTTTTTAGATTCATATATGTTTTATTTTTCTGATTTTTAATTTAACTTCTTAATAGAAAAAAATAATAATTTAAAATGTGATATTAATTATTTTCAATCCTAATTCCTAACCAAAAATATGTCATACCTGTCATGAGAACGCCTTATAGTTTAGTATGAAAATGTTTGCCCGGCCGTTTAATTGTGTAAAAAAGCCGTGTTTGTATGGAACATAGACTTAGCATCTAAATCTATGGTATGGAAGAAGAGCAACGGTGGGCCGTAGGCCTTTCTATCCATCCGTTTATTTATATCAATGCTATAATCTCACAAAGTTTTTTTTTTTAGACATATTAGTTAAAATCAAGACGAAATTGTGAGTTCATACATTTTCCGACTACCGTCACATCTTCCTGGAACTGTAACACAGGCCGTTGGCCTGAGGCCGAGAGGTTAAACATCCAGCGCGCCAGGTTACTGTCGAACGTCCGAATGCTCAAGGTCAGCCCAAGGTTAGGTTAGACCACGACTTACATCCGATAATTTGCACAGCTCATTGTTCATTCATTAGATTGGGATAGGATTATTTGAGTATATTTCCCCTTCTTATGCGTTTTCTCCTCCGTAAAATCCACTTTTCTTTCCCATCCTCTACTTATAAGAAAAGGGCGGGAAGGGGAAGAGCACTCATCAGGCGAAACGCGGAATTGCTTCCACTTCGCGACTGTCTTCTATGTAGTCGTGTTATTGCACCGGGCGAGCCGGCCTTTTCGTGCTGTGCTAGCTGCAGATGTTGTTGTGCTGACCATGCTGACGTCTATCATTGTTAGGGTATTGAAATTTTGCCTTTAAAAAATAATGAATTGAGGTCTATAATTACGTTTTGTATAATAAAAAAATACAAAACATTTAATTTCATTAATTATTTTTTTGTTCCCGTTTCGTCTGTATGTGAGCGATGGTTTTTAGCCGGTTTTATATAACTATAACATAACATATATATTACATTTTTCTCATATAAAAAGTATCTACGTAATAAATTTGAAATTTTTTAAATTTCCATTTCAATAAACTGTTTAATTTTTAAAACTTTATTATCAAATTATTGTGAGAGTTGAGGATAATTATCATCTATTATTGTTTTATTAAGCCATTGTATGAATTTTTTAAACTAATTTATATTCTTTAGTGTTCGTTGTCGTGCTTCGAATTATTTGTGGATCGAGTCAGGGGGAGGAAGCTTAATCAAAATTCTCAGTATTCTTCTGTTAAATAAACCAGAATTTAAGTAATAAATACTGCATATTTGTATAGACATGTATTTTCCTACACTCTTCATTGCTTTGATAGACAGACCGACAAAAGTTTTGAAAATTACGTTTTTGTTATAAGTAAGGTAAAATACACAATGTTAATGAAATGCTAAAAGTTGTATTTGGTCCGCCTTGTCCGATGTTATGTAATACGACGTCACAAAAGACAGACGTCAAGCGGAAGTAGTTCCGAGTACGCTCCAATGAGTCTGCGTGCCGGAGGTCTAATTTTGGTCCTTTTCCTTTTCCCATATATGTTTTGCAGTGGTGTTTCTACAGTGGGAACCTACAGAGATACATGTGCAGATACGCCTTGTGTGCGAAGTTGTCAATGTTCACTCAATGTTTAGCAGATGAGATGCGATGCAATGCCATTCAATATCTTAGTGAGAACTGAAACATTGTTCTTGAACAATGGCACTGAAATAGGAAAGTAATACGAAGTTAATGTTTAGATTAAAACAGTTGGTGTCTGGAACAAACGGGGGATGGAGGTGGGTCTGAGGGACATGTTTTATTTATTACAAAAATAATGTAGTCACGCTCACTCGCCCGATCTTAAACTCATACATTATTTATCAAAAAGGTTAAAGATGTAAACGTGCTCTTAAAGTTACCGATAGAATACGGAATTTAGGATAATGTTGGGAATTATTTCTACGTCTAATGCAGACCTCAATTTCCATACATATTCCTGCAATCATATTAATCTCCCGACACTTGACTGAAATTGATCAATTACAAAATTGATTATAAAATTTACTTACCACGCACCATCTCGTCATACCCTCGGCTCACCCCCACGTGCTTCCGCCGCCCACTTATCTCCTTCATTCATATTTTTGCGAGCTTATAAAATACATAATTTTGCTGCGACAAGACAAGCGGCCAATTTTCGTTTGAAACCTAATTTGCACATAAATTGAGTTGTGAAATAATTCAATGCTCTCGTTAAATAAATAAGTGTATAAGTTACTTATATATTGTAGTTTACAGCTATGAATAATTATTTAGTTTTTGTACTTCAATTTGACATTTGATGTAATTTTGTAGAATTGTTATAAAAGTAATTTGTTTTTGAGTTGATATTTGTATTAGGATTTTAACACATTTCATTACATATATTTTATTGAAATATGGTGGTTCAGTGCACGAAGGCACATACAGACTGACGCTGCAATTGCTGCGTGTCGTAACCGACAACCGACGTAGCGGCGGGCGCCACTCCGCCGTGACCAAGTTACGAACGAGTTAGCAAGTTTGTCTGCTGAAGTTGCGCAGTACTGCGGCCTCGACTGTCGTAGGATCGACGGCAAAAAGCCTTCAAACTCTTGAATGTTTCCTTCAAGAGCCGCGTACCGTAGCGCTTCTTGGCGCTTCGCCCAATAACGGCGCGTAGCACTTTTCCTCGCTCTATAGAGATCCGTAGCAGTATCCACCGCAGCGTAGCGCTACGTAATATTTGGTAACGGTCAGTAGTGCTTCCAGGAGGCGCGCCGCGTGCGCTGGAGACAGAAAAGGATTTCAGCAGATAATATCGTTTTACAATTCTTTAAAAGAAGACTAACTCAAAGAGATCGTTGATCTTAAAAATGGCCCATTAACAATTTTAGACTTTCAAATTTCAAGATAAATTGTATTATGTTGTGAATTGTGTATGTATGCAGTATTGCGAAGTAAAAATGTATTTTTTTATCGTGCATTAGAGTTGCTACATTATGCGGCAACTCAACTACCCTTCTATTTTCAAATTGCACTAATTTTTGTAGTTTAACGTTTTACGGCGTTATAATCGTTCAAGTCGGCGGAGGGTCGGCTTATCTCGAGATCGGGTCAAGGTCGCGCCGGAAGCAGCCCGTCCTGCTCGACAGCTATTTGACCTCGCGGCTGCGGGATGCTTTTGTAGAGCATCGAGACCCACCCGCCACCGCCGCCACCGCCGCCACCGCCGCCGCCGCCGCAGCCCGCCACCCGCACCGGAACACACTCGCAGCTATCTTCTCTTATGTCAGTATCGTTGCCGCAACGAAAATGTTCACCTCCTCGTCTTATCTACCTGCCTGTCTACCGCTTGACAAATTACATTGTATACAATTATTAGGAAACAGATATGGCAGCGTAGCTTGAACCGTCGTCGTCACGTCGTACTTTCAACTTACAAGTATACAAATACTTTATGCTAATGCATAAAGTATTTGTATATGCATAACTAATGTTAGAGCAGTGATTCTCAACCACTGTGCCGCGGCACTTTTGTGTGCCGCCAAATTTCAAAAGTGTGCCGCCAAATTTTGCAAATATATAAAAATGTTAATATTATTAAACTATATAATTTTAAAAGAAAAATATTTTTAACATGAATACATATTTAAATCCACAAAAAAATATATATTATTTGCTTTGTAACGCGGTTTTTCTTAGTGCCAAATGATGATGAAGCGGCGTGCATAGCAATCAAGTCGGTGCACACTTGCCACTTCTGCGTACGAAACGTATTGTTTTAGTGATAGTTGGGATTCACAAGGTGTTGCATAGTAGTTACTGCACCTTTTCTTTCGTTAAAATTGGCAAATGTATGTGATTCGGTTTAATATTAATTTAATTGCATGTAGTGTCAATTTATAAATTTGTAAACTTATAAACTTTGCAGTACACATATCCAATGATTTACATGGTACTTGTTTTACACGTTTTCGCTTTTACACGGTTTTCCAAATAAGTTTTTTTTTGTTTTTATCGCACTCTACTAAATGCTACTGTGATTGAACAAGTGCGCTGTGTACACATCTCACGGGGATTCCCGAGCTTATGTGCTGACTTGCTGCACACGCACACTGTGTCTGTATTTCTTCGCATAAAAGAACAACGGCAGAAAAATAGTTAAAAAAAATTAGCGTCTAGAAATGTCATATAGATACAATTAATTTTATACAGTTGATAAACTATTTATGCAGTGTGTTGTAGTAAGTAAATAATATTTATCTTTTTCTTCTTGTGCCGCCAAATTTTGAAATCGTTAAATATGTGCCGCAACAAAAAAAAGGTTGAGAACCACTGAGTTAGAGCATAAAACAACTTAAATTAAAACAGAAGGAATTGCTATTCACTCATTTGCTCTGGTACTTATGTACAACTGATTTTGACGGGATTTCGAACGGTATGTAGCTGACGTGTGTGGGGGCTATATAGACGTATTTTTTTAAATTCCGCAATGATGAAATCATCGTTCGTATCCAAATAAAAAAGCCTACACTACTACGGCCGTGCCGGTGCGATGCTCGCAATAAAAGTTGGTACGGATGTCACAATGAAACCTTCATAAGTACAATGTGCCAGGGTGGGTGTCTCCGCCCCCCGCCTCTCCGCTGAGCCCTCGCCCCGGCTCTCCGACGCCCCACCACCCCGTCTTCCCGCGTATAACTTGTGCTGGCGCGCCGCCAGCGCCGCGGGGGCCATTGTACACATTTAAAGAGCAATGCCACAAACTTTCTTAAACATATTCGGAACATATTTTCATTGGAAATATTTTTCACTGAACGTTAAATTATCTGTTCTGCTTTGTCAATGTGACCATGAGTGTCGATACGGTACAGTGACGGACGCTAGCTGGTGCATCTCTTCTGGAATAGCTTCCTGGAAGCTCAGTCTCTATAATTTTTCAGTCGAGCATCGCTTTGAGTTTGATAGGCTCGAGGTGATAAATTGCAGTGCAGTGAGGGGCGGGAGGGACGCGGGGAGGACCGCGGGGAGGGACGCGGGGAGGGGCGCGCAATTGGGTCAATGACTCACCATTGACCCAATTGTAACAGCTCGAAATCAAATCTCAAGTACATAATAATATTACCTACTTATGTATATCCTTTATCGCCAACAATGCTGAATATACGTCGACTACTTTTATACGTCGTCAATCCGCAACTTCTTCGGTTTCAATTACAAAAACACATTGAAATCGATAAATTAAAATAAAAGTTTATTACCGTGACGTACTCGTATGTACACAAGACGGTCATTCTATCAGGAGTGGGCTTCGTACTAAATTATATGAAATCTTTTGCGCTTTATAAAGTTGTGGAATATCTGACAACTGACAAAGGCGTGTAAGAGGGCTTCCCGCGGCCATGAGGCAAGGGGGGAAAGCACACGGCCTCGACGCGCTCCGGGGGCGAGGCGAGCGCATTTGTCGTCGTTCGAATTCGAAGATAACGCTTCTCGTCGCCGCGCGTCGTACCACTCGAATATCTCGCCTCCCTTATCAGACACAAGACATTTAAGAAACCTCTATCATGTTACATGATTATTTCATATTTTCCGAATATGTACTTTGTTTGTATAATATACTGTTATTTAAACAGAGGCATCATTATAGCTGCCTCATATTGTAACAAACTAACATATAAAGCATAATATTAGTTAATACCAAGCGGCAAGGGTCAAAACGGTACTGTAATTTCGCTGGATTAATTTATATTTTTTTATATCTCTATTTCTTAATAAGATTAATAAACGAAGGGTTATGCCTCGTTTACATAAGCCAGTCGCGCTGGAAATCAGCGCTGACATACATCTGGCATGATGTAGACAACCATTGAAGCCAGTAAACCAGACAGTCCTATAACTGGCATGGCTTTCTACTGTTCAGGCCAGGTCGGCCATTCCGCGGCAACGGGCATGATGTAGACGACCTGTCCTAAGCCACTCCAGTGCTTACAGAACAATTGAATAGGAAACACGCGTTGCTTACTTTAGGGAAATTTTATTACTGTGGATCAGGAGAAAAATGTGGTGCGATCACCTTTCGTTCATGTTGCTGTTGTTGCAACTCTTTATAAGTCAAAATCTATATCTTATATATATAAAAGAAAGTCGTATTAGTTACACCATTTATAACTCAAGAACGGCTGAATAGATTTGACTGAAAATTGGTAGGCAGGTAGCTTAGAACCAGGAAACGGACATAGGATAATTTTTACCCAGTTTTCTTTTTTTTTTTTTTATTCCGCGCGGACGGAGTCGCGGGTAAAAGCTAGTATTATAAATAGTACAACGATATAGTAATTTTTAATCTATCAAAGTTTTTATTTCTCTTTTTTGCGATTTCTGGATAAAATGTATTCTTTAAATACTGCGACAGAATTATATATAGAGCCCTGAAGTAGGATTGCGACTACAGCTGGAAAAAACTAAATGAATGAATTAATAACTAAAAGTAGCTATTAAGAATATAAAAAAAATAGTTTTTTTGTCATTTACTACGTTTTAATGCTTACAGCCTGAAAACCTACGATCTCATTTTTAATATTAATCAAAATCCTGAACTAGCATCTTAAATTTCAGTATTCACTAACTTCGTCTTTAAATTTTTTTTAAAATCTCGATTTTAACTTCATCAATCTTGTAGTACTAATTGTAATGTAAGTTTATAAAGTGTTTTCCACAGTTTCCTAGACGTCATTGTCCCAGTAGTCTTAAAGAATTGTCACCTTAGATTGGACTGGCATAATGTAGACGAACAACGCCATAACAATCCATGCCAGGCCGGGGCGGTATTGGTTGGCTTACTGATTACTGAGCTGGCCTAAAGTAAGCCAGGCATTAGTAGGACGAGCGAGAGCAACACGGCCGGCAGAAGCGAGTCCATTCCGCATATCGCTGTCTCGCTCGCGCGATGACTTCGCACGTGACTCGCATGTTACCGACGCCGTCCGCCCGCAACCCTCGGCCCCCTGAGATCCACACCGTAGATATATCATGCACTTATATACATAAATATAATATTATTTGTGGGATCAACTGATGTGTACGATACTTGTGTGATGTTGTGTGCCCGTGACCCTGTTCGTGCGGCAATAAAAAACTTAATAAGTAGCCTAATTGTTCATCCAGACTATGTTCTACATCTGTGCCAAATTTAACCAAGATCCATTGAGCCGTTCCGGAGATAT
This sequence comes from Papilio machaon, assembly GCF_912999745.1. Taxonomy (NCBI): domain Eukaryota; kingdom Metazoa; phylum Arthropoda; class Insecta; order Lepidoptera; family Papilionidae; genus Papilio; species Papilio machaon. Next base: position 33,303 of record NC_059993.1, on the reverse strand, counting down.
CTTCAAACATACATCCAACCATACATCTAAACATTCACTTTTATAATATTAGTGAGATTAGTTTTTGATTTTTGTTAAACAGCATAAGCTAAACTTTTGAACATGATTGTTTCTGTTTCGCCTTCTAAAACTATTCTCAAAAGTCATATAATTATTGAAGATCAAAGAGCCCATATGTATATTTATATTTGGCGATTATCTCGGTTTCTTTTGCAGCATTAGATTTGAAACTTATCAAAACATCATTTGACAAGCTCCACCAATTTTCCAATAGTAAATAGGCAAAAATTAAACACAGAAACGAAGTGCCGTACTGGTTCTAAAGGTTATAGCGCACTTAACAACTCCGCGCCCCCACGGCACTACCGCCCAGCGTCGCTATCGGCACGGGCGCGGCACGGCGGCGGTGCGGTGTCGGCGTACACTCGCTATCGCCTCGCGTCGTCAACGATGAAAGTCTCTGCAGTCGAGTTGACAGATCGTTCAAGCGAGATCGATACGTCGTTTGGTATCGAATTTTTATCTTTATTATAAATATTTAAGTATTTAATTCGTCGTAGTACTTTACAACTCAAGGATGTTTTATCAGTAGTAGTAGTTAAGTAAAGATATATAAATATATATATAACTCGCTTCGAACAAGCATCTGCGGAGAAAAGGTTTTTTTTTGAAATGGATAAAATATTTTATTTCCATATATGTACAGATATATGACACCGAAAGACATTTTCTAATATTTAGTGCTTTAACTTAATAAAGTGGTATTTAAAATATAGTACATTCTAGTTAGTTTTTTGTGGGACTTTGAGTGGCTCGCTATAGAATGTCGGCGTACCAGCGTAGCGGCAATGCAGAGCAGGCGGAAGGGGGAATGCCAGCCCTCCTCCCGTGACCCGTCTCCTCCCTGCCGCACTCCGCACAGCAGCCTGTGGTCTTTCTGAATTAAATTCTTACCAAATTCCCGTGAATCCATTCATGTTTAGGTTTGAGATAATTAAATTCGTACTTGTTTACTGGTATTGCATTTGTTTGTGATGTGCATTAAAGTTGGTTCTTTTTTGTATGTTCAAAACTGCAAACTATATAATCGTGGCTTTTGACATTTACTTACATGTTAATACAACATGTAGCTATTTCTTTTTTGTCAAAGATTTAAAGCAAAACGTTGACAATCAATGTCTATTTCAATAGGGAGTGTATTGACACTTGTCGACTCCAGTGACAGAGGAGTTTTATCTCCTAGAATTTAGGGTAACAGTTTAAGTTGAATAAATAACGTTTATTTATTAAGCAGAAATAAAAACTTAAATGAAAGCGAGCCGATGATTTGTTATAACTTTTAGCTTTTGGAGAAGCAAGTAGGTATTATGTGATAGATACGCAGCAGAGCACCCACATCTGCATGTAATTAAAACGCGAAAAACATGGCGAGTATCGATCGAGACTATTTTCGATCGATAAAAGTTTGTAAAACTTGGCAACTCGTCACTATTTATCGTCAAAATGTGTACCTTTTAACAGTTAGAGTGTCAAGAATGCATGAATTGAGTGTCGAGGAGAGGACTGGAGCGCGAGACAGCGCAGCGCGCGCCGACCTACTTCGCGCCTCGCGAATTCAAATCGATACGTCTCTTGTTGATGCTAAATTTATATACATTTATATTTTATCGAAACAAATGAACTATTTCTTCTCCGAATGATATGATAAAATAAGAGAGCCGGGCTTGCTGGCCGCCTCACCGCGCCGCTGGCGCCGCACGGCAGAGACTTCTTTGTGCTTGTTGCGTTTAGTTTTTTTTTTTGCGTCGTCGTTAAGTTGAAAATATTACCACGAAAGCCAAGTTTAAAATATAAATATAAAATATATTAAAGTACTTAATACCTCAGAACTCCATTCACTACATTACTACATTTTATTATTAACTCTTTGAATTCCCTCGCTTCTACGGGCGTCCGATGAGTGTGTTTTCCTTCCCTTCTATTCTTTTCTAATAGGAAAATTGAAGCGGATTTGACGGGGGCTTTATTGTAAAGCGGAATGTCCTTTCTTGAACATCTTCTCTTCTGTCTGCTTCTTCCTGCAGTTGTCTATGGGGTGGTATGGAAACAATAATGTTGTTTCACAAAACAAACTATTTTGTGGCCTATTATATGGTAATATACGTTTTTGTCTTCTCATAATATTACCAAATGAAGATTCTAATGACGTGGGCAGGCGTCATCATGACGTGACGTGGGCAGCTCGTATTAGCTATTCAAGAAATGACGCCATTGAATCAATATCGCCGGAATTCGTCATATACTTTTGAAACTAAACTGAGAATGAAATAAATACTTTTTTGTTTTTTTTTTTTTTATTATTATAAAGTGACAAACGAGCAAGCTGTCACTTGAATTCACCGAAATGTCGAAGCGACCGCTGCCTATAGACATCCTCAATTACAGATACGTTGCCTACCTTTAATCGACGGAGAAGGAGACACAAAGATAGAGAATATTTCCCCTTCTTATGCGTCCCCTCCTCTGTCAAATTCACTTCCTCTCCGCATCCTTACTTAATAAGAAAAGAGAAACGGGACTATGGTTGAATCATTATGCAGGAAGATTCATTAGGTGTCATTATCTCGAGTCGCCGCTGCAGGAAATCAAAAGTAATTGTTTCCTGCTCGGTGGCGCCCCCCCGCGGCGGAAATCTGATGCTGATCAATTGCAACCGCAGCCTGCGCCCTTCCTCGCCTGCAGACTGTCTCTGACTGATATACGAACACCGAGCTTGCGGTTCACATATTATATCTGAATTCATCAAATATGTTTTATTTCACTGCAATAATGCTTGTAAGTTTCCTTTATTTTGTAAGAAAACTAAACAGGCTATGAGTAACTAAATGTCTAAACAGGCGTGTGAAAATATGTATTGGAAAATGTTATGTTTTCAGCAGATGTATGTACATTCAAATCAAAAAGGGGTGTTTTCCGTTGGTCCGGTCGCAAAAAATTAATAATAGAAGTATAACCTTTTAAAAGTTTACCATTATCAGGTGGGTTGTTTGTTTGCCACATCATACTGTAAAAAATAAATAAAACATAAAGATTATTATCTAAATCCCGGTCTAAGGTCTTAAACAACCGATTACTGCAAGGTCCGTCTTTCATTAACTTATAATCCTGGAACATTATGAATTTAATTAAAGTTAAATTCCAAGAAAAATATTGAATAACAAGCGACCCGTTCTATCGTCGCTTGGATCACAACGTGGCTTTTAACATATACATACATACATACAAATTTTATTTACTTTCTCTAAACCTAAGGTGAGGACCATACATTAGTATAGGTTTCTTTGTAAACAGTCAAAAAAAAAATTGTGTAGTTGCTTCTGATTAAAGCTCGTGTCACGTTTTCATCGCGACCTGACTCTAATAATTTTATAATTCCTACTTGAGAACTTATTTATTAGTGAATCACTTTTAATGATCTTTTCCTTCATTTGAAAGTAGGCGGTTTTGATATAATCTCACACAAATGAGCAGTGGCGGAGCAAGAGCAGAATTTGATATGGGCGAGTTATCTTCCGCAAGGCTGCCACACGATCTTTGTAAAAAAAAGAATTAATTAATTTATTTATTTTTGGTTGATATAATTGATTTTTGGTCAGCTACCTTGGCCCCCTTCGTCACTGTAATTAGGGCGAGCGAAGTGAGTCCTATCCCATAATGTTTAGTTTTGTGATATTTTTACAATGATATTACATATAACTAGAACATTACATTACATAACAGAATGAACAAACATAACAGAACTCAAAACAATAATTGTGAGAATTTGTAGATTTGTCTGTGTGTTTGTGGGCGCTAATCTATAAAACGGTTTAACCAATATGGGTTTATTTTCCAATAATATATTTTATATGTTAAATTTTTTTTTTCTGTGTCACAAAAATGAATGTAATTTAATGCGTATGAAGCCGCGTGGGAACTTCTAGTAAATAATAAAGGCAGTAAATACAATTTTCCGATTCCGAAACTCCGACTTCTTGTTGGTGCCTGTGTACTCGTTTGCGTAGACACGTGCTGCCGGCGCGGCGCGGCGAGGCGAGGCGAGGCGAGGCGAGGGTTCTCTGCTCGGCAAATAAAACTACGCTTATAAACAATCTTTTTAATTTTGTCTCTATCAAAAGAAATTCGACTGATTTTTGATCATTATTCAATTCGTCGTAAAAACTATCATTACAATATTGTATTTACAGTATATATTGGGGAGGAGGAGGTGGGGAGAGGGGGGAGTCAGCGGGGCGGCGGAGGCGGGCGGGGCTTGGCGGCTGCGTAGGCTATCTCCGAGAGGCGCACATCGATGGGCGCGCGCTCGTCGTACAGAGTAGGCGCCTGCAGGATGATACCGGCCGAGCCCACGACTACGGCCAGCGTGAAGATCCACAGGAACAGCCGGTCCAGCACCATCGCCACGTACTTCCAGTCCTCCTTCACCTTACACCACAGTAAATCATACTTCTAACCGAAAAAGGAAATGAATGCCTTGCTAAAATTATTGTAGTTGTATCTACAGTTAAAACTTTTTAACACTCGTCATTTAGTATCAGAATAATCACTTATCCTGCTGACATCAAAAGACAATTATTGTGTCGACGGTAAGTAACAGAGGCACAGAGGACACGCGAGTCATCGTGCGTGATCGTTTGAGGAACTTACATCACTTAACATTTTGGTATTGTTTACCAAAAACGAGACTAATTATCATAATATTTTTACGCTTAAAAAACACTTACCCTTGTGGATTCCTCTTCTTTGCGCGTCTGGTCCGCGATGTAGTTGATGCCGTCGATGGCCTTGTGCAGCTCCGGGCAGCGGTGCCAACGGCGCAGCGCGGCGCACAGCGAGGGCGCGTCTGCCGGCCCCGCCGCGCCGAGCGGGCCGAGCGCCCCGAGCGCCCCCGGCGGCGTGCCCGGCCGCGAGCCCGCCCGCGCCAAGTGCAGCCGGCACACGCCGCCCGCCCCGCTCTCCGCACACGTCAGCTCCATGGCCTCGCGGGCCACTATGCCCGCACTTTGAACACGACTTTAGTGACTTATGTGAATAGGTTTGAGCATATGTAGTTGTGACGTCGTAGCTCTCGAGTAAAATAAATAGGGTAAGTTTTGTTAAACGGTTATTCTAAAATAATAATTATTTTCTAAATCTCTAAGATCTTTAAAATATATATTTACACGAAATAATCATTTTACGCAGATCGTGATTTTTCGGCTGCGCGTGCTTGTTTGAAATACATATGGTGGGCTGAGACTCACAATCGGCTGCGGTGCGGGTCGAGGCGGCAGTGCGGGCGCCGCATGACCAGCAGGCGCGGCAGTACATGGATGAAGACGCGGCGCACCCACGGCGCCATCGTGTGCGTCTGCGGCGACCGGAAGTGCACGTTCAGCACCACCACAGTCACGCAGATGCTGCGCACACACACACACACACGCACGCTCGCGTTACGTTTATTGATATTGATATCGACTCGCTATTTAGAACCATTTTTCCATTGAACAGTTGAGACATGATGCATTCTAGCATGGTAGCATACGAAAGACGGACCTGAAGGTGTCGAGGATCATGGTGAAGAGCACGAACTTGCCGAGCAGCGGCACGACGAGCGAGGTGGGCGGGATGATCTCCGCCAGCAGCAGGAAGAACACCGTCAGCGAGAGCAGGATGGAGATTGACAGCGAGACCTTCTCGCCGCTGTCCGAGGGCAGGTAGAACACGAGCACGGTCAGGAACGAGATGCCCATGCACGGGATGATCAGGTTCACAGTGTAGAAGAGCGTCTTGCGGCGCATCGTGATGTTAAATGTAATGTCCAGGTAGGGCTCGTCGCAGCACGTATAGAACTTCTCGTTCCTGCACAACACAACATGTCATTTACAATGGCAAGCGACACCAGCCCCTGCACATTTCCCAGCTGCTGTTGTGTACTCTCGACCGCACAAATTCAAATACTTAGTAACATCGTATGTATATCTCTATTGTATATATGAATGTGTAAGCAATCAATGTGTACTTATGTTGTAAAGGTAAAATTGTTTATATAATTTTGTTATAATTTCTCATTTCCATTGAATTCGACTATACTACTATGTTAAGCCGTTCAGTCTCGAAGTATGTATTATGATCGACTTTGTATACATATATGGAGCTGAGCGCGCGGAGGCCTGATCGATGTGCTGTAGTTATGTACGAAGAGCTGTAGTGTCATATTAAACAGCCATAGAAACGTAAAACATTGCAACAATAATAAATAAATTTATTAAACACCTGACTGCGGGTACTTCGAGGATATCCCATTCCACTGAAGTGTAAAACTCGGAGAGGTCGACGCCAAGTTCGACGACGTTGGTGCCGCGCGCCTCGTCGATGTGCCGCAGGTCCACCTGCACAGCGCACGGCACGCTCATTGCACACTCATTGCACACAAGTTTCAAACACGCTAGTCAATCCAGCTAACCTGGAAGCCGTCATACGTCCACGAGCCAAACTTCATGACGCAAGTCTGCTGGTCGAATGGGAAGTACTCGACATCGATCTCGCACGAGGACTTGTAGATCGCGGGCGGCCGCCACTCGACGCGGCCCGTATAATTGAGAGTCGCCTTGGTGGCCAGCGTCACCTCGAAGTTGCCGTCGGCGCTGCCCGAGGATGCCACCAAATCAGTACATACACTTTACATATTTGAGGACAAGTCTCATGTGCTACTCTAATGTCCCTATTAGGGGACAATTAAAATAATAAAAATATTATAAAATCTCATTAAAGATTATACATAATATTATATGAACTACATATTTTGTTTAAATCTGTTTGTAAAATCTACCCAAAATTGAATAATAATTATTCACAAAAATTATCTTAAAAGAATTAGATCAACAATAAATAGTAATTTTCAAATTATTTTTGCTATTATTGATCATATATCTAATGCTGATGCGGGCTCTACCACGGGGTCTATTTTGTTTGTGTATCGTGAGTGTGAGCCGCTTCCCATCAACATCCGCTAGTGACGCATGAGCTGCGGAAATCGACCGGCGGCGGCTGTGCATCCGAGTGGCTGTACACGGATCGCGCTGTATCTCTCACTTGTTATACAGCACTATGTCGGGCCTCCAAATATGATCGGAGGGCACATGCAGCATCTCAACGCCCCCGTACTCGCGAGGCTCCCACGACAACTTGTAGTCGAACCAACTCTGAAAAAGTGCGCGAAATCAATGGGACGCTCGTGCAGTGGTCGCACTCGGACCGAAAGCCGCGGACGTGTTCGTACCTGCTCCACCCACAGGTTCGTCGTCATTATCTGATTTTTGAGATTCTGTAAAACATTAAACATCGGTTTAGAGTGAAGGTTCCAGAGGTGGGTACGAGTGAGCGAACACTGGTGCAACTCACGACATCGATGAGCTGGCTGAGCTTGAGCTTGATGCGCACAGTGAGCGCGTCGCTCACGTTGAGCACGGGCCGCACCAGCTTGTTGTAGTTGCTCAGCAGGTCGTCGTACAGCCGCTTGGCGTCCGGGTTGCCTGCGCACACTGCGCACCCTGTCGCCATCCCACATGTACCAACATTAAATACATTTAGATCCCTTATCTTCTAAGCGACTAGCCTCGGACGTTTAGGCGGACGCGAATTACTTCTAGGTACCGTCTCGACTCTGAAAACTATACAAAAATTCAGTCATGCCCAGCGAGACGTGTGAAACAGTGTTCTAAAATACATCTGTATAACATCCTCATATTTAAACTCCACAGTGGTGTTTAAGAGGTAATTTCTCAAACGTCATGAATAGTCCTCGTTGCAGTATATTTGGAATTATACGCGTACCGGCGAGCAACAGAGCGAGCAGCAGCAGCGGCAGCGCGTGGGGCGCGTGGGGCGCGGTGGGCACGCGGGCCGCGCGGGTCGGCGGGGCGCGTGAGCGCATCCCGCGCGCATGGCGTCACCGCATGCTCCCACCGCCGCCGAGCTGGCCGCCGCCCGCAGAGCGCGCCCGAGTCCCTATGCCCGATAACCGCTGCCGCTGTGCCGGCTCCCGCTGCTCTCGACTTGGATCTCGGCACCTCGCCACAAATCAGATTATACCTGTACACGTAATCAATACATGCCGTATACCTCTGTGTTTTTGTCATTTGTCTTTTAAAAGAATTTGGCAACTTTTTTGTATTTTAGCAGTTGTTAAATTGTTGTTATATTGATGTCCACGGTCATGCCTAGGGCGAGCCGTGTTGTTCCATCGTTAACGACGAATCGACGACTGATACCTACTATCCTGACTCTAATTCTTTATACTGGTACGGTGCAATTCTTGTTACGGGTTTGAAATCGACCTCTTCCGGTCAGAGTGGGTAATGGTAACGTGAAACCAGTCATTTTAGTCAAAGGTTGTCAACGACCGACATAAGGAGTCTTCACTGTACGAGTAATACATCGAGTAACATGTCTGTAAGCAAGTTGCCTTGCTCTTAGATGCATGCTCTCCTACCTCTAGTGAGTAGTGAACTCGGGCGATTGGGCGATTGTCACGAGAAGCTCGGCTCGAGGTCTGTTGCTACGAGCGCTAGATATCTTGAATTTTACAGTAAACGTAATTATCAGCTTGTGAGTCTTTTCAAGTAACTTTATGTGAAGTGCTCTTAATTGTATGTTTATTAATAGAATATTTAGGCTCCGAAACTACCGAATCGATTAAAAAAATATTTCACTGTTGGGAAACTACACTACACCCGGGTGACATTAGTTAAATCTATTACTGGATTTTTTTTTTATCCGCGCGGACCAAGTGGGGGGCAACTGTAAGTAAAAAATAATGACTGTAATTGATGACTTCGGAACTATGCTGTTTAACTTAAGATTTTAAGAAGTTTGTAGAGCGCAAAGTCGCTTTTCGTGACATCTGTTTGACTTGAATATTGTGCTAAGCCTCGGAAGAGATTAAAAATTATTGTTTATTTCTATTTGTATTGGGTATAATTAATAGTGCATTTAATTATAAAGTTTAGTATACATGAATAAACACCGTATTTCTGAACCCCTTTAAAATTGTATTATATATGTCACTTACGTAAGCTAAACCGTTGGAATTAAAAAAATAATGCACAAGAAAAAAAAATTAGATATCAAAAAGTGCAACAAAAAAGAGTGAACCGAAAAATCAGCCCGCGGGCCGGTTTACAAGGTTTTTACTATTTAATGAACGGGACCTTAACGGGATGGATACTGATAAGACAAAAAGAGGTCAGACGTACATATTATATCAGGGCGAAGCCGGGGCGGATCGCTAGTATTTTCATACGTCGAATACATACAAGACGCATCACGCGGCATTCGGCACGCACTCAGCTCCTATATGTATCTACGCGATCTGTTACCTCTATCCCGAGTCCGTACCGTGCCGAGTCCACGTTCCGGTCGTGTCGTGGGCGTCGTTACGCAGCGCTTCTCTTCGCTTCCTGTCTATGGACGATTGCAAAACAGGTGATGGAAGAAACTGTCCGAGTGCTCAGAGCACGTGGCCATGTTTCCACTACAATGACCCTTGTATCCATACATACATACTATAGTCTCTTTTTTATAGAAAGTATTGTAAGGTATTGTGATAACTATTTCACACTTCTAAATAATTTTATAGTTGTTTTCGAGAATTTTCTATTACCTATATATGAAAGAGTTATACAAAACATTACAATTTATTTGGTTTAAATTATGATACAATTTTAAATTACTTGTTTTAAATGCAGCTAATATAGGTATTGCTATTTCATCCATTGGAGCCTCAATATGTCAGAATTTGTTTTTTAATTTAATATTGTATTATTTTTGTTATTATTATTAGTCATATTCACATATTATCTATAATATAATATTTAATAAAAAAAAAATAACAAAGTAAACTTTATAAAAATACTACATTTTTTTATCCCACTTTGACGATATGCGAGGAACAGCTAGTGTATTAATGGAAATTCAGCGGAGCTCTAGGGTAACAGTTAAACGCCTCGAGGTGTCGTTTCCGACGAACTCACTGTTTCAGAATATGTATTGGTTTACATGATGAACGTCGTTGGTGTCAATTATAGTGACACGTCTCGTAAGAGTTGATCTAATGGAGTTTGATGTTAGTATCTGTTTTATTTATGAGTTGAAAATAAATAACATGTTCTATTTAATGAAGAGGATCACTAACCAGAAGCAGAGCTATGACAATCTGCGTGTGGACATTACACATTGTGGCGAACTACACCACTTTTACTTCAGTCTCAGATATAAAACAAGGTAACGTTCGGAAAATTAGACATTTTGTTCTAAATTTCGCTACTGCATGCATAATAGAAGAATCGATTACATGAATACAGCACATCGGCTTAAATTAGGAAATAGTAATAATTTGGTACCTATTATTTATAAAAACCGCGGGAAATTCTTAATCAGTTTTTAAACTTTAGATTAATCTTAAAAGGCCGAGTCTTCCGAGTTCAACGACCACAACACGGATGAGTCACTGCACGAGGCCGCCGTGACGGACGAGGGGGCACTCGGCACTGCGGGCGGCGGCGTGCGGCGTGCGGCGCGGGCGGGCGAGTGCCGCGGGCGGGGCCGGGCGCACTCGCTCGGCTGCGGCGCGGTGCCGTCGGGCGCTCCAACGGGGGGCGCACCGTCGACTGGTCGTCGGTCTCACGGTCTCCCCTGCGCGTAATCGCTACGCTGCGCGGAGCGGTCGTGTCACGCTGCGCAGAGCCTCGTAGCTCTACTACAAAGAGATTTAAATATAATATGTAGTTATAGAGGAGGCATATAAGGCCTACTTTGCCTCGACCACAGTTTTCATCTAATCAACAGTAGCGCTATCTGTTAATAAATAGACAAAGCACATGGCAACATAATGAGTTTCAATGATAGTAAAGTAATTAACCTGCCTGATAGATGTCCTAAAATATTACATGATTTAAAATATAATAGGATTAAAAAAAAAATGAATAGAGTATATAATATATACTACGAATAGAATATAATACGAGTATGTAAAAATATGTGAGGTTTATAATTTATGTGAATGTTTTGCTAAGCACAGCTAGAAGTGTTATTAAATGAAATAAAAATACATTTTTTTTTTATTTTTTTTTTATTTTAATAATATTTAAAATATTTAATATTATTTATTATTATTATTCATTCATTCATTCATTCCTTCCTTCCTTCCTTCATTCACTCGTTCGTTCATTCATTCCTTCGTTCATTCATTCATTCATTCATTCATTCAAAATACTACAAAAAAAAATATTAAACTTACAAAACATTCACATAAACATATTCTCATACCACCTTTCATTCCCTATTCCCTATTGTTATATTGCACCGTTGAAGTAATTTTTTTTTTGTTTTTTTGCAAAATTTGAATGTCATAATTATTTATCTAACTATCTAATTATTATATCAAACTAGCTTTTACCCGCGACTACGTCCGCGCGGAATAAAAAAAAAAAAAAAGTTCCTATGTCCGTTTCCTATTTCTCAGCTACCTCCTCATCAATTTTCAGCTAAATCAGTTCGACCGATCTTGAGTTATAAATAGTGTAACTAGCACGACTTTCTTTTATATATTGTTAGGACTGTTGAGGGTAGCCACACAAAAGGTTTTATAAGGAAGCGTGCGCTGCTGCTCGAGGCAGTCTCTTTCCATTCGTCATTGCGGAACGTCTGACATTTTTTGTTTATTTACGTTCGGTTTGAGTTAATACTACAGCGAGGATTATTATGAAGTAGAGTTAAATTCATTATTTCGCTGTTAGTTTAATTCTTTTAAAATACTTTTGCATCAAATATCTTACAATATATATATATAAGATTAGCAACCTCAAAAATAAGTTTCAAGCTTCTAACTATAAAAATGACGATACTTCCAAACAAATTTCCACCCCACTTTCAACCCCTTACAAACTCTTTTTCGCGTTGTAAAGTAGTCTTTGTCCTTTCTCGGGCTCTAAACTAAATATTTGTAACGGTAACAGCGAAACATATTGAACAAAACGTTCACCAAAATCTAAAATATTCCCAAAAAAAATTTCATCCCTTATTGTTATTTAGCACCCTTGAGGGTATCAATTTTTTTTTTTTTTTTTTTCAAACATTGAATTTTAATTTCTTTATATCATATTAGCAGCCTCAAGAATAAGTTTCAAGCTTCTAACTGTAAAAATGACGATACTTCCATACAAATTTACACCCCAATTTCAACCCCTTACAAACTCTTTTTCGCGTTGTAAAGTAGTCTTTGTCCTTTCTCGGGCTCTAAACTAAATATTAGGTCCTTACATATGAAATTGGCGTTTTGTATGGGAGGAACAAAAAGTCGAATATTTTTTAATATAATATATTTAATTAATCAAAGTATGAACCATTATTTTCTATGCACTTTTGCCATCTCATAGGTAGTTCATTGATCCCTTTACTAAAAAACCAGTCGGACGGGAACCAATAAAATCTTTGAAGGCGATTTGGACTGCCCCATCGGAGTTGAATTTTTTCCCTTGCAAGAAGTTATCCAAATTTCGAAAAAAATGGTAATCTGTTGGAGCAAGGTCCGGGGAGTACGGAGGATGTCTTAGACTTTCCAATTGAAGCTCTTCTAATTTAGTAGCCGTCTGTTGCGCAGTGTGTGGTCTAGCGTTGTCGTGAAGCAGCAGTGACGTGGAGCGATTGACCAGCCTAGGTTGTTTAGCCGCTAGCTTTTCCATCATGGTTTGCAATTGCTGACAATAGACATCAGCCGTAATAGTCTGGCCAGATTTGAGAAAACTGTAATGAACGATACCGGCACCAGTCCACCAAACGCTTACAAGTAACTTTTTTGGGGTTAATTTTCGCTTGGGGCAGGATTTGGCTGGCTGGCCAGGATCCAACCATTGCGCTGAGCGCTTCCGATTATCGTAAAGAACCCATTTTTCATCACAGGTAATGATTCGGTTTAAAATACCTTCATTATTGTGCCGGTTTAGTAATGTAACGCAACAGTCGACGCGCGTTTGCCGGTTTGCTTCAGTCAATTCGTGAGGTACCCACCTTTCAAGCTTTTTAATCTTCCCAATTTGCTTCAAGTGAATTAAAACAGTTTTATCACTAACGTCGCAGCCTGCAGCTAACTCGGACGTAGTTTGCGATGGATCCGCTTCCACAATAGCCATCAACTCTTCATTATCAACTTGAGTCTCAGGCCGTCCACGGGGCTTGTTCTGCAGATCGAAATTTCCAGAACGAAAACGTTGGAACCAAAAACGAACTGTGTTTTCTTTTGCAACACGACCGCCATACACATCATTCACCCTTCGAGTCGTTTCCGCAGCACTAGTGCCACAGCGGAACTCGTGCTCGTAAATAATGCGATATTTTAAGTTTTCCATTTTGTAAAATGAGTGACGCAAACAGAAAAAACAGAAGAAAAAAAACAAATGAATGACGGTCATCGAACCACAAATACATGAGTCTATAGCTGTACAAATTTGAATTTGGAATTCCTTACCAAAGAGGAGAAATTCGTGATTAAAGTGGCCAGTACGAAAAACGCCAATTTCATATGTAAGGACCTAATATTTGTAACGGTAACAGCAAAACATATTGAACAAAACGTTCACCAAAATCTAAAATATTCCCAAACAAAATTTCATCCCTTATTGTTATTTAGCACCCTTGAGGGTAAAATTTTTTTTTTTTTTTTTATAGTATGGTTCAGTAGTTTTGGCGTGAAAGCGAGACAGATTGACAGACAGAGTTACTTGCGCATTTATAATATTAGTAAGGATAAGGATTGTGTTATTATTTTTTTTTTCTTCTTTAATCCTTAGATTGGTGTTTACACCATTGAAAAAAAAAATTAAAAGAATTGAATAATAGTTTGGATACTCGACACCCCCCTTTTTTGACTTTATAACAAAGGTATTCTGCAAAAAAGGTGAAGTTTAACAAGTCAAAACCATGGTTTAAATAGGAATTAAATATAGATTTATGTATAGATATAATCAGAGCTGGGCATTAACTCGTTAATCCGTTAATCGTTAATTAACGAAGTTAACATTTTGCTTAACGGATTAACTTTTAAGTTAACTTCAAAAAGTGTTAACGCTTTTGTTAACTTCCGTTAAACTCAACTTCCGTTAATAAAAGTCCGTTAATCGTTAAATTAGAAACTTGGAGACGTGCTGTCATTTTGTTTAAATTACGCGCCACGCCAGGTTCGTAAATTCAGCTATGTTAGGAGACTGTCGGCGACTCGAAAGGTGAACTGATAATTGACATGTGAGGTTCACGTGCAAGTGTGATGCATCAGAACGTCCGTGAAAGACGTGACCAACAGGACAAAAAAAAATCAAATCAAAAGAAGGTTCGAAATAGTATATTTCATTACGGGTATATAAAAGCACGAGTATGTAATAGCCCACATTCCGAACGCTCTTCGTCCCTGCAATACGCCACTTTTTGAGCAACTGTATTAAAACACTTTTTTTTTTTTTTTTACTCGTGCTTTTTCTTTAGCTTTTCCAAACTCGTGCGTTCTCTTTCCCAACTGTCAAAATAATGTCTATTAAAAAAAAAAAAAAAAAAAAAAAAAAAAAAAATTAAGTTTTTATGATTCATGCAAATATTTCTAAAAAGAAGCTCCTAATTTGTTACAATATCAGAGTTAATGATTTGATTCAATGAATTAGGTTGGTTTCATTTTATCTTATCTCATTAAATTTCATTTTCATTTCATATAAATAAAAATAATCTACCGAAGACTTCGCTGTTTGGCATAGTTCCCGTTGCCTACCCAGAGTGGGTGAAGAAAACAAAAAAAAAAAAAACTCTGTATTCTTTTACGGTTGGCAACATTTTCCAAACATTTTTTTTTTTTTTTTTTTTTTTTTTTTTATATTGGAAAAGTTAGCGCTTGACCACGATCTCACCCGGTGAGGTGAAGATGTGGTCTAAAGATGGTACGCGCTAGCTTTGTAGATGCCTATTCACTCTACTCTTGAAGGCCCCCACATCGTACTTTGACGGAAAAACTGACGCCGGCAACTTATTCCAATCCCTAGCAGTACGCACAAGAAACGATGATTCAAACTTTTTCGTTCGAACGCGTGGCACGTCTACTACATAAGGATGGATTCCAGCCGTATGTCTGAACGTCCGATGGTAGAATGGTGATGGTGGAATTATATCGTGTAATTCCTGCGCACACTCCCCAAAATGCAGCCTGTAAAATACCGAGAGACTAGCCACTCTACGCCTGTGCTCAAGACTGATTAGATTTAGGTCTTGGTCACCGAACAACTTTTTGGCTCGCCTCTCCACCGAATCTAGTGCCGCGAGTTGGTACTTTGCTGCGCCTGCCCAGATATGACAGCAGTACTCCACACATGGCCGGATCTGTGCTTTATACAGGGTCAAAAGCTGTCCCGGTGTAAAGTACCGCCGTAACTTTGAAAGGACTCCAAGTTTCCTTGCAGCTACCTTCGCCTTAGACTCTATGAACTGTCCGAAGTTAAGATTCGACGAAATTTCGACGCCCAGTAACTGCAGACAGTTGGTGAATTCGAGGGACACATTCTGGAAAGTGGGAGCTAGGGTGAACTCGCTCTTTTTGGCGGTGAATACACACGCTTGTGTTTTGGCGGCGTTGAATCGCACAAGATTGGCCTGTCCCCAAGATGAGACTGCCTCGAGTGTGCGATTAGTACGCTCTACCATGGCCTCACGTTCAGACTGTACTTGATCTCGACTGGTCCTACCTACCGGTAGATATCTCTGTATAACTGTGCTGTCATCTGCATACCCAAAGATACCGGGAATGAGCAGGTCGTTAATATGCAGCAGAAAAAGAGTTGCGGAGAGAACGGAACCCTGAGGAACGCCAGCATTAGTGGCCATAGTGTCAGACGAAGAACCGTCGACAACGACGCGGAGCGATCGCTCACTCAGGAAGTCCTTTATCCACTCGATCAGACCAGGGGATATACCGTAGGCTGGAAGCTTGCTAATAAGGCTGGCGTGCCAAACCCTGTCAAAAGCCTTTGAGATGTCGAGAGAGACAGCAATGGCCTCCCCGTTCTTTTCTAGGGCCTCGCCTATTAGGTGAGTGGCATACGCTAGAAGGTCTCCTGTCGACCGATTTCGACGAAATCCGTATTGTCGGTCGCTGAGGAGATCATTCTGTTCTAGGTACGCGATGAGACGGGAGTTCAATACACGTTCTATAATCTTACAGAGTATAGAAGTGATTGAGATGGGACGATAATTTGCAGGGTCGGCGCGACTGCCTTTTTTAGGCACGGGCTGCACATTAGCCAACTTCCAGGATTTAGGCACTTTTCCAGCTTTGAACGAGAGGCGATACAAACGTGTCAGAATTGGAGACAACTCGGCCGCGCACGTCTTAAGAACAATAGCTGGAATTCCATCCGGTCCACTGGCTTTGTTCACGTCTAGACTACGCAATACTTTTAAGACCTCTTTCTGCCTAATGCGGATTTCCGACATAATCGTCTCGCAGCAGGGGATTGAGGGTGGTTGAGCATTGCCGGTGTCTAGCCGCGAATTATTGGCAAAGAGGGATGCAAATAGGTCCGCTTTCTCTTTTGCCGTGTGAGCTAGTGTACCATCGGGTTTTACCAGCGGTGGTAGTGAGGGCCTACAGAAGTTCGCCTCTACCGCTTTAGCTAGGGACCAAAAAGCTCTACTACCGCAGGGTTGCCTGGAGAGCTTTGCGCCAATGCGATTTATGTGACTCAGGCGAGCCTTCTGCAAAATCCTTTTGTAAGACTTGGCGGCTTGGTTAAAGGCTCTCTTCCTATCAGCTAAATCTGGTAATTTACGCTGTCGAGCCTCAGACCATGCAAGATACGCCGAATGTTTGCGCTTTTCAGCTGCCGCGCATTCGGCGTTAAACCATGGCCGAGCTTTGCCACCAATGGGGACGTCTTTATAGGGTATGAAATATTCCATAGCTTGACGCACCACATCGGTTATGACATCCGCGCATTCCGACGGATCTTCAGAAGAGAAGCAAACCTGCCGCCAAGGATAAGATGCAAAGAAATGACGCATCTCGTCCCAATCTGCTGCCTTGTATTGCCATATTCGCCGAACTCCGCGTATATCACGGTCTGGGGGAGAATAAGACGACACAGATTTCACCAGACAGTGGTCAGAGGTTCCTAAGGGTGAAGTTACCGCGACAACGTATCTGTCTGGATCGGTAGTCAGCAGAAGGTCAAGGCAATTAGCTGTGTGACCAACTATGTCAGGTACCCTAGTCGCTTCTTTTACGAGCTGGGTCAGGTTAAACGACGACGCAAAATTTCGCGCTTCTTTCCCGGCGTGGTCGGTTTTCTGGTATGGGAACAGCCAGTCTTGGTGACAAGCGTTGAAGTCCCCCAAAAAGACAAGTTGCGCTGTAGGATACCGGTGTTGGACTTTATCAGCGGCCTCACTGAGTTGTTGAAATAGCCGAGTCGTCTCCTGGTCACCACTGTGTGCGCGATAGACGCAGGCATAAACGATCTTTTCGATGCCTGTGTCCACCATAACCCAGATTGTGGAAAATGTGGGGTCCTCCAAATGACGCAGACGCTGGAGGCAGATGTCACTGCGGACGTATACACAAACTCCGGCGCGTGGATGAAAATTATGCTCCATAGAATAACCTGGGTAGTCAAGATACGCCGCGTCTGTGGGACATCGAATCTGCGTTTCCGTAAGAAAGAGTAGGTGCGGCTTACTGGTCTCAAGGTGGTGGTGGACCGCATTGATATTAGAGTGCACTCCTCTGATGTTAGTGAAGTGCACTTTAAGCGAGAGGAAGTGCATCCGCTGTAATTTCTTACTCTTTCTTTTTTGCTTGGCCATGAGGGGGGAGTGAATGGATGGAGGAAGGAAGTTGAGCGAGGCAATGGTACAATAACCCCATAACACAGCCAGATATGATGTGCCGATGGGGGCTTGACACGGAGACTGCGGGGACGCCCGAACCCCCCCAGAGATCGCCATCGGGTCCTCTCACCCGGTCGCCAATCGGCACGATGAAGCCACTCTGGGATTTTTCACAGTTGGCGGGGCAGCCTTTCGTGAGTGGCTAACCCACTACTTGGGCCCCCAACTACCTGCGGTCGGCCAGCGGAGAACCGTGCTTCGGATCCCGCTACCCTCCGAGCTCAAGCACCCGACCCATCAATATATAGCGTGTTAAACCCGGCCATCATTCGCATTGCAACTGCTCAGACCCAACCTCCATAAGGCTTCACCAAACATCACACCGGAACGCGACAGAAGTCGCTTGGCGGCGAGGCTTTGCTTGATGGGTGGTAACCTTGAAGCCTGCGGCGAACCTACCACCGAGATTTGTTGCTCGTTTAGCACAACCCAGGGGACACGTGTAGGGTATCATTCAAGTAATTCCTACGGACGCGAGCAACACCATCCCCCTAACATTTTAGTTACAACATTTAGTTTAACATTTTAGTTAGTTGAGTTTATTGTGTTTTTTTTTTTTTTTTTTTTTTTTTATTATAATATTAAATTGCTTCATTTTTTCGCAACCTTATTTAGAATAGTTGTTTAGTACATGGGCGGAACTGCTATTACAACTTGTTCCAACTGTCAACCCTCACCTTCGGCTGCGCCTCGGCTCGGGTAGACATTTGTCGGAACTCTTTGCAATGATAGGCTTTCCGCACTCGTAATGAAATATACTATAATGCATTCATACTTGTCTCTAATACTAATGTTTTATAGAATTTTTTTTTTTTTTTTTTTTTTTTTTTTTTTTTTTTTTTTTTTTTTTTTTTTATATTCATAAAAATTAATTTTATATTAATGAAAATTAATTAATTTTCATAATTAAAATAATCAAATTAATATTTTAAAAAAGTGTCGCCACTATAAGTGTGAAATTAGTATGTATAATTTTGGTATGGTTAACTGTTAACGATTAACTTTAACTTGCGTTAAATTTTCCAGAATTTAACGCTTTAACGATTAACGAATTTAATTTTTTTTTTTTTTTTTTTTTTTTTTTTTTTTTTTTTTTTAAATTAACGAATTAACAATTAACGAAGTTAACTTTTCGATGAACTGTGCCCACCTGTGGATATAATGTTAATATATGTACTCGATGACATATATAATAATATATATAATTTGATAATATTTATTATTAATATTTATTATTAATTGAGTTCTTGCGAATTAATCAATTAATTAATTGGAATTGGAATACATTTAATAAATGCAAAGTACCCAGCGCCATCTGTCGGTAGATAGAGATAGAGATAGATACATACATTTTATTTTATTTTGGTTTCAGTTGTTAACAATAGGGGGCGGGTTGCGTTTAGAGAGCGCGATATATAGATCTTCCGCCCGGAGAATTGGCTCGAAGTTATAAGTTATAAGTGATAGGTTGATAGGTGGGAGGGAGGGTGGGGTGGTAGGTTGATAGGTTGATAGGTGGGAGGGAGGGTGGGGTGGTAGGTTGATAGGTTGATAGGTGGGAGGGAGGGTTAGGTTAGGTTAGGTTAGGTTAGGTTAGGTTAGGTTAGGTTAGGTTAGGTTAGGTTAGGTTAGGTTAGGTTAGGTTAGGTTAGGTTAGGTTAGGTTAGGTTACCACGGACCTGCTCGGTTGTCCGAGTGGGCGGAGAGATGAACTCCGACGTGGCGCGTCCCCGGGTGGTGGATAGGGGAACGCCCCGGCCTTCTGCCGGGGTAGGGCTTCGGCCCCGCGAACCAAACACTGGTAGGTTAGTTAGGGTAAGCTAGGTTAAGTAGGATAGTTAGGTTAGGCTGCGGGCTCCTTATGAGCCCGCAGATCAAGAGGGCGGCGTCTTGCCGCAAGGCGAGCGCCTATTAGGTTAGTTAGGTTAGCTAGGATTAGTTAGTTAGGGCTAGGTTAAGTAGATTAGGGTGAGGGGTTGGGGTTGGTGGCTGGGCCCGCCACCTCGCTCTGCCTGGATTACATACTTAAGTATGGGGCGACCGGGGTCGCCGGCTCACCACACCGGCCGCAGCCCCCCAGCGGGCCCACTTGTGGGCTCGCAAACGAGGGCGGCGTCTCGCCGCAAGGCGAGCGCCTTTTTGTCCGGGACGGCGCGACCACTAGGACCCGACCTCTTTGGTCGAGGGTCGCGGCCGCCGGACTTAGGTTAGCTTAGAGTAGGCTAGGTTTAAGGTAGTTAAGTTAGCTAAGTTAGGTTAGGGTGCGGGCCCACTTGTGGGTCCGCATATGAGAGGGCGGCGAACCCAAACCGAGTAACTGCCCTTTTCAGGGCAGCGAAAAGGGAGGGCAAGCCTAATGTGGAGGGTGGCGCGACCCATTAGGGGCGTGGCCGCCGGTCGGGACGTGGGAGCACGACCTCGGTAACACTCTGTTATACGATGGCGTGTGATCCTGCGTCCCCACGCGTAATCCCGGTGGCTCAACATCTTCACTGGGACCGCGGGCCCCTGTCTTGATCAAGACGGGGGCCAAGAGGTGGGTCTCTATAAACCCTGGCGGCACCAGCGGGGGAGGCGGGGATTCCGAACCTGCATTGCACGGTGTCGTCTTGAGGAGCGCCTAAGGGCGCAGCACCCCTTCGGGGGTGCAGAGAGGGCCCTTCCCGGGGCGGTCAGTGGGGCGTCGCGGTGGCAAGCTCACGCGATCCCGTGGCGCCCCACACTATGGCCATGAGGGAACAAGGAGGTTTAGTGGGTATGCTCCCATTCGGGGAGAGAATCTCACATAACTCGCGTGTCTTCCCCGAGGCACGGAGTATGCATTAAGCATTCCTCCTTGTATAAAAAAAAAAAAAAAAAAAAAAAAAAAAGGTTAGGTTAGGTTAGGTTTTTTTTTTTTTTTTTTTTGTTGACGCGGGGAATGCATTTACGCACTTCGCCGTCCGTGCTGCGGGGGCAGCAGGGACGGTTTCGTGTGGGACTCGCCGGCCGCAGAAGGCGACCGGAATACCCACTAAACCCCGCGGTGTTCTCCTTCGCCTGACCGGGCCGTGGCATCTACGTTAGTTTATCCACGACCCGGCTAGGGGAGCCCCTTGGTAGGGGCTCGACACGTGTAGGGAGGGGCTGGATGTAACACCCCCTCCCATCACCCTATGATGCCCTCCCTCGGAACACACGAGAGAGGGCATCCGCCACATTCGGCGCAGCAGATCCCCCGACCTGCCGCGCGTGGCCACCTCAAATTGGTTGAAGGGCCGCGGCGTACCTTGTACGCCGGCGGCCCCTCGCTGGGGCCCTGCGGGGCGGCAGCGTTTCGCTGGCGCGTTCGCGTTCCCGCAGGGCTTCTCTCTTGGCCGCCATCACCTCGCGTGCAAACGAGGCGACGGCGGCCCAGCTCTGCTCGCTGCCGGCCATCGATCTAACGACGGCCGGCAGCGACAGATCGCGTCCTATTGCGCCAGTAAGTGTGGCGCGTTCAGCGTCCCAGGCCGTGCACACGGCGAGCGTATGCTCGGCCGTGTCCACGGCGCCGGTCGCGCAATGTCGGCAACCGGGATCCGACTCAATTCCCACGACCTCACACAGGTAACGGCCAAAACAGCCGTGCCCTGTGAGAAGCTGCGTCAGGAAGTAAGTCGGCTCCCGGTGCTTCGCCTCCACCCACTGGCGCAGGACGGGGCGGACAGCCTCGACGAGCCGCCTGCTCACCGAGGTGTCCGCCAACCTCTCCTCCCATCGCCGGAAGAGATCGTCACGTCCTTCCTTCCTCCAGCGTACGATCTCTTCCGGGAGGGGTTCTACACCTCTTTGTCGCATCAGGGCCCTTCTCCGGTAAACCTCCGCCAGGACCCCGGCTTCGAGGTCCCAAGGGAGGCTCCCGGAGATGAGGCACGCCGCCTCGTACGAGACGGTGCGATACGCTCTGGAGGCCCGCTGAGCCATGGTCCGTTGCGCACGTCGCAACAAGACCATGTTATCCTTGCTCAGGGGCCTCGACGCCCAAATGGGCGCTCCGTAGAGCGCCTTAGAGCGCACCACACCGTCGTACAGGCGACGGCATACACCGCCCGCCCCCCCGCAGTTGGGGAGCAGCCTGGCGAGCATTCCCGCATACTTCACCAATTTTGGTGCAAGTATCCGGAAATGCTCACCGAACCCCCATCGGCTGTCGAGGACGAGACCAAGATATTTCATAGTCCCGCCGACAGCAATGGGGGTGCCGCTCACCACGATGGAATAGCCGCGGGGGGGCTTAGTCCGAGGCCCATGGAAGAACATGGCCTCGGACTTCTCGAGGGCCACGTTGAGGCCCAGGGCCCTGATGCGGCGCACCACGTGGGCCGTGCCCGCAGTTGCGAGCACGCCCGCGTCCCGGAACGTTGGGCCCCGCGCGGTGACCAGGGTGTCGTCGGCATAACAAAGAACTTCGACACCCCGGAGATTGGCACCGCGCAGAACCCAATCGTATCCGATGTTCCACAGGAGCGGCCCGAGGACCGACCCCTGTGGAACACCGCACGTCATGTCCCTGCGGACTACCTGGTCTCGGGCCGGATAAAATATGGCCCGGTCGACGAAGTAGTCCGCAAGGACTCGCCTGAGGTACCCCGGGACGCGGTGGTACCTCAGCGCCTCCGCGATTGTCGGCCAGGGGATCGTGTTGAAGGCGTTCGCGATGTCCAGCGACACCGCCAACAACACTCCCCCGTGGCCGACAACCTCCTCGACCCTGTCCCTGAGTCGGGTGATGGCGTCGATGGTGGACCGCCCGCGACGGAAGCCGAACTGGCCGCCGCTTAAATTGGGCCCAGCCGCCTCCATGTGTGCGACGAGACGCGCAGCGAGCACTCGCTCGAACAGCTTGCACGCCTCGTCGAGCAACACGATGGGGCGGTAGGCCGACGGCGAGTCGGCCGGGCGCCCGGGCTTCCGGAGAAGCACGAGCTTACCCGTCTTCCACCGCCGCGGGACTCTTCCGGACGCCAAGCACTCCGACAACAGGGACAGCGTCTCCTCCTGAAGGACCGGCACGACTTGGGCGAGGGCGCGCCCAGGGACGCCGTCTGGACCCGGAGCGCGGTTCTTCAGCCTTAGCTTCAGAATCGCGGCTCCGAGCTCGGCCTCAGATACGGGCGGGATTTCCTCGCCCGATACGGCCGGTCCCTCAGGATCCGGCGCCGCCATCCTCGGCGGCACCCACTCCTCCCTTGCCGGGAAGAGGGAGCTTACCACCTGCTCTGTGAGGAGCGGGTCGAGAGACCTGGTTAGTGGGGGGGCCCATGGTCGGAGCTTTTGGCTCACGATCTTATATGGGCGCCCCCACGGATCACGGTTCAGGCTCTCGAGCCACTCCTTCCAGGCTTCCTCCTTGGCGGCCTTTATGGCCGAGGTCAGCGCCACACGAGCGGCCCGGTACGCGGCGAGCAGCAGCGCCTCTTGGTCCAGGTCCCTCCTGCTTCTTCTGCGGCTGCGGGTGTACGTGCGGCGTGCCACCTGACAAGCCGTACGAAGACCGGCCAGGTGAGGTCTCCACCAGTACACCCGCGTTCGCGGGAGGGCCGGACCTGCGCGTCGCATCGCCGCGTCGCAGACGCGAGTCAGTGCTCCAGCTAGTCGCTCGCACCTCGCGTCTACGTCCAGGCCGTTCAGCGTGCCATTGGCGCCCCACCTCTCCACAATGGCCGCCTCCTTGGCCAGCTCCGGGTCCAGGGTGGACACCTTCCACCGTGGGCCCTCTCCCGGCAAGGGACGGTCCGGCGTTACGGCCGGAGCGTCCGCGGGGGTGGAGACCATGTCGAACCGGATATACCGATGATCCGACAGAGTCTCCACCCCCTCCTCCACTCTCCACCTCCTCGTGCGGCGAGCCAGGGCAGGGCTAGCGAATGAAAGATCCACGATAGACCCGCCCTGACTGCGCACGCACGTCTGGGCCGCCCCCCTGTTCAGGAGGACGAGCCCCGTGGACACCGTCCAGTCCGCCAGTGTCTCCCCCCTGAGGTCTGTCACCGGAGAACCCCATGCACTCGATTTGGCGTTGAAGTCTCCAGCGACCACCACAGGGGTGGGGTGCACATCGGCCACAAGAGCGCCGACTTCAGCGAGCATCCGCTCAAAGTCGGCAAAACTCCTGCTCGGCGCGAAGTACACCCCGATCACTGCAATGCCGCCCAGCGACGCAAGAACCCAACCGCTACCCTTTGTTACACTTTCGAAGGGTGTGGGGCCCGTGCGTCGCCAGGCGACGATGGCCACCGAGCCGTCGCGATCGCCCGCCCAATCATCGCGGGCGCGGACGTAGTACGGCTCGGCGACTATGGCTACATCGATCTTCCACTGCGTCGCGGTCTGGATCAATAAATCTTGGGCCGCGACGCAGTGGTTGACATTCGCCTGCAGGATCGAGACATTGGGGGCCATTATTAATGGGCGGTGTCCATCGCCTCCACATCAGCTGCAGCTGCAGCTGTAGACGACGAGGCGGGGGGTCCTTGATTGCCCCCGCTTGTCTTTTTCTTGCCACCTTTGGTAGGGGGCCGGTTCATCGCTGGACACTTCCTGTGTCCCAGACGATGACCGGCCTCCACGCCCTCCGAAGCACAGATTGCGCAGGAGGGCTCCTCCTCGCACGACGCGGCCTTATGGCCCGGCTGGCCACACCGAAAGCATAGCGCGCTGCGGTCGACGCCGCAGTCGCACTGCACCCCTAGGTGGCCGGGGACCAGGCAGCGGTAACACCGCTGCGGCCGCGCCTCCAGGAGGGTTGCCCTCACCGTCGACCAGCCGACCGTGAACCGGCCGGCGTCGACGATCTTCTTGGCCGCCAGGACGGGGCATTTCACCCACACGGTGCCCTGGCGGCCAGGTGGGCGATTTATAACGCCCACCTTTACACCTTCGGGAGGACAACCCCCCAACTTCGCCACTTGCGCCGCCACCGCCTGGCTGGTGGCCGCATCGCCCAGACCGGAGATGCGTATCTCAGCGCAGAGCTCCGGCCGGGAGACGCGGGCCACGTCACCGATGGTCGCCCGCAGCTTGGCCGCCAGTTCATCGGCCTTTTGGCCCTTGTCGGCGCCAGCCACCTCCAGGACTCGGCCGCCGGTTCTGGCCGTGCGGAACCTGAGCCCCTCTATGCCCAGGGTCGAGAGGTCGACAGACTTCTCGGCCTTGTCCAGGACGGCCTCGTAGGTCGTCATGGACCCCTCGGGTAATGTTATGACGACTGCTGCCGTTTTAGGAGCACGCAGTCGCCGTCGGGGGGCCCTCTTCCTCTTCTTCTTGGAGGCGGCGGGCGCCGCGGGGGCCGGCGCCGCCGGCTTCGGGGCCTTTGCCTTCCGCGCCACCACGTTCCAGGCCTCTTCGGGTTGGGGCTGGGGAGCGGGGGGCGCCGGCTCTGGCTTGCGGGCAGCCTCAGCCTCGCGGGCCGCCAGGCTCTTCTTGCCCTTCCCCTTCCCCTTTTTCGCCGCCGCGGCATATGTCGCAGCGGGGACTGGGGTCGGGGCGGGCACTGGCTCTACGGCCGGGGCGGGGGCAGCGCGCTTTGCCTCGCGACGAGTGCTGGTCGCTCCTGCGGTGGCGGCGGCGGCGGCGGCATTATGTGCGTCCGCAGCCAGCGGAGGGCGCAGCCTCGGCTCGGGCAGCAGGCGGTCGCCAATTCCCGCGATCCGGGAGTCTACCATAAATAAGATCTCCTCCCGGGTCATCTGCGGGGGGGCAGCCGCCTGCCGCTTTACCGCCTCCAGCTCCGCCCTCATAGCGGCCAGCTCTGCCTGCAGGTGAGCGACCTCCTGCGACTCAGTGCGGGACCGAAGCGCTCGCACCGCGTCGCCGATGGTCGACACCGCCTCGCGGACGCTGGCGATGTGCTGGCACTTCATCTTGGCCGATTTCTTGGCGACGCTGGCAATTACGTCCAGCGCCGCCTCGACCGTGCCGGCGAGGTCCTCAGCGGAGTGCTCGCCGGACGCCGCCTCTCCCGGACCTTCGGGCATCACCGCCCTGGCCCGGGCTCGCAGCACCCGGCTCCTCTCCGTGACCTCCGCCGCCAGCTCCGCCTCTGCCTGCAGCTCTATCTCCCGCTCCCTTTGAGCGTTGAGCTCCGCCTTTGCGCGGGCCAGGCCGGCGTACTCCCCCGTTGTTACGGGGCGTCCGCGGCCTCTCTTTTGCGGCGCCGTTGTTCTGGCGCCTGCCGATCCCTCCTCCGGCGTCAGCGATCGCTTTCGCCAAAATCGGCTGGGTGGGGAGCGCGATCTCGAGCGCATGCCCTCACCCCCGATTGCCTCTAATGAGGCGCAGCTGCCGCTGTCCGTATCGGACAGCTGTCTCCTCTCCAGGATCATGGGCGAGTCGCACCGAGAGAGCGACACCCGCAACTCCCGGACGGCCACACCCGCGGCCCTGTTCCCGCCTTCAACTGCTTCCACGTCGTTGTGCGTCTCTTCTGTCCTTTGTGCCTTGCCAATGTCGTCGTTGTTGTTTTGAGTTTTCTGATTTTCCATATAGTTCCCACGAGTGTGGGGGAAAGAAAACTCCAGCCAGGCAGAGCCCCCTGTACCCAGACCGGGCGTATATACTGTGGAGGTCCGCCGGTATCCACAGGTTTTAACGACTTCGCTGTCGGGTTTTTAGTGACTGATCCTTGTCTTGGGCCGGCCAATTAAGGCAAGCCCCCTGTCCCGGCGACGCCGCTAGACATGATCAACTGACACGTCTGACCGGGACAGGTTGCCCGACGTTGTCCCGAAGGACATCCCCCTGAGTGCGGGTTAGCACACCCAGGGGAACCGCCGCGCCGCGGAATACTCCCGCCGAAACTACGTCCGAAGACCGCTGTCCAACAGGACCGACAATGGGGAGAACACCGCTCCCAAGCCGACTAAGCCGGCGACGACGCCGGTCTGCACCAGTTCACCAGTCGACTCTGAAAACAGAGCCAAACCGTGCACTGAGCAGACCCGGCAACTCGCGGGGCGCTCTTAAAAGAGCGCCTCGCCGCGGACCTTGAAGGTCCGCCATCCCACGACCCCTCCATGGGTCAGCTGGCCGGATATTGGTCAGCGGCAGATGACTTCCCTCCCCCCGTAGAGGAAAAGGAACCCATCTGCCGCCGTCCAGGGTGCACCGGACCAACCGCTTCCATTCCCCCAGGACTTGTCCCAGAGCAATCCAAGCGGCGGCCCAACGTGGAGGTTTCCGACCCTAGCACCCCAGGTTAGGTTAGGTTAGGTTAGGTTAGGTTAGGTTAGGTTAGGTTAGGTTAGGTTAGGTTAGGTTAGGTTAGGTTAGGTTCCACCCCCACCAACGGTTCCCGCCTTGTCGTGGCGGTGGGGCTCTAGTAACCGTGGCTGCCTCCCACGGTGAAGCTAAGAGGAACCAGGGTCGGCCTAGCGTGCAGGACCGGCTGTCTTGGGCCGGACTGGGCTGGTCTAGCGTGCAGGGCCGACCCACCCGGAGGAGGCTGCCAGAGGCGGACTGTGGGGTCCGCTTCGGAGCATGCCTGGAGGTGGGGCCGCGGGGGGTGCGGGTGGGTACTGGTTTATCCTGCCCCCCCTGCAGCCCTCGTGGCCGGATGTGTATGGTGGGGCCGCGGAGGGGTACTGGCATACCCAGCCCCTCCGCGGCCCGTAGGGTCAACGGCGGGGCCCGACATCGGACCCGCCGATGGTGGCTGGGGAGGCGGGGGTAAAACCTCGTCTCTCCGGCTTCCATAGCCCCGTGGTGGCAGGTTCGGGGGGACCTGTCACCCGCTTCGAAGGGCAAGGAGGATGGCGCGTATCGTTCCGGCGCGCCTCCCCTAAAGGATGGATGGTGGGTTCACCCACCCCAGTGGTGGAGCTGCTTCGGCGGCTAGCGCAGACGGGGCCGCGGAGGAGTGCGAAAGCGTGCCCGTAGCCCCGTCACCAATGCGCAGGAGGAACAGAGGTGGTTTAGCGGGTATGCTCCCACTAGGGGAGAGAATCTCGCATAACTTCGTGTCCCCCCCGGGGCATGTCGTATGCATAAAGCATTCCCCTCTTTAAAAAAAAAAAAAAAAAAAAAAAAAAAAAAAAAAGGTTAGGTTCCACGGACCTGCTCGGTTGTCCGAGTGGGCGGAGAGGTGAACTCCGACGTGGCGCGTCCCCGGGTGGTGGATAGGGGAACGCCCCGGCTTTCTGCCGGGGTAGGGCTTCGGCCCCGCGAACCAAACACTGGTAGGTTAGCTAGGGTAAGTTAGGTAAGGTTAGGTTTAGTAGATTAGGGTAGGGCGGCGTCTCGCCACAAGGCGAGCGCCTACTAGGTTAGTTAGGTTAGGCTGCGGGCCCACTTGTGGGCTCGCAGAAGTAGGGTGTATTTAGGTTAGTTAGTATAAGTCTAGGGTAGAACGGCGTCTCGCCGCAAGGCGAGCGCCTATTATTAGGATAGTTTAGTTAGTTGGTTAGTATAAGTTAGGTTAGGCTGCGGGCCCACTTGTGGGCCCGCAAAGGAGAAGGTGGCGTCTCGCCGCAAGGCGAGCGCCTTTTGAGAGATGAGCCCGAACTTAGTATCTGTCTATGCCAGACTGGTGACCTGGCTCAGAGAAAGGTGAGGGCGATTCTGTAGGTGGAGGGCGCAAGCCCGATGCCGGGGCGGCGCGACCATCAGAATTGGTCGTAGGTCGCGGCCGTCGGTCTTAGAGTAGGCTAGGCTAAGTCGGTTAGATAAGTTAGGCTAATTAGATTAGTTAGTTAGGCTAGACTAGTTAGGTTAGGCTGCGGGGCCACTCGTTGGTCCGCAGAGGAGAGGGTGGCAAACCCAAGCCGAGTACCTGCCCTTTTCAGGGCAGCGAAAGGTTAGGGTGAGCCTAGTGTGGTGCAGAGGGCCGTCAGTGGTGGGTCACAGCAGTGACTCCGCCCTGACCATGCCCAACCGGGGTCGCACCGGTAGATGCGACGTGGTGGGGCCGCGGGGGGTGTGGGTGGGTACCGGTTTATCCTGCCCATCTTACAGCCCTCGTGGCCGGATGTGGGGTGAGGTCGTGGGGGCTGTGGGTGGGTAACCCCTGCAGCCCTCGCGGCCAGATGTGGAGATGGATGGAAGTGAGATGGAGAGGCCGAGGGGGGATACTGGTTTTCCAGTCCCCTCTGCGGCACGTAGAGTAGGGCAGAGGGCGGGACCGGTTGGCTCCGCCGGTGGGGGCTGGGGTGGTAGGACACAAAAGATCCTGTCTCTCTGGCTTTCACCACTTAGGGTGAGGCGCTTCGGCGCCAGACGCACGGCCCGAGCTTTGGTTAAGGCTCAGCTGATACAAAGCTCGGGTCACCGCGTTGAGATGGGCATGAGGGTTTTTAGTGGGTATGGCTGAACGACTGTAGGCGAGTCCCACACTCCCTGCGCCATTGCACTGCCCGGCGCAGGGGTACGGAAGTGTATTTTCCCTCGTTACAAAAAAAAAAAAAAAAAAAGGTTAGGTTAGGTTCCACGGACCTGCTCGGTTGTCCGAGTGGGCGGAGAGGAGTACTCCGACGTGGCGCGTCCCCGGGTGGTGGATAGGGGAACGCCCCGGCTTCGGCTGGGGTAGGGCTTCGGCCCCGCGAACCAAACTCTAGGGTCGGTCATCGTGTTGGGTGTTGCACATGACCGACCCACCTGGAGAGGGCCGTCAGTGGTGGGTCACAGCAGTGACTCCGCCCTGACCATGCCCAACCGGGGTCGCACCGGCAGATGCGACGTGGTGGGGCCGCGGGGGGTGTGGGTGGGTACTGGTTTATCCTGCCCATCTTACAGCCCTCGTGGCCGGATGTGGGGTGAGGTCGTGGGGGCTGTGGGTGGGTACTGGTTTACCATGCCCCCTGCGGCCCTCATGGCCAGATGTGAGGAGAAGGATGAATGCGAGATGGAGAGGCCGAGGGGGGATACTGGTTTTCCAGTCCCCTCTGCGGCACGTAGAGTAGGGCGAGGGCGGGACCGGTTGGCCCCGCCGGTGGGGGCTGGGGTGGTAGGACACAAAAGATCCTGCCTCTCTGGCTTTCACCACTTAGGGAGAGGCGCTTCGGCGTCAGACGCGCGGCCCGAGCTTTGGTTATGGCTCAGCTGGTACAAAGCTCGGGTCATTGCGTTAAGGTGGGCATGAGGGTTTTTAGTGGGTATGGCTGAACGACTGTAGGCGAGTCCCACACTCCCTGCGCCATTGCACTGCCCGGCGCAGGGGTACGGAAGTGTATTTTCCCTCGTTACAAAAAAAAAAAAAAAAAAAAAAAAGGTTAGGTTAGGTTAGGTTAGGTTCCACGGACCTGCTCGGTTGTCCGAGTGGGCGGAGAGGAGTACTCCGACGTGGCGCGTCCCCGGGTGGTGGATAGGGGAACGCCCCGGCTTCGGCTGGGGTAGGGCTTCGGCCCCGCGAACCAAACTCTAGGGTCGGTCATCGTGTTGGGTGTTGCACATGACCGACCCACCTGGAGAGGGCCGTCAGTGGTGGGTCACAGCAGTGACTCCGCCCTGACCATGCCCAACCGGGGTCGCACCGGCAGATGCGACGTGGTGGGGCCGCGGGGGGTGTGGGTGGGTACTGGTTTATCCTGCCCATCTTACAGCCCTCGTGGCCGGATGTGGGGTGAGGTCGTGGGGGCTGTGGGTGGGCACTGGTTTACCATGCCCCCTGCGGCCCTCATGGCCAGTATGAGGAGACGGATGGATGCGTGATGGAGAGGCCGAGGGGGGATACTGGTTTTCCAGTCCCCTCTGCGGCACGTAGAGTAGGGTAGAGGGCGGGCCGATTGGTTCCGCCGGTGGGGGCTGGGGTAGTAGGACAAAAAAGATCCTACCTCTCTGGCTCTCACCACTTAGGGAGAGGCGCTTCGGCGTCAGACGCACGGCCCGAGCTTTGGTTATGGCTCAGCTGGTACAAAGCTCGGGTCATCGCGGCAAGGTGGGCATGAGGGTTTTTAGTGGGTATGGCTGAACGACTGTAGGCGAGTCCCACACTCCCTGCGCCATTGCACTGCCCGGCGCAGGGGTACGGAAGTGTATTTTCCCTCGTTACAAAAAAAAAAAAAAAAAGGTTAGGTTAGGTTAGGTTAGGTTCCACGGACCTGCTCGGTTGTCCGAGTGGGCGGAGAGGTGAACTCCGACGTGGCGCGTCCCCGGGTGGTGGATAGGGGAACGCCCCGGCATATTGCTGGGGTAGGGCTTTTTTCGCCCCGCGAACCAAACACCAAAACCCGTAAATCCGCACCTAGCGGAAACGGGGGCTCTGCGCACTGAGCGTGGGGCCGCGAGGAAGAAAACCTCTATAAAAAATTACCCTGGTGGCAACACCACACTTGGCGCCCACTGGTCTTTATGATCGGTGGACGCCAAGTAAACCGTAAGCCCGCACTGAGCGGGAACGGGGGCTCTGCGCACTGAGCGTGGGGCCGCGAGGAAGAAAACCTCTATAAAAAATTACCCCTTTCTGGGCGGAAACGCCCCGCGCGGCGGCTGGCTTCGGCCACCGTCGGGCAAACCGTAAACCCGCACGGAGCGGGAACGGGGGCTCCGCGCACTGAGCGCGGGGCTGCGAGGAAGAAAACCTCTATAAAAAATCACCCTAATCCCAAGCATCGCCGCCCGGCGAAGGGATGAATCGTTGGTGGGAGACCAGCGGCGAGGGCGGCAACACCGGGGGGGGCTTTTAAGGGGAATAAAAAACATGAACACGACGAACAAAGAAAAAACTACCCGGGAGGGTCCCGTTCGCGGGGAATCCCTTGGTGGGTCGGACAGCCGGCCCATCGGCCCCATTGTATACGGGGGGGCCATTCGCCGTGTGGAGGAGGAGAGTAGGATAGGTTCAGCAGGAGGAAGTAAAGAGAAGGAGAGAGAGAGAGTAAGGAGGCTGTCAGATTCAGACTCAGACAGCAGAGACTCCATGGCAAGCGCTTCCAGCCGCTTTGCTTCCATGGAGTCCCTAGACCAGGAAGGTGCGGGAAGATTCTGGAGTGAGGGCCGCGGCCAGAAGAGGCCCAGAGATAAGGAGTTGAGCGGCAGCTCCACAGACACCCCCGCCAAAGGGGTACACAAAAGAAGGGGACGCGGCCGTCCGCCAACCACCGGCGAGTACGTCGGGCTGGCGGCCGCCAAAGAATCGTTGAGAAAGGCGACAGAGGCGGAGATGAGGGCACGAGCCGAGGCGGAACTCCTTGACTCAGTTCTGGAAGCCCGCAAGACTCGATCGGCTCTGGTCACGGCAGGTCTATCAAATGCCGCGCCACTGGAAGTTGAAGAAGACACGGCGATCACCGTCCTCAAACGGATCGGATCCAGCCTCGACGTAGTCGAAAGAGTGGCGAAGAAATCGTCAAACCTTAAGGGAACCTTTGTGCGCGCACTACAGGATGCCGTCAGCGCCATTAAAGAGGACGTCGCCGGCCTCGCCCAGAGGTCGGTATCGGATGAGACGCGCGCCTTGCAAGCAGATAATGCCCGCCTGCAAGCTGATATGGCCAGCCTCCGCAAGGAGCTGAATGAGATGCGCCAGGAGATGGAGAGGGTGCGGAAGCAGGGTTCCGCCAATGCCCTCATGGATACGACAATGGAGGCCGTCCCTGTCCGGCCCCCACAACCACAACCAGAGACCTCTCTTGAGGATATTTGCAGGACGGTAATGGTCCAGGTGGGCGGTATGCTCAATGCCCGCCTGGCTTCCCTAGAGGATAGGTTGCTCCCCGAAAGGAACCTGCGACCACCATTAGCGTCGGACAAGAAGAAGGAGGCCCGCACGTACGCGACTGCAACCGCGGAGCCCACACCCGTACCATCTTTGGGTGCTCAAAAAACAGCTGGGACAAAGGTGCCCCCGGTGCCAGCACAGCCCGGTCCCAGTGGGCTCACGCGCCAGGCGCCCAACGTGCCCAAGAAGAAGAACAAGAAAGACTCCAAAAAAGGAGCCAAAAAGAAGGAGAAAACTCGGCCGTCGACTAGCGAGAACTCAAAGTCCTCCCCTGTCGCCCCCGTAGCACCATCAAATGTCGCCCCTCCTCGTCGTCCTCCAAATCCAGACGCGCTCGAGGAAAACTGGGTAACTGTAGGGAGAAACGGAAAGGCACAACGACAAAAGTCGAAAGCGGCTCCCACGCAGGCACCAACATCTGCGCCTGCACCGCGACCGCAGAGACTAAAAGTGCCTCGAAGCTCTGCCGTTGTCGTGACACTTACCGAAGCGGCAATTAATAAGGGGCTAACATATAGTAGTGTCCTGAAAGAGGCGAGATCGAAGCTCGATCTAAAAGAGGTGATAGGTATAGAAGCGGTGCAATTCCGTCGGGCGGTTACTGGGGCCACTATCAT